>NC_134273.1:85054587-86447087 GCF_031893055.1 Leptodactylus fuscus
TGATACATTGTAACACACTATCAGGACAGGAGAGGTCGGTGTATCCTGGACCATATATAGCGGGTATATAGGATACATGGGACCATATATGGAGGGTATATAGGATACATGGGACCATATATGGAGGGTATATAGGATATATGGGACCATATATAGAGGATATATAGGATACATGGGTCACCTTCTCCCTCTTCTGGATATAGGGGTCTTCATGCTCCATCTAGTGGCCATATATTATATTACACCTGTACAAGACCACATGATAATACTGTATTGGGTCAGAAACAATATTTCCGCAGTTTATGTTTCCTTTGTATTTTGGTGCATAGCTGCAGTGTAAAGGATGAGGGATGAGTACTGAGATATTACTTCTGCGTTTTTTCTTGCAGCTTTCTGATGATATTGTAAATCGCATGAAGGAGTCTGCGCTGCAGAGAGGAGAGCAGAGCAAGATACCAGGGACCACCGCATCAGTTCATACATCCCCTCCTAGGGGGGAGCCTGCATCAGAAGCCAAAGGTAGGAGCATCTGTCCATATACTGTGCCTGCAGAGGCTTTCTGTATAACACAGAGTGTATTAACTTGTCCATTAAATACAGGTCATTATCGACCGGCTACAGGAGGGGACAAGCAGCCAACGTATGGAGAGGACGAGCTATACAGGAGGTAAGTGTCCAGGTGCCTACACATTAAAGGGGATTTATACTTAGAGGGATGATCCTACAGTAATTGTTATATCCAGTGAAGAGTTCTGACATCTGCTTACATAGTATGGCGCCTCCTTGTGTACAGAATGTATAGCAATGTGCATACCCACCTGCTCAGTCTGGTCTCTACATAGTGATCCTGTGTACTCTGTGCCAATAGGAATAGCTTGTCAAGAAGGAGCAGAGTTTGTCTAGTAGATGGCGGTATAGCTGTGAGACTGCTGCTGCGGATATAGGGCTAGTTCACACGTGGGCAAAGGGGAGGTTTTTGACAGCGGAATTCGCTTCAAAAACCTCTCCTTTAACATGGTGGTCTATGTAGACCACTAGCTTTTTTTTTCCTCCTAGCGTTTTCCGCCTGAAGAAGCGACATGACCTTTCTTCAGGCGGAAAACGCCTGAAGAATTGCATAGAAGTGAATGGGAGGCGAAAACCGCGCAGTTTTTTGCACACAAAACCGCGCGGTTTTTTGCAAAAAACCGCGCGGTTTTCGCCTGCAGTTTCTATAGCACATATAGGAAAAAAAAACCCTAGCGAAAACCGCGTCAAAAACCTCGTCAAAAACCGCGTGGAATGCAAAAAACAGCGTCAAAAAAACTCCTCGAGGTTTTTTACCTCGCACAAATAAGCTAGGCGGTTTTCACGTGTGAACTGACCCATAGAGAGAATTTTTGGCCTCAAATTTCATTTTCGTATTAATGAACTGTCCCCAGGATTGGCCATCTATATGTGATCTTTTAGGGCCCAACACCCAGACCCCACACAGATCATCTGTTCTGGCAGCCTCCGGGTGTTACTAGTGGACAAGAAATGGGAACAGCACAGCATCGCCATCCACTGTAAAGCGAGGATTCTGTGGATAGGTCATCAGTATGAAAAATTTAGTTTGGGGCAAGAAAACCCCTTTAGGCCTCATGTTGAGGTGGCGACGGGGAATTGCAGCTCCTCTGCTATTACTTGAATTGAATCACAACTACTCCTCTCTCGTCCAATACAGTAGCTTCCAGGGCTTGGAGTCTGTCCGGACAGCTGATCTGTGTGGTGTCCGAGTCTCAGATCCCCACAGATCTGATATTTTATGATCCCTCTTAAGGGCTCGTTCACATCTGCGCCCGGTCTCCGTTCTGCAGGTTTCCGTTTCCTGCACAAAACAGAGGCAGGAGACGGAAACCTGCAGGACTCTTTCATACCCATTCATTTGAGCATTTTATGCTCTCCACCGCGAAACCGTTTTTTTTAAATCGGACACAGTCGGACATGCAGTACTCTGTGTCCGATTTAAAAAAAAAACGGTTTCACGACGGAGAGCATAAAACGTTCACCGCCGCTCACGGCCGGACCTGGTCTGACAGCTTTCTGTCTTCTCCATGCAGACTTTTGTGACTTGTGACTTTTTAGATGTCCCTGAATCCTGGGATCTGCTGCACATAATCCACTTTATGAATGTGTGTTTTGTGCACCATTCACATCCAGAGCTGCATTCACAATTCAGCTGACTTCCAGTATGCTTACAGACCTCATTTCTTCCTTCTGGTGCATGATATTTGCTATAAGGTTCTGAGTGATTTTGCTTTGCCTTGTATAGATATGAGAAGGAACAAGCCATCATCCAAGAGGAACTGGCCCGCATTGCCAAGAGAGAGCGTGAGGCCGCGCAGGATCGGTACAGCTCTGCCATCCTCCGTGAGAAGAACTATACCAACCAGGAGCGCAGGAGGGCTGAGCATCTGGTAAGTGGTTGTTACCATGCAGGTCATTTACCTCTGTAGAAGGTCAGAAGGATTCATGGATGGTTTATGGGTCTGTATTCTTCTCCTCCATATGTTTAGTTCTGCCATATAAAGGGTAGCCTCAATAATGGACTGCAGTGCAACAGCCAATTTGTGGTTGAAATCTGCAAGCTGCAGTCCGGTGGTGGTGAAGGGGCGGGGGGAGGGGGATAATAAGTGTATTTATTTATATCTATTGTTCTGTGTATCCATCTCCAGTGCTGTCCTATGAGTATCCATACTAACCGTCTACAAACCTGCTCTGTCTAGACTGATCCTGCAGTTCCATCGATCGGTTCTTTAGTCTTTGCTGAGCTACTAAATTTTAGCAAGAAGTAGGGATGGATGGAAGTATGACCACAAGATCAAGTCTCTGCAAATTCAATCTCCCCCTTGATCAGAGAGACTCAGCTTTGCCATCACTAGGACTAATTATTAAGATTGGCGTATCACATGTCAGTCTTTATAAGCGGCCTCTTCATGATGTCAGATGTTCTGCTGGAATAGAAGTGTCCGCCAGGTAAGAACTAGCGTAGATTGTCAGATTGTGTATCAGGCCAGTCATGGCAGAGAATAATAGAACAGGCTGGACATTGACATTTTACAATCCAGTGTAGTAACTTTTTTCGTCCACAAGGTGTCACTATTAACCCCTTCCTGCGCCCTGGCATAATTTAAGGGGGTTTTCTGGGACTTGCATTTTGTTGACCTTAGGATAGGTGATCAATATGTGATCTGTGCGGCTCCGATACCCAGAATCCCTGGCGATCCATTGTTTGAGGAGACGGACCTCTTCCCTGTGCCTATGATGTGACATTACTTGGTCAGGGCTCGTTCACATCTGCGCCCAGGTGTCCGTACTTGAGGTTTCCGTTTCCTGCCTAAAACAGAGGCAGGAGACGGAAACCTGCAGGAGTCTCTCTCACCCATTCATTTGAATGGGTGAGAGAGATGTCTGGCCTAAAACGCTCACCGCCGCGCACGGCTGGACCCGGTCTGTGCTTTCCGTCTTCTGGCATGCAGAAGACGGAAACCATAGAACGGAGACCGTGAATGCAGGTGTGAACCCAGCGTCACATGGTACAGCAGCAGCTCCGTCCTGTTCAAGTGAGTGAGTCTGAGCTGCAATACCAAGCTGTGTCAGTGAAGAGGCCGCAGTGCACGCCTGTATGCTCCAGTCTCTTTAACCAGCTGATCTTTGCGGGTGCCAGCTGTCGGACCCCACCAATCACATACTGATGACCTGTCCTTAGATTGCCTAGATCTCGTGTCCCTGTGGACACAGCCTGAGGCCACATAGTAGCAATAGTCAATAGCTCTGAAGCCCACGGCCTGGTCTTAAAGGGATTCCCGTTTTCCATTCACCCTAAGTCTTTATAGGGACACCTGCTGGTTAGAATAAGAATTGCATCTTTTGTGATTACATTTCTGACTTCCGTCCCCGCTATTGGACTAGATCTCACCTGCTCTTATTTGACTTGTAACGTATTTAGAAGAAGAGCAATCCCACAACTCAGCCGTCCATCTAAGGAAACCGCTTCAACTTCAAGGTCTTCCCTCACGATTTACACTAACAAATCTCCATCTTCCTCTGCGTCCTGGTTTGGGGCCAATGTCTGTGTCTGTTCCAGTAGACATAAATATTATGAGGGTCGGGATGAGCGCCGCTCCTGTAAATGCTTCGTTTTATTCCGGTTTGTAATTGCAGCCGCCTCCAGGCCCTGGGAGATATTAAGATGCGAGCCCCGTCCTGCGGCCCCTTGTTGATTGGGTCTCTCCATCATTACTCTGCGTCTTGGATTTATTATAAAGACGAACACGCCAGGCCAGTGACAAGCTGAATTACGGCGCGATCAATCCTCAATGGCCTGAGCTCTGGGTTACAGTAATAAATATCAGTGGGGGTGGGGTAACTCCTGATATCAGGGCTCGCTGGTGAAGTTATTTCCTAAAACTCTGCGTGAGATTTGGTTTATTGTTGGGTTGTGTGCACAAGGTTTCCCGAAATCGACTCTTGGATTACACTGACTGGGTGTGTGTTGTAGTCCTACATCTGTGGTAGGCTGGGACGTCAGTATGGTGGCTCTTATAGCCCCCATAGGGGTTGTCCCCCCTACATTCCCCAATGCCTAAATAGCAAAGCTAGTAATGTATTGCAACTACAGAAGGGAAACCTAATGGCAGCCTCTGATTTCAGCATCTAAGTGGGTAATATACAGTATGGGGTCCCGAGCAGGAGACAGTGATCGCACAGCCTACAATACGGCCAATGGTTAAATAGGTGACGCGTGTCACAGGAACGTCCATACGAGACCATTGAGAACATTTTCCTGCCTCACCACCTCTGTCTGCAATTTTTCCCGTAGTGCTTCCCGGCCATCTCTTCCCCAGGTAAGTGACACCTATGCCACGGGCCGACCACAGACCATGTTGCCGCCTTCCATTGTTCTGGTCCAGTTCGGATACCCACGTACCCAATATAGGTGCGAACAGCAGGAGACGGGGTAAACATGGCTGCGCTGACCAGTCAACCTGCTGTGATGTCCTGTGTGTAATATAGTCAGCAGGAACTTAAAGGGCTTGTCTTCCCCCAAATTGATTTTTCATATGACACATCCATCGGATAGGTCACATGTAGTCTGACACCTAGACCCTACCACAGATCATGTATTGGCCGCCTTCAGGTGTCAGAGGCTGTTAGTGGATGGGGGTGCGTGTTCAGGTTGCTCCTTTTCAGCTAATAAGAGCGTTTCTTTTCACTTTCACCCCGTCCCCTTATATGCTGCACACCCTGTCCCCTTATAGGAGCGATGCTGCACACCCTGTGCCCTTATAGGAGCGATGCTGCACACCCCGTCCCCTTATAGGAGCGATGCTGCACACCCCGTCCCCTTATAGGAGCGATGCTGCACACCCCGTCCCCTTATAGGAGCGATGCTGCACACCCTGTCCCCTTATAGGAGCGATGCTGCACACCCTGTCCCCTTATAGGAGCGATGCTGCACACCCTGTCCCCTTATAGGAGCGATGCTGCACACCCTGTCCCCTTATAGGAGCGATGCTGCACACCCTGCCCACTTGCAGCTTCTCGCACCCGGACGGGGCAGCAACCGCTACATTTTGGGCCGGACATCCCCAGTTTCCAGTGTTTTTTTCTGTGGTATCGGACCAGACGTGCTAGCCTTCTCCCCCCCATCTTTGAGTTTAGGTGCCTATGTCCCTGTTGCTGGTCACCCGTTCCTCTATTGCACCACTTTTGGTAGGTACTGACTACTTACTACATACCTGCACCGCCCCACAAGACGCTGACCCAGTTGTCTTGCCTTTTCAGTTGTCCCCTGTCTAAGTCTCCGATCTTGACATTTTGTCCTATTTTTTCCTGCTTGCTGTACATTGACATGAAGTGACTATTTCTTCACTGTCCTGTGAGAGGCGCCATTGTCTGTGCTTGATGTAAGGTGTGTATGCTTAGTAAGCAGGTACGGCGGTCTCAGTAATAGCACAAGGCCATGATTTATTCATTCCACCTGACACAAGCTATCGGCAGTAACCCGCCGGGGTGGGCCGCCCAGCGCTCCGACCAAGGACGTCCAGCTCTTCCTGCCTGTCAGCGCATCCCCTCCCCCGCCAACCTTGATCTGAAAAATTAATTGCGTCTTGTAGAGATAATCTTATTCCTTTCTTAAATGTTATTAGCTTACATGTAATTATCACTTACCCTCGCTCGTCTAGCTGGAATTATCCAGCGTCAGATGCCCGGATGGCGGCGCCGGCTGTGATAATACACATTTCTCACCTGTCTTTTCTCACTGACCCGGATTGTAGCGGCAGCTGGAAGAAACTGCCTGAACCAGGCGACTTTGTGTTTTTTCTTGACGTTCCTTTGACATGATTAATATTTACATGGCTGAGCGGCGGCCGCGTCATCATTTCTAGAAATAGGGATAGCGGCAGGTGAAGTGCATGGGGGGGGGGAGGGGATGGACGTGCGAGGGGGGGGGGGGGCTCTATTAGTACTGACGTCTAGTTATTCTATCTAGTTTTATGTCTATGTAGCTAATAATCATCTGCTTATTTATATGTCTCATTATCTATCTATCTATCTCCTATGTACAGTGTTGGCCAAAAGTATTGGCCCCCCTGCAGTCCTGTCAGATAATCCTCGCTGTCCCCCAGATAATGATTACAAGCACAAACTCTTTGGTAATATCTTCAGTTATTTTGCTTGCAATGAAAAAACACAAAAGAGAATGAAATAAAGTCACATCATTGATCATTTTACACAAAACTCCAGAACTGGTGCGGACAGAAGTGTTGGCGCCCTCAGCCTAATACTTGGTAGCACAACCTTTAGACACAATAACTGCGCACAACCGCTTCCGCTAACCAGCAATGAGTTTCTTACAAGGCTCTGCTGGAATCTTAGACCCTTCTTCTTTGGCTCCTGCTCGCGGTCCCCCCTGAGATGTGAAGGGGGCCTTCTCCAAACTGCCACCAAGAGATCTCTCCCCCTCCCCCACAGGTGTTCTATGGGATTCAGGGCTGGACTCATTGCTGCCACTTTACAAGTCTCCAGGGCTTTCTCTCACCACCATTTTCTAGTGCTGACCTGAAGTGTGTTTTGGGTCCTTGTCCTGCTGGAAGAGCCCTGACCTCTGAGGGAGACCCCGCTTTCTCACACTGGGCCCTACATGATGCTGCACAATGTGTTGGTCGTCTTCAGACTTCATAATGCCATGCACACGGTCAAGCAGTCCAGTGCCAGAGGCAGCAAATCAACCCCAAACCTCCGCCATGTCTGACTGTAGGGGGCGTCTTCTTCTCTTTTTTCCTGTAATCTCTATGTTGAGGCCTTTTCCTACTTTTGTCTCCTCTGATCAGAGAACATTCTTCCAGAACGGTTTTGGCTTTCTCAGGTAAGTTTTGGCAAACTCCAGCCTGGCTTCTGTCTGTGGGTAAGAAGTGGGGTCTTCCTGGGTCTCCTACCATACAGTCCCTTCTCATTCAGACGCTGACGCTGGATAGTACGGGGTGACACTGTTGTACCCTCGGACTGCAGGGCAGATGGGACTTGTTTGGATGTTAGTCGAGGTTCTTTATCCGCCATCCGCACAATCTTGCGGTGAAATCTCTGGTCAATGTTTCTTTTGCGTCCACATCTAGGGAGGTTAGCCACAGGGCCATGGGCTTTACACTTCTTGATGACACTGCGCACGGTAGACACAGGAACATTCAGGGCTTTGCAGATGGACTTGTAGCCTTGAGATTGCTCAGGCTTCCTCACCATTTTGCTTCTCAAGTCCTCAGACAGTTCTTTGGTCTTCTCTCTTTTCTCCATGCTCAATGTGGTCACACAAGGACACAGGACCGAGGTGGAGTCAATTTTAATCCATTTCAACTGGCTGCAAGTGTGATTTAGTTATTGCCACCACCTGTTAGGTGCCTCAGGTAAGTAACAGGTGCTGTTAATTACTCAAATTACAGAAGCATCACATGTTTTTTCCAACAGTGCCAATACTTTTGTCCACCCCCTTTTTTATGTTTGCTGTAGAATTATATCCAATTTGGCTTTTTGACAATTCTTTTTGTGGTTTTCCATTGAAGACAAATTAAATGAAGATAATACCAAAGAATTTGTGATTGTAGTCATTATCTGGAAGAAACTGAGTATTATCTGACAGAATTGCAGGGGTGCCAATACTTTTGGCCAACTCCTATCTATCTCTCCTATCTCTCTCTCTCTCCTATCTCTCTCTCTCCTATCTCTCTCTCTCCTATCTCTCTCTCTCCTATCTCTCTCTCTCTCTCCTATCTCTCTCTCTCTCCTATCTCTCTCTCTCTCTCTCCTATCTCTCTCTCTCCTATCTCTCTCTCTCCCTCTCCTATCTCTCTCTCTCCTTTCTCGCCCCTCGCCCCTCTCCTCTCGCCCCTCTCCTCTCGCCCCTCTCCTCTCGCCCCTCTCCTCTCGCCCCTCTCCTCTCGCCCCTCTCCTCTCGCCCCTCTCCTCTCGCCCCTCTCCTCTCGCCCCTCTCCTCTCGCCCCTCTCCTCTCGCCCCTCTCTCTCTCTCTCTCTCCCTCCCCCTTATCTGCTTGTCTTGCTCCTGTTTATCTATCCAGTATAGGGGTTTGTTCACACACCACATCTTGTCCTTAGCCATGGCATAGTACTTCTTCCAGATCTCTCATACACAGAAGTCTATTGAGGGATCTGTCCATGTGACCTGATCTACGACATGTTCTATTCATAACACATCAGGCTCACAGGCCAGTAATCCCCGATCTGTCGTGAGAATAAATCCATTAATTTCAATGGGGCTGTGAACCCCCCGTCATGTGAATAAGCTCGTGCGGTATTCACACTGTCGTGTCCATGATATAATTTGGGGTATCCCCTGATCTGGTATACCCCCATAGCATCCTATTGTGTCATCATACAGTAGCATGTCGCCCTATGATACAGCATACACGTATTATGTGTTATGTCCTACAAGTATCAGCTCCACCTCCCCCCTCCCCCTCCGCTGCCATGCTGATATATAGGCCTCTGCTATAATCCCTGTATACCGTACGCCATCTTGGCTTTCCACCACCAGCTACAACTTCAATACGGCAGAATAAACTTTTTAACAAGGACTTTTTTCTACTTTCCTGGATTTTACATTCTCCGCACATCGCCCAATCAGACTTTATTTTTTTATTTTTTTTATTTTTTTTGGAAAACAAAAATCCTTTCAACATCAAGCGCTGGCACCGCAGCCGTCCTCATTTTGATGTGGCTTCAAATTTTTGGACGTAATTTCCCCCCCCCCTCCCGCAAAAAAAAACAAAACGTCGAGTCGCTTAAAAATCCAGTCTTTTAATTGCGGTAATTGCTTAGCGTCGGTCCCGGCGCTTTGGACGGTAACCGCACTCTTGAAGTGCATCATGATTAAAAAGAAGCTGCGAGCGCGTCTAATCAGGGGGGCTCCGAGATGTACAGAGAGAGGATTAGACCCTTTGAAATCGGGCTCGGTAATGTATTTCCAGCTGGTTGAGCTGACAGCGCTTTCCCTTTTGAAGATAGATCTTATCCGGAAATGTATCTACCTAATAGAACAATGAAATTAATTCTAGGAGATGAGGCCCCGCGCCGGATTTACCCAGGAGCTAATAGGATTGTAGACCGGCGCTGGGTGGCTATCTCCACGTGTTTAATCCCCAAACGGATAAACGCTTTCTTTAGATTTCCGTTTGAAAATAAATAAAAAAAATTCTATGAAAAACAATTTTTTTTTCCCCCCTAAATTTAAATTTTTTTTTTTTTTTTTTTTAATGAATAAGTCAAAACTTCAGGGATTAAGGAACGATACGATGGTTGAGGAGATTACAAGAGGCATGAGGGTTCGTAGAGTGCAGACGTGCGCTACCCGGGGACACGGCCAGAGAGGAGCGCAACACGCTCTGTGATAGGAAAGCAACTTGTTAGAAGGATACAGGCTGCAGGCTTATAGAAAGTTGGGTCTGGCTATGGCGGGGTAGTGCGGATTAGATTAGGCCTGCAGAGGGGTCCAGGAGGAAGTTCGGCGGTAAAAATGTCGTGTTGCAATTTACAGTAAATCAAGATTTATTAGTCAGCAAACCGGACATCAAAATTAAGACTAAATGGATTCAGAGCGTTCATTCAGATGCCAAATTGGACCCATAAAATTAATTCGGACCTATAAAGTTAATTCCGACCCCAGCAGAATAGTGAGCGCAGCTCTGGAGTATAATACAGGATAAGTAATGTAATGTATGTACACAGTGACTGCACCAGCAGAATAGTGAGCGCAGCTCTGGAGTAGAATACAGGATAAATAATGTAATGTATGTACACAGTGACTGTACCAGCAGAATAGTGAGCGCAGCTCTGGAGTAGAATACAGGATAAGTAATGTAATGTATGTACACAGTGACTGTACCGGCAGAATAGTGAGCGCAGCTCTGGAGTATAATACAGGATAAGTAATGTATGTACACAGTGACTGTACAGCAGAATAGTGAGCGCAGCTCTGGAGTATAATACAGGATAAGTAATGTAATGTATGTACACAGTGACTGCACCAGCAGAATAGTGAGCGCAGCTCTGGAGTATAATACAGGATAAGTAATGTAATGTATGTACACAGTGACTGCACCAGCAGAATAGTGAGCGCAGCTCTGGAGTATAATACAGGATAAGTAATGTAATGTATGTACACAGTGACTGCACCAGCAGAATAGTGAGCGCAGCTCTGGAGTATAATACAGGATAAGTAATGTAATGTATGTACACAGTGACTGTACCAGCAGAATAGTGAGCGCAGCTCTGGAGTATAATACAGGATAAGTAATGTAATGTATGTACACAGTGACTGTACCGGCAGAATAGTGAGCGCAGCTCTGGAGTATAATACAGGATAAGTAATGTATGTACACAGTGACTGTACAGCAGAATAGTGAGCGCAGCTCTGGAGTATAATACAGGATAAGTAATGTAATGTATGTACACAGTGACTGCACCAGCAGAATAGTGAGCGCAGCTCAGGAGTATAATACAGGATAAGTAATGTAATGTATGTACACAGTGACTGTACCGGCAGAATAGTGAGCGCAGCTCTGGAGTATAATACAGGATAAGTAATGTATGTACACAGTGACTGCACCAGCAGAATAGTGAGCGCAGCTCTGGAGTATAATACAGGATAAGTAATGTAATGTATGTACACAGTGACTGCACCAGCAGAATAGTGAGCGCAGCTCTGGAGTATAATACAGGATAAGTAATGTAATGTATGTACACAGTGACTGCACCAGCAGAATAGTGAGCGCAGCTCTGGAGTATAATACAGGATAAGTAATGTAATGTATGTACACAGTGACTGCACCAGCAGAATAGTGAGCACAGCTCTGGAGTATAATACAGGATCAGTAATGTAATGTATGTACACAGTGACTGCACCAGCAGAATAGTGAGCGCAGCTCTGGAGTATAATACAGGATAAGTAATGTAATGTATGTACACAGTGACTGTACCAGCAGAATAGTGAGCGCAGCTCTGGGGTATAATACAGGATAAGTAATGTAATGTATGTACACAGTGACTGTACCAGCAGAATAGTGAGCGCAGCTCTGGGGTATAATACAGGATAAGTAATGTAATGTATGTACACAGTGACTGTACCAGCAGAATAGTGAGCGCAGCTCTGGAGTATAATGCAGGATAAGTAATGTAATGTATGTACACAGTGACTGCACCAGCAGAATAGTGAGCGCAGCTCTGGAGTATAATACAGGATAAGTAATGTAATGTATGTACACAGTGACTGTACCAGCAGAATAGTGAGCGCAGCTCTGGAGTATAATACAGGATAAGTAATGTAATGTATGTACACAGTGACTGCACCAGTAGAATAGTGAGCGCAGCTCTGGAGTATAATACAGGATAAGTAATGTAATGTATGTACACAGTGACTGCATCAGCAGAATAGTGAGCGCAGCTCTGGAGTATAATACAGGATAAGTAATGTAATGTATGTACACAGTGACTGCACCAGCAGAATAGTGAGCGCAGCTCTGGAGTATAATACAGGATAAGTAATGTAATGTATGTACACAGTGACTGCACCAGCAGAATAGTGAGCGCAGCTCTGGAGTATAATACAGGATAAGTAATGTAATGTATGTCTTATTCACATGATCTTTGCTCCTCCTTGAGTTGCTTTATGTTTGATAGAAATAGATGGCTCCTGAGAACCGAGAGATTAACCCTTTCCTCCTTGTTGCCATGACCCGGTATCAGCCTGGGGGTCTCTGTGTGATATAGTCACATGTGCTGAGTGTTATTAATATTCACTATTCTCAGCTTGTATATTTTAGCATCCGACCTTGTTCTTTTGTAATTTGGGGTGTGAAATGGCTGATGGCAATAAATGTACAAACAGGTGAGACTGAAGACGGCAGAAAAAAGTTATGAAAATACAAAAAAAATCTGTAAAACTAATTTCTGTGCTGTAAATCCTGCTGGTTATAAGGGAGATAGATGTGTTAGAGTCGGATTTACTGCTGTGGGCCGGGAGGTGGATAGAGGAGCATCCTGCGGACTAGGAGACGTCCAGCGCTGATACATTTACGAGGCTGTATCGGGCAGAACTTGGCAGATTGAGATAGGGATTTAATGAATCTTCCCGGACCTGAGATCTGGCTACTCGCAGCTTTCACCGTAAATATTTATGTGGACAGAACCAAAAATATGGCCAAAGTTTCCAGGGAGGGGATCAGGGTTTGTTTTAAGAGCTGGTTCTGCAGATTCATGTGCATTAGATAGACAGATACTGCTGGGGATTCAAGATGTCAGATCAGGTGCAATACTAAAGGGTTAACTTCACTGGTGTATAACTGCATGACCGAATCCTGGAGCGTGCACTGAAGGTGATAAGTGTCTGACCACTGGGGTTCAGTCTTTGAGACCCCCAATGATCATCAGCAGGATAGACCTCCAGCCTTGGGTGCTCATGCTCGGCCTACACTCAGGTCATTTCTGTGGTATTTCAGGGGCTGAGATCTTCACCCCCCCCATAGAAGTGAATGGATGATGGTTGAGCATGCACATCCTCCTGGCCATTCACATGGGTCACTAGCGCACCCACAAGCTCGTATTCGCTGGGATTCCAACAGGTCTGACCCCGGTAACTGGCATCCCCTATTGAGTGTATAGAGGACAAGCTTCAGACCCCAGACCATAACTCTTCCTTTGCAGGCACTGCTACATACAATGGCCTGATAATGGTTGTATGCCAGACTCAGGCTATAGTTCTGGAAGAAATCCTGCCCTCGTTCAGGACATGTCTCAGGGGCCCAGACTGCTGGAATCTCAGATTCGGATCTGACTGCGGTCTCCCAGTTGTGTATACCTATAATTTGTGGCCGTCTGTGCCAGAACGGATACTTGGATCATTTACTCTGCTAGTCCAGATTTGCAACACTCTTCAGGCCCCCTGCACACAGGCAAATGAGGTCTGTAGAATCCGGACCGCATTATGTCCATTTCAAAACTGGTGCGATGGCGCTAGGAGTCCCTGTGGCTCCTGTATACAATGGCTCTATAATATATACAGTACAGAATAGCATAGCTGCAGTGAGGGGAGGACTCCGGGCAACATACATCATTGTGATGGGAACAGCCAGGGTCTCTGGACTAAGTCCGGGCCACTAAATCTGTCCGACGTACAAACCCGACTGGATTCGTCCATGTGCATGGAATTTAAACGGTATATACTCCTCTGAAGAGTCCCCCAGTAAATAGGACAATGGTGGTCCACAAGGGCCACATGTGAATGAAGTGCTGTAGTCGCTCCCATGGGACTTTCAGCCCTGTAAACTTGACCTAGGACACCACTTCTCCATTTACATGAAGCCCCGGTTCACTTGCAGACCCCGCTCCTGTGATTGTAGCAGTCGGACCCCCAGTGATCAGTGACCCCTGCCCTGTGCTATAGCAAGAATATCTTGTTCCTGACAACACAGACTTCCATTGGAATCAACCGGATGCAGATTTGCCTCGGTTTACGTGTGGATTTTGACACACACCCGCGTGGGTCACCCCATTGAGGTAGGGACATGATGCTAGTAGCATATCTCCCGATGGTGTATCCAAAAATCAGAATCCTGTTATTTTTTTTTGCAGCTGACCGGATGCTGAACCAGAGTAGCGCTGGAAGAGCGGTGTTGTGTTGTGTGTTTTCTCCGCTCCATCCCCCACCCCACTTCGTCTCTTCTATCCCGGTTCAGTTGATTTGTCAAAGGCATTTACAACAATCTCGCTGTACCGGTCCCTGCTCCGCTCTGACTGTTATCTCGTCGCTCTGAAGGTTAATTTGCGTTCGGAGGGTTTGTGCAGATTTCAGCAGCTGATGTTCTTGCAGTGACTTTAATGGCTGGTGAAGCTCTGCGAGTTATTGTGGTACCCTCCCCTCCCCCTCCCGTTGCGCTCCCTGTTTTCCATCCTGCACTTTGTGTGAAAATAAAGCTTTTATATTTCTTTTGAAGTCAGAAATTTGTCCTGTCTGCTCAGATCCCCAGTTTTCAAAGCAGAAGCGTCGAACGCAGTTGTATCCGCATAAAATGATAATGTCGCTTTCTTCTCCGTAAGCAGATTCTGAGCTGGTAAGAAATGACTCCTCAACCTTTAAGATGTCAATTGTCAACTTTCTGCCCACGTCAGATGAAGTTCAGGGCTGTTCGTGAATCGCTGATAGGTAACAAACTGAAAATTGACAATTTCTGATCATTGCAGAAATCGGTAGTATGGAGTCCCTGCACTGCCCTATATAAGGGAGTCCTGACCTCTAAGGGTAAGTTCACATTGCAGAAATGGGGGAGGAATTTGAATACTACGGACTAATCTGCTACAAAATCTGCATGTCTGTAGCAAGATTGCTGCAGAGTGCAATATCATGCAAAGGGAGCAATCCGCAGCAGATCTGCACCGACATCCACATGTTAAAATTTGCAGATGTTGCATCAGATTTGTCTGTAGGTGAAATAGCGAAGCCTCCCTAATATACTACCAATGTCCACGAACAATGAAGAAATAATGGACCAAAGGGTAAATGAATGGGTTGATGGTATTATTTTTTTTACTACATTGGTGGTTACCGGTTCGTGCATTCAGTATTGATTGTTTCAGGTGAATTATTGGTTCTTCAATGGGCAGCTTTATTGCTTTCCGCTGGACCTAGACCGAAGTGTAATAATGTTTGTAGAGTTTCTCCATCTAACATCGTTACCTTAATAATAACGACAGAAAGATCATTGTCTAGGTTTTAATGAGTTTGATGAGTAGTAATAAAGTGATGTTGGAGGATAGTCTTATTGACCAAGATGGCTCAATCCAGAAAATGGTGCAGCACAGGAGATGTCTGTAGTGCACAGTGAGTAGCCTTCCCAGTACTCACCCTTAAAGGGGTTTTCTGAGACTTTGATGACTTCTCCTTTATAGGATAAATGTCATTAGTGAGAACCCATTTAAAGGGGTCCTATCATTAAAACTCATTTTTATTCTGCCTATCACGTACGAAAGGCCTTAAGAAAGGCTATTCTTCTCCTACCTTTAGATGTCTCCCCCGGGCTGCCGTTCGGTACATAATCCAGTTTTCTACGGTATGCAAACGAGTTCTCTCGCGACACTTGGGGCGGGCCCCAGAGCTCAAACAGCACTGGGGGTGTCCCCAATGCTGCGAGAGAACTCTCCAGTGCCGCCTCCATCTTCTTCAGGAATAAGTCGTCTTCGCTTCTTCTTCCGGCGGTGGCTTTAAACTTCTAGGCCTTGGCCAGCCGACTGTGCACGTCTGCCAGCCACAAGAAAATAGTGGCTTACAATACTGTGTAAGCGGCCATTTTCTTGTGGCCGGCGGGCATGCGCAGTCGGCTTTGCCCGAGGCCTAGAAGTTTGAAGCCAATCCCCGGAAGAAGAAGCGAAGAAGACTCGTTCCTGAATAAGATGGAGGCGGCCCTGGAGTGCTGTGAGATAGCTCATTTGCATACCAACTAAAACCGGTTTATATACCGAACGGTTGCTCAGAGAGGACATCTAAAGGTAGAAGACGAATAGCCTTTCTTAAGGCTATTCCCATGTTGTACCCAGAAAAAAATCCCTTTAAATGGTCTTCAAACAACTTAGTCCCATTGTATAGATCGTGTGAATCTGGACCAAATGTATCACACTTTAATTAAAAACGTGGCTGCTTTCTGTCTGAAATTCCTCTCTAAAGTTCCTGCCACTAGGTGTCTTCCTTCTAGATAATTTGCAGTTCACTCCCTGTTGCTAGCCAAGGTCTGACCATTTGCTCGCTTCACGCAGTGAATGTAGAGGGGAGGGTCTGATTCTCCTCACAAGCCTCCACACACATCTGCAAACTGTTATCTCTGTGCAAAGGACTGAACATTCTGCAAATCTCAAAGTTTATAATGGAAGAAAAAAATGTCTTCCATGTACTTGTATCTAGTTCTGGTGGCTTGTGTGGTTAAAGATGGGATATTCTTCACAGACAGCAAGCTACTTTACTGACTTTGCTCATAGATTGATTGTTTGCCCCTGCACCCCCTGTTCTTTTAGCCGCTTTCTTGCATATATTTGCCCTGTATTTGCAGTTCAGTGTTCCTGGACCTATATTTTGGACACCTGAGCCTTCACGGCCTATTACAGAATTAGGACTTATTTCCATGGCCGAGTGTGCAGGTCAAGTGCGTCTGATTTTTCAGGGTGCCCTCAGTCCTCCATTGGTTTCAGTTTGGAGTTTGATTTCGTTGCACAGTATAGGAACTGTTCTGTAATGATCAAAACAACACCAAGCATTGGACTTATTCCGCCCCTACCCCCCCTCCCGGAAGCACCTCTAGCTGCACCCCCAAGCATTGGACTTATTCCACCCCTACCCCCCCTCCCGGAAGCACCTCTAGCTGCACCCCCAAGCATTGGACTTGTTCCGCCCCTACCCCCCCTCCCGGAAGCACCTCTAGCTGCACCCCCAAGCATTGGACTTGTTCCACCCCTACCCCCCCTCCCGGAAGCACCTCTAGCTGCACCCCCAAGCATTGGACTTATTCCGCCCCTACCCCCCCTCCCGGAAGCACATCTAGCTGCACCCCCAAGCATTGCACTTATTCCACCCCTACCCCCCCTGAAGCACCTCTAGCTGCACCCCCGGCCGTGTGCTTGAGGCCTTACTTTATGGCGTTTCTCTCTGCATCACCTCAAACTTTATAAAATGGATAATACTGTAGACTTGATGCCTGCCTCGTGGAGTCTGCAGCACTGAGAGGGTTAATCGCACCAGTCTGACTATGATGCATCTGAAATGGGAGAATGAGCTTGACCTGAATAATAAGATTCATCCTAATTCCTGCTGGTCCTTTGTGCGCCTCTCTTCCGCCCTGGGCTGTTCACAATGACACAGATTAATATGAAGATTACACCTGAAATATACGGCATCTGTTTGGCGCCCTTTTGACCAGGGCCTGCCTGGCATACGGTACGCATTTGCCGCTTGTAAGGGCGCCCGGCTACGACATTGATTTGTGTGTCTCTCCTCTACCTCTCCCAAAACCATCACATCATTAATTTCGGCCCTGTCCCCGGCCCCCTTCCCCCTCGCTCCTCTCTTCACAGGCCTTATCTAGGGCCACCTGCACGTGTGTCGGGGAGATAGCTCAGTGACTTCTTCCTTGGGATTTAAGTACTGGGCAATAGCTTACACAGAGTCCCATTCTCTAGATGGCTGCTCGGACATGATGTAGGAAGCCTTATCTTAAGGCTGACACACATTGGACATTAATAGAAAAACATGTGTCCGTGGTGTGTGCAGAATCCCAATGAGGTTCTCTGTGCCTCGTGCGCATCCGCAGCCACAGACTGGATCAGTCAAGTACTTCAATGTGTGTGTATGGCACCGACTATACGTATAGCCTAGTTATAGTCCTTATGTGTTCTGCTGGATTAAATGACAGAATAGATTAGTATGGGGTTGTCCATCAACGAGTTAAAAAACCTCTGCTACATTATTACCGTATTTTTCGGACTATAAGACGCACTTTTTTTCCCCAAAATTTGGGGGGAAAAGAAGAGTGCGTCTTATAGTCTGATTGTGGCACCTGGCACCCGCCGTAATAGAGAGGCGGATGTCGGCAAGGGATAGACGCCGGGGCCTGAGACATCGCTGCGCTCCTCTGCCCTGCATGAAGCCAGCAGTGGCAGCGGCGATGCTATTCCGCTCCTCCGTCCCCCCGCCGCTGGCTTCATGCAGGGCAGAGGAGCGCAGCGATGTCTCAGGCCCCGGCACCTGTGCTGGCGTCTATCCCTCGCCGGCATCCGCCTCTCTAGTACAGCGGATGCCGGGTCAGTATCAGCTCCCCTTCTCCCCTGGGGCCGGTCCCCACCGGCCCCGTACCTGTGAAGTTGCAGGCCGGCTTCTGCGCGGCGATATCGCAGGAGCCGACCTGTTCGGGTGACAGCCGGGAGCCTAATGAGGCTCCCAGGCCTGTCACTGCTATATATTAGTATTGCGGCTGGGCCTAGGACCAGCCGTAATACTAATATACAGAATGTCCCATAGACAGCAATACAGTTGTATTGCCGTCTATGGGACTTGCAATCAAGTGACCGCAGGTTCAAGCCCCCGGGGGGGAATAAAATAGTAAAAAAAAAACAAAAAAAAAAACTTTAAAAATATATAGTAAAAATATGAAATAAATAAAAGTTCTAAATCACCTCCTGTCCCTAGAATATATATATATATACAGTCCTATGAAAAAGTTTGGGCACCCCTATTAATCTTAATCATTTTTAGTTCTAAATATTTTGGTGTTTGCAACAGCCATTTCAGTTTGATATATCTAATAACTGATGGACACAGTAATATTTCAGGATTGAAATGAGGTTTATTGTACTAACAGAAAATGCGCAATATGCATTAAACCAAAATTTGACCGGTGCAAAAATATGGGCACCTCAACAGAAAAGTGACATTAATATTTAGTACATCCTCCTTTTGCAAAGATAACAGCCTCTAGTCGCTTCCTGTAGCTTTTAATCAGTTCCTGGATGAAGGGATTTTGGACCATTTCTTTCTACAAAACAATTCAAGTTCAGTTAAGTTTGATGGTCGCCGAACATGGATAGCCCGCTCTCAAATGATCTGAAAACAAAGATTGTTCAACATAGTTGTTCAGGGGAAGGATACAAAACGTTGTCTCAGAGATTTAACCTGTCAGTTTCCACTGTGAGGAACATAGTAAGGAAATGGAAGACCACAGGGACAGTTCTTGTTAAGCCCAGAAGTGGCAGGCCAAGAAAAATATCAGAAAGGCAGAGAAGAAGAATGGTGAGAAGAGTCAAGGACAATCCACAGACCACCTCCAAAGAGCTGCAGCATCATCTTGCTGCAGATGGTGTCACTGTGCATCGGTCAACTATGCAGCGCACTTTGCACAAATAGAAGCTGTATGGGAGAGTGATGAGAAAGAAGCCGTTTCTGCACGCACGCCACAAATAGAGTTGCCTGAGGTATGAAAAAGCACATTTGAACAAGGCAGCTTCATTTTGGAAACAAAAATTGAGTTGTTTGGTTATAAAAAAAGGCGTTATGCATGGCGTCCAAAAAGAAACAGCATTCCAAGAAAAACACATGCTACCCACTGTAAAATTTGGTGGAGGTTCCATCATGCTTTGGGGCTGTGTGGCCAATGCCGGCATCGGGAATCTTGTTAAAGTTGAGGGTCGCATGGATTCCACTCAGTATCAGCAGATTCTTGAGAATAATGTTCAAGAATCAGTGACGAAGTTGAAGTTACGCCGGGGATGGATATTTCAGCAAGACAATGATCCAAAACACCGCTCCAAATCCTCAGGCATTCATGCAGAGGAACAATTACAATGTTCTGGAATGGCCATCCCAGTCCCCAGACCTGAATATCATTGAACATCTGTGGGATGATTTGAAGCGGGCTGTCCATGCTCGGCGACCATCTAACTTAACTGAACTTGAATTGTTTGTCCAAAATACCTTTATCCAGGATCCAGGAACTGACTAAAAGCTACAGGAAGCGACTAGAGGCTGTTATCTTTGCAAAAGGAGGATCTACTAAATATTAATGTCACTTTTCTGTTGAGGTGCCCATACTTTTGCACCGGTCAAATTTTGGTTTAATGCATATTGCACATTTTCTGTTAGTACAATAAACCTCATTTCAATCCTGAAATATTACTGTGTCCATCAGTTATTAGATATATCAAACTGAAATGGCTGTTGCAAATACCAAAATATTTAGAACTAAAAATGATTAAGATTAATAGGGGTGCCCAAACTTTTTCATAGGACTGTATATATATATATATATATATATATATATATATGTATATGTAGAAAATCATATATCATAAACCGTTTTTTTTTTCAATACAAGGTGATCTAAGCAATATATAGTCCCCAAAATGGTATAACTAAAAAGTACTTCTGGCCCCGCAAAAAAAAAAACACTCTATGCATCCCCGTACAGCTGCAGGGTCACCTGTCAATGTGGCCTTGCAGCTGTTGCAAAACTACAACTCCCATATATTAAATATTTTACCATTTTTTGCTTCCAAATTTTTTTCCCCTATTTTCCTCCTCTTATAGTCCAGTGCGTCTTATAGTCCGAAAAATACGGTAAATAATGTGTATATTGGTATATGTAACTAGTCTGTACAAAATATATGTACAGGCTATACTAAATATTACCAAACTTTTTAATACAAGAATATAACTACTATACTACTGCTCCTATGTACAAGAATATAACTACTATAATACTACTCCTATGTACAAGAATATAACTACTATAATACTGCTCCTATGTACAAGAATATAACTACTATAATACTACCCCCTATGTACAAGAATATAACTACTATAGTACTACTATGTACAAGAATATAACTACTATAATACTGGTCCAATGTACAAGAATATAACTACTATAATACTGTCCCCTATGTACAAGAATATAACTACTATAATACTACCTCCTATGTACAAGAATATAACTACTATAATACTACCTCCTATGTACAAGAATATAACTACTATAATACTGCTATGTACAAGAATATAACTACTATAATACTGCTCCTATGTACAAGAATATAACTACTATAATACTGCTCCTATGTACAAGAATATAACTACTATAATACTACCCCCTATGTACAAGAATATAACTACTATAGTACTACTATGTACAAGAATATAACTACTATAATACTGGTCCAATGTACAAGAATATAACTACTATAATACTGTCCCCTATGTACAAGAATATAACTACTATAATACTACCTCCTATGTACAAGAATATAACTACTATAATACTACCTCCTATGTACAAGAATATAACTACTATAATACTACTCCTATGTACAAGAATATAACTACTATAATACTGCTATGTACAAGAATATAACTACTATAATACTGCTATGTACAAGAATATAACTACTATAATACTGCTCCTATGTACAAGAATATAACTACTATAATACTGCTCCTATGTACAAGAATATAACTACTATAATACTACCTCCTATGTACAAGAATATAATTACTATAATACTACCTCCTATGTACAAGAATATAACTACTATAATTCTGCCCCCTATGTACAAGAATATAACTACTATAATACTGCTCCTATGTACAAGAATATAACTACTATAATACTACTCCTATGTACAAGAATATAACTACTATAATACTACTCCTGTGTACAAGAATATAACTACTATAATACTACTCCTATGTACAAGAATATAACTACTATAATGCTACTCCTATGTACAAGAATATAACTACTATAATACTGGTCCTATGTACAAGAATATAACTACTATAATACTGCCCCCTATGTACAAGAATATAACTACTATAATGCTACTCCTGTGTACAAGAATATAACTACTATAATACTACTCCTATGTACAAGAATATAACTACTATAATGCTACTCCTATGTACAAGAATATAACTACTATAATACTGGTCCTATGTACAAGAATATAACTACTATAATTCTGCCCCCTATGTACAAGAATATAACTACTATAATACTACCTCCTATGTACAAGAATATAACTACTATAATACTGCTCCTATGTACAAGAATATAACTACTATAATACTACCTCCTATGTACAAGAATATAACTACTATAATACTACTCCTATGTACAAGAATATAACTACTATAATACTACCTCCTATGTACAAGAATATAACTACTATAATACTACTCCTATGTACAAGAATATAACTACTATAAGACTACCATAGATGAGATGAATTATTAATGTGCACTATATGTATGATTTTATATTGTCATTCCTTCTTGTCTCCTGTATCGGTGCTGACATGTCTCCGGATATTGTTATCACTTTCCCTTTATTGATTGACTCCTTGTAGTGATCTCACCAGTGAGAAGTGTCATCTTGTGATCTCCATGTCTGGGTACAGTGCGGAGTAGAGGAGGTGTTGTGTCCCCAAATCTCACCTCTCTGACGACTGATAATATAACAATCCGTCTATAAATATTATATGGCTGTGATGTGTTTCTGATAGATGATCGCATCGCCCTGACACCCGCCTTGTATATGTTCTAATTAAAACCACTTGAGAGAGGTTTCTTGTCAGAGCAGATGAGCGATGATGTATCTCCTCTAAGTCAAGTGGAAGCAGTCAAGAGGTCTTCACAATGTATATATAATCTAATGGTTATAATGATGGGACCGGCCCTTTAAAAGTGAACAATTTCATATTGCGCTTCGCACAAGTGACTCATCTGCCTCTGACCTTGTCATCTCTTCATTAACTATTCTTTTTTACAGCCTCAATCTACAGAAGTCTCTGACAACCGTATTTCTCTCCCAGTGGGGCTCACGATCCAACCTCCACATCTGATACGTACTTGTATGTGTGTATGATATATAGATCATTAGAAATAGATATACTTCTATGCTGGAGCCAGTTTCAGAGGCTGATAGATGTCGTATTCAAGGGATCTTCACCTGATCCAGCTCCGGTTATATATAAACACTGTGCCTGATCTGACCCCAGCTGTATCTGAGCACTGCAGCTGATCCAACTCTGGCTGTATCTGAGCAGCACACCTATTCCGACCCTGGCTGTATCTGAGCACTGCAGCTGATCCGACCTTGGCTGTATCTTAGCTCCGTACCTGACCCTGGCTGTATCTTATCTCTGTGCCTGACTCCACCCTGGCTGTATCTGAGCACCGCACCTGATCTGACCCTGGCTGTATCTGAGCAGCACGCCTATTCCGACCCTGGCTGTATCTGAGCACTGCAGCTGATCCGACCTTGGCTGTATCTGAACACCACGCCTATTCCGACCCTGGCTGTATCTTAGCTCTGTGCCTGATCCGACCCGGACTGTATCTGAGCGCTGTGCTTGATCCAACCCGGGCTGTATCTGAGCAACAAGCCTGACCCGACCCTGACTGTGTCTGAGCAAGAAGCCTGACCCTGGCTGTATCTGAGCACCGCGCCTGATCCGACCCTGGCTGTATCTTAGCTCCGTGCCTGACTCCACCCTGGCTGTATCTGAGCACTGCGCCTGATCCGACCCTGGCTGTATCTTAGCTCCGTGCCTGACTCCACCCTGGCTGTATCTGAGCACTGCGCCTGATCCGACCCTGGCTGTATCTTAGCTCCGTGCCTGACTCCACCCTGGCTGTATCTGAGCACTGCACCTCATCTGACCCTGGTTGTATCTGAACACCACACCTGATCTGACCCTGGCTGTATCTGAGCACTGCGCCTGATCCGACCCTGGCTGTATCTTAGCTCCGTGCCTGACTCCACCCTGGCTGTATCTGAGCACTGCGCCTGATCCGACCCTGGCTGTATCTTAGCTCCGCGCCTGATCCAACCCTGGCTGTATCTTAGCTCCGTGCCTGATCCGACCCTGGGTGTCTACTTGAGGACCACAATTTGTGAAACCTGAGAAGTATCTTTGGCACTAAATGCAGCATAGATATGCGACTACTCTGACCTTGGTTGTCTGACTGTGACTACTAACAGCTTTCTATAGGATTTGACACAGAACGGCTATTTAATCTGCTTGAAGCGTGATTATCATATAAAGTCACACAATGTCACAATTTAATCTCATTGTGAAAACTTTAATGATTTATCACTTTCACAGATTTCACTTGTTCAGGATATTAATCCCACATTTATGAGATTTTTAGTCCTTTTTTCTTTTCACCTGCAATCCTCCTATTTCCTGTGTGTGATTAATCGCGTCCCATTAATCTTACAGCGGTCACACATAGGTATATATACTGTACTGCCACGGCCGCTTTCTCTTTTCAATTTCTTGTGGTTCCAAAGATTAAAGTATTTCTCTGTCTCCTAAGAGTATCGTCCGACAGGGGCGAAATATTACGTTTTAAAATGTGGTGCAGTTCTCACGCCTGTTGGTCACAAAATGCCGGCCATAGTGACAGTACTTTTTTTCATATCCTAATTGGTATTTTTTCTGTTATGGGCAAAAACATATTGTACAGTTACCGTGACATTCCACCGCAGTGCCAGTCACAATTAACATTATCATCAGTTCCTAAGATACATAGTATAGGTGTCTAAATATAGTCAAGCCTGCAAAGCTTCTACATTATATTATATATAGGAATATAACTACTATAATACTGCTCCTATGTACAAGAATATAACTACTATAATACTAGTCCTATGTACAAGAATATAACTACTATAATACTACTCCTATGTACAAGAATATAACTACTATAATACTGCTCCTATGTACAAGAATATAACTACTATAATACTACCTCCTATGTACAAGAATATAACTACTATAATACTACCTCCTATGTACAAGAATATAACTACTATAATACTACCTCCTATGTACAAGAATATAACTACTATAATACTACCTCCTATGTACAAGAATATAACTACTATAATACTACCTCCTATGTACAAGAATATAACTACTATAATACTGCTCCTATGTACAAGAATATAACTACTATAATACTACTCCTATGTACAAGAATATAACTACTATAATACTGCTCCTATGTACAAGAATATAACTACTATAATACTACTCCTATGTACAAGAATATAACTACTATAATACTGCTCCTATGTACAAGAATATAACTACTATAATACTACTCCTATGTACAAGAATATAACTACTATAATACTGCTCCTATGTACAAGAATATAACTACTATAATACTACTCCTATGTACAAGAATATAACTACTATAATACTGCTCCTATGTACAAGAATATAACTACTATAATACTACCTCCTATGTACAAGAATATAACTACTATAATACTGCTCCTATGTACAAGAATATAACTACTATAATACTACTCCTATGTACAAGAATATAACTACTATAATACTGCTCCTATGTACAAGAATATAACTACTATAATACTACCTCCTATGTACAAGAATATAACTACTATAATACTACTGCTATGTACAAGAATATAACTACTATAATACTACTCCTATGTACAAGAATATAACTACTATAATACTACTCCTATGTACAAGAATATAACTACTATAATACTACTCCTATGTACAAGAATATAACTACTATAATACTACTCCTATGTACAAGAATATAACTACTATAATACTACTCCTATGTACAAGAATATAACTACTATAATACTACCTCCTATGTACAAGAATATAACTACTATAATACTACTGCTATGTACAAGAATATAACTACTATAATACTGCTCCTATGTACAAGAATATAACTACTATAATACTACCTCCTATGTACAAGAATATAACTACTATAATACTACTGCTATGTACAAGAATATAACTACTATAATACTACTCCTATGTACAAGAATATAACTACTATAATACTGCTCCTATGTACAAGAATATAACTACTATAATACTGCTCCTATGTACAAGAATATAACTACTATAATACTACCTCCTATGTACAAGAATATAACTACTATAATACTGCTCCTATGTACAAGAATATAACTACTATAATACTACCTCCTATGTACAAGAATATAACTACTATAATACTGCTCCTATGTACAAGAATATAACTACTATAATACTGCTCCTATGTACAAGAATATAACTACTATAATACTACTCCTATGTACAAGAATATAACTACTATAATACTACTCCTATGTACAAGAATATAACTACTATAATACTGCTCCTATGTACAAGAATATAACTACTATAATACTGCTCCTATGTACAAGAATATAACTACTATAATACTACTCCTATGTACAAGAATATAACTACTATAATACTGCTCCTATGTACAAGAATATAACTACTATAATACTACCTCCTATGTACAAGAATATAACTACTATAATACTGCTCCTATGTACAAGAATATAACTACTATAAAACTACTGTAAATTTCTCCTCCTTTAGGAGTCCAGTGGGCGGTCCTTCCCTATTATTGACACGCCTGTATGAGTGTGTATTGAAACACAAAATTTATTAGAAAGTCTCAGAACTTTTCATTAGGCGATGATGAAACTTTATTGATTATGTCTTGATGATCTTGGATTGCTGATCTTCCACTGAGTTTTTGGAGTGAAGCTGTTAGTGACAGGCGACCCCCAAGTGATGATAGTAGCAGACGCCATTGCCTTCGTATGACCCCAGCGACTAATAGTCCTTGCTGTCGTCAGGACCTTCTCTGGTAACGTTCTCGGAGCCGTCGCTTGCCTCTGGTGTTATGGGGTTAATATGGGACGGTCGGGACATAAATCTTTAACCAGTTTTATTTTCTTTTTAAATAGCGAAATCTAAAAAATTCTAATTGTTCTCGGATTCTGGAGCCACTCGCCTGATCGCGGCTCCACCGCCCTGAATTATTGATACAGACTTTCCTTGTACCATCTGAATATTCCTATATCTTCTAATTGATGGCACTCTCATCATCGTCTCCGCGCCGGCCTTACTCCCATCATCAGCCTCCATGTCCATATGTCTCGCTACATTGTATCAGTCAGCTCTGCGATTCTCATAAATTGTATCAGAATTCCCCGGGTGTCGCGCGTGATAAATGACCACCGCTATGTTATTCTGGCAATGCATTTAATCTACACTACAACCCCCACCCTCCGCCTCCTCTGCCTCCCTACCCCAAAAACAATAAAATGTGCCCTTTTATTTTGCATCTTGTTCATCAGCCCTCATTCTCTTAAAGTGGCAAGCTCTTGGGGGGACCGGCGTCTCCTAGCAACATAGTAACTCACAGACAGCAGGGACCACGGCGTCCCGCCCCCCTCCCCCGTGGTTTGGGCTCCGTTCCAGTAGATGAAATATCACAATGTGTGATATGAGATCACTTCTCCGCCAATGAAGAGTAATAACCATTTTGTGTTGACTCAGGGTTTGCTCCAAGACGGAAGTGTTTGACCTCTGACCTTTGCACGGGGTGTTTGACTAGGTGCGATATTACGGTGTATGACGGATATCGATCGGCCGGTCATCTGCAATTATTTCTCTGACATAATCAATAAATTGGCCGATGATATTTAGGAGCAATTTCTGCTCTTCATTCTATTGCCAATCCCCCTTATGTCACACTGGATGGTCTTGCCTGATGATGTCATCAGCTTATTTTAATCAGACTTTGTATCTGTTTGCTGTGTTTTATTGTAACATTGTAATAAGGGGAATATTGTAACGTTGTTGCAGTGAGGGGATTATTGTATCGTTGCAGTGAGGGGATTATTGTAACATTGTTGCAGTGAGGGGATTATTGTAACATTGTTGCAGGGATTATTGTAATTTTGTTGCATTGTGGGGATTATTGTAACGTAGCAAGGGATTATTGTAGCATTGTTGCAGGGGATTATTGTAGCATTGTTGCAGGGGATTGTTGTAACATTGTTGCAGGAGATTATTGTAACATTGCGGTGAGGGGAATATTGTAACATTGTTGCAGGGGATTATTGTAACATTGTTGCAGGGGATTATTGTAACATTGTTGCAGGGGATTATTGTAACGTAGCAAGGGATTATTGTAGCGATGTTGCAGTGAGGGGATTATTGTAACATTGTTGCAGGGGATTATTGTAACGTTGTTGCAGGGGATTATTGTAATTTTGTTGCATTGTGGGGATTATTGTAACGTAGCAAGGGATTATTGTAGCATTGTTGCAGGGGATTATTGTAGCATTGTTGCAGGGGATTGTTGTAACATTGTTGCAGGAGATTATTGTAACATTGCGGTGAGGGGAATATTGTAACATTGTTGCAGGGGATTATTGTAACATTGTTGCAGGGGATTATTGTAACATTGTTGCAGGGGATTATTGTAACATTGTTGCAGGAGATTACTGTAACGTTGCGGTGAGGGGATTATTGTAACATTGTTGCAGGAGATTATTGTAACATTGTTGCAGTGAGAGGATTATTGTAACGTTGTTGCAGTGAGAGGATTATTGTAACGTTGTTGCAGTGAGGGGATTATTGTAACGTTGTTGCAGTGAGGGGATTATTATGGCGCTCTTTGATTCTTTTGCAGAATTTCCTCTGATCAGTGTCTTGCTGTTGAGACATGGCGTTCCTCGCGCCTCCAGGGTTTTTTGCCTGGGGTTGTGATCAGGTGATTTTATTTGCACATCAGAGGCCGTTTTAACCCCTTCCTCACTGGCCCGTGTTCCTTGGTTCATGCCATAATACATTTTCAGGTTTTTTGTTTATGTGGTGCTGAAGGCTGGAACGTTTCTCATCGTTAAAGTTAATTGAATGATTTTTGTCATGACGGATGGGCCTTTCTGGGATTATTACCTGTCATGTGGGTGTGGCAAGGGGTGTTTTTTTTTTTTTTCTTTTCTTTTTCTTGTTTCCGCATTGTGCCCCTTATCATTTTATGTATTTCGGCGTTGCGCTGTGTGGTTGGAGCCCCATGTGGCATAGACGCTGCGGTTGGGCCGGGGTCTCACAGTCCCTATACAGTAGATGGGATATTAGTAAATCCCGTCCACACATGGCAGAACAATTCCCGCAGTACAATTGGTGCCGTTTACCAAAACCGTTGCAGCTTGTCATTTATACATACGGAAATGCCGGCGGATTCTGTATCGGTATAATGGAAGCAGAACAGCGCTGTGTGAATCCTCCGATGTGTTTCTGCCGCAGTTTTCCCCATGGGGGTTCTTGGCTGCAGCTCGCTACGTGGGGGCTTGGCCTAAGGGTATGTTCACACTGCTGAATAAAGAGCTGAATATGGAGTTTTCCACCTCTCATGCACTTTGATTGGAGTCATCGGTCGTAATCCGCCTGAATATTACTATATCACTTCTGTTTCTTGGGTAATAATCGGATTGTTGGGGGTCCGACTGCTGACTGGTCATGAGGATAGGGGAGGGGGGTGCCGAGTGCCTCGTGTGAAGGGAACAGCAGGTCTGACATGTTCCGAGGCTCCATTCATCTCTATGGGACTGTCAAAGCAAAGTTCAGCCTTAATCTATTGCCATCTGTCCTATAATATTGAATATGGCGGCCGGTCCATTCATAAGGACCCCCCTTTCTAGTGATCAGCGGGGGCTCCAGCACTCATACTCCCAACATTTATACAGTTATTACCACACTTGGTAGGTGATCAATGGTGAACCCCGATAAGTATCAGTTTTGTGACCCATAAACTGTATTTTTATTGTCTTTGGCCCAGGCTCAGGGGTCGCTCTTCTATCCTATAGATTTCCTTGATAAGACGGTGTATTTAGGACACTTCAAGGGTCTTCCGGACAAGTCACTGTTCCAGCACCATTAACCCGTTCTTTCCCGTTTCCCTAATGTGACAGTGACAGGTGGGCGACACATTCCGATGCTCCTCGGTGCGCTTCCACCCTTCCACCACTAGATGGCAGCTGAAGGACACGGCTGGACTTGCCAATTTGCGCTTTGATTTGGAGGAGAGCAATAACTGGGAGAGACCCAGAAATGTTGACTCTGGCTTCTGCTATTTACACGCCTGACTTCAAAGGCTTCAAACAGCTGCTTTGTTCCGCGAGGCACTTAACCATTTGGCTGTTAGCGAGGTCCGCAGAGTATATACGTTTGCAGGTATTCGGTATTTATTCGCTTCATCCCGGAACATTTTCCATACGTTGTCACCATTGCATTGCACAATCCAGTAAAGCTCTGCTCTGTCAGCTGCTACATGCATGCTGCCCTGGGTGGCTAGCGACCCCTGAAAGAGCAATTGACTCCTTAATGGTGCATGCACAGGGTGCAGTTGGGTGCAGTTAAAAATGCATCAACGTTGCAATGGAAAAAATCCTGTAGTTTTGGTGCAGTTTCCTATTTTTACAAGTGAGACATGGTACATAAGCGTGGTTTACTTGTCCATTTAAGAAACTGCTTCAAAACAGCATGCAGTTTTTTTTTTTCCCTTTGCAGTTTTAAGTGCACCGTGTGCATGCACCCCAATTCTGTGAAGGGGCCACTTTCATGTCCACCACAAGGGTCACCATTTCCAGCTGTGGATGTGTGTCAGATGCAGCGTGTTGCACTGTGTGCCATGCATGCTGCAGTCAGAAAGCCATAGGTTTGTGAGCCTTATTTATAGCATCATACAGTATAGTGGAGCCCTGCAAAATTCTGCCATGGTGTCAGGTTTATGTCTACTATGGGCACAGCCTTAGAGGATCTCGCGGCTCCAAATGAACCATTGCTGCTGGAGCAAGACCGACTACTAAAGCAGTGTCCAGTATACGGAGCCGCACAGTTGTATAGCACGTCCTGGCTCTGCCTCTTCGTTTCTGCGCAGTACAGTATACAGTATATCTATATTGTAAGTACAAGTCTATTGCATATCATGTTCTTATGTTCTATTCTCTATCCTTTTGGACTCCATTGATCCTGTGAATGAAAGAGCATTAGGTTTCCTTATTACTCCTTCCTTGCACATTGGAGCAATGGCCACCAGCTGTGAGGGGTAACTGCAGCACAAAATCATCCATGTGACCCGGCCCAGCTGCCCTTCCCTGCTTTGTGGGGGGCCGGTAGTGCCCTATGCAGCGAAACACAGTCAAGTGACTGCAGCAATAGATCCGGGCTGGGGCTACTTCATTGTCCATATTAGTGGGGGTTACAGAGATGAGACCCCCACAGATTAGTCACACCACAGCATAGTGATACGCCATCATCTATAGATAGGAATACTTATAAAGCCTGACTTCTGAATTATTCATTTACAAGCTTCCTATTCATTGTATAGATCGTAAAAACAAATACTGTCAGGAGATCTGACATTCATCTACTTAGAACGGCGCCATCTGGTGTTCAGAGAGTGAAGCAATGCGCACATCCACCTACTGGGCGAAGTGCTGGTGGACGCACATGCTCAGTCACTCTCCTCATAGCCAGATCTCTACATAGTGATCCTCTGCAGACTGCACGGCAGCCAATAGGGATGACTCTGACCCGCGTTTCAGAGACTGTGCAGTAGGGGGCTGTATAGCAGAACGGGCAAAATTTGCAGGAAAAGTAGAAAGGGACAATAGTGTCACCTGCCAGAGGGAGAAGGAGAGCGATTCTGTTCAGCAGCACTGGGAGGGGGGACACATGGCAGCCAAAAAACCCCAAACGTGCATACATCTATACAGTTCTATTAATATGATACTGGTGACTGTATATAGCGTATTATAGTTTGCATTTGTGCCCTCCCAGGTAGTTGTGCGTTACTTACAAGAAGCCGATCACTCCTGCAGTTACTAATCCTTGTTCTCTCTATATATGGGTCGTCCTATTCCTGCCTGCAATGTTCTCTGCCTCCCTCCCTATAAACCCCCGGCGGTGCCAGGGTCCATGTAGGTGTCTAAGTGGCATCATCACATGTTAAAAAAAGGCTTTGAATGAAAGCAAAACCCCGCTGCCAATTAATCTCCCCCGCGGCCGTGCCCGCCCCCCGCGTATCTGATAAGCCGGGATATTTCTGTAGTTTTATTTCCCCATTCATTAACGAGATATTGTCAGAATTCTCCGGCATTCACATTAGGGATGTTTTATAAATGTAATTAATCTCCCTTCTTAATAATAATGTGGTTTTATTCATGAGCCGGAGCTAATAATTGGCTGGTTTGCTCAGTGGGAAGATTAAGGTGAATTCAGCTGAATGTCAACTTCAAAGACCACTGTGATATCCAGAGAATGGAAAGATCCGGGCCACACGGCGGCTAAAACAAATGCGCGTCACCTGATTGTTACTTTAAAGGAGCCCAGGAACCCTGTAATTGAAATGTGAAGAGATGAAGGTAAAAACATATTGTACAGTTATCGTGACATTCCACCGCAGCGCCAGTCACAATTAACATTATCATCAGTTCCTAAGATACTTGGTATATACAGTATGTCTAAATATACTCAAGCCTGCAAAACTTCTGTTATATACAGGAATATAGCTACAATAATACTGCCCCCTATGTACAGGAAAATATCTACTATAATGCTGCCCCCTATATACAGGAATACAACTACTATAATACTGTCCCCTACATACAGGAATATAACTACTATAATACTGCCCCCTATATACAGGAATATAACTACTATAATACTACCTCCTATGTACAAGAATATAACTACTATAATACTACCCCCTACATACAGGAATATAACTACAATAATACTGCCCAATATATATAGGAACATAACTACTATAATACTGCCCCCTATTTACAGGAATATAACTACTATAATACTGCCCCCTATATACAGGAATATAACTGCTATAATACTACTCCTATGTACAAGGATATAACTACTATAATACTACCTCCTATGTATAATTATATAACTACTATAATACTACCTCCTATGTACAAGAATATAACTACTATAATACTACTCCTATGTACAAGAATATAACTACTATAATACTACTCCTATGTACAAGAATATAACTGCTATAATACTACTCCTATGTACAAGAATATAACTACTATAATACTACCTCCTATGTATAATTATATAACTACTATAATACTACCTCCTATGTACAAGAATATAACTACTATAATACTACCTCCTATGTACAAGAATATAACTGCTATAATACTACTCCTATGTACAAGGATATAACTACTATAATACTACTATGTACAAGAATATAACTACTATAATACTACCTCCTATGTACTAGAATATAACTACTATAATACTGCCCCCTATATACAGGAATATAACTACTATAATACTACTCCTATGTACCAGAATATAACTACTATAATACTACCTCCTATGTACAATAATATAACTTCTATAATACTACCTCCTATGTACAATAATATAACTTCTATAATGCTACTCCTATGTACAAGAATATAACTACTATAATACTGCTCCTATGTACAAGAATGTAACTACTATAATACTACCTCCTATGTACTAGAATATAACTACTATAATACTGCCCCCTATATACAGGAATATAACTACTATAATACTACTCCTATGTACAAGAATATAACTACTATAATACTGCTCCTATGTACAAGAATATAACTACTATAATACTACCCCCTATGTACAAGAATATAACTACTATAATACTACTCCTATGTACAAGAATATAACTACTATAATACTGCCCCCTATATACAGGAATATAACTACTATAATACTACTCCTATGTACAAGAATATAACTACTATAATACTACCTCCTATGTACAAGAATATAACTACTATAATACTACTCCTATGTACAAGAATATAACTACTATAATACTACCTCCTATGTACAAGAATATAACTACTATAATACTGCCCCCTATATACAGGAATATAACTACTATAATACTACTCCTATGTACAAGAATATAACTACTATAATACTACCTCCTATGTACAAGAATATAACTACTATAATACTGCTCCTATGTACAAGAATATAACTACTATAATACTACTCCTATGTACAAGAATATAACTACTATAATACTACCTCCTATGTACAAGAATATAACTACTATAATACTGCTCCTATGTACAAGAATATAACTACTATAATACTACCTCCTATGTACAAGAATATAACTACTATAATACTGCTCCTATGTACAAGAATATAGCTACTATAATACTACCTCCTATGTACAAGAATATAACTACTATAATACTGCTCCTATGTACAAGAATATAACTACTATAATACTGCTCCTATGTACAAGAATATAACTACTATAATACTACCTCCTATGTACAAGAATATAACTGCTATAATACTACTCCTATGTACAAGAATATAACTACTATAATACTACCTCCTATGTACAAGAATATAACTACTATAATACTATTCCTATGTACAAGAATATAACTACTATAATACTGCTCCTATGTACAAGAATATAACTACTATAATACTGCTCCTATGTACAAGAATATAACTACTATAATACTACCCCCTATGTACAAGAATATAACTACTATAATACTACTCCTATGTACAAGAATATAACTACTATAATACTGCCCCCTATATACAGGAATATAACTACTATAATACTACTCCTATGTACAAGAATATAACTACTATAATACTACCTCCTATGTACAAGAATATAACTACTATAATACTACTCCTATGTACAAGAATATAACTACTATAATACTGCCCCCTATATACAGGAATATAACTACTATAATACTACTCCTATGTACAAGAATATAACTACTATAATACTACTCCTATGTACAAGAATATAACTACTATAATACTACCTCCTATGTACAAGAATATAACTACTATAATACTGCTCCTATGTACAAGAATATAACTACTATAATACTACCTCCTATGTACAAGAATATAACTACTATAATACTGCTCCTATGTACAAGAATATAGCTACTATAATACTACCTCCTATGTACAAGAATATAACTACTATAATACTGCTCCTATGTACAAGAATATAACTACTATAATACTGCTCCTATGTACAAGAATATAACTACTATAATACTACCTCCTATGTACAAGAATATAACTGCTATAATACTACTCCTATGTACAAGAATATAACTACTATAATACTACCTCCTATGTACAAGAATATAACTACTATAATACTATTCCTATGTACAAGAATATAACTACTATAATACTACTCCTATGTACAAGAATATAACTACTATAATACTACTCCTATGTACAAGAATATAACTACTATAATACTGCTCCTATGTACAAGAATATAACTACTATAATACTGCTCCTATGTACAAGAATATAACTACTATAATACTACCTCCTATGTATAATTATATAACTACTATATATGAGTACTATGATGCGTATAGTGTTGGGTGATGTGTGGTTATATTGGGGTGACATTCTCTGTATTCGGGGGTCTCCTCCTCAGCTTTTACCTTTCCGCTGCTCTATTCTGACATCCTCTTACTATCACAATGGCGTCTGCTCTTGCTAATGATTCCTCAGCCTGTCCGCTCGTCTCCTCGGAGTTCCTCCTGGTGTTCTCTGACAGACATGCGCCGTCTCCGGGGTATAAGGTGTAAGACACACTCGGCATCTCCCAGAAGGCTCTTTAATACATCTATAATAATTAGTCCTCTAATGTGCCATTTAATCGTCCTCGTTCACATTTTCCTCTTCCGTCAGATTCCAGAGACGAGGGGATTTTTCTCTGGTTATTTTCTATAGGGTCTGGGTGTATTTTTTCCCTTGTTGCCGATGTGATATGACGGTATTTTGCTCCTTTTTCCCTCTGCTGATGTTGTGACAAGTTTTCCTCCCAGTTTGGTGTATTTTTAGTGTTTGTTCACGTTTCGCTGTTTCCCTCTTCAGTCTGCTGACCTATGTGCCGCTGTCACCAGAGTTACTTTATATAACGGCACCTGCTCTATGTACATAGAGGGTTACAGCGGTGTACACTGGGTGCTGGGGGGCGCCACACTCCCTCAGACAACGCCACTCCTTCTATCCCCTTTTGGACCAGCCGTTGTGGATCATTGAGGGATAAGCATTTTTTTTTCTCATTGAATAGGGATAACGTTATGATTTCCCTCCAATTTACCTCTATAGGGGCTTGTTTTTTCTAGGATAAGTTGTATTTTTCAATGACCTCTTTCTGACGTGCACTAAATTTATTAATTTGGCTCGGTATCTCTAGTGTTAACGTTAACTCTCTCACGGCTGTGATCACTGTAATACCTCGTAGTACATGGCACCCCAAGGCATCTTATTATATGTCTGACAGGACTTAGTAGACAGACACTGAGACCTGGCCCTGGGGCCGTTGTGAGGCCTGTGGCTGCTGTAATGGCCGACTGTCTCCTCGCAACTGTGATATGTGCACGAATCGGTTGTCAGAGGCCGTCTGCTAAGGCTCAGTTCACATCTGTATCTCGGTCTCTGTCGGAGACTCCACCACAAATTGTGCCGAAAGCCGAGTGACACGCAGAGGACCCCTCTATAGTCTATGGGGTTTGCAGGTAATGGAGGGTTTAGCTGATGGAGAGTTTCGACAGAGAACCCAGCACTGGTGTGAACCAGGCCTTAGACACTATTACTTAGGCATCCAAGAGTTAGACATGTAGATTGATAGAATTTTTTTTTAATTTTTTTTTTCCCTTATGGTTTGGATTGTCTATTTTTACATCTTATACGTGGGTTGAAGACATTGCGACTTGTTTATTTCATTCCGCCTAGATTGTGCTCCTATAGGTCAGTGGATCTGAATTCTGCCACAGACTGTGGATCTGCTAAGGTTGGTTTTTTTTTTTCATAATTTTTTTTTTAAATTTGTGATTTTTTTTTTTTTTTTTTTTAAATTTCCAGTTTCTTTTGCTCCGCCTCCGTTGCGTTCCTATAGATCAGTGTATCTGAATCCTGGTGGATTACTATGTAAGTTTTGTCCTTCTTCCCCGTTGTCTCATATTCTCTTTTCTCAACTTTACGCGTCGGCTGATCACGTTGCGTCCTGTCTCTTTGCTCCGCCTCCGTTGTGTTCCTATAGATCAGTGTATCTGAATTCTGGTGGATCCTTATGTAAGTTTTGTCCTTCTTCCCTTTGTCTCGTATTCTCTCTTCTCACATTTTACGCGTCGGCTGACCACGTTGCGTCCTGTTTCTTTTGCTCCGCCTCCGTTGCGTTCCTATACGCCAGTGTATCTGAATTCTGGTGGATTACTATGTAAGTTTTGTCTTTCTTCCCCTTTGTCTTGTACTCTCTTTTCTCACCTTTACGCGTCGGCTGACCACGTTGCGTCCTGTCTCTTTTGCTCCGCCTCCGTTGCGTTCCTATAGATCAGTGTATCTGTATTCTCGTGGATTACTATGTAAGTTTTGTCCTTCTTCCCTTTGTCTCGTTCTCTCTTTTCTCACTTTTACGCGTCAGCTGATCACGTTGCGTCCTGTCTCTTTGCTCCGCCTCCGTTGCGTTCCTATACGCCAGTGTATCTGGATTCTGGTGGATTATTATGTAAGTTTTTGTCCTTCTTCCCCTTTGTCTTGTACTCTCTTTTCTCACCTTTACGCGTCGGCTGACCACGTTGCGTCCTGTCTCTTTGCTCTGCCTCCGTTGCGTTCCTATACGCCAGTGTATCTGGATTCTGGTGGATTATTATGTAAGTTTTTGTCCTTCTTCCCCTTTGTCTTGTACTCTCTCTTCTCACATTTTACGCGTCGGCTGACCACGTTGCGTCCTGTCTCTTTGCTCTGCCTCCGTTGCGTTCCTATACGCCAGTGTATCTGGATTCTGGTGGATTACTATGTAAGTTTTTGTCCTTCTTCCCCTTTGTCTCGTTCTCTCTTTTCTCACCTTTACGCGTCGGCTGATCACGTTGCGTCCTGTCTCTTTGCTCCGCCTCCGTTGCGTTCCTATACGCCCGTGTATTTGAATTCTGGTGGATTACTATGTAAGTTTTGTCCTTCTTCCCCTTTGTCTCGTTCTCTCTTTTCTCACCTTTACGCGTCGGCTGATCACGTTGCGTCCTGTTTATTTTACTCAGCCGCTGCTGTTGCTCCGTTCACATGGCGCTGAACAATCTCTTCTACTTCAGAGCGCTTGTGTGTGAAGGATCACTACCCAACCAGGCAGACAGAACCAGCAGCAATTTTCACCTTTTTTTTTTTTTTTTTTTTTTTTTTGTATAATTTCGAGCCTTTTCTTGGTCTTATTTTTGCGCGGCGTATTCGGAGCCGGTAATTATTCAATTATTCACTCAGCAAATTGTGAATTAATGTTCGCGGCTTCTGGTGAATGACATAATTGCAATTTAAAAAGGGCGATTAATCATACGACGCTCAGGCACTCGGTTCCTCTTCCTTTATGGCGGGCCTCCGTGTCGTGGTTAACCCCCCTCATGCTGCAGACAAGCCGATAGCTGTCCAAGGTGCTGACGTCATAGGCGGAGGGTCTGACCTTGATACAAGTTTTTGACTTTTGGCCGAGCTTACAGGTCACTTCTGGATGGAGCAGGGACGTGTCTTCTGGGGGACACCATATTGGGCAGGTTAGTGTGACCAGGACAGGGGTGTACGTGGCCAGGATCACGGAAACTGGACTTAGATATCATACTGAGAAACCTAGTATAAGCAGAATGGGCTCCAGCAGCGCAGAGTATTTCAGGAGGTGGTTTTGAGTCTTGTGCAACCAAGTGACGAGCATAGGGATGTGGCAGGGGCAAGAGGGGAAAAGGAGACTATAGGGGATTTGGAGATCCGCCTGAAATACTTAGTATAAGGATCAGTGTCTCCAGCAGCACAGAGTATTTTAGTTGGAAGTGAACCAGTCTTTAGGGAGGCGATGGCTTGTGCGGTCGCAATGGAGACTGGGCTGGTTGTGATAGGGATAGCATCGGGAGGGGACAACAGAGACCACATGGAAAACGGACGGACAACCACTGCCTAAGGAGTCTAGATTCTCGCAGCACAAAGTATTTCAGGAGAACATGAGCTGGTATTGAAGGAGCCAGTGACCTGTTGTTACTGCAGACAGGGCTGGATGTGACTGGGGCAGTATCATGAACGAGGAACGGAGAGCATAGAAGGAGCAGGGTCTCCTGCAGCACAGAGTATTTCAGGAGAACATGAGCTGGTATTGAAGGAGCCAGTGACCTGTTGTTACTGCAGACAGGGCTGGATGTGACTGGGGCAGTATCATGAACGAGGAACGGAGAGCATAGAAGGAGCAGGGTCTCCTGCAGCACAGAGTATTTCAGGAGAAGGGTGTATTGTGAGAGGCATAGACCTGTCCGCTTGTGATGAAACCAGCGAGGACAAGGCTGACGTAAGTGATTGTGTCTGGACAGGAGTTGGCTGAGCACAAGTGTTAGGTCAGTCCCCAGCAAAGAGCATGGTCTTTTGGCAGCGCAGAGTATTTAAGGCAATGGATGTTGTGGGAAGCGCAGGACTAGGGACAGGATTTGCACCGTTAAGTGTGTATCGAGACTATAGACGCCCCGATTTGGTAAATGTCAGCTCTTAGGTACCTGACCGCTGTTCCTTGCCCTTTCCACCGCTCTGAGGGGGGCAGTATTGAGGCGACACTTTGTATTGCAGCGCTCGGGCTGGCTATAAGAGGCGGCAGTCATGCATGGACGCTGGTTGTCATCTCTGCAGCCCCTATTATGTCTGCCGTGATATGAAGGGGAACAATTGTGGAAATAATAGAACATTTCAGAGACTTCTCACCAGTAATCATTCAGTTTGCTCTTGTGTGTAAATCTGCGCTGGAAATCTGGGGAAAGCTTCAGTAATGACCCCGCCAGCGATCCGCCGAAATGCCTCATTCATTACCCGCCACTATTACAGTTTAGAGCATCCATGTATAATGATTGGGAGAAGATAAACAGCCATTATCTGCGCATCTGTATCTGTCACCCACATCAGCACGCCGCCACGCCACCCCGCCTCACATCTGCCCCATGTTTAACCCTTTGTAGTATGGCAATGTAGGGTAATCGGCTGGTGGGACCGACGCCCATTAACTATCTTCCCGGGCCTGAAATGTGGCATATTCAACCCGCATATATATTCGGTAACCCCATAAAAATATCTGTCCCCTTACTGCTGTGATAACATGGTATTACAGGGACCTCTGCATCCAGTCATTGGTTACCGATATACCATGTCCCCATGTCTGGATGTTATCACCACAACTGGAAGTGGAGACTGGTGGGGGATTAGGAAAAATTGGAGCAGAAAAGGTTTGGAGAGGTCAGTAGAGACTGGCAGGGGATTGTTGAGGTCAGTAGAGACTGGTAGGGGATTGGTGAGGTCAGTAGAGACTGGCAGGGAATTGGTGAGGTCAGTAGAGACTGGCAGGGAATTGGTGAGGTCAGTAGAGACTGGTAGGGGATTGGTGAGGTCAGTAGAGACTGGCAGGGAATTGGTGAGGTCAGTAGAGACTGGTAGGGGATTGGTGAGGTCAGTAGAGACTAGCAGGGAATTGGTGAGGTCAGTAGAGACTGGTAGGGGATTGGTGAGGTCAGTAGAGACTGGCAGGGGATTGGTGAGTTCAGTAGAGACTGGCAGGAGATTGGTGAGTTCAGTAGAGACTGGCAGGGGATTGGTGAGATCAGTAGAGACTGGCAGGGGATTGGTGAGGTCAGTAGAGACTGGCAGGGAATTGGTGAGGTCAGTAGAGACTGGCAGGGAATTGGTGAGGTCAGTAGAGACTGGTAGGGGATTGGTGAGGTCAGTAGAGACTGGCAGGGAATTGGTGAGGTCAGTAGAGACTGGTAGGGGATTGGTGAGGTCAGTAGAGACTAGCAGGGAATTGGTGAGGTCAGTAGAGACTGGTAGGGGATTGGTGAGGTCAGTAGAGACTGGCAGGGGATTGGTGAGTTCAGTAGAGACTGGCAGGGGATTGGTGAGGTCAGTAGAGACTGGCAGGGGATTGGTGAGGTCAGTAGAGACTGGCAGGGGATTGGTGAGTTCAGTAGAGACTGGCAGGGGATTGGTGAGGTCAGTAGAGACGGGCAGGGGATTGGTGAGTTCAGTAGAGACTGGCAGGGGATTGGTGAGGTCAGTAGAGACTGGCAGGGGATTGGTGAGGTCAGTAGAGACTGGCAGGGGATTGGTGAGTTCAGTAGAGACTGGCAGGGGATTGGTGAGGTCAGTAGAGACTGGCAGGGGATTGGTGAGTTCAGTAGAGACTGGCAGGGGATTGGTGAGGTCAGTAGAGACTGGCAGGGAATTGGTGAGGTCAGTAGAGACTGGTAGGGGATTGGTGAGTTCAGTAGAGACTGGTAGGGGATTGGTGAGGTCAGTAGAGACTGGCAGGGGATTGGTGAGTTCAGTAGAGACTGGCAGGGGATTGGTGAGGTCAGTAGAGACTGGCAGGTCTCCAGCAGACGGCCTGGTACATACGGGCAGGTGTCCAGCAGGCAGCCTGGTACATACGGGCAGGTCTCCAGCAGGCAGCCTGGCCCTTACGGGCAGGTCTCCAGCAGGCGGCCTGGTACATACGGGCAGGTGTCCAGCCTTCGTCCTGGTACATACGGGCAGGTCTCTAGCAGGCGGCCTGGTACATACGGGCAGGTCTCCAGCAGGCGGCCTGGTACATACGGGCAGGTCTCCAGCAGGCGGCCTGGTACATACGGGCAGGTCTCCAGCAGGCGGCCTGGTACATACGGGCAGGTCTCCAGCAGGCGGCCTGGTACATACGGGCAGGTCTCCAGCAGGCGGCCTGGTACATACGGGCAGGTCTCCAGCAGGCGGCCTGGTACATACGGGCAGGTCTCCAGCAGGCGGCCTGGTACATACGGGCAGGTCTCCAGCAGGCGGCCTGGTACATACGGGCAGGTGTCCAGCAGGCGGCCTGGTACATACGGGCAGGTCTCCAGCAGGCGGCCTGGTACATACGGGCAGGTCTCCATCAGGCGGCCATGTTCACCCCCCGTCTGCATTAATTCCGCGTCTCCTTGCCTAGCCTGTAATATTTCACTGCCTTATTTCCTTTATAGACGGCGATGATGCTAATGCTGATTTGATAAGGTTCCTTTGCTTTTTCTCCCTCTTTAATTCGAAATGTCTGTAATTTTGCGCTTCATGGACTTGAGCAGAGAATTAGCGAGGGAGACGGCCCGGACGGGAGGCGGGTGGGCGATGAGGAGGCCTCTCTGTCACCGCAGATTGCCTCACTGGAGTGTAAAGGTGTGAAGGATTATGAATTTTGATGGCCGGGGACTCGGCAGATATGGTAATTCAGAGAAGGTGCTGCAAATGGGTGACCATAACCCCGCACCCATTCTGGAGGACATCCCCCGGAGGGAAGAGGGGTGGGGGGCAATTAGTTGGTGGCGTGACACATCGACTCAGCCAGGCATGGCGGTGCGATGATTTACCGCACACTTCCATGTCGTCATTTGTCCTGATCTTCGCACCGGATACCATTTGGGTAATTACAAAAAATTTTCACAATTTCTCTTCTTTAGCACCTGCCCCTCCCCCGCGTCTGGCGGATTCTGACAAATGCGGCTTTTAACTTAAGGATTGATGAAGTGGGTTAGTCAGTGCGGGCCGGGTAGCCGACGATTTATGTAGATCTCACTTACCTCTCCTACTTTTCCGTATGATGTTGTAACGCTCTGTCGCTCTTCCTTTTAGATGTTTTTGGGCTGATTTATGAAGTCCTATAAATTCAGTTTTATTTTCTTTATGTGATTTATATAAAGGGGTTTTATGTTTTACCGTTCATAAATATCTGCGTCTGACGGGAGTCTTAAGAAATCCCCGCTGTGGTCCTCACCGCTGATCTGTAGACTGTAACCCAGCCTGATGTATCGGTGCGGCCGCTGCCATCATCCGGTTAGTAAAAAAAAACCATATTCCTCCCCCGGCCTCCTTATCTTTACAGATGGCACAGGACATGGCAAAGGGCAAGAGAACCAACGAAATATCATATCTATGGACACGTGGGGTAAGTCTGCAGAGAATGGAGAGCAGAAGACGGCTCCTGTGATCTTAAAGAGTCGGGTTAATTCAGGGCACTAAACCACCCACTGACCATCTCCTATGAGAACAAGCGATCGATGTTGATGTCAGAATTGCCGGATATTCGTTCCCCAACATTTCTGATCATTTTATTAAAACAAATTTCTTCCCTGTAAAACCCCTTTAAGTCGTTCTAGCTCCCTGAGGTCACCACTAGGGGGTACTGCATACAGTTTTTCCCATCTGGGCAGATTGGCGAGGGCCCGACCACTGAATGGAGTGGTGGTTGAGCAGTGAAGTACAGCCATTGGCCATCTCTGCAATGAATGGAGGGGGGTGGGCTTTATGGGAAGCCCCTTTAATAGTAAACCAGTGCAGTAAGCACCACAGCTCCCCTAGTGGTGGCTGCATGTAGTCACACAGTTAGAAGGGATGTCCCCAGAATGCCTTTGAACCTGTTCCTTCATGATCATAGGACATTTCACGGACCAAAACCAATTTTGTTTTCCATTTGGGTTTATTCACTGAACCCCAATACCATGTCAGACTCGTTCTCCTACCTCTGGATATGAGGTATCCCAAAATGTCCTCTCGCCAGGCCCATGAAAGGGTGTTAGGTCATGTGACTAACCAACAAGATGATCATGGCGGCCGCACCAACACATCAGTACTGGTTATTATAATAGGGTAGGGGGTCACTAATAGGGGGAGGCGGCCCATAGCCAGGAGCGGCCGTGTCCGCACATCAACAATACTGCACGACATCTGACAACGCTCGCCCTGGTTTTGAGAATCCGGATATTTTAGTGCGTCCTTCCTATCCCAGTATATCCTGCTATAACCTCCGCTTTGGGCTCCAACAACCCCTCTAACTCAGTCTCTGTAGAGAATTAGGAACTCCGACCCCGGCAAAGCTAGATTAAGAACTGGATCTGCACAGAATATGGGACAGAAATCAAAAAGCTAGACATTTCCTTTAAGGGTGAACAAAAACCTTGGCTCCTTTGCTGTAGAGATTGTTAGATTTTCCATTTTTGCCGTTTCCTAGTGGGTTATTCATTGGCTTTTGTGCCCCCCCACCCCCCACCTCTTCCTTCCGCTTCAATTGGCAATTTCGGACAGCCCCGCTCATGGCGAGTCAGACGTCTAACCTCATATGAAAGGTCTAACCGCTGTACGATTCTTCCGCAGCAAACTCTGTCAGAAGCCGCGACGGCTGCTCTTCCCCGGCTGATATTTTTGGCCCTTTCTATCATTTCTAGGTCGGGTCACGAATACATTACTCCCTGCACCCCCTCCCGACTTTTTCAAAAAAATGTCTCACAAAAGATTTTTTCTTTTTCTTTTTTCCCAGTTCAAAGTTTTGCACATTTTGTATTTTTATCTTCCGTTCTAAAGGGGGAACATAAAATAATCTCCAGCTCGGGGGTTTGCAGAGGGTTCGGCCTCGTGCGGCACCTGCAGCGCGGCTTCCCAGGCGAGGCGTTTGGAGCTTCTGTAGGAGCCGCACGGTCGGCCATGTTGCCAGCCTTGGAAGCTTTGTGGAACAATTGCTCTTCTCCTTTCTATTGCTTAAGCTTCTCTCTACGTTGGATGAACACAAGGATTTGTGGCGTAGACGCGCGGGCTCAATAAATCACTGACATTTTCCTTTTTCTTTCCCCTCCTTTTCTTCTTTCCCTCTCCCCTTTTTCATTTTGCAAAGCCTGCGGATTTGGATGAATGGGTAAGCACTGTTTGGCTTGTGTTCCTGCTTATTTCACTTGTCATATTGTCACCGTGCGGGGATTGTTTGTGGGAATTGTAGTCTGTTTAATTTCCTTTTACTGTGGGGTCCCCTCGATCCCCCCTACTGCACTGGAGGCGGCCGGATGGGGCTTGGGACCTCGCTAGGGTATATTCATTACAGCAATCGGCAGAGCACTTTCCAGCACGTAGCTGGAACCGATAACGGAAAAAAATCACAACAAGGGATGTGTGTGCAAGTTACTTTTTAGGACTGTCGCCGGACCCCGGCCCCGCACGTAGATAGGGTAGAGTTACCTGGAGCAAACAGTGTTAGTTGGTGCCTTCGTTGCCATCAGCAAGCCATTTTTTGTCCATATGAAAATGAGCACTTTGGGGGTAAAGGAGGCGGCCTCGTTACTCCAAATGGCTAATTTGCATATTGACAAAAAGGTGATATGTCCGAAACAGAGGCGGCGATACACAAAGGAGAACACGGTTTGATTCCACTGATCCTCACTTACCTGCGGGGTTGGGTTTTGGTGACAGACCTACTTTAATGCCCCTGGTGATGAGATTGCAGGTTTCCCAGGGGCGGCCCCTTTATGAATGCAGCCCCAAGTCACGACTCTAGAGGGCTTCTGATTGGATGACAGACCTGTCACTCAGAGAGGAGGCGCCAGAGAGCGTTCAATGTACAAAGCTCGGGGCACTGCAAATATAAGGCCATCTAGTGCGCAATGATTACAGCACTGAGGGGGTTAAAGGGGTGATCTGGGGCCATTGTATTGATGGCTTTTGCCAAGCACAGTGCCATACATGGTATAGTGGCTGTGATTGGTATTGCAGCATAGCCATATGCTAGTGGAGTTAAAGGGGTTGTGTTGTGTTATTTATGGCCTATACTTAGTATCGACCATAAATACCTAATTGGTGGGGGGACCCAAAAGACAGCCCCCAGACCGATCAGTGTACGGAGCCGCGTCATGCAACCTTATAGACAATACAGTCAGAAGCAGAAAGCTTAGTCTCCTATATAGAGATCGGACACTATCACTGCAGCTCAGCTCTCATCGATGTCAGTGGGAGCTGCTGTGATGGCGCCCGACGCTTTACAGGGGACAGGCCTTTCTGCTTCTGACCCTGTATTGTGTATAGGATGGCCCCGGAAGCTTCTCCAGACTGGTCGGTGCAGGGGCTGTCTCTCAGGACCCCACCGATCAGGTATTTATGGCCTATTCTGAGGATTAAGCTTAAGCCGGGACATCCCCTTTAATGGCACTGCCTGACAAGACAAGTGGAGTTCAGTATCATAGTCTGGAAAACGCCTTTACAACATGGGTTTGGAGGAGTCTGACTTGCTGACGGGCTCCTTGACACAGGTGAGAACCCTTCACCATTCCTCCCTTCATCTCCCCACATTATAACACCGCTCACCTGTTTCATCCAGGCAACCTTTAACTCATGGTAGTGGCCATGGTCAGAAGCCATTGTTATATAGGTCACTAGAGGCGACAGACTGAATCGTGTATGGCAGCGAGTCGCGGGCAGTAAGGTGTCCAGTCTGCCGGGTCACCCAGCCATAGGGACAATGGGGAGCCTGTGCCTTCTCCTTGTGATTGGGGCAGCAGTGCACTTGTGTGACCGGTGCATTGGGATTGCCGGAGATTTCAGTCCTTGCAGCCCCATTGAATCGAATGGATCACACGAGTGCACAAGAGGTGGAATGGGGTCCTTTAAGTAGACAGACCTCCCCCATTCATACCATGATGACTTATCCTATATGTATATACAGAGGCGTAACTCGTATCCCCAGCATAAAATCTGTAATGGGGCTCCTACCCTTGTCACCTAGCATAGTGCTATAGTTTATAAGGCCCTGGCCCCTCAGATTTCATGGCCCAGTGGTGATGGCTTCCTCTGCACCCCTGTATACAGTATATAGCAGAGTACACAGACTCGCCTCCCGATATCCACAGCCCGACCACTTAGGAACCTTCTCAGGGCTAAATGTGCTAAGTTGTTAAGAGAGAATAATGAAAGGGAGATGAGCTCTTCCTAAACGAAGGCTTGTTAATTGCCAGCGCGGGCATCGCTCCCTCTAACACCTTTTTGGCACCGGCCGGCGATTACCAGGAATAACCTTCCTATTGGACGGCGTCCGCACGCCGCAGATCACAGGTCACTTTCCCTAATGAGTTTTTGCATACATAATCTTCATTAAATCCTGCAGCATTTCTGCTTTTCTCCCCAGTCAAGGCTCTCGGTTGCAGGAAAGGTTAAGCACCGTCTGGCTTTCTTTGTCGCAGAGCGTGTAAGCGGCCGGGTCAGCCGCAGAACGTCCCACATTCCCCCGTCAGCTCACTCTAGTCCTCTTTAAAATCCATCCGTCCGACGGCGCGATTCACAAACCCGTCATTGTTTGTTTAAGGGGATACAAATAATTCCGCCCATTGTTAAGGCAAATTTGTTGTTGGCACAAGTGAAAAATGCGCATCCAAATTACACGGGGGCGCAGACAAAAAGAAGAGCGCCCCATGTGCCTATTATTAATCATTAGCAGAGAGAAATATTTACACCCCCCCCCCCTCCAATAAATGTGCACCGTCCTGGAAAAACATATGCAGATGCACACGTGCGACTTAATCAGAAGCGGGGACGCCAGCCATGGGGAATGAACCCTTTGTTTGCCAGAGGGCCTGGATTACAAGTCCCATGGGGGGAAACAATAGGCATGGAGGATGCCACCTGTCCGGGCTTATTAGTGGCCGTGCACGGGCTGACATCTAAATGACTATTAACTCTCCCTATTAAATGGAGAATTTCTGATGGACTATAATAAAGCCATGGGATGTTTGGTTTGTTCTCCTTCCGATTTTTCCTTTCTTTTCCCAGGATTAATAATTGATCACCTATTTTTAGGATCATTAGTTGAAGATCAATGGGGGGAAATCTTTAACCTAGTTTGGGCTTAGGAGTCCAGGGGGCGGTCCTACTCTGTGATTGACAGCCTTCCCAGTATAAGTAATAACTGAGGTAATGTTCCCCTTGCTGATTCCCTGCTGCTCTCAGTTACTGGCTCCCCCTGCTGGTCTCTTATCTTCCCGGCAATGACCTCCTGACCTGGTCGTGTGACCGCTGCAGCATGTCTGTATCAGGATGTCTTCCACGGAGACCAACACCACCGAAATATCAAAATGGGAGCAGCAGGGAATCCGTAATGGACAACTAGGGTTGAGCCAATCTTAAGATTTCAGGATCGATTTTAAAATCTGATTTCCGATCATTTTCCAGCTGATCCCGATTGTGAAATTTGCTGGATCGCTGATTGGGATCCGATCTTTCCCGATCGATCAACTCTAATTGTAAATTATATATTCAGTAGGGGTGAGCCGATCTTGAGATTTCAAAATCCGATTTTTGATCATATTCCAGTCAATCGCGAAATTTCCTCGATCGATGATTGGGATCCGATCTTTCTCGATCGCTCAACCCTATGAACAACCCTATGGAAAGCACCGGATCAGTCTTCTGACATGTCTGCACTAGCACATTATCATCTGGGAGCATTAGTTCTTATATTCCGTGTTCCTCTGTTATTCCTCCTGTGAATATACGTATATGCCTTCATCTGGGCATTGCCATTCCTGTTGTCCAAGGGTGTGTTTCCCTACACAAGCTGACACCATAAACCACAGATGTCCCACTGTGTAGGGGCAGGGTCTTTTGGAAAAAAGAGGACCAGGAACACCCAGTTTATCCATAGATTACCAATAGGAGTAATAGAGGGGAGTGCATAATACAGTTTGCACCCTAATAAGATTGTCAGTGACTGCTGAATGCCGCAAGTGCAATGCTTTATCCATATAGGAAATCTGCTAGATAGTAATGTCCTGTGATCCCAGCAGCCTCTGCAGGGCGATAGTGGAGAGCGAAGAACTGACATAGACCGTGATAGTGACAGCAATCCCACTGTATCTGCAGCATGGCGGACAGAGAATTAGGAAGTAAAGAGAGGTCTCTAGAAGTGCAGGGCATGGCGGTCCGAAGGCGCGGTGAAGGTTTCATTTTCCATTTCAGATACACTTTAAGTCTCTGCTGCCAATCTTAGCAAATAAGACGTCCTGCTATCACCCATGGATTGCATGCACCTGAGCGTCTACAAGGCCCTACCATTTGGGGTGAACGGAGTCCCCACATCCTGATGTGAATTAGATACGGCTTCCCGTAGCCCACATGCTCTTCCCAGTGAAGCATGCCTCCCCTCCAGGTCTTCTGCAGGAGTCTGTCAGGCTCATTGAGCGTCAGATGAAGCTGACATTTAAAATACGGCAAGCCAGACAGGGCTTTTTTTCCTTGCCAGATACGCTCAGCCTAAACTTCATGAAGTGTCCCAGTTTACCCATTGCCTGCTGCTCTTGGGAGGAATACGGGAAGCAGTCAGCCTTCAGATACAATCCTTCTTCCTAACGACCCCTGCCAGCCTTCCAAAGACAGCGCCAGACCCCCGGGGATCGCTTGCGTCCAGGCCGCTTTATCACTTTGCAATGTCATTTTCACCCCAACGCCTTCCTAGTTTTTAAAAGTTCATGCCCGCTGTGTAGGCCTTACCCATAAAGCATCTCTGCGATACCATCTACGCCTGAAGATGCAGAAAAGTTAAATATGGTGTCGTCTCCTACTGCAGGGAACTCCAGCCATGTCTGGATAATGGCAATGTATACACACATCCCTTCCATAGTAATACAGAGGTCAGGTGGAGGGTGGAAGGATCTGCTGCCTTCTGTCTGCAGTGGGGCCATTGGAGGGACCCCACCTTGTAACCGCCTGCAGTGGGGCCATTGGAGGGACCCCACGCTGTAACTGCCTGCAGTTGGTCTATTGCAGGGACCCCACCTTGTAACTGCCAGGAATGGGGCGATTACAAGGACCCCCCCCTTGTAACTGTCTGCAGCGGAACTATTGGAGGGACCCCACCTTGTAACCGCCTGTAGTGGGGCCATTGGAGGGACCCCACCTTGTAACTGCCTGGAAAATGCAGATATTGTCACTGGGCTTGTACAGCGGCCACTACTTTGGTTACCGTAGTCTCTGTGCTTCATTATTATATTCAGGTTAATGATTTTTCACCTTATTTTGATGACCGATCTTTCGGATAAGTCACCGATATCAGATTGGTGAGGGTACGACACCCGAAACCCCCACTGATCAACTCACTGCTCACCAAACACAGCGCCCTACGTTGTATAGTGGCTGTGCTTGGTATTGCAGCTCAGCCCCATTCACTCAGGTAGGAATACCCCTATAGTGAGGAATTACTGGTTGTCCATTTATAGCTAAACATGGCAACAGCAATAAAGGGGCATGAATCCCGAGTGCCCCCTACATCCGGCTCGTCACTCCATTTTGTCTGGTCCAAGTTCATATACATGGTGTCATTTGGGCGAGGGGCGGCTTGTATAGACCATTCTGTGTTATGACGGGTCTCTCTGGTTTCTGCTTTCTCAGGCCAAGGAACTTCAACGCAAAGAGGAAGAGCTTAAAAAACTGGATGCCTTCCACAAGGAGCAACTGGCGAGCATCGAGAAGAAGGTAAGAGTGCAATAATGGAAGCAAAGGAGATAGAAATACTAGGACTGATTACTGTAGGGAGGTTATAGACCACCAGAATATACTCCGGGATATACCATATGACATCTGGGGTGATTCAATGGTACCCACTCAATAAAATGTACTCCATGCTGTGAGAAACTGAGAGAGATACTGAAAGAACGATTTCTAAATCGGGGATGTAACTCCTCTGTATGTGTAACAATTAGGGAAGAGGGCGAGGAGTCTGCGGCGCCAACAACTGAGCATTGAAGGCAAATGAAGTGCAGGACTTGGGGTCTTAGAGCGCTGCAAAGTTTTCATATTCCACTGCAGACACGCTAGAAGTTTCTCCGAAGTGTCTGCGGCCGTTTCACTTGCAGCTTTATTGTTCTGATTATTGTGTTACATAATCGACATTAGTATCAATAGGTCATGAGCAGGTGCAATCTACTTTACACCCCCATTAACGTGTTCTGCATTTTCCTTGCGTGATAAAAAATTGCATCAAAGTTGAGCGGCGGCCGTGACACCTCCATGCTGTTATCTGACTCCAGAACTGGGAGTGTTGTGTAAACAGCGAAATGGATCGAATGAGAGGAGCCGCTGTGTAGGGAACACAATAGCGCAGCTTGTAAGCTTGTTACCGCACTAATGTTTTATACATCACATTGTAAGGAGTCTCCGCAAGTCAGGTTATAATGATTCCATATGGCAACTTACTTATATATTCTACCACAATATGCAGTCATGTAGAGAAAAATGACTCGTGTGAACTGTACAGGAGAGAAAACAGTGTCTAATATCTCCATTCAGAGGCAGTATTATAGTAGTTATATTCTTGTACATAGGAGCAGTATTATAGTAGTTATATTCTTGTACATAGGAGGTAGTATTATAGTAGTTATATACTTGTACATAGGAGGTAGTATTATAGTAGTTATATTCTTGTACATAGGAGTAGTATTATAGTAGTTATATTCTTGTACATAGGAGGTAGTATTATAGTAGTTATATTCTTGTACATAGGAGGTAGTATTATAGTAGTTATATTCTTGTACATAGGAGCAGTATTATAGTAGTTATATTCTTGTACATAGGAGTAGTATTATAGTAGTTATATTCTTGTACATAGGAGCAGTATTATAGTAGTTATATTCTTGTACATAGGAGCAGTATTATAGTAGTTATATTCTTGTACATAGGAGTAGTATTATAGTAGTTATATTCTTGTACATAGGAGCAGTATTATAGTAGTTATATTCTTGTACATAGGAGCAGTATTATAGTAGTTATATTCTTGTACATAGGAGTAGTATTATAGTAGTTATATTCTTGTACATAGGAGGTAGTATTATAGTAGTTATATTCTTGTACATAGTAGTATTATAGTAGTTATATTCTTGTACATAGGAGCAGTATTATAGTAGTTATATTCTTGTACATAGGAGGTAGTATTATAGTAGTTATATTCTTGTATATAGGAGTAGTATTATAGTAGTTATATTCTTGTACATAGGAGGTAGTATTATATTAGTTATATTCTTGTACATAGGAGGTAGTATTATAGTAGTTATATTCTTGTACATAGGAGTAGTATTATAGTAGTTATATTCTTGTACATAGGAGTAGTATTATAGTAGTTATATTCTTGTACATAGGAGGTAGTATTATAGTAGTTATATTCTTGTACATAGGAGGTAGTATTATAGTAGTTATATTCTTGTACATAGGAGCAGTATTATAGTAGTTATATTCTTGTACATAGGAGTAGTATTATAGTAATATTCTTGTACATAGGAGTAGTATTATAGTAGTTATATTCTTGTACATAGGAGCAGTATTATAGTAGTTATATTCTTGTACATAGGAGCAGTATTATAGTAGTTATATTCTTGTACATAGGAGTAGTATTATAGTAGTTATATTCTTGTACATAGGAGCAGTATTATAGTAGTTATATTCTTGTACATAGGAGCAGTATTATAGTAGTTATATTCTTGTACATAGGAGTAGTATTATAGTAGTTATATCCTTGTACATGGGAGCAGTATTATAGTAGTTATATTCTTGTACATAGGAGTAGTATTATAGTAGTTATATCCTTGTACATGGGAGCAGTATTATAGTAGTTATATTCTTGTACATAGGAGTAGTATTATAGTAGTTATATTCTTGTACATAGGAGTAGTATTATAGTAGTTATATTCTTGTACATAGGAGGTAGTATTATAGTAGTTATATTCTTGTACATAGTAGTATTATAGTAGTTATATTCTTGTACATAGGAGCAGTATTATAGTAGTTATATTCTTGTACATAGGAGGTAGTATTATAGTAGTTATATTCTTGTATATAGGAGTAGTATTATAGTAGTTATATTCTTGTACATAGGAGGTAGTATTATATTAGTTATATTCTTGTACATAGGAGGTAGTATTATAGTAGTTATATTCTTGTACATAGGAGTAGTATTATAGTAGTTATATTCTTGTACATAGGAGTAGTATTATAGTAGTTATAGTCTTGTACGGAGTAGTATTATAGTAGTTATATTCTTGTACATAGGAGCAGTATTATAGTAGTTATATTCTTGTATATAGGAGTAGTATTATAGTAGTTATATTCTTGTACATAGGAGTAGTATTATAGTAGTTATATTCTTGTACATAGGAGGTAGTATTATAGTAGTTATATTCTTGTACATAGGAGGTAGTATTATAGTAGTTATATTCTTGTACATAGGAGTAGTATTATAGTAGTTATATTCTTGTACATAGGAGTAGTATTATAGTAGTTATATTCTTGTACATAGGAGGTAGTATTATAGTAGTTATATTCTTGTACATAGGAGCAGTATTATAGTAGTTATATTCTTGTACATAGGAGTAGTATTATAGTAGTTATATTCTTGTACGGAGTAGTATTATAGTAGTTATATTCTTGTACATAGGAGCAGTATTATAGTAGTTATATTCTTGTATATAGGAGTAGTATTATAGTAGTTATATTCTTGTACATAGGAGTAGTATTATAGTAGTTATATTCTTGTACATAGGAGGTAGTATTATAGTAGTTATATTCTTGTACATAGGAGGTAGTATTATAGTAGTTATATTCTTGTACATAGGAGTAGTATTATAGTAGTTATATTCTTGTACATAGGAGGTAGTATTATAGTAGTTATATTCTTGTACATAGGAGTAGTATTATAGTAGTTATATTCTTGTACATAGGAGGTAGTATTATAGTAGTTATATTCTTGTACATAGGAGCAGTATTATAGTAGTTATATTCTTGTACATAGGAGTAGTATTATAGTAGTTATATTCTTGTACATAGGAGTAGTATTATAGTAGTTATATTCTTGTACATAGGAGTAGTATTATAGTAGTTATATTCTTGTACATAGGAGCAGTATTATAGTAGTTATATTCTTGTACATAGGACCAGTATTATAGTAGTTACATTCTTGTACATAGGAGTAGTATTATAGTAGTTATATTCTTGTACATAGGACCAGTATTATAGTAGTTATATTCTTGTACATAGGAGTAGTATTATAGTAGTTATATTCTTGTACATAGGAGGTAGTATTATAGTAGTTATATTCTTGTACATAGGAGTAGTATTATAGTAGTTATATTCTTGTACATAGGACCAGTATTATAGTAGTTATATTCTTGTACATAGGAGGTAGTATTATAGTAGTTATATTCTTGTACATAGGAGTAGTATTATAGTAGTTATATTCTTGTACATAGGAGGTAGTATTATAGTAGTTATATTCTTGTACATAGGACCAGTATTATAGTAGTTATATTCTTGTACATAGGAGGTAGTATTATAGTAGTTATATTCTTGTACATAGGAGTAGTATTATAGTAGTTATATTCTTGTACATAGGAGGTAGTATTATAGTAGTTATATTCCTGTACATAGGAGTAGTATTATAGTAGTTATATTCTTGTACATAGGAGGTAGTATTATAGTAGTTATATTCTTGTACATAGGAGTAGTATTATAGTAGTTATATTCTTGTACATAGGAGGTAGTATTATAGTAGTTATATTCCTGTACATAGGAGTAGTATTATAGTAGTTATATTCTTGTACATAGGAGGTAGTATTATAGTAGTTATATTCTTGTACATAGGAGTAGTATTATAGTAGTTATATTCTTGTACATAGGAGTAGTATTATAGTAGTTATATTCTTGTACATAGGAGTAGTATTATAGTAGTTATATTCTTGTACATAGGAGTAGTATTATAGTAGTTATATTCTTGTACATAGGAGTAGTATTATAGTAGTTATATTCTTGTACATAGGAGCAGTATTATAGTAGTTATATTCTTGTACATTAGAGGTAGTATTATAGTAGTTATATTCCTGTACATAGGAGTAGTATTATAGTAGTTATATTCTTGTACATAGGAGGTAGTATTATAGTAGTTATATTCTTGTACATAGGAGTAGTATTATAGTAGTTATATTCTTGTACATAGGAGTAGTATTATAGTAGTTATATTCTTGTACATAGGAGTAGTATTATAGTAGTTATATTCTTGTACATAGGAGCAGTATTATAGTAGTTATATTCTTGTACATAGGAGTAGTATTATAGTAGTTATATTCTTGTACATAGGAGTAGTAAATTTCAGGGCGACAGATGAATTTCCTTGTGTCACTCCCCCCCCCCCCCCTCTATTTTGGTATGGGGTACTACCTGGCAGGTGACGACACTGCGCACAATACAGGACTATTATCAGGATATAATATTGCGTCTGCTCTTTCCTGGGCAGGATGACAATTATATTCAAATTCTAAATAACTTTGTGTTTTCCCTTTAATTCCGGCTTTACCCTCTGACTCCTCTTATCGCCGTCCTGTGACTTGTAGTGTGTCGGCCCCTGAGCCACGAGTCGAAGGCCGCGCGGTTTATCAGGTAACTTTGTTCTTAACGCAGGAAATCCAAAAAATTGTGTTTATTAGGTCTGTAAAGCGTGGAAAGGGCCAATTTGGCAGCGAAGGGAAATGAAAAATCCAGACAGCGGTTCTCATAATCCCACAATAAAGCTTAATTCTGTCAAAAAGCGAAGGAAACAACAACCTTCTTTACTTTTTGTGGTTTTTATTCTTATAAATGAAAGCCGCAGACACAGAGCACTCATTCTTTTTTATTAGCTACTGCTTTTATATAATTTCACTTTCATTTACGGAATGTACACAGACCTTGACATTTTCTGTTTCTATAGTCACATCCATAAAGCCTCTCCTAATACTTATTGTGCTATTTTTCCCTTTTCACCTTCCATATCCCTCCCCCCCCCTCGCCGCTACCATCACGCCATGTCCTCGTCCCTCTTTTCTTTTTTTCCCAAGCACTTGGCTAGGTGGCGGTAAACATAACCCAATCTCTTCTGCGTCCCCGAGAGTCGCTGTTTTCAGGGAAAATGGAAAAAAATATATATATAATTATGAAATCTGTGCTTTATAGGAGTCTTGTGCTAATTACCGCTCGGGCTCGCAGCTTAATGCCGTCTTGCTATACGTTTTGGCATGTTAATTTATATTTTGTTCCGTCGCTCTCCTAAGTGGGCGGCGCGGGGTACACTTGATTGAAAGGGCATTCAAGGATTATATCGGTTCACATATATTCTGAAAAATATTCTTCCGTATGGCGTCTGCTTCCTGTTATCGGTAATGATACGGCAATTTGTCATCCTTGGGAAAAGTTGAATAAAGTTTGTTGAAAGGCATAATGGGGTCTTAAAGGGATTTAAAGGGGACCTGTCAGGCCCAGTTTGCTTTTTTTTCTTTCAATGTGTAGTCAGTTTGGAGCTATTGGTCGCTCCGAAAGTCAGTTTTAGGGCCGCCTTCTTCTTCCTTGTCGGCTTCTCCGACCCCCATCTTACCAGAGCCCTCCTGTTCCACAGGAATCCACCTGGATTTTTAAAGGGATCCTATCATTCAGAAGGAATTTTTTTGTTTCTAACACATCGGAATAGCCTTATGAAAGGCTATTTGTCTCCTACTTTTAGATGTCTTCTCCACGCCACCGTTCTGTAGAAATTCCAGTTTTCGCCGGTATGCAAATGAGTTCTCCAGCAGCACTGGGGGCGGTCCCCAGCGCTCAAACAGCACTGGGGGCGTCCCCAATGCTGCGAGAGAACTTTCCAGTGCAACCTCCATCTTCTTTAGGAACGTCCCCTTCCTGTGTCTTCTTCCGGCGTAGGTGGTGAAACTTGTAGGCCTCGGGTAGAGCCGACTGCGCATGCCCACAGGCCACAAGAAAATGGTAACTTACTTACTGTGTTAGTGGCCATTTTTCTTGTGGCCGCGGGCATGCACAGTCCTGAAGAAGATAGAGGCGTCGCTGTAGAGTTCTCTGGCAGCATTGGGGACGCCCCCTGTACTGTTTGAGTGCTGAGGACCGCCCTCAGTGCTGTTTGAGTGCTGAGGACCGCCCCCAGTGCTGCAAGATAGCTCATTTGCATACCAGCAAAAACTGGTATTTCTACAGAACGGCAGCGCGGAGAAGACCTCTAAAGCTAGGAGATGAATAGCCTTTCTTAAGGCTATTCCAACGTGTTAGGGACAGAAAATTCCTTCTGAATCATAGGATCCCTTTAAAGGAGACCATCTTACATTGTCTCACCTGCTGATCCAGGGTTATAACCTATCCTGGCTCCTTTTCCTTCTTGGTTTTCTGGTCCTCCTTATTGATGCTGAGCCCTGACCTCGGCCATGTTCTTTAATGGGTGTCTCTTATTATTGGGGTTGTATAGACCCCTTGTGTTGGCGATCTCCCGGATTCCTTCCTTCCTTGTCAGTACTGAGTTATCGGTTTCATCAATAACTATTCCTCCAGATATTACAGGCTCTTAGCGTTTTCCGGTCCAGCAGCGCAGCAAAAAGTATTGATGGTTTATTCTAGACGTTTAATCCTTCAATGCGTAATGAAGCTTTCGGATCCATGATGCAGCCGGCGGCCATTCTTTACTGTCAGCAGCCTGGTATACGGAAAGGGAGAGATTGACGGGATGTCTGTAACGTGCGATCGAGACATGTCCTGTCAGGGGATGGAATAAAGGGCAGGAGTCCATTTGTGGATATTACATGCAGAATCTATTAAGTCGCCCCCGAAAGTAACGATTGACCAGGTGGTAATAGGGAACAGCTTATATAGCAATTCCCAGAATATGTCATAGACCCAATGGCTGCATTACCATGAGCTCTCTGCAGGGCTGCGGAGGGGGAGTAAAGTCTGTCCATCATATTTCTGTAATGATTCTCACCTTCCAGAGGCTGGTACGTTACCTTTATTATAAATGTTCAATAAACATCTAAGTAACCACCTTGTATAAAACAGTGTATAGAAAGCGGGGAGGAGTAGGGAGCAGCTGCAGGATCTCTCCCACAGTGTGTTTGAATGGGTGTATGCTGCTAGAAGGGAAGGGGGAGCAGCTGCAGTATCTCTACTACAGTGTATATGAATGACTGTATGCTGCTAGACAGGAAGGGGGAGCAGCTGCAGTATCTCTACTACAGTGTATATGAATGACTGTATGCTGCTAGACAGGAAGGGGGAGCAGCTGCAGTATCTCTACTACAGTGTATATGAATGACTGTATGCTGCTAGAAGGGAAGTGGGAGAAGCTGCAGGATCTCTACTACAGTGTATATGAATGGGTGTATGCTGCTAGACAGGAAGGGGGAGCAGCTGCAGTATCTCTACTACAGTGTATATGAATGGGTGTATGCTGCTAGAACAGAAGGGGGAGCAGCTGCAGTATCTCTACTACAGTGTATATGAATAACTGTATGCTGCTAGAAGGGAAGTGGGAGCAGCTGCAGTATCTCTCCTACAGTGTATATGAATGACTGTATGCTGCTAGAAGGGAAGTGGGAGCAGCTGCAGTATCTCTACTACAGTGTATATGAATGGGTGTATGCTGCTAGAAGGGAAGGGGGAGCAGCTGCAGTATCTCTCCCACACTGTGTATGAATGACTGTATGCTGCTAGAAGGGAAGTGGGAGCAGCTGCAGTATCTCTCCTACAGTGTATATGAATGGGTGTATGCTGCTAGAAGGGAAGGGGGAGCAGCTGCAGGATCTCTACTACAGTGTATATGAATGACTGTATGCTGCTAGAAGAGAAGGGGGAGCAGCTGCAGTATCTCTACTACAGTGTATATGAATGACTGTATGCTGCTAGAAGGGAAGTGGGAGCAGCTGCAGTATCTCTCCTACAGTGTATATGAATGGGTGTATGCTGCTAGAAGGGAAGTGGGAGCAGCTGCAGTATCTCTACTACAGTGTATATGAATGGGTGTATGCTGCTAGAAGGGAAGTGGGAGCAGCTGCAGTATCTCTACTACAGTGTATATGAATGGGTGTATGCTGCTAGAAGGGAAGGGGGAGCAGCTGCAGTATCTCTACTACAGTGTATATGAATGGGTGTATGCTGCTAGAAGAGAAGGGGGAGCAGCTGCAGTATCTCTACTACAGTGTATATGAATGGGTGTATGCTGCTAGAAGGGAAGTGGGAGCAGCTGCAGTATCTCTACTACAGTGTATATGAATGGGTGTATGCTGCTAGAAGAGAAGGGGGAGCAGCTGCAGGATCTCTACTACAGTGTATATGAATGACTGTATGCTGCTAGAAGGGAAGTGGGAGCAGCTGCAGTATCTCTACTACAGTGTATATGAATGACTGTATGCTGCTAGAAGGGAAGTGGGAGCAGCTGCAGTATCTCTACTACAGTGTATATGAATGACTGTATGCTGCTAGAAGGGAAGTGGGAGAAGCTGCAGGATCTCTACTACAGTGTATATGAATGGGTGTATGCTGCTAGACAGGAAGGGGGAGCAGCTGCAGTATCTCTCCTACAGTGTATATGAATGACTGTATGCTGCTAGAAGGGAAGTGGGAGCAGCTGCAGTATCTCTACTACAGTGTATATGAATGGGTGTATGCTGCTAGAAGGGAAGGGGGAGCAGCTGCAGTATCTCTACTACAGTGTATATGAATGGGTGTATGCTGCTAGAAGGGAAGTGGGAGCAGCTGCAGTATCTCTACTACAGTGTATATGAATGGGTGTATGCTGCTAGAAGGGAAGGGGGAGCAGCTGCAGTATCTCTCCTACAGTGTATATGAATGGGTGTATGCTGCTAGAAGGGAAGGGGGAGCAGCTGCAGTATCTCTACTACAGTGTATATGAATGACTGTATGCTGCTAGAAGAGAAGTGGGAGCAGCTGCAGTATCTCTACTACAGTGTATATGAATGACTGTATGCTGCTAGAAGGGAAGTGGGAGCAGCTGCAGTATCTCTACTACAGTGTATATGAATGGGTGTATGCTGCTAGAAGGGAAGTGGGAGCAGCTGCAGTATCTCTCCCACACTGTATATGAATGACTGTATGCTGCTAGAAGAGAAGGGGGAGCAGCTGCAGTATCTCTACTACAGTGTATATGAATGGGTGTATGCTGCTAGAAGGGAAGGGGGAGCAGCTGCAGTATCTCTACTACAGTGTATATGAATGGGTGTATGCTGCTAGAAGGGAAGGGGGAGCAGCTGCAGTATCTCTCCTACAGTGTATATGAATGACTGTATGCTGCTAGAAGGGAAGTGGGAGCAGCTGCAGGATCTCTACTACAGTGTATATGAATGACTGTATGCTGCTAGACAGGAAGGGGGAGCAGCTGCAGTATCTCTACTACAGTGTATATGAATGACTGTATGCTGCTAGAAGGGAAGTGGGAGCAGCTGCAGTATCTCTCCTACAGTGTATATGAATGGGTGTATGCTGCTAGAAGAGAAGGGGGAGCAGCTGCAGTATCTCTACTACAGTGTATATGAATGGGTGTATGCTGCTAGAAGGGAAGTGGGAGCAGCTGCAGGATCTCTACTACAGTGTATATGAATGGGTGTATGCTGCTAGAAGGGAAGGGGGAGCAGCTGCAGTATCTCTACTACAGTGTATATGAATGGGTGTATGCTGCTAGAAGGGAAGGGGGAGCAGCTGCAGTATCTCTACTACAGTGTATATGAATGGGTGTATGCTGCTAGAAGGGAAGTGGGAGCAGCTGCAGGATCTCTACTACAGTGTATATGAATGGGTGTATGCTGCTAGAAGGGAAGTGGGAGCAGCTGCAGTATCTCTACTACAGTGTATATGAATGACTGTATGCTGCTAGAAGGGAAGTGGGAGCAGCTGCAGTATCTCTCCTACAGTGTATATGAATGGGTGTATGCTGCTAGAAGGGAAGGGGGAGCAGCTGCAGTATCTCTACTACAGTGTATATGAATGGGTGTATGCTGCTAGAAGGGAAGGGGGAGCAGCTGCAGTATCTCTCCTACAGTGTATATGAATGGGTGTATGCTGCTAGACAGGAAGGGGGAGCAGCTGCAGTATCTCTACTATAGTGTATATGAATGGGTGTATGCTGCTAGAAGGGAAGTGGGAGCAGCTGCAGTATCTCTACTACAGTGTATATGAATGGGTGTATGCTGCTAGAAGGGAAGTGGGAGCAGCTGCAGGATCTCTACTACAGTGTATATGAATGACTGTATGCTGCTAGAAGAGAAGGGGGAGCAGCTGCAGTATCTCTACTACAGTGTATATGAATGACTGTATGCTGCTAGAAGGGAAGTGGGAGCAGCTGCAGTATCTCTCCTACAGTGTATATGAATGGGTGTATGCTGCTAGAAGGGAAGGGGGAGCAGCTGCAGTATCTCTACTACAGTGTATATGAATGGGTGTATGCTGCTAGAAGGGAAGTGGGAGCAGCTGCAGTATCTCTCCTACAGTGTATATGAATGACTGTATGCTGCTAGAAGGGAAGTGGGAGCAGCTGCAGTATCTCTACTACAGTGTATATGAATGGGTGTATGCTGCTAGAAGGGAAGGCGGAGCAGCTGCAGTATCTCTACTACAGTGTATATGAATGACTGTATGCTGCTAGAAGGGAAGGGGGAGCAGCTGCAGTATCTCTCCTACAGTGTATATGAATGGGTGTATGCTGCTAGAAGGGAAGTGGGAGCAGCTGCAGGATCTCTACTACAGTGTATATGAATGACTGTATGCTGCTAGAAGGGAAGTGGGAGCAGCTGCAGGATCTCTACTACAGTGTATATGAATGACTGTATGCTGCTAGAAGGGAAGTGGGAGCAGCTGCAGGATCTCTACTACAGTGTATATGAATGACTGTATGCTGCTAGAAGGGAAGTGGGAGCAGCTGCAGGATCTCTACTACAGTGTATATGAATGGGTGTATGCTGCTAGAAGGGAAGGGGGAGCAGCTGCAGTATCTCTACTACAGTGTATATGAATGGGTGTATGCTGCTAGAAGGGAAGTGGGAGCAGCTGCAGTATCTCTACTACAGTGTATATGAATGACTGTATGCTGCTAGAAGGGAAGGGGGAGCAGCTGCAGGATCTCTCCCACACTGTGTATGAATGACTGTATGCTGCTAGAAGGGAAGGGGGAGCAGCTGCAGGATCTCTCCCACACTGTGTATGAATGACTGTATGCTGCTAGAAGGGAAGTGGGAGCAGCTGCAGTATCTCTCCTACAGTGTATATGAATGGGTGTATGCTGCTAGAAGGGAAGGGGGAGCAGCTGCAGGATCTCTCCCACACTGTGTATGAATGACTGTATGCTGCTAGAAGGGAAGTGGGAGCAGCTGCAGGATCTCTACTACAGTGTATATGAATGACTGTATGCTGCTAGAAGAGAAGTGGGAGCAGCTGCAGTATCTCTACTACAGTGTATATGAATGGGTGTATGCTGCTAGAAGAGAAGTGGGAGCAGCTGCAGGATCTCTACTACAGTGTATATGAATGGGTGTATGCTGCTAGAAGGGAAGTGGGAGCAGCTGCAGTATCTCTACTACAGTGTATATGAATGGGTGTATGCTGCTAGAAGGGAAGGGGGAGCAGCTGCAGGATCTCTACTACAGTGTATATGAATGGGTGTATGCTGCTAGAAGAGAAGGGGGAGCAGCTGCAGGATCTCTACTACAGTGTATATGAATGGGTGTATGCTGCTAGAAGAGAAGTGGGAGCAGCTGCAGGATCTCTACTACAGTGTATATGAATGGGTGTATGCTGCTAGAAGGGAAGTGGGAGAAGCTGCAGGATCTCTACTACAGTGTATATGAATGGGTGTATGCTGCTAGAAGGGAAGTGGGAGCAGCTGCAGTATCTCTACTACAGTGTATATGAATGGGTGTATGCTGCTAGAAGGGAAGGGGGAGCAGCTGCAGTATCTCTACTACAGTGTATATGAATGGGTGTATGCTGCTAGAAGGGAAGTGGGAGCAGCTGCAGTATCTCTACTACAGTGTATATGAATGACTGTATGCTGCTAGAAGGGAAGTGGGAGCAGCTGCAGTATCTCTACTACAGTGTATATGAATGACTGTATGCTGCTAGAAGGGAAGTGGGAGCAGCTGCAGTATCTCTACTACAGTGTATATGAATGACTGTATGCTGCTAGAAGGGAAGTGGGAGCAGCTGCAGTATCTCTCCTACAGTGTATATGAATGGGTGTATGCTGCTAGAAGAGAAGTGGGAGCAGCTGCAGTATCTCTACTACAGTGTATATGAATGGGTGTATGCTGCTAGAAGGGAAGGGGGAGCAGCTGCAGTATCTCTACTACAGTGTATATGAATGGGTGTATGCTGCTAGACAGGAAGGGGGAGCAGCTGCAGTATCTCTACTACAGTGTATATGAATGACTGTATGCTGCTAGAAGGGAAGTGGGAGCAGCTGCAGTATCTCTCCTACAGTGTATATGAATGGGTGTATGCTGCTAGAAGGGAAGTGGGAGCAGCTGCAGTATCTCTACTACAGTGTATATGAATGACTGTATGCTGCTAGAAGGGAAGTGGGAGCAGCTGCAGTATCTCTACTACAGTGTATATGAATGGGTGTATGCTGCTAGAAGGGAAGTGGGAGCAGCTGCAGGATCTCTACTACAGTGTATATGAATGGGTGTATGCTGCTAGAAGGGAAGTGGGAGCAGCTGCAGGATCTCTACTACAGTGTATATGAATGGGTGTATGCTGCTAGAAGGGAAGGGGGAGCAGCTGCAGTATCTCTACTACAGTGTATATGAATGGGTGTATGCTGCTAGAAGAGAAGTGGGAGCAGCTGCAGTATCTCTCCTACAGTGTATATGAATGACTGTATGCTGCTAGAAGGGAAGTGGGAGCAGCTGCAGTATCTCTACTACAGTGTATATGAATGGGTGTATGCTGCTAGAAGAGAAGGGGGAGCAGCTGCAGGATCTCTACTACAGTGTATATGAATGGGTGTATGCTGCTAGAAGGGAAGGGGGAGCAGCTGCAGTATCTCTCCTACAGTGTATATGAATGACTGTATGCTGCTAGAAGGGAAGTGGGAGCAGCTGCAGTATCTCCCCTACAGTGTATATGAATGGGTGTATGCTGCTAGAAGAGAAGGGGGAGCAGCTGCAGGATCTTTACTACAGTGTATATGAATGACTGTATGCTGCTAGAAGAGAAGTGGGAGCAGCTGCAGTATCTCTCCTACAGTGTATATGAATGGGTGTATGCTGCTAGAAGGGAAGGGGGAGCAGCTGCAGGATCTCTACTACAGTGTATATGAATGGGTGTATGCTGCTAGAAGAGAAGTGGGAGCAGCTGCAGTATCTCTACTACAGTGTATATGAATGACTGTATGCTGCTAGAAGGGAAGTGGGAGCAGCTGCAGTATCTCTACTACAGTGTATATGAATGGGTGTATGCTGCTAGAAGAGAAGTGGGAGCAGCTGCAGTATCTCTACTACAGTGTATATGAATGACTGTATGCTGCTAGAAGGGAAGTGGGAGCAGCTGCAGTATCTCTACTACAGTGTATATGAATGGGTGTATGCTGCTAGAAGGGAAGTGGGAGCAGCTGCAGTATCTCTCCTACATTGTCTGTCTGTATGATGCGAGAAGGGCTCTCTTTCTCTCTCTCTCTATGATAGACTGTGTGCAGTCAGAGGGGAGAGGGAGCAATTGTGGAAATCCATCTGATCGTCTGCCATAAATGGTGCAGATATTTTTGGGAAATGTTTTTGTGATGAGCCCCAGAGAGCGGAGGTCACCAGTCTTTCTTGCTCACCCTAAGGAGATGTTGTCAGACCTGGTCGGATTCCTGGACTGTGGTAGTAATACTGGTCATCCTAAGGGGGATCTTCTTCTTGGCAGAGTCCATAGTTTTCGGCCGCCATGATAGTTGGAGTTTTATAAGGAAGACAAGAGATTGTAAGAATAGAAAACCTAAAAACTAAACTTTGTGACTTGGTAATGGAATTCTCCAAATATGTGATCATTTGCATAGTCTTCTATGATGAGTACCTGGGTATGATAGATTGGGGATGGGGCTCGTCTCCTGTACTCACATTTTAGACAGTTGGCATTGGTTGCAGCGCAGCGTCCGGCTTATCACCGCACACATACAGCCGGCTTGGCGTCCTCCACTCTTCTGTTCGGCGCTGCCATGACCGACAGCCTTCTGCTCCTCTGTAACTCCTCCTGAAGAATTCTATCTGCCGGAGCCAGAATTATAGGCAAACCTTTCTGTGGTTTGGACTCCTAGTCATAAAGTATTGGGACGACATCAAGACTGAACCAGTGACCTCTATACTGGTTTCACTGGTGTCTAGTGCATTCCGGTTCTGGTTTCTGTAAATGGTCCCATTAGAGGGTGTTGGTCATCAGGGCGAAGGTACAGACTTTGTCAATTTATACATTTCTCAGAGGAATAACAGAGGATAGCGATGCTTGGCAAATACATTTATTTGCTGTCTAGGTAGTCAGGTCCTGGTTAAAGGGGGGAGGGGTCTGTCGACGATTTTAACCCCTCAGAATCTGACGGTGCTATATGCAGGAGGGGGAAGAGTGTAAACACACTGGGGTAGTAATCATGCATGTTGACTGAGAAATCTGCATTATGTCCCAGGGGGTGGCCATTACAAGTACCTATGAGGCGGCCTCTTCATTGACACTTCTCAGAGCTCTTTTCCCTAATTACTTCCCGGGCCCCTCTTCTTTGTCCTGGTGTCCAACGAAGAAACTACTTGAGTGGTCGACAGAGGGGAGGGGGCTGGGAGCGTTCCTTGTAGAGAGCAATGGACATGAGTGGGTCTCCTCCTGGAGAACCTGTGGGCATTAAACTTCATACAACCTGCATGGCCTTCACCCTATGTAGGATAACCCTTCATTCCCCATCCTCTAGATCTGTGATGGCGAACCTTTTAGAGGCCGTTTGCCCAAACTGCAACCCAAAACCAACACGGCAATTTAATCTTAATACTGCGCAGATCCACAATTGTGAACAATTACAGACGGACTGTAATAATATCACTTGTCTGCTATAAAACAGATACTATGTGATAAAAGTAGAGAAGGGCCCACACACAGTACAATTTGCTCCACAGTGAGCCCCACACAGTACAATTTGCTCCACAGTGGCGGATACACAGTACAGTTTGCTCCACAGTGGCCGATACACAGTACAATTTGCTCCACATTGGCCGATACACAGTACAGTTTGCTCCACAGTGGCCGATACACAGTACAATTTGCTCCACATTGGCCGATACACAGTACAGTTTGCTCCACAGTGGCCGATACACAGTACAGTTTGCTCCACAGTGGCCGATACACAGTACAATTTGCTCCACATTGGCCGATACACAGTACAATTTGCTCCACATTGGCCGATACACAGTACAGTTTGCTCCACAGTGGCAGATACACAGTACGATTTGCTCCACAGTGAGCCCCACACATTGCAGTCTGCTCCACAGTGAGCCCCACACAGTACAATCTGTTCCACAGATGGGTGCCCACAGAGAGGGCTCTGAGCGCCACCTCTGGCACACGTGCCATAGGTTCACCATGACAGCTCTATATGATGCCGTCTGCGGGTTTTAAAGGGTCATAACTGCTGATGGGCTCCCGATATGACCGGATCCACTTGCCTCGGTGTAACTTTTCTTAATCTTACATTAAACCGTTTCATCAAAATAATTTTTTCTCCTCTTCGCCGTCGCTTTAAGGGACAAGTCTCCTGGATTAATAACGCTCAGAACTTTTCCTATTTCCCAGCAGCCCTCTATATAGATGGCGGATGGCAGCATATACATTTATGGAGGAAATGACCCGAGCCGCTTCCTTACAGGAAATGATACAGAACCGTCCGACTTGTAATTGAAACCTCTCTATGGATGTCAAATTTCAATAAATTAAGCAGTTCCTTCATTTCCTCCCAGTTCCTTTGGAGGCCGGAGCCATTACTGGATACAGATACCAAGTGATGACTCCGGAGGAGAGGAGCGGGGTCGGGGCCTTGTCTTGGTGCTCGGGTTAGAAGATCTTGGAATGGAGACGGATTGTAATCTTCGCAGGTTTCCTTCAGGGATGCGAGCGCTAATCATCTTGGCGGCCTGTCCTTGGGATGAAATAATATGATAATTTCTTTTCCCGTCTCTGGAGGAGGGTAAAATTAGGATTCACGTTTGTTCCCCTCCTATAGAGATATCATTACCCTGCTAGAAGAAGTTCACACAGAGACTTGCCTCTTGGTCATCGAAAAGGCTTAATTGAAAATACATGCGGCGCTCCCCAGACCCTCCGCTGAACACGCCGGCTAATGGAGCTCCCGCGCTTACGTCCTTCACGTCTCTTCAGAGGAGAAGAAAAAGCTTCTATCTGCGGATATCAATCTGATATATAGGCGATACATAAGCCTTTATATACTGTAGCAACAGCAGTAAAAATGTAATTCTTCCTGCGGCGTGGCAGTAGACGTTGCAGTCAATTCAAGGCCTCTACACGTTGGCTCAGCCCCAGCCACGATAAGAAGCAGTGCAGTTTAGAGATTCTTACTAGGCATGTGTACAAAGTATTCGATCTTTACCTCCTTGTCTCTGCCACTCCATGAATAACTAGACATTCATCATCGTGTAAGGCTGTGAGGAGGGAAGGGGGGGGGGGGGGTGCAGCTGCAGTATTTTTCTCTCCATGGGTATATCATACTGTGTGCTGTGAGAGGAGAGGGGATGCAGCTGCAGTTTTTCTCAGTCAATGTTTGTATGTGAAGCAGTATGCTGTGAGAGGGGAATGGGGCAGCAACAGTATCATCCCCTATGTATATGTGAGGCTGTATGATACTCTGTGCTTTGAGATGGGAGGGGGATGCAGCTGCAGTATCTCTGTTTCTCTGTAGGTGAGGCTGTGAGAGGGGAAGGGAAGAATCTGCTGTATCTATTCCTCAGGGGAAGGAGGTTTAGTGGTATTACTCCTTACTTATCTAGTTGCTGCTGATCCACCAGGCATGCCTCCCCCGTGTTACCCTGTTTCCCCGAAAATAAGACGTGTTCTTATAATTAATTAGCTAATGAAATATATGACCTTTCTTATTTTCGGGGGATGTTTTATGCAGCGGCTGGAGCGGGGAACAATCGGCAAACAAAGCGGGAAACAATTAGAGGAGTGCCGGCATGACTGCCGGTTGTATGTGATCGTGAAAGGGGGGGGGGGTCTTATTTTCGGGGAAACCGGGTATGCTGTTGCTTTTTACTGAAGATTCAGTAAAACTTTTCAAGATTATATAAACGCCTTGGAGGACTGCCCTGCTATTTTCTCTTTTGTTCACTCCTTATTTATACAGTGTATCAGGCTATATGCTGTGAGAGGGGAGGAAGAGTAACTGCAGTATCTCTCCCTTAGTGTGTCTATGAAACTGCTGTCAGACGGGAGGGGGATGCAGCTGCAGTATCTCTCCCATAGCGTATAATATGAGGCTGTATGCTGTGAGAGGGGAGGAAGAGTAACTGCAGTATCTTTCCCTTAGTGTGTATATGAAACTGCTGTCAGATGGAAGGGGGATGCAGCTGCAGTATCTCTCCCATAGCGTATAATATGAGGCTGTATGCTGTGAAAGGGATGGAAAAGTAGCTGCAGTGTCTTTCCCATAGTGTTTATGTGAGGCTTCATACTGTGAGAGGATAGGGGGATGCTGCTGCAGTATCAGTCCCTCAGTGTGCAAATGAGACTGTGCTATGAGAGGGAAAAGGCGAGCAGGCCAGTAACCTTGGCCTTTGGTGGTTTTGTGCTTGTGATCCCTAGTGTTCCCTATGACAACCCTGACTGGCAGATGCCCCTGTGAATGGCCTGAGGTTGCATTTCCCAGGTTTTTTGCCCTGTCCGTTGCCGCCTTGGCTTCCACCGCCACCCTTCTGCCATTCGGCGTCCTCATCCATCTTCATATTTTGATATTTCAGCACATCCTCGAAGATTTTCTGTTTTTTAGCAATTCTATTCATTTGACCTTTTTTTTATTATTTTTATTCCCCTCCATTTTTATTAGATTTCGTGCGCATCTCATCAGCCGCGAAGGGGCCGGCGATGATTGGTCGGAGTAAAAAGCCGGCTTAGGGCGCCATCTCGCTAATTCCGCCATTAACAAATATTTTCTGAACGCCATAAACTTCAGTGGAAGTAGAAGAGCGAGCGGCACGTTTGCTTTCAAAGCATTAGCAGAGAAAATGGCTGGTAATTCGATGAACTCAAGAAACGTTCCTATTAGGATAAATAAAATGTAGCAGATGTCAGATGGCACGCCGCTCCGTCTATGCCCATCTAAGTGCCTGCTTGACTGATGTACAGTACATTACATCAAATTACATGGCGCTCGCATGCAAATAACCGCTAAGTATTCGCCTCTTTATTCTCCGTATTTCCTCTTTATTTTACTTTAAATTGTGTCCTTGGAGTAAAATACATTCCTTGAGTCATCCCCCCCCCCCCCCCCCAAATCTCCTTTATGGCTCCTCTTTACAGCCTTCCCATAAAGCCGTCGCTTCCCCGATATGAGGATCTTAAGCACCCTAATTACCAACAGCCAGAAATCTGCAGGCGGCAAGGGTTACTACCTCCGCCCCCAGCCCCGGGGAGCATGTAAGGAATCAGCCACCGATACCCCTCTGACAGCTCCCATTAACCCTTCAATCAGCCCTCTTTCTGTAGTCACCAGCAGAATAGTGAGCGCAGCTCTGGAGTATAATACAGGATAAGTAATGTATGTACACAGTGTCTGTACCAGCAGAATAGTGAGCGCAGCTCTGGAGTATAATACAGGATAAGTAATGTAATGTATGTACACAGTGACTGCACCAGCAGACTAGTGAGCGCAGCTCTGGAGTATAATACAGGATAAGTAATGTAATGTATGTACACAGTGACTGTACCAGCAGAATAGTGAGCGCAGCTCTGGAGTATAATACAGGATAAGTAATGTAATGTATGTACACAGTGACTGTACCAGCAGAATAGTGAGCGCAGCTCTGGAGTATAATACAGGAGAAGTAATGTATTTACACAGTGACTGTACCAGCAGAATAGTGAGCGCAGCTCTGGAGTATAATACAGGATAAGTAATGTAATGTATGTACACAGTGACTGCACCAGCAGAATAGTGAGCGCAGCTCTGGAGTATAATACAGGATAAGTAATGTAATGTATGTACACAGTGACTGCACCAGCAGAATAGTGAGCGCAGCTCTGGAGTATAATACAGGATAAGTAATGTAATGTATGTACACAGCGACTGCACCAGCGGAATAATGAGCGCAGCTCTGGAGTATAATACAGGATAAGTAATGTATGTACACATTGACTGCACCAGCAGAATAGTGAGCGCAGCTCTGGAGTATAATACAGAATAAGTAATGTAATGTATGTACACAGTGATTGCACCAGCAGAATAGTGAGTGCAGCTCTTTGGTATAATACAGGATAAGTAATGTAATGTATGTACACAGTGACTGTACCAGCAGAATAGTGAGCGCAGCTCTGGAGTATAATACAGCATAAGTAATGTAATGTATGTACACAGTGACTGTACCAGCAGAATAGTGAGCGCAGCTCTGGAGTATAATACAGGATAAGTAATGTAATGTATGTACACAGTGACTGCACCAGCAGAATAGTGAGCGCAGCTCTGGAGTATAATACAGGATAAGTAATGTAATGTATGTTCTCAGTGACTGCACCAGCAGAATAGTGAGCGCAGCTCTGGAGTTTAATACAGGATAAGTAATGTATGTACAGAGGGACTGCACCAGCAGAATAGTGAGCGCAGCTCTGGAGTATAATACAGAATAAGTAATGTAATGTATGTACACAGTGACTGCACCAGCAGAATAGTGAGCGTAGCTCTGGAGTATAATACAGGATAAGTAATGTAATGTATGTACACAGTGACCGTACCAGCAGAATAGTGAGCGCAGCTCTGGAGTATAATACAGGATAAGTAATGTAATGTATGTACTCAGTGACTGCACCAGCAGAATAGTGAGCGCAGCTCTGGAGTTTAATACAGGATAAGTAATGTATGTACAGAGGGACTGCACCAGCAGAATAGTGAGCGCAGCTCTGGAGTATAATACAGGATAAGTAATGTAATGTACACAGTGACTGCACCAGCAGAATAGTGAGCGCAGCTCTGGAGTATAATACAGGATAAGTAATGTATGTACACAGTGACTGTACCAGCAGAATAGTGAGCGCAGCTCTGGAGTTTAATACAGGATAAGTAATGTATGTACACAGTGACTGTACCAGCAGAATAGTGAGCGCAGCTCTGGAGTATAATACAGGATAAGTAATGTATGTACACAGTGACTGCACCAGCAGAATAGTGAGCGCAGCTCTGGAGTATAATACAGGAAATGTAATGTATGTACACAGTGACTGTACCAGCAGAATAGTGAGCGCAGCTCTGGAGTATAATACAGGATAAGTAATGTAATGTATGTACACAGTGACTGTACCAGCAGAATAGTGAGCGCAGCTCTGGAGTATAATACAGGATAAGTAATGTAATGTATGTACACAGTGACTGTACCAGCAGAATAGTGAGCGCAGCTCTGGAGTATAATACAGGAAATGTAATGTATGTACACAGTGACTTCAGCTGTAAGACAGTGCACCAACCACTAGCTAAATATTAAATGCTACAGATTTGGAGTTTCCTGGGGTAGAGAGTTTTGTAAGAATTAACCCTTTATGTACAGATACGCTGAGCAGGTTGAGCACGTATACTATAGGACAGGAGGCACCTACGGCCGCTCATTGTGATTGTTACCCAGTTTTTCCCGGTATAGATATAAACTACATTGCCTTTATATCCAGCTGCTCCTTAGTCGTGCACTCCAGTCTTGAAGTGGTTAATCCGTCTTGCCGGTCCCGGTGCTCGCTCTGGGTATTTTCTGTAAATGCTGGACCTGGTGTTTCTCAGCAGAAGATAAAATAGACCAGAGAGGAAGAAACGTCAGAAAATGAAAAGGTTTTCTCTCTGCGCCTCGGGCTACATCCTGATGCTCTGAATTATCCCGAGCTGTTTGCAGGGAGGCCGGGCGCTCAGTCAGCCTGCTGGAGGCCTGCGTACCTGTACCTGTCACACCGCATTGATCGCACAACAGTGCACTTCACAACCGCCACCCGGAATTGGGAAATGCAAACTTGTGCTGAGGAGTTTATACATGGCCGTCCTCGCCTGTCGTGAACACTTGTATCCTGTGCCTGGTGCTGCAGGAAAATATAAAGATGTAGGGATGCAATGTACACATCAGGGGTACACATGTATGGCTCTCTAGATGTTCAGACACTACAACTCCCAGCATGCCCTGTTACCCGCAGGCTGTGCCCCACCCAGTTTCAGAGGGTTTCCATTTGCAGAGGAGTGGTGGGCACACATACAATATATATTCCATAAAACCCCTAAAGGGGTTACAAGGTTTATAGAACCCATTGTCACACTCATTATCTTGATCCGGAGGTCCTGCCCCGGCCTCTCTTGGTCCGGAGGTCCTGCCCCGGCCTCTCTTGGTCCGGAGGTCCTGCCCCGGCCTCTCTTGATCCGGAGGTCCTGCCCCGGCCTCTCTTGATCCGGAGGTCCTGCCCCGGCCTCTCTTGATCCGGAGGTCCTGCCCCGGCCTCTCTTGATCCGGAGGTCCTGCCCCGGCCTCTCTTGATCCGGAGGTCCTGCCCCGGCCTTTCTTGATCCGGATTACCTGTCCTGGCCTCTCTTGATCCGGATTACCTGCCCCGGCCTCTCTTGGTCCGGAGGTCCTGCCCCGGCCTCTCTTGGTCCGGAGGTCCTGCCCCGGCCTCTCTTGGTCCGGAGGTCCTGCCCCGGCCTCTCTTGGTCCGGAGGTCCTGCCCCGGCCTCTCTTGGTCCGGAGGTCCTGCCCCGGCCTCTCTTGGTCCGGAGGTCCTGCCCCGGCCTCTCTTGGTCCGGAGGTCCTGCCCCGGCCTCTCTTGGTCCGGAGGTCCTGCCCCGGCCTCTCTTGGTCCGGAGGTCCTGCCCCGGCCTCTCTTGGTCCGGAGGTCCTGCCCCGGCCTCTCTTGGTCCGGAGGTCCTGCCCTGGCCTCTCTTGATCCGGAGGTCCTGCCCCGGCCTCTCTTGATCCGGAGGTCCTGCCCCGGCCTCTCTTGATCCGGAGGTCCTGCCCCGGCCTCTCTTGATCCGGAGGTCCTGCCCCGGCCTTTCTTGATCCGGATTACCTGTCCTGGCCTCTCTTGATCCGGATTACCTGCCCCGGCCTCTCTTGGTCCGGAGGTCCTGCCCCGGCCTCTCTTGGTCCGGAGGTCCTGCCCCGGCCTCTCTTGGTCCGGAGGTCCTGCCCCGGCCTCTCTTGGTCCGGAGGTCCTGCCCCGGCCTCTCTTGGTCCGGAGGTCCTGCCCCGGCCTCTCTTGGTCCGGAGGTCCTGCCCCGGCCTCTCTTGGTCCGGAGGTCCTGCCCCGGCCTCTCTTGGTCCGGAGGTCCTGCCCCGGCCTCTCTTGATCCGGAGGTCCTGCCCCGGCCTCTCTTGATCCGGAGGTCCTGCCCCGGCCTCTCTTGATCCGGAGGTCCTGCCCCGGCCTCTCTTGATCTGGAGGTCCTGCCCCGGCCTCTCTTGATCCGGAGGTCCTGCCCCGGCCTTTCTTGATCCGGATTACCTGTCCTGGCCTCTCTTGATCCGGATTACCTGCCCCGGCCTCTCTTGATCTGGAGGTCCTGCCCCGGCCTCTCTTGGTCCGGAGGTCCTGCCCCGGCCTCTCTTGGTCCGGAGGTCCTGCCCCGGCCTCTCTTGGTCCGGAGGTCCTGCCCCGGCCTCTCTTGGTCCGGAGGTCCTGCCCCGGCCTCTCTTGGTCCGGAGGTCCTGCCCCGGCCTCTCTTGGTCCGGAGGTCCTGCCCCGGCCTCTCTTGGTCCGGAGGTCCTGCCCCGGCCTCTCTTGGTCCGGAGGTCCTGCCCCGGCCTCTCTTGGTCCGGAGGTCCTGCCCCGGCCTCTCTTGGTCCGGAGGTCCTGCCCCGGCCTCTCTTGGTCCGGAGGTCCTGCCCCGGCCTCTCTTGGTCCGGAGGTCCTGCCCCGGCCTCTCTTGGTCCGGAGGTCCTGCCCCGGCCTCTCTTGGTCCGGAGGTCCTGCCCCGGCCTCTCTTGGTCCGGAGGTCCTGCCCCGGCCTCTCTTGGTCCGGAGGTCCTGCCCCGGCCTCCATTGATCCGGAGGTCCTGCCCCGCCCTCTCTTGATCCGGTTTTGCTGCCCCGGCCTCTCTTGATCCGGTTTTGCTGCCCCGGCCTCTCTTGATCCGGAGTTGCTGCCCCGGCCTCTCTTGATCCGGAGTTGCTGCCCCGGCCTCTCTTGATCCGGAGTTGCTGCCCCGGCCTCTCTTGGTCCGGAGGTCCTGCCCCGGCCTCTCTTGATCCGGAGGTCCTGCCCCGGCCTCTCTTGGTCCGGAGGTCCTGCCCCGGCCTCTCTTGATCTGTAGTGGTTTCCTTTGCCGGTTGGGACGCACAGATTCGCATTTCAAACTGGAACAAGATAAAAAATTTTGTACTTTGACCTAAAACCTCTGCTAGATATTGTGTCAGTGCCTTCCTTCACTTCTCAGTGGCCCAGGTTGCTCCCGCATCTACAGGATGACTTCAGCTTGGCTCTATTACTTGTTGGGGGTCTGAGGAGTCTAAAATTCTTTTGTGATGTCCTGACGAGCTCCTGCTGCTCTTACTCCTTGCTTTACACTGCAGCTCTGCTTGTTTTGCTTTACACCTATTCCAGTAGTGCAGCTGTTTTACTGAGGCCAAAATATGCAAAAACATACAGCTGGGTCCCACTTTGTACCTCAACATGTAAAGCTTCCCGGGAAACATCTCTGCCCTTCTGCAGAACCTCGCAATGAATTAAAATAATTTTCAGAAATAAATTAATTCTTCTCTCGTCATCTTTTTTCCCCCCTCTCTCTCTCTCTCTCTCCCGAATTCTGTTCCTTTGAGAAATCAGACTGTATGAAAGATGAAAACTCCTGTGATGGCGACAGAAAAAAAACAATTAGATGTACAGAGCTCCCAGAGATGAGACGTCTCGCACCTCCTTATCCACATCACTTACTGTCTAATGACAAATTTAATTAACGGTTCAAAGGGCCTGTGTGAGACGGTCACACCGCAGAGGGGGTCTATGTGAGACGGTCACACCGCAGAGGGGGTCTGCGCGAGACGGTCACACCGCAGAGGGGGTCTATGTGAGACGGTCACACCGCAGAGGGGGTCTATGTGACACGGTCACACTGCAGAGAGGGTCTGTGCGAGACGGTCACACCGCAGAGGGGGTCTGCGCGAGACGGTCACACCGCAGAGGGGGTCTGCGCGAGACGGTCACACCGCAGAGGGGGTCTGCACCAGCCAGTCACAATGCAGTGGGGTAGGTGAGATGGTCACACTCCAGGGGGCCGGAGTCTCGGTGAGATGTCCCGTTGCACAGGGGCAGGGCCTGTATCAGACTCTCCAGAGGGGGCCAAGATTGTCTTTTAAAACTTTTTACTAGTGTTTGGATCTGACAGTCAGTGTCTCTCCTACCGATGTGTCGTGGCTGTGTAAGATGGTAATGCCCCTTTAAGGATGAATGCTGTGATTTGGGTAGATAATAGATGGGGTGACCGTCCTCCTGTGTTCCAGGGCTTTCTGGAGATGAATAGCTCTTGTTGTCATGCGGTTCTGTTATTGAACCTTGTGCAGACTCGTGTCCAATCTCGAGGCCTTGCCGCTTGTTGGCGACTAGTGATGATAATGCCGATTCTTCGTGTCATTGTTCTCGCTGCGAGTTCACAGACCTAAAACATAAAGCAAAATAATTTAGAGAACAATCCATATACAGTAGTCAGCGAGGCTGTATCTATAGCCGTGTAGGCGAGGCCGCTGCATTGTGCGTGTCCTCGTCTCATCTGCTGATGTTTCTATTGGGCTAAAGGAACAATAAACTCAGAAAATGCACGAAAAGGTAAAAAAAAATCTCCCAGCACCTGCACCTCCCCCCCCCCCCCCCACGCCCCTCCTCGTCTTTCATCTCCTTTAATCCCCCGTCTCATATTACAGTTACAAAAATCTTCTCCCCGTGTCCCGGGAGCTCAGACGTGTCACTCATCTTCTCCTGGACATCCTGTGTCTGGGTGTAAGACAACTGGCTGCAGCAGGAGCCTCCCCCAAAAAACACTTTTCAGTATTATCTTGATACGTCCACTTGGATCATTCATCTTTAGGTTTAGGGTTTCATTAAAGGCAACACTGAGAGCCCCCAACTCAGGTTTGTTAAAGGGAAGGAAGGTATTAAAGGGGTTGTATAAGATTAGAAGACAATGATGGTTGTCTTCTAAGAACTGAATCGTGTTCTTCGTCTGTGTTTTAATATTCAAGTCGTGGGGCTAATCTTCAATACCAGACACAGCCTGTAGGCCAGAGGGGCGCTGTTTTTGGAAGAGGGCAGTCACGTTCCCCTACCTTACACGTGCTTAATTTGGACGAGCGCATGTCTTCTGAAAAGGGAGAGGAGACTAAGCAGCTGCCAGACATCTCTGAAGGTATCGCCTATGAAAACCAAGGATCAGGCATGTTAAAAGTCAGCATGCCCGCTCCTCTGCTAACCACATCACCCCATTGTATACAGTTCTGCAGACTTGTACATGTATAATACAGGATGTAACTCAGGATCAGTACAGGATAAGCAAGGTAGACCATTACTAAACTAAATGTACAACCAAATCACATGAATACTGATGGGGGGGGGGGGCACATTCTATAGACTTCTAAGTAAAGAATTAATATTTATTTTGTAAACTTTTTTTTTTTAATCTTTTTTTCTAGAATCTGGAAATCTACAAGATGACAGCTGAACAATTCCACACTGCAGCGACCAATGCGGAGTTCCGCGTCAAGTACGTTCCATTTCCCTAATATTTCCTAACATGTTTTTTTCCCAAACTCTTATTTGCCTCCGCTCATTCTTTTTGTAGACTTGTAGGTTGTCTTCTAAGCTGATCCTCAGGTGCCTTGGTCAGGTCTCTGTAGATTCGCGCTCGCTCTCAGACCTCTATCTGGGACCTCCATTCCTCCTCTTATTGGAGAATCTGCCATATTGGATCTCTCCTTTGGATTGTAGCGCTGCAGATAGATAATTATGGGGCTGTGATAATTGGCGGCTTCCTTGATTAAGGAACATGCATCATCCTTTTAATCAGAGCTAACCTGCGGTATGTGAAGGCTGGCCGCTCGCCGTCTCTGGGATGGATGTGCGCGATGCTTTCTAGATGTGGCTCTTCTGCTCTTCAGGTGTTCGGCCTATTTATAATAATGAAAGGATCTCCACAGTCAGGCGGTTAATTACTCTCCTGCCGCACTCGGCGCAGTCACCATCAAAGGTAATAAATGTGGAGGCCGGTGTCCGAGAGCGCGAACTGAGGCCTCCTGCGCTCTGACTTCTATTCACAACCTATAGAGCCGGCCTTGAAGAATAATAGATGGGCAGCCTACTTAAAGGGAACGTGTATTAAAGGGGACAAGACTGGATTTACAGATGATCTCGGGCATCAGCAGTTCATCATGAGAGGCTTCTGATGGGGCACATGGAGAGGATTCTGGTTGGGGGTGTGTGGGGACCCTCGAGGAGGCCTCTGGTGGTCACATCAGGAGAGGTTTTTGGTTTTTGATACATGGGAAGTCTTTCGGCAGGGAAGCTTATGGCAGTCACACATGGGGAGATTTCTAGTTGGGGGACACGTAGGAATACTTCAGTCAAGGAAACATGGGGACAGCAGGGGAGGCTCCTGGCGGGGACGCATGGGTTGGCATATTTCGCAAATTCAGATGATAATTTGACACTTTTTTTCATGAGCCTTGTCCTGTTGGCCATGTTGCTGATGGGATTGTCCATATGTCGGCCATGTTGCTGATGGGATTGTCCATATGTTGGCCATGTTGCTGATGGGATTGTCCATATGTCGGCCATGTTGCTGATGGGATTGTCCAGTCGGCCATGTTGCTGATGGGATTGTCCATGTGTCGGCCATTTTGCTGATGGGATTGTCCTGTCGGCCATGTTGCTAGTGGGATTGTCCTGTCGGCCATGTTGCTGATGGGATTGTCCATATGTCGGCCATGTTGCTGATGGAATTGTCCATATGTAGGCCATGTTGCTGATGGGATTGTCCTGTCGGCCATGTTGCTGATGGGATTGTCCATATGTCGGCCATGTTGCTGATGGGATTGTCCTGTTGACCATGTTGCTGATGGGATTGTCCTGTTGACCATGTTGCTGATGTGATTGTCCATATGTCGGCCATGTTGCTGATGGGATTGTCCTGTCGGCCATGTTGCTAGTGGGATTGTCCTGTCGGCCATGTTGCTGATGGGATTGTCCATATGTCGGCCATGTTGCTGATGGAATTGTCCATATGTATTATTGTGTGGCAATAACTTGGCTGGTTTAAGTCTTCACAGGACGGACTAGACTTGGGGCTGGACAGGGGTGTTACTTGGAGCTCCCTGTCTCCACGCCTAAATCTGTTGCCGTACCCCCACCTACTGTGTGACATTTATAATGGTGTCTTTTATGTCTCCATTTTTGACCACCCGGGCACATCTGTGACCCATCCATCCATACCAGTCTCTGTTCACCTGTCCTCCATTGATGCCATGTACAACCACATGATCTGCGAGGCCATTGGACGGTGTAGGTGACCTGTCTATACAGGACACCATCTCTGCACTGGCCACACGATGTCTGAGCATGCCCACTATATCCATGACCTCACAAATCCTCGATGACATCACAAGTATCTTCATGTACTGCTTTTACCCCTAGGTCCTATGTTATAATGCGATCGATCCCCCGATAATGTTTGTCTGTAATCGTTCCTCTGGCTTTCTTGTACTTATTCACATTCATCCTGAGCAGCGCCATTACCGCCCGTAAGGAATGCCGAGTGTTGTTTTCTTATGCCGGGAGCGCGGCCCTTAAGACTCCTTGACCCCAGCAAAGAGCCCGATCATAGAAATGCACAAAGATAAGTACGTGCGCCTAGTAAAAAAAAAAAAAAACATCCGCCAACCTCAACACGGAAATCTTTCCCCTCGAGACCCTCGCTTTTAAGACGGGATGGCTTCTCTGGCAGATTAACCCTTGGTGTGCCCACTGATGCGCACGACCCTCGCCAATGCCCCCACTACCACCGCATTGCACATAAAACGCGTCGGGAGAGGAGGTTGCTAAGTTACACCAGTAGTCATAGAAGCAAATGAAGAGCGGGTTTACGGACCGCCGTCCCCACTAGTGGTTAATTGTACCTTAACCCTTGTGTGGCGGCGGACGACAAGAGGTGCTCGAAAGTCATTTCTAAGAATGAGATCCTTCGCTTGGAGCCCACATCTCCCGGCGGTCAGGTCGGAGGACGTTCTCGTTGCTAGGTTGCTTCCTGACGTTGTTTTTTTTTCTTCTTCTTCTTTTCTTCTGAGGCTGAAATCTTCCAAGAAATGGACAGAGAAGTCATGTCTTGTCTTTCCGACTCCTTATACCTGCAGGCGTTGTGCCCGATTCTGGGTAATGGATATCATCCAGTTCTAGGAAGCCTTCATAGAAAGAAAAACATTATACTTCCCTGCCCTCTTATCCGCCGTGGCTTATTTTCCGGGTTTTTGCCTTAAAATAGAGTGACCTACTGGTTAGTGACCTCATCCTCTGTGCCCGCAGGCTATAAGCACTGTCTAAAGCTGGCCATACACCCCCGACAAGCATTTACACGGCCAATTTTATCGTTCCATTATGTATATGAGATCATCCGAATTCGACTGCAGTGGTAGGAATGGAAGGAAGAGGCCGGATTGGGCATGTTGAATTTCAGTATGCCCACTCCTTTGTTCTCAAGAGACGTATCTGCTCTCCTTACCCTATGGAAAACGCATGGGCTGAGCATGCACTTGTACAGGGGTGCTTTATACTACAAGCATGTTAATGGGACCTCTATAGCCCTTAAAGGGGTTCTCCAGGGCTATCCTATTGATTGCTGCGGTGTCTTACCAAGCACAGCACCGTAAATCGTATAGTGACTGAGCTTGGTATTGCAGCTCAGCTTCAGTAGGACGGAGTTGCAGCATAGTCATGTGACCCATGGCTATATCACTGGCCTGAGAAGTGGAGAATTAAAGGGAATATCCCCATAGCATCATAGTCTTGTTTTTATGATTGACTTTCTGTTCTGTTTCATTTCTTAGAACATCTTTATTCCAATCTGGGTTCTGGTTTTCTATCCAAAAGCTCCAAATACTTTGTGTAGGGATAGTTTAATGATCACCTTCTGCCACCACTAGGGGGAGCTCACTTCTTACAGTTTAGTGCCGTATTCAGTCAGCTCCTGAGCTCACCCTGGTGGTGGCAGAAATTTTATCATGTTATTCTGTCTATGCAGAAGATTTGGTGCTCTGTAATAGGAAACGGCCCCAACTTCTATAACGTTACCTTGATCAGGACAGAATTTTGCATTTCCTAAGAATAAAGAGGCAGAACATGGGGCGATCATCGTAATAATACAGATATATTCCAGTAAAGCTGGGTTACCGTGTATTTTTCTATCTTAGGTATATTCTTTCTTATCGTTACGGGAAATGTTCGGTAATTTTCCTCCTGTTACGACTTCGAGGAGTTCGCGAAGGCGCCAACGCTTAACATCGGAGCCATAAACCGCGATTTTCATTTGTTCTGATAATTTGCGCTTAACATTATAAGCAAAAAGGCCAAGTAAATGCAGCGAAAGCGTCAGGCGGCAGAAAGGGCAGCGCGTTTCCTCGAAGGAAAGGTTACAACGCAGATAAGCGGCTCTGGATGCTTGATAGAAAAGACAGACTGTACACAGACGCGGCGGGGCTGTCACCGGAGCGGCCGAGGCTGGGATTTGGATAATACGAGGCGAAATATAGTAAAGGATTGAGAGACTGCAGGCGCTCTGGGATATATCCGCGTCTGCCTGGAGTATATATAGGTACGGCTCTGCTAGGGTCATACCCTAGGAAGTCCTGTTATCTGTCTGTGACGGTGACATCCGCCATCTTCAGTGTATGGTAGCCTATAGCAGGTTTATCCAGAATGGACCGCCCCTTTAAAGGTTAGGAGTCTTGTGGGAGGGGCTTGTCTTAATATATTGCACACAGATCTGATTTAAAGGGCTATTCTGAAGTTATACTCTGACCACAAGATAGTTGAGGTTCATTGATCATGTAAATGGGGATACCCCCCCCGAATGGAGCAGCCGGTCATTCATGAGTATATTGCTCGCCTATCCGAGGCAGCGCTATAGAAGTGAATAAAGTGGCCAAGCGCATGCGTCGACCCCTACCCGATCACTAAGCTACTTGAAATAACCAAAATACCCCTTTAAGAAAAAAAAACTTTATTAAAACTGACAAACAACCTTTCCCGCTATCCCTTCAGCAATGGCCGACTCCATCCCAGTCCTTGCTCTCCAAGCCTCATTTCCTATCCTGTCTCGACCTCCGGCGCCGACACATCCATCCAGACAATAAACAGTCCCCCCCCAAATTTGCGCTGCGGTCTCTGTGCACTTTGCCTATTCTCAGTGCTCAGGGATCCATGACTCAGTCTGTGCTTCAGGACGGACAGTTCTTTAATCCCCCCCCAGCCACAGGGAATAAAATGCCATTTCATTTCCAGCTCTATTAATGTGCTGGATCCGAGGATAAAGCATGGCTCCCAAAAGGCTCCGGCCAAATGTTTTGCGTCCCCTTTGTCTCCTTTTGAGTGTTACATTTAGATTAGTTTGCTGTGGATTAAACCTTATTACCGCTGCTGAATCAGTAAAATAAAATCAGTCAAGAGGTTGGCGCTTCCTGCCGACGCCACAGAAACTACCCTTAAAGTGCTCGGCGCTTCATATCCCCCCTCCCCCTCCGTTTTTTTTTTTTTTTCTCTCTCTTTCCCCCTTCTCCCTGCGTCTTATCTTTTCCACGTCTCGCACTGGGCTCGCGCAGCTCGCCGTGTGCGTGTTCGCCGGCGCACTTTCATTATTACTTTTTAAAAGGTAAGCGCTGTAGAGAGAGGATTAAGAAGTTGTTAAGCGATAAAATTATTCACAGCTAAATTATGTTTTTCCATCCTCACGTCTCATTATGAATGGATGGCTGCGTCTTCTTTCGAGAGGCTGTTTTTTTTTTTTTTTTTCTTTCTAATTTATTTATTTTTTTCCTTTTCTTTTTTTTTTTAATTGCGTGCGGAGCTCGAGCACGGAGAGGCGTCCTACATGTAGGGTGAAGGCTGCGGCGCTCGCCAATGAGTATGGGGGGGGAAATAGATGTAGTTTGTATTGAAGGGTATAATTTTTCAGGTTTTTTTTTTGTTTTGTTTTGTTTTTTTTACATTTTTGCAAATAACATTATTTTTGTGCTTTTATCCAGATAGTTAAATTTATCTTAATTAATCTATCAGATTCCGTAGCTTCCGGCCCAGTTCTGACTCTGGGTCGCATGCTTAGAACTAGACCGTTACCCCTCACCGATCTATTATTACATGTGCTCTGGAGGTGGCTTTCGATACATACCTGTGAGATCAGGGGTCAGAGACTGATTCTGATCACATGACCCAGGGGTCAGAACCAGGACGGAGTTCCCTGAGCCCATCGTGATGAATTAAGGTAAAGTTAACTCCATGGACAACCCCTGTAATGTAAAAAGGAAGAGAGACATTGGGCGCCCTAAGTGTAGTATTATACATTGTAGGGTGAACAAACCAGATGGCCTCTCACCTTTGGGGGTTGTGAACAAGTCACAACACCATTACAGTAACAGTAATTCCAGGTGGAAGTGGCAGCGGATCAGCCTGTGAACACCGGTGGACCGGGAAAATATGGCTAACAGTGCTATTCTGCTAATAAGGTTTAGCAAGATCTTCCGGACTGTGTCGTGCATATATACCAGAGAGCGTGGAGTCACTGTATAAGACCTCAGGTCTTTCTGTGTTAACCCCTGTAATGTGACATTTTGCATGTATTTCTTGATCAGAATCGAGAGCTGTTGAGTGTGGCCTAGTGGTATGCTGTGACTTCCTGCTGGGAGAGAGGCAGAAAGAGCTGCTTGGTCTAGCAGCAGATTTTAGATTTTTTTTTTCCCCCCTTTACATGTGGAGGAATCCTTGAGGCTTCAGACAACAGTGACAAAACTTTTAGAAGGTCCTCACATGGGCATCTATTAAACAGTGAGCATAAATAAGAGTAGGCACCGGTCACAAAACGGGTCAGTGGCTATAAAAGAAGTCGTGAGGGGTGGGAGCCCCAGATAAATGCCCAGGAGCTGTTGGTTATACCACTGAATAATGCATTTTACTCCAGGGGTACTATGGACTGCAGATTTGTCTTGTCTTGAGCTAGCAGTTCACTACCTCCTCACTTTTGGGTCCTTGTTCCTTCTGTCCTAAGAGTTTTACTAATCTCATATTAGATCCAAAAATAATATTGTTATTGCCTACTTAAAGAAAACAAAAAAATAGTTTTTCTCAGTTGCCTCCTGGTAAATTGTCTATGGTCAGAGCTGAATCACAAACATGTCTGGTATAGGACGCCGCTAGAAGAGTCACTGATTCACTTTCCTCTACAAGACCCAGAACTTGAGAAGAAGGAAAACCAATCTGAACGCCTCGTACAACGTCTCCATCTGAAACCGCACTTGAGAAATCACTTGTTTACAATGGACTGCGGTGACCTGATTGGTAATTACCCGCCCCAGGCGAGGCCGGGGTCCTTCTCCGAGCAATCAGGCCATTAATTCAGCGGTGTCCTGCTCTCTGGAATAGTAATTGCTGCCTGTTCTCGGCCGGGTTTCGCTGGTTGGTTATGAGGATTTGGAGTCGCTTTCCTGGGTGTTAAAATGTGTGATTCCTATTCAGGGTACGCGGCGTCTGGCAGTGACCGGGCACAGGGTATGGCGGTACAATGTAATAGACCGTACAAGGAGCGCAGCCTAAAGGAGGACACGTATAACTGAAAGCTTTATCCTTCCAAGGAGGTGCAACTAAAAGCTCCAACAATTTGCTAAATCTTTGTGAGTGTCCCATGGACCTCAGTGTCTTTTGAGACTCGCAGGTGCCAGGCTGTGACTTTTCGCCTATACACACCCTGAAGTTAACCCCTTCTTTTTAGATCTAGTTCCAGTTTTTGCTAACGGTGAAATGGACCATGTGCAATTTTCTAAAAATTAAGGGTAGTGACCCTTAGTAGCATAGATCCTGTGCTATCCCCCCTCCATATCCCCATGTATCTTCTGACTACGGCTCCCTTGCTATCCCCCCCCCCATCTCCCCTTGTATCTTCTGACTACGGCCCCTGTGCTATCCCCCCCCCCCCATCTCCCCTTGTATCTTCTGACTACGGCCCCCGTGCTATCCCCCCCCCCCCCATCTCCCCTTGTATCTTCTGACTACGGCTCCCGTGCTATCCCCCCCCCCCCATCTCCCCTTGTATCTTCTGACTATGGTCCCCGTGCTATCCCCCCCCCATCTTCCCTTGTATCTTCTGACTACGGCTCCCTTGCTATCCCCCCATCTCCCCTTGTATCTTCTGACTATGGCTCCCGTGCTATCCCCCCCCCCCATCTCCCCTTGTATCTTCTGACTACGACTCCTGTGCTATCCGCCCCATATCCCCTTGTATCTTCTGACTACGGCTCCCGTGCTATCTCCCCCCTCCATATCCCCTTGTATCTTCTGACTATGGCTCCCGTGCTATTCCCCCCCCATATCCCCTTGTATCTTCTGACTACGGCTCCCGTGCTATCCCCCCCCCCCTCCATATCCCCTTGTATCTTCTGACTACGGCTCCCGTGCTATCCCCCCCCCTCTATATCCCCTTGTATCCTCAGACTACGGCTCCCGTGCTATCCCCCCCCATATCCCCTTGTATCTTCTGACTACGGCTCCCGTGCTATCCCCCCCCATATCCCCTTGTATCTTCTGACTACGGCTCCCGTGCTATCCCCCCCCATATCCCCTTGTATCCTCAGACTACGGCCCCCGTGCTATCCCCCCCCTCCATATCCCCTTGTATCTTCTGACTACGGCTCCCGTGCTATCCCCCCCTCCATATCCCCTTGTATCTTCTGACTACGGCTCCCGTGCTATCCCCCCCTCCATATCCCCTTGTATCTTCTGACTACGGCTCCCGTGCTATCCCCCCCCATATCCCCTTGTATCTTCTGACTACGGCTCCCGTGCTATCCCCCCCCATATCCCCTTGTATCTTCTGACTACGGCTCCCGTGCTATCCCCCCCTCCATATCCCCTTGTATCTTCTGACTACGGCTCCCGTGCTATCCCCCCCCCCCATATCCCCTTGTATCCTCAGACTACGGCTCCCGTGCTATCCCCCCCCCCCCATATCCCCTTGTATCTTCTAACTACGGCTCCCGTGCTATCCCCCCCTCCATATCCCCTTGTATCCTCAGACTACGGCTCCCGTGCTATCCCCCCCTCCATATCCCCTTGTATCCTCTGACTACGGCTCCCGTGCTATCTCTCCCCTCTATATCCCCTTGTATCCTCTGACTACGGCTCCCGTGCTATCCCCCCCTCCCCATATCCCCATGTATCTTCTGACTACGGCTCCCGTGCTATCCCCCCCATATCCCCTTGTATCCTCTGACTACGGCTCCCGTGCTATCTCTCCCCCTCCCCCCCCCCCCCATATCCCCTTGTATCCTCTGACTACGGCTCCCGTGCTATCTCTCCCCCTCCCCCCCCCCCATATCCCCTTGTATCTTCTGGATATGGCTCCCGTGCTATCCTCCCTCCTCCAGCACCCTGGACAGCAGCCATTCTTTCCCTTTTGTATCTGTCATCGTTCACTAACCGAGCAGATGCTCAACGGTGTCAAAGAAAATCTGGATCTGCAGCCAACCTTCAGCACATTTCCACTTCCCATCAGCCGCTTTTAATGGGCTGTCTGGCTCTACAAGTCCCCGTTGCCTCGGCCGGATGATTAAATGCGGAGAGCTTCTCGCGTTAATAGAGGTTTCATTAACTGGTCCGGTCTTGTCGCTCCAACAAGTGCGTCTGATTCCAGTATTTGACTGAACTTAAAGCCCTCATTGCCCATCCCGCAGATTGGAGTCTCCACAAGCCCTTTATTACACCTCGCATCCAAATGGCCCCTTCTTTAAATGTACGACCTAAAGTGCTCGGCTCCTCGGGATAATGGCAGCTTAGCCGGATTCTGCTCTGATATAGCCAACTTTATGCAGACCTAATAATCTTCATCCTTATTCCTCATTGGTTTCTTATAGGTGAAATTGACGAACCGTAAGGAAGTGCCGGAACGCCGAGGAGACTTACTATTAGGGAAAGGCATTATCGTCATGGAGCATTGAGTGGTACAGGTGCAGGATTACAACATTTAGCGGCTTTCTTGCAGAGATAGCACCATATCTGCTCACAGGTTGTAACTGGTATTGCAGTTTGGCTTCATTGGAGTGAATGGAGGTGAGCTGCAATACCACAAAAAACCTGGTGGGGCGCTGATTTTTGGAAGAAAGCAGTTTTATTTTTCTAATTCTGTACAACACTGTAATTCTTCACTTGGCCTGAGGTGGCGCTGTGTCCGGATTGCAGCCAATTGATGGGTTTCCTGTTAGCAGGCCAACCTGTGATGAGCTTAGTGTGGATTAAGAGGACAACCACTTTAAGAGTTGAGGTTTAACCTTGTACTTAAAGGGTTTCTCCACTTTCGGCAGCTCCTACTTGCTAGAAGGGTCCTTTAATAATTAGCTGATCACAAAGGGCTGAGACCCCCAGAGATCGGTTGTAATCTGTTGGTTAATATGGGTATGTGTTCAGTTTCCCTGCAGCGCCACCACAGGGGAAATGAAGCATTACACAATGTCCATTCATCCCAATAGCTTGTCTGTGATACAGGACAGATCAGGTCCTCCAGCGCGAGGGACGCTCTATGTAGGGCCTACATTCCCTATGGTACTGCTGTGTCTGGATGCCCGTGTATACGTGACAGATTCCTCTCTGTGTCACGCTCGCTCCTGAGCGATATTCCGCCGCTCCCCGATCTGGTTTGTTTTATTGGGCTGGGAGCAGCAGACACTTCATTAAGCGCGAGCCTCCCACTCTGCGGACTGCAAGTTGATTATTAACCTCACTTCACGTTCCCTTTATGCATATAAAATGAGGAAAACAATTAGTCAATGGCATCCAAGCTCATTAAATCCTTTGTCCCCGTTTTGTCGATGGAATAAGCAGTAGGAAAATGTAAAGTATCCGGCCCGACCCCACCTCATCTGCTCCTATTTATCTACACTGAACTTTTACAACAGGCAGAGCTCATTTACATATTTAAAGGGGAAGATGGCAGGGAAGAAAAATTGCTGAGCTAAGAATAGAAAATAATTGATTGGGCGGAGGGTAGTATAGTAACACACAGCATTGTCTAACATTAGATTATTAGGCTTGTGCTAGTCATGGTGAAGGTGCAACATTATAACATTTAATACAGGTTACATCCTGTATTATACTCCAGAGCTGCGCTCACTATTCTGCTGGTGCAGTCACTGTGTACATACATTACATTACTTATCCTGTATTATACTCCAGAGCTGCGCTCACTATTCTGCTGGTACAGTCACTGTGTACATACATTACATTACTTATCCTGTATTATACTCCAGAGCTGCGCTCACTATTCTGCTGGTGCAGTCACTGTGTACATACATTACATTACTGATCCTGTATTATACTCCAGAGCTGCGCTCACTATTCTGCTGGTACAGTCACTGTGTACATACATTACATTACTTATCCTGTATTATACTCCAGAGCTGCGCTCACTATTCTGCTGGTGCAGTCACTGTGTACATACATTACATTACTTATCCTGTATTATACTCCAGAGCTGCGCTCACTATTCTGCTGGTGCAGTCACTGTGTACATACATTACATTACTGATCCTGAGTTACATCTTGTATCTGCTTGCTCAGTGTCTGTACAGCACTTTCTCTGGTGACTGGCATGCTGGGTATTGTAGTCCTTGCTCCAGCCTCTGTTGTCTTCTGTTCCTCTCCGCTGTATCCTGAACATGATGAGATGTTGGAGATATAACGTGACAATGTCTCTACCTCTCATAGACTACAATGTATTCCTTCAGCCCTGTCTGTATAATACCGTACACTATCACACTCATTATTTCGCCCTCACAGGCCTGTTCCGGGTCTCGGAGGAATAGACTGATCACTCAGAATGTCCACTGTCGAGATCTGGAAAAATCTGAGGTTGGATTTCTTGTCTCAGACTCTGTAGTCGGTGTCTGGTCAGCAGGAGGGGCGGCCGCTCCTTATAGTACAGACTCCGATATTACATTGTAGGAGGGTGACGAAAAAATGTGGTAAAATACTCGGTAATGTGGAAGCTGAAGAAGTAATAAAAGTCAGAAGAATAATCCGGAATATTTGGTTTGTAGGACTGGATGGCGGACAGGACACAGTATATAGGCAGTATATAGACAGTATATAGCGCGCGCTCGGTCTTCTCTTTGTCTCTGTTACTTTTTCTCTTTCGTTCTCTTTCTCTCTTTCTGTTTCCTTCTCCTTCTTCGGTTTGTCTTTCTTATATTTTACCTTTCTCTGTCTGTCTTTTTATTTTCTCTTTCCTCTCTTTTTCTTTATCTATCTGGGATTTCTTTCTTTCTTTCTTTCTTTCTTTCTTTCTTTCTTTCTTTCTTTCTTTCTTTCTTTCTTTCTTTCTTTCTCTGTTTCCATCTTCTTCCTCTCTTGTGTATTTGGGTTTCCTTCTCCCTCTTTCTCATGTTTCGGGGTTTCCTTCCCCTCTTTCTCATGTTTCTGGGTTTCCTTCCTCTCTTTCTTATATTTCTGGGTTTCCTTCCTCTCTTTCTTATGTTTCTGGGTTTCCTTCTCCCTCTTTCTCATGTTTCGGGGTTTCCTTCCTCTCTTTCTTATGTTTCTGGGTTTCCTTCTCCCTCTTTCTCATGTTTCGGGGTTTCCTTCCCCTCTTTCTCATGTTTCGGGGTTTCCTTCCTCTCTTTCTTATATTTCTGGGTTTCCTTCCCCTCTTTCTCAGGTTTCGGGGTTTCCTTCCTCTCTTTCTTATGTTTCTGGATTTCCTTCCCCTCTTTCTTATGTTTCTGGGTTTCCTTCCCCTCTTTCTTATGTTTCTGGGTTTCCTTCCCCTCTTTCTTATGTTTCTGGGTTTCCTTCCTCTCTTTCTTATGTTTCTGGGTTTCCTTCTCCCTCTTTCTCATGTTTCGGGGTTTCCTTCCCCTCTTTCTCATGTTTCGGGGTTTCCTTCCTCTCTTTCTTATATTTCTGGGTTTCCTTCCCCTCTTTCTCATGTTTCGGGGTTTCCTTCCTCTCTTTCTTATGTTTCTGGATTTCCTTCCCCTCTTTCTTATGTTTCGGGGTTTCCTTCCCCTCTTTCTCATGTTTCTGGGTTTCCTTCCTCTCTTTCTTATATTTCTGGGTTTCCTTCCTCTCTTTCTTATGTTTCTGGGTTTCCTTCTCCCTCTTTCTCATGTTTCGGGGTTTCCTTCCTCTCTTTCTTATGTTTCTGGGTTTCCTTCTCCCTCTTTCTCATGTTTCGGGGTTTCCTTCCCCTCTTTCTCATGTTTCGGGGTTTCCTTCCTCTCTTTCTTATATTTCTGGGTTTCCTTCCCCTCTTTCTCATGTTTCTGGGTTTCCTTCCCCTCTTTCTTATGTTTCTGGGTTTCCTTCCCCTCTTTCTTATGTTTCTGGGTTTCCTTCCCCTCTTTCTTATATTTCTGGGTTTCCTTCCTCTCTTTCTTATGTTTGTGGGTTTCCTTCCCCTCTTTCTCATGTTTCTGGGTTTCCTTGCCCTCTTTCTCATGTTTCTGGGTTTCCTTCCCCTCTTTCTCATGTTTCTGGGTTTCCTTCCCCTCTTTCTCATGTTTCTGGGTTTCCTTCCCCTCTTTCTCATGTTTCTGGGTTTCCTTCCCCTCTTTCTCATGTTTCTGGGTTTCCTTCCCCTCTTTCTCATGTTTCTGGGTTTCCTTGCCCTCTTTCTCATGTTTCTGGGTTTCCTTGCCCTCTTTCTCATGTTTCTGGGTTTCCTTGCCCTCTTTCTCATGTTTCTGGGTTTCTCTCCTCTTTCTTATGTTTCTGGGTTTCCTTCGTCCCTTTCTTATGTTTCCTTCCTCTCTTTCTTATATTTCTGGGTTTCCTTCCTCTCTTTCTTATATTTCTGGGTTTCCTTGCTCTCTTTCTTATGTTTCTGGGTTTCCTTCCCCTCTTTCTCATGTTTCTGGGTTTCCTTCCCCTCTTTCTCATGTTTCTGGGTTTCCTTCCCCTCTTTCTCATGTTTCTGGGTTTCCTTCCCCTCTTTCTCATGTTTCTGGGTTTCCTTCCCCTCTTTCTCATGTTTCGGGGTTTCCTTCCCCTCTTTCTCATGTTTCGGGGTTTCCTTCTTCTCTTTCTCATGTTTCGGGGTTTCCTTCCCCTCTTTCTCATGTTTCTGGGTTTCCTTCCCCTCTTTCTCATGTTTCTGGGTTTCCTTCCTCTCTTTCTTATATTTCTGGGTTTCCTTCCTCTCTTTCTTATGTTTCTGGGTTTCCTTCTCCCTCTTTCTCATGTTTCAGGGTTTCCTTCCTCTCTTTCTTATGTTTCTGGGTTTCCTTCTCCCTCTTTCTCATGTTTCGGGGTTTCCTTCCCCTCTTTCTCATGTTTCGGGGTTTCCTTCCTCTCTTTCTCATGTTTCGGGGTTTCCTTCCTCTCTTTCTTATGTTTCTGGATTTCCTTCCCCTCTTTCTTATGTTTCTGGGTTTCCTTCCCCTCTTTCTTATGTTTCTGGGTTTCCTTCCCCTCTTTCTTATGTTTCTGGGTTTCCTTCCTCTCTTTCTTATGTTTCTGGGTTTCCTTCCTCTCTTTCTTATGTTTCTGGGTTTCCTTCTCCCTCTTTCTCATGTTTCGGGGTTTCCTTCCCCTCTTTCTCATGTTTCGGGGTTTCCTTCCTCTCTTTCTTATATTTCGGGGTTTCCTTCCCCTCTTTCTCATGTTTCGGGGTTTCCTTCCTCTCTTTCTTATGTTTCTGGATTTCCTTCCCCTCTTTCTTATGTTTCGGGGTTTCCTTCCCCTCTTTCTCATGTTTCTGGGTTTCCTTCCTCTCTTTCTTATATTTCTGGGTTTCCTTCCTCTCTTTCTTATGTTTCTGGGTTTCCTTCTCCCTCTTTCTCATGTTTCGGGGTTTCCTTCCTCTCTTTCTTATGTTTCTGGGTTTCCTTCTCCCTCTTTCTCATGTTTCGGGGTTTCCTTCCCCTCTTTCTCATGTTTCGGGGTTTCCTTCCTCTCTTTCTTATATTTCTGGGTTTCCTTCCCCTCTTTCTCATGTTTCTGGGTTTCCTTCCCCTCTTTCTTATGTTTCTGGGTTTCCTTCCCCTCTTTCTTATGTTTCTGGGTTTCCTTCCCCTCTTTCTTATATTTCTGGGTTTCCTTCCTCTCTTTCTTATGTTTGTGGGTTTCCTTCCCCTCTTTCTCATGTTTCTGGGTTTCCTTGCCCTCTTTCTCATGTTTCTGGGTTTCCTTCCCCTCTTTCTCATGTTTCTGGGTTTCCTTCCCCTCTTTCTCATGTTTCTGGGTTTCCTTCCCCTCTTTCTCATGTTTCTGGGTTTCCTTCCCCTCTTTCTCATGTTTCTGGGTTTCCTTCCCCTCTTTCTCATGTTTCTGGGTTTCCTTGTCCTCTTTCTCATGTTTCTGGGTTTCCTTGCCCTCTTTCTCATGTTTCTGGGTTTCCTTGCCCTCTTTCTCATGTTTCTGGGTTTCTCTCCTCTTTCTTATGTTTCTGGGTTTCCTTCGTCCCTTTCTTATGTTTCCTTCCTCTCTTTCTTATATTTCTGGGTTTCCTTCCCCTCTTTCTCATGTTTCTGGGTTTCCTTCCTCTCTTTCTCATGTTTCTGGGTTTCCTTCCTCTCTTTCTCATATTTCTGGGTTTCCTTCCCCTCTTTCTCATGTTTCTGGGTTTCCTTCCTCTCTTTCTTATATTTCTGGGTTTCCTTCCCCTCTTTCTCATGTTTCTGGGTTTCCTTCCTCTCTTTCTCATGTTTCTGGGTTTCCTTCCTCTCTTTCTCATATTTCTGGGTTTCCTTCCCCTCTTTCTCATGTTTCTGGGTTTCCTTCCCCTCTTTCTCATGTTTCTGGGTTTCCTTCCCCTCTTTCTCATGTTTCTGGGTTTCCTTCCCCCCTTTCTCATGTTTCTGGGTCTCCTTCCTCTTTGGTGTAATGACATTGGTCTGTCTCAGGATGTTGCAGAGCGGCCTCATTTCCTCGGCGGTCCTTGGAGATGTTTTCCTCCTCTCCTCTTTACTCCCGCTGTAGCCTGCCATCTGTTTTCCGCTTGTCCCCCCCACTCCTCATTCTCTTGTGCAAAGTGACACAATCAGGTTGAGAGGAGAAGATCTCTGCGCCTGCACCTGCCCGGGGGACCGTCCTGAATCACTAACAAGATTAATGAGATGAAAGTCCCGCTCCCGCATCCCAACACGATCGCGTCTCATTGAATTCTGCCAGCTGGATCCGCTCCTGCTTTTTGGGTTTAAGAGCTGATTATACCTGACAAAACCTCTACCTGCTCCGCCGTCTAGTCAGACTCGCGGAGTCATGTTTCACGAAGTCTCTTTACTGGACGCTACCGCTTTAAGAAAAACATGAACACTGGATACCATCCATTCCTATAAGGGTGTCCAGGAGGTCCGAGCCAATGTGCGGAGGCAGATGGGGGCTCCTTAATGGGGTACCATCTCCTTATTTACTTGTCACATTCCTCTCTTGTGCATCCTGGTAATTGATGTCATGTACAAAACCCCATAAACAGATTTTAACTTTAGGATCCATCAACCCAAAGATTACAGATATGGGCACGAGCGATTGGATACCCGCACACATTAGATGAATGTTGGCTGAAAAAGAGAGATTTAGTTAGCAGATATCCCTCTCTTACACTGAATACACATGCACACTCGGCTGTGTGTACATGTGTATGGCTAGAGTGCCAATGTAACACACATTTTGTCTTGCGGCTGCATCATCAGACGGCCATGGACTCGCACCTCTATTCTGTGCAAGTAGCAGCGAGATTGACCCGGAGTTACCCCATAACAATGACCAGTCCTGCCATCGCCTGATAGATTTCACTTTATTTCTACATTTTACAAATTGTTCTTTCACCTTAAAACTACTCTAACATTTATAGCAAAGCAAATAACCCAGAGAGGGGAAAGTACGAGAAATGGCAGGCGCGGGTTGTAGCGTCGCGGTCGGTGGCGGGCTCTGTGCTTTGCAGAAGGATCCTCGCTAAATATCTAAATAATTGAAGAATCAATCTGCAAGCGATACGTTCTATGCGGCATGATTACTGACTAACAAGGAGAGATAGGCCGTGGCCAGGGGAGATAAGAGGCTAAATGAGACGCGGGGCCAGATAAGGAGCGAAGACGGATACCGGAGACGTGCCGCACGAGGACCACGGTATTAGACTTTAGAAGAGGACCGAATAATATCTGCAGGTCATATAAGTTCAGCCATAGAGAACTGCACTGAGCAAAGCTGAGCATTCATGTGCAGGAGGGGGATGAGAGGAATAGCTCTTGGCCTATAGCCAAAGTAAAAATAAAATGTTATATTATGGACGGCAGCCTATGTGACTTTGCTTTGCAGTTGTCAGTTTAATTGGATAAGTCACGGCTGAGACTTTGGTACAGTGTATTGTGCAGGTTATCAGCAGCAGTACAAGTCTTTCCTTTCCTGACTCTGTTCACAACCGTGTTTTGGCTTCCTTTAAGGCTCTATGCACTTGACAACGTACATGTAGCCGGACTGTGGTTGAATGACCACTGGAGACGGACTGCAGACCCCATGACCAGATGATCCATGTCTATAGAAGTCAATGGAGGGGGAGTTGTGTGCATGAGATAAGGCAAGACAGACAGACTTGGTGCTGTAGCTGAATAGAAGCTTTCTATGACAACTAAAGCACTTTACTCTCAGCAGTACAGGTCAGTCATCAGTGTATGGCATTGAGAGGACTACGAACTACAGATACGGCGTACAGTCCTACCATGCCATCCTGAATCTGTCACTTGTTCTATTCATTGGGAGGCAGAGACCGAAGCAGGACGCTGAAGAAAATCAGTATCCTTCTCCATCTTGCTGCAGATTCTGCTGTGTAACCCGCGGTGCGAGACACTCCGCTGCCCGGCTCATTCATTCAGAAATATGAGCAGTAAGTTCACCTCAAATTCGTCTTGTGTGACCCTATGAAGACCCTGAACCAGCAGGGGGCAGAGTGAAAGCAAACCAACAGCTTTGGATGTGAGTAGTGTATAAGTCAGCGGCTCGCGACCTGTTACACACATCTCATAGTCGCGTCTAGGGTTTTAGGATTATCCCACAAGAGATACTTTACGGCAGTCCTTGTAGTAAACACTCCTCCTTAGGTGGGGGTAAATCTCCGAGCGGCTCCCCCCTTTATCCTACCAGAGACTTGACATTCCCACTCCAGTTCGCGCCTCCGATTTGGCATTGTTGCCGGCGTCTTCCTCGCCGCTCAACAGCCTCTCGTGAGTTAATGATACATCTTCCTGGAATCCCGAGATTGGCTGTGACTAAGATGAATGACTAATTCACTGAGAGCATGCTTTCTGCTTCCAGTAATAAAAAGCTCGCCTCGCATATTCGCCCTGCCGCAGACGCCTCTCCTAAGGAGCAGGTACAGCGGCGGCGGCTCTCCGCACCCAGGCCCAATCACCTGATTGATGTTGACTGTAATAATAAGGGAAGGATATGTTGATGAGATTTCATTTGGAAGAGGATGCGCTCCCGGACACGTCTACACCCCAGACTCGCCTCGTCCTGGATTTGGCTGCAAAATTTTCTCCACTGACTGAAGAAATAATGAAAAATATCTTGCGATTGCTCGAGGGTCAGGGGTCAGAAATGAGGCTTTAATGGGAACCCGTCACCTAGGCAGGAGGAGCCAAGCAGACTGATGTATAGATCCCGTAGAACTACAAATGTATACATTGTAACTGATGCTTGTTCTGGGCTTAGGAGTCCAGTGGGCGGTCTCATGTAGGCTGTCGATCACTGGGTAGGACCGCCTACTGGACTCCTAAAGGGAGTTGTCCAAGATTCGAGGGTAATGGATAGGTCATTAGTATCAGATCAGTGGGAGTCCAAAACCAAGACCCCGCACCGATCAGCTGATTTGGCTGCCAGAAATCCCATAAAAGGTACAGGATTTGTCCATAGTCTGTAACCATGGAGACACATTACTGTATAGTAGCTGTATACCGTCATGGCCAAAAGTTTTGAGACTGCCACAAATCTCCTCTTGTCACATGATCTGCTCCCTCTGGTTTTCTGTGTGTTTGTCGGATGTTTTTATCACATACAGAAATAGAATTGCAATCCTATTCTGAGTAATAAAAGCTTATAGTGACAGTTAGAAGGAGTTAATGCAGCGGTGTAATATTTGCAGTGTTGCCCCTTCTTCTTCTTCAGGACTCTGCAATTCTCCCTGGCAGCTCTCAATCACCTTCTGCACCAAATCCTGACTGATAGCCGTCCATTCTTGCACAATCAATGCTCGCATTTTGTCAGAATTTGTAGGTTTTTGTTTGTCCACCCGTCTCTTGATGATTGACCACAAGTTCTCAATGGGATTAAGATCTGGGGGTTTCCAGGCCATGGACCCAAAATCTCTCTGTTTTGTTCCCTGAGCCATTTAGTTCTCCCCTTTGCTTTATGGCAAGGTGCTCCATCATGCTGGAAAAGGCATTGTTGATGGCCAAACTGCTCTTGGCCGGTTGGGAGAAGTTGATCTTGGAGGACATTCTGGTCCCATTCTTTATTCATGGCTGTGTTTTTAGGCAAGACTGTGAGAGAGCCGATTCCCTTGGCTGAGAAGCCACCCCACACATGAATGGTTTCAGGATGCTTTACAGTTGGCATGAGACAAGACTGGTGGTAGCGCTCACCTCGTCTTCTCCCAATAAGCTGTTTTCCAGATGTCCCAAACAATCGAAAAGGGGATTCATCAGAGAAAATGACTTTCCCCCAGTCCTCAGCAGTCCACTCCCTGTAGCTTTTGCAGAATATCAGTCTGTCCCTGATGTTTTTTCTGGAGAGAAGTGGCTTCTTTGCTGCCCTCCTTGAGACCAGGCCTTGCTCCAAGAGTCTCCGCCTCACAGTGCGTGCAGATGCACTCACACCTGCCTGCTGCCATTCCTGAGCAAGCTCTGCACTGCTGGCAGCCCAATCCCGCAGCTGAAACACTTTTAAGAGACGGTCCTGGTGCTTGCTGGTCTTTCTTGGGCGCCCTGGAGCCTTTTTGCCAACAATGGAACCTCTCTCCTTGAAGTTCTTGATGATGCAATAGATTGTTGACTGAGGTGCAATCTTTCTAGCTGCGATACTCTTCCCTGTTAGGCCATTTTTGTGCAGTGCAATGATGACTGCATGTGTTTCTTTAGAGATAACCATGGCTAACAGAAGAGAAACAATGATGCCAAGCACCAGCCTTCCTTTAAAGTGTCCAGTGGTGTCATTCTTACTTAATCATGACAGATTGATCTCCAGTCCTGCCCTCATCAACACCCACACCTGTGTTAATGGAGCAATCACTGAAACGATGTTAGCTGGTCCTTTTAAGGCAGGGCTGCAATGATGTTGAAATGTGTTTTGGGGGATAAAGTTCATTTTCCTGGCAAATATTGACTTTACAAGTAATTGCTGTTAAGCTGATCACTCTTTATAACATTCTGGAGTATATGCAAATTGCCATTAGGAAAACTGAAGCAGTAGACTTTGTAACAATTAATATTTGTATCATTCTCAAAACTTTTGGCCATGACTGTACATAAACGGTACAAGGTGATTATTTATTCTATACAGTATATACAGAAGTATCTCTTGCAGACGGATAACAAAGATCCATAGAAGTGCAAGATAAATCGTATCTGCGTTTCCGAGCCACGAGGCACCCGGCGCCTCCGCAACGTCCTGGTATATTAATCCTTCCCATTTTCATGAGGATGGATTCCTATGTGAGGCGGAGGGATCGGTCTATATGGGAAGAAACCCGCGGCCTGAGTCTCCGCACTCCTCACTATTTTATCTGTCTTGCCGGAGATGATCGAGACGTCCGCGCCAATTCTCTGACATCCGCCGTTTGCCGGTTCGCACTTAGCTCAGCGTCGAGGCTGATAAATGGAGAAAGGAAATAAATGAACAATCAAATCTCTTTCTCTCCGCAGTCCAGATCTGCAGAGAACCGGGATTTATTTACACCGGGCGCCGGCGGTCCGTATTGTGAGCAAAATGAGCTTAAAAACACTCAAAAATGGCAATTTATCCACATGGCGGAGTGTTAAGGAGAAATTAGAGGAGGGAAAGTAAGACTTCTATTTAGAGGGTGTTAATCCGAGCAGCGTGTCCTGAAATGTACAATATTCTCCTTGTAAATCCCTAGAAATCCTCCATATTGGGGATTCTTTCATTATGAGGCTCTTATACCGCAGACTCATCAGGATTTGCGTTAAAAGGTTTTCTCTACGTGTCGCCGCAGACCTTATACCATGAGAAAATTTACCTTTATCGTAAAATATTAGAAAAAATAGCACCAGGGGCAGTGAATTCATCTAAATCGGCTTAACTGCAATACCTAATACAGCCTACAGGCAAAGGGGGGGGCGCTGTTTCTGGAAGAAAGTAGCTAAGGTTTTAAAGGGGTTTCCAGGAACACAAAAACATCGACGCCCCTGTCTGCAGATAGATCAGGGCGCCTGACGGTTTGGCGTTTGTGTCCACCAAAGCCGGTATCTTCCAATGGTCTGTTCTATATTCCAGCATGTACTACTATAATCTGACATATGGGGGCGGTGTTGCTGTAATATGTTGCGCCCCAGTATATAGACGTTTCCGGGCGCTGTCCGCGGTCCTGGATGATTTCTGTATCGCGTTCTCTCCATACGTCTTATACGCGGTCTCCTTACTCATAGACTTTCCATTCTTTATAGGAAGAGAAGTTACGACCCGGTCTGCGTGAATCTTCAGTCCGATATTCTCAAGTGCTACACCGAAAACCGCCAGGAGCTTCTTAACTGCAGCGACCTCGCCAAAGAATACCGCAACTGCGTGAGGGAGGCTCAGAAGGTAAGCGCGACGGAGACGCTCCCGTTACTCCTGCCCGTGTCGCCGTACGGTCATCGGCTCACAATGTAAAGGTTTTAATCTGAATTCATTGAGGTTTAAAGGGGTGTTTTCTATTGAGGACTTCTCCTTAGGATGGACCAGGGGTAGGGAACGTCCGGCTCTCCAGCTGGTGCAAAACTACAACTCCCAGCATGCATACTGGCTCTGCTGTTCTTGGAACTCCCATGGAAGTGAATGGAGCATGCTGGGAGTTGTAGTTTCACAGCAGCTGGAGAGCCGAAGGTTCCCTATCCCTGGGATGGACAATCAATATTTGACCAATGAGGGGGGGCCAATGCCCTGTACCATCAACTCGTTGAAGAGTCCACATGATTCGGGTGAGCACTGCAGCCTCTTCATATCTATTGTATAGGCTGTGCTTGGTATTACAGCTCAGCCCCATTCACTTGCATGGGACTGAGCCGCTGCAGAACCATGTAACTATTGAATGTGAAGCTGCAGTCGTTCCTCCATCTGGTGTATACTTACCTAAAATGTCACCCCCTTATTCTCTTTACGTGGAGCTATACAGGGAGCAGCAGAGCCGGCGCGGTGCGATAATGTAGGCAGATGCGTCGTCATTCTATGTTGGGGAGGAGGAAGGTCCCGGCAGGGCACTACTAAAATGTCTCCCGTTACTGAATGGCGCTCACAAGCCCAGACCGCAGCCCGATGATTTCCTATAACCCCCATAGGTCCCCTTTCTATACATTACCGCCCCATTACAGCGGATGATACGCTATCACTATACAGCCCGCAGTCACGTCAGCGGCGAGATAATACCGCAAGCATTTCCCAGGTGCCAGAAGAGGTCACCTGACTTGTTCCGGTCAGCGGCACGTACTGCGATACAATAGGCAGTAGATCAATTCCACCTTGAGTGGATCTGTCGGAGCCGTCGCTCCATCTACTTGAGTTGTTTTCATGTGCAATTGAGTGAAGATAATTTTTCTGCTCCTTCCTGCCCTCTCTATACAGCGACGACTACAATGGCGAATCCGTCATACCGGGAGAAATATGAAATCGCCGCACGGGAGTCTTTGACTCTGATAGTGGGAAAGTGAATGGAGCCGAGGATCAAAAACCTCAGCGGTGCAAGGAATGGAGAAGAGTTTGTTTATTGTAGCGAAAGGAATGGCTTCTTAAAGGGATACTCCACACTTATAAAGTAGTGACATCACTAGGATGGGCCTTCACTTTAGGACCCTACTAATCCCGAGTATATCGGGGGTGCAATGCTGGCTCCCCATACGGCAGGTGGCACCCCTCCTCATGATCGGTGGGGATTCCAGAGGTCGGACCCCCCCACCAGTCATACCCTAGCTTATGACCTCACCTTTAAAAGATTGGAATTCTCCTTTAAGGAACCAGTGACATGGATTTTTGACTAGTATGATGTGACAACTAGCGCGTGTGGCTAAGCCAGCGACCGGCTGACTACATGAGGGGGGGGGGGGATAAGAGTCCTGCAGCTGGAATGGAGGGAGAAGAGGTGAGTAACACGCCATTGCTTGTCCTTAAAGGGGTTTTCCAACCTTAAATCTGTTTTTCATTCTGATGACCTGTCCACAAGATAGTTCATCAGTATGTGATTTGTGGAGGTCTGACGCTCGGCCCCTGCGCAGATCAGCTGTTATGCCAGCTGGAAGCTGCGAGTGGGTACCGATGTAATAGGAGCAGAACTGCAGTTCTCCTGGACCACCACTAAGCAGTGGGTGGGGCTGCTGTGCCCCTATTATAACTCGAATAGGAGTAGACTGTATCTGCACCCAGTCCACAGCTGCTGGAACAGTTGATCTGTGCGGGGTCCAGGGGTTGGCCCCCATAGATCACATACTGGTGATCAGTCCCAAGGATAGGTCATCAGTGTCAAAAATCAATTTGGGGCCGGACAACCGCTTTAACCAACATATCCACGATTTCCTGCCAATCCCTTTTTTGGCTTTGGAATTCCCTTTCAATCTGACAAATGTGTAAAGATAATCAATAGCCCCCTCCCCTCCCCCGACCACACACGAAACATACATTGGGCTGTCACCGGGGGCAGGAATGGATCCATCACCATCACTCCTAATCTCTGGCTTCTCCCTCCCATTACAGTCAGTGTTAGTGATGGAACTTGTAGTCCGATCTGTCAGCCACGGAGCGTGAAAAATCAACGAAACGCGGCGCCTCCTGTAGGTCAGACTGATGGATTGTAGCATTGATCCCATAGGGAAGGGGGGGGCGCTAATCTGTCCTCTCCTAATACAGAGAGTCTGGTCATCCAGCAGAGAATCGCGACTCCCTGCGCACGGTCACCGCAACGTCACACTGATGGCGGAAGAGTCTGTCAGGAGGAATTCACACACGCAGGATGTCGCAGAAATCTCCGAGATTGTTCCTCAGAATGGAAACCCCGAGTCCCTGCGGCAGGACAGAGAGAGGGACTTCTTTAGTTACGAATTCTGCAATGTATTTTTGTGTGTGAACAGAGCCCTAAACCTTACAGCGACCCCCGGGACAAATGTGATGGAAAATAAGAAAATGCACAAGAGCGGACGCAGTATCACTATGACCCTGTGACATTGGTGACCTTCGGTTTGCATCTGTTTCTAATGGGGGATTTAACCCTTCGTCTGCCCTAGACCACCAGGGGAACCCGTATTACCCATCCCCTCCCTTCAGACACCAGGAGATTTAATATTAACCCTTCCATCAGTATTTCCCTTTCTCTACCCTAGACCACCAGGGATTGTAGAGATGAACCCTTTCTTTGTCCTAGACCACCAGGGATTGTAGAGATTAACCCTTTCTTTGTACTAGACCACCAGGCATTGTAGAGATTAACCCTTTCTTTGTCCTAGACCACCAGGGATTGTAGAGATTAACCCTTTCTTTGTCCTAGACCACCAGGGATTGTAGAGATTAACCCTTTCTTTGCCCTAGACCACCAGGGATTGTAGAGATTAACCCTTTCTTTGCACTAGACCACCAGGCATTGTAGAGATTAACCCTTTCTTTGTCCTAGACCACCAGGGATTGTAGAGATTAACCCTTTCTTTGTACTAGACCACCAGGCATTGTAGAGATTAACCCTTTCTTTGTCCTAGACCACCAGGGATTGTAGAGATTAACCCTTTCTTTGTCCTAGACCACCAGGGATTGTAGAGATTAACCCATTCTTTGCCCTAGACCACCAGGGATTGTAGTGATTAACCCTTTCTTTGCCCTAGACCACCAGGGATTGTAGAGATTAACCCTTTCTTTGTCCCAGACCACCAGGGATTGTAGAGATTAACCCTTTCTTTGTCCCAGACCACCAGGGATTGTAGAGATTAACCCTTTCTTTGTCCTAGACCACCAGGGATTTTACCACTGAAGATTTTTTTTTCCAATGAAAGGAAGTTGTTCCCTATCCATAGTATAGGGGATAACCTGCAGATCAGTAGGGGTCCAAACACTGAATGGGGGGGGGGGCTGCACCTTTCATGTCAGTGGGAGCCCCAGAGATGGCTGAAGTCCAGAGCTTGGCCCTCTCCAGCCTCCCATTGACATGAATGGAGTAGTTTTGCACCGTTCGACCACTGCTCCATTCAGAATGGGGGACAGAAGCCCCTTGTGCTCTTGATCCTTGGGGATCTGGGTGTTCGGGGCCCCCACTGATCTGCCAGCTATCCCCTATACTATGGAAAGGAGATGATTTTGCTTTTATGAGAAATCCCCCTTTACCCCTTTCTCTCCCCTAGTCCACCAGGGATTCTTACGCCAAAGCCTATACTCCCCTAGACTACAACGGTTGCAGATAATAACCTCGTCTCTGCCCAGGATTTTTGCCAATAACCCATTATTTAGCGATTTGTTTGGCGCTCAGGTCGCTGATGAGACTTAGACGGAACATTATTTGTACCAAACACCCCCGAAATCCTACAAATAACCTTTACAGAAGAAATCTAATGCAGACGATGACAAATCGACATGGCAGACGTGATGTACATGGCGGCTCCTGCCTGTCACAGTCGATGTGTAGGATGCCCGTTAGTTTAGCGGGTGGCCCATACACAGTTGACCAGCAGACAGTGATGGCCCTGGGGAGGGGGCCGCGTGTCCCTGGAGGGGTCTTGGTATAGGAGAAGTCATCTGCTCTTATTGAGCCTGATGTCTGACGCCGGGATCTCTCCTTTCCATTAGCATGTCCAGAGTCGCCGGATTCCTGATTAAAGTCGTGCGTGAGAGCAGCTGCCGGCGACGCTCCCCGCACCGGCCCACACAAAATGAGATGAGAAAATTGTCAGCTCCTGTTAGCGGCAGCGCTGCTCGCCGACACCCCACGGGAACACAACTTACTTTTCTTCCCCTTCTATTTGTTGTTTACCGAGAAGGTCACTGCTTGTCTTTTAATCATGAGGACTGTAACATCCACTTACCGAGGACATGTCTGCTCCACCGCGCAACCGAGACGCCCGCCCTGACCCCAGGAGTCTTACTATACACCCGCCATCCATATGTCCCCGGCTGCAGAATGTATAGATGGTAAAGAGGTATCCTAATCTTACTAAGCTCACCTCGCTAGGGTATGATCAGGCTGGGTCTGACCTTAGGGACGGATTCGGCCCTGTTTTACCTGCATAGCTGCACCACTTGCGGGGTCGGGAAGAGTCCAGCGGCTCTCTCTGCAGGGCGGGGGGGAGTCCAGCGGCCCTCTCTGCCGGACGGGGGGAGTCCAGCGGCCCTCTCTGCCGGACGGGGGAGTCCAGCGGCCCTCTCTGCCGGGCGTGGGGAGTCCAGCGGCCCTTTAATTCAGCATCCTATAGTATGCAGTTTCTTGTAGGGCTTTCTAGCCTCTCACAGATATAATCCTCCATAACCTGAGCTAATCTCACACCTATGGGTTGTGTAGAGATTATACAGTATATTAATCAGACCCATGAATAATCCATAAATCCACGACAAGTGGGAATATCTGTGATTTCTAAGGCAGATGAGCCTGCACCTGTATATGAGACCTGCGGCTCTTCTGCAGAACTGCAACTCCCAGCATGCCTGTGCTACTGTATGATGCTTTACTATTTCACAGTCTGGGAAAGTTGGGTGGCCGCCTAATTGATCATTACCCAGGATTCCCAGAAAGAGATATAAATTAGGAGTAATCTATTTGTCTTGGACACATCCTGGTTACACCCGCTGTGCTGGCCAGTGTCTGTGTAATGAGATATGACGGAGCGATGTGCGTGTATGACCCCTGGGAGCGGAGTGATGTCACTGCACTGCCCGGACCACTGCTGAGGGGTTGTCACACTTGTATCCAGTCTGCCATTCATCAGCAGTACAAATCTCTGCCCCCGTCCTGATACTTTGTTACCTTAACCTGTGCTGATACATTGTAACAGTCCTCAGGGGACATGAAGACCAGCATACAATACTCCAGTCTTCATAAAAAAAAACAAGTATATTCAAGACCACAGTAGACCCCCAGCGATCACCGGAGAACTCGGCAGTAAGTCTACACTTTCTCTAGCAGCGCCATCACAGGCCATATGAAGCATTGCATGGTCTCTATTGGCCTAGCTCTATATGGATCTGCCAGGTTCCTCATAGCAGTGACACGCTTTACAATTTTCCTAGTTGTTCCTCAATTATACTTCTTGGAAATTCAACATGGAATATAAGAGTCCAGTGCTGAACAGAAATGTCAGGAGAGCGGAGCGGAATATAAGGTATTAGAGGAAGCCGAATTATATGAAGTTATAAATATGTGATATGGTGCGGCCCAACCCGACAACAGCGAGAGTGACAGACGAGCGAGTCATAGAAAACCTGCAAAGTTGTTATAAAACCCGTCCCCAAAAGCTGTAATGTCTACCGCACGTGCGATCAACAGGAAGGAGAACATTTACCTTGTGGTTTTTTTCCCAAAAAATTTTACAGTTCAACAATTTTATTCACACAGAAAGTGTAAGAGACGACGTGTTAATTAAAAATATTCATCTTTATTTAATGTGACATTTATATTATTGATGTCATATCCGAAAATACTGAACAAAGACAAAGCAACTAACTGTATATAGACTGGGAGGAGAGGGCATTCAGGGCCATATAGTGGTACATAGGGGCAGTATTATAGTACCGTATATATTTGTACATAGGAGCAGTATTATAGTCGTTATATTCTTGTACATAGGAGCAGTATTATAGTAGTTATATTCTTGTACATAGGAGTAGTATTATAGTAGTTATATTCTTGTACATAGGAGGTAGTATTATAGTAGTTATATTCTTGTACATAGGAGTAGTATTATAGTAGTTATATTCTTGTACATAGGAGTAGTATTATAGTAGTTATATTCTTGTACATAGGAGCAGTATTATAGTAGTTATATTCTTGTACATAGGAGTAGTATTATAGTAGTTATATTCTTGTACATAGGAGCAGTATTATAGTAGTTATATTCTTGTACATAGGAGTAGTATTATAGTAGTTATATTCTTGTACATAGGAGCAGTATTATAGTAGTTATATTCTTGTACATAGGAGCAGTATTATAGTAGTTATATTCTTGTACATAGGAGGTAGTATTATAGTAGTTATATTCTTGTACATAGGAGCAGTATTATAGTAGTTATATTCTTGTACATAGGAGCAGTATTATAGTAGTTATATTCTTGTACATAGGAGGTAGTATTATAGTAGTTATATTCTTGTACATAGGAGTAGTATTATAGTAGTTATATTCTTGTACATAGGAGGTAGTATTATAGTAGTTATATTCTTGTACATAGGAGTAGTATTATGGTAGTTATATTCTTGTACATAGGAGGTAGTATTATAGTAGTTATATTCTTGTACATAGGAGGTAGTATTATAGTAGTTATATTCTTGTACATAGGAGTAGTATTATAGTAGTTATATTCTTGTATATAGGAGGTAGTATTATAGTAGTTATATTCTTGTACATAGGAGCAGTATTATAGTAGTTATATTCTTGTACATAGGAGCAGTATTATAGTAGTTATATTCTTGTACATAGGAGCAGTATTATAGTAGTTATATTCTTGTACATAGGAGCAGTATTATAGTAGTTATATTCTTGTACATAGGAGTAGTATTATAGTAGTTATATTCTTGTACATAGGAGGTAGTATTATAGTAGTTATATTCTTGTATATAGGAGTAGTATTATAGTAGTTATATTCTTGTACATAGGAGCAGTATTATAGTAGTTATATTCTTGTACATAGGGGCAGTATTATAGTAGTTATATTCTTGTACATAGGAGTAGTATTATAGTAGTTATATTCTTGTACATAGGAGTAGTATTATAGTAGTTATATTCTTGTACATAGGAGCAGTATTATAGTAGTTATATTCTTGTACATAGGAGTAGTATTATAGTAGTTATATTCTTGTACATAGGAGCAGTATTATAGTAGTTATATTCTTGTACATAGGAGTAGTATTATAGTAGTTATATTCTTGTATATAGGAGGTAGTATTATAGTAGTTATATTCTTGTACATAGGAGGTAGTATTATAGTAGTTATATTCTTGTACATAGGAGGTAGTATTATAGTAGTTATATTCTTGTACATAGGAGGTAGTAGTATAGTAGTTATATTCTTGTACATAGGAGCAGTATTATAGTAGTTATATTCTTGTACATAGGAGTAGTATTATAGTAGTTATATTTATGTACATAGGAGGTAGTATTATAGTAGTTATATTCTTGTACATAGGAGGTAGTATTATAGTAGTTATATTCTTGTACATATGAGTAGTATGATAGTAGTTATATTCTTGTACATAGGAGTAGTATTATAGTAGTTATATTCTTGTACATAGGAGGTAGTATTATAGTAGTTATATTCTTGTACATAGGGGCAGTATTATAGTAGTTATATTCTTGTACATAGGAGTAGTATTATAGTAGTTATATTCTTGTACATAGGGGCAGTATTATAGTAGTTATATTCTTGTACATAGGGGCAGTATTATAGTAGTTATATTCTTGTATATTCTAGGTTCACACCTGTTTAGCTGTCCTGTCTCCCTCTCTGTGTTGCAGAGTATGTATATATATATATATATATATATATATATATATATATATATAAAATAGATGGTAGGTAATATATGCTGTTCCTCCCTTTATGACTAGGTACATGCACTTATTAGAGGTTTGCTATGTCTGTGCTATAGATGTGATCACAGATATGTCTTTCTCTTCTTACTGAGCTGAGCCTCCTTCCGCCCGGCGTCTTCTGTGCTCCAGCATCCTTAGTGTTAACCCTGCAGGTCTCTCTGGATCGTGTGATGTGTGGAGTGATCTGATTGAGGATGGCTTGATCCTTGCCAACACCAATTAGCGAGGTTTACTTTGTGTCTCTTAATGTTATTGTGGCTCTCGCAGCAGTATATCTTCTCCTGACCCATATATCTTTATTACCCTCTCCCTCCACCACAATGGGATTACCCAAGACAAATTGCTTTCAGTATGGAGGCCCGGCGCAGAGACGGGGATGTGTGTTAGTATTGTGGAGTTCACCTCTAGTCTAGGAGAGAAGAGGCGCTGCTTTATAATGGCGCTAATGAGAGAGATTTATCAGGATCTGTATACCGCTGCTCCACATGCACATCTGCTGCCTGCGCGGTCTATACGGCCTGCGCTCAGCATATAGTTATGGGGTATAATTATATACATGTAATAGGAATAGATATATAGGGAAATATATCAGTTTAGAAATGTTTTTGCTTCTATCTATACACTACAGATAGATACATGTATGTGGTGTTATCTTCTATTGTTATCTTGCATGTGATGTAAAGGAGGCAATTGCTGCAAAGAGTCTATTATTAGACTTGGTGACCCCTATAAAAATTGCAAAGTATAGGATCTTTTAGAAAAAAATAAAAATACATATATATTTGAGAATATTTTGAAAAAGTTTTTAAAATAATTTTTCACCTAAAATCTTGGTTTACTATCTGGAGACACATTCCCTTTAAGGCTGCAAAACAAAGGCAGTTCATTTGGGAACATCTTGTCGACAAAAGGAAAAAAAAAAAACCCACTCTGCCCAGATGGAGCTTCCGAAAATGTCACCGGCACTGAAGCGTCCAGCCTGAAATCCGTTCTCCACACACGTTGACTTTCAATCTGTAGCGGCAGAAATCCTAAAGTGTATAGCGCAGACCCTACAGGGCTCTCCCCGGGGTGTCCTAGATCCCCAGCACTGCTCCAATTACCTGTCCCGCCTCACCTTGTATGTGCGGAGAGCAATTAATCTTGTGCGGACAGCGCCAGGGGGCGCGCTAATATATAACAGATGTCATATTAGTTAAGCAAAACTGGAAGATGCTGAAACCGTCTGCAAATCTTCAGCGAGCGGAGAAGCAAATGAACAAGAGAGGAGGAAACGCGTCCATGTCCTGGAGAGACGACTCCGCCGTCCTTGGCCGATGCAGAGTGGTCGTATCTGTATAATATCTACTAATTTATCCCCCCCCCCCATTCTGTATATAATAGGGTGTGATATGGTGACGCTGTCCAGTCCTGATCCCCCCCCCCCCCTCCACACTCTGATGCCCTCGCTCCTATTCTGTACTATAGAGGCTGTGTTATGGCGGTGCTGTCCAGTCCCGATCTCCTCCCCGTACTACGGTACTATCGCCCCTATCCTGTACATTAGTGGTTGTGTTATGGTGGTGCTGTCCAGTCCTGTTCTATAGTATCACTACCCCTGTTCTTTATCTGTTATGGTGGCGCTGTCCAGTCCTATGATATCACTGCTGCTGCTCTTTATCTTTTACCTATTGTGATGGTGCCGTCCAGTACCGTACCGTTAGTACCGCCTCCCCTGTTCTGTACCTGTTATGTCAGTGCTGTCCACTCCTGACCTATGACCTCACCGCCCCTCTTCTGTACCTGTCATGGCGGCGCTGTCTAGTCCTGACACTACAGCACCTCTCATCCTCCTCTTCCTTTGTTTTCAGAGACATTTGCATGTAAACTATTTTTATAGAACATCTTTAAGATGTCTGGTATGAATATTGTAAGGAGCGGCTCGTAACTCTTCCGGCTGACGCTATCGCCTCCGGCGGCGCTCTATACTTTTATACCACTTCTAATTTGTGGCTTTGCTGCTCCTCTTTTTCCTCTATCGTATATTATGAGGCCTTTTGTGATGTGCAAGATGGAAGACGCTGTCAGAGCTGGGAATGTGATATTTAAAGGGGCACTAAAACTAAAGTCAACCTCCGGTGCTTTTTGCAGCTGGATACATACAATTGCTTTCTGTTATCAGCCATTAGTTAGTCGGACTGTCCTAGATGAAATCTTCCTGGTCTCCGTATCTCTATTTAATGGTGGCCTAGAATGGTGAGTGCAGCTTTGCCTGTGACCAGATTGATGGCCCCTTGTGCTAGTGACCCTCACCATTAATAAACATATTCCCTTCGTCAGATGATGATAGGGTTAAATCCAGCACTCCGAGGTGGCCATGTAGGAAGCGATCTGGCAGCCGCGTTCCTCTGTAGGCTCCACTGCACCCACATTTTCCATCTGGCCCAATAAGCTGGCGCTGGGGTTGTTTTCAGCTCCTCGATGCCAACTTTCATCTGCAATTTTCCTATATTACTTTACTCCACAGGCAGCTCTTTTGCTTGCTGGAATAGATGAGGCTGCTTGTCCTATAGAGGAGACCGATCAGGGGCCATTTTACCGGAGGCCATCCCTACAGTAGTGTCTGTGCAGCCGCCATTGCTGTACTGGATCACGTGGAGCCTTGTTCTATCAGTATAACCCTTGCCTTATAGCCCGGCTGAGTTACATCATGTTTTATACTCCATCCACATCCAAAGCTGCATTCAAAGAAAATGCAGGAATTTTTTTATTTTTTTTTAATTAGGCCAGCTGCATTTCTTTGTGCGTTATGTTTGTGAACCAAGCACGGGTCATCCCCATACTGCACAACTTCTTAAACATAGCTCCATGTTCTTGCACCTGACTTGGAAGTCAAGTAGCCCTTCAGAGAAGTGGATGCCACATGGATGTTATCTTGGCCAGATGTCTCCTGGGGTTCTAACAGAATCTTGCCTGCAATACCTGATACTACCAGAAGACAAGAGTGGCGCTATTTTTAAGCAATTAAAATCATTTTATTTCCTAATTCAAGACTTTGCCTTTAACTCTCTCTGTCCGTCTCCTTACCCAATACCCGCCCTTGCCTCTTGCAGGAACATGCCGTCAGATAACCCCCGAACTGCCCATGTCCGAGATGTAAATTAGGATCCTGTTCTTATTAAACACCCCCCCGCTCTGTCATTCCTTTCCTGCAATCCCTTGGCGTCTCATTTCCCGTAATCACCACTTTTGTGCGTTACCTGCCTGCCAGATCCGAAGTCTCAAGTGCTCCACTTACCCACAAAGCAGTGGCATTGAGAGGAGCTGGCAGCCGCGCGCTTGCTAGGTGACAAAGGGTAATGCAGTCTGTGGGTTTTTTCAGCTCCCTCTCTACTGAGACTGCCAATTAGTTTGGCAGGCCCTGACAATGGCCGCCACTTTTTTTTATATTTTTTTTATTACTATTATATACATTTTATTCCGGGCCCGGCCTGATGGAGACACGGGTGTATTAGAGCACGGACGCTAAGTGCCAGCGCGCTTCACCCGCAGAGCTGTCAGAGGATAATGTCTCCTGGCCATTGTGCACCTGACACTGACGCCAATGCGGCCAGCGCCGATATTTTTACCTAGCGCTTGAAGCAAGTCGCTTCGAGAAGGAATTTGGTCCCATGCCCATCCCCGTGCCAGCGATGAGTGACTGTAAGCAGAAGCGTAACATACGGGAGCGAGCGCACGACGACTCCTGATATTTACATCGCTGATTAATTATTTTCAGTTTGTTTTCATCTCAGTTGTCACTTCGGATGAAAATAAAGTGCGGTAGGAAAGTGCCAGGCGGCGAATATGTTGTACTTGTGCCCGCCGAGTCGGCACCGCGTCACTAAGAGAGTGCGTTACACAGGTACCAGGGCAAGGATCCCAAATCAGTCTCCTATGGGGATGTGCGCCTCTTATGCACTGAGCCAAGGACAGAGCGCTTGTTTATGGGGAGGGGTGTCCTTAGAATCGGACTTCGATACGTTGCGGTCATTCACTGTACTGGAGTGTGAGCGTTCTTGTATGGCCATGTCTCTTCTGGGTCACGGTGGTCTATGTGGCTGATCCCCACTAATCCAGAATTTTCTTATGATAGATCATCAATTAAAGATCGGTGAGTGTTTGGCATCCAGGACGCCCGCCGATCAGCGCTGCATACTGTTCTGTGCGGGATCGGGGTGTCGGACCCCACACATCACACATGGATGACTTCTCCTGTACATAGGTTATCAGTATGAAATAACAGCTGAGGAAAAGCAAAAATAAAAAAATGCACAAAAAGGACTAAATAGTAAAAATTGTTCAATTGCATTCTGCCTCTAGGGGCAGTAGTGAGAAGATAAAAAAATATATATATGGTTTTAATGACGAGAGATCTAGATTGCCTCTCCAGCTAAAGTTACTCAAGAGGCGACTTTGTAGGAACAAAGCATGGGTCCGAATGGAACAAATTCCTGCTCCGTTACCTTTTGTGTTGCTGCGGTGCAGAGAGTTCACTGTGACATCCTGTTCCTCTCTGCTTGCCATTAGGTAAAACACTGCTGCTCGTGTCCTTCATGCTCCCTGCCCAGAGCCGCGCTGTCACTTTCCATTACCTCTCCCCATCTGGTCCCGGCTGCAGCCTGCCAGGATTATAAGGGCATCACCGAAGTTTAAACAACCACAAGAAATTCCACATCCTCCCTTCATTGTCCTATAGTCAGCGACTACTGCTAGAGACATGGGGGAACAATGTGCAGACAAACTCCTCAGGGGAGCCAAAAAAAAAAAGAGAGTGGACGCTAATAACCTGAGCTACACAAGAGTATATACCAGTATACTGTATGCACTCAGAATAAAGGAGAAAACTTTTATATTATGAGTGTGCTACGTATTATACCGCAAGATGAAGTATGATGAATTATACTATAATACTGCTCCTATGTACAAGAATATAACTACTATAATACTACTCCTATGTACAAGAATATAACTACTATAATACTACTCCTATGTACAAGAATATAACTACTATAATACTGCTCCTATGTACAAGAATATAACTACTATAATACTGCTCCTATGTACAAGAATATAACTACTATAATACTGCTCCTATGTACAAGAATATAACTACTATAATACTACTCCTATGTACAAGAATATAACTACAATAATACTGCTCCTATGTACAAGAATATAACTACTATAATACTGCTCCTATGTACAAGAATATAACTACTATAATACTGCTCCTATATACAAGAATATAACTACTATAATACTGCTCCTATGTACAAGAATATAACTACTATAATACTACTCCTATGTACAAGAATATAACTACTATAATACTGCTCCTATGTACAAGAATATAACTACTATAATACTGCTCCTATGTACAAGAATATAACTACTATAATACTGCTCCTATGTACAAGAATATAACTACTATAATACTGCTCCTATGTACAAGAATATAACTACTATACTACCTCCTATGTACAAGAATATAACTACTATAATACTGCTCCTGTGTACAAGAATATAACTACTATAATACTACTCATGTGTACAAGAATATAACTACTATAATACTACCTCCTATGTACAAGAATATAACTACTATAATACTACCTCCTATGTACAAGAATATAACTACTATAATACGCCTCCTATGTACAAGAATATAACTACTATAATACTGCTCCTATGTACAAGAATATAACTACTATAATACGCCTCCTATGTACAAGAATATAACTACTATAATACTGCTCCTATGTACAAGAATATAACTACTATAATACTACTCCTATGTACAAGAATATAACTACTATAATACTGCTCCTATGTACAAGAATATAACTACTATAATACTACCTCCTATGTACAAGAATATAACTACTATAATACGCCTCCTATGTACAAGAATATAACTACTATAATACTGCTCCTATGTACAAGAATATAACTACTATAATACTACTCCTATGTACAAGAATATAACTACTATAATACTGCTCCAATGTACAAGAATATAACTACTATAATACTACCTCCTATGTACAAGAATATAACTACTATAATACTGCTCCTATGTACAATATAACTACTATAATACTACCTCCTATGTACAAGAATATAACTACTATAATACTGCTCCTATGTACAAGAATATAACTACTATAATACTGAGGTCTCTGTCAGAAATTCAGAAAGTTGTTGTAAAGTTTTGGTTTGCTATTGGGTCAGTAATAAGATCTTGGTCGCTGACCGTCAGGTTGTGTTGCGGTGTTTCCCTTTTCTTACCATGGTAACAATATTCGTTGTGCATGTTGTTCTCTTGTGCGGTTTATTAGTGTATTTTGCGGCGGTGTAATGATTATTATTATGTGTAGTTGTAGCGGAGTCTGAGCGGCCGCTCCCGCTGTCAGTGTACCTGCCTGATTTCTTCGTTCCTCCTCGATCTCCTCAGGAGAGTTACATTTACGGCTGGAGATCTTGCTTAGATTAGAAGTTTTTCTTCTTCTCTTTGCTCCCTGGGTTCTTCATCACAGACTGTTCTTGAACACAAAAAATTAAAAAAAAAAATATATATTTTTTTTTATTTTCTTTCGTTTTATGCCGCTCTTTCCCTCCTCCAAACATTACCGTTTGCGCCCGTCTTGCCAAATGAGTTTTGGAGTCGCACTCACGCAGTCGCCGCGCTCATCCGCAGGGGGTCAGGTTCGTAAATAACTTTTTCATTTTAATCTATCCAGCACACAGAAAAGCAGCAGACGCCGCACACGACTCCCCCTCGCCCTGCACATTTCTACTTTGTGTTTAATACCGACACAACCGGCCTTTTACCGCGCAGCCCCCGGGAGGACATGGCGCTCTTTTATGCAGTAACAAAAATAGCATTCTGGAATAAATGTAGAAATTGGATTCGCCAAGAGAGGTGGTGCGCAGCTCTGGAGTATAATACAGGATAAGTAATGTAATGTATGTACACAGCGACTGCACCAGCAGAATAGTGAGCGCAGCTCTGGAGTATAATACAGGATAAGTAATGTAATGTATGTACACAGTGACTGCACCAGCAGAATAGTGAGCGCAGCTCTGGAGTATAATACAGGATAAGTAATGTAATGTATGTACACAGTGACTGCACCAGCAGAATAGTGAGCGCAGCTCTGGAGTATAATACAGGATAAGTAATGTAATGTATGTACACAGTGACTGCACCAGCAGAATAGTGAGCGCAGCTCTGGAGTATAATACAGGATAAGTAATGTAATGTATGTACACAGTGACTGTACCAGCAGAATAGTGAGCGCAGCTCTGGAGTATAATACAGGATAAGTAATATAATATATGTACACAGTGACTGTACCAGCAGAATAGTGAGCGCAGCTCTGGAGTATAATACAGGATAAGTAATGTAATGTATGTACACAGTGACTGTACCAGCAGAATAGTGAGCACAGCTCTGGAGTATAATACAGGATAAGTAATGTAATGTATGTACACAGTGACTGTACCAGCAGAATAGTGAGCGCAGCTCTGGAGTATAATACAGGATAAGTAATGTAATGTATGTACACAGTGACCCTTCCAGCAGAATAGTGAGCGCAGCTCTGGAGTATAATACAGGATAAGTAATGTAATGTATGTACACAGTGACTGTACCAGCAGAATAGTGAGCGCAGCTCTGGAGTATAATACAGGATAAGTAATGTAATATATGTACACAGTGACTGCACCAGCAGAATAGTGAGCGCAGCTCTGGAGTATAATACAGGATAAGTAATGTAATATATGTACACAGTGACTGCACCAGCAGAATAGTGAGCGCAGCTCTGGAGTATAATACAGGATAAGTAATGTAATATATGTACACAGTGACTGCACCAGCAGAATAGTGAGCGCAGCTCTGGAGTATAATACAGGATAAGTAATGTATGTACACAGTGACTGTACCAGCAGAATAGTGAGTGCAGCTCTGGAGTATAATACAGGATAAGTAATATAATGTATGTACACAGTGACTGCACCAGCAGAATAGTGAGCGCAGCTCTGGAGTATAATACAGGATAAGTAATGTAATGTATGTACACAGTGACTGTACCAGCAGAATAGTGAGTGCAGCTCTGGAGTATAATACAGGATCAGTAATGTAATGTATGTACACAGTGACTGTACCAGCAGAATAGTGAGCGCAGCTCTGGAGTATAATACAGGATAAGTAATGTAATGTATGTACACAGTGACTGTACCAGCAGAATAGTGAGCGCAGCTCTGGAGTATAATACAGGATACATAATGTAATGTATGTACACAGTGACTGTACCAGCAGAATAGTGAGCGCAGCTCTGGAGTATAATACAGGATAAGTAATGTAATGTATGTACACAGTGACTGCACCAGCAGAATAGTGAGCGCAGCTCTGGAGTATAATACAGGATACATAATGTAATGTATGTACACAGTGACTGCACCAGCAGAATAGTGAGCGCAGCTCTGGAGTATAATACAGGATAAGTAATGTATGTACACAGTGACTGCACCAGCAGAATAGTGAGCGCAGCTCTGGAGTATAATACAGGATACATAATGTAATGTATGTACACAGTGACTGTACCAGCTGAATAGTGAGCGCAGCTCTGGAGTATAATACAGGATACATAATGTAATGTATGTACACAGTGACTGTACCAGCAGAATAGTGAGCGCAGCTCTGGAGTATAATACAGGATAAGTAATGTAATGTATGTACACAGTGACTGCACCAGCAGAATAGTGAGCGCAGCTCTGGAGTATAATACAGGATAAGTAATATAATGTGTGTACACAGTGACTGTATCAGCAGAATAGTGAGCGCAGCTCTGGAGTATAATACAGGATAAGTAATGTAATGTATGTACACAGTGACTGCACCAGCAGAATAGTGAGCGCAGCTCTGGAGTATAATACAGGATAAGTAATGTAGTGTATGTACACAGTGACTGCACCAGCAGAATAGTGAGCGCAGCTCTGGAGTATAATACAGGATAAGTAATGTAATGTATGTACACAGTGACTGCACCAGCAGAATAGTGAGCGCAGCTCTGGAGTATAATACAGGATAAGTAATGTAATGTGTGTACACAGTGACTGTATCAGCAGAATAGTGAGCGCAGCTCTGGAGTATAATACAGGATAAGTAATGTAATGTATGTACACAGTGACTGCACCAGCAGAATAGTGAGCGCAGCTCTGGAGTATAATACAGGATAAGTAATGTAGTGTATGTACACAGTGACTGTACCAGCAGAATAGTGAGCGCAGCTCTGGAGTATAATACAGGATAAGTAATGTAATGTATGTACACAGTGACTGTACCAGCAGAATAGTGAGCGCAGCTCTGGAGTATAATACAGGATAAGTAATGTAATGTGTGTACACAGTGACTGTACCAGCAGAATAGTGAGCGCAGCTCTGGAGTATAATACAGGATAAGTAATGTAATGTGTGTACACATCATAGTTGATGAGATGAGAGAACATTCCCCTATAAGAACAGGTTTCCATCCGTTGCGTTGCATTTAGGGAGTTGTAGGTTATCACCAGCCAAGGAGTAAATGGCCGCCAACCTTTCATTTAATTTCTGTGTGACTTGTCAGGAATAAGAAGTATCGTTCGCCTCTATTAACAACCTCTGCTCGGCTCCTGCAGATCTGCTGAGATTTTCCTCCGACAGATTCAGCCGTGCATCACCATTCGCCTATTTCACTAAGAAGCTCGGAAACAATAATCTCATGCCGTTTTCTTCAGCCAAATGTTTAGCCATCTGTGAGCTTCTATCAGCTGCTGCGAACCATTAGCCGTCTTTATCTAATTAATTATCGGGGAGTTTTCAGATTTTATTTATGTGCGTATGGCGCTCGTCTGCCAAGGAGTATATGACTGCTAGATTGTAAGCTCTGTGGCCAGCAGCGAGATTCTGTCGGTCCAGGATTTTACAACTTGCCTAGTTATCTTAAGACAGACAAATTATTAATAGAAGCCTGGTTATAATATCTGCGGGCGGATTGCTGGTTATTACCGCCATATAATCATTCTGTAATTATAGAGCTCGCGCTACCTGCTGTCTCCTCTCTTACTGCCGCTGGGTTGTCAGGACTATCCACAGTCCCTGCTCGAGAAGTTCTGTTCTTCTCTGACCCAGAGACTTGTCATAGGCGGTCCCAGGTCTGAATTTCACTGAAATTTTAGGTGCTTTTGATTTGAAAATTCAAATACGATGATTGCAAATAATCGCCCCCCCCCCCATACACACACACACACACACTGACTAGCTGCAATCCACATTATCATTTAGGTATTGTTGATTTGATGCACAGATAGCACCGCCTATCTATCTATTACCGTAATGATGTAGGTGCAGTACATATAATACCGCTACCACTAGTTCTTCCTGCCTTTCTAATAATGTAGGTTCAGATAGTACCGCCTCTCTAACAATGCAAATACAGATAGTACCGCCTCTCTAACAATGCAAATACAGATAGTACCGCCTCTCTAACAATGTAAGAACAGATAGTACTGCCTCTCTAATAATGTAGGTACAGATATTACTAAATCTCTAATAATATAGGTACAGATAGTACTGCCTCTTTGTCTCTCTAATAATGTAGGTTCAGATAGTACCGCCTCTCTAATAATGTAGGTTCAGATAGTACCGCCTCTCTAATAATGTAGGTTCAGATAGTACCGCCTCTCTAATAATGTAGGTACAGATAATACTGCCTCTATGTCTTTCTAATAATGTAGGTTCAGATAGTACCGCCTCTCTAATAATGTAGGTTCAGATAGTACCGCCTCTCTAATAATGTAGGTACAGATAATACTGCCTCTATGTCTTTCTAATAATATAGGTACAGATGGTACCGTCTCTCTAATAATGTAGGTACAGATAGTACCGCCTTTGTGTGCCCCGCGGCCATTAATCACCCCACAATGAAGCTGACTGATTTAAGTAGAAAGTCACTGCTTGGAATCTTTAATGTAGAGTCACACTTACAATCACTCACGGGGAGCGATCGATGGTGCGACCCTTCAATTCCATTATTGCTCTCAACACATCTCCTCGTGTAGGAGCAATGTGCTGCAGATTATCGCCTATATTTCATGCCTCATATAAGATATGATCAGCTGATTAAACAAGGCGTTTGCTCAGTTATCGCCAAATCTTACTCTGTATATACGAATGTGATCAGCTACATGATCATGGCAGGATGTGAAGGGGCCTTCATGTACTTGATCTAGGGACAGATAGTACTGCCTCCCCGAGTTTACTGTAATGGTATAGGTACAGTACAAATAGTTCTGCCTTTCTCGTCTTGTAATTAAGGTATGCACATATTAGATGGTACAGATCAGATAGCACTGCCTCGATTTCTCTTCTTATAAATGATGTATGTACAGATCAGATAGTGCTGCATCCTTTACTCTTCCCATGAATGATGTAGGTACAGATCAGATAGTGCTGTCTCCCTTAGGCTGAGGCCCCACATTGCGGAAATGCAGCTTCTTTTTTTTTTGTTGCAGGTTTTGTTGCGGTTTTTTTAGATCCAAAGCCAAGAATAGCTACAATAGGAATAGGAAATATGTAGGAAGTTCTTATACTTCTACCTTCTGCTCAATCCATTCCTGACTTTGGCTCAAAAAAACGCAGCAAAATCTGCAACAAAAAAAAGCTGTGTTTCCACAATGTGGGGCCTTAGCCTTACTCTTCCCGTGAGTGATGTAGGTACAGATCAGATAGTACTGCCTTGCTTCCTCTTCTTGTGAATGACATAGGTACAGATCAGATAGTGTTGCCTCACTTCTTCCTGTGAGTGATGTAGGTACAGATCAGATAGTACTGCCTTGCTTCTTCTTCTTCTTGTGAATGATGTAGGTACAGATCAGATAGTGTTGCCTCACTTCTTCTTGTGAATGATGTAGGTACAGATCAGATAGTACTGGCTCACTTCTTCCTGTGAATGATTTAGGTGCAGATCAGATAGTACTGCCTTGCTTCTTCTTCTTGTGAATGATGTATGTACAGATCAGATAGTACTGCCTTGCTTCTTCCTGTGAATGATGTAGGTGCAGATCAGATAGTACTGCCTTGCTTCCTCTTCTTGTGAATGACCTAGGTACAGATCAGATAGTACTGCCTCTCTTCTTCCTGTGAATGATGTAGGTACAGATCAGATAGTACTGCCTTGCTTCCTCTTCTTGTGAATGATGTAGATACAGATCAGATAGTGCTGCATTGCTTCCTCTTCTTGTGAATGACCTAGGTACAGATCAGATAGTGTTGCCTCACTTCTTCCTGCAAATGACATAGGTACAGATCAGATAGTACTGCCTTGCTTCTTCTTCTTGTGAATGATGTAGGTACAGATCAGATAGTACTGCCTCCCTTCTTCCTGTGAATGATGTAGGTACAGATCAGATAGTGCTGACTCCATACTCGTCCTGTAAACTATTGTACATGTAAGTAATGTTGGAATCATTTTTTTTTAATGAGTATCTCGTTACATTTTATGGCACATCCACAGGGTTTACCACAAATATCAGACGTAATTCCCATTTCTGGGACCCGCCCTTGTGTTACGTTTGGGCGTCTCCAACCCCCTGTGATGGGGCCGCCTATTCATGACTCTCCATTCCCTTTTATAGGCGTTCTACAAACAGCCATTAATATTCCAGATAGGACTATCCCTTTAAGGACCTGTAATGGCGGCCCTGTGAATAATCCCTTATAGAAATTGACGACAACGACTGCAGGTGAATTTAGTGGAAACCCTCCATGGTGTAACCGCGCTCCATCCCCGAGGCAGCCATAGTGCAGGTGTAACGTGGCGGCATTATATTTACAGATACAATAAAGCTGACATAATATTTAATCTCCCTCATTCTCTTCATTAATCTGAACTTCCTTTGTTACGTGTTCCTCATTTACATTAGAAAGGCCGTCGACATTATCTGAGCGTTCCCGATCACACGACATATCGGATCACAACATACTGCGCAGCGCTTTAATGTGTCCCGTCTGGCAGATAGTGAAAGGTCATACATCATCCATCCGTCCGTCATCAACACTGACCCTCCTGCTTAAGGAACCTCCGTACAAAGTTACGACCCCGTTTAGACTTTACAGCGTGACACTAAGTTATACGGCTGCGGATATTTCCCACCGGTGAGCGCGCTCTACTCGTGTCACCCCTGACATTACTATGCACACGTGACGGCAGTGCATCGGTCACATTACTATGTGACACTTCTCCTAGACGATGGTGTCACAGGCGGAAGCTATACTGTACGTCTCGGCATTGTAGTGGTGAACAGTCTGTATGAATCAGACCTGAATGGCGTGCTACTGCAGATTTACATCCGTAGTGGGCGTACGATACGGGGGCGGCCGCCAGCCCTGTCTATACATTATGTCTCTCGTACAGACTTGGATCTGAGCTCTATAGAATAATTCATGTGCACTATGTGACGGTTACTTTTCTCTAATTATCATACATTGTTATTCTCTTCAATATCGTCTAAGTGGATAATGGAAATCTCTGCTGTGTACGGCGACTGTACGATAATCCAATATGGCGCCGTACATGGCAGAGCTCTGCTATATTATACAGCTGACAACCAACAACGGCCAGGATTGCAGATACAGTCCCAGAGGGGCCCCGGCTAGCGCCAGTTGGTGTCATGGTCCCCGGTGACTTTGTGGTATTGTACAAGCGTTACAACAATGGCATGTTCATGTCTGTAAAAACCGCAGCTCGTCCGGCAAAATACAAGCCCCACAAGTAATCGAAATAGAATTTTATGTATTAAAGCAAAAACCTAAAATGATACAAGTTTGGAATGACCGCCTTTGTACTGACCCAAATAATAAAGTGGGTAACATTGTACCGCCTAGTGAACCCTATATAACAAACCCCAAAAAACAAGGGTGTCATTTAAGGGGGTTCTCTAGGAAGTTTTTAGACGCCAAGTCCAGGGGTTCTGAGCTTAATCCAAACCCGATCACAGGATCGGGAACAGCACCCGCCTCCAGGTCGCGCCCCTTCCTGTACTATCACAGTGATCGAGTCTGCGGGTGGACGAGACGGACTTGGGAGGCAGGTTCCAATAACATGACCCGGGCTACAAGCTCCACCTCTTAGACTCCCCCACAAACTAGTAATGGAATAACCCGAGGAGCGTATATAATAGGCAGGGTCTGATTATAGCGCAGCGACCGGTCCTCGTAATTACGGCGAGGCAGACATTATACGAGATCCTCCATCTTTATACAGCCGAGGTTACAGCACAATGACAATAATAATGAAATCCTTCGATAAATTAAAGTATAACCTTTACCAAATGGCCCCGTAATTAACTCTTAATGCTAATTAATTCAGCGCAGGCCTCATTTACATGAGCGTAATACAGGACCGATCCTGCAGGGGGACAGGGAATTACTGCACGGGAATTGCTTACTTTATACTTTTTTGCCACAATTATTAATATTATGGGATTGAAGCCCCGGCCGTCATGTAAGAAGGAACCACGGCTCAGGGGCATACGTATAATGTGAATAGGTGGCAGTCCTCTATGGTACAGATCATGGCGGGCTCTCCCGTGGCCGGATAGTCTTTGGCTTTTGATAGCCAGTAACATTGGGGAGACTTGATCAGTCCTGTTCAGGCAGGTTTCTGGTGTCAAAAAGTTGCAAACTTTTATAGCAAAATGTCCAACTTTTTGAAACTCTTGTGCCGCAGCAAAAAAGCAGTCAGAGCCTCTCCGGCCAACACATCGGTTAGAATTTAGACAAGAAAAATATCATAAGTTTATACCTGAGACATTTGGGAGCTTCTAGATCTGCACCTGTACTGGAAACAATGTGTATATGTAGTACAGGACTCAACCGCCATCTTGGTGCACCTATGCCTGTGCTGTATACTCTCAGTGCACATATAGTACAGGACTCAACCGCCATCTTGGTGCACCTATGCCTGTGCTGTACACTTATAGTACAAGACACAACCGCCATCTTGGTGCACCTGTGCTGTACACTCTCAGCGCACATACAGTCCTATGAAAAAGTTTGGGCACCCCTATTAATCTTAATCATTTTTTGTTCTAAATATTTTGGTGTTTGCAGCAGCCATTTCAGTTTGATATATCTAATAACTGATGGACACAGTAATATTTCAGGATTGAAATGAGGTTTATTGTACTAACAGAAAATGTGCAATATGCATTAAACCAAAATTTGACCGGTGCAAAAGTATGGGCACCCTTATCATTTTATTGATTTGAATACTCCTAACTACTTTTTACTGACTTACTGAAGCACAAAATTGGTTTTGTAACCTCAGTGAGCTTTGAACTTCATAGCCAGATGTATCCAATCATAAGAAAAGGTATTTAAGGTGGCCAATTGAAAGTTGTTCTCCTATTTGAATCTCCTCTGAAGAGTGGCATCATGGGCTACTCAAAACAACTCTCAAATGATCTGAAAACAAAGATTGTTCAACATAGTTGTTCAGGGGAAGGATACAAAACGTTGTCTCAGAGATTTAACCTGTCAGTTTCCACTGTGAGGAACATAGTAAGGAAATGGAAGACCACAGGGACAGTTCTTGTTAAGCCCAGAAGTGGCAGGCCAAGAAAAATATCAGAAAGGCAGAGAAGAAGAAGAATGGTGAGAACAGTCAAGGACAATCCACAGACCACCTCCAAAGAGCTGCAGCATCATCTTGCTGCAGATGGTGTCACTGTGCATCGGTCAACTATACAGCGCACTTTGCACAAATAGAAGCTGTATGGGAGAGTGATGAGAAAGAAGCCATTTCTGCACGTACGCCACAAATAGAGTTGCCTGAGGTATGAAAAAGCACATTTGGACAAGGCAGCTTCATTTTGGAAACAAAAATTGAGTTGTTTGGTTATAAAAAAAGGCGTTATGCATGGCGTCCAAAAAGAAACAGCATTCCAAGAAAAACACATGCTACCCACTGTAAAATTTGGTGGAGGTTCCATCATGCTTTGGGGCTGTGTGGCCAATGCCGGCATCGGGAATCTTGTTAAAGTTGAGGGTCGCATGGATTCCACTCAGTATCAGCAGATTCTTGAGAATAATGTTCAAGAATCAGTGACGAAGTTGAAGTTACGCCGGGGATGGAGATTTCAGCAAGACAATGATCCAAAACACCGCTCCAAATCCTCAGGCATTCATGCAGAGGAACAATTACAATGTTCTGGAATGGCCATCCCAGTCCCCAGACCTGAATATCATTGAACATCTGTGGGATGATTTGAAGCGGGCTGTCCATGCTCGGCGACCATCTAACTTAACTGAACTTGAATTGTTTTGTAAAGAGGAATGGTCCAAAATCCCTTCATCCAGGATCCAGGAACTGATTAAAAGCTACAGGAAGCGACTAGAGGCTGTTATCTTTGCAAAAGGAGGATGTACTAAATATTAATGTCACTTTTCTGTTGAGGTGCCCATACTTTTGCACCGGTCAAATTTTGGTTTAATGCATATTGCGCATTTTCTGTTAGTACAATAAACCTCATTTCAATCCTGAAATATTACTGTGTCCATCAGTTATTAGATATATCAAACTGAAATGGCTGCTGCAAATACCAAAATATTTAGAACTAGAAATGATTAAGATTAATAGGGGTGCCCAAACTTTTTCATAGGACTGTATATTGCAGGACACAGCCGCCATCTTGTCGCACCTATATCCACGCCTGTGCTGTAGACTTTCAGTGCATGCACCGCACAATCCCCTGCTGCCTTTTTGGAGCATCCATAGACCTGCAGCTTGCTTTGTCTGCTCCTCTCTTCCCACTGAGAACACATGCATGCTAGGCCAAGCCAGGAATTCAAGTGCAGAGGAGAGTCAGGAGGAATAGCTGTCAGCCCAATGAATGGCGTCCTCTCTCCCCATGCAGGGGGCAGGGTCGCTGTTGGCGCAGGCCATTACTATGAAGGGCATTGATGCTTAGTATGTTGCAGTCACTTTCAGGCAGATGTTACAAGTTTTGGGAATTTATGCAGATTCGTCTCTCTGGTAATTAGACACAATGTACCTGCCGCGCCTTCCCCTTTAAGGCTCCTGTATCCCTCTCGTTGCAGATTTCAGCTGATTAGCCAAAACTGTCTTCATCCAGGATTCATTTGCAGGGAAGCGGACCTGAGAGATATTACAAGCTCAGCAGGCAGTCAGCATCGGACCTGGGGAATTACAATTGCAGCTTGTGATCTGACAGCTACATCTTCATTGTCATGACAAATCGGCTCTTACTCTTCAGGAATTTCCTTTTAATTGTGTAAACTGATCTAAAACAAGTGGGATGTATTAACCTTGTTTAATGCCGAGCGGCGTCTGACAGGAGGATTGTATCTCTATAGTCCTGTATCATCCTCTGCTGCCACTTCATAACCTCACCCCATTACCCCGAGCCCTCACCTTGCCCCCATTAATGTAAACAGGGGTGGACAGGTCATATCCTCTGAAATACTCTGCGCCGCTGGAGTCCTAGTCTGTCCTTTTATCCATCACCTTCCATTTGTCCCCATTAATGTAAACAAGGCTGTACAGTTCGTATCCTCTGAAATACTCTGCGCTGCAGGAGCCCTAGTCTGTCCTTTAATCTATCACCTTCCATTTGTCTCCACTTTGCTCCTGACCTTGTCCTCAAACATATTCACATATGTAGAAGGTTGTTCAATCCATTCCTGAAATACTCTGTGCTGTTGGCGACTGATCACATGATCCGCGCTCTCCTCTCCTGAAATACTCTGTGCTGTTGGGGACTGATCCCATGATCAGGACTCTCCTCGCCTGAAATACTCTGTGCTGTTGGGGACTGATCACCTGATCCGCACTCTCCTCTCCTGAAATACTCTGTGCTGTTGGGGACTGGTCACACGATCCGCACTCTCTTCTCCTGAAATACTCTGTGCTGTTGGGGACTGATCACATGATCCGCACTCTCCTCTCCTGAAATACTCTGTGCTGTTGGGGACTGATCACCTGATCCGCACTCTCCTCTCCTGAAATACTCTGTGCTGTTGGGGACTGATCACACGATCCGCACTCTCCTCTCCTGAAATACTCTGTGCTGTTGGGGACTGATCCCATGATCAGGACTCTCCTCGCCTGAAATACTCTGTGCTGTTGGGGACTGATCACCTGATCCGCACTCTCCTCTCCTGAAATACTCTGTGCTGTTGGGGACTGGTCACACGATCCGCACTCTCTTCTCCTGAAATACTCTGTGCTGTTGGGGACTGATCACATGATCCGCACTCTCCTCTCCTGAAATACTCTGTGCTGTTGGGGACTGATCACCTGATCCGCACTCTCCTCTCCTGAAATACTCTGTGCTGTTGGGGACTGATCACACGATCCGCACTCTCCTCTCCTGAAATACTCTGTGCTGTTGGGGACTGATCACACGATCCGCACTCTCCTCTCCTGAAATACTCTGTGCTGTTGGGGACTGATCACACGATCCGCACTCTCCTCTCCTGAAATACTCTGTGCTGTTGGGGACTGGTCACACGATCCGCACTCTCTTCTCCTGAAATACTCTGTGCTGTTGGGGACTGATCACACGATCCGCACTCTCCTCTCCTGAAATACTCTGTGCTGTTGGGGACTGATCACACGATCCGCACTCTCCTGCTGTGATGTGATTGGCTGCCGGGCCCTCTCTCCTTGCACTTGTGTATAGTAAGGACACGATGAACAACAACAGGTAGAAAGTGAATAAATCTGATTAGACCTCTCGGCGATTACGTTGCAGAGATTTCCCGGCTTTGTTTTGCACATTAACAATTCATCAGCTTTTATTACTTAAGAAAAGCGGCTTAATGATGATTCTTATCTGGCGAGTGCAGATAAACGCCGCAGCGTCCGCGCCGAGCCGCTCGCGTCAGTGTGTCTCACTTATAATGTATCTAAACATAAACGGAATATAAAGCGAAAACTGCCGCCGTCCATAAACACAACGAGACTGTAATCTGCATCTGATCGGCGGCCACCCCCGTACAGTGAATGGATGGCTCCGCTCAGGATCAACGTTGTACAATATATTAGAGAAGTTGTCCACAATCCTCAGGACCGCTAATGAACGCCTGCACCCCCCACCGAATACGAGAACAGGGGGCAAGTCCACAGCGTAAACAGTCGCCCAGGTGTATGGCGGGCTCATACACGGATAACCCAGCGCTGTGCCGTATCCATCAGTCCTATAGAGCCGCCATCATTCCATTCAATCGGGGAAGACCGGACCCCTGGGGATCAGACACTTGCCATCTATCCTGTGTGGGGTGTATGGTTCCAATATGGTACTATATGGCACCACATTCTCCTCCAGTTGCGATGTCCTTAGTGGATTGTACATTTCTCGCTGGCGCAGTTTTCCATTATATTGTGGCCTTACTCTTAAAGGATAATCTCCGGCAGCCATATCCTACTTCCCACCATCCCATAATCTCACCTATGCGCCAAATCTCCTGCCCGCCATCTTGATTATAGTAATTACTGTCCGCAGCCAGTCCACCCAGTGACCTCACACATCATTATCACATGGGTTTCCATAAACTTTTCTCTGAGGAGAACCTTTCACCACCACCACTAGCTGCAGCTTTTTCATCCTACAATAGCCTCCTCTCCACCGATTCCAGAACAGTTGACATTTTTTCTCTAGACCTCACCATTCCTGAGCAATCGATACCATTAATTCTGGTGCCTGATATGCAATCTAAACACTCTAATATCAAGTGGGTGGTGTCAGGCAAGAGCAGGCCAGGGGGCGTGTCTCAGAGGACCAATCATAGGAGAGGGGGGCAGGGGGCGTGTCTCAGAGGACCAATCAGAGGCAGACAGTGTGAGTCACACCCCTTGCCATTAGGGAGTTTAGTTAGCAAATCAGACACCAAAATTAAGGCGCTGATTGGTCGGGGATGGTGGGGGCTAGAGAAAAAATTCCAACTGTGCTGGAATTGGTGGAGGGGGGGCTATTAAAGGATGGAAGAGCTGAGAGTTTTGATAGAGGTGCTGGGAAGACGATCCAGCATGACCTCCCCTAATAGCCTGGGCTGGACGTGAAGTGCTCAGGTGACTGCTGTGACCAATCACAGGCCTCTGCAGCCGCACCTTTGTCGTCAGTGTTATATTAACAGTGACATCACCCAAAATAAGACCAGTGACTGCAATAGTCACCTGAGCTGCTCCGCCTGACATGGAATGAAACAGGGGGCCGGGGTAGGTGAGTTTCGGCATTTTACTTTATTTCAGCGGCTCCTCGCTTTTCGCCTCTTCTCTGCAGACAGATCTGCTCTTCGCCGACCCACTCGCTTCCCGCCCTCGCCGCCGCCGTCTCTTCATTTATTGAGAAACTTAACTTTTCTTTTCTTTGTGAAACTTGTATAAAAGTTTGGGCAGTCTGGGCCTTGTTGGCCGCTCGGAGTCTTCCTGACAGCCGCGCTCTAGATCCTGTCTCGGTTCTCTGTAAGGCAGACTCTCTGTTCCGTCTTTGACTGCGTAACCTAGAATTCTTCTCGCCTCTTCATCTCCCGCTTGAATGGCTCCCACTGACACCCGTTCTGTGATCACGCCGGAGCCCTTGATGTTCCAAACAGCTCGGCGGAGGGGAGCGAAACTTTCAAAGTCTCTTCTGGGTTTTTTTTCTCTCTTTTCTGTATTTTTGCAGACAACAATCCGAGGCCTCCTCCCTTCTTCCTTTCTCCCCTCTTAAGTTCCAGGAACGATTTATACTCCCGTAAATTGAGCGTGAAAAGCCGTCCCACAAAAGCCATCAATCTGCGGACGTCTTTTTCTTCCTTCCTTTAATTAGGGATGCCCTGCTGAAAAATGTACCCATCGCCCGCTGAAGAATGGCGTATTCTCCCTTCCTTGGCATAAATCTGCAGCTATCCGAGTGCCAAAGCCATGTCAGAATTTGTCAGTTTTATGACAAATGCTCCCAAAGGCGTCGTCATATCCATTACAGCACCGCGGCGCGGTGGACAGTGGAAGGAAGGCAGAGCAGATGTGTCTTTATCAGCGTTCACCAAGCGGCAGTTCATAAAACAGCGGAGTTTCTCAAAATTCAGGAGCGTGGTTTGATCTTTCAGCTCGGGATGGCGGCGCTTGGGCTGCGCGTTCTTAGGGTTATGAATCGCCGGTCTGACGCTTAATGGGTCTTAAAGGAACACACCAGGGAAAACGGATATATGGTGGTATGCCTAGGGCAGGGCCTCGGGAGGCGGAGCCTGACACGGTGAACACCAAATACAGCATGTTTGTATCAGGCTCCGCCTCCTTAGGCCTTACTCCTACCATACGCTGCCCTGCATGGTGTATGATAGAGTAGCAGTGCTGTCTGGAGTGTTCCTCTAAAAAATCAAGCACCATGGGGATGAGGCATTACCTAACTGCTGGGACCCCCACCAAACATAGGAAGGGGGGTCCTGTTCTCCTGTCTAATGGGAGTGGCAGGTTCGCTGTCTCTAGGTGACTGCCAGAAAAGCAGAAGCTGCACATGTGGAGTACAATGGACACCCCATTCTTATGATTAGGGGGTTCAAATTATTACCCCCCCTCCCCAATCTACTAGTTATCCCTTACCTTTAAAATGATCAGAATACCCCTTTAACGTAGACGTACAGCCCTGACCATGTGTCTCTGCCTGACCTGTCCAGCTATTTGTATGGCTTTTGCCCCTTTACAAGGGATTCTCCTATACTGAGACTGTGGAAACCTGCAGTAATCAGCTTTTACCACCAGGTGAAGCAGTGGACAGCTGTATCTTTTCCTGTAGTGGCCACTGCTGGAGACATACGGTATTACAGGGCAGTCAATTAACTAAATGAGAGGCTTTGTAATACCTGGGTGCACTGAGCATTGCACCTAGTCCTCTCCTAACTCTAGGGGGGATCCTAGTATGGCCCCCCTCTATGGTTTTATAGGACACGTTGTGCAGAGAGGCCGTCTTATTTTAGCAGCATTGAGAAGAGACAGCCGGGCATATGTCATGGCCCCATTCACTCCTATTAGACTGCGCCCCGGTTGCAGGCAGAGTATTGGATTGTTTCTGACACCGTGTAGCAGGCGCTTCCTCATTAAACATCAGGACCTGCGTTATACTCCGCTCCCAGGATTGATCCTCATTATTTTTTATTATTTCCGGAAATAAAAAAAATCTGTTTACTGCAAAACTGGAAGGTGAGTGCCAAGGGCCGCTGGTTTTTTTTTCTGTAGATTTGCCTTTTTCGGAAACTATGAGTCATTGGATTTGTTTTGCCAAAAGTCATAAACCTCTGGTGGTTGTCATCATCCGATGTGTGTGCGTGTACCGAGAGATCCGGCCTCCGCCATCGCCAGCCTGACATCACCGGCCTCTGGTGGTTGTCATCATCCGATGTGTGCGCGTGTACCGAGAGATCCGGCCTCCGCCATTGCCAGCCTGACATCACCGGCCTCTGGTGGTTGTCATCATCCGATGTGTGTGCGTGTACCGAGAGATCCGGCCTCCGCCATCGCCAGCCTGACATCACCGGCCTCTGGTGGTTGTCATCATCCGATGTGTGTGTGCGTGTACCGAGAGATCCGGCCATCGCCAGCCTGACATCACTGGCCTCTGGTGGTTGTCATCATCCGATGTGTGCGCGTGTACCGAGAGATCCGGCCTCCGCCATTGCCAGCCTGACATCACCGGCCTCTGGTGGTTGTCATCATCCGATGTGTGTGCGTGTACCGAGAGATCCGGCCTCCGGCCTCTGGTGGTTGTCATCATCCGATGTGTGTGTGCGTGTACCGAGAGATCCGGCCTCCGCCATCGCCAGCCTGACATCACCGGCCTCTGGTGGTTGTCATCATCCGATGTGTGTGTGCGTGTACCGAGAGAGCCAGCCTCCGCCATCTCCGGCCTCTGGTGGTTGTCATCATCAGATGTGTGTGCGTGTACCGAGAGATCCGGCCTCAGCCATCGCCAGCCTGACATCACCGGCCTCTGGTGGTTGTCATCATCCGATGTGTGTGTGCGTGTACCGAGAGAGCCAGCCTCCGCCATCGCCAGCCTGACATCACCAGCCTCTGGTGGTTGTCATCATCCGATGTGTGTGTGCGTGTACCGAGAGATCCGGCCTCCGCCATCTCCGGCCTCTGGTGGTTGTCATCATCAGATGTGTGTGCGTGTACCGAGAGATCCGGCCTCAGCCATCGCCAGCCTGACATCACCGGCCTCTGGTGGTTGTCATCATCCGATGTGTGTGTGCGTGTACCGAGAGATCCGGCCTCCGCCATCACCGGCCTGACATCACCGGCCTCTGGTGGTTGTCATTATCCGATGTGTGTGTGCGTGTACCGAGATCCGGCCTCCGCCATCACCGGCCTGGGAAGGTTCTTATAATGGCTGGTCATTATATAATGGATAATAATGTAATGAAGAAGATACATTGATGACTGCCGATGTACATGCACACTTGGCTCAGCTGTGCGTGCGTGTATTCTGAATGGGGAGAGGGGTGTATGCCGCTCCTCTGAACAAAAGGATTGGGGCATGTTGAAATCCAGTTGTCGATCCTCATCTCCCCAATCTATTCTGCCAATGGGGAATTTGGAGGCCGCCAACAACATTAGAGGGGTTTCTAGGACTTGTGTAAAGGGGCCATGCAGGACTTCAAAAACATGGCTGCTTTCTTCTTCTCAGGAAGTGACCTCATGTCCATTGAGTGGGACTGAGGTGTAGCATGGCCATGGGACAAACTGACATGATGTCAATTCCTGAAAAGAAGAAAGCAGCCATGTTTTTGAAGTCTTTCGGACCCCATCAGTATGTGATCGGTGGGGTTCTGACACTTGGGGCTCCACCAGTTAGCAGTTTGAAGTAGGTACGACATCATCGCTCCGCTGATGACATCACATAATTCGGTTACATGGTCCAGCAGCTCCTTATGGGGCATCAGGGGAGCCCTGTTCTCAGGACAGGCGTGCTTTAATATAGGAATATAGGCAAGTACTTGATCAGTAGTCTCCAGTTGCACAGCACTACAACTCCCAGCATGCCCTGACAGCCATAGATCATGCTGGGAGTTGTAGTGTTCCCACAAGCCCATACCCACTCATGTTTTCCTTTCTGTGTTTATGACCTACTTATCAGTTTATACAACTCGCTTAGTTATCGCCCCTTTAATAATATCACGTTGTTGCGGATTATCGGCTGCAAACTCCGCGATCAATAGCTTGACAGTCACCGATCCAGCGCCCGTAGCGCCGGAGTATAGCACCTCTACAGACGCCGTTATTAGCAGAAAAATCTCAGTTAATTGGATTGCGCCGGGGTGCCAAGGTGTGAAGTAAGCCGACTCCGGACAGCCGAAGCCATGGATCATACCGGACTGTTTACCCGGAAGCCTTGTAAATGAATGTTTGCCCAGCGTCCTGCCCGCCGCGCCGCGCTCCAAACTGTAAATCTCATTTACTTATATGATTGAATAAAGCTGCCTGGCATCGTGCGCGGCGTTCTCATCTAGGCCGGGGGGGGGGGGGGTCTCTCCATCCCGATCTGTTCGGCACCTTTAAAGTGTCTCATTCATATTCCATCTCCAGCGCTATTCGGGTATCAGTCACAGATCACTGGCACAGATGTTACTGCAAGTGGTGCTCAGACGCACTGCAGCACTCCGCCCCGGGCCACGCTTGCACCAGCGCAGCTTTATTCTTAGCTTCACCTTAGTTACATTTCTTATATATGTTGCAATTTGGATTACTTTATTAAGGGCGGATTCACCTGTGTCCAAGGCTCAGATATTTGAGACGCGCCGGGTTGGCCATGGTGCTCCAGAGTAGATATTCTGGCTATTTTGGCAAGACTTTAACCCCAACTAGGTGTCTGGAAAACCAGGCATTGATCTATAGGGAGCTGTCCTCTAGAAGGTGGTGCTAGAGTCCGTTTTCCTTCAGCAGGTCTCGGGCTCAGTCGGTGTCCAGCCGCCCGACAACCTCTCTGCAGATAGGACACGTGATAGTCGGAGGCGTACAGAGGACTTGTGTTGTTCTAATACAATCCCCTCCATTATGGATCACTTCTAATCACCTTTCCGAGCTCAATCGTCCGGCTCAGGCGTAGAACGACCTCTAAATGAATCTCCTCTCGCTTTTCACTTCTGAGGGGTCACGAGGCGGGGGCATTATACATAATTAAAGCGCTATCGCCGGGTTTGTTTGTCTGTTTGTTTTGTCGCCGTCTTGTATCTATAAATATAGAATGAGTGTCACAGATGAGTACATTGTCACGCAGGCCGAGCATGAAGGACGCGATACATTGTATCATTACCAGATACTTGTAACACATGACTACACTGTAATGATGAAGCTGTGCCCGCAGACATATGCCACCGCTTACTGCGCACGTCTACCAGGCCGCAGAGGTATGGCAGAACTTACCAAGAACAGAGAATGGAACAGCAAGGAGGAAGGAGCAAACTTCTCCAACTACTTGGGAAAGACGGAAGCCAAAATGGGGCCAAACCACATACAGGACAGTAGATGAGCAGAAGCCACACTCGGCAGCCCTCTGACCTGGTGTATAAGGGTTCAGGGTCATGGTCAGGATTACGTGCAGATTTCAAGGCAGAAAATCCAAACTGCAATCTATTAGAATTTCACATGCACATGGTAGGCCATGGCTTCACGAGGTGTGGATCCAGTAGGTGGCGCTGTTTCAGCAGTGACCTTGGTCTAATGGCCGTGCATTCACAGCTTGCACCCTTGGAGCCTTGGCATTTGTTGTAGCAAAATACACCTTTACTAAATACAACCTGATTTAATGTAGGATCGGGGAAGGAGGGAGTGTCTAATCTGATCAGTCACATGATGGGGCAAGGACATGAGCCAAAGCAGCGCCACCTACTGGATCCACACCGTGCCAGGGAAAACCTACTTTTACCATCTACCCTCCTTAAAGGGTCCTGGTGCAGCTGCCTCAGCAGAGATTGGGTTAAAAGGGACAAAAGGGGGCGTGTCTCAGACTCCCAGAACAGCACCGGAAGGAGGGCTCCCGTTACGTGCATTGCTTCTGTAGAGCTGAAGGGTTCCTGTAACAGTTACCATATTGCATTTACTTTGTCTTCCCGCCGCGCCATAGTCTTGATGTCACATTGGCACGCACCCACTGCAGTGAACAAAGGACCTGTTGGTGACAGATCACATTGGGTCTGTGCACCTGGTGGGGGACTGATCATCTGTTCAGGCTCTTTAAGACTTGGCTTCCATCTTGGCCGTGGATAGAGTTTCCCGATTTCGGCATATAATCTCCCCCCCGCCGTCACGCCAGTGCTTTTCTCTTTAGTAAGAATTAACAGGGTCTCCGGAGTCCGTTCTCCCCCCTCCCGCTCAGGGGCCAGGCAATTAAGAGTAACAACACTTAAATGGCTGCCGAGGATAGACGGGAACGCTCTCCTTCTTTGAATCCTTTCCCCGCTTTTTGTGCCTCGCAGCGGTTCGGCCCCCACTGAAAACCGCGGCGTACGGCGGCAAAACAATGGAGTCCGACTCTAATTTTTTTCTGTGTTCGTACTTTAAAACGTCTTGTTACACAGAGAGTGACACATGGCGGCCTGTTGTGCAGAAGCTAAGTGTACGGTACTCGCGTCTTAAAGAACAAAGCCTCTTTTATTAAATGTCACCAGGCGTAGCGCTCGCTGCCGATTCAAAGCTTTCTATTCCGAAAATCAGGCCAGACTCGCAGGCGCTGGAAACTTCTGTTCTAGATTCTTTTTTTTTCCATCGTTTTCTTTGCAAATTACCAGCAGCGTTAAATTTACTATTCCGCCTTCAATAGCAGGTCAGTGTGAATTGGCGACAAGTTGCTCGTTCTCCATGGTAATGTCGTCGTCTCCTCGCCAATAACCCAAGTGACTGACCCCCGCTAAATACCTGCGTGTAATGAGGAGACCCCGCTCAGGGCGCCGGAAGGATCTCTGCACATCCAGGTCCTTTGTTGTGGTATAAACAACATGTCTCACATCTCCGCGCTCTCTGCTGGGCGCCCGCTAGTCACGAGAATCTACACCGTGGGAGATTTATAGCGGCAGGAACTTGTACCGCGATTATAGATGAAGCCAGAGATGGCGGAATGTACTGGTATCAATAATATAGGTATACTTTATATGTAATGTACTGTATACATAGGTCAAGACTGCACAAACATAGGACACAAGATACAGTGACCATAGAAAACCGCAACATGGACCGTACTGGAGAGTCACATGGGGCACCCAAAATATCTACAGAGGTCAAGGAGGCCGATTAAGTAATTCATACATGTAAACTCTAAACTCCACACACATGGCCTGTATACAGCTCATACTTACCACATTTGTAGACTTGTGATTATTATTTTTGTACATAGGAGCAGTATTATAGTAGTTATATTCTTGTACATAGGAGGTAGTATTATAGTAGTTATATTCTTGTACATAGGAGTAGTATTATAGTAGTTATATTCTTGTACATAGGAGTAGTATTATAGTAGTTATATTCTTGTACATAGCAGCAGTATTATAGTAGTTATATTCTTGTACATAGGAGCAGTATTATAGTAGTTATATTCTTGTATATAGGAGTTAGTATTATAGTAGTTATATTCTTGTACATAGGAGTAGTATTATAGTAGTTATATTCTTGTACATAGGAGCAGTATTATAGTAGTTATATTCTTGTATATAGGAGTTAGTATTATAGTAGTTATATTCTTGTACATAGGAGCAGTATTATAGTAGTTATATTCTTGTACATAGGAGCAGTATTATAGTAGTTATATTCTTGTACATAGGAGCAGTATTATAGTAGTTATATTCTTGTACATAGGAGTAGTATTATAGTAGTTATATTCTTGTACATAGGAGTAGTATTATAGTAGTTATATTCTTGTACATAGGAGTAGTATTATAGTAGTTATATTCTTGTACATAGGAGTAGTATTATAGTAGTTATATTCTTGTACATAGGGGCAGTATTATAGTAGTTATATTCTTGTACATAGGGGCAGTATTATAGTAGTTACCGTATATTCTTGTACATAGGAGTAGTATTATAATAGTTATATTCTTGTACATAGGAGTAGTATTATAGTAGTTATATTCTTGTACATAGGAGTAGTATTATAGTAGTTATATTCTTGTACATAGGAGTAGTATTATAGTAGTTATATTCTTGTACATAGGGGCAGTATTATAGTAGTTATATTCTTGTACATAGGGGCAGTATTATAGTAGTTACCGTATATTCTTGTACATAGGAGTAGTATTATAATAGTTATATTCTTGTACATAGGAGCAGTATTATAGTAGTTATATTCTTGTACATAGGAGCAGTATTATAGTAGTTATATTCTTGTACATAGGAGTAGTATTATAGTAGTTATATTCCTGTACATAGGAGTAGTATTATAGTAGTTATATTCTTGTACATAGGAGTAGTATTATAGTAGTATATTCTTGTACATAGGAGGTAGTATTATAGTAGTTATATTCTTGTACATAGGAGTAGTATTATAGTAATTATATTCTTGTACATAGGAGGTAGTATTATAGTAGTTATATTCTTGTACATAGGAGTAGTATTATAGTAATTATATTCTTGTACATAGGAGTAGTATTATAGTAGTTATATTCTTGTACATAGCGGGTAGTATTATAGTAGTTATATTCTTGTACATAGGAGCAGTATTATAGTAGTTATATTCTTGTACATAGGAGGTAGTATTATAGTAGTTATATTCTTGTACATAGGAGTAGTATTATAGTAATTATATTCTTGTACATAGGAGTAGTATTATAGTAGTTATATTCTTGTACATAGCGGGTAGTATTATAGTAGTTATATTCTTGTACATAGGAGCAGTATTATAGTAGTTATATTCTTGTACATAGGAGTAGTATTATAGTAGTTATATTCTTGTACATAGGAGCAGTATTATAGTAGTTATATTCTTGTACATAGGAGGTAGTATTATAGTAGTTATATTCTTGTACATAGGAGTAGTATTATAGTAGTTATATTTATGTACATAGGAGGTAGTATTATAGTAGTTATATTATTATACATAGGGGCAGTATTATAGTATATTCTTGTAAACCTTTAAATCTATCTGCAAATAATATTTTTCTGCCATATGTTAGTATGTCGTCCTCTTGCCTCCAGTGCACACCATACATATATACTATCCCAGGGCACGGTGTGATTTATATATTGCACTGGCCGGACTTGCTGTATATGCAGTTTATTTCGGGCTCTTCAGACTGATTTCCCCGCTCGCCCTCAGTATATCGGTTGCGTTGCAGCTGTTGTGTGTGTTGCGGTGCAGCTTTCATGCACAAATGGCTACCTGCAGGTATTAATAACACCAGAACAAAAAACAATTACAAGGGCATTTAGAGCCGGAGCAGCGGCCGCCGCGCTGAGTCTTACCGATCCATTCACCACCAACAAAAGTAACAAAAACTGACAAACATTGGGGATGATTTAGGCATCTTGTCATGTTGGAATAATAACTCCCGTATCCACAGGCAAGCGACGTCCTTCAGACCGGAGACGTCTCCAGGAGGAGCGCGGTATAAAGTTGGTATTTTTCACGTGACGCTCGTTTTTAGAGATATTTCTTATTCCTGGCAGAGGAACAATCAGTAATTCTGCCATTATGTGTGTGACATGCGGTTGGGGTGAATTTTCCACCGCTGTTATGAATCCCCCTGCTGAGATTTGGGGTCAGGGGTGCTTGGGGGGGGGGGGGGGGGGGGGGAGTTAGTGGAACCATCACAATGTATGGAAACCCTCGGGCAGGGACCAGGCGCCGGTGCGGCAGCAGCGAGTGCGGTGTATCATTAGGACGACAATGGCACTTTTTCCCTGGGGCAGTTTTTGCTATTTTAAGCGTGACAGATTTCACTTGTACGTTCACTTGTACGCATCACGTTTAGTTTTAATGGTTCGTGTTTGCCCAGGACCGCGCACATTTGTAATTTTTTTTTTGCAGTTGCTCATTCCGAGGTCTCGTACAAAAAGACTATTCCTGCCATGTAGAGATCATATACAGCAGTGCAGAGTATACAGGAGAGGAGGGGGCTGCAGGATATATGGGTGCACATTGTAAGTGGTATAGCGGCACTATAGTGAGAATCTCCGCCTCGTGCGCCGCTATACATCTCCTCAGGTCTGTGTAATATTATGTGTGGCCGCCATCACTTTGGGCTCTGTGCATTTGCTAATTGTAGTATAGGGTGGCAGCCCTGCTGGTGTTGTAGGGTGCTGTTAGTAAGCACTATATGGCGGTATTATTACACTGTATGGTACTGTTTATTGTGCATGCTATGTGCACACGGTCGATAATATTATATGCACTTTATGGCAATGTTATGTGGGCACTGGTGGTCTTATTAATTACAGTAAGGTATGCATCACTGTATTATGTGGGCACTATGTGTTGGTATTATTTAGGCATTGTAATGTAGCGTTATATGTTCATTGTATACTATGAGCACTGTATGGTAGTCTTGTTTAGGAACAATAAAGTCCTATTACATGGGCACAGTATGGTGGGATTGTGTGTGCCCAGTAAGGTATGGATCGTTGTATATGGACACCGTATGTTGGTATTATTTAAGGTTATGGTAAGGTACAATCATGTGTCCATTATATAATATGGGAGTTTTATGGTATTATTTAGGAATGGTAAAGTACTATTATGTGGGCACTATATGGTGGTATTATTTATTAGTATTATTTAGAAATACTATAAAGTCCTGTTTACTTGTGTTGATGATATAACGTGGATACTCTATGGTGCTTTCATGTGACTATTGTATTTTGGTATGATAAGCATCATGTGCTATTACTATTTAGTCAACATTATTGCAGCATTATGTGGGCGACTTATACCACTATATGTCTACCGACAAACCTGCTGCGGGAATAGGATGGAGAGGCCCGGAGAGGTCGGCCATGTCTCTGATGACATCATCATGTGGCATCTGTAGTGTCAGCCCGATACGGTTCACAGTGGTCGTATGGACAGCGGCTTAGCTGAACGCAGACCTGGAGGAACTCCGCCGAGCCCTGATCTCTACATAGCCTTATCTATATCATCTGATGATATGGGGGACCTGGCAGACTTGGTACATAGAATCAGTAACCAATGAGAGCGGCACAGCAGGGGGCGCTCTGGTGTCCTGTATATTATTAGCGCATCCTCGTCTGTGTACAGTATAAGACTCTGCCCTACGGTAGTGATAGCGCCGCCTTTATATCCATCCCTAAATCCACGTGGATCGGTGGGGCTACTACAACTCCCAGCTATTGACTGTCCAGACATCGGACATGCTGGGAGTTGTAGTTCCATCACATCGCTGCTTGGAGTTTGTGGACTAGTTTAGCACATTGGGTGCGAATCCTTCGCGGTGTGGCGCTCGCCCTCGTGTTCGGAGATTGTACCTCAGTGTCCAGGTCATTAATATTTATGGGATCGGTCTCCTGTCTTGCATCCGATGAATCAGGTGATGCGAAACCGTCCGGAGCCGCCACGTGGAACGTTTCATGCGTGTAGAATGAAGCGAGTCAGTAATTTGCTTGAATAGATTTGTAAATTCTTCTAGTATTACAAATCCCTCAACAGCGGGCGGTCAGGATGGGAGAGGCCATTAAAGGGGAGCTCCAGACTTAGAGAAACATGGCAGGTATTTGGTATTACAGATCTGCTACATTGGAGTGGATGAGGCTCAGCTGCAATACCGCACACAGCCTTTGTAGAGGTGTGGCGCTGTCTTTAGAATCCAGAAAAGTTAGGGTTAATTTTGCACATTTTCCCATTGACGATATCCATAAAGTGCTGCGGTATAGGATGGCGCGGTATAAGATGGTGCAGTACAGGCCAGCGTGGTATAGGATGATGTGGTATAGGATGGCACAGTATTGGATGTTATGGTATAGGATGGTGCGGTATAGGATGCTATGGTATGGGATGGTGCGGTATAGGATGCTATGGTATGGGATGGTGCGGTATAGGATGCTATGGTATAGGATGGTGCAGTACAGGCCAGCGCGGTATAGGACGGTACGGTATAGGATGATGTGGTATAGGATGGTGCGGTATAAGATGCTATGGTATAGGATGGTGCGGTATAAGATGCTATGGTATAGGATGGTGCGGTATAAGATGCTATGGTATAGGATGGTGCGGTATAGGATGATGTGGTATAGGATGGTGCGGTATAAGATGCTATGGTATAGGATGGTGCGGTATAGGATGCTATGGTATGGGATGGTGTGGTATAGGATGCTATGGTATAGGATGGTGCGGTATAGGATGGTGCGGTATAAGATGGTATGGGATGGTGCGGTATAGGATGCTATGGTATGGGATGGTGCGGTATAGGATGCTATGGTATATGATGGTGCGGTATAGGATGGTGCGGTATAAGATGCTATGGTATAGGATGGTGCGGTATAAGATGCTATGGTATAGGATGGTGCGGTATAAGATGCTATGGTATAGATGGTGCGGTATAGGATGCTATGGTATAGATGGTGCGGTATAGGATGCTATGGTATGGGATGGTGCGGTATAGGATGCTATGGTATAGGATGGTGCGGTATAGGATGGTGCGGTATAAGATGCTATGGTATAGGATGGTGCGGTATAAGATGCTATGGTATAGGATGGTGCGGTATAGGATGGTGTGGTATAGGATGGTGCGGTATAAGATGCTATGGTATAGGATGGTGCGGTATAAGGGGGAGTTCACACGGAGTAAAATGGAGTGTAATTTGGAGCGTATACGGAGCGTATACGGAGCGTTTACGTAAACGCTCCGTAAACGCTCCGTAAACGCTCCAAATTACACTCCATTTTACTCCGTGTGAACTCCCCCTAAGATGCTATGGTATAGGATGGTGCGGTATAAGATGCTATGGTATAGGATGGTGCGGTATAGGATGGTGCGGTATAAGATGGTGCGGTATAAGATGCTATGGTATAGGATGGTGCGGTATAGGATGGTGCGGTATAAGATGCTATGGTATAGGATGGTGCGGTATAGGATGGTGCGGTATAAGATGCTATGGTATAGGATGGTGCGGTATAAGATGCTATGGTATAGGATGGTGCGGTATAAGATGCTATGGTATAGGATGGTGCGGTATAGGATGGTGCGGTATAAGATGCTATGGTATAGGATGGTGCGGTATAAGATGCTATGGTATAGGATGGTGCAGTATAGGACGGTGCAGTATAAGATGCTATGGTATAGGATGGTGCGGTATAAGATGCTATGGTATAGGATGGTGCGGTATAAGATGCTATGGTATAGGATGGTGCGGTATAGGATGGTGCGGTATAAGATGCTATGGTATAGGATGGTGCAGTATAGGACGGTGCAGTATAAGATGCTATGGTATAGGATGGTGCGGTATAAGATGCTATGGTATAGGATGGTGCGGTATAAGATGCTATGGTATAGGATGGTGAGGTATAGGATGGTGCGGTATAAGATGCTATGGTATAGGATGGTGCGGTATAAGATGCTATGGTATATAGGATGGTGCGGTATAAGATGCTATGGTATAGGATGGTGCGATATAAGATGCTATGGTATAGGATGGTGCGGTATAGGATGGTGCGGTATAGGATGGTGCGGTATAGGATGCTATGGTATAGGATGGTGCGGTATAAGATGCTATGGTATAGGATGGTGCGGTATAGGATGGTGCGGTATAAGATGCTATGGTATAGGATGGTGCAGTATAGGACGGTGCGGTATAAGATGCTATGGTATGAGATGGCGCAGTATTGGATGCTAGGGTATAGGACGGTGTACTATAGGATGGCGCTCCATATATTTTCGGGATTCAGCCATACTGGACCTGCTGCTCCAGTCAGATGGGAAGGGGGGGGGACCCGTATCCTTGTGGTCAGACCCGCACCATTCAGGTAGTTACCCCCCCTATCCCTATAATCCAGACCCATCCCCTATGTACTTACCCCCTCCGGTCCGTCTTGATGCCGGAGCCCTGCAGGACATTAGTCAGTCACTTGCCAGGTAACCTGCACCAGGTGGCGTCGGACAGGCCCTTTTTTTTTTTTTTTTTATAACTTAGTCGTCGCTGACACTATCTGGTTGTCATGGCAAACATAAGAACCGCGCTCCTGTCAAGAAGTCGTTGCGTGCGGCTGTCCGGCGTCCGTCTCTGTGTATCCACAGCCGCTGATTATATGTATCAGCACCGCGGTAAAGTTTCTAAATGAGCAATTCTCAGGATGACTTCTCCGCCGTAATTACGCTCTTGTTAACGTAGAAACGTTGCGAGTCTGACTAAACTCTCTGCCGTCTCTTGTCTCTTTCAGAACCTGCTCTTCAATCACGGCTAATTCGCCCATTGTGAACGCGAGGGAAGGAAATTAAGTGCCGACCGTCTCGATTTCTCCGGGGCTGAAGACTGACTGCTGGCGCACGAAGAGTTAATGTAGATTATATAGCGAGAATGTTCTCATGTATTATAGGACTGGTCCATTATTGAGGCTGGTGGCGGCCATCTTGTAGACTAGGCACACCGAGAGGTGTAGCAGAGCTGAAATAGTCACAGTGACTAAAGTAAAGCTGGTGTAGCTGCCGTCCTCCGTAAAGCCATCATCACATGTCCCGGGGGCTCCGCTCTATCTGTAACACATTGGACACATTTAGGAAGACCCGATTGAGAACTACTGATGTTACCAATGAAGAATCGGTGACATCACTGGTTCACAATCACGTTTTCCTGACATGTTCCTAAATTTGTCAGGCTGAGGCGCCCCTGCCCTGCTCCTCCCACTATTCTAAAGGGGTAAGTGAGGCGACTTAAAGGGGTTGTCCCGTGCCAAGCCTCCTATCTATACTGGCAGCTTATGAAGACTTTTCCTAAGGATATTGCTTTTGCATTGCTGCTTTGTTTGCCTGCTCTGTGCACTTATTCCTCCCATTGTTTACACACACCTTTCCACGGACTTGTGTGATAGGACAAGTGACGTCACTCACTGCTCTGCCGGCAGGACAATCCGGTCAGATAATTGCAGTTTGCTGATAAAGCCGGGTCTGTTATCTCTCTATGTAAACACACAGATAACACTGAGTCCTTCTGTACAGGCATCTGCATATTATCTGATCTGCATAAGTATTGTGATACTTCCTAGTGTCCTGTTCAGCAAGATGGGGGAGAGGGGGATATAGGAAGTGAGAAGACAACAGGGAAAGCCGCTGAAACAGGGAGATGGGAAAACCCTTGTGGCCCCAGGATCGGCCCCATCTAGGCCAGAAGGTTGGTGAACACGTTTATAAGATTCCCCCATTGTTTAGTGCGGCTCTAAAGAGGTGCAGTGACCCTGAGATGGTTGGAGCAAGAATTCGGGAGGTCACGTCCCGCCCCTGAGACGTCACACCAGCTATGACACATCAGGTTTGATCTGGAGAATCCCTTTAAACTCTCTTCACAGGAATGTTCATCCATCCTACAACATGGCCGCCACCTCCGATCCTACATCAAGAACATGCAGTCCCTTCTAGGACCACTGTGTTATGGCTGGTGCAGGGTCTGGGGGGCGTGACCCCAATACTTTGTGCCATGCTCCGGCCCCTCAGACCCTGCACCTGGTATAACACAATGGGGCCAATGTTATAAGCCTGACGTGTAATTCGCCATCTCCGGATACTTCTAAGTCTTATTCTATCCTGTATTAGTTATCTGCGCCCTGTAATATCCCAGTATCACCCAGCTTTCCCAGTATCACCCAGCTTTCCCAGGTAACCCAGCTTTCCCAGTGACGCTTCTGTCCGACCCCTCATTCCATGCCAGGCAGAAATCCTTGTGTCAACCATATTGGTCTTCACCCATCGTTCCCTAGAGCTGATGCTGCCGTCATCCATCACCTCCTGGTATACGGCAGCTCCTCAGCATGTAATACATCCCTGACTTCTCACAGCTGCAGAAACTGCGCAATGTGTCAGCCAAGCCCAATGATTTAAAGGGACCGCCTGCTATTCTGCTCCCCTCCCCCATTTATGATGCCTTATTATATATGTGATCCTCTTAGTCAGAGCTGTATATACTCCCGGCCTGTAGAGTCCACCCGTATATATCACAGCCATACTATACTGATGCTGCCGTCCTGTATACTATAGTATCTTATAGTGCTATATATACCCCTGGTCTGCAGAGACAACTGGTATATAACAGCCATACTATACGGATACTGCTGTCCTGTATACTATGGTAACATATAGTGGTGTATACACCCCCGACCTACAGAGACCACCTGTATACCACAGCCATACCTTACTGATGCTGCCGTCCTATATATAATAATAACATATAGTGCCATCCATGCCGTCCTGTATACTATGGTAACATATAGTGGTGTATACACCCCCAGCCTGCAGAGTCCACCCTGTATACTATAGTAACATATAGTGCCACCTTGTATGCCATAGTAACATATGGTGCCACCCATGCCGTCCTGTATACTATAGTAACATATGGCGCCATCCATGCCGTCCTGTATACTATGTTAATATATAGTGGTGTATATGCCCTCAGCCTGCAGAGTCCACCCTGTATAGTAACATATAGCACCACCCATGCCGTCCTGTATACTATAGTAACATATGGCGCCATCCATGCCGTCCTGTATACTATAGTAACATATGGTGCCACCCATGCCGTCCTGTATACTATGTTAATATATAGTGGTGTATATGCCCTCAGCCTGCAGAGTCCACCCTGTATAGTAACATATAGCACCACCCATGCCGTCCTGTATACTATAGTAACATATGGCGCCATCCATGCCGTCCTGTATACTATAGTAACATATGGCGCCACCCATGCCGTCCTGTATACTATGTTAATATATAGTGGTGTATACGCCCTCAGCCTGCAGAGTCCACCCTGTATAGTAACATATAGCACCACCCATGCCGTCCTGTATACTATAGTAACATATGGCGCCATCCTTAGGTTAGGACGCAGCGTAGTCGGTCTCTTATGGACACGGCATGGGCCACAGGTTGGGCGTTGTATAAATCTCCCCTGAGTACTGACTCAGGATACAATATGGCCGCCTCCTGCATGACCAGGTGACAGGGCTTGTTATACTATGGGCCATATATCGTCGCCATCTACCGTCTCTGCTATAAAACTGCATTTTTTTTATTGTAAAATTGTCAAAAACTGAATAAATGTCAGAATGACAGAACCAGAGTCAGTGTGTACACGCACCTAGTGTCAGGAGGACGGCGGCTTTACCTTGTGGAGATCCTTGTAGTGTAAGCAAAGCATCCTGGGAAATGCATGCAAATGAGCTGTTACTTGTAAGGTGAGCTCAACTGCATAGACATAGGAGACGGGAAGGAGGTCAGACCGGCAGGAGGACATGGAAGGGTCTTATAAGAAAACTGGTCCCTCTGTTACTCCTCCTGGAAATGTAGAACTAGCTGTCTCCTGGGTGTTACCATTTGTGGCTGTCTCTACACATTCTGACACAATCCGGTCAGGGCTACCACATCCACCCCATGTAAGGACACCCCCATACGGCCAGTGAAGTGGTAAAACCCAGTCTATAACCTATACATTTCCAGGCAGAATAATAGAGGAGATTGTGCAGCAAAGAATCGCTATATCATGGTGGTAAGTGCTCAGCGAGCCGGCGGGGCCATTAGCCAAATCTGCTGCAATAGTGGAAATATCCTTAAATCTGACCCAAAAATACATATAAAAATATTCCAGAGCTGGAGCAGCCGAGCCTGGCCGGGACGTCCGACTTCACACCTCGCCCTGTATCGCTGTAGAGATCCTCCACAATGGGCAGAGCCAGCACTGCGGCCTTAACCCTTCCTATACTGCTGTGTGTAAGGACATAGACAAGCGCGGGTAATTAGAGCAGAGTCGCTCCTCCTGGCCGCCCCTCCGCCATTAATCTTCACCTCCCAATAGCTGCTACAAGCGCCCACAGGGGAAATAAGGAGAGAACTTCATTAGAGGAGGGACCGAGGCCTGGCGGGCAGGCGGCTATTGATTTTGGATGGCTTTCCCCTTGCAGTTATGACAGGCCAGGATGTGAGGGAGTGTCCAGCCGTGTACAGGGGGGCTCCGAAATATCGACCCCCATCTCAGCTGTCATAAGAAGACGAGTATTCACACAGACTGGATTACTGTAAGTATGGGGGTGACAACAATTTCACTATCCCGTACCCCGAGTGTCGGCCTGTCATTATCCCGTACCCCGAGTATCGGCCCGTCATTATCCCGTACCCCGAGTGTCGGCCCGTCATTATCCCGTACCCCGAGTGTCGGCCCGTCATTATCCCGTACCCCGAGTGTCGGCCCGTCATTATCCCGTACCCCGAGTGTCGGCCCGTCATTATCCCGTACCCCGAGTGTCGGCCCGTCATTATCCCGTACCCCGAGTGTCGGCCCGTCATTATCCCGTACCCCGAGTATCGGCCCGTCATTATCCCGTACCCCGAGTGTCGGCCCGTCATTATCCCGTACCCCGAGTATCGGCCCGTCATTATCCCGTACCCCGAGTGTCGGCCCGTCATTATCCCGTACCCCGAGTATCGGCCCGTCATTATCCCGTACCCCGAGTATCAGCCCGTCATTATCCCGTACCCCGAGTATCAGCCCGTCATTATCCCGTACCCCGAGTATCAGCCCGTCATTATCCCGTACCCCGAGTATCAGCCCGTCATTATCCCGTACCCCGCTTCCTCATAACTTATCTGCTCCATTAAATACTTGTTATACTATTGATCTTCTTTCTGTGTTATCAGGAACCTAAAATGATGTGCACCCCAAGATTACACCAGTCTCTCGTAGACTTTGCGCCTCTGTCTTTCCTCCTTTATTACATAGTTTCCTCAGACTGTAGGTTGCGGCTGGTTACACAGGACATGTGAGGTCTATTGACGTCCTGTTATTTGGGCCAGTGACAGTCGTTTACTCTCCGCTGCCATATGCCCCTGAGCTGTGTATTTCCAAACTGCGCTCTCAGCCCGGTGACTCACTGCAAACCTCCGACTAGGAATCAATATCTTCCCAGGATCAAATCCCCACAGACCGTTCCGTCAATGGCCCTTGAGATCAATGCAATTATTTTAAGAAGGGCCGAACACATTAAATCCTGCTGAATGTTACTCTCTTATTAATTTGTACCTTTGTGACCTGCTGTGACCGAGTGCAATGACTGGAAGCCCCAGAACCATAGAGATGTGTGCGGGACTAAACTGCTTGTGAGGTCAATCTACCAGACGCACTTAACAGCTGGAGTCAGCAAAGCCTGAATGGGGTCTACACCGGAACAGAGGCGAATAAATCACCGCACAATATCAGGTAGAAAAACCGTTCTATATAGCAACAACCTCACCATGAAGACAATACATGACGTGCTAAACCCTATGTACAAGAATATAACTACTATTATACTACCTTCTATGTACAAGAATATAACTACTATAATACTGCTCCTATGTACAAGAATATAACTACTATAATACTACCTCCTATGTACAAGAATATAACTACTATAATACTGCTCCTATGTACAAGAATATAACTACTATAATACTACTCCTATGTACAAGAATATAACTACTATAATACTGCTCCTATGTACAAGAATATAACTACTATAATACTACCTGCTATGTACAAGAATATAACTACTATAATACTACTCCTATGTACAAGAATATAACTACTATAATACTACTCCTATGTACAAGAATATAACTACTATAATACTGCTCCTATGTACAAGAATATAACTACTATAATACTACTCCTATATACAAGAATATAACTACTATAATACTACCTGCTATGTACAAGAATATAACTACTATAATACTACTCCTATGTACAAGAATATAACTACTATAATACTACCTCCTATATACAAGAATATAACTACTATAATACTACCTGCTATGTACAAGAATATAACTACTATAATACTACTCCTATGTACAAGAATATAACTACTATAATACTACTCCTATGTACAAGAATTTAACTACTATAATACTGCAATGTACAAGAATATAACTACTATAATACTGCTCCTATGTACAAGAATATAACTACTATAATACTGCTCCTATGTACAAGAATATAACTACTATAATACTGCTCCTATGTACAAGAGTATAACTACTATAATACTGCTCCTATGTACAAGAATATAACTACTATAATACTGCTCCTATGTACAAGAATATAACTACTATAATACTGCTCCTATGTACAAGAATATAACTACTATAATACTACCTCCTATGTACAAGAATATAACTACTATAATACTACTCCTATGTACAAGAATATAACTACTATAATACTGCAATGTACAAGAATATAACTACTATAATACTACTCCTATGTACAAGAATATAACTACTATAATACTACTACTATGTACAAGAATATAACTACTATAATACTGCAATGTACAAGAATATAACTACTATAATACTACTCCTATGTACAAGAATATAACTACTATAATACTACCTCCTATGTACAAGAATATAACTACTATAATACTACTCCTATGTACAAGAATATAACTACTATAATACTACTCCTATGTACAAGAATATAACTACTATAATACTACCTCCTATGTACAAGAATATAACTACTATAATACTACTCCTATGTACAAGAATATATCTACTATAATACTACTGCTATGTACAAGAATATACTACTATAATACTACTCTTATGTACAAGAATATAACTACTATAATACTACTGCTATGTACAAGAATATAACTACTATAATACTACTCCTATATACAAGAATATAACTACTATAATACTACTCCTATGTACAAGAATATAACTACTATAATACTACTATGTACAAGAATATAACTACTATAATACTACCTCCTATGTACAAGAATATAACTACTATACTACTACTCCTATGTACAAGAATATAACTACTATAATACTACTCCTATGTACAAGAATATAACTACTATAATACTGCTCCTATGTACAAGAATATAACTACTATAATACTACTCCTATGTACAAGAATATAACTACTATAATACCGCTCCTATGTACAAGAATATAACTACTATAATACTACTCCTATGTACAAGAATATAACTACTATAATACTGCTCCTATGTACAAGAATATAACTACTATAATACTACCTCCTATGTACAAGAATATAACTACTATAATACTACCTCCTATGTACAAGAATATAACTACTATATATATAAAACTTGCAATAACAATGGTTTATATAACCTGAAGTCAATGACAATCTCTTCTCGGTCTGTAGATATTACCGTACTTTGCACACTGCTATAGTCTGTCTTGTGATATACAGAATAATCTTGTCAGTCTGTCCTGCTGGGGGTTATTGTACTTATATTAGACACAGGGGTGTAAAGCATACAGCAACAGAGGGGTTAATGGCGGCAGCGAGTGCGGCTGATGTGAGATCGCAGCGCCTTTCTCTGTGTACGTTTCCCTGATACATCAAACGCGCCCCACGCCGGCTCCTGAGCAGAGATTCAAGGCTCCACATCCAGCCAGTGCGGATCAATGTTCAATAGCTCTCCCCGGCCTGCTCAGCTAACAAGCTCAATGATATAGCGGGAGGCGGCTATAATTGGGGACGCCTGGCAGGGGAACCGGCTCTGTGGATTCAATATCATAAACTGCAGAAAAAATGTATCTATAGAAAATAGACGGAGGCAGATACAGAATTACCAGAGACCAAAAAATACCGCAGAGTGGACGCAGGGATGACCGCCATATAGTGACCCAAACACCATGACGAGATGGATATTACATATCTATATCTATCTTCTATGTATCTCATATGTCACCGATCTCTTAATCCTTCTCCTTGGGGTAGATTTATTCTGCCTCGTACATTAGATGTAAATTACAAAGAGCGTCTCCCCCTCTGGAGGACCCCGGACGTCCCGGCCTATTTACAACCTATTGACTGGAAACTGCAATACTCATTTTCCCCAGTGGTGGCGCTGCAGGGATCCTGAAGACTTTCTATCCAGATCTCAGCTGATCACAAGATCGCAGGATTGGAACGTTGTAAGATTGTTGACCCCCTACTGCAGTATCTTACAGGACAGTCACCTCATTGCTGAACATGGCCGCCGCCGCCGCCTCTGATACACTTGTAAAACTTCTGCCGTGATTTTTATTTTTGGCTCACAACTTTGTTTTTTAAAAAAATATATGTGCAAAAAAGAAAAAAGTTGAAATCAAGGATTTTTATTCTTTCTTTTGAACGTCTTTCCCTTTGAAATCTTCAAAGTTTGCAGCCCCTGCGAGATATCGGCGGCGTCACCTGGTCGGCGTACTTTCCTATTTATGAGAAGCAGCGGTGGGTGAAATCTGTTAAGGGAAGGATATAGTAGAATCAAAGGCAAATAACAACACGAGCGGCGGGGAGAGCGGCTTACTCGAGCGCAACTAACCAAAGATTCTCCCAAGCATCAGTAATTTTTAATTTCCTCTTTTTCTTAGGAATTTTGCGTATCGCCGGTGCAGCCTCCATGTTACCTTCTCCATCGCTGACGAGAAACAAAATTACAGGTGCGACCCCTGCCCTACCGGATAATAGGACGCCATTCAGATCCACCGCCCGCAAGTGATTTGAGGTTTATTCCTCTGGGTGTGAATACTTTTGCAACCACCTTTTTTATTGCTCCAATGCTCACAGACTGTTTGGCGCTCACGGCTCCTGTGCAGGTTTATGGACAATCCATGTTAAATATTGTGGAACGCCCCTTTAAATTTTATACAATGTGACCCTGAATTTGCAATTTGAGTTAAACATCCCTTTAATTCTTGTCTGTGACTCCTTGCTCCATTAAGGAGTACAAGAGCGATTCGATAGAAATCTACTGCCTGCAAATGATTTGAGTTTCTTTTTAGGGGGGGGTGAATACTTTTGCAACCCCCGTTTTTATTGCTGCAATGCCTCTAGAAGTAACAATGAAACAGCTTTGCACACAGTCTTGCTTTAAAATCACGCTCGGTTATGTGTACGCAGCTCCTCTGCAGACTCATAGCTCTCCCTGGGTATATACTATATACCATGTAACACCCCTTTTAAGTTTTATAGACTGGGATCTGAGCTTTTGGGTAGTTTTGGTTACACGTCCCTTTAATGCTGGACTAGAGTGTGGCACATGATAGAAACGTCCTCCTCGCTCTGCACATTTCGCTGTCAGGGTCGCGCCGTCTCGTAGTCTCCTGGTCCCAGATGGTGGGAGGACATGATGAGCAGGAGAAGGACGAGGCAGTGCTCACCTCTACAGCTGCAGGTGACTCCGAGGAGAGACTGTTCATCCATCTCGTGTCAGCACAACAAGCTCAGACCTGGTCCCAGCTGGGGATTAAAAAGGACAAAGCAATGTGACCCAGTGACAGCGCCGGCAGAACTGTGTCCTGGGGGATTGTGGGGGCGCCGACTACCCCTCTATCTTATAGAACATCACACAGTCCGCTGCAGGGACTTCATACTTACATTATACACACAAGTATATATCACACACTCCAGATATTCCAGGAGACAATATTTGCCATTACTGGTGCCCTGGTGTATAACACCCTGTCCCTCTGCTCAGACCACTGAGGCTCGCCGAATCTGACCTGGTCCTGTAATAGGAGTCACCGCCGCAACGAGTGACTGACGGAGGAGTCAGCGGGATTAGGGAGAAGTGGAAGGAACCGCAGAAACTCAGCTACAAAGAGAAAACCCCAGAACGTTACAGAGCGGGGGCGCCACACAGTGGTGAGGGGTATAGTGCTAGAACAGAGCGGGGGTGCCACACAGTGGTGAGGGGTATAGTGCTAGAACAGAGCGGGGGCGCCACATAGTGGTGAGGGGTATAGTGCTAGACCAGTGTGGGGGTGCCACATAGTGGTGAGGGGTACAGTGCTAGAACAGACCAGGGTGGGGGCGCCACACAGTGGTGAGGGGTATAGTGCTAGACCAGTGTGGGGGTGCCACATAGTGCTGAAGCGTATAGTGCTAGAACAGAACGGGGGTGTCACATAGTGGTGAGGGGTATAGTGCTAGAACAGACCGGGGTGGGGGTGCCACATAGTGGTGAGGGGTATAGTGCTAGAACAGACCAGGGTGGGGGCGCCACATGGTGGTGAGGGGTATAGTGCTAGAACAGAGTGGGGTAGGGGTGCCACATAGTGCTGAAGAGTATACTGCTAGTACAGAGTGGGGGCGCCAAGGAGCAGAGGGCAGACTAACATTCTGCTGACTCCATAGTGTGTATAGTACAACGCCACCATTAGACTCTGGAGCGGTGGAAACCTGCTCCGTACAGTGACCAAGTCTCTCTGGTGGTCTGATGGACCAGTCTGGGTTCGGTCAACGTTACCTGCCCGACTATACTGTGCCATCTGTAGTCTGGTGGAGGAGGGGTAACACTATGGGGGTCTGTTTTTAAGGGATCGGCCTTAAGGTTAATCTTACTGCTTCATCCGTTTCAGACAAATGTCACTTCCATCTTTGGCTTCGTTTCTGTTCCAGCATGGCCGCGCCCCAGAGCACAAAGCAAGGTCCATAAAGACATGAGGAGGAGTTTGGTGCCGAAGAACCGGACTTAGCCGCTGAGAGCCCTGACCTGAACCCCAAGGGATGACCTGGAGCAGAGATGGGGAGCCGGGTCCAACAATGTCCAACATCAGGGTCTGAGCTGACTAATGATCTTCTGGGTGACGGGGCAAAAATAAACCCAGAAAGTAGAATAAAAGAAGGAGCGACTCATGGGGGTGTCCTAAAGGCTCCTCGAGGTGGGACGTGGACAAAGTCCAATACTCATTTTTGTTGACAGACCTGAAATGGTTGCAGCCGTTGCGGTTTCCTCGCATCTTATAAGGAGCTAATAGGTCTCACATTTCACCTCTCTGTTCACTCTGCAAAGTCAAAAAGTCACCGGCGCTCTGAAATGTTACAACCCGCCTTACATTTCCCGTCTTGTTGTCTTCGGCTCCGGCAGAAATTGCAGTCACTAAAAAAAGCCCAAGAGAGCGGCCGAAAACCTGCGGAGTGCAAAGCATCGGGGGATCGGTGCACTCAGGAAACATTCGGGCATCGCTGAGTCCTCGCACTTTGTGTGACCTGCACATTCTACCTAGAGATCTCAGTCATGGCGGTGAGATGGGACCGTAGGTGATGTGCGTATTTTGTAGTAGGACCGGGCAGAATTGCTCCCTCCACCCCACAAGGGCCAGTTCACCTGGTGAGTACAACGGTGCAGGCAGGAGCAGCTGTCACTTAGCAGCCACCGCCCTCTGCGTGACAGCAAAAAGGATTTGTCATCCACATGATGTCATCAGGACCCGAACTAGACATCAATCACCAGATTTCAAGCCGTGCAAATTTTTGGAAAAAGTTGTGTGCTTCCAATTGTCTTGGCTCCCAATAGAAGGTCAACCCAAATCTCGGTAGCCTTCAAAAAGTACAACGTAGCCAATGTCCTCCTCCAACCATCCTATATGGCAGGACATTTGACCCCCAGGACACTCCGCTTGGGCCTAATTTGATAAATTTTAGGTGCCCATGGTAATAAGGCGTTCACTACAGACAATAACAGGTGAAAGTGGGTCCCCATTGAGGTGCAAGGTTTTTGCAGCTGGGCCCAATATTCATTTTACCTTTGTCAGACACACAACGTCAGATTTAGAAACAACGCCATCTATAGGCTGTGTCTGATACTGCAGCATTCGAGGGAGCAGCCCATGTTGGAGAGGGATATGCTTATTGGCCCTCGGATAACTCCTCCTGGCTGAGCAATTGTTAAGCAGAATGGCAACGTAAAACACTAACCCCCCCTTGGCCCTAGGATAACTCCTCCTGGCTGAGCAATTCTCAGGGCTTTAAGTGCAGATTGAAGTAAATCAGAGATCCTTCTTTGAATTCTTAAGTCCTGCAGATATTAAAGTACAGACAGGCTCCCCAAGATGTTCCCCTAAATCATGTTGCGAGAAACCAATCTCCTGTACAACGCCATTGCAATGAATGCGACATACCATAGCCTGACACCCGGCCGTGTCCTGAGGGCGCACAGCTCACATACAAGGCTTCTGAGAAGTTACTCTGAAAGTTTGGACATGTTGAGTCCCTCCGGGATTTCTCATCAGCACGAGTGTATTTTCCGCTTGTTGTTGTGTGCGGTTAATGATGTCAGGAATAATTAGTCTAGAAAGATAATAGAAAAGGAGACAATTAACAGAGAAAAAATAGAATCTGAACTTTAAAACGATTTCCCCAGAGAAACTTTATGTAAAAGTAGAAAAACTTGTCAGGAGGCGAAAAAGTAGGAGCGAAGAGAAGGATCGGCAGTAGTGACAGCCGCCACCAGGAGGAGCTCAGGAGCTGACCGCAGACTGGGCAGTTATATATATAAACAATAGGCAACTGACTCCTGAGCTCCCCCTGGTGGTGCTGCAGGAAGTCGGAATTTTAAAATGGATTCTATATTTGTGCAGAGGATTTGGAGCTCTGTCTCAGTTCTAGGCAATGGTGGCCAATTGTGGACCTTTACCCTGGGGTCTCTAAAGTTGGAGGACTGATATAAGAAAGCTGAAATCTACAATCACATCAGCCAAGGACAGAGGGCCCCATGTAGAAGGGGCCCACAATAATGTTTGTAATCAACGTGTCACCTTGGCCCAGGCTTTAATAATATGGAGCTCATTCTGACAACCGCTGTAAATACATCAAGAAAGCTCCGCTGTACACCTGAGTGATAAAACCTGCTGCCTTCAGCCACCACTAGGGGGAGCTCAGTGCATAAAAATGAATACAGCGAACATTGAACTCAATAGAAGCTGTAAAATCTCCTTACACTGTGCTGCCCCTAGTGGGTTTTGTAGGAAAATGCAGAAAACCAATGTCAGTAAGCAGGAGATTAGCGCTGGGCCCCACCAGCCACGGGCCCCATAGCAGCTGAACTTCATCAATTGTTTTATTGAACAGTTTACCTATCGTTCAATTAGATGCCACAGTTGGTGGAGGATACAGTATGACCCCCCCCCCATATCCAGATACGTTATATATGATCCGTACAGGACCTGGTATATTATAATTCTCAGCATCATGGCGGCTGCGAGGGGCGATGACGGAGATGTTTGCAGATCTATGTCCTTGTCTTATCAATCACATTGCACATCAGAGCCATGCAGGCAGAGTGGTAATAAAGAAGCGCCCTGACAGCTCTGTGTACGGCAGCTCCCCCCCGCCAGGGCCACAATCAGGGCCGGCCTTCTGGGCTACATGTTATTCCCTTCACTAATAGTAATAGAATTTAATGGTTTGGCAAAACAGATGAGTGACGGAGGAGCGGCCGGGGCTGACAGGCGGCACAAATGAAGAGGTGACAGCAAAAGCAAACTTAAAGGGACAGGGACGTCACCAGTATACAAGATGCAGAGGACCAGAGCCCTGGACATGTAGACTTATTCCTGACCAGACCCTCTGCAGTGTCCCTGTACATACCCCATGTGAGCAAATCAACCCCCTCCCCGCACAGGGGGCAATATCAATAACCCCTGACCTTGTGCCAACCCAGGAAAATACTCAATCTACCCGATCACATGGATTCATGACTGAGCCAAGGGAAGAAGAACATAAAGTACTCAGCGTGTCCTCAATTACCTTACCTGGAGAACAGAGAGTCAAGAAAATTGCCCAATGGACATCAGTCTCCCAAGGAATACATATATTTAGCCTATTTATGCCCCTTGTTTTGCATGTGCATATAGCGAATGTGCCCTAAAAATCATGAAGGTTGGAAGGCTTAGATAAATTATAGTTGAAGTTGTCTGAAGGCGCAGATCCTAGTAATTTTCCCATCAGCTTCATGTGACACTTTGTGACCTACTAAGAGCTTAAAACACTGGCACATAAGTTAATACATGTAATATCAAAGTCGCCAAGCAGAGGGTGCCCTGAAAACCATGAAAGAATTGTGTTGTTCGTAAAAGTCAATAAAGTTCAAGTTGTCTGAAGGCTTAAAGCAAGTTGAAGTATTAAGTTGGATTGTTTTTTCTCCGCTCTCTGGCTATACAGGTGGGTGTTTTAGGGATTTACTATTTTATCATAATATGATTGTTTGATTATATATTTGTAATAAAGATTGAAAGTAATAAAAAGTTGTCTGAAGGTGCAAATCACAACACTGACACATTAAATTATACATGTCACATCAGCAGATTTTAGCTACTTTATACTATAAATAGGTAACATACCCCAAAAATCATGAAGGTTGGCAGGCTAGGAGAAGCCAGGCTTTTAGTAAAACTCAGAAAGTTAAAGTTGTCTGAAGGTGCAGATTCTAGTGGTTTTCGTACCAGCATTAAGTTGCACAGTTTGGCCTAGAAAGTTCCAAGTCTGGCACACAAGTTTATACATGTGGCGTAGACAGACTTTGGCTCCTTTATGCTCCCCCCCACCCCCCTCTTTGTCCTTCCTACATGCCCTGAAAGTCATAAAGGTTGGCAGCCTTGCATTAAAGTCAATGCAGTTGAAGTTGTCTGATGGCGCAGATCTTAGTATTTTTATAGTTAGACTGTTTGACCTAGGAAGAGTTAACTGCTGGCACACGAGTTGGCTCCCGCTTAGATAGCGCCCGGTCACCTGTCCTCATTTGCCTCTTTCGACGCCCTCCGTAGGGAGCAGAGTACAATGCTTTACATTTTTACTGTCGGAACTTAATGAGTCCAGAACTACAACTCCCAGGATACGCTCCAGCCATAAATGTAGATGAGAAATTCAGTAAAAGAAGGAAAAAAAAAATTCTATGTAAATGCCAATCCTGCCCACTGCTTCTGCCAGGCTGGGCCCGGTGCCAAGGCGAGGCTGCCAGCACACATAGACATAATGTACATGCTTTCATCTCTGGGGTGCCATCAGTGGGGTGCAGCTGCTGTCTGAGCCTGAGATATTGTCACATCCCGCGAGGTAGTAAAACCTCTTCTCTGCCGCACTCGCCTTTGATTTCCAGCGCTCGCACAATACGGCAGATGGAGCCGAGTCAGACGCCATTTGGTCTATTCATTAATATCCGCACTCGTATTAGCGATTCCCAAATTATCCTGCGCTCTACCTGCTCTAACCAGCTCCTCCTGACCTTTCTCCAGAGAAGACTGCAATGAAATCCCCCAATGGACTCGGCCCTGAATGCCTACGTGCCCACCCTCTAATCCTGATTGACAACCACTGGGGAGGGGGCATTTACCTCCCATGATGGGGGGCAGTATGTTGTATGAATATATCCCATACAGTAGTGTTATCCTGTATATAAAAGCTGCGGGGCATTGAGGACTATTATATGGAAGGGCCCCTGAGAGCCAGGATGGCCCCTAGACCCTGGACGCCCTTAGACTCGCACCAGGACCAATCCATGACTTACCTTTTACAGCCACAACCATTGAATGGCTTCCATACTCAATGGGGCCGATGACATGAGGTCTGGGCCATTTTCCTGGCCCTAGGGGCTATGACCCGGATGGATGGCTCTCCAAGCTCCATAGATCCAATGCCATGGCCAACTATAGGCCATATGGGTCTAATGACAATAAAGGGGCTAACAGAGGTCTAGTCCATAAGGGGCAATTACCTCCTGTTATCTGACTAGTCCCGACCTACGGGTGATAGATACCAACATGAATGGAAAACGGGCCAAACACATCAATGTGGACTGAATCTGCTGATGTCCAAGGGACCGACCAACAATCTAATGTCTAATGGGCGTGCCAAGAGCAGATGTCTGGAGATGGAAGATTCAGGCTGGATTTCAACATACCCAATCCTTGTGTTCTGAGGGGAGAAGTCTGATATCCACTTACTCCCTCTCATATCACCCCAGCCCTGCATATAGATAGGTTACTGTCACCAGATCCAGTATATCACCCCAGCCCTGCAGATAGATAGGTTACTGTCACCAGATCCAGTATATCACCCCAGCCCTGCAGATAGATAGGTGACTGTCACCAGAACCAGCATATCACCCCAGCCCTGCAGATAGATAGGTTACTGTCACCAGAACCAGCATATCACCCAGCCCTGCAGATAGATAGGTTACTGTCACCAGAACCAGCATATCACCCAGCCCTGCAGATAGATAGGTGACTGTCACCAGAACCAGCATATCACCCCAGCTCTGCAGATAGATAGGTTACTGTCACCAGAACCAGCATATCACCCCAGCCCTGCAGATAGATAGGTTACAGTCACCAGAATCAGCATATCACCCCAGCCCTGCAGATAGATAGGTTACTGTCACCAGAACCAGCATATATCACCCCAGCCCTGCAGATAGATAGGTTACTGTCACCAGAACCAGCATATCACCCCAGCCCTGCAGATAGATAGGTTAGTGTCACCAGAACCAGCATATCACCCCAGCTCTGCAGATAGATAGGTTGCTGTCACCAGACCCAGCATATCACCCCAGCCCTGCAGATAGATAGGTTATTGTCACCAGAACCAGCATATCACCCCGGCCCTGCAGATAGATAGGTTACTGTCACCAGATCCAGCATATCACCCCAGCCCTGCAGATAGATAGGTTACTGTCACCAGACCCAGCATATCACCCCAGCCCTGCAGATAGATAGGTTACCAGAACCAGCATATCACCCCAGCCCTGCAGATAGATAGGTTATTGTCACCAGAACCAGCATATCACCCCGGCCCTGCAGATAGATAGGTTACTGTCACCAGATCCAGCATATCCCCCCAGCCCTGCAGATAGATAGGTTACTGTCACCAGACCAAGCATATCACTCCAGCCCTGCAGATAGATAGGTTACTGTCACCAGACCCAGCATATCACCCCAGCCCTGCAGATAGGCTACTGTCACCAGACCCAGCATATCACCCCAGCCCTGCAGATAGATAGGTTACGGTCACCAGACCCAGCATATCACCCCAGCCCTGCAGATAGATAGGTTACCAGAACCAGCATATCACCCCAGCCCTGCAGATAGATAGGTTACTGTCACCAGAACCAGCATATCACCCCAGCTCTGCAGATAGATAGGTTACTGTCACCAGAACCAGCATATCACCCCAGCCCTGCAGATAGATAGGTTACTGTCACCAGAACCAGCATATATCACCCCAGCCCTGCAGATAGATAGGTTACTGTCACCGGACCCAGCATATCACCCCAGTCCTGCAGATAGATAGGTTACTGTCACCAGAACCAGCATATTACCCCAGCCCTGCAGATAGATAGGTTAGTGTCACCAGAACCAGCATATCACCCCAGCTCTGCAGATAGATAGGTTACTGTCACCAGACCCAGCATATCACCCCAGCCCTGCAGATAGATAGGTTACTGTCACCAGAACCAGCATATCACCCCAGCCCTGCAGATAGATATGCTTGGTCTGGTGACAGTAACCTATCACCCCATTCCTGCAGATAGATAGGTTACTGTCACCAGACCCAGCATATCACCCCAGCCCTGCAGATAGATAGGTTATTGTCACCAGACCAAGCATATCACCCCAGCCCTGCAGATAGATAGGTTACTGTCACCAGACCAAGCATATCACCCCAGCCCTGCAGATAGATAGGTTATTGTCACCAGACCCAGCATATCACCCCAGCCCTGCAGATAGATAGGTTACTGTCACCAGACCCAGCATATCACCCCAGCCCTGCAGATAGATAGGTTACTGTCACCAGAACCAGCATATCACCCCAGCTCTGCAGATAGATAGGTTACTGTCACCAGAACCAGCATATCACCCCAGCCCTGCAGATAGATAGGTTACTGTCACCAGAACCAGCATATATCACCCCAGCCCTGCAGATAGATAGGTTACTGTCACCGGACCCAGCATATCACCCCAGTCCTGCAGATAGATAGGTTACTGTCACCAGAACCAGCATATCACCCCAGCCCTGCAGATAGATAGGTTAGTGTCACCAGAACCAGCATATCACCCCAGCTCTGCAGATAGATAGGTTACTGTCACCAGACCCAGCATATCACCCCAGCCCTGCACATAGATAGGTTATTATCACCAGAACCAGCATATCACCCCGGCCCTGCAGATAGATAGGTTACTGTCACCAGATCCAGCATATCACCCCAGCCCTGCAGATAGATAGGTTATTATCACCAGACCCAGCATATCACCCCAGCCCTGCAGATAGATAGGTTACTGTCACCAGACCCAGCATATCACCCCAGCCCTGCAGATAGATAGGTTACTGTCGCCAGAACCAGCATATCACCCCAGCTCTGCAGATAGATAGGTTACTGTCACCAGAACCAGCATATCACCCCAGCCCTGCAGATAGATAGGTTACTGTCACCAGAACCAGCATATATCACCCCAGCCCTGCAGATAGATAGGTTACTGTCACCGGACCCAGCATATCACCCCAGTCCTGCAGATAGATAGGTTACTGTCACCAGAACCAGCATATCACCCCAGCCCTGCAGATAGATAGGTTAGTGTCACCAGAACCAGCATATCACCCCAGCTCTGCAGATAGATAGGTTACTGTCACCAGACCCAGCATATCACCCCAGCCCTGCAGATAGATAGGTTATTATCACCAGAACCAGCATATCACCCCGGCCCTGCAGATAGATAGGTTACTGTCACCAGATCCAGCATATCACCCCAGCTCTGCAGATAGATAGGTTACTGTCACCAGATCCAGCATATCCCCCCAGCCCTGCAGATAGATAGGTTACTGTCACCAGACCAAGCATATCACCCCAGCCCTGCAGATAGATAGGTTACTGTCACCAGACCCAGCATATCACCCCAGCCCTGCAGATAGATAGGTTACTGTCACCAGAACCAGCATGTCACCCCAGCCCTGCAGATAGATAGGTTACTGTCACCAGATCCAGCATATCCCCCCAGCCCTGCAGATAGATAGGTTACTGTCACCAGACCAAGCACATCACCCCAGCCCTGCAGATAGATAGGTTACTGTCACCAGACCCAGCATATCACCCCAGCCCTGCAGATAGATAGGTTACTGTCACCAGAACCAGCATGTCACCCCAGCCCTGCAGATAGATATGCTTGGTCTGGTGACAGTAACCTATCACCCCATTCCTGCAGATAGATAGGTTACTGTCACCAGACCAAGCATATCACCCCAGCCCTGCAGATAGATAGGTTACTTTCACCAGACCAAGCATATCACCCCAGCCCTGCAGATAGATAGGTTACTGTCACCAGACCCAGCATATCACCCCAGCCCTGCAGATAGATAGGTTATTGTCACCAGACCAAGCATATCACCCAGCCCTACAGATAGATAGGTTACTGTCACCAGACCCAGCATATCACCCCAGCCCTGCAGATAGATAGGTTACCAGAACCAGCATATCACCCCAGCCCTGCAGATAGATAGGTTACTGTCACCAGAACCAGCATATCACCCCAGCCCTGCAGATAGATAGGTTACTGTCACCAGACCCAGCATATCACCCCAGCCCTGCAGATAGATAGGTTACTGTCACCGGACCAAGCATATCACCCCAGTCCTGCAGATAGATAGGTTACTGTCACCAGAACCAGCATATCACCCCAGCCCTGCAGATAGATAAGTTACTGTCACCGGACCCAGCATATCACCCCAGTCCTGCAGCTAGATAGGTTACTGTCACAAGAACCAGCATATCACCCCAGCCCTGCAGATAGATAGGTTAGTGTCACCAGAACCAGCATATCACCCCAGCTCTGCAGATAGATAGGTTACTGTCACCAGACCAAGCATATCACCCCAGCCCTGCAGATAGATAGGTTATTGTCACCAGACCCAGCATATCACCCCAGCCCTGCAGATAGATAGGTTACTGTCACCAGATCCAGCATATCACCCCAGCCCTGCAGATAGATAGGTTACTGTCACCAGACCAAGCATATCACCCCAGCCCTGCAGATAGATAGGTTACTGTCACCAGACCCAGCATATCACCCCAGCCCTGCAGATAGATAGGTTACCAGAACCAGAATATCACCCCAGCCCTGCAGATAGATATGCTTGGTCTGGTGACAGTAACCTATTACCGCATTCCTGCAGATAGGTTACTGTCACCAGACCCAGCATATCACCCCAGCCCTGCAGATAGATAGGTTACTGTCACCAGACCAAACATATCACCCCAGCCCTGCAGATAGATAGGTTACTATCACCAGACCAAGCATATCACCCCAACCCTGCAGATAGATAGGTTATTGTCACCAGACCCAGCATATCACCCCAGTCCTGCAGATAGATAGGTTACTGTCACCAGACCCAGCATATCACCCCAGCCCTGCAGATAGATAGGTTACTGTCACCAGACCAAGCATATCACCCCAGCCCTGCAGATAGATAGGTTACTGTCACCAGACCCAGCATATCACCCCAGCCCTGCAGATAGATAGGTTACCAGAACCAGCATATCACCCCAGCCCTGCAGATAGATAGGTTATTGTCACCAGAACCAGCATATCACCCCGGCCCTGCAGATAGATAGGTTACTGTCACCAGATCCAGCATATCCCCCCAGCCCTGCAGATAGATAGGTTACTGTCACCAGACCAAGCATATCACCCCAGCCCTGCAGATAGATAGGTTACTGTCACCAGAACCAGCATGTCACCCCAGCCCTGCAGATAGATATGCTTGGTCTGGTGACAGTAACCTATCACCCCATTCCTGCAGATAGATAGGTTACTGTCACCAGACCCAGCATATCACCCCAGCCCTGCAGATAGATAGGTTACTTTCACCAGACCAAGCATATCACCCCAGCCCTGCAGATAGATAGGTTACTGTCACCAGACCCAGCATATCACCCCAGCCCTGCAGATAGATAGGTTATTGTCACCAGACCAAGCATACCACCCAGCCCTACAGATAGATAGGTTACTGTCACCAGACCCAGCATATCACCCCAGCCCTGCAGATAGATAGGTTTCCAGAACCAGCATATCACCCCAGCCCTGCAGATAGATAGGTTACTGTCACCAGAACCAGCATATCACCCCAGCCCTGCAGATAGATAAGTTACTGTCACCAGAACCAGCATATATCACCCCAGCCCTGCAGATAGATAGGTTACTGTCACCGGACCCAGCATATCACCCCAGTCCTGTAGATAGATAGGTTACTGTCACAAGAACCAGCATATCACCCCAGCCCTGCAGATAGATAGATTAGTGTCACCAGAACCAGCATATCACCCCAGCTCTGCAGATAGATAGGTTACTGTCACCAGACCAAGCATATCACCCCAGCCCTGCAGATAGGTTATTGTCACCAGACCCAGCATATCACCCCAGCCCTGCAGATAGATAGGTTATTGTCACCAGAACCAGCATATCACCCCGGCCCTGCAGATAGATAGGTTACTGTCACCAGATCCAGCATATCACCCCAGCCCTGCAGATAGATAGGTTACTGTCACCAGACCAAGCATATCACCCCAGCCCTGCAGATAGATAGGTTACTGTCACCAGACCCAGCATATCACCCCAGCCCTGCAGTTAGATAGGTTATTGTCACCAGACCCAGCATATCACCCCAGTCCTGCAGATAGATAGGTTACTGTCACCAGACCCAGCATATCACCCCAGCCCTGCAGATAGATAGGTTACCAGAACCAGCATATCACCCCAGCCCTGCAGATAGATAGGTTACTGTCACCAGAACCAGCATATCACCCCAGCCCTGCAGATAGATAGGTTACTGTCACCAGACCCAGCATATCACCCCAGCCCTGCAGATAGATAGGTTACTGTCACCAGACCCAGCATATCACCCCAGCCCTGCAGATAGGTAGGTTACTGTCACCAGACCAAGCATATCACCCCAGCCCTGCAGATAGATAGGTTACTGTCACCAGACCAAGCATATCACCCCAGCCCTGCAGATAGATAGGTTATTGTCACCAGAACCAGCATATCACCCCGGCCCTGCAGATAGATAGGTTACTGTCACCAGATCCAGCATATCACCCCAGCCCTGCAGATAGATAGGTTACTGTCACCAGACCAAGCATATCACCCCAGCCCTGCAGATAGATAGGTTACTGTCACCAGACCCAGCATATCACCCCAGCCCTGCAGTTAGATAGGTTATTGTCACCAGACCCAGCATATCACCCCAGTCCTGCAGATAGATAGGTTACTGTCACCAGACCCAGCATATCACCCCAGCCCTGCAGATAGATATGCTTGGTCTGGTGACAGTAACCTATCACCCCATTCCTGCAGATAGGTTACTGTCACCAGACCCAGCATATCACCCCAGCCCTGCAGATAGATAGGTTACTGTCACCAGACCAAGCATATCACCCCAGCCCTGCAGATAGATAGGTTACTGTCACCAGACCCAGCATATCACCCCAGCCCTGCAGATAGATAGGTTATTGTCACCAGACCAAGCATATCACCCCAGCCCTGCAGATAGATAGGTTACTGTCACCAGACCAAGCATATCACCCCAGCCCTGCAGATAGATAGGTTATTGTCACCAGACCCAGCATATCACCCCAGCCCTGCAGATAGATAGGTTATTGTCACCAGACCAAGCATATCACCCCAGCCCGGCAGATAGATAGGTTACTGTCACCAGAACCAGCATATCACCCCAGCCCTGCAGATAGATAGGTTACTGTCACCAGATCCAGCATATCACCCCAGCCCTGCAGATAGATAGGTTACTGTCACCAGACCAAGCATATCACCCCAGCCCTGCAGATAGATAGGTTACTGTCACCAGACCCAGCATATCACCCCAGCCCTGCAGATAGATAGGTTACTGTCACCAGACCAAGCATATCACCCCAGCCCTGCAGATAGATAGGTTACTGTCACCAGACCAAGCATATCACCCCAGCCCTGCAGATAGATAGGTTATTGTCACCAGACCCAGCATATCACCCCAGCCCTGCAGATAGATAGGTTATTGTCACCAGACCCAGCCTATCACCCCAGCCCTGCAGATAGATAGGTTACTGTCACCAGAACCAGCATATCACCCCAGCCCTGCAGATAGATAGGTTATTGTCACCAGACCAAGCATATCACCCCAGCCCTGCAGATAGATAGGTTACTGTCACCAGACCAAGCATATCACCCCAGCTCTGCAGATAGATAGGTTATTGTCACCAGACCCAGCATATCACCCCAGCCCTGCAGATAGATAGGTTATTGTCACCAGACCAAGCATATCACCCCAGCCCGGCAGATAGATAGGTTACTGTCACCAGAACCAGCATATCACCCCAGCCCTGCAGATAGATAGGTTACTGTCACCAGAACCAGCATATCACCCCAGTCATGCAGATAGATAGGTTACTGTCACCAGAACCAGCATATCACCCCAGCCTTGCAGATAGATAGGTTATTGTCACCTGAATCACTACTTGTGAGTTGCTGCCTGTGTTGCTGAGAGATTGTTATTTTATGAATATGCAAATGAGCTCTTTGGAGCAATGGCAACGTCCTTGTTGCTTCAAAGAGCTCATTTGCATATTTACTAGTTCAACAATATCTCAATAAATGGTTTATCCAGTCTTATGTGCAGGACAGTATACATCTTATTATAGCTACTTACCATTGGTAACATTTTGGTCTACACCCACAGACCCCTATTACTACACAAATTGTTACACTTGTATCTCAGACTGATACATTGTAGCAAACTCAGGAGCAGGCAGAGATATGTTCTGACAATGGACTTGGCTCACACTGAATTGTAACAAACCCTCAGCTGTGAGAAGTGTCGGAGTCTTACAGGCTTTCAGAATAAGAAGGTTTCCATTCACTGACAGCAAGAAGAGGCAGTAGAAACACAATTTATTAGAAGTTTTTGGAACTTTCCATTATATACAGTGCCAGGCGCCATGATCTGTATGGTCACTATCACTTCACCGAACGTTCAAGAGCCTATTCAGACAGAGAAACATAGAGATGAAAAAGTCAGTGAAAAAAATATCATATCCTGTACCCATCTGCCGAATCTCAGCTCAGTCATGTGAATTCTGTGTACGATAGGACTGGTATCTGTATACAGTAGTAATGACAGGCGGTAAAGGGTTAAGCACCGGCAGTGGCGCAGTCTGTATACTATAGGACTGGTATCTGTATACAGTAGTAATGACAGGCGGTAAAGGGTTAAGTGGTGGCACAGTCTGTATACTATAGGCTATACTATATACTGTGGCGCAGTCTGTATACTATAGGATTGTATCTGTATACAGTAGTAATGACAGGCAGTGAAGGGTTAAGCGGTGGCAAAGTCTGTATACTATAGGATTGTATCTGTATACAATAGCAATGAGCAGGCTGTGATGGGTTAAGTGGTGGCACAGTCTGTATACTATAGGCTATACTATATACTATGGCGCAGTCTGTATACTATAGGACTGGTATTTATATACAGTGGTAATGACAGGCGTTGAAGGGTTAAGTGGCGGCGTTGGCGCAGTCTGTATACTATAGGACTGGTATCTGTATACAGTAGTAATGAGCAGGCAGTGAAGGGTTAAGCGGTGGCGCAGTCTGTATACTATAGGCTATACTATATACTGTGTGCAGTCTGTATACTATAGGACTGGTATCTGTATACAGTGGTAATGAACAGGCTGTGAAGGGTTAAGTGGTGGCACAGTTTGTATACTATAGGATTGTATCTGTATACAGTAGTAATGAGCAGGCAGTGAAGGGTTAAGCGGTGGCGCAGTCTGTATACTATAGGCTATACTATATACTGTGGCGCAGTCTGTATACTATAGGACTGGTATCTGTATACAGTAGTAATGAGCAGGCAGTGAAGGGTTAAGTGGTGGCGCAGTCTGTGTACTTGTAGTAGAGCAGACACCTTGTTTCCAGATCTATATTCTCCGAGTGTCTCTCTTCCCTTTGTAGCATCTTCAGCTTTTCCTTCTTGTTCGGAGGCTGCGAAGAAGCTTCTGACGTCCGGCTGTCACGGTCTGAGCGTCCACGAGCCGAGATCTCGCTGTTCTGGACAAGGAAAGTGACATCCTGAGCGGATCCTGACTGCAAGGACTGAGGCCCGGTGACAGATACAGCAGCTTATCATACTGGGGGTGCAGGCTGTGAAGAAGGGGGGCGAGACCTCTAATCTGGGCTGAGAGACTGCTGTACGGAGGACGAGAGCGTCACGTAGACATAAGGCTGTGTATATAGGGACTGAGACCCATAATGTGGACTGAGAGACCGCTGTACAGAGGACGAGACCGTCACGTAGACCTAAGGCCGTGTATACAGGGAGTGAGACCCATAATGTGGACTGAGAGACTGCTATAGAGAGGACGAGACCGTCACGTAGACCTAAGGCCGTGTATACAGGGAGAAAGACCCTTAATAAGGACTGAGAGACTACCGTATGGAGGATGAGAGTGTCACATAGACCTATGGCCGTGTATACAGGGAGTGAGGCCCATAATGGGGACTGAGAGACTGCTGTACGGAGGATGAGAGCGTCACGTAGACCTAAGGCCGTGTATACAGGGAGAAAGACCCTTAATAAGGACTGAGAGACTACCGTATGGAGGATGAGAGTGTCACATAGACCTATGGCCGTGTATACAGGGAGTGAGGCCCATAATGGGGACTGAGAGACTGCTGTACGGAGGATGAGAGCGTCACGTAGACCTAAGGCCGTGTATACAGGGAGAAAGACCCTTAATAAGGACTGAGAGACTACCGTATGGAGGATGAGAGTGTCACATAGACCTATGGCCGTGTATACAGGGAGTGAGGCCCATAATGGGGACTGAGAGACTGCTGTACGGAGGATGAGAGCGTCACGTAGACCTAAGGCCGTGTATACAGGGAGAAAGACCCTTAATAAGGACTGAGAGACTACCGTATGGAGGATGAGAGTGTCACATAGACCTATGGCCGTGTATACAGGGAGTGAGACCCATAATGTGGACTGAGAGACTGCTGTATGTGGGATAAGACAGTCACTCTATCTACGATGTCTCCTGGGTGACATCCAATCTGTCGCCATTGCAGCCCCCATAACGGTGTCCCCATAATGACTAATCTGAGCGCGGATACAAGTCTGTGTCTAGGCCGGGGCGGGCGGTGATGGGGCGCTGGGGCTGTTATTACAGGGGTGCAGTATTTGAGCACGCTTTGCTGCAGCTTGTGTAGTGTGCGGCGCCTTCACGGCAGCCAGGTAAGACACCTATAGATCGCTTTCCGTGCCGGCGTCTCCCTGGCGTCCATTGCTGGCTGGCGGTAGATAATGTCGTCTCTAATAACTTTACTCTTCTTTCCCAAATTCCTGCAGCGATCTGTACCCCGGCACCAAAAATATTCAGACTCCTGTCTAATAGACGGCGGCCTCCGCTCACAGCCGGAGCTGCGGATAATCGAGCCACGGCCTCCCTTTATCTATTTTGGAGCTGCAGGAAAAAAAATTAGGAATTTAATCAGAGTGAAGACGTCCATCATTTGCATGAGAAGACGGCGGCGGCGGCGGCGGCGGACGGGGTGACGGTGGGCGCCGTGCGCGGCCACAGTCTGTGAGCCAGCTCTCCAGGGAGGAGAGGGTTAAAGCCGAGCGTTTCATTTCCCTGCACAGATACAGAATATAATATAAAGGCGCCTTCACGGGTCTCCGGTGCTAAAAGGGGTTTTGAAAAATCAGTTTCCATAGAAACCAGATCAAACATCCAATCTGAAGGGTGACAGGTGGCGCTGCCGTCGGTGGGCACTAGATGGCGCCGACAAACGGTAAAGACAAAAAGAGCGGCGGCGGCGTCTGTATCCTGCAGCAGGGGAGGCTTTTACAATTCATATAAATGGGGGGGGGGGGGGGCACAAAGCAATCCTGGCTGCGGTGCGAGATGTGGGACACTCAGTGACGCCTCCTTTATGGGATGCGCCACCGCCGCTTTGCAGCGCGTGGCGTAGTGAAAATGCTCATTCTCATTTAATGAAAACCATATTTCAGGGAAATGCCAAAGCGAGACGCTCGGCGGATGGAGGAGCCGCGGCCGGGGAATTGCAAAATAAAAAAAAAAATCTTAAATTAGAATTCTGAATTTGGCAAATCCAATGAGGTTACAACAACGGCCTGATGTATGACATCACCAGTCACCGTATCCTGCCCGGGACACAAGAGCAAGTGCAGAGACAGCGGGGTCAGGGGATTGCTCCTCTGTAGGGTCATAGACAACACCCAGGAGCGCAGCTGTGCAGATATAATCCATATGGGCTATACACAGCCGAAACCTGCAACACGGAAAATCCATTTAATATATTAGGTCAGGAGGGAATTCTGTATCCGCAAATAATTTCCTCCACCGGACCCCAAATGTGCAACAGAAATGGCGATATCCGATTACTTCATATGGTAGAGGAGAAGCGGTCACCAGATCCTCAGCTACACCTATAGGGCCCTATTGGACCCTGCACGGCTGTCTGCTGTATATACCTGTATATAATTCTATATGTACAGCTGGTATAACCTGGGTATATCCTGTATATAATTATATATGTACAGCCGGTATAACCTGGGTATATACTGTATATAATTATATATGTACAGCCGGTATAACCTGGGTATATCCTGTATATAATTATATATGTACAGCCGGTATAACCTGGGTATATCCTGTATATAATTGTATATGTACAGCCGGTATAACCTGGGTATATACTGTATATAATTATATATGTACAGCCGGTATAACCTGGGTATATACTGTATATAATTCTATATGTACAGCCGGTATAACCTGGGTATATACTGTATATAATTATATATGTACAGCCGGTATAACCTGGGTATATACTGTATATAATTATATATGTACAGCCGGTATAACCTGGGTATATCCTGTATATAATTATATATGTACAGCCGGTATAACCTGGGTATATCCTGTATATAATTATATATGTACAGCCGGTATAACCTGGGTATATCCTGTATATAATTATATATGTACAGCCGGTATAACCTGGGTATATCCTGTATATAATTATATATGTACAGCCGGTATAACCTGGGTATATACTGTATATAATTATATATGTACAGCCGGTATAACCTGGGTATATACTGTATATAATTATATATGTACAGCCGGTATAACCTGGGTATATACTGTATATAATTATATATGTACAGCCGGTATAACCTGGGTATATACTGTATATAACTATATATGTACAGCCGGTATAACCTGGGTATATACTGTATATAATTATATATGTACAGCCGGTATAACCTGGGTATATACTGTATATAATTATATATGTACAGCCGGTATAACCTGGGTATATCCTGTATATAACTATATATGTACAGCCGGTATAACCTGGGTATATACTGTATATAATTATATATGTACAGCCGGTATAACCTGGGTATATACTGTATATAATTATATATGTACAGCCGGTATAACCTGGGTATATACTCCATATAATTATATATGTACAGCCGGTATAACCTGGGGATATACTGTATATAATTATATATGTACAGCCGGTATAACCTGGTTATATACTGTATATAATTCTATATGTACAGCCGGTATAACCTGGTTATATACTGTATATAGTTATATATGTACAGCCGGTATAACCTGGGTATATACTGTATATAATTATATATGTACAGCCGGTATAACCTGGGTATCTCCTGTATATAATTATATATGTACAGCTGGTATAACCTGGGTATATACTGTATATAGTGATAGATGTGCGGCCGGTATAACCTGGGTATATACTGTATATAGTGATAGATGTGCGGCCGGTATTACCCGCTATCTCCAGGCTAGGGCGCTGTACACACAGTCGGTCAGAGTTCCTCCTTACATCGGCTTACCGCTCGCTCTTTCTATAGGGATAATACAGTAATAGGATGAGCTCTGGGGGTAATAATGGGATTTCGCCACTGATGAGGTTGAAATCTTCATTAACCAGTAAATCTCATTATTACCCAGTGAAATCTCGGCTCTCGAGCAGCGGCTGGCGTCTCAGGAATGAGATCATGTAATCAGCGGCTCCTCGTGTCCCCGCCCGGAGAGCCCCCTGCGGTGGGAGCCATGGCTGAGGACAGACTCGCTCTCTGCATTACTGATCTCACCCGGGTCTGCCGTCATGTGGCTTCTTGTCGGCAGAATTCACTGCGTGATCTAAAGCGGGAGATGACTGAGATCCACAGATATTACCTGTAAGGTAACGGAGCCATGTGGTGGGAGGGAGCACTGTGCGGTATACATGAGGACCTGAACCAAACTCTACAGTCTTCTATGTATACCAGCAGCAAATCCAGGGCTCCTGCCATAAGACTGTATTATACTTCAGAGCCGCATTCATAATTCTGCTATCCTTGTGACCAGACCTGAGCGGAGCTTGTAGACTGTACAGGGCCTGGTGCAAAGACAACACTTCATATCACTAGGGCAAGCTGAACTCGCAGAGAAATGCTGGGAGATTTCAGCTCTGGAGCCAGCAGGATTGTGAATGAAGCCCCAAATGTGGCCAATAAGACCATGTCTAAGACTATTACGCCCTGTTGGTGCTGGGGATATAGGGACGCGCCATCACCATTCACCAGGGTTAGCTTTAGGGGATGGCAAATTGGACAAGTGGCAAAAGACGAGACCTCCAGGGGCAACTTCATCACTCTGAGCCCCCCGGAAATTCACCATTAGCGCCTTCACTGTCCTAGACCATCATAGACTTGACTATTAACTTATGTATTGCCCAGGACATCTAGACACTATACCATTAACCCCTTCACCATCCTGGACCACCAGGGACTTTATCATTAACCCCTTCACTGTCCTGGACCACCAGGGACTTTACCATTAACCCCTTCACTGTTCTGGACCACCAGGGACTTGACCATTAGCACTTTTGCCATCCTAGACCACCAGATTATTTCACATTAACTCTTTGCCTTCTCTGTCCTAGACCAGCCACAGATTCCACATTAACCCATTCACTGCCCTAGACCACCAGGACCTCTCCCAGTGCTAAGCTCCCATGAGAGGGATCTGCTGAACTCCAGGGGGGTTTGTCCTTTGCCCCTCTTTGGGGTTGTCTTTGGGTTTTGGGCCCCTGACGCTTCTTATATTCTCCATTATATCCTCATATACTCTCTGAATTCACTTTACTTCTAACTTTCGGCCCAGTTGGTTGCAGTACAGTAAGGGTTAAGCCGTGAGACGCCTCCCGTTGTTGCCTCTTTAACCCTAACATGAGCAGATCAGGGCCGGCGCTTGGTTCATGTGGAGCAGATGGCCATCCAGGCTACAGCAGGGACCTGTCATTTTGGCTGACGGACCACTAATTGCAGACACCCCCTCCCCTCCGTCCCCCCACCTTGACTCTTACACGACAGGCTGATTGCTGCCTACATCATGTAACCGCGCAGGTTACACGCCACGTGGATCCAGGCATTTGCATTTTGCTGGGGAAAACAAATAGCCATGTTGGCTTGTCAGTCAGGGCCCTGATAAAGACATATGCTTGCACAATCTGGACGCGCTTCAGGCTGGCATTGTGGTAGGAAACTCCACGCCTTCAGATCTGTGAGCCCGTCCTGTCCTCTGTGGATATATGGCGGTATAGGTGACTGTAAGGACCAGTTGTTATTGGGGTGGTGTCCATTACTATCAGGGGGGTGCTCGATGGTGCACAAGTAATAGGCAATGGCGAACCCACTGATGGCGGAGCATAAAAACGTATATGGACACATGCAACTATAAAGAATACCACCATACAGTGTCCCTGCATAGTACCGCCATATGGCGAACATATAACAGTGCCATAATATGTCTGCATGGTTACCACCATAGTGAACCTAAATAATAATACTAGACCATGCCTACATACTACTGCTATATGGTGAACACATACTGGTATACTGTACAGCACCCAAATAGTCCCCTAATACAGGGTTTAATAATAGTCCTACCCAACTACATTTCACCTTAGTAATACCTTCATATAGTGCCACATTATAAGGACATATGGTGAACACATAGTATAATGCAATATACTATACTGTACCTAAATAATACCCTAATACTGTGTCTAATAATAGTGCCGCCTGACTATACTGCACCTAGCAGATTATACCCTCATATAGTGCTGGTATATGGATAATACAAACTGTGATACGATACAAGTCTCATACAGTGCTGCAATATACTATATACTGCACCGAAATAATGCCGTAATACAATATCTGATAATGGTATTACATATACTAAATAATACTGTCATATAGTGAACAAAAAACTGCCGTCCATTACTCAGATACTAATATAGAAGTACTTATACCGCCACACTGTACCTAGTATGTTCATACACTGCTTAACCTGACAATCCATCACCTGTATAATACTTCCATATGGTGACCACGTATGAGTGATATGTAACACAGCAGAAAGCAGATCCTGTACATGGTCTTGTGTTCCCGGTATTCTTCCCGACGCCTGAATTCTGCGACTTTCCGTTATATTCTGCGTCTCTCTACGACATGTTCTCTGCTTGCTGACAGTGAATGGAAATAATCCAGGAGATCGTCCGACTGTATCAGCTGTGTGAGCAGGACTAGGTCAGAATACTCCCCTCCTGATACCGGTGTATACATCACTATAGGGCGCCATGTTACAGGCAGTGACAGGTGAAGGTTCGCCATGCTGACAGTTTCCCTCTATATTAGAATACCGTGTGTGCGCTCGCTGTTAAATGAAGCGTCGCCGTGTGTGCGAGAGCAAAGAATCCGACTGTAAGAAATGTGTTTGTTTTGACCATAAAAATCTATATCCTATTAACCGCCTCGCCGTTTCCTGTTTACGGCGCCTTGTTGCTGCTTTGGGTTTTTGATGATTAACTGTGATTGACAGCGGCGCGCTGCAGGTGGGGGGCAACACGGGGGCAACACGGGGGCAGCTGTGACGTAACACCCTACAGATCACTGGCGGAGCAGAAGGTACTATGTGGATAAAATATACAACAACTTTACCCTACATCCTATAATCCCCATAGATCCCTATGTCCCATAATCCCCATAGGTCCCCACATCCTATAATCCCCATAGATCCCTATGTCCCATAATCCCCATAGGTCCCCACATCCTATAATCCCCATAGATCCCTATGTCCCATAATCACCATAGGTCCCCACATCCTATAATCCCCATAGATCCCTATGTCCCATAATCCCCATAGGTCCCTACATCCCATAATCCCCATAGGTCCCTACATCTCATAATCCCCATAGATCCCTACATCCCATAATCCCCATAGGTCCCCACATCCCATAATCCTCATAGGTTCCTACATCCCATAATCCCCATAGGTCCCTACATCCCATGATCCCCATATATCCCTACGTCCCATAATCCCCATAGGTCCCCACGTCCCATAATCCTCATAGGTTCCTACGTCCCATAATCCCCATAGGTCCCCACGTCCCATAATCCTCATAGGTCCCCACATCCCATGATCCCCATAGGTCCCCACATCCCATGATCCCCATAGGTCCCCACATCCCATGATCCCCATAGGTCCCCACATCCCATGATCCCCATATGTCCCTACGTCCCATAATCCCCATAGGTCCCTACATCCCATAATCCCCATAGGTCCCCACATCCCATAATCCCCATAGGTCCATACGTCCCATAATCCCCATAGGTCCCTACATCCCATAATCCCCATAGGTCCCCACATCCCATAATCCCCATAGGTCCATACGTCCCATAATCCCCATAGGTCCCTACATCCCATAATCCCCATAGGTCCCTACATCCCATAATCCCCATAGGTCCTTACATCCCATAATCCCCGGGCTCCTCCATTCCCTATAGCCCACATTCCTGCTCCGTTTCCCCACCCATCCTCCCCTGCTTATTACACATTGGGTCATGTGACTCGTTTTTCTCGCTAATTACATATTAAATCATTAAGAAAGAAAAATATTTACTATAGAAAGAAACTAATAATTCTAATCTGATTCCGTATCTGCAGGACGACTTATAAATTAATCACAGAATTGCCGCAGGAGAGCGGAACGTGCGGCTGACTCTCTCCACATATGTCGCCAATTCCCCGTGGATTTATGATGTCTCCTATTTGTAGGATTTCCTCGCTGCTCGTTGCGATTCTTCTTCCCAATGGGCAAATTCATCTCCATCTAATTACTAATCATTAATGACGATGACATGTCACATCCAGACAAGTATATCTGCAGGAAGGGGTCGCCCTCGCCCTGACGGATCTGACGTATCCAACGGATCTGACGTATCGCGCGTCCTCAAGGTGATGCGTTATTATCACTGGTGGAACTATAAGCACCAGCAAGATCTCCACAGACCCCAAATCTGAAGCCTCAGAAGCCTACAAGGTTACTATCAAACTGCTCCAAGACTGACTCTCTTTTGGGAAGCAATTCGTCATTGGTTGTGATTTACCATCCCCCCTTCCCCCATATGCCTCCAGGGTATAGACATACATAGGAGCCCCATTAGACAGGAGGTTACTTGTATGCCAAGGGCAGCGCATCCTAGAGAACAGGTGCAGCAGCAGAGAAGACAAGAATCCTCAAAGGAGAGGAAATTCAGTAGAAGAATTATTTCCAAGATGTTATCTCTCCCCAGGGGGGCACTTACTTCCCGAGGCCCCTCCCCCCTCCTGCAGATGTTCTTGGTTCACATTGGGTGAAAGTCATTAAAATTAATAATGGAAAATGTTATTACGCGAGTTCCCTCCTGCAGATGCAGCGCTGCCCGGTGACGATAGTCAGAGGTCTTGTTTACATCGCGTCAGATTTCATTTTTCTTCCCACAATTCCGAGCACTAGACGTGTCCATCCTGAGCCTCCTGATACATGAATAATATAAGACGGTATCCCAAGATGAACACAGAAGGTGCAGCAAGATGAAGAGGCGACTGGTGATACAACTGCAAGAGAATAGCTACAGTATAGGGGGCGCAAATACAGACGTCACCCTGGGGCCCAGGTACACAAGATTCCCAAAGACCCCTCTGTCACCTGTGAGGTAATATAAGTAGTAGATAAACATCTGAGCGCAACATCTAAGGTGTATTATCCTGTACTGTGACATCACTGTGTGTATTATCCTGTACTGTGACATCACTGTGTGTATTATCCCTGTACTGTGACATCACTGTGTGTATTATCCTGTACTGTGACATCACTGTGTGTATTATCCTGTACTGTGACATCACTGTGTGTATTATCCCTGTACTGTGACATCACTGTGTGTATTATCCTGTACTGTGACATCACTGTGTGTATTATCCCTGTACTGTGACATCACTGTGTGTATTATCCCTGTACTGTGACATCACTGTGTGTATTATCCTGTACTGTGACATCACTGTGTGTATTATCCTGTACTGTGACATCACTGTGTATATTATCTCTGTACTGTGACATCACTGTGTGTATTATCCCTGTACTGTGACATCACTGTGTGTATTATCCTGTACTGTGACATCACTGTGTGTATTATCCTGTACTGTGACATCATTGTGTGTATTATCTCTGTACTGTGACATCACTGTGTGTATTATCTCTGTACTGTGACATCACTGTGTGTATTATCTCTGTACTGTGACATCACTGTGTGTATTATCTCTGTACTGTGACATCACTGTGTGTATTATCTCTGTACTGTGACATCACTGTGTGTATTATCCTGTACTGTGACATCACTGTGTGTATTATCCCTGTACTGTGACATCACTGTGTGTATTATCTCTGTACTGTGACATCACTGTGTGTATTATCTCTGTACTGTGACATCACTGTGTGTATTATCTCTGTACTGTGACATCACTGGGTGTATTATCTCTGTACTGTGACATCACTGTATGTATTATCCCTGTACTGTGACATCACTGTGTGTATTATCCCTGTACTGTGACATCACTGTGTGTATTATCCTGTACTGTGACATCACTGTGTGTATTATCCCTGTACTGTGACATCACTGTGTGTATTATCCTGTACTGTGACATCACTGTGTGTATTATCCCTGTACTGTGACATCACTGTGTGTATTATCTCTGTACTGTGACATCACTGCGTGTATTATCTCTGTACTGTGACATCACTGCGTGTATTATCCTGTACTGTGACATCACTGCGTGTATTAGCTCTGTACTGTGACATCACTGCGTGTATTATCCTGTACTGTGACATCACTGCGTGTATTATCCCTGTACTGTGACATCACTGTGTGTATTATCCTGTACTGTGACATCACTGTGTGTATTATCCCTGTACTGTGACATCACTGTGTGTATTATCTCTGTACTGTGACATCACTGCGTGTATTATCTCTGTACTGTGACATCACTGCGTGTATTATCCTGTACTGTGACATCACTGCGTGTATTAGCTCTGTACTGTGACATCACTGTGTGTATTATCCTGTACTGTGACATCACTGTGTATTATCTCTGTACTGTGACATCACTGTGTGTATTATCCTGTACTGTGTCATCACTGTGTGTATTATCCTGTACTGTGACATCACTGTGTGTATTATCTCTGTACTGTGACATCACTGTGTGTATTATCTCTGTACTGTGACATCACTGTGTGTATTATCTCTGTACTGTGACATCACTGTGTGTATTATCTCTGTACTGTGACATCACTGTGTGTATTATCTCTGTACTGTGACATCACTGTGTGTATTATCCTGTACTGTGACATCACTGTGTGTATTATCCCTGTACTGTGACATCACTGTGTGTATTATCTCTGTACTGTGACATCACTGTGTGTATTATCTCTGTATTGTGACATCACTGTGTGTATTATCTCTGTACTGTGACATCACTGGGTGTATTATCTCTGTACTGTGACATCACTGTATGTATTATCCCTGTACTGTGACATCACTGTGTGTATTATCCCTGTACTGTGACATCACTGTGTGTATTATCCTGTACTGTGACATCACTGTGTGTATTATCCCTGTACTGTGACATCACTGTGTGTATTATCCTGTACTGTGACATCACTGTGTGTATTATCCCTGTACTGTGACATCACTGTGTGTATTATCTCTGTACTGTGACATCACTGCGTGTATTATCTCTGTACTGTGACATCACTGCGTGTATTATCCTGTACTGTGACATCACTGCATGTATTAGCTCTGTACTGTGACATCACTGCGTGTATTATCCTGTACTGTGACATCACTGTGTGTATTATCCCTGTACTGTGACATCACTGTGTGTATTATCCTGTACTGTGACATCACTGTGTGTATTATCCCTGTACTGTGACATCACTGTGTGTATTATCTCTGTACTGTGACATCACTGCGTGTATTATCTCTGTACTGTGACATCACTGCGTGTATTATCCTGTACTGTGACATCACTGCGTGTATTAGCTCTGTACTGTGACATCACTGTGTGTATTATCCTGTACTGTGACATCACTGTGTATTATCTCTGTACTGTGACATCACTGTGTGTATTATCCTGTACTGTGTCATCACTGTGTGTATTATCCCTGTACTGTGACATCACTGTGTGTATTATCCTGTACTGTGACATCACTGTGTGTATTATCTCTGTACTGTGACATCACTGTGTGTATTATCTCTGTACTGTGACATCACTGTGTGTATTATCTCTGTACTGTGACATCACTGTGTGTATTATCCCTGTACTGTGACATCACTGTGTGTATTATCCTGTACTGTGACATCACTGTGTGTATTATCCCTGTACTGTGACATCACTGTGTGTATTATCCTGTACTGTGACATCACTGTGTGTATTATCTCTGTACTGTGACATCACTGTGTGTATTATCCTGTACTGTGACATCACTGTGTGTATTATCTCTGTACTGTGACATCACTGTGTGTATTAGCTGTGACATCATTGCCGTGCAGGATCACAGTACAGTCACTCTCCCTATAGCTCTGGCTGTCACGTATATACTGTATATTAGATGAATCCCTTCCCGGGCGGATTATTTCTGCAGTCCGGGCACCTGCGTGTCTTGGAGTTTCGCTCCTTATAAGTGATCTGCTCCTTTTTATTCAATGGAGTCGGCTAATGATGGCGTTTGGCAGCCGCGCAGAACATATGTTAGGTCCATTACATCTTCCCATTAGCCACAAAACTTCTCGAATGTCAGGATAAGTTTGGCAAGCGAAGGAAATGAGCTCTTCTGCTTCGTTCGCTCCAGCAGGGGAAGGGTTAAGGGTTATTGTAAAAATATCTCCTCGTTGCGATATCTCGGAGATGACATGTTCCAGGCAATTAGTATAACAAGGCAAGTTTGGCTTTTTCCTCTGGAGCTGACAGGGACGGGGCCATACGTGGAGCTTGTTGTAGTCGCTTGAGTTTCACATGGGTCCCCTCCTAAGGGAAGCCCTGGAAGACGCCTGTGGCCATAGGAGAGAGATAAGTGGCTCCCGGGAGACCGTCATCAGGATGTCACATCATCTCACCAATGAGGAAACATTCTCAGCTCCTGCCATAATGGGGTGCCCAGGGTGAAGGAGCGGAGTATAATAAGAACATGTGGGGCCATGGAGGGGCCCAGACGTCCATTCATGAGAAGGGACAGATTGTTTGCAGGAGACACCAATGACTTGGCTGTAACTTGGGGACAGTCAGTGACTACATAACCGGCCGAAGAACGACAGGACGAGTAAAACTTCATGATCAGGGGGGGAAGGGTTAATAATGTTGCACCCGTTTGCCAATAGAATAATCAGAATATCAAAGTAAATTGGATTTTATCTAAAAAAAAGAAACACGAATAAAGCCGATAAAAAATATTACACACCTGATGTAAAGGGGCGGTATCCCTAATATTGGTAAATTATAAGGGTGTAGCAGCTGATATCAGTCACATACGGTATATAGGTAATGCTTATGGGGACATTGTACAACCGTCCAGATAACAATAGACCGCAATCCCCTGCACCGCTCATGGAGATACAATAACATCCGGTGTATGTATAATATAATGAATAATCTAATCTACTACTGTATTCTCTAAAGTGACCCCTAACCTTCCCCGTAGTGTTTAATCCTTGGCCCAGTCTGAGTGCCGGGTTACCCATCGTGTTCTAGTCTTTGAACCTTGTGATTTTGGGTTGTGTGGACTGTGTTGCACTCGGCACATGATGTGGCTGCTCCTCTAATGGCTTATTCTATCTCCATCTTCCATCTTCCATATGGGCTGCAAACAGAACATAAATCTCACTCCAGCACAGTCCACACAACCCAAATACACAAGTTTCAAAGACTAGAACACGATGGGTAACCCAGAACTCACACGGAACCAAGTATTAAACACTACGGGGAAGGTTAGGGGTTACTTTAGAGCCTACAAGGACCAAACTGTTATAGGAATACTAGACATGGATGCAATTATTTCATGACAACTGTCCCAATTGTAGGACTCAGAGGCAGAGGAACCCCATCAGGACATGCAGTGTCCCAGCTCTGCTATTCCAGGTACATAAGTAGCTCAGCTATATACATGGACTACAGAGCTGCTGCAGCACCACCATTGCACTGTTACATTGTTGCACAGCTCTGCTACATCGCTACACTAAGCCAATTCTACTCTACTGCTGTCGCTTCGGACTTTGCTAGAACTTTCAAGAAAACCACTGAGCAGATCCCGCGCACCTAGTGTGAACATGGCAATCCGTTATTTTGTCATGTAATACGTCCCAAGATTTGGGATTTAGAATATGTATCAGGTTCCCGAGCCCCTGCGCCGCTCCGTGTCCTTGTATATTCTGGAGTGGCACAATCTATGCACGAACATTTCCCTCTTCTAGATTTTTCCGTGCGTGACCTCGCTCTGGCGCGTCCCCTTCTCCCGCATTCATCCTGCACTTCTGCAAATCCCTTGACATATTTTAAAATGGTGAAATGTCTCAGATTTTGACAGCTCTGAATTTGTACTTTGATGAATCGTGAAGGATTTTGGAGTTGGCTTTGACAGTGAAGGTTAATAGATATCTTATTCAGTGGCCGCCGCGCTCCGGCACAATAAACCACATTGACACTCGGCTGTCTCCGTGATCAGACGACTTCAATCAGGATGATGCACGGGGCATTGTATGGACGCTGGAGGGAAAGTCATCCCTAGGCATGTCGAAACGGATATGAGGCCTGATGACGGAGTCGGCCCCCTGCGAGACACGTCAGGGTAGGATCACACGACGGAAAGTAAAAGGCCGACTTCTGTCTTGGAATTCCTCTCCACTTTCCAGCTTTCTCATGCGGCAGATAAGATTCACATGAATGGGACTGATCCATGGGGCGGCTCGGGCTGCGGGTTCTGCTGCGAGATTGGACAGGGCGCTTATATTTTTCAGATTCAGGATGGAATTTGGCACCGATTTGGGGGCAGAATCCACTTCAAAATCTCTGCTAAATTTGCTGTGTTGTCAAACCCTTAGTTGTCAAATCTGATACAAAGGCAGCCGTACTTTATCTCAGTGCACCCTGCCTAATTTATTTGCACCACTGGCAAAACCCCCCATTGTAGCGCTATATGCAGCAAAAGTGCCCCAAAGGGGGAAGATTTCCTCGGCAGAGTAAAGTTCTTTGCCATCGGCAGGTAGACGTTAGTAATAGTCAGCTCCATATTTATATCGCTCCTATTGGCTTCCAACATGTATGCAGTGAGCTCCCCCTAGTGGAGGGCGCAGGAAGCCAGAATGTTCTCATTGAATTCTATGGTCTGGCACTTTACTGGCAGGATTGTTTATGTGGGGCAGATTTCTAGCAATGCTTCGCCGGCCACAGTTTTGGGGTACATTGCTTTTCATGCTTATAGAGACTCTTTAGCCCTCAATAAGTGGGCAAGGCCTGAATTTATGGGAAAGGTTCACCTAGACAAACAGTATTGGTCACCAAGCTTGAGCTATGAAGGACTATGCAGATATAGGACGACCTCTCTGGGAGTTGCAGAGGTCAGTGGACCAGACTTCCATGGATATGCTATAAACATCTGGGATCGTATTTACGGCATACTTGCCAATATATTTGGCTTTGACTCTGGGAGAACGGCATGTAGAGACCGCTGCAAAAATACTCAGACGAGGCCACGCACCCCTCTTGTGTATTGACACCCCTCACTTTTTGTGAGGTCATGCCCCCATTTCTGGACCTGATGAGCACAAAAAGTACCTACATCACGTGATCTAACATGACTGCAAGCCTGTAAGGCGCAGGAGTATGCCATCGGCCTAGAATACTTGCCCAGGAGGTTGCCCTTCTCTTGGGCATGGAGATCTATGTGGGTAACCAGAACCTTTACCATTTCTTCAGGTTCTGGACTGTTTCCACAAATTGGGCCAAGAGAAATTGGTCATGGAGGGGTAAAAAGACACCAAGATCTTCTATCGGGGTGAGTTCCTAAAAGTGGGGTCCGTTTTGATCGCAGCTCTGGAGCCCACTCAGTTCTGTGGTTCAGGTTTATGCAGATAATTCATGGAGGGCTATTATGTTTTCCCTAACCCCCCCTCCCACCCGTCGCGTCTCCAGAGCGTCCTACAGGATCAGCTCTCACTATTCCTCCTAGGCCTCAGCCGACCTGAAGCCTCTTGTAGGCCTCGCTCATGTCCTGCTCCAGTGAGCCAATACTTTCCATTAACATATCATTTCTTCTTTAGATCTGACTTAATTGTGTCCCGGTCCCCGGCCGACTTCATGAATACAGAAGACGTTTCCAAGAGGCGGCCATCTTAAAGCCTCTCGCCGCCCTGCGTGTCATGGCTGTGGTTCTGTGCACCGGTCTCGCAGATGGATTTGGAGGATTGAGTGTAGACTTAGCCTCCTGCCTATACAGATCTATACATAGATCTCCAGCACACGCTGAGCTACTAGAACATATCTGAATCGCCGTGTCAAGGCTAATCCTGCCTTTCCCGCTCTGGAAGTCATGCACAGTCAGGAGCGACTTATTCGCATGGTAATATCTTCTATTGATCTCGCCATATTACAAGGGAAAAAAACCTCCTGTCACCGGGGGGAGAACGCGCAGTGATTTGCATCTCAAAACGCTGGAGTTTGGGTTTGCTTTACAGATGGTGGAATAAAAAAAAAATTAGGACAAGTATTTTATTATTGAATTGTGAAAAAAGAAAGAGGCGTCGCATAAATACGTCTCGTGTATCCCTGCAAGGCCACAAAACACACGCAGATGTCATAGACCGAGAACACAAAGGAACACAATGGTGAACTCAATGTTCTATCTGCAATGGGCGAAAGTCATTCAATCTAGGCTTGTTTTACAGGTGGCCATTGCAGAATAGTGAGCGCAGCTCTGGAGTATAATACAGGATAAGTAATGTAATATATGTACACAGTGACTGCACCAGCAGAATAGTGAGCGCAGCTCTGGAGTATAATACAGGATAAGTAATGTAATGTATGTACACAGTGACTGTACCAGCAGAATAGTGAGCGCAGCTCTGGAGTATAATACAGGATAAGTAGTGTAATGTCTGTACACAGTGACTGTACCAGCAGAATAGTGAGCGCAGCTCTGGAGTATAATACAGGATAAGTAATGTAATGTATGTACATAGTGACTGCACCAGCAGAATAGTGAGCGCAGCTCTGGAGTATAATACAGGATAAGTAATGTATGTACACAGTGACTGTACCAGCAGAATAGTGAGCGCAGCTCTGGAGTATAATACAGGATAAGTAATGTATGTACACAGTGACTGTACCAGCAGAATAGTGAGCGCAGCTCTGGAGTATAATACAGGATAAGTAATGTAATGTATGTACACAGTGACTGTACCAGCAGAATAGTGAGCGCAGCTCTGGAGTATAATACAGGATAAGTAATGTAATGTATGTACACAGTGACTGTACCAACAGAATAGTGAGCGCAGCTCTGGAGTATAATACAGGATAAGTAATGTAATGTATGTACACAGTGACTGTACCAACAGAATAGTGAGCGCAGCTCTGGAGTATAATACAGGATAAGTAATGTAAGGTATGTACACAGTGACTGTACCAGAAGAATAGTGAGCGCAGCTCTGGAGTATAATACAGGATAAGTAATGTATGTACACAGTGACTGTACCAGCAGAATAGTGAGCGCAGCTCTGGAGTATAATACAGGATAAGTAATGTAATGTATGTACATAGTGACTGCACCAGCAGAATAGTGAGCGCAGCTCTGGGGGATAATACAGGATAAGTAATGTAATGTATGTACACAGTGACTGCACCAGCAGAATAGTGAGCGCAGCTCTGGAGTATAATACAGGATAAGTAATGTAATGTATGTACACAGTGACTGTACCAGCAGAATAGTGAGCGCAGCTCTGGAGTATAATACAGGATAAGTAATGTAATGTATGTACACAGTGACTGTACCAGCAGAATAGTGAGCGCAGCTCTGGAGTATAATACAGGATAAGTAATGTAATGTATGTACACAGTGACTGTACCAGCAGAATAGTGAGCGCAGCTCTGGAGTATAATACAGGATAAGTAATGTAATGTATGTACACAGTGACTGCACCAGCAGAATAGTGAGCGCAGCTCTGGAGTATAATACAGGATAAGTAATGTAATGTATGTACAAAGTGACTGCACCAGCAGAATAGTGAGCGCAGCTCTGGAGTATAATACAGGATAAGTAATGTAAGGTATGTACACAGTGACTGTACCAGCAGAATAGTGAGCGCAGCTCTGGAGTATAATACAGGATAAGTAATGTATGTACACAGTGACTGCACCAGCAGAATAGTGAGCGCAGCTCTGGAGTATAATACAGGATAAGTAATGTAATGTATGTACATAGTGACTGCACCAGCAGAATAGTGAGCGCAGCTCTGGGGGATAATACAGGATAAGTAATGTATGTACACAGTGACTGCACCAGCAGAATAGTGAGCGCAGCTCTGGAGTATAATACAGGATTAAGTCTACATAGACACTGTACAAAGGTCTTCACACTTGGACCTAGCCTTCCACTGCTGTCCTTACCAGATGAGATGATGTCTTGGTGTCTTGTATGTCGGAGAACACAATGTTAATCAGCGGCCCGGGTGATATGAAACCTAAGAATTATGTAGCAAAGCCTCATTTGCAAAACTCATTATCTAAACCTATGCCTTAAGATGTAATGAGATTTCTCTTCCTTGATTATTCTTGTGATGTCTAAACCATAATTATTCAAGAACATCTTCATTTAGAATAAGAGAAAAAATTTTTTTAAGAAAAATGTAAAAAAAAAAAAAAGAAAAAAAAAGTGAAAAATGAATGTAAGGTTATTTTTACCTGGTCCCTGCAGTTTTGTATCCTGATGTTTGAGCAGTATGGCCGGTGCTGGATGGCTCTGGGGCCGGCGCAGACAGAACAGCAGACTCTCCCATGTGCTATATCCAGTTTGATAGGTCAGACGTACCTGTGCTATAGCGGCACATTATACCGGAGATGGAGAACCAGTGGGGTTGGATCAGACACATCAACCTTCCCTAATCTAGAGGGCACCAAGACATTGTACCTTCAATCCCACATGTGGCTCTTGGTCCTATAGAAAGGCCTTTGCTTACCTATTGAATAATGATGTTGCATCCGTCCGATTCTGGTGATTGGTCACGGTGTGTCGGTATAATTTGGGCACTCTATATTATTAGGAGACGCCAATATAAGGCACCACCCAACCCAAGCCCAGCTGTGAGGTTACAGAAGTCATATTAGATGGTGTGAACAACATTGTAGCTCCTTGGGGGCGGAGCTATTAGATCCCGGGTCAAAACCTGAACTAGGCCCCGCCCCCTCGATGACAATAAATATGACAAGTGATATTTTTTTTTCATTTTTTAATAGTCGAAAACTATAAAATTTGGCCAGACCTGTGTGACGTTCTTGGGGCTCCTTACTAGACATTTCCCTGACGTGCGCCTATGACCATATTATCCAACGCAAACTGTCGCACGTCTTCAACCAATTCACCGTCTTCGTCCCTTTTCCTTAAACCAGTTTAATATAAAAAAAAAATTGTCTCACGCCATCTACTCAATTTTTAAGCACAGTTTTCGGGGTAAATTTTCCCCAGTTTTGCCGCCTGGACCAATATGCTTTCCTGCCATCCTATACACGCGGCATAACCCAAATCCTTCATCGCTAACAGGTAGCGTCTTCCGTGTCGTCGGCATATGGCAGCCACATGGACGCAGCCAGTGTTTGTATAGCAAATAAGTATGATTTACTGCGTTCCTGTGTCACAGCAGCTGCGGCAGAACGAGGGGGGAAAGTCATCGCCATAATGGCGGTATAATGAACTGTTAAACGATAATGAAGTTCTTATCGAATTCAAATGTCCCGTCCTCGTGAAAACCAAACAAATCCATCATGATTAATACGGCTGGTACCGGCGCAAGCTAATTAATGGGTAATGAGAACAAGGTTATTTATAGGAAGAGGGCTCGCAACCGAGATTAACCCCCTCCATGCCAGGAGGTAAGCACAGGACCCAGATACTACAGAGAACGGGATAGACAGATAGACGGGCACCTCGGGATAGACAGATAGATGGGCATCTAAGGATAGACGGGCACCTCGGGATACACAGAAAGACGGGCACCTTGGGATAGACAGATAGACGGGCACCTTGGGATAGACAGATAGACGGGCACCTCGGGATAGACAGATAGATGGGCATCTAAGGATAGACGGGCACCTCGGGATACACAGAAAGACGGGCACCTCGGGATACACAGAAAGACGGGCACCTTGGGATAGACAGATAGACGGGCACCTTGGGATAGACAGATAGACGGGCACCTTGGGATAGACAGATAGACGGGCACCTTGGGATAGACAGAAAGACGGGCACCTTGGGATAGACAGATAGACGGGCACCTTGGGATAGACAGATAGACGGGCACCTTGGGATAGACAGATAGACGGGCACCTTGGGATAGACAGATAGACGGGCACCTTGGGATAGACAGATAGACGGGCACCTTGGGATAGACAGATAGACGGGCACCTTGGGATAGACAGATAGACGGGCACCTTGGGATAGACAGATAGACGGGCACCTTGGGATAGACAGAAAGACGGGCACCTCGGGATAGACAGATAGACGGGCACCTTGGGATGGATAGATAGATAGATAGATAGATAGATAGATAGATAGATAGATAGATAGACGGGCAACTCAAGATAAACAGATAGACGGGCACCTCGGGATAGAATTTAGATGGGCACCTTGGTATATACGACCACCTCGAGATAGATGGTACTCCTCTTCTGTGACAACCTCAAGGTCCAATAAGGATGAGGTCAATGTACATAGATAAATTCAAGTGAATGGACAAGACTTGGTCATCTCGAGGTTTCGATGTTATTCATCTTAATGGCATCTCTAGTCCTTCAGAGGGCGCCACCAATTGAAAGCCTAACCTAAAGGAAGTTTATCTATTTCCATGTTACTATACATAGTATATACTGTATTATATTATATTATATTAATGTTTCACTGTAGCCACTAAGCCTAATAATAGACTGACACTTGCCAATTCTGTTGAGGTTTTCTTTGCAGCAGTCACCTCATTTACATCAGACAGGATTACAATAGCAAATAACACCTATATAACTAATACCGCTAAGCCATCACTACAGACAATAGACGATGTCGCAGCTTCTCTCTTCCCGTAAGTAATCGGTATCAGTGAAGCGGCACCGCACTAATGGTCATTCTGGTCACCACCCGGCTTTCCCAGAAGCAGATGTAATAGAACAGACAGGACCGCCATGAAATATTAATATTGCTGTTTTCCTGGGTTGCCTGCCAGGCAAGTTGTGATAGACTCCCCTGCGCCGGGCACATATTTCATTGCCCTTGGATTATAGGAAAATGATCCCCGTAGCTCATAGACAGACTAATTATAAAGAATCCGAAACGTTTTAACAACTTCAGCTCGGAACACGGTAATAGAAAATCTATGAGAAGAGCGATACACAGTAACAGAGAAGCAGCTGAGACTGGAGACGTGTTCTGTGCCCGTGATTGATGATGGAGGCTCCACGTAAAATCTTTACTTTCTGAAAACTACAGCAGCTGCAATATAGAAGGCCGAACCCGAAAGAACCCTGGACAATGGGAGGATGGAGGGGCGCAGAAACCGGAGGGGCGCAGAGACCATAGGGGCGCAGCCAGAGGTGTAACCTAAAGCTTCTGGGCCAAAGACAAAATATCCAGTGGGGCCTCCAGTTACCAAGAGCTATCTGTAGTATTGGAGTCTTCCCAATTTGTAGAGAGGCCTTTGTGCCCCCCGAGGCCCAATAGCGCTCACTACCTCTGCAACTCCTACAGCCATACTGGGGTCCCAATGTCAACATTGGCTCCTCTGCCATATAAACCAACCCTTAGGATACATGGCAGATAACCGACACGGCCCCCCCTAAGTACAGAGAATAGGGCGCCATGACATAAAAAATAGGCCTGCTCTGCTCCATCTGCCATACTAGGATTGGAGGGCTCATGGACATAACTGGGGCAAAATAACTGGGGCAAAATCCCAGTTGTGAGACGTATTAGACTCTATGAGAAATATCAGGACAGGGGACATTACAATTTTAGGGGTGGCAGACTAATGTCTATGGGAGTGATGGAAACATCAGCAGGGCCTGGAGGGACAGAGACCCCCGCCGATCAGACAGATATAGCGGCTATGATATTTGCACAACCACAGTAATAGCAGCCATATTAGTGGTCACTAGGACGTGGCTATAGGGACTGCAGCGGTAACAATGGCTACTGGGCCCCGGTCCCTGAGGGGGCCCCTAGAATCTTTCCTCCTCATTAAATAGACCCGTATTGTCAATGGCACCAGGTAGGGGCCCCATTACAGACTTTGCACTGAGGCCCAGGACCTTCAAGTTGCGCCTTTGGATGTCAACAAGGTTTCCCAAAAGCAAATGCAACTTAGAAGCCGTCAGCTAGAAGCGGAGGATCGGAGGAGTGGCGGTTTTCTATTTCCCGGGGATTGTATTCATTTATGGGATAAATAATGTTTTCGCGGAGATTAACTCCTTTTCATTGCGCCCCGACATCTCGCATCGGAGACTTTTCTCATCTCATTCTTGTGATCCTGGGTCAGGTAAGCCGCGGCCCCGGCCACACTTTGTGTTCGTCTCCTCGCTCTGGATGCAGAATAGACGTCTGTTGTGTTTTCTTGCACCAAGCTCAATCCTTTCCTCGCCAGAACTGTTTTGCGCAGTGATAACAACACAATAGAAGCACCGCGAGGAGAGGGCACGGGGAACGCTTCATTACTTGTTCCTTTGTCTGACGCTTGTTACAATGCCAGGGTTTTGTTTTCTGCCATACAAGTGCAGGTTGGATAAAGAGCAGAATTATAGAGGATTAAACCTGCCTATTATAGTTCTCCGCACCGCACCGGGAAATCTTGTTTAGTTTTCTGAAGGATTGTTTGCCATTGTATTATTAACCCTACGAGAGCCGGCGACTGGAACGGATTAAAGGGCACAAGCAACAACAACCTATGTGCCAAGACCAATACTGGAAGCAAACACCAAAAATAACATGTAATGCTCATTGTCGCCCCCTACTGAGTACACACTGTATAAGTTATCAATAAAAGTGGGGGAAGGGAAGTGACAACTGATCTCCGTATATTTATAAGAATGTGACTTCTACAATACTGCCCCTCTATGTACAAGAATATAACTACTATAATACTACCTCCTATGTACAAGAATATAATTACTATAATACTGCTCCTATGTACAAGAATATAACTACTATAATACTACCTCCTATGTATAAGAATATAACTACTATAATACTACCTCCTATGTACAAGAATATAACTACTATAATACTACCTCCTATGTACAAGAATATAACTACTATAATACTACCTCCTATGTACAAGAATATAACTACTATAATACTGCTCCTATGTACAAGAATATAACTACTATAATACTACCTCCTATGTACAAGAATATAACTACTATAATACTACCTCCTATGTACAAGAATATAATTACTATAATACTGCTCCTATGTACAAGAGTATAACTACTATAATACTACCTCCTATGTACAAGAATATAACTACTATAATACTACCTCCTATGTACAAGAATATAACTACTATAATACTACCTCCTATGTACAAGAATATAACTACTATAATACTGCTCCTATGTACAAGAATATAACTACTATAATACTACCTCCTATGTACAAGAATATAACTACTATAATACTACCTCCTATGTACAAGAATATAATTACTATAATACTGCTCCTATGTACAAGAGTATAACTACTATAATACTACCTCCTATGTACAAGAATATAACTACTATAATACTGCTCCTATGTACAAGAATATAACTACTATAATACTACTCCTATGTACAAGAATATAACTACTATAATACTGCTCCTAAGTACAAGAATATAACTACTATAATACTAACTCCTATGTACAAGAATATAACTACTATAATACTACTCCTATGTACAAGAATATAACTACTATAATACTACCTCCTATGTACAAGAATATAACTACTATAATACTGCTCCTATGTATAAGAATATAACTACTATAATACTGCTCCTATGTACAAGAATATAACTACTATAATACTGCTCCTATGTACAAGAATATAACTACTATAATACTACTCCTATGTACAAGAATATAACTACTATAATACTACTCCTATGTACAAGAATATAACTACTATAATACTACTCCTATGTACAAGAATATAACTACTATAATACTGCTCCTATGTACAAGAATATAACTACTATAATACTAAATACTATAATACTGCTCCTATGTAGAAGAATATAACTACTATAATACAGCTCCTATGTACAAGAATATAACTACTATAATACTGCTCCTATGTACAAGAATATAACTACTATAATACTACCTCCTATGTACAAGAATATAACTACTATAATGCTGCTCCTATGTATAAGAATATAACTACTATAATACTGCTCCTATGTACAAGAATATAACTACTATAATACTGCTCCTATGTACAAGAATATAACTACTATAATACTGCTCCTATGTACAAGAATATAACTACTATAATACTGCTCCTATGTACAAGAATATAACTACTATAATACTGCTCCTATGTACAAGAATATAACTACTATAATACTGCTCCTATGTACAAGAATATAACTACTATAATACTAACTACTATAATACTGCTCCTATGTACAAGAATATAACTACTATAATACTGCTCCTATGTACAAGAATATAACTACTATAATACTGCTCCTATGTACAAGAATATAACTACTATAATACTGCTCCTATGTACAAGAATATAACTACTATAATACTACTCCTATGTACAAGAATATAACTACTATAATACTGCTCCTATGTACAAGAATATAACTACTATAATACTAACTACTATAATACTGCTCCTATGTACAAGAATATAACTACTATAATACTGCTCCTATGTACAAGAATATAACTACTATAATACTACTCCTATGTACAAGAATATAACTACTATAATACTGCTCCTATGTACAAGAATATAACTACTATAATACTAACTACTATAATACTGCTCCTATGTACAAGAATATAACTACTATAATACTGCTCCTATGTACAAGAATATAACTACTATAATACTGCTCCTATGTACAAGAATATAACTACTATAATACTAACTACTATAATACTGCTCCTATGTACAAGAATATAACTACTATAATACTGCTCCTATGTACAAGAATATAACTACTATAATACTGCTCCTATGTACAAGAATATAACTACTATAATACTGCTCCTATGTACAAGAATATAACTACTATAATACTGCTCCTATGTACAAGAATATAACTACTATAATACTGCTCCTATGTACAAGAATATAACTACTATAATACTGCTCCTATGTACAGGAATATAACTACTATAATACTAACTACTATAATACTGCTCCTATGTACAAGAATATAACTACTATAATACTACCTCCTATGTACAAGAATATAATTACTATAATACTGCTCCTATGTACAAGAATATAACTACTATAATACTGCTCCTATGTACAAGAATATAACTACTATAATACTGCTCCTATGTACAAGAATATAACTACTATAATACTGCTCCTATGTACAAGAATATAACTACTATAATACTGCTCATATGTACAAGAATATAACTACTATAATACTGCTCCTATGTACAAGAATATAACTACTATAATACTGCTCCTATGTACAAGAATATAACTACTATAATACTGCTCCTATGTACAAGAATATAACTACTATAATACTGCTCCTATGTACAAGAATATAACTACTATAATACTGCTCCTATGTACAAGAATATAACTACTATAATACTGCTCCTATGTACAAGAATATAACTACTATAATACTGCTCCTATGTACAAGAATATAACTACTATAATACTGCTCCTATGTACAAGAATATAACTACTATAATACTGCTCCTATGTACAAGAATATAACTACTATAATACTGCTCCTATGTACAAGAATATAACTACTATAATACTGCTCCTATGTACAAGAATATAACTACTATAATACTGCTCCTATGTACAAGAATATAACTACTATAATACTGCTCCTATGTACAAGAATATAACTACTATAATACTGCTCCTATGTACAAGAATATAACTACTATAATACTGCTCCTATGTACAAGAATATAACTACTATAATACTGCTCCTATGTACAAGAATATAACTACTATAATACTAACTACTATAATACTGCTCCTATGTACAAGAATATAACTACTATAATACTGCTCCTATGTACAAGAATATAACTACTATAATACTGCTCCTATGTACAAGAATATAACTACTATAATACTGCTCCTATGTACAAGAATATAACTACTATAATACTGCTCCTATGTACAAGAATATAACTACTATAATACTGCTCCTATGTACAAGAATATAACTACTATAATACTGCTCCTATGTACAAGAATATAACTACTATAATACTGCTCCTATGTACAAGAATATAACTACTATAATACTAACTACTATAATACTGCTCCTATGTACAAGAATATAACTACTATAATACTGCTCCTATGTACAAGAATATAACTACTATAATACTGCTCCTATGTACAAGAATATAACTACTATAATACTGCTCCTATGTACAAGAATATAACTACTATAATACTGCTCCTATGTACAAGAATATAACTACTATAATACTGCTCCTATGTACAAGAATATAACTACTATAATACTGCTCCTATGTACAAGAATATAACTACTATAATACTAACTACTATAATACTGCTCCTATGTACAAGAATATAACTACTATAATACTGCTCCTATGTACAAGAATATAACTACTATAATACTGCTCCTATGTACAAGAATATAACTACTATAATACTACCTCCTATGTACAAGAATATAACTACTATAATACTGCTCCTATGTATAAGAATATAACTACTATAATACTGCTCCTATGTACAAGAATATAACTACTATAATACTGCTCCTATGTACAAGAATATAACTACTATAATACTGCTCCTATGTACAAGAATATAACTACTATAATACTGCTCCTATGTACAAGAATATAACTACTATAATACTGCTCCTATGTACAAGAATATAACTACTATAATACTGCTCCTATGTACAAGAATATAACTACTATAATACTACCTCCTATGTACAAGAATATAACTACTATAATACTGCTCCTATATACAAGAATATAACTACTATAATACTATCTCCTATGTACAAGAATATAACTACTATAATACTGCTCCTATGTATAAGAATATAACTACTATAATACTGCTCCTATGTACAAGAATATAACTACTATAATACTGCTCCTATGTACAAGAATATAACTACTATAATACTGCTCCTATGTACAAGAATATAACTACTATAATACTGCTCCTATGTACAAGAATATAACTACTATAATACTACCTCCTATGTACAAGAATATAACTACTATAATACTGCTCCTATGTATAAGAATATAACTACTATAATACTGCTCCTATGTACAAGAATATAACTACTATAATACTGCTCCTATGTACAAGAATATAACTACTATAATACTGCTCCTATGTACAAGAATATAACTACTATAATACTGCTCCTATGTACAAGAATATAACTACTATAATACTGCTCCTATGTACAAGAATATAACTACTATAATACTGCTCCTATGTACAAGAATATAACTACTATAATACTGCTCCTATGTACAAGAATATAACTACTATAATACTACCTCCTATGTACAAGAATATAACTACTATAATACTGCTCCTATGTATAAGAATATAACTACTATAATACTGCTCCTATGTACAAGAATATAACTACTATAATACTGCTCCTATGTACAAGAATATAACTACTATAATACTGCTCCTATGTACAAGAATATAACTACTATAATACTACTCCTATGTACAAGAATATAACTACTATAATACTGCTCCTATGTACAAGAATATAACTACTATAATACTAACTACTATAATACTGCTCCTATGTACAAGAATATAACTACTATAATACTGCTCCTATGTACAAGAATATAACTACTATAATACTGCTCCTATGTACAAGAATATAACTACTATAATACTACCTCCTATGTACAAGAGTATAACTACTATAATACTACCTCCTATGTACAAGAATATAATTACTATAATACTGCTCCTATGTACAAGAATATAACTACTATAATACTACCAAATCAAATCAAATCAAATCAAAAAATGCTTTATTGGCACGTCCGAATAGGTATTTGGCATTGCCAAAGCTAGTAACGTGGGTGGGTGGGGGGGGGAGTTGGGTTGGGTGGGTGGTGGGTGGGTGGTGGGTATGGGGGGGGGGGGTTCGGTTATAACAGTCCATGGAGTCTCATCTTCCTCTTCGTTGGTGACTGCTATATGGGGAGGTGGAGGTGGGGGTGGGTGGGGCGGGTGTATTGGGATAAATATAACAGTCCATGGAGTCTCATCTTCCTCTTGTTTGGTGACAGCTGGACACTACCTCCTATGTACAAGAATATAACTACTATAATACTACTCTTATGTACAAGAATATAACTACTATAATACTGCTCCTATGTACAAGAATATAACTACTATAATACTGCTCCTATATACAAGAATATAACTACTATAATACTGCTCCTATGTACAAGAATATAACTACTATAATACTGCTCCTATGTACAAGAATATAACTACTATAATACTGCTCCTATATACAAGAATATAACTACTATAATACTATCTCCTATGTACAAGAATATAACTACTATAATACTGCTCCTATGTACAAGAATATAACTACTATAATACTACTCCTATGTACAAGAATATAACTACTATAATACTACCTCCTATGTACAAGAATATAACTACTATAATACTGCTCCTATGTATAAGAATATAACTACTATAATACTGCTCCTATGTACAAGAATATAACTACTATAATACTGCTCCTATGTACAAGAATATAACTACTATAATACTGCTCCTATGTACAAGAATATAACTACTATAATACTGCTCCTATGTACAAGAATATAACTACTATAATACTGCTCCTATGTACAAGAATAACTACTATAATACTAACTACTATAATACTGCTCCTATGTACAAGAATATAACTACTATAATACTACCTCCTATGTACAAGAATATAACTACTATAATACTACCTCCTATGTACAAGAATATAATTACTATAATACTGCTCCTATGTACAAGAATATAACTACTATAATACTACCTCCTATGTACAAGAATATAACTACTATAATACTACCTCCTATGTACAAGAATATAACTACTATAATACTGCTCCTATGTACAAGAATATAACTACTATAATACTGCTCCTATATACAAGAATATAACTACTATAATACTGCTCCTATGTACAAGAATATAACTACTATAATACTGCTCCTATGTACAAGAATATAACTACTATAATACTATCTCCTATGTAGAAGAATATAACTACTATAATACTACTTCTATGTACAAGAATATAACTACTATAATACTACCTCCTATGTACAAGAATATAACTACTATAATACTGCTCCTATGTATAAGAATATAACTACTATAATACTGCTCCTATGTACAAGAATATAACTACTATAATACTGCTCCTATGTACAAGAATATAACTACTATAATACTGCTCCTATATACAAGAATATAACTACTATAATACTGCTCCTATGTACAAGAATATAACTACTATAATACTGCTCCTATGTACAAGAATATAACTACTATAATACTAACTACTATAATACTGCTCCTATGTACAAGAATATAACTACTATAATACTGCTCCTATGTACAAGAATATAACTACTATAATACTGCTCCTATGTACAAGAATATAACTACTATAATACTGCTCCTATGTACAAGAATATAACTACTATAATACTACCTCCTATGTACAAGAATATAACTACTATAATACTACTCCTATGTACAAGAATATAACTACTATAATACTGCTCCTATGTACAAGAATATAACTACTATAATACTGCTCCTATGTACAAGAATATAACTACTATAAGGGTCCATTCACACGGAGTAATGTGCTGCGTGATCTGGCACGTATACGGCGTGTGAGACTTTGCGCGCCATAAAAGCTCCTATTTATTTCATTGGGAGCCTGGATCGTATACGCGGCGTTATTTTGCGGCCGCAAAAATCACGGCCGCAAAATAATGCCGCGTATACAATCCAGGCTCCCATTGAAATCAATGGGAGCTTTTATGGCACGCAAAGTCTCACACGCCATATACGTGCCAGATCACGCGGCACGTTACTCCGTGTGAATGGACCCCTACTGCTCCTATGTGCAAGAATATAACTAGTAGAGATGAGCGAACACTGTCCGGATCAGCCGTTCTGAACAGCACGCTCCCATAGAAATGAATGGAAGCGGCCAGCATGGGGGGGGGGGGGTCAAGCGGCAAAGTCAGCGTCACAGGTGCTTCTATTCATTTCTATGGGAGCGTGCTGTTCGCTCATCTCTAATAACTAGGGTTGATGCTTGGTCTCTCGGAGGATTGGTTTATTTCTCTCCTGGCCTTGTTCCATGTGATTCGCCACTTGCAGTTGTTTTCTATCAGTTATTTATGGCGGTTCATTAATATATGGCAGTATTACTATTATTATTACCCCTCCTCTGGTCTTCCTTGGGTCATACGCCACCCTGATATTCTCCCTTTCCTAGGCCGCTGGTCGTCACTATTTTGTTTGCCCACACTATATACTCGAGCTCCTTATTTGCGGACTAGAACAAACCTGACCCGTAAAATAAAAAAAATCTACTAAAGCGCGGATAGAATATTTTCCTCCCGGGTTATATTGCGCACTTGACCTCACCCGCTAAGTGATGGAATATAGGCATTAGTAATGGCGGGGCCTACAATGACCAGTTAATGACTCCTTCAGAATTGTTCTCCCAGCAGCTGTCGCCGCACACTCCTGCCCGCGCTGACTTCGACGTCCACATCCTTAATGCTTTGTTCAGCCGCTCTGTCCTGATATTTTTACCATTATCCCCCCCCCCCAACTCTCCCCCCCCTCGCTCTAATTGACGTGGCGTGGTCCGGGAAAATTGCGGATGCAAATTATCTTCTTGAAAATGTGTTTTTAAAAATCATTTCTGTAAAGTCATTACGTGAAGTGGATGAGAGTCTCCCCGTGACGGGAGGATCTAGAGGAGGGATTTTTTTTTTTTTTTTTTTCCGGATTGTTATCTGCGGCGGTCCACTTATCCACGCTGTGTTTCTGTTATATTCCACCGTACTAATTGTCCGGAGAGTGGGTGGCGAGTGGGGGAGCTGAGATTTCTCCATACGGATACGACTATTTCTATCAAAGCGAGACACTTATTTCAGGCCACGCGCGCGCTCGCTAGAGGTCAGAAGCCGCTCTCTGCTCAAATAATTTGTCACCTTCTGACTGTCATTTGCAGCGGGGGTTATTTGCATAAAAACGAGGCTGGAAATAAAAAAAAAAATTTAAAAAAAATCCCTGTAAATTACTGCGGTTCACACAAAAGAAGATGTCAGCTCCCCCGGTTGCAGTCCCTCGGCCCGTGTTACTCCGTGTCTATCATTCAACAATAGGGACGCTAAATAGGAGGGGACCCAAAGTTGAAAAGGGAAGGGGGTTGGGGCGGAGGGGGGAGACGGATCCCCTCCCCAGGGCACGGATTCATATTGTATTCGCCTCTTCATACATTGTCGCTCTCATCACCTCTTCGCATGGTACATGAATCGGAAGACAATGGCCGTACCTGCGTCGCCGGGAGTCTGCAGAGAACGTGACAAGTGTTATGAGCAAACGCAATATCCCGCTCATTGTAAATGTGTCAATTAACATCTTAACATCTTTGGGATCAGCGATGGGACTTTTTTTTTTGTCAGTGTCAACAGCTCAATTAAAGGCGATATATATAGAAGGGAAGGAAGGCGGCGCAAAAATATAAGAAAAACGTGTTACAATATAGAATTCTGCAATAGAAGGGGGGGGCACTTACTTATAGATGTAAAGGGTTTTCCAATGAATGGAACCAAATATACAATTATAGACTATTCAAGATTAACAAATTTTGCAAATAGAAATTATGTTAAGATTTTCTTTATCCATCTTAGTGGCGACGTCTGGTATCTTCATCCGTTACCAATAGAGAAGACTATAAATGCAGGAACATTCTTTGGTCTGGGACTTGTCAGATACCCATCCATGATGTCCTTATGGTGGTCAGGTCATCAGGAGGACACTACATGTATGAGAAGATAACCCAACCACAATAAGGACATCATGGCTGGTTATCAGGAGGACACTACATGTATGAGAAGATAACCCGACCACAATAAGGACATCATGGCTGGTTATCAGGAGGACACTACATGTATGAGAAGATAACCTGACCACAATAAGGACATCATGGCTGGTTATCAGGAGGACACTACATGTATGAGAAGATAACCCGACCACAATAAGGACATCATGGCTGGTTATCAGGAGGACACTACATGTATGAGAAGATAACCCGACCACAATAAGGACATCATGGCTGGTTATCAGGGGGACACCACATGTATGAGAAGATAACCTGACCACAATAAGGACATCATGGCTGGTTATCAGGAGGACACTACATGTATGAGAAGATAACCCGACCACAATAAGGACATCATGGCTGGTTATCAGGAGGTCACTACATGTATGAGAAGATAACCCAACCACAATAAGGACATCATGGCTGGTTATCAGGAGGTCACTACATGTATGAAAAGATAACCTGACCACAATAAGGACATCATGGCTGGTTATCAGGAGGACACTACATGTATGAGAAGATAACCTGACCACAATAAGGACATCATGGCTGGTTATCAGGAGGTCACTACATGTATGAGAAGATAACCCAACCACAATAAGGACATCATGGCTGGTTATCAGGAGGTCACTACATGTATGAAAAGATAACCCGACCACAATAAGGACATCATGGCTGGTTATCAGGAGGACACTACATGTATGAGAAGATAACCCAACCACAATAAGGACATCATGGCTGGTTATCAGGAGGACACTACATGTATGAAAAGATAACCTGACCACAATAAGGACATCATGGCTGGTTATCAGGAGGACACTACATGTATGAGAAGATAACCTGACCACAATAAGGACATCATGGCTGGTTATCAGGAGGACACTACATGTATGAGAAGATAACCCAGCAAACAACACACATGATCGGCTTAGATAGATCAGTTTAGTAGACACAATCGCTAGGTTTGCACGGTGTGATGTGTATTTGGGCTCCTCAGTAACATAGACACGAGGTGGCCGCCATCATCTGGGGCTTAGAGACGGCTCCGCTGAAGTCACTGCTGATAAATGGCTTGGCCCATATTGTGAATCTGTCATGGTCGCCGTTTGCCCTCCAGTTTGGTAATCCTGTCCCAGAGAGTTTTATAGATTTGGTGGTTTCAGGACAAGAATCTGCGGGATTATCAACATCTCATCATCTGCAGATTGGGATGAAGCCATGTACCCCGTGGTGAAACGTACAGTGACAATACAAGATGCATCATCCCTATATACAGTCAGACTGAGATCACCACCACAACTATAACTACTACTCCCATACACATGAAATGATACAGCCATGAAAATAAATCATAAATGATTGCCGGACCCGGAGGAGGATTACAGCAGAGCCCCACTGCAGCGAGTCATGGTAGTACTTGCCTGCAATCTGTTGCCTTTATGGTCCATTGCTCTTATCCTAGCTTTGCTCCATTAGCTATTGCAACCCAAGGAAGTTTGAAATCCACTTCCTCCCCTACCATGCTGGTGATTGTCCTCCATGCTTTACACTGCAGCCCACTTTTCCAGATTACCTGCAAGCCCAGAAGAAAGTCAGGGCATTAAGACCTAAATTGTTATAGAATTATTAGAAACAAGCAAAAGAGAAAACCATTGAGAAAATACAAAGTATAAGAAGATATACCGTACACAATGACTAGGTCAGAGAATCTCTCAGCTGCACTGCAGTACTGTAGGTGGGGGGCGCTGTTACACTCCTGTCTCTATTCTTCATTGGTTGAAATTGACTATTAACAGGCTGGTCCTATAAAGCATAGAAACACCAGCCAAAGGCATCTCGCTCAAAGTAATTCCAATTACTCTGAAAGAAGCTTTGTGGTTTCTTAAGTATCAGGAACATCTCCAAACTTGCAATCTCCTCTTCTATTTCCCATCCAGCAAAATGAACTCCGGCTCTTTCGTGCGTCTGCAAAGCCAATCATATTAATTGCCTGTCCGATATTCAATAAGGAGCCGAGTCTGCTATCAGGTCTATTATTACCATCCACCGTAGTCATAGAACATAGCGCCACATGTGTCATACACAGGAGCCCGTGTACTAGTGAGACCTGTCAGCCATACAAAGCGAGAACCAAAGGCCAACTCTACTCACTACCAGGGTAAAAATAGCAGCAACGCGTTCCAGTAAGTCATATGATGAAGACACCGAATAAGAAGGAAACTTTACTAAACTTATAGTCTAAAGAATATTCATTCCCATAATGCTTCAGAATAGAGCCCGGAGTTACTAATCTAATAAAAGTACTGCAATATTGTGCAATATGTAAAGGGATATAATACTACCCCCAATGTCCGTGCTGGCACTCAGAGCCCCCAATGTGGACACCCGTGTGTGGGACAGATTATACTGTGTGAGGGACACTGTGGAGCAGAATATAACTAATATAATACTGCCCCCTATGTACAAGAATATAACTACTATAATACTGCCCCCTATGTACAAGAATATAACTACTATAATACTACTCCTATGTAAAAGAATATAACTACTATAATACTACTCCTATATACAAGAATATAACTACTATAATACTACTCCTATGTACAAGAATATAACTACTATAATACTGCTCCTATGTATAAGAATATAATTACTATAATACTGCTCCTATGTACAAGAATATAACTACTATAATACTACCTCCTATGTACAAGAATATAACTACTATAATACTACTCCTATGTACAAGAATATAACTACTATAATACTGCTCCTATGTACAAGAATATAACTACTATAATACTGCTCCTATGTACAAGAATATAACTACTATAATACTACCTCCTATGTACAAGAATATAACTACTATAATACTACCTCCTATGTACAAGAATATAACTACTATAATACTGCTCCTATGTACAAGAATATAATTATTATAATACTACTCCTATGTACAAGAATATAACTACTATAATACTGCTCCTATGTACAAGAATATAACCACTATAATACTACTCCTAAGTACAAGAATATAACTACTATAATACTGCTCCTATGTACAAGAATATAACTACTATAATACTACTCCTATGTACAAGAATATAACTACTATAATACTACCTCCTATGTACAAGAATATAACTAATATAATACTACCTCCTATGTACAAGAATATAACTACTATAATACTACCTCCTATGTACAAGAATATAACTACTATAATACTGCTCCTATGTACAAGAATATAATTATTATAATACTACTCCTATGTACAAGAATATAACTACTATAATACTGCTCCTATGTACAAGAATATAACCACTATAATACTACTCCTAAGTACAAGAATATAACTACTATAATACTGCTCCTATGTACAAGAATATAACTACTATAATACTACTCCTATGTACAAGAATATAACTACTATAATACTACCTCCTATGTACAAGAATATAACTACTATAATACTGCTCCTATGTACAAGAATATAATTATTATAATACTACTCCTATGTACAAGAATATAACTACTATAATACTGCTCCTATGTACAAGAATATAACCACTATAATACTACTCCTAAGTACAAGAATATAACTACTATAATACTGCTCCTATGTACAAGAATATAACTACTATAATACTGCTCCTATGTACAAGAATATAACTACTATAATACTACTCCTATGTACAAGAATATAACTACTATAATACTGCTCCTATGTACAAGACTATAACTACTATAATACTGCTCCTATGTACAAGAATATAACTACTATAATACTACTCCTATGTAAAAGAATATAACTACTATAATACTACTCTTATATACAAGAATATAACTACTATAATACTACTCCTATGTACAAGAATATTACTAATATAATACTACCTTCTATGTACAAGAATATTACTACTATAATACTACTCCTATGTACAAGAATATAACTACTATAATACTACTCCTATATACAAGAATATAACTACTATAATACTACTCCTATGTACAAGAATATTACTACTATAATACTGCTCCTATGTATAAGAATATAACTACTATAATACTACCTCCTATGTACAAGAATATAACTACTATAATACTACTCCTATATACAAGAATATAACTACTATCATACTACCTCCTATGTACAAGGATATTTTTGGTATAGTTATAGTTGCTTCTTGCCCAGTGCTGTATTTGGGATTTTGCCCTTTGATCTCTCTGGCATTGCTGATTTCCCTCAGGTTTTTGCCTCCTCTTCCTCTTACTTATAGTACTTCCTCGCCTTCTTCTCTGGTATACGCTGTATACAGCCTCGGTCTGCTTTCCCTCCATCGCTCCTATATCATCCCCTTATCCTGCTGGGTTGGAAATACAGGAGTTTTTTTTCAATAATTTTGGGCATTTACAACCCATCATAACTAATTCGATGGAGAATTACCCTGCGCTGTAAATGTCAGATCGGGAGCCAAACGCTGTAAAACTAGTTAAATGCAGAGGAAATTGAGAGAGGAGCAGAATTTCACTGCCCGGCCCTGTGAGCGGCACTTCGTATACAGAGGGCACCACTGTCTCTCGCACCACCTCATGACAAATTTATATACGGGACTGAGAAGGACTATGCAGAATAATGGCGTCAATTCATCACTTGTATCCGGATTGTTATTAACTCCGCGCTTCCATGATATTGTCTCGTCTGTTATTTTAGGCTTTTTTGTTATCAGCGCGGGCGAAATTGAAAAACACACAAAAAAAATGTAAAATTTAATTTCCTTCTGAAACGGAGCTTTTCCACAAAATAAGCGCCGGCAGCCATTTTGCCAGTTTCGCTTCAGATTGCCGCACATCTGTCCAGGAGTTAGGCCTCGTGGCAATAGCAACCAATCAGAGCTCAGCTTTCACTTCTTAAACTGCTCTAGGAAACCGTACACTGACTGCTTGCTATGGGTAACGAGGCCTGTTCTCTGTCTGGGGCTCAGTTTTAGACAATGAGGCCTAAAGAGCCGGAGGCCAAAATTTAAGGAATGTGCTACCAAAAGTCTGTGTGTGGCCAGGGGTGTCGGCCACAAAGCTAAACCTGTACCATGTGCTATCTCTAATAACCTACGTGGTAATTCTCGGGGAAGGTACGAGAGGTTCCCACAAAAAGGGCAAAGCCTCCTGGTGTCCCAAAAAGTGAGCAAATCTCTGGGCCAACTGATCCGACATTACGCGTCACTGTCCGGCCATTCTTTATCTTACACCTTCATCTTCACAGTCCCGTGTGAGCAAGCGCTATGATGCAGCTGTGGGATCAGATGGGTTCTGTCCGGGGTGAAGAGTCCAGAACGGGGCAACATTTTCAGGTTTATTCTGCATTGCCTTTAGACACTCATTGGCACTCCTTCCTTTCTGTGCCCGCCATGTACCCGCACAGCAGATTACACCAACAAATGGCGAGCTGACATAATGCTCAGGGATATTGGTCTCCTGTTAACCACTTATGAAATATAAAAAGTTGGGGCTTGAGAAGGGAATTTGGTCTTCAAAGTCAGGATTGTTCAGAATTTTTGGCGAGGATCCTGGGACATCTGACCCAAAAAATGGACATCTTTGGTATGTGGCTTAACCAACCAAACGCTAGTATGTATGGCCAGTCAATATTGGCCGACCCTCCTGAAACATCCAGGGGGCCCTCCCTGAAAACTGGGATGACCTCCTGTAGTCCCCTGGCCGGCGGGTTCTCCGGCACATAAACTGTCCAAGAGGCATATAACATGACAGTCATGTCCAGGAAACGAGGCATCACCAGCTCATTAGCATGCCAAGGCCACAAATAGGGGCACCCAAAGGGCGGACACTCTCCTCTCCGGCCATAAAATGTGAGTCCTGAATAGCAGACTACCCCCTTTCCCCCAATATCCGGATAGTGTATCAGAAAATGGGTTTCCAAAACAAGAGACCCCTTTAATAACCCAAAGTAACATGATACAAACTTCCTGCACCTCCAGCTCCTCGTCCCATGACCGCACTTATTTCTAGTTTCCAGCTTTGTCACAGACACATCGGATGAGTTTTATCAACAGGAATCTACAAGTCAATGTATTTGGTGCAACTTCTTGCTATTTCTTTCTTACGCTCCCTCAAAGCTCGGAGAAATCTACTCGAATATTTTGTGCACATATTTCCTAAATTTGTCACATTTTTGCAAATTGTCTGAGGTTTGTAGCCTCTCTCTAGACATAATAAATTTGGCATATTCCATCTACTCCGCTTCCATGGCACAATGCCAGTCCTCGTTGTGCCGGAGTGAGATGTGCCTAATTTATTAAGAGTCACATGCTTCTCTATAAATTAGGTACATCCCTTGCCCTCCATGTGCCAAAAACTCAGCTGGTGTAGATGGGAGCTATAATTCATGCCAAATATAGAACATAAACCAGGCCACACGACCCCCCTCTGATAAACTACACCCACATTTGGGGTCATGTCGATTTCATACAACCTCGATCGGGTCAACAATTACAGTCCATGTGTTGGTCACACTTCCTGACCTGTCCATTACTCACATCAACGGAACTTTCCAGTATCGGTTATCTAGAAGTCCCCGCCATCCCGTATCGCCCCCTACTGAACAGCACGTTATGGGAGAGCAGACCCACAGGAACCATGGTCAGGTTAGAAGAAGCGGCTGACGCACCGACTGTACTTTGACAGTGGTGTGAAATTGGTCTAAAAGTAACGAGCGCAACAACAACAAAAAAGTACAAAAATTTGACACAAAAAAGATGGTTACAGAGGATCATAAATGGTACGGGTCTGCATCACCATAACAAGACGTCCTCATCCTAAGGATTGTCCACCTTGTGTTGGGTAAATGGAGACATTTGTAGGCCCAAAAAAAAGAATTAAACCCCCCCCCCCAGCCCTTGCTAGAAGATGGGAATCCTACAATCTCTACCTTTGTGTAGCGGGAAGACCCGGTCACGTTACACTAATACCAGATTCCTCGGCACACTTCTCTGAATAGACTTAGATAAACTCCGGCTTATCTCTAATTCATCACCGAGGTCTCTTCTGTCAGGAGTAGTTAATGCATCTTTTGTAAAGCCCATTACATGTCTGATTAAAAGCCTCCAGACCCTTCCGATGCATCATTACATCCAAATCCACTCAGACCGGCGGGTGACAGAGAAGGCGATAAATGAGTCGCCCTGATGGTGGCCGGGCTGATCGGAGCTGCATCACATATGGTTACAAATGAAGCTCTTATGAGCCCTCTAGAGCTCCGTAGATATGCAAAAATATTCAAAAATATCACTCATTACACATTTATTAGGCTGAACTTTAGTGTCGGATTAACCCGACAGAGATCCAAAGGATACACAAGTGGGCCCAGACTCACAATAATGACCCAGTAGAAGAATACTATGGTACATTTCCTTTTTGGAGGGTGGGTACCCAAAATAATTTTTCTGGTGGGCCATAGGAATACTGGGCAGGTCCTGGTGCTTGATGGGCCCCCAAGGTCATATAAGGAGACAACAGTAACTCTTTGCTGTGCAGAACATAGGAGACCAATGGACACATATGTAAAAATATAAAGAATGGGGTAAAAAACACAACAGAGCACTGGCCTGTGCTGAGGAGTCCACAAGACTGCAGTGATCAACTCATAAGTAGCGTCTTCTGGTTGGATGAAAAAACTTGCCCCCCAAACCCAAGAGTGGTCATTAGCATTACCAGTGTTGGACTAGCCCACCAGAGGAGCCTCCAGTGGATCCAGGATCTAACTCAATAATGGTCCAGCAGAAGACTAAATTCTACGTCCTATGGTTTCTTGGTAGGTGGGCCCTAGACTCATTTTATCAGGTGGACTCAAGTAACCTCAGCCCAACCAGGGTCATTGGGAAACATTTGGGAAACGGCCTCTACAAAAAGTGACTCTGACAAAGAGACTTCTTTGGACAGGTTATTACGATGAGGGCCTCACACCCTTTTACTGCCACAAACTTTTTAAGGTTGTGTTTTTTTGCAAATTTCACTAAATTTAGCCTCAAAGGTAAGTTTTTGAAAAAGTCTTTGAGTGAATAAGACATTTTTCTTAGAATTCTAAGGATGAATGGACTTTATGTAGGATTGGGGTTGAATGATGATCATTGCCCCCCATTATGAATCCGTTGAGGGTCAGGATGTTTCGGGAAGGAGCCAGTTGATGATATAGTATATTATGGATCACCTTTCCTCAAGCAATAGGTCCTGTATGATTAGGGCGGGTGCGGCCCATGTACGGTGGTGCTCGTAGACGCTAGGAGTTGTAGTTGGAGGATGCGACTTGCACAGCTTCTGCTCCTACTACAGTTTTGCTGCCATATGTTGCATATTCTATTCTGGATGATAAAAAAAAAAAAGGGACACAAAAGGCAGCGAGGCACAAAACGATACGAAATGAACTTCCTGCGTCTCCGAGGATTTCAGCTACAAATAAATAAAGTGGAAGCTCATCCAGGAAGCAATTAATTATACATCAGACTTTCCAGAAGAACGTAAAAAAAGTCTCGTCTACCAAACATAATTCAATTATTATTAAATCAAGCGTCACATTGTGAATTGGAAACCTCGAAAACGCTAAAAATGCAGCACGTTCATCAGTCACGTACAGTATAGGTGGTGATGGGACCACGGACCTCAGCGACCACGTGGGGCATTCACAAGGGGCACTGGTCAAGGAAGGGACAAAAATCAAACAGAATGATTAAATCCAGGTATCATGGTTAGGAACCAATGGAAATAGAAATCTATTGAAAACTGCCCCTAAGGGCTAGGTCACATGGGCACAGCGGGGGTGGACTATGGTGCGTAATCCATGTCAACATCCGCCCCCTCACAATGGTGGTCTATGTAGACCGCCAGGCTACTTTTTTCCGTGAGCGGGCTGCTCTTTCTTCAGGCAGATTCCGTTTTGCAGCAGCAATCTCCGGAGTCGGCCCATTCATTTGAGCCGCGACAGCCGTGGCAGGCGGGTTTTGACCCGAGACTGACGCGGCTCCCCACGTAACTCTCGGTGCCAAAATCCTCACTTCCGCTCCCCGTGTAAATTTACCCTAATGCGGTCCCAACACTTACCGATCACAATCGGTGCTTTGCTCATGCTGCAATTTTTTTGTTGCAGAAGGAGGAAGAAATTTGGTAAACTCTTATCCAGCATGGCGGTGCTATACAGACGGCAGTAGCTAAACCGTTGCGTCTACGTCCCATGTGTCATGCTCATGTTATAGCTGTGAACTGGTTGGTCAAACTTTTGGGGCGGCGAAAAAGTTGCATTTTGAAGATTTTCACGTGTGGATGTGAACACTTTTTGGTAACTTTTTGCCCACTGGGGATTCTCATGGGGTCGCCTCCTGGACAGGACAACGAGCAGACCCAAGCACAGCGGAAGGCTCCCACATCCAGAAAAAGGAACGTAGCCGGAACATTTCATGTCCACGTCCTAAGATAAGGGGGTTTGACAAGGCACCCTGGGAAAGATGATATGCAAATGAGCTGTAACCCAGGACGACGGAATGTACAGAAGATACAAATACTATATGGATACAAGTCGCCTCTCCAATAAGAGACAAATACTCGCCGATTGCCTTATGAAAATATTACCCCGAGTGCCGCAACGTTGCACATCAGATAAATCACCGCCCGTTAACTTTTCGCCGATTCCGAACGTCTAAAATCTTTATTTCTTCAGTATACAAAAACATTGCGGCACATTTCCCCGTCTGCAGATTCCTCCTGCCTCATTTCCTCACTTTATAGTTATCGTATAATGACATAAATAAGTGACAAATTGTCAAGGACAGCAAAATAAGTTAAATAACTAAAACCGTGAAGACTGAACTAATTTAGTGTGATTGATTACAGGACTGGGAGGAATGGATTACCGCGCCACGAGACGACAGGCCGCTACACCGCCAGACGCCGCCAAGGCCTAGGGACGTCAACACACAGAGGCAAAGCAACAACAACAAAAAGGACACAAAGAGTCATCTAAAAATTCTGCGGTCACTACAGTAGGGAGCCATGTTGTACAGGGGGCGGGGCTGGACTGGTCCACTGAGACGGGGGAAACTTCACTTGTGGATGAAATTCCCCCCACTTAGGATTTTCTCAGTGATATTAAAGGCAGCGCTGGTTTATACAACGACTGAGGAAATCCAACAATATATAAGGAGGAAAAACCACGGCCTGGAGGATACAACGCGGCGACGGGGACGTCATTCCAGGAGTCAGCGATTATCGATTTCCTGTTGAGCGGGTCAATTCTGCGCTTACACCTGTACGAGGCGGCCATCTTATACTAATCCCTCAGACACATCCATTTATTACTCACTCCAATGTGGCAGATTATTCAATACGTCAAAAAAATATAAAAAGGAGCCACGTTACAGTATATAATATCAGAGGGAGGGGTGTAATGGAAAAGTCCTCTAATCCCCCAATATCAAGTAATGTAATGTATGTACACAGTGACTGCACCAGCAGAATAGTGAGCGCAGCTCTGGAGTATAATACAGGATAAGTAATGTAATGTATGTACACAGTGACTGCACCAGCAGAATAGTGAGCGCAGCTCTGGAGTATAATACAGGATAAGTAATGTAATGTATGTACACAGTGACTGCACCAGCAGAATAGTGAGCGCAGCTCTGGAGTATAATACAGGATAAGTAATGTAATGTATGTACACAGTGACTGTACTAGCAGAATAGTGAGCGCAGCTCTGGAGTATAATACAGGATAAGTAATGTAATGTATGTACACAGTGACTGTACCAGCAGAATAGTGAGCGCAGCTCTGGAGTATAATACAGGATAAGTAATTATATGCAGTGACTCAGCTTTCTGAGTGTATCCAACATGGTTAATTGAAGCTAATTCTTTGCTTTTTGCAGATGACTCCACATACATGGTAGAGGTCCCTTTTGCTCCTCCTATGATTGACCCTTGACGTGATGTGTTTTTGGTAGAGATGAGCGAGTACTGTTCGGATCGGCACGCAGGGGGTTAAGCGGCCAGCCGCCATCAAAGCGGAAGTACCAGGTGCATCCATTCATTTCTATGGAGTGTGCTGTTCGGATCGGCTGATCTGAACAGTACTCGCTCATCTCTAGTTTTTGGAGCAGTTCATGGACCTCTCTTATCAGGATATTGGATCCATGTATGACTTGTTCATAGTATCCGTTCTCCGATGTCTCTGCCGCTTCTGACCCCGCCCCATAATAATCTATCCCCTGTGACCCCCATACAGGGCCTGACACCCCCTCATATCTGGGCCCCACCAGACAGGATATTGGGGAATAGAGAACATTACTGGTGAATGGAACATACTGGAAACACATTCATCTGCCAGATTATTGTCATAAAAACACACAAGGCCGAAACAGGAAATAGCAGAGTATTTTACAGCTCATAGATATAGGATTCTGCTGACAAACATCTCTAGAGACAGTCCGGGGACAGAGCGCTGCTGAGCTGTATCTAAGCCTGTCATGTGTGATACTGGATGGAGAGCAGAATACATGATCCTGTCATGTGTGATACTGTCTGCTACGCAGGTGTATCCAAATCTTTCACTTATGATACGGTCAACTGAAGTGCTGTATCTAAACTTATTGCTAATATAGCCTGCTGACCTTGTGAATTTGGGAATAGTCTGTACTATCCTGTAGGCGAAGTAGCTGAGCCTTCTATGTGTGATACAAATTTTATTACATCATCATGAAACATTACTTGCAATACTCTGCCTGGCCACATGGAGTGCTGTTTGGAAGAATCATATCCATGATCAATCCAGGGCAGACGGTGCTTTCACTGGATCAATGGCAGTGCAGTATTGTACAGCTCCACCTAGTGGTGACAATATTTGGGGCAACGATTTACACTTTCTGCTTTTCTGAGAACCTCAAGCCTTGTAGTTACACATTTGTTGCCTGGTATATGTCCTGACTAGGAGAGAGTTTGTTGGACTTGTGCACACATGTAGGGTAAGTATTATAATAGTCATTGGCTTGGGTCTAAGGGGCAACATAGCAACGACACGAGTAGGCGTTTACGACATGAGATCGGAGTGCCCTCTATCAGCCAAAGATCAGTTCTCACTAGTCGTCCATTCATTTCAGTATCTGCCATGTAAACCCGTATTCTGACCAGACGCGGAATATACGGTTATAGGAAGGCGGCAGAATTCTACACGTCCTATTAAAACCGCCGGATCAAGGTTAAATAATTCCCATAATTTACATAGTTAGAATTTTATCGGCTGCGCCCTTCATTGTCGCAATTACAATAAAATGTGCCTGTAATAGAATATGAAAAATCGAAAAGCTGCAAGTGACAACCTCGCCCCCTCCCGAAGAGGAGCAGAGAAGTTTTCTGGCTGACAGTCTAAAACACACACGCGGGAATCTCTTCATCTGAGCACATCAGAGCCTTGGAAATGACACATATCATCCTTGCAAAAATCACTGACATATTCTGCTGCACAATGCATATTCATTTAGCTGGGGAGGGGGAGATGTTGCGCCCGGGCATCGCAGTATGGGGCTCCTAGAAGCCGCCTGGCAGCCACTTAAAGGAGAAGTGCGGCTGTTTTATTAAGGAAATTACCATGAATATGCAGAATTAGAACGCCGAGCTCCATCGCCTGCTGATCACACTTCTATCACTGACAAAGCAAATGACCCCCATCTATTCCTAAAACAACTGCCCCTGCAGTGCAAATACCCCCACAGGGGCAGTTCTATCCTATGGCTCTGATCTACGTAGAAAGTGCAGTTATGTTGTTTGTATCCAGAATATATTCTCTATATACACATAATATGAGAAGAGCAACAATGTATCTACAAGGCACAAGCAGGGCTGGCCTTAAAGGGAGTGTCACTCATCACATCAACCCAACTACAGATACATAGATTAGGATCACCTGAATCTAACTATGTTTTCCCCTTGTGAATTGCTGCTTCCATTGCTGAGATATTGGCGTTTCTGTCAATATGGTGGCCATGTCCTCGCTGTTGCAAAGTGCTCATTTGCATTTTGACAAAAACAGTGATCTCTCAAATACAGAGGCAGCAATTCACATGGAGGTGACACGGTTTGACTCAGGTGACCCTATCCCCTCTATCTGCGGGGCTGGTTGGATGTCGGGTTCTGGTGATAGACTCCCTCTAGGTCGGTGCAACCTGTAGCCATTCAGTGGGTGCATCCCTTATTATAACTGCAGGGGGTGCCAGTGAGCCAGTCACATACATCAGATTCTATACTAATCACAGCCCAGGGAGCAGGCCAAGCTAAGAAGGAAGCCATGTTACAGAGCGCAACGTGTTACAGTCCCAGCAATATGAGATTGCACTTAATGAAAAAATGCTGCAGAAAATGTCACATTACCGGAGTTTGTTGTATCTGCTTTTCGCTAGGTGTGGCCCTATACTCCGTCTGTTGTCAGGCCCAAGGGGATCTCTAGGGGCTCTCCCGCACAACGTGCAGCCACTTCACATTGTAAAATATCACCACGGAGTCCATGTTCACTCTATACAGGATCTGTGGCCCCGGGTACAGTCTGGTGTCTGCATTGTAACCACTATAGACATCAGTAACTATAATGCCACCTCTCCAGGGTATTTTTCCACATTGGGCACCAGTTGACAGGTGCCCATAGTCATGACCTATAGTTGCTCCAGGCGCCTTATGGGGCTCATAAACACTGGTGTAGCTATAGGGGGGGTCACAGTGTTTGCAGCTGCAACTGGGCCCAGATGATAGGGGGGCCCGCAGGTCGCCCTTAACACACTATGGCTGGGTCTATACAAAGCTTTTATTACTTTAGCACTACATGCAGTTATTAGTTGCAGTAATGCATTGCACATATTATTCTGCATTTCACCTGCTAACTCTCTCATTTGAAAACTTTGCATGCAGTTCTTCAGAAAAATACACTGTGTAAACTCAGCCTAAGGCAGATATAACTGCTCTGATCTTCTTTGATGGCCGCCAGTCTGTGCTTGGTAGATTTATGACTCCTGCCCTCTGGTGCACTGGAGTGAGACTAGCAAAGAAGATTTATGATATTATGGCTCTTCAGAAAGGAGAACGTAACCCTTTAATGCCAAAAATAGCTGTTGATCAGCTGTATATAGTCAAGGAGGCAGGGCCGGCGTCAGCGCACGGCATAGTCGGGCAAGTGCCGGGGCCCACAGAGCCTCTGGGGGCCCCCCGGCACTTGCCTGTCCCGATTTCAGCTCATCGGCGTCCGACGGACGCCGATGAGCTGAATACATAGGCGATTAAAGCAGGAGCTGTGAGCTCAGCTCCTGCTTTAAAGCTGCAGCCCGGCTTGCGTGTGTAGGCGCGATGACGTCATCACATCGCGCCTACACACGCAAGCCGGGCCGCAGCTTTAAAGCAGGATCTGAGGTCACAGCTCCTGCTTTAAAGCTGCAGCCCGGCTTGCGTGTGTAGGCGCGATGACGTCATCACATCGCGCCTACACACGCAAGCCGGGCCGCAGCTTTAAAGCAGGATCTGAGGTCACAGCTCCTGCTTTAATCGCCTATGTGAATGGAGTGAGAGAGCGTCGGGGGAGCGATGGAAGGTGAGTGTAAGTGCATGTTTTGTATTAAATATTAAGGTGGAACATAATGAAGGGGGCCCATGAAACTGGGGGGGCAAATGAAGGGGAGGGGGGGGAACGCCATGACACTGGGGAAGATGAAGGGGGTGGGGAGAGAACGGCATGACACTGGGGACAGAGATGGAGGGGGCCCAATGAAACTGGGGGGGGGGCAAATGAAGGGAAAGGGGGGGAACAGCATGACAGTGGGGCAGATGGGGGGGTGGAACAGCATGACACTGGGGAAGATGAAGGGGGAGAACGTGATGAAACTGGGGACAGAGATGGAGGGGGAGACATGAAATTGGGGGCAGAGGAAGGGTGTATATGAAACTGGGGGAGAGATGGAGGGGGGCATATAATTTACGGGTGACTGTAGGAGGATTATACTGTGTGCGGGCCCATGATAAATAAATGAGAATGGGCGGAATCAACATAAGAGTGGGTGGAGCCAAATTTGCCCCTCTTTTTACTCTTTAAAAATTGGGAGGTATGGCGTTGGCGACGCCACACTCCTGTGTGACGTCACTCGCTTCATCTGCGACGCACAGTGTCTCGACTCCCCCCGCTTCCTTTACAAGGGGGCCCACTGAGGCTCTGTCGCCCAAGGGCCCATAAAAATCTGGAGCCGGCCCTGCAAGGAGGGATTCTGTGGCACAAAAGGGGGCATGAAGACCATGTGTGGGGCACTGATGGGGGACACGAATGATGGGAAGCTGGTGTGCACTGGCATGATGGGAACAAGTCTTCATGCGCCCAGATAGAAAAGGAAAGTGAAATGTAAATACTGCAAATATCTTAATATGGGAGGGGCTGATGAGTGAGAGTTGTCCTGGGGGGCCGGTTGAGCTTTTGCACCAGGACTCGTGAGCCTATTGTTATGCTCTTGTGAAGAGCTTCAAGTTAGTCCTTTCAATACTATATTGAAAGAGTTGTCCGGGACTTGTAGTCAGGAGGGGGGGCCCTCGGTGTCCCTCTTACGAGGTCTCCATGAAGCGCTATATTATCCCCTGAAGACATTGCATGCAATGGAACATGTCAAACCCGGGCACGTGCAGGTATCGTACGGCTCCTCGGTAGACGCCATGCCTTGTATTCGGAGTATCTGTAAAATCGCCAGGTGCACGGCCCTTAATTCTGTATAATTGCTGAAGTTTTCCTTAAAGTTCCTAAACCTGAGCCAAAAATGCAAATCGTCGCTCAACATTTTGACGTAAATAGGAAGCGTGTGCCAGTCTGTGCCCTCAGACAGCGGCGCGCGTACAAGGCACAGCGGAATTCCTATTCCCGCCTGTAATCTGTCTGTATAATACGCTTCTGCTACACACGTTAACCCTTGCCGCCAGGAGGCCGGGGATAATGATTTCCAGGGGCCCATCTGCTTCTGTGAAATAAAGTGTCTTTTGTAATAAATTGGAACATTTATCAAATTAGCTCCCATGATCACATTTGGATCCTAATGATTTTTTGTGAAATAAGATGAATTTTCGCCTGCCACTGGAAATATCATTTTATTAGCTTTGGCAGCTCGGAGAGGTGCGCAGCTCCCAGCCAAAAAAATAAAAAATAGGAAAAAAATTCATGTTTCCAAATTGTATCTGACGAGTAAATAAGGCCGACCCTTAGAGCGTGTGTAGCAGACAGTGGGGCGGAGGAGCAGGACGCACTTCTAGCGGGATTACAGTCGGAGTCCTGGAAGGATCCGCGGGTCTAATTGATCATCTTCTGAAGCAGAACCTTCAATGGCCAAAGGGAATTCTTAATTATTATTAAAAATACATAGAAATTATGTGCAGAGAAGACTTTCATCCCTCCGAAGCCCCTTCTCTTTTCATGTGACGCAGTCTTTGTGATGTCCTCATAGATTACATGTTATTCTGCATTGTGACTCATTGTACTTCTGCCCCATGTTGCCCTGGCTCTGGTTGTTCTGCATATATTATGGACGGTCACCGGGGACTCAAGGGGTTGAATGTATTTTAAGAATAGGTGACAGTATGGAGAGGCAATGAGGTCCCCTAAGACCTGTGACATCCAGACCATGTCCGACACGTCATCCAGTGGTAGACTCTGTACGAAGGGGCATCCAGTGGGATCTCTACACTCTGGTGGAGCCAAGACCTGGGTCATGGTTCTGGAAAATTCTCAGGGCCTATAAAATTCAATGGGACAGCCAGAGGCCTCAAGCATGTCCACTGGCAGACCTTCAACCCTAATGGGGTATCCAATGATAGACTCCTCCCTACAAGGCATCCATTGGCAGACCTCCACCCTACAAGGCATCCATTGGCAGACCTCCACCCTACAAGGCATCCATTGGCAGACCTCCACCCTACAAGGCATCCATTGGCAGACTTCCACCCTACAAGGCATCCATTGGCAGACCTCCACCCTACAAGGCATCCATTGGCAGACCTCCACCCTACAAGGCATCCATTGGCAGACCTCCACCCTACAAGGCATCCATTGGCAGACCTCCACCCTACAAGGCATCCATTGGCAGACCTCCACCCTACAAGGCATCCATTGGCACCTCTACACTCTGGTAGAGCCAGGACCTTTGCCATGGCTCTGGAAAATTGTCAGTGCTTATTATATTCAGTAGACACACTGAAGCCTCTGGGGTGTCCACTGGCAGCCCACAGTTTGTAGAGCCATATACTGTGTAGTGTCCACCTTGTGAGACTAGGGATGGAAAGGCACTGTGGAGTAGACCCAGGCCCCCAGCAATGTGTAAAAGAAAATGACCACTGCCCTTGTATGGCGCCACTTTGTGGATTAGGGGCTGTTCACATGTATTAATTTCAGACTTATTTGGGGGAGGATTGTGCCCAGATTCTGCCTCCCACTGTCCTGCTTGATCTGGCCGCGGCTCAAGACTCCCTGTTGGTCAGACCCCTTCATCTAGGACTATTCAGCAGCAGAAGCCTCTTCATTCTCCCCCTAATGTCCCGAGCCCTGTGGCAGCTGCTACCACGGTAGTTACGCCACTGGCTGCAATACCACACACAACCAGTGGCCAGGAGTGGCGTTGTTTTTGCAAACAAGAAGCCATATTTTTCTAATCGTGCACAAGCCCTGCAATCACTACTCTCGGCCATCGCCCGGCACTTGGAATCTATTAGATTTTCTTGGCTCCGTCCCGAATAATAATCTTAAAAGCAACAAAAGCAAATTACAGTCTGTGATCGGCACCAAATCACCGAGCCCATGACAAATATTCAGGGCAATGCTAATAAATTAAGATGATATTGACCCGGAATTGACCCATGGACGGGCGCATTCCATCACATGGGGATACATTAACCCTCCCGCTGCCGCACAGTCCTCAGGCCCGGGCTCATCTGCTCGGAGCATTGATTGTATTATCATGTGTGCGGGGAAATATGATGTAATTAACAGCAATGCAGACGGCAGAAGTCTCCAGGCCAGTGGATGGCGACGCAGCGGGACGATCAGGCGGGCGCACCTCCAGCAGAGACGTCGCCTCCGGGGCCGCGCTCTGTAAATATTCACCAATACAAAAACACAATATTCTAACACCGGCACAAGAGCTATCTGGCTCACCCAACTTCATTTCATCTCAACATTGATTCGCCGGGGTTTCCATTTTTGCTTTTTTGACAAGAGGCGGCTCTGAAGATGACACTTGTGGCCATTCATTGACTGCAGCTACAAATGCACAAAAATTGACTCGCTGTCTCAACCACCATCTATCACAGAGGCTCACACCCAGCTTTCCCAGATTCCTGAACAGCAATTAAAATACTGTATTGGAGAGTAGGATGTATTGCGGCAGGACAGAATTAGGAAAGCTGAGTGACTTATATAATGGTGTTCATATTGGCGGTCACACAGCTTTCCGAGACTCAGAGTGATGACTGAACAGAATTTTATGCAACCTAAGGGAAAGCACACGCCATCCTGCAGCCAAATCCTCTCCCATCTATGTGACCATGGCCGCACACAGAAGCGTCACCGGGCCCCTAAGCAACAGGCCCACTGACCACGTGCTATCTATAATACTGGTACCTTCTCATGTTGTACAAAGGCCATTGGGCCCCCTGAGGCTCCAGGGCCCGGTACCAAGCTATCTGGATCTGCAGCAGCTTCTACGTCTGTAACAGTTTGCTGGGCCTCGGGGACATGCTATATCCTACCGGTTGATGCTACATTCACACTAGTGTTGCATCCATTGGAGGACAAGAACAACGGACTGCTAAAATAGTGATAACCCATGAAATCCAACAGACTCCATTGACTGTAATGAAATCCTGCAATACTGGAAACCTGCACAGAAGATTTTTTTTTTTTTTTTAATGTAGATTGTGAGCCCTACATAGAGCTCACAATGTACATTTTTCCCTATCAGTATGTCTTTGAAATATGGGATGGAAATCCATGCAAACACGGGGAGAACAAACAAACTCCTTGCAGATGTTTTTTTTTTTTTTTGCCCTTGGTGGGATTTGAACACCCGGACTCCAGTGCTGCAAGGCTGCAGTGCTAACCACTGAGCCACCGTGTGGCCCCATGCACAGAAGATTTTTCAGGCGCGCACTGTAGACCAACGCAGATATGAACCTAGCCTAAGACTGTGTGATAATCTCAGACACCCACAAGGTCGCCAACTTGTCCCCACAGAAGCAGATCACAAATCTTTGCCAAACTTTAAATCCAGAATCTCAAAGAACTGCAAAGGAACAAAACAATCCAAAAAGAATGAAAAAAATAAAAAATCTCCCGGATTTACCGACAAGCACAAATCTTGGTATAAGCCTGGCCGTAACGCGGAGCACAGCGCGGCCCTCTGAAAAGGTTTCATTCTCCACAATCAATACGGGCAGACTACCCTGAAGATGATTACTGGGGATTAATGGACAGCGGAGGTGAGATTAATCCGCAATCTGCATGACACTCCGGCCCACGGGCACTGCCGCCGGCGGCGCTAACACATAAATCCTCTGCTCGGCTCAGACAGTAAGTCCTACAGGAACCAGCACACTAATCTATACATTATGAAATCTGCTCGCTGCCAACCCCGCGGACCCCCCATGTCACAGGAAGCCGAGATATAGGGGGCTGTTTGCAGGGTCTGTACACTATACGGCTGCTGGGCTTGTTCCTGGGCAGTTTGCAAACTGCATGACATACGATGCAATCTCAGAATACAATGCAGTCCTTATTATTCATGTGCACCCCAAATAGAATAGGGGTGTATTGCAAAAAAGAACAGGACCTGCTCCATATGTTGTGGCCCCTGGCAGATACAGTAATATGCATGAGCCATAGAGGTGATCGGTCTATACAGAGAAAGCACATGAACCAATAATACAATAGTATCATGGTCTAAGGGTGCATTCACACAGCACAGGTTTAACTACATCAGTTTTACTGCACTTTTTTAACCTGTAAAACTGCACCAAAACTGCATCCAGTGTTATAGATACAAAATGGCAAATCTCTGTGACATCTTGTAACATGTAACTCACGTTAGTTGCAACATATCAGCAGATTTTTTCCTTGTCAGACATAGAAGGTTCCGGGCTGTTGCTGCTCCGTGCACGGGATTAGCCCAGGTGAGGGGGAGGAGCTTTAATTCCCCCATTATTGTGGCCCAAACAACAGGGGCATTTTACTTCTCTCCAGTTTCACACTCTAGGGATGTATTCAGACCCAGGTTTCACTTGAAACTACATCACAACTGCACAGAATGACATTTTGATGCAATTTTTGGTGCAACTTTTTATTTGCCTTAACATCTTTCACAGTAAAATCACATCCTGCACCAATATAAGTGGCATCAGGGTGCATTTACACGGTCAGGTTTTTGCATGCAGGTTTTGAAGTCAAAAACCAGGTGCAGTGTATGAAAGAGAGAAAGTATTAGGCTGAGGCCCGACATGGCACAAAAGCAGTTGGTTTTGTTGCAGATTTTGCTGCAGTTATATGAGGCAAAGCCAAGAAAGTTCTTTTATATTTCTCCCTTCTGCTCAATTTGCCCCTGGCATTGGCTCAAAAAGCTGCAGCAAAATCTGCAACAAAAAAAGCTGCTTGGGACATTAAGACCAGGGTAAAATATCCCAGTCTAAATGAATCCCCCTATTGTCTACATACTGATCCCCAGTTACATCCTGTATAGGAAACGGAATTCCGATCCTGATCGCTCAACCGACTTATCTGCACAGAACCGCTACTGCTCCGCGGAGCTCCGGGCCATTATTCTCTCCTCTGCTCTCTCTCTCTCCCCACCCTGTACCGGCCCACACTTTCCGAAGCCACAACAAGCCCCGCCTTCTCCCAGCATCAGTCACACTAGCCAGGGAAGTGGAGCGCGCACAGCGCTCTGCCGGCGTGCGAAGATAGAGAGGAGAGAACAACGGCCCAGAGTTCCGGGGAGCGGCATACACATCGGGAGAGGAGGCAGCAGCAGTTCTGTGCAGGTATGTGGGGGGGACTAAGTAGCCGGCAGATTTTTAAACACTACACAGCGTGGAAGCTTCAATTTTAAAACTCCAGGCTGTGTAGTGAACAGGATCGTTTTTAAAATCTGATCTTTGATCATTAAAAAAAATCCTATTGACTTACATTAGGATCGGAATTGGGATCGGGTTCGAATGGAAAATGATTGGAAATTGGATTTTAAAATCGAACCTAAAATCTCAAGATCGGCTCAACCCTAATCCTGTATTATACTCCAGAGCTGCGCTCACTATTCTGCTGGTACAGTCACCGTGTACATACATGACATTACTTATCCTGTATTATACTCCAGAGCTGCGCTCACTATTCTGCTGGTGCAATCACTGTGTACATATATTACATGACTTATCCTGTATTATACTCCAGAGCTGCGCTCACTATTCAGCTGGTGCAGTCACTGTGTACATACATTACATTACTTATCCTGTATTATACTCCAGAGCTGCGCTCACTATTCTGCTGGTACAGTCACTGTGTACATACATTACATTACTTATCCTGTATTATACTCCAGAGCTGCACTCACTATTCTGCTGGTGCAGTCACTGTGTACATACATTACATTACTTATCCTGTATTATACTCCAGAGCTGCGCTCACTATTCTGCTGGTGCAGTCACTGTGTACATACATTACATTACTTATCCTGTATTATACTCCAGAGCTGCGCTCACTATTCTGCTGGTACAGTCACTGTGTACATACATTACATTACTTATCCTGTATTATGCTCCAGAGCTGCGCTCACTATTCTGCTGGTACAGTCACTGTGTACATACATTACATTACTTATCCTGTATTATACTCCAGAGCTGCACTCACTATTCTGCTGGTGCAGTCACTGTGTACATACATTACATTACTTATCCTGTATTATACCCCAGAGCTGCACTCACTATTCTGCTGGTACAGTCACTGTGTACATACATTACATTACTTATCCTGTATTATACTCCAGAGCAGCGCTCACTATTCAGCTGGTGCAGTCACTGTGTACATACATTACATTACTTATCCTGTATTATACTCCAGAGCTGCGCTCACTATTCAGCTGGTGCAGTCACTGTGTACATACATTACATTACTTATCCTGTATTATACTCCAGAGCTGCGCTCACTATTCAGCTGGTGCAGTCACTGTGTACATAAATTACATTACTTATCCTGTATTATACCCCAGAGCTGCGCTCACTATTCTGCTGGTACAGTCACTGTGTACATACATTACATTACTTATCCTGTATTATACTCCAGAGCTGCGCTCACTATTCTGCTGGTACAGTCACTGTGTACATACATTACATTACTTATCCTGTATTATACTCCAGAGCTGCGCTCACTATTCTGCTGGTACAGTCACTGTGTACATACATTACATTACTTATCCTGTATTATACTCCAGAGCTGTGCTCACTATTCTGCTGGTACAGTCACTGTGTACATACATTACATTACTTATCCTGTATTATACTCCAGAGCTGCGCTCACTATTCTGCTGGTGCAGTCACTGTGTACACACATTACATTACTTATCCTGTATTATACTCCAGAGCTGCGCTCACTATTCTGCTGGTACAGTCACTGTGTACATACATTACATTACTTATCCTGTATTATGCTCCAGAGCTGCGCTCACTATTCTGCTGGTACAGTCACTGTGTACATACATTACATTACTTATCCTGTATTATACCCCAGAGCTGCACTCACTATTCTGCTGGTACAGTCACTGTGTACATACATTACATTACTTATCCTGTATTATACTCCAGAGCTGCACTCACTATTCTGCTGGTACAGTCACTGTGTACATACATTACATTACTTATCCTGTATTATACCCCAGAGCTGCACTCACTATTCTGCTGGTACAGTCACTGTGTACATACATTACATTACTTATCCTGTATTATACTCCAGAGCAGCGCTCACTATTCAGCTGGTGCAGTCACTGTGTACATACATTACATTACTTATCCTGTATTATACTCCAGAGCTGCGCTCACTATTCAGCTGGTGCAGTCACTGTGTACATACATTACATTACTTATCCTGTATTATACTCCAGAGCTGCGCTCACTATTCAGCTGGTGCAGTCACTGTGTACATACATTACATTACTTATCCTGTATTATACCCCAGAGCTGCGCTCACTATTCTGCTGGTACAGTCACTGTGTACATACATTACATTACTTATCCTGTATTATACTCCAGAGCTGCGCTCACTATTCTGCTGGTACAGTCACTGTGTACATACATTACATTACTTATCCTGTATTATACTCCAGAGCTGCGCTCACTATTCTGCTGGTACAGTCACTGTGTACATACATTACATTACTTATCCTGTATTATACTCCAGAGCTGCACTCACTATTCTGCTGGTGCAGTCACTGTGTACATACATTACATTACTTATCCTGTATTATACTCCAGAGCTGCGCTCACTATTCTGCTGGTGCAGTCACTGTGTACATACATTACATTACTTATCCTGTATTATACTCCAGAGCTGCGCTCACTATTCTGCTGGTACAGTCACTGTGTACATACATTACATTACTTATCCTGTATTATGCTCCAGAGCTGCGCTCACTATTCTGCTGGTACAGTCACTGTGTACATACATTACATTACTTATCCTGTATTATACTCCAGAGCTGCACTCACTATTCTGCTGGTGCAGTCACTGTGTACATACATTACATTACTTATCCTGTATTATACCCCAGAGCTGCACTCACTATTCTGCTGGTACAGTCACTGTGTACATACATTACATTACTTATCCTGTATTATACTCCAGAGCAGCGCTCACTATTCAGCTGGTGCAGTCACTGTGTACATACATTACATTACTTATCCTGTATTATACTCCAGAGCTGCGCTCACTATTCAGCTGGTGCAGTCACTGTGTACATACATTACATTACTTATCCTGTATTATACTCCAGAGCTGCGCTCACTATTCAGCTGGTGCAGTCACTGTGTACATAAATTACATTACTTATCCTGTATTATACCCCAGAGCTGCGCTCACTATTCTGCTGGTACAGTCACTGTGTACATACATTACATTACTTATCCTGTATTATACTCCAGAGCTGCGCTCACTATTCTGCTGGTACAGTCACTGTGTACATACATTACATTACTTATCCTGTATTATACTCCAGAGCTGCGCTCACTATTCTGCTGGTACAGTCACTGTGTACATACATTACATTACTTATCCTGTATTATACTCCAGAGCTGTGCTCACTATTCTGCTGGTACAGTCACTGTGTACATACATTACATTACTTATCCTGTATTATACTCCAGAGCTGCGCTCACTATTCTGCTGGTGCAGTCACTGTGTACACACATTACATTACTTATCCTGTATTATACTCCAGAGCTGCGCTCACTATTCTGCTGGTACAGTCACTGTGTACATACATTACATTACTTATCCTGTATTATGCTCCAGAGCTGCGCTCACTATTCTGCTGGTACAGTCACTGTGTACATACATTACATTACTTATCCTGTATTATACCCCAGAGCTGCACTCACTATTCTGCTGGTACAGTCACTGTGTACATACATTACATTACTTATCCTGTATTATACTCCAGAGCTGCACTCACTATTCTGCTGGTACAGTCACTGTGTACATACATTACATTACTTATCCTGTATTATACCCCAGAGCTGCACTCACTATTCTGCTGGTACAGTCACTGTGTACATACATTACATTACTTATCCTGTATTATACTCCAGAGCAGCGCTCACTATTCAGCTGGTGCAGTCACTGTGTACATACATTACATTACTTATCCTGTATTATACTCCAGAGCTGCGCTCACTATTCAGCTGGTGCAGTCACTGTGTACATACATTACATTACTTATCCTGTATTATACTCCAGAGCTGCGCTCACTATTCAGCTGGTGCAGTCACTGTGTACATACATTACATTACTTATCCTGTATTATACCCCAGAGCTGCGCTCACTATTCTGCTGGTACAGTCACTGTGTACATACATTACATTACTTATCCTGTATTATACTCCAGAGCTGCGCTCACTATTCTGCTGGTACAGTCACTGTGTACATACATTACATTACTTATCCTGTATTATACTCCAGAGCTGCACTCACTATTCTGCTGGTACAGTCACTGTGTACATACATTACATTACTTATCCTGTATTATACTCCAGAGCTGTGCTCACTATTCTGCTGGTACAGTCACTGTGTACATACATTACATTACTTATCCTGTATTATACTCCAGAGCTGCGCTCACTATTCTGCTGGTGCAGTCACTGTGTACATACATTACATTACTTATCCTGTATTATACTCCAGAGCTGCGCTCACTATTCTGCTGGTGCAGTCTCTGGGTCAGTTTTTTGTGGTTGTATAGGATAGCAGCTCTCCTGTATCTCTCAATCCTCTCCTGGTTTCGGCTGTTTCTTTCAGTGCAGGTTCGATGTGGTTTTAACCCCTTGTGCCCCTCTGAATGCCCCACACTGTGGTCAGAGCTTTCACACTGCAGTATTTAGGTCAGTATTTTCCATTAGAGTTAATAAGCCAAAATCAGAAGAGGAGCCTGCACAGGGCTCAGTACAATGGATGGATTTGCACATCTTGTGTATTTCTGATTTGCTCCTGGCTGAGGTTACAGCTGCAGAATACTGACCTGAATACGGCCACAAGAAAACCGCCTCAGCGTGACTTGGATTCACCCGTGATTTGCGGTACAATTGCTGCATTACGCTGACTCGCACGTGACTCCGGTGTTTACTGATGGGAAGGAATGTTACAAGTGACCTTCAGTGTTTGCAAAGTAGAAAATAATCTGACAATGTTTTTACTGCAGGAAAACCTTGAGTCTCATATAAAAGACAGAAAAATAGAGAAAGTGTCAACTAGAATCCTAGGAGAATATGTCTACGAAATTAGCTGAGATAATGAGTAATATGACACGAGAGTGAGGCACAGTGCACCAATATTAGAGCCAGATGCAGTGCACCTAAAACAGAGCAAGATACAGTGCACCAATAACAGGACCAGACGCAGTGCACCTAAAACAGAGCAAGATACAGTGCACCAATAACAGGACCAGACATGGTGCACCAATAATAGTGCCAGACACAGTGCACTATAACAGGACCAGACACAGTGCACTATAAGGGCTAGTTCACACAGAGTTTTCTGGATCGGAACCTGAGGCGGAGGCTGCCTCAGATTCCGATCCATAAAATGTGTTGCGGAACTGAAAGCCGGTGCACGGCACCGGCTTCCAGCTGCGCACCCGCCTCCGCATCAGGCTCAATGAATGGGCCGAGTCCGGAAGAGGGTGTGTTTTCAGGCTGACTCGCGAGGCGACTCAGCCGAAGAATGAACACCTCGCTTCTTTTTTCCGGGAGCCGGAAGAAACGGCTCCCGGAAAAAGCTCCTGCGCAGCTCCCATTGATTTCAATGGGAGCCGTCTTTTTGGTCCGGGTTTTGAGCCTCAAAACCGTCTTTTTGGTCCGCGTTTACGGCCTCAAAACCCTGACCAAAAAACTCTGTGTGAACTAGCCCTAACAAGACCAGACACAGTGCACCAATAACAGGACCAGACACAGTGCACCAATAATAGTGCCAGATGCAGTGCACTATAACAGGACCAGACACAGTGCACCAATAATAATGCCAGACACAGTGCACCAATAACAGGACCAGACACAGTGCACCAATAACAGGACCAGACACAGTGCACCAATAACAGGACCAGACACAGTGCACCAATAATAGTGCCAGACACAGTGCACCAATAACAGGACCAGACACAGTGCACCAATAACAGGACCAGACACAGTGCACCAATAACAGGACCAGACACAGTGCACCAATAATAGTGCCAGACACAGTGCACCAATAACAGGACCAGACACAGTGCACCAATAACAGGACCAGACACAGTGCACCAATAACAGGACCAGACACAGTGCACTATAACAGGACCAGACACAGTGCACTATAACAGGACCAGACACAGTGCACCAATAATAGTGCCAGACACAGTGCACCAATAATAGGACCAGACACAGTGCACCAATAACAGGACCAGTGCACCAATAACAGGACCAGACACAGTGCAGTATAACAATTCCAGACACAGTGCACCAATGATAGTGCCAGACACAGTGCACCAATAACAGGACCAGACACAGTGCACTATAACAGGACCAGACACAGTGCACTATAATAGATCCTCGCACAGTGCACTATATTAGAGTATCTCAGTGCACTCTCGCAGAGTATCACAGGCTTCCGCAGACGTATTTGTTCCCCCTGTTTCTCTCTATCCAGCTGTATACTGGGGTCGCTGCGGCCGGGCCTGTCATGGACGTCGTTCACCATTGTATTGGCTGTGACATAAGAGCCGTCTAATTCACATCTTCCTTTTTCTTCAAGCATCAAAAACTTTTGACCCTCAACTACCCCCAACTAAAAGTATCTGAAGTAAAAAGCGAGAAATAACGATGGCGGCGAGCTCGCGGGCGCCGGAATACTCCTAATAGGAACATTTTTTAACTCTGTAACAAAATCTTCCCCAAACAACCTTATTACTAAAATAGAATAAACTAGCGATTGTGCGGCGAGGACGGCGATGAGATTTTACAGGCTTTTATTACATTACAAAAATAAGAACCTTATAAAAAGTCACCGCAGCGGAGGGCGGGAGCCGGTCTGCGGCTCGCCTTTAAATTAACCCTCTATGTGCCAGACACTAAAAAACATGGTGGAAACATTCTGATTTTAATCAGCCCAAAAAAATTGATGGATGGGGTAAAAACAAAAAGTTGAACCCTTGATACACCAATAGGTGTCACTAAGGCCCCCAAACTATACATTGTTCTCCCGTCTGCTGTTATTAATAGATTGGGGGCTCAATGGTATTAAATGGCATCACCCTATTGGGCCAGAGATAAATTTAGTCACTGGCTGGGGGGCATCAGAGGGGCACAGTGGTGAAGATTTTGAGCACCATGTCAGAGCTGTAGGTTGCCAAGTTGCTGGCAATGCTGCTTTTACTTCCCCTCATGGGCGTGTCTGTCACAGCTGTCTCCTCCCCTGAGCAAGTGTCTACCATATTATCCTTAATATAAGCTCAGGTATAAGAAAGTCTTTGTAGGGAAAATCTGGTCATCAAATCCTTTACTTCCATGTCGTTGCTCCTGTGACAATCCCAGGAATAATTTCTCCAGAGCAACTTTTTTTTATTATTTTTGTTTCTACATTTTTGAATAATTTTCATGGTTGAAAAAAACATTAAAAAATTACAATTTAATTTTATTTATTTTTTTACAAGTTTTTCTATCAATAAAATCCAGATACAAAATGAGGGCTGCGGAGTCTGTGTCCCTCTGGGTCAGATGGGACAGGTTAATCAGGACGTATTGAAAAGAGTGGTCAGGTGGGGTCAGCAGTCAGGTCAGAGGTCGGCAGGGTCAGTATATCAGGAGAGATACAAGAAGCAGGGATGTGTTGCACTGTCCATCCTCACATCTAGAGATACTGGATATCAATGCAGTCCGATATAGGGGGAACATAAGAAGGGGACCAGACGCTCCCCCCAAAGGGCCTTAATGTACAGAGGTCAGACCCCTGATATGGCTGACCTATCCTAAAGTTTGTAGTTAGCACCTCCTTTTGGTGGCCCCCTCTATAAATATATGTGATATAATCATTCACCAGGGGTCCTAAACCTGGAGCTCTTGTAATAGGGTTACGTAAAAGCCCCCCCCCCACCTGCACTCAGATAAGTAGGTTATTGTACGTCTTGGACTTTGAGCCTCTTGTAAGAAAACTTGAGAAAGTAACCGGATCCTATAAGTCATGGAGCTCGGCCATTCTTATCTTTGTCCCTACAACTATTCTAAGCATCCAGTATGTCTGCAGTGGAGGAATGTGGGGACGTCCCATGTGCGGCGCGTCGTCTGGAGATTGGCAGCCCGCCATCTTTAATTAGGACTTCTCTACTTCAAGGGAACCATTCACCAGAAGGACGGACTGAGGGGGAAGAGATTAAAGGTAACATGCAAATGTTTTCACTGCGAAATATCACAATTATAGGTACAAGATATTCCGGGAGATTGTCAGAAGTGAACATATGTTAGGTAAGGCTTTGATGTATGGTGCGGCGGTGGAAGGAGAGCCCGGATCTGCTGCGACCACACAGGAAGACGTTCCAAGCCTCTTAGTAAGGATTACTACCAGCGTTTAACTATCCTTTAAATTGTACACCATGGCTGCCAAGTGGCGGTCTGTGAGCCAAGGACGCCCCCACCATCTATACGTTCTACTATGAAGATACTCCAAAGCTGCAATCAAAATTCTGCTATAGGTCACATTTCTATAGCGCCACCTGTTGGTTCAGGGACTGCTATGGCGCACTATAGAGCCTCTATATGACTGGTGAAGGAACGGACTGGAGTTTAGGGCAGGGTGGGATCCCTGCTTAAAGGGGTTGTCTTATCACAAGGGTCGGGATATGAAGCTGCACAGATAAATGGCTATCCATTCACCTCGCTCATGAGTAGGGCACCTTCTATGGTTATACACCCTTATACCCCACTTAGAGGGTGACTCTATCAGACATGGAGACCAGGCAGACGACCTAAGAAAAGAACTGCCATGTCCTGTGACATGTTCCAAGCATTGCCATCTATGTATCCAGGCTGTGTCAGGGCAGCTACATGAAAGGGACTGGGCGATAGATTTTAGGTTTCATCTTTTCATAACTATTAGGTTGATGGATAAAGGTTCCAGTGAGGTCCCTATCTTTGCCACCCAACAATTATATCATGCTCACTATGGTCCTCCAAAGCCCATCACATAGAATTCGTAATGCAGCTTTGTTTTTTGCCTACAGCACCTCCGCAGGAGAAATAAGGTACTACACGAGATAACAAATAAGCTTGAAATAGTATCCACGTTTACAAAGTGGTTGTGGCTACAAGATGAGGTCAAATAAGCTGAGGTCAAACAGGGATAGTTAGTATAAAGAGGGACTTCTACAGAGGAAATAGACAGGCTAGGAACCAAAATCCCCAGGAACCATGGAGATTGTGGGACAGACAGGGCACAGGCAGGATAAATCAGGCAAGAGTCAGGGCTGGTGATACCATATAGTAAAGCAAAGGTCAGATAAAGCAGAAACAAGGTGAGGTCAAACATGGGCAGTCAGTATATACAGGAAATCCTTCTCTGGAATTAGGCTAGGAACCAAGATTGCTCTGGCACCTTCCTATGTGGGGGAGCTGTCTTATTCAACCAGGAGTCACGGGGATTGGCTAGGGACAGTGTAACACTTACAAGCACCAATGGAGACTTGAGAAGCCCCCAGTCATGGACCTCCGGTGTTTCACAAAGAGCAGCAAGATGCTGTTGGTCATGGTCATGGACCTCCGGGGCTGCACAGGGATAGACTTTCTGACAGTTTGGCTAAAATCCAGGACTAGGATTGCAATGTGGCCCTTGAAACAACTTCTTAATCCCATTTTAAGGGACATTTTTGAAAGCAGAAAACTTAGGAGTGAATACAGTCATAGCCTCTGGTATGTGCTGTAAAGATTTCCTTCCACCCAGTCGGGGGTTAAATTATTTTCCCTGAAATCCAAACACTTTGTGGGTTGTAGATGGCGGGAATAAAACATAATTACAAGGTGCAAGGCTATAACTAATATTTTTCCCTCTTGCATGTGTCGGCGAGAACTTGGCACCTCGAACCACAAGGTGACCTCGGTGTCTCTTCATTCTGCCCTGCCAGAGCTTTCAGTGCCCAAAATGAAGCTTTTAGCCGGTGCCAGGCCCTTCTGCCTCCCCACCCCCATGCATATAATTTGTGTCTCCATAGTGGGGACTGGTAAAAGCTTGTGCTTCATGCATCAGCATCAGCGGCTGACAGACCCCGCGCCCGTCACCCCCGATTCTACGCGGAGATAATGTGTGAGGGAGTTATCGCTTCTTGCCGCGTGGCACAAATAACTTGTTTTGCCTGCTAAGCGGAGCAAACATGACACATGAAAGTCACAAAACGCCAATGCAAAATGTCTGCAGATCTGAAGCGACGGCGCACGATTTTTAATGCCTGTTTTGCCAGTCAGACACTTTAGTGATAATGCATCTCTCTATTATGTTCCCCGGCGCGGGGTGCGCGGCTGCAGACAGGTGGATCTTCTCATGAGCGCGTTTTATCTTTCTGAGTCTTTTCTTGTAAAACACGGATTTAAGAGGCTGACGGTGAAAAAAACGGGATTGATATATGAAGAGTCGTGTTATAGAGGGTGACGGGGGGACCGCGGGGGCTTATAATGGCAGCACATGGGCTATGTAATACTACATGGCTGACATCTACTCTGTGTGGTCCACATAGGTTTTGTAGGAGCTGTATAGAACTGTATTGTGAGCGCTGTAGTATAATGTGAGTGTTATATAGAACTATAATGGGAGCACTGTATGGCAGTATAATGGGAGCACTATAAGGCAGTATAACGTAAATGCTATATAGAACTATAATGTGAGCAGTGTGTGGCACTATAACATGAGCACTATATACAACTATCATGTGAGCAGTGTATGGCAGTATAATGGGAGCATTATATGGCAGTATAACGTAAATACTATATAGAACTATAATGTGAGCAGTGTATATCACTATAATGTGAGCACCATATAGAACTATAATGTGAGTATTGTATATCACTATAATATGAGCACTGTATATCACTATAATGTTTGCACCATATGACAATTATGGGAGCACTGTATAGCACTGTTATGTCAGCATTATATGGCACTATTATTCTAGCACTGTATAACATTATTATGCATACTCTGTTGGAGATTTGTCTCGGCTACTGCATTATACCTTTAAGACCCCTGACTAGAATAGGAGGAGGCCCGGGGAGGCGACAAAAATTAAAAAAAAACCATTCATACTCACCTTCTATTACTTTTGGACTCCTCCTGGTGTCCGATGCTATCCTGATGATGTCATGCACCCAATGATGTCATTGTAACCATGTCACTGTTGAGGCCCAATCACAGGGCCCATGATGTCACCAAAGAGGCGGAGAGAGAACACCGGACACTGTGAGGTCTATAAAAGGTTAGGGTAAGCCGAGTCCCCTGGGTAATGCTAGGGAATTTAATATCCCTTCTGCCCTCTTCTATAACCAGATTGCCCCCCCATACTGGCAGTATATTCATTGCTGTACCTACCTGTACAATACCTTCGACCTCCATCGCTCCATTCCCAGTAGATGCCTCACAAGTCCTATATCCAACTGCCCCAAAGCTAATTGTGATAGAGAAACGTTACGTTTCCCATGGGACAGAACAATAGTCATCATTCACACAAACCGACCCTGACCAAGCATGATATATATCCATCTATACTGTATATATATATATATATCTCCTCCTGGAGGGAGGGAAGACACCTTACTGGCTCAAGTTACTTCTTAAGGCATCACCTGCAAATCATGTCAGAGGAAGCGCCTGCTCATAAAACACGTTAAATAACCTGAAGACAAGGAAGAAAGTTCTTTACATTCCGAGATGACTGGCAAGCTCATAAAATAAAGTTATACACATTTCTAGAATTACAATCTCAAATCTGTAGAACAATTTGATATTTAAGTTCATGTTATTACAAAATTTTACTGTGGTAGGTCTGCCATTTCTAGATACTCAATCATTGCTCGTAGCGAAGGAGGATAAAACGCGGAAAATCTTCTATGGAGTCTGCATGGTCCTAATGAAGAGAATCTACCCGACATATAATGGAAAAATCCCCGTATTGCTTAATTATTATATTATATACAAGAATATAACTACAAAAATATTCCCTCTATATATAATATATAACTACTATAATACTGCCCCCTATGTACAAGAATATAACTACTATAATACTACCTCCTATGTGCAAGAATATAACTACTATAATACTGCTCCTATGTACAAGAATATAACTACTATAATACTAATCCTATGTACAGGAATATAACTACTATAATACTACCTCCTATGTACAAGAATATAACTACTATAATACTACTCCTATGTACAAGAATATAACTACTATAATACTGCTCCTATGTACAAGAATATAACTACTATAATACTAATCCTATGTACAGGAATATAACTACTATAATACTGCTCCTATGTACAAGAATATAACTACTATAATATTACTCCTATATACAAGAATATAACTACTATAATACTACTCCTATGTACAAGAATATAACTACTATAATACTACTCCTATGTACAAGAATATAACTACTATAATACTGCTCCTATGTACAAGAATATAACTACTATAATACTGCCCCCTATGTACAAGAATATAACTACAATAATACTACTCCTATGTACAAGAATATAACTACTATAATACTACTCCTATGTACAAGAATATAACTACTATAATACTGCTCCTATGTACAAGAATATAACTACTATAATACTGCTCCTATGTACAAGAATATAACTACTATAATACTACTCCTATATACAAGAATATAACTACTATAATACTGCCCCCTATGTACAAGAATATAACTACTATAATACTGCTCCTATGTACAAGAATATAACTACTATAATACTGCTCCTATGTACAAGAATATAACTACTATAATACTGCCCCCTATGTACAAGAATATAACTACAATAATACTACTCCTATGTACAAGAATATAACTACTATAATACTACTCCTATGTACAAGAATATAACTACTATAATACTGCTCCTATGTACAAGAATATAACTACTATAATACTGCTCCTATGTACAAGAATATAACTACTATAATACTACCTCCTATGTACAAGAATATAACTACTATAATACTGCTCCTATGTACAAGAATATAACTACTATAATACTGCTCCTATGTACAATAATATAACTACTATAATACTACTCCTATGTACAAGAATATAACTACTATAATACTACCTCCTATGTACAAGAATATAACTACTATAATACTACTCCTATGTACAATAATATAACTACTATAATACTACTCCTATGTACAAGAATATAACTACTATAATACTGCTCCTATGTACAAGAATATAACTACTATAATACTGCTCCTATGTACAAGAATATAACTACTATAATACTGCTCCTATGTACAAGAATATAACTACTATAATACTGCTCCTATGTACAAGAATATAACTACTAAAATACTGCTCCTATGTACAAGAATAACTACTATAATACTGCTCCTATGTACAAGAATATAACTACTATAATACTGCTCCTATGTACAAGAATATAACTACTATAATACTACCTCCTATGTACAAGAATATAACTACTATAATACTACCTCCTATATACAAGAATATAACTACTATAATACTACTCCTATGTACAAGAATATAACTACTATAATACTACTCCTATGTACAAGAATATAACTACTATAATACTACCTCCTATGTACAAGAATAGAACTACTATAATACTACTCCTATTTACAAGACTATAATTACTATAATACTGCCCCCTATGTACAGGAATGCAGTAGGATATGTTTGGGTCACTATCTTGTATATATGATGTGAGGAGACAATAAAGTGAAATAGATGAATAATAATAATAATAATAATAAGCTGATGTGTGGAGTATTATATTGCGGAGCGGGGGACGGTGTGAATTATAGATAAGATGTAATCTCGGAGATGAAGCTCTAATTGTCTCATTTTTTGTTCCCTTCTTCTAGAATACTTGTTTTTCGCTCATGCAGATAATGTCTCTTCTCTCTCATCAGCCGGGATCGGATTTCTGGGTGGAGCGGCGCAGACTTCTGAAAACAATCATTCCGGAATCGATCTCTGTCCGTGACTGGATATTAATTTATTCTGATGATTTTTCTATATTTGTTTTTTTTTCATATTAATATATTATGTGGTTAAGATGAGAGTCAATGTACAAAGCTTGGTCCTACAGTCGGCCTCTCCTCTCCTGAGGTGGCTGATAACAGGGGACAATAGCTTGTGATGGCTGTGCCATATATGCAGATAAGAGACTTCCTTTAGATTTAGATTTACTTTAACCCTTTAAGGCACTGACTCTGACCACCATACTTTGGGACATGTTGACACTACTAAAGGCTTTTATCTAAGGAAGTCATTCCATTGAATAAATATGATGTAATATCAGGGGAGGGGGAGGGGGGAGGTGAAGCTGCGATTTATCACAATTATACAATGAGCAGAGAGATGAGGCTTAGCCTGGACGTAATCTGCGCTATCATCTACTGCACTGTGTGTACTGGAGGCGGCGGCCGGCCCAGGGTAATAATCGGCAGGAAAAGACCAAATGAGCCTCATTTACCACAGCGCAATGTTTATGACTAAGAATCATGGAGCACTGCTGGGGGAGGGACCCGGCATAACACCCATCACTATATACAGAGATCTGCATGCTGGGGTTTGTAGTCCGAAACTGCTCTCAAAATCCTGCAGTTCTTGATACTGATTCATCTCCAGTCAATTCTGAAGCTGCTTTCAAATCTCTGACAACACTTTAGCTCCACCCCTTTGTCAGACATGGTACAGCTCTCTGATCTGAGTTCCCACCATGCACCGCTCTGTATGTTGCAGCTATCATTACTCCCGCTTTATAGGTTGTTCCGCTTTACTTCCCGCTGACAAGTGTTTGTTTTTTTCCAGCTTACTTAAATGACTAGTATGCAAATCATATGCAAATGACTCAATGTGGGCTAATTAAAATATAACACAACCCTGTGCTTCATTTACACGTTGCGGCGAGTTTTACAACATCTGCTGGTGTCACAACAATTGAGAGCGGGATTTGCCATTTCTGTGGTTCAATAGACATGGCGTCAGCGAGCGGGAGGAGACACAATGACAAGCTCCACCCATGTCTATAGACTCCTCCCACTTTAAAAATTCACGGGCCTCACGGTCATTACCTTAATCATTGGAAAATAAATGCGCTAAAAATCGGAACAAGTCATAGATCAGATAAAACTGCTGCCTCAGATAAAACTGCTGTCTCAGTGTATTCTATGGGATTCAGCTTCAGTCTGTCTCCCTGCCTCCTGCTTTTAGTAGGTTTCTCCCTGCCAGCTCTTACGAGACGGATGAAGGGATGTAACATGAATCTACATCACATAGGATCTCATAGAGATACTGTACAACACACAGATAGTAAAGACAGGCAGCACGAATCAAAGGAGATCAATGTGAAGCAGCATCTCATAGTAAACCATGAAGATTCTGCACTCAGTGCACAGATATTATACACAGACAGTAGGAGTCTGGGGAGAAGAATGCAAAGCTGCATCTTATTGAATACACTGGACATTCTGCACTATGCACACACATTTACTATATACAGTCAGTATAAGCCAGAGGAAAGTAATGCAAAGCTGTATTTCATAGAGTACACTGAAGACTCTGCACTCAGCACACACATATATTATACACAGGTAGTAGGAGTCAAAGGAGAGCAATGCAAAGATGCATCTTATTGAACACACTGAAGACTCTGCACTCAGCACACACATATATTATACACAGGTAGTATGAGTCTCTGGAGAGCAATGCAAAGTTGCATCTTATTGAATACACTGGAGATTCTGCAATCAGCACATGCAGATAGTATCAGCCAGAGGAAAGCAATGTGAAGTTGCATCTCATAGAATACACTGGACATTCTGCACTAAGTACACACATTTACTATATAGTCAGTTTGAGCCACAGGAAAGCAATGTGAAGCTGCATCTCATAGAATACACTGAACATTCGGCACTAAGCACACACATTTAACATATACAGGCAGTATGAGCCAGGCAAGAGCAATGCAAAGCTGCATCTCATTGAATACACTGGCGATTCTGCACTCAGCATACACAGATAACCTAGATAGGTAGTGCTAGGGGGACTTTACAGTTAATCATTGCATGGACTATTGCTATTATACCATCACATTCTTGATCCTTCATACAATGCAGAAATTCTATCTTCAGAATCACTTTATACATGAAGGAACAATCAGGGTGGCGCTTACTGGGAAGGGGAGGGGCCTAAGTTACTCTACCTAGGGAAGACCAATATTCTGACTACACAGGCAAGTAAGATCTAGAATCGTAGTGAGACTGATTGCTGCAGAGTTTGGATCCCTAAAATTTCCAGAAGTTAAATCTATCGCAGAAGAGGCCGAAATCTACGTACAAGGGAAGACGAAGTGAAAGACAACACAAAAGTGCTTTGGGCAAAAATGCCACCGGAGAAGGTGGAAAAATTAATTCTAAATTTGATATTTTAATTTTATTCAAAATAAATATCAAAGCAGCGGCAGATAATGAGAACATCTCAAGGTTGTGTAGAAAGCCATATATTTACCAGCCGCAATTAGCCGGATTTTAACTTGAAAACATTCGCCTCTGGCCCCATTTTGCTAAATAAACAGAAGCTGCATTACGGCTGACTTTGCAAATTTCTTTCTATTACAGTAAGCAGCAGCAATTAGATATAATTAACCTTTTCAGGGCTGTTAGAGTTCAGGATGTGCTGCCAAATGTTGTCATTTTGTCAGTCTGAAGGACTTAAAGGGTATGTCCACTAAGACCTTTACATTAGAGGTTATTATATAGAAATTGTCAGCACACATTAGAATACATATCCTATACTGATCCTGAGTTACATCCTGTATTATACTCCAGAGCTGCGCTCACTATTCTGCTGGTGCAGTCACTGTGTACATATATTACATTACTTATCCTGTATTATACTCCAGAGCTGCGCTCACTATCCTGCTGGTACAGTCATTGTGTACATACATTACATTACTTATCCTGTATTATACCCCAGAGCTGCGCTCACTATTCTGCTGGTGCAGTCACTGTGTACATACATTACATTACTTATCCTGCATTATACTCCAGAGCTGCGCTCACTATTCTGCTGGTGCAGTCACTGTGTACGTACACTACATTACGTATCCTGTATTATACTCCAGAGCAGCGCTCACTATTCTGCTGGTACAGTCACTGTGTACATACATTACATTACTTATCCTGTATTATACTCCAGAGCTGTGCTCACTATTCTGCTGGTACAGTCACTGTGTACATACATTACATTACTTATCCTGTATTATACTCCAGAGCTGCGCTCACTATCCTGTTGGTACAGTCATTGTGTACATACATTACATTACTTATCCTGTATTATACTCCAGAGCTGCGCTCACTATTCTGCTGGTACAGTCACAGTGTACATACATTACATTACTTATCCTGTATTATACCCCAGAGCTGCGCTCACTATTCTGCTGGTGCAGTCACTGTGTACGTACATTACATTACTTATCCTGCATTATACTCCAGAGCTGCGCTCACTATTCTGCTGGTGCAGTCACTGTGTACATACATTACATTACTTATCCTGTATTATACCCCAGAGCTGCGCTCACTATTCTGCTGGTGCAGTCACTGTGTACATACATTACATTACTTATCCTGTATTATACTCCAGAGCTGCGCTCACTATTCTGCTGGTGCAGTCACTGTGTACATACATTACATTACTTATCCTGTATTATACTCCAGAGCTGCACTCACTATTCTGCTGGTACAGTCACTGTGTACATACATTACATTACTTATCCTGTATTATACTCCAGAGCTGCGCTCACTATTCTGCTGGTGCAGTCACTGTGTACATATATTACATTACTTATCCTGTATTATACTCCAGAGCTGCGCTCACTATTCTGCTGGTACAGTCACTGTGTACATACATTACATTACTTATCCTGTATTATACTCCAGAGCTGCGCTCACTATTCTGCTGGTGAAGTCCCTGTGTACATACATTACATTACTTATTCTGTATTATACTCCAGAGCTGCGCTCACTATTCTGCTGGTACAGTCACAGTGTACATACATTACATTACTTATCCTGTATTATACTCCAGAGCTGCACTCACTATTCTGCTGGTACAGTCACAGTGTACATACATTACATTACTTATCCTGTATTATACTCCAGAGCTGCACTCACTATTCTGCTGGTGCAGTCACTGTGTACATACATTACATTACTTATCCTGTATTATACTCCAGAGCTGCGCTCACTATTCTGCTGGTGCAGTCACTGTGTACATACATTACTTATCCTGTATTATACTCCAGAGCTGCGCTCACTGTTCTGCTGGTGCAGTCACTGTGTACATACATTACATTACTTATCCTGTATTATACTCCAGAGCTGCGCTCACTATTCTGCTGGTACAGTCACTGTGTACATACATTACATTACTTATCCTGTATTATACCCCAGAGCTGCACTCACTAGTCTGCTGGTGCAGTCACTGTGTACATACATTACATTACTTATCCTGTATTATACTCCAGAGCTGCGCTCACTATTCTGCTGGTGCAGTCACTGTGTACATACATTACATTACTTATCCTGTATTATACTCCAGAGCTGCGCTCACTATTCTGCTGGTACAGTCACTGTGTACATACATTACATTACTTATCCTGTATTATACTCCAAGGCTGCGCTCACTATTCTGCTGGCACAGTCACTGTGTACATACATTACTTATCCTGTATTATACTCCAGAGCTGCGCTCACTGTTCTGCTGGTGCAGTCACAGTGTACATACATTACATTACTTATCCTGTATTATACTCCAGAGCTGCGCTCACTATTCTACTGGTACAGTCACTGTGTACATACATTACATTACTTATCCTGTATTATACTCCAGAGCTGCACTCACTAGTCTGCTGGTGCAGTCACTGTGTACATACATTACATTACTTATCCTGTATTATACTCCAGAGCTGCGCTCACTATTATGCTGGTACAGTCACTGTGTACATACATTACTTATCCTGTATTATACTCCAGAGCTGCGCTCACTATTCTGCTGGTACAGTCACTGTGTACATACATTACATTACTTATCCTGTATTATACTCCAGAGCTGCGCTCACTGTTCTGCTGGTCCAGTCACTGTGTACATACATTACATTACTTATCCTGTATTATACTCCAGAGCTGCGCTCACTGTTCTGCTGGTGCAGTCACTGTGTACATACATTACATTACTTACCCTGTATTATACTCCAGAGCTGCACTCACTATTCTGCTGGTGCAGTCACTGTGTACATACATTACATTACCTATCCTGTATTATACTCCAGAGCTGCGCTCACTATTCTGCTGGTACAGTCATTGTGTACATACATTACATTACTTATCCTGTATTATACTCCAGAGCTGCACTCACTATTCTGCTGGTGCAGTCACTGTGTACATACATTACATTACTTATCCTGTATTATACTCCAGAGCTGCGCTCACTATTCTGCTGGTGCAGTCACTGTGTACATACATTACATTACTTATCCTGTATTATACTCCAGAGCTGCGCTCACTATTCTGCTGGTGCAGTCACTGTGTACATACATTACATTACTTATCCTGTATTATACTCCAGAGCTGCGCTCACTATTCTGCTGGTAGTCACTGTATACATACATTACATTACTTATCCTGTATTATACTCCACACCATGTGACGGAGCAGATTCAGAAATACGTGATAATCGCTCGTCCATTTCTGCCATATTGGTCGCCAACTTTATAGATTTTTTGATATTGGGGACAAAGTGTTTTTCCTCCATAACCCATAATAATCAGTGATGGTAAAATTTCGTCTTTCAGGCTGTGCCCAATTATTGCCCGGCAGGCTGAGGTGCCAGGAGCTGAAATCACTTTCCTGCTCACGTTATAACTTTTTTGTGGTTTCGTGTCGTTTACAAGTCCATTAATCACTTCCATTTCTAATCCTTTTTGCCACCTCTAATGAAACATTTAGAGGAAAATAAGCTAAATACAGATTGTTCCCTCGTCAGAGAGCACTTTGTAACGTTCCACAATATACTTAGGAGAACGTCTCAGCTCTGACAGGCGTCTTAGAATAGTTAGTACAAATCCACGGGGCAAACCATTCTGATTTCCATTAGTTCTATGATGGATTCTGTAAACTTTTTACTGTACCTGGGTGAGACGGTTTATCTCTAGGACGATGTGTCATGGCTGGAGCTTCCATCGATGGATCTTCGGTATCTCTTGGCCAAAGTCTTATTTGGTGACAAGTAATCCTCCTGACCTCTTCATACGTACACGTGCTTGACCAAGAGTGCACGTTTTCTCAATGGATTGGCCCACCAGAGTACCAGAGGCCCCAAATTTCAAGGGTGCTATGGTCTATTTCTTAGGGGTTGTTGGAGGGTTGACCCGAAAATGCTCAAGTGTGTAGTAATAGCCATCTCCAGACAACTCTGGAGGTTATCATCTGTAAGAACAAAGAATTGGGCATGACGAAGTTGAATATGCCCAATCTATCTTTTTCCTCAACATCATCTGTTAGAAGAAAGTGAGGACACCCATATTGTCGTAAGATAGTTGGCCAGCCCTGCGAAATCAAAAGGTTTGACCAACATTTCTCTATAGGGGTGTACAGGGGGTCTTTTGTTATAGAGACCTTGGGACTAATGGTCAAAATGGCAACCACTCCCCAAGACTCCCAATATTTCACATGCAAGTCTTCCTATCTCAATGTGTAACCCTTCAGAAATAGTCACAAGAATGGGCAACCTCTGACATGGGCCCCCTGGTACTGATGAATGGGCTTATTGGCAGTTGTTGAACCGGTAAAATGTCCTTAACTTTAGGGTCCTGCAGTAAAATATTACTGTTTCCTCAGGAGTGTTGTATAGGGTGGCTGAAGGTGCCCTCAGATGTCAGGTATGTCTTGGCCATGCCAATCAATTTCCAATGTTATGACTTTGACCCACACCTGAAGACTTTTAACCTGCATCTGAAACCTCAACCAACATCTGAAGACCTTATCCTCCACCGAAGCCCTGATCCTACACATGAAGACCTTAACCTGCACCTGAGGAGTTCAACCTACACCTGAAGACCTTATCCTCCACCCAAAGCCTTTATTCTACACCTGAAGACCTTCAACCTACACCTGATGGCTTCAATGTACATCTGAAGACTTTATACTACACCTCAAGCCCTATCTTACATCTGAGGAGAAAACCTCAACCTACGCTTGAAGACCTTATTTTACACCTTAAGACCTTAAGCTACATCGGTAGGCTTTATACTACACCTGAAGCCCTTACCCTACACTTGAGGACCTTAATCTACATCTGAGGAGAAGACCTCAACCTTTACCTGAAGCCATTCTTCTACACTTGAAAACTTTAACCTACATCTTCAACATATACCTGAAGACTTCAACCTACACCTGATGGCTTAAACGTACATTTAAAGGCTTTATACTATACCTGAAGCCCTTTTCCTACACCTGAGGACCTTAAACTACATCTGAGAAGAAGACATCAACCTACACACGAAGACCTTATCCTACACTTGAAAACCTTAACCTACATCTTCAACATATACCTGAAGACTTCAACTTACACCTGATGGCCTCAACGTACATTTAAAGGCTTTATACTACACCTGAAGATCTTACCCTACACCTGAGGACCTTAACCTACATCTGAGGAGAAGACCTCAACCTATACCTGAAGCCATTCTCCTACACTTGAAAACCTTAACCTACATCTTCAACATATACCTGAAGATTTCCACCTACACCTGATGGCTTCAACGTACATTTAAAGGCTTTATACTACACCTGAAGATCTTACCCTACACCTGAGGACCTTAAACTACATCTGAGAAGAAGACATCAACCTACACATGAAGACCTTATCCTACACCTGAAAACTTTAACCTAAACATGAAAACCTTATCCTATATCTGAAGACTTCAACAAGCACGTGAAGATCTTATCCTACACCTGAAGACCTCAAACTAAACCTGAAGATCTTCCTTTATCCATAAAGTCCTCAACCCACATCTGAAAAGTTCAACCTACACCTGAAGATTTTAATCTACACCTGAAGACCGATATCTGCTAAAGTGGAAGCTGAAATATTTCAGACATTCATGAAGTATTATATTGAGTCTCCATACAATGTTTATTGGGTGGAGAAGATTTTCATTGTGGTAGAGAAGAAAATTGTTTTTGGTACCTTCTGGATGATCTGGTCTGAGATATTTTTGAGGTTGTCTCCACCATATAACCTTTACTTGTCCTCTCCAAGACATGGCCACCTCAGAGCTCAGATATCAGAACATCCCTTGTGGTCATGTGTCTTAGGATGGTCCCGGCTTCATGGTGACCCCAGATGACCCCATTAGTTCCTCTCCATTTTTTATCACATCCCTGAGTGTCAGATCTTTGACCTTGCGGAGACTTTATTTCTCTGTAAGCTCCAAATTTAGATTTCCGTTTTGGATCTCAAGCAAACAATAGTAATTCTTAGTACAATGTAAACCTCGTGATTGTAGCAAACGAACAAAGATCTTTTCAATAATTTTGACTTATCCAGCACAATTTTAATATGCAAATGTAGCTATGAATATAATTAAGTGAATACCTTTAATATGGAAATTATGGATTGCCATTCACAAGCAGCGTGAGCGAGCGGCACCCAATTTGCAGGGGTGTTTCTGCAATGAAGCAGGAGGAATGTTTTAACACAATAAAATTAGGTTTCTTCATCAGTTGTGTCTTTGTCGCTCGGTTGTCTCGGTACAGTGTGGGATCTCTCTGCTCTCTGACACATCAGACATTGCTGACTGACTCCTGCCCTGCGACTACGGCAATAGCAACTGCGACTGGTAAGTATTCGGCATCTCCTCAAAGCAACGTTTGTTGGAACGTCCATATTGAACTCTGGTCCACTTGCTTGTACCTGGTAGATATAGGAAAGTCATGTCCACCATTGTGATGGCATCTGGCATTGTGGTGACATTGTGCGATGTTTTGTGGCCACTTATTCTACAAGATGTCATTGTGCTGATATGTGGTTGTTCTATGGAATTATTATAGTACTTATAGCAGTATTATAGTAGTTATATTCTTGTACATAGGAGGTAGTATTATAGTAGTTATATTCTTGTACATAGGAGGTAGTATTATAGTAGTTATATTCTTGTACATAGGAGCAGTATTATAGTAGTTATATTCTTGTACATAGGAGGTAGTATTATAGTAGTTATATTCTTGTACATAGGAGGTAGTATTATAGTAGTTATATTCTTGTACATAGGAGTAGTATTATAATAGTTATATTCTTGTACATAGGAGCAGTATTATAGTAGTTATATTCTTGTACATAGGAGTAGTATTATAGTAGTTATATTCTTGTACATAGGAGTAGTATTATAGTAGTTATATTTTTGTACATAGGAGGTAGTATTATAGTAGTTATATATTCTTGTACATAGGAGGTAGTATTATAGTAGTTATATATTCTTGTACATAGGAGCAGTATTATAGTAGTTATATTCTTGTACATAGGAGTAGTATTATAGTAGTTATATTCTTGTACATAGGAGCAGTATTATAGTAGTTATATTCTTGTACATAGGAGTAGTATTATAGTAGTTATATTCTTGTACATAGGAGCAGTATTATAGTAGTTATATTCTTGTACATAGGAGCAGTATTATAGTAGTTATATTCTTGTACATAGGAGTAGTATTATAGTAGTTATATTCTTGTACATAGGAGTAGTATTATAGTAGTTATATTCTTGTACATAGGAGCAGTATTATAGTAGTTATATTCTTGTACATAGGAGCAGTATTATAGTAGTTATATTCTTGTACATAGGAGTAGTATTATAGTAGTTATATTCTTGTACATAGGAGGTAGTATTATAGTAGTTATATATTCTTGTACATAGGAGGTAGTATTATAGTAGTTATATATTCTTGTACATAGGAGCAGTATTATAGTAGTTATATTCTTGTACATAGGAGTAGTATTATAGTAGTTATATTCTTGTACATAGGAGCAGTATTATAGTAGTTATATTCTTGTACATAGGAGCAGTATTATAGTAGTTATATTCTTGTACATAGGAGGTAGTATTATAGTAGTTATATTCTTGTACATAGGAGCAGTATTATAGTAGTTATATTCTTGTACATAGGAGGTAGTATTATAGTAGTTATATTCTTGTACATAGGAGCAGTATTATAGTAGTTATATTCTTGTACATAGGAGCAGTATTATAGTAGTTATATTCTTGTACATAGGAGTCGTATTATAGTAGTTATATTCTTGTACATAGGAGCAGTATTATAGTAGTTATATTCTTGTATATAGGAGTAGTATTATAGTAGTTATATTCTTGTACATAGGAGGTAGTATTATAGTAGTTATATTCTTATACATAGGAGCAGTATTATACTAGTTATATTCTTGTACATAGGAGCAGTATTATAGTAGTTATATTCTTGTAGATAGGTGATAGTATTATAGTAGTTATAGTCTTGTACATAGGAGCAGTATTATAGTAGTTATATTCTTGTACATAGGAGGCATTATTATAGTAGTTATATTCTTGTACATAGGAGGTAGTATTATAGTAGTTATATACTTTTATATAGGAGGTAGTATTATAGTAGTTATATTCTTGTACATAGGAGGCAGTATTATAGTAGTTATATTTTTGTACATAGGAGTAGTATTATAGTAGTTATATTCTTGTACATAGGAGCAGTATTATAGTAGTTATATTCTTGTACATAGGAGTAGTATTATAGTAGTTATATTCTTGTACATAGGAGTAGTATTATAGTAGTTATATTCTTGTACATAGGAGTAGTATTATAGTAGTTATATTCTTGTACATAGGAGGGAGTATTATAGTAGTTATATTCTTGTACATAGGAGCAGTATTATAGTAGTTATATTCTTGTACATAGGAGGCATTATTATAGTAGTTATATTCTTGTACATAGGAGGTAGTATTATAGTAGTTATATACTTTTATATAGGAGGTAGTATTATAGTAGTTATATTCTTGTACATAGGAGGTAGTATTATAGTAGTTATATTTTTGTACATAGGAGTAGTATTATAGTAGTTATATTCTTGTACATAGGAGCAGTATTATAGTAGTTATATTCTTGTACATAGGAGTAGTATTATAGTAGTTATATTCTTGTACATAGGAGTAGTATTATAGTAGTTATATTCTTGTACATAGGAGTAGTATTATAGTAGTTATATTCTTGTACATAGGAGGGAGTATTATAGTAGTTATATTCTTGTACATAGGAGCAGTATTATAGTAGTTATATTCTTGTACATAGGAGGTAGTATTATAGTAGTTATATTCTTGTACATAGGAGTAGTATTATAGTAGTTATATTCTTGTACATAGGAGCAGTATTATAGTAGTTATATTCTTGTACATAGGAGTAGTATTACAGTAGTTATATTCTGGTACATAGGAGCAGTATTATAGGACTTATAGTCTTGTACATTGGCGGTAGTAATATAGTTATTTTGTTTTCTTAAAAGGATTCTACCATTAAAACTCTTTTTTTTTTGTGGTTGACACGTAGAAATAGCCTTAAGAAAGCCTATTCTTCTCCTAACTTTAGATGTCTTCTCCGCGCCGCCGTTCTGTAGAAATCCCAGTTTTTGTCGGTATGCAAATGAGTTCTCTTGCAGCACTGGGGGCGCGCCCCAGCACTCAAACAGCACTGGGGGTGTTCCCAATGCTGCAAGAGAACTCTCCAGTGATGCCTCCATCTTCTTCAGGAACGTCCCCTTCACGCGTCTTCTTCTGATGCAGGAGGGTCAAACTTGTAGGCCTCGGGCAGAGCTGACTGCGCATGCCCGCAGCCACGAGAAAAATGCCCGCTTACACGGTAAGTAAGCAGCCATTTTCTTGTTGCCTGTGGGCATGCACAGTCGGCTCTGCCCGAGGCCTACAAGTTTGACCACCTGTGCCAGAAGAAGACGCGTGAAGGGGATGTTCCTGAAGAAGATGGAGGCGTCACTGGAGAGTTCTCTTGCAGCATTGGGAACACCCCCAGTGCTGTGAGAGAACTCATTTGCATACCGACGAAAACTGGGATTTCTACGGAACGGCAGTGCGGAGAAGACATCTAAAGGTAGGAGAAGAATAGGCTTTCTTAAGGCTATTCCTACGTGTCAACCAGAAAAATAAAAGTGTTTCAATGGTAGAATCCCTTTAATTAGATTTTTAGCCTTGGAGAGTGACAGTGACAGACAAAAATGTGCTCAGCTCAGTTGTCATTTCCCTTCCCCCACTCCTCTTACAGCTGATACAATGTAGATTATTCAGTAGGGGGCGACATTTATCATTGTGATTATGAGTTATAAATCAGTATTAGTATTATCAGTTATAATAATACATGTCATAGCTTATTGTTTAGCATTGTTGTAGGTATTTGTGTAGGATCAGATTTGTTTGGCTCTGTAGAAGTATCTTTTTATTTTATACAGCTTAGAACGCTCTGTTTTCTAATATCACTGTATATTTCTGTTCTTTATGATCCTAATTGTAATAATTACTAGTAATAAATCACAATCTAAGTCTATAATGACTGTATCATCTATATTTTTATAGTATCCGAATTTCCAGCAGGCAGGGCAGGGTTAATCGTCAGTGTGAATGGGCTCCACCCCGCCGTGTGTGTCCCTCCCAGGCCGGCTTGGGCCCCCTCTGGCGGTGAGTAGAGGTAGCGCAGCGCCCTGGGAGTGAGATCGAGGCTGGAGTTCCAGTGGACGCTGCTGCATTCCTTCCCATTCATGCTGAGCTGCTACATTGTATCAGGCGCCGGGACCCCGGACATGGCAGCGGGCGGCAGATCTCGCAGTAAGTAACCCGCCTGCCCCGGCTGCTTCACCGGGGGAACTTTTGCTTGTGTTCCCGGTGATTGGAGGAGGGATGGCTGGAGAGATGGAGCCGGGGATCTGCAGCGTGCTGCCGGGGCTGTGAGGGGCAGGAGCCCGGGCTGGGGAAGGGGGCGGCTGGGTCTGGCATAGCCTGGTAGGCACTGGAGCTGCAGCCTGCACTGGGCATGTGAGCTGTCTATAGGATCACTGGGGCACCCTCACCCCCTGGTTTACCATCACTGGGCACATACTGGCAGAGGATGCTGTGCCTTGCTGAGTATATAGTATACATGAGTTCCTGAGCTAGGGTTGTATTCACACTCTGTGCTGCAGGGAGAGGCTGCACTGCGCTGCCTGGGTTGCATTGGTGTCTGGCTGGTGGCAGAGCCTGGATGTGGTTGCTGATGATTTCCTATAGAGACTGCGGGCAGCTGATGCCAGGGTAATAAAGTGGCTGCAATCCTGGGAACGCTCCCGGCATGCCCTGTGTGTGGTGGGCGATATCCTATACCAATAATGTATAGACAGGACCCCTGCCCACAACCTGAAGTTACCATGCCAGTGCCCACGACAGACCCCTTGGCACCGATGCCACCTTACTTTCCTGTGCATTCCTATCAGATCATGATTTGGGATGTTTGGAGTCAATGCAGCGCCTCCTCTTAGTTTGGAAACACTACTCCCCCCATCCTCCTATGCAGCAGGAAAGCGATTCATCTCGGATGTCTCTATACCATGACTTGGGGATTTACTAATGACTGTGTACTGCGCTGCGGTCTAGGCTGGCGCTATGTACATAGCATGAATAGATGATTTAATCCCCCCCCCTCTGCCTTTCCTTGGGGTATTGTTAACACCTTACTAACCAGTTGGAGGGGCCTGCGGTGCATTGCAGTGTGGCGGTGAAGGGGTTAAGTATCTGAGGTTAAAATTGGGCGGAAATCTTTTCTTTTTTTTTTCCCCTTCTCTCCCCTCTCTGCGGAGATCAGTAGCGTGGATCTCACCCCGGAGAAGGAAAGGGGGGACGCTATTGTATTGGATAGAGGGAGCAGGTAGAGCGGCGAATGCAGAAGACCATTTGGATCATGGAGCGCAGCTCTGGAGCTTGGATTTAGATCGGAGACTGCGAAAAAAAAAATTACATGGAAAGCAGAAGCTGCTTCAGCGGAGAAGGATGTGCATCGCCCTGTGCAGAGCCCTGAATATTTATCATGTGGATGGAGGAGAGAGGAGTCCGCGCGCTGCTAGCTCTATGCCAGGTTACTGCACCTGTAAGTACATAGATGGCAGCGCTCCTCCCGAGTGCCCGGCACGGAGCTGTGAGAGCCGGGAATAATAGCTGAGCCCACCCGGGGGCTGCAGCACCACCACCGCAGGGTCTCGCTGCCAGTGCCGGCAACGAATGTGCTTTTTGGAGTCTGTGGGTTTTCTTGGCACAAGGTGGCGTTAACCCCTTTCAGTCCACTGTGTCCAGCACTGGCATTGGGCTCCCCTGGAGGTGTCAGGTAGACGTGTCGGGGGGTGACGGAGCTTGGCATTGTCCTGATTTCATGTGTGACTACAGAGAGTGTGTCCGTGACCAGTGGAAGAACATCTATAGGGAGAAGTTCACCTATAGCCTGGAGGGCTGTGAATATTCTATGTATAATATATGGTAGATGTAGGGTAGGGGTGTGAAGTATATACATATATTGGATGGCTGGTATACGTGTGTATGTGTGAGGGGGTAGAACTATATACATGTACATTAATGTATGGGTGGTATACATGTGTATGTGTGAAGAGGTTGGTGGGGGGCTGAGTATTTTTGAAGGGTGCACGTATAGATCTACAATGTGTGGAGGGGTGTGAATCTTATTGTAGGGTGCGTGGTATAGCTGTAGTATAGGGGCGCCTATGGATTTTGTACGCTTACATTTGTGTGTTGGTGTGAACAGGTAAATACTGTGTGATGTAAGAGAATATCGGTGTGTATGTTATTAGATGGTGTAATATGCAGTGATAAATGGGGACGTGCCTGTATGTCTGTGTATTGTATGGTATATATGAATGTGCCTATAGTGTGTGTGTATATACAGTGGCGTCTGTCCGTATAGATACCCTGCTCAGGAATAGGAGGTGTATAGATAAGTGCATAAGAGTATTTGTGTATGAATGTGTCTATTGTATAGTATATGTGGGTATAGGTAGGCATGGATGGGGTTTGTATGTATATGTCTGTGTATTGGTCGGTGTGACTATTTTTCTATATGGTATAGTATATATGTGTACCACAGATAGGTGTGGATATATTGTAGGTCCTTGTTTGGATGATGTGTGTATAGGGAGGTGTGGATATTTTTCAATGTTTAGTAGTATATGTATATACCATAAGGTCTGACTGTTCTTGTGCATGTCTGTGTATACGTCTGCTATACGTGTATACAGCTGGTGTATATATGATGTATACGTATAATTCTACAGTTTGCTGGAGCATGGCTGAACTATTACTGGCATTACTGATGTGGCCGTCATGTCTCCTCTTCCTCCTCCTTCTCGTTTTATGACCCTGCGGAGTATATTGCTAGTAACTCTACCACAATGCAGTCCTTCTCATTGCCAAGAATTAGGAGACATATTTTTGCCATTGTTTTGTAGAAGAAACATTCATTGTCTTATATAGTCAAGAGCTGAGACGTCAGACTCCTTCCCAGACTCTTTGGGGTTGTAATTTTGGATGGATCCTACAATCGTCCATGGTCGCTGTGTGAGGCCAGATCACTATAGATGCTTTACCTGCCCAGCCCATGCTATGGCCGAGAACTGCAGCCCCCTCCCCAGTGTGTACAGGAGCCTTACATGTACAAGATTTCTCCCCATTATCGCCTACGCTATGGTATAGGTTGTAGCTGCGTGTCTTACAAGGCACAGGTCTGCGTAGCCGAGGCCTCCATCTAAAGTGCAGTGCATGAAGAAAGTTGCAGACCTGCCCCCGGCCCCCTCCTCATTATACCCCCCCCCCCATGTACTGATATTTCCACATGTCCCCAGCAAATGGTTCCAAATCCCCCTGCCTTAAACTGTTGCAGCTGCTGAGGCCCTCCGACCCCCTTGCCCTTTAACCTGACATGTTTTGAGGTGGGGGCTGGTGCGGCCATGTGGGGGTAGTGTACAGAGAGGTGTGCTCTGGCCTGGCATGCCAAGTTATTTAAAGAGCTATAGCATGCTAACTTCTTAAAGGGGTATGCTCCTTATTACTAAGACTGGAGTGCGGAGGGCCGTCATGTCTGTGGGCACCCCCAGGATATTTGGCTACTGTGCAAGTGTTAATGAGCCGCTGCAAATTGCTCTTAATGTTGGGGTTCACCTGTAACATGTGGCGACCATGGGTCCAGCCTGGTATCACACGCCATAACCTGGGCATTGGACTCCTGCCCTGCTGGTTGGGCTATGGGGCATCGGTGCTTTGGTCACTTTAAGGTCCTGACCACACTTCACGCCCTGTTCATTGATAAGTGACGGCCCCTGCCAGCTGGCCACTGGAGGGTTAATCCACTTTGGCTATGCTTTCTGTTTCCTGCCCAGGGAGCGCAGCGGTCGGTAGTGTTGTGACCTTTTTCGAGAACTCTCTCCTGCTGCTCCTCCGGTGGTGGCGACCCCTCACGCTCACAGCGCCCGTCCCCTCATTAGGTCGTTGACTTTTCCTATAGTGTTTTTGCTTCTATATGGTATATGTCGGTGCCATCAGCACAGAGTCGTGTATGTCTGCTGTACCTGGATTTCATATGACGTGTTGCTGCAGAACTACAACTCCCAGCATGCATGCAGCACTCCAGGTTTTTCCTTGGTTATTGTCATTAGTGGTTTAGATGGTGGGGGTTAATAGGGGTAACATAGGCCGTAGCCATGGCTGGCGGTCTATTACTTGACCCCCAACCTGGCGCACTCAGGATGCTCTGACAATGGCCGCTGGGTGTTCTGCTGTTAGATCATACAGGCAGTTTTAGTTTTGTGTTAGAACATGCTGGGAGTTATAGTTCTTCATTTTTGTTGCTGAGGGTTGTGGCTTGATTTTCGTTCTTAGACTGCTGGGAGTTGTAGTTTTGCGGCAGACATTGAAGGCCTCTGCTCTCCACCCGTATCCCATTGTGTTCAGACCACAGGCTCACAGCTTTGACCCCAAGGGCAGGACATTTGCATTGTCAGGTGTCTTCTGTTGTGTAAGGCTCTGGTTGTCCCAGTCTTGGACGGTGGGGGTGATGGTCCTTGCATTGCAGGTAGACTTGTTTGGGTAGATCTTGAATAAAGCTTTTTTTTTTTTTTCCCTTGCGGTGCTGAATGATAAATCCCGGGGCCCGGTGCTGAGAGCCGACTGACCGGGGACTGCTGAGATCCGAGGGCTGTTTGCCCAGCCATGAGTGACAAGTGGCGCTCTGCGGTGACAGACAGCGGGCCTGCCGAGAAGTCTATTGCTTTTAGATCGGCTGTGGACTAATGTATGACAACATGGGAGCGTTCAGCCATGCAGCGCAGCGCCCCGTGTCAGCACAAAGGGTTATTCTCAATAGTATGAGATGTTCTCCTATAATCCGGCATCTGGTAATCCAGCACAGACTCCTGATGGGATATAATCCAGCACAGACTCCTGATGGGATACGTAGCCTTACTGCTGAGCTAGGGCTCTGTTCACACCTGTGTTGTTCATGTCATCATAGGAGCAAACGCATAAAACTCACGTTGGTGCCAGATCTGTCACGTTACAGATTGGAGGCACCTAATAGACTCCATAGACTGTATTGGGGTCCCATAGGTTTCCTCTCCCAAACTGAAGGAATTGTATGATCTTCTCTATCTGTCTTAGTTGTGTCCCTGATGTTGGACGGATACGGTGACGAACGTCCTGTATACACTTGTTAGTCTAAAAACAACTCTCACTGTCTTGTTGCTCTCATTGTAGAACCAACTACGACTCCCACCATCCCTGAATTTACTGACACCCCTCCTTACACAGTCTGATATCCATCACTTGCTCCCCCTATAACCGCGCTGTACTTAGTGCTGACCAGTACGGAAACCGTGTGCCTGGCATACATATGGTTAAATCCGGTGATACATTCTATTGTTACAACTTTGTGTTTCCATGGCAACCAACTTCTTCATAGACTTCTCGGTAATTTCTCGTCAGGTCAGAGACGCTAATTTGCCTTTTAGGAAAAATAAATGTTTATTTCTTAATAATATTGTCGGAGCCGGACGCCGTAATGTTTGTGGCCAGAGGCTAATCTGGTATTGACTGAGCGCTCGGGTCCTCCGGGGGGCGCTGTGTGCGGGTTATGACCTTCTATTAGGGGTCTAATCCTTAATCGTATCTTTAGATCACATGACTTACTTTGACTTGAAATCTCATATAAGGATTTATTAAAAAGGTTTCTTTCTCTTGTGTGTTTTGAACTGTATTTTGACCTCCGGGTGGCGCTGTTCTGTACGTGCCTATGAAACGCTATATCTAGGTGTGAAATCAGAGATCTAGTATTTGTTTAACCTCATGTTTAGACTGATAGGTAAACCTCCGATATGTCTTACTTTGCCCCACTGCCCCTATCTGGCTAATCTACAATCTATTGTATTTTGTCCACTAGGTGGCGCTGTACATTACATTGTTTCCTGTGGTATAGGTGGCGCTGTTTAGCTTAATGTATATTTGTGTATGTATCATATAAATGGCGTAATGTAGGTTTTTCTTTAGCCCAATAGATATTTTGATGTTACCTTACCCCGCCGCCATCTTTAATTCATTCATATATATATATATTTCTGTGTTGTATAGTGTCAGTGCTGTATATCTGACCGCTGGCACCTATTAGTAGTGACGGTGACATTTTGGCGGTGACGTCTCCTCTGTGTGTAGCCTGCAGCGGCCATAGTCCTGTACGGTGCGAAGGTGGAATCCATATAACTCTCAGGTTGGGCCTCGGTGGGCCGGGCGCTCTGCACAGATACCTGCGCTGTGATATTACCCGTCCTGATTCCCCGGCCCGGGGGGAGACGAGGTCCCTCACCAATCACATTAAGCCCTGTTCCAGCAAGTGGCTTCCCTGTGTTTGGGCCTGCAGGGGAAATCTTATTGAATACAGTTATGAATAGTTAATATCATACACACATCATCGCTCTGCCGGCTCCGGGGTGAGAGGCTGCTTCACATCTCCGCCATCTATAGACTTAAATTGTTTTTAGCCATTATACGGAGGCTGCGTTGCGGCGGTGCCTTCTGCATGGATTATACCCTTACTGCATTATCTCCGCCACACGTGGACCTCACTTTATCTGTTTTCATCTTTTTTTTGTTAAGAGGTTTTCTGAATTGTTATACAATAATGAGCCAAAGTCGCCGGTGTAATTCCCTGCCTCCTCCAGCGCCGAATCTTTAGGGGGCTTTTTAGTTTTTATTTATTTTTGGGGTGCAGCAATGGCCTGCCTGTATACCCCATATGACTGCGGTCGCAGAGATCGCTTTATTTCCACTATTGTGTGTGTCATTTTGTATTTGCATGTATGTATGTATGGGTTTGCCTCTGTGTGTGTTCATGTATGTGTAGGTTTGTGCATGCGTACATGCAGAAATGCACGTCTGCACCCACATATATGTATGCAGGGGCATGTATGAGTCTCTCTGCTTATGTGCATGCATGTATGGGTCTGCCTCTGCCTCCTGCCTGTGTGTGCTTGTATGTATGGGTCCGCCTGCTTGTATGAATGTATGTATGTGTGCATATATGTATCTGTCTACCTTTTGCCTATATGTTCATGTATGTGTCGGTCTCCCTCCTGCCCGTGTGTGTATGTATATAGGAGTCTGCCTTTCGCCTCTGTGCACATGTATGTAGGAGTCTGCCTCTCACCTCTGTGCACATGTATGTAGGAGTCTGCCTCTCACCTCTCTGCACATGTATGTAGGAGTCTGCCTACTGCCCGTGTGTGTTTGCATGTATGTAGGAGTCTGCCTCTCGCCCCTATGTGCATGTATGTGCATACGTGTGCATTTATTTCAGGGCTCTTAGCAAATCACGGCAGACTTTCCAGGCCAAGAGCTATTTCTAGACAATAAGAACTGTCATAGGCCTTAGGAGAAACCAACCCCAAAATATGCACCATCAGCAAATTTCCAGTCACATAGGTTATTATTATTACTCTGTATTATCCTGTATCTGTATTACTATGCTGCTGTAACACGCTGAAATTTCCCCAATGTGGGACTATTAAAGGATTATCTTATCTTATCTTACCCGTCTCGCGTTATCCATTCCTGGTGTATCTAATATTCCGGATTACTAAGTGGCCAGTACAGGACTGTGGTGACTAAGGTTTTCAGAGTCATCACCTTGGTGTGTGGCGCTATTGAGCAGATGGCTTAGTCTGGTGTCAGGTCCATTGTGCAGCACCATGTAATGGGGCCGGGCCTACTACGTGGTCAGCGGTGTTTTTGGCCTCTCTCCTCCATGGAGGTGCTGTGGGGTTTGGAATGCGATGTCCCAGAGTCTTTTGTTACCTTTTCACTGGGAGTTGGTGGGAATCTTAGCAATTAAGTAGCCTCCCAAGTAAGGGATGGGGTTAAAGGTCGTCAGGGGAAGCCATGTGACTGTCTGTGAAAATGATCCCATGTGTGACCTGGAGGGACTGGGCCTTTTTGTTTGCCTGAGCAGAGGGCGGCAATCTCCAGGTTCCTGACCTGCTCTGAATTTAGGAATCTCTGCCCTCCTCCCCTCCTCCATCTACAAAGTCTTTGAGACCAAGTCTTGTGGACCCCCTGCTGGTAAATAGGGGGCTATCATGTGGCTGCCCCCAGCCGAGCAAAGTTAAAACTGCAAAAGAGGCTGCTATTAAATGATAGTGAGTGAAGTTTAATGGATCGCCCCATCCGCGCTATTCAGCCCCAAATGAGACCGCGCCGGAAAACATTAAATCCAAAAAGTTAGATAATAAAAGCTTGAATTATAGAAATAGCCCCAAAAAATAAAAGTTGTAAAAACATACAAATATATGAAATTGCATAAAATAAATAGAATTTTTTAAATATTTAGTGTTGCTCAACAATCAATGCCAAAGTTTTTTTTTTTTTTTTTTCCAAAAAGAAAATCAAAAACAAATCCGGAATTGTGCGAATGTGTTGGGTAATGAAGATGCAGGGCCTGGTACGCGAGGCCGAGATGTTGATGTTTTGCGGCAGGTCGGCCGCGGCCATTTACATGAGAATACGCCTTGTCAAGGGCTCGGTAACGCTGTATAAATTAGCCACCTAGCTGGACTTTGTGTGTGAACAGGGAGGCCATTGAAGATCAGACAACCATGAATCATGTCACAAGGACTGAAGGGCTTAATGTGCCCGTCCACCTAGGGACAACATTCATGCAACGTGGAATCCAGAGGGGGGGACCCATACATTAAAATGCGGAGACCCCTTCAGCCCAAGAGTGGAAATCTCCATCGCCGTTATAGTATGTGATGTCCGACAACGCCCGGTAATATTTGTCCTGTCCTGGTCATAAGGATATATGTAATGACTTCCCCTTTAAGAGAAGTGACGTCAAAAATATACATTCCAAAAATTTCTGTTGTCATCAATAGCAGCCAATCAGGTGCCAGCTTACATCATAGTAGCTCAGGTTCCTCTATAAGAGTAGCATTCTGATTGGTTGCTATTGGTTTCCACTCAACTTTGCTGACAAAATGGCTGACGGTATAAGTGATAGGGGGTAATAGAAACATATGGCCGCCTCATTCCCCGAGAGGACACGTTCTAGTCCGGGGTGACTTCATCGTTCTGTAAACATTTCCCGCTGTCAAGTGAAAGGAATGCCTGAGCGAAACATCGGCCAAAAATATTCTGGAGTCTGGGCAATGTAAACTCTAGTCATAATATTAACTTATCGTAATATTACCAAACCCTTCATGGAGCGGAACTAGCAAACCGCCATTTTGTGTACATTGGGCCTATATGATGATGGCATTAGCGTCCGGTCCGTATTGGGGCCTTATGATGAATTTAGGGCAAAAAAGTTGCACCACTGTCTCTGCACCGCCACAAAGAAATGCCCTACCGCCATCAAAACCTAATCTTTTCAGACGGTGACGTCTGACGGCCATCTTCTCTTGGCCTATTGACTATAAACTATTCGTTTTGTAGTCTGGATGTTAAACTAGCTTGTCCTGACAAGGTCATGGAGATCCAGAGTCGTCCCCGCGTGTGCTGAGGCCGATTTCTAGACAACGCTTGACAATTATTTGTCCGTTTCTGACAATTTCGCCGCCGTTTCCCTTTTACTTCCTGCCCCTATTATTATATCCTTTGTATAGTAACTGTCGGAGTCCTGTTTAGACTGCACGCAGGTGTTACCTCCATCACTTAGGCCGCACGTGTTCGCTGTTGTCGCTTCCTGTAACGTTCCATGCTTGTACCTAGTCCTATAAGCTGCGGCTGTCGTGTGGGGCCAGTTGGGACACGCACGGCCGTACCGGTAGACATAACTCCTCCAGCATCTGTGAGGTACAGTCATGTGCATACCATGGAGAAATATGCGGAGTTCTCCTTTTGTTTCTCAGACACCTGTCTAACCTTTGCAGAGCCTCGGAGCTCTTGTCATCATCGTGACTTCCGCGGGTTATGTTCAGCTTTTCAGGTGGAAGAAGGAAAAAAAAAGTGTTGCCGAATTGTGAAATTCCACGTCTGTGAGGAACTTCTAATGGAAGGGGGAAATTCAGTTTTCTGGATCATCCATGGCACGATGGCTGCCTAGCAATAGGTCCAGACTGGTAGACCGACCAGGCTAGATCTCCGTACCATAGATGTGGTGGTGGAGACCCATCTCGGAGTGTCGTAAACATTCTCAGGATGGCCACCACCATGTAAGGTTATGAGGAGCCAGCGTGAAGGTCACTTTCCTAACGGGGATGTGCTACAGACAAGTAGGCAAAGTTTTCCACCATTTTGTTGGAGGCCACATGAACCCCTGGAGATGTGGTTCCTTTTTGGTGAGGTGTGGACAACGACACCACCACTTTGCCTGGATGGGGAACATGGTATCTTGTTTTGATGCCCGTTCTACTATATGTGATGCCCGTTCTACTAGATGTCATTGGAGGAGTATGGTGGTTGATATTGTCAGAGCAGGTCACCGGAGGACCCTTTAACATAATAATAGTTCAGTAGAAAACCCCCCAAATTTGGAGCGTACTCTGGTTTATTTCCTAGGGGTTGGTGTAGGTTGCTGCCCCAGACTCATTATATATGGTAGGCCCAGGAACCCTAGTCTGACCCTGAGATCAGAATCGGCTTTATGTTACGTGATTCCCTATACAATACCTTTTCTTGGCTTCCTCCCATATAGTGCACTGTCATATGGTGTACAGACAACCACGGCATACTGTAAGGTGTACAAATAACATGCCATACTGTGGCCATATAACACTCCCTGCATTCAGTTAAATAATAATGTCCTTCAATACTACCGCCATCGCCTAAGTAGTAGCGCCACATAATGCCAAAGTAAATACCGCCATACCATGTTGAAATAATTCCAACATGCATGACTAAACCACTTCTCCATGCTAAACGTAATCTAATAGCAGCGCCATACCGTGTGTATACATTAAGGTAGGAGGGGGCTGCAGGCCTGGGGTGCTAGGCTCCCTGGCGGTTTCTGATGCACCCTACGTAACCCCTCAGTTCTCACACCCCAAACGCCGGCCTTGCTTAATGCGATGGAGAACTGTGGTGAACATGAGAAGAAAGACAACGACTCTCAAGACAGAGGAGTCCATACAGGGGGTCAGCACTGGATTCCTGGGCCATGTGTGAGCGTTTTTGGGACATTATAAGCTGCTCTCCCTCCGTTTGACTAATTGGTTACACGCGGAGATCCTGCGAATTCCATTGTCCTGGTTCAGGTCCAGTGTTAGACATGGAACATATTTTCGGCGTGATGTCAGCCGTGCAGAGAGTATGTTTGTTTAGTGGCGTTCATGCAGCGGCAGATGATTCCCATTAGGAAAACAGTCAAATTTTTCCTAAAAACAGAGCCCACATATGTACGCTGAGGGAGCAGAGCGAAGGCCGGTAACACACCCTGTAAAATCCAACACTCCCCATTACATCAGTCCTTTAGCTCTCTTGTTCTGATGGAAAACGTTGACGTTTTTATAGAGCTGTTTCTGGTACTAGGAAAGCTGGGTGGATTGTCTGGTTTAGGAAATGCTGAGTTAATAGACCCCGTGTTCAGGGATTTTTAGGATTTCCATATCTGATCGATGGGTGGTCGATCTGTGCCACAGGCCAGTGATGTTGCATTCGTTGGTCACAAGGGAATGGGATTGATCTGCAGTACCACGCACAGCCACAACACCATGTACGGCGCTGTTCTTGGTAAGCAGTGAAGAGGTTGCAGTGCTTGTCCAATCGTTGCAGCCTCTTAGTTCACATTATCGGTAAGGGATCCGATCTGATATTGATGAGCCATCCTTAGTATTATGTTCTTGGAAAGCTCCTTTAAGGACTCTGACTAATCCTACGAGAACCTTAGTTGTGGTCATAGTGGTTGTCATCCAACTTTCTCGAAACATTTGACTATTCCCCTTCAGAAGAGAATGACTCAAGGACTTGTATTTACAGATATCCTTTCCGTTGTAGTACTACAAGGGCCAGCATGCCAGTTAAAGGCCTCCTAGTTTACTTTAAGGAGCCGGCGGCGGCGAGGCTGAGGGTTCTGGTATGAGGTGCAGACCCTTGTACGGCTGGAGGCGACGACCTTACGCTCTTGCAGATTCTTCTGGAGTAAGCTGAGTTTCCAGGCCAGTGGAATGGAGGAATCCTGCAGGACGGAGGAGTCTGACAATGAGCGATGGTGAGAAGTGTTATAGGAGCAGATTAATTATTGATCTCCGCTCTGAAGGCTCCTCCATCTAATCCCAAAGTACAGAGTGAATATTCCTTATTCATATTGTGCTCCTCATCGCCCGCCTGACAATAGCAGAGCGCGGTGGATATGGCGACTTTCCACTGTATACCATAGTGCAGGGGTCAGCGACCTCCCTGGTGTTGGGGAACTACAACTCCCAGCAGGCAGACTTCACACCGTTCTGGAAACTTTCATAAAAGTGAATGGAGCATGCTGGGAGTTGTAGTGTCACAGCTGTAGTGGTGGTGCCCTGTTCATATGGAAAAAGTTGTTGCTACTCAGCTTTCCCGGCCTCCTGAATGCTACAACTTATCTATTGCATGTGTTGATGTGCATATTTGCCTTTCAGGGCTCTAGAAAAGTTGGGTGATGACCGTATTGGGGCATATATAACTAAGGCTTTGTTCACCTGTACAGTCTGGGGGACAACAGTGGTGCTGGATGGGACTGTGCAATGTGAACAGAACCTGAGAAACCGCCGTTCAGTTTTATCAAGTTTTTATCTATTTTGCATTTTGACAAAATTCTGATTTAAATTTTTTTATAAATGAAAAATATTTTGCTAAATTCCTTTTTGTTTTTGATTTATTTTTGCAAAGTGCATTTTTATTTTATCATTTTTTAAAAAAATGTTTTTCGTATTTTTGCTTCCTTCTTATTTTTTGCGACATTCCATTATTCCATTGATTCCTGAATTTCCTGACAATCTCTTCTTCGCTCGTTCCTACTAGACTAAATCAAAGCCGTAACCTTGGCACGTCCTGAATTTTAGTCGCTTTTCTGAGATGGCGCCTACGGAGAGCGATAACATTTTTCGCTTGGTCCATCAGTGGCGTGGATTCCCGTGCTGGGTACATAAGTTACAGGACTGTAAACGGCGCGGGCTGTAACCTGTACGCCGTCTACAGAGATACTCCGGGGGAAGAGATTTTGTGAAGTGATGGCTGTGCAGCGCTGGTTCCATGAAATATTTAGTACCACTCTGGTGCTCTCGTGACGTTCCCCTCCTGCTTCTGTGGCTGACTCTGCTAATCTGAGGTGTACGCCAGTCTGCGTGCCTGTCGTCAGCATTCATTATTAACGTGTTTTTTCCATCACTCCATATTCAGAGTGATAGTCAGGGTGTGAACATCCAAGTTTGAGCTTTTAACTCCATCCTGGTCTATGTGCGAATATATGACGGTATTATAAATCGCCACTAACCGCCAAAACCTTACACCGTAATGGCCCCCTGCTGACTGTAATTCCATGTGGTTTTCAAGATCTCTGCTTGCTGGCCTTCACCGGTCACTCAGTGACGTCCTGTGATGCTATAGGTTAGCGAGCCATGCGTAGACGTGACCAGGGCGGATTCCTGTTCCCTTGGGGTAAACGGTGAAGGTTCCCATTCAATGACACCAAGCAGAGATCTTATACACCCTTAGGAAATGATTCAGAAACTATACAGGACAATTGTACGACTTTTTATTATATGAAGACTGTTTTATGCCCCGAAACCAGAATCCCCTTTAAAGGCAAGGGAAGGTTTGGTTTAGCTGTCACCTTTAACCCTGCAGCTGCAGCAGAAGGCATCCTGCCATGTACGGGGTTAAATACTCATTTACTTTGTAGACCACCGGCTGTACAGAACTTGTAGAGACATTTCCCCTATTGTCAGACCCGGGAGATGATGAGTATCAATTACTTGGCCATCTACAACTGTCTGACTACAGAGATCAGTGTATCACATTTGCACCTTAGGCCGAATATCTCCGTGATACACGATACGCTGTATGATCAGGCAGCTGCAGATTGTCAGTGCTGGGAATCCGGTAGCAATATTTATGGCAGTGGATATATAGGTGTGCGCCCAGCCCCCACTCTGCCGTATTCAGTCATATAGCGAGATTGTTTAATTTTCTACAATGGAGCAACTACAGTTTACATATAGATTTATACAGCATACATATTATAGGATCCACTGTGTACTGATCCTGCGTTATATCCTGTATTATACTCCAGAGCTGCGCTCACTATTCTGCTGGTGCAGTCACTGTGTACATACATTACATTACTTATCTTGTATTATACTTCAGAGCTGCGCTCACTATTCTGCTGGTGCAGTCACTGTGTACATACATTACATTACTTATCCTGTATTATACTCCAGAGCTGCGCTCACTATTCTGCTGGTGCAGTCACTGTGTACATACATTACATTACTTATCCTGTATTATACCCCAGAGCTGCGCTCACTGTTCTGCTGGTGCAGTCACTGTGTACATACATTACATTACTTATCCTGTATTATACTCCAGAGCTGCGCTCACTATTCTGCTGGTACAGTCACTGTGTACACACATTACATTACTTATCCTGTATTATACTCCAGAGCTGCGCTCACTATTCTGCTGGTGCAGTCACTGTGTACATACATTACATTACTTATCCTGTATTATACCCCAGAGCTGCACTCACTATTCTGCTGGTGCAGTCACTGTGTACATACATTACATTACTTATCCTGTATTATACTCCAGAGCTGCGCTCACTATTCTGCTGGTGCAGTCACTGTGTACATACAATACATTACTTATCCTTTATTATACTCCAGAGCTGCGCTCACTATTCTGCTGGTACTTATTAGAAACCATCAGTAAGTATTCTTGGACACACCAGCATACGTAGTTTCTATTATGCAGGACCAGTTTTTTTCCCACACATCAGATTACTTGTGTAACAGTGACACTTCTCAGAATACAAGTCTGCAGGATTATATATTCTGCTCTGGAGTATAATAGAGGCCTAAAATCATTGGATAAATTCTACTTGTTTATTATAAAATCTTTCCTTATTTTAGGGCGTATTTTCTATCCATATATAATGATCCTGTATAAGGTTGTGTTGGAGATTGCCGGCCATGGAGGCATTTGAAGCTTCGCAAAAAGAAGATGAAAACAAATCTTCAAAGCGGCGTTTGCTTGGGGGGATCCATTTTTACTGGGTAATGGCTCCTTGTGTTAGCGGAAGGTCTTGTGAGGGGGATGTAATCGCTCCTCTTTATACTGATGTTCTGTCATTCGCCGCGCTCATCGTAGACGGCCGCCTTCTGTTTTTGCAATCCCTTCCACGTGAAAAGCCAAATTAAATGGCTGGAAACACAAATGCGGAGAAATGACTTTTGCGCTTCTCAGACCTGTGAAAATGTCCTCGCTCTGTCTCTCCACCAGCCATTAACTCTCCACTGACAGCCGGGATGTCGCGAATCAAAACGCGTCTAACCCCAAAATGACTGCTAGATGGATCCATAGCGCTTCTCCAGTGACTGACATGACTTATTTAGAGTCCCTGTGTCTGTTTTTCATCGACTTGGGCTGAATTTTAACATTTTGGACTGAATGGCGGCATTTAGCGCTTAGAGCCAGACACAGCTTATTTTATCGGCCTCACCCCGCTGATTCTAGTGCAGTTGGAATTTTTTCTCTAGCCCCTACCGTTCCCGAGCAATCAGTGCAGTTAGTTCCAGCATGCTAATTGGGCTCCCTACTCCCAGGTGGGCGGTCTCAGACTACCTTCTCTGGCCCAGGACCACCCACCTGCAGTAGGGTGCCTAATTAGCATAATGAAAGTTACTGCACTGATTGCTCGGGAATGGTGGGGGCTAGAGAAAAAATTCCAACTGTTGCACAATCAGTGGATTGACACCTTTTGAAGGATCTAAAGAGGTGGAGTTGATGAAAGATCCTTTTAGAAACGAGATACTTTTTGGGGCAAATCAATAATTCACAAATACTTGCAGCCAGGACTCATTAAAGGGTAGGGGAAGATTTACTTAACAAATGCACTAAAAATCTCTGCCCTCTCTGATTACAACCAGTGAAACAACAATTGAGGGTTTTTGTTTTTTTTTGTCATGACCAAAGTTTTCAGTTCTGCAAAGTTATTAATGAAGAATCGGTAATTAACATTGCGCCCCCTTCTGGAAGTATTAATTAAGTATCCAATCCTAGCACATGTTCTTTTCTGCTAATGAGCAGGGACAGCACTTGATCAATAGTCCCTTGATATTCCTGAATAGATGGATTTTGAGGGGTGGGGTGGGGGTTGCTGCAGAAAATTGGCAGAGATGTAATAATATAGCAACTTGCTGTAATTGTGAGAGATCCATTGGCGGCTTGCTGGGCCAGCTGTGCTTCTTGGGAGATGATCTAACAGCTGGAGTTTTGCATTTTTATCATCTTGCAAGTGCGTATGAGCGGCTGATATTATGAGAAGGCGAGTGGCTATGGGAGACCCTGGCTAATGGCTGGAGCCCCCTCCCCATTGCTTTTTGACTTCTGCCCCTTACCCATGGAGAAAGGATGGTCCTTGGAGCTCCAGATGTCTCTTCTCCATGCAGCCCCAGATGGATGTCCTCCCAAGTTTTGACGGGGTGCAGGAACCACAGGAGAATTCCACAAAATCAAGATCTGACCGAGACGTCTTGACCGCCGGCCCTGAGTCATAAGTTTAATGTACTTCAAGTTATGCAACATGGAAGTCAATTAGTACGTTGCACAAGTCTTGTGGTTGACCCCTGCAGACTGTCATCTACAGACTGTGATGTTCTGCAGAGCCTGCTGTTTCACTGGTGACAGATCCTACCAAAAACTGTAGAATCCGCCAACAGGAATATGCAAATGAGTTTAGTGATTGTATTATGTTTTGCAACTTTTTAGATAACTTATTACAATGTATCAATCTTAGCAATGAGCTTCTACATTGTATCTGTCTCTGTAGGTCTCATTCATTGTCCACGACGTAAGGACAAAATAACGCACATCGCTGGGTAACAGTGCGCAAACTCCGTGTGAAGCGGCCCTTAGGGTTAGTGACTGTCCGCAGCAGTCTCCTTGCCCCTCTGTACTTTAAGGACTGGGGTGACAGTGGAGTGACCCGTCACAGCGAGTTTTAATTCATTGTGGAATGTCCCTTTAAGCTGAGATGCAGTACCACACACAACCTGTAGACAAGTGTGCCGCTGTTTCTGGGAAAGGAACATGTTTTTATCTTCCCCTTTAAGGCGATTATCTATGTGAGGTTGCTAGGTAGATGGATTTGCTCTGCGGTCTTGTACAATATGGCGGATGTCGGTGAGCGTTCCCTGCGGCACTGATTTTATTTTTTACATTTCTGCTGACCTGATATTGTGCGCTATCCTGAGCCGTGTACTTTTTGTTGCCCAGGGCTGCGTACAGTGAATGTAATTATTAACATACCAGCTCCGACCTCATTATATAGCAATTGTTTTCTGTGAATGTGCAGCCTGCAGGGTGTGGCGAGTCGGCGGCCGCCCCTGTACGTCACCGCTACCTGCGACTTCTCACACATCTCACTATCCTGGGGCTAGAAGAGCTTTCGAGGTGTGACTGGAATAGTCGTGTGCTAGATATTTCTAGAGCTGTGACGCAGGCGCCTGCTGCTAGATTTACACTGCTGCATTGTAGCCGCTGTGGTCGCCGCCATTGCATCGGTCAGATGAGTTGCACCGTTCTGTAATAACAAAAACACATCAGCTCTCCAGATACCTGTCAGATCTAGAGCCTTGTTTCTCAAATCGCTGCACCTTGCCGTTCCTCCTGGAAATGGAAAACGTTGAGTTTAACCATTTTCACAGTCATTGACCAAACTGATATGTTGTGCAGTTCCTCTGTTATTCCTCTTGGAAGTGTGTGACTGTTTTGACAGCTTTGCCTCAAAATCTGCACCAATTGTGCCTGAAATCTGTCTCTGCTCATTTCAGCTGATTTTTTGCTGTTGATGGATCTTCTGGCGGATTCTTCAATTGAACTGAAGAAAATTCTGCCTGGTTGTTGTAGGAATCGATGCAAAATTTGGTAAAGCAGAAAAATTCTACGTTACCAAATTTACAAATACTACGTTTCCAGGAAGAATAGCAGAGGGACGGCCTAATACACAGCTGTGTGAAAAGATGCAAAGTTATTTTATGGGCAATGAAGGTATTTACTAAAACTGACGTGTTAGGAGAGATGATGCCGCCATAAGAGATACAAGATATTGCAGGACGCTTTTTTTTTCTTTCCCTTGCCCTGCTTGGACCTCTGTCTCCAATTGAAACCAATGGGGCGCAGAATCGGGACAGAAATTGTTGCTGATAGTAGGATTCAGCCGTGTGAACAGGCTCTTACAGTTCACTACAGCTGAAGTTCCTACTGCTGAATCCCATGGGAATGCAATTGATTGTTCTCTGTTATCAGCCATGTTGTGCTGGAGAGAGGCTAGGTATTAGTATCCTTTAACAGGATGAGAGGCAGGAAGCCCATAACCATCCCTGCCCCCATGATCTACCCCTCCACATGCCCAGTGACTGATATCGGCCGCTCCTCAGATGACACTCCGGCCGCTTTATGTTTTGCTGCTATTTTTTGTCTTTGCCCAGTCGCACCGTCCTTTGTCATCCTCCAGTTCACCAGTACAGCCTGCTACGGCCGAGCCTTCGTAGTTGTGATCCCGGATGGGCAGGAAGCTGTCCCTGTTCCGGAGCCCATCTCCAGGAATTCATGATCTATTTACGGCTTGTTTCCCTTGGCCACAAACTTGGGAGCGGAGTCCAGGGGACATAATGAAACGCCTCACCAGCTCCGTGTTTTTCTAGGAACCCTTTCTGTTCTGCATTGATTTGCATTGATCTGTTATTACAGGGCGGCCATACAAGGGCCAGATTGGCCTCCATCCCACAAGTGCGTTTGAACTTTTTGTGCTGTATGGATATGCTAAAGACGAAATTTTTTGTGTCATTGAGGTTAACGTAATAGTCATACGGTTTACCAACACTGAGCAAAATTTATGGGAGTTCCAAAAATGTCTGTCTGGTGGGTCTGACCTCCTGAGAACGGGGTCCTCTGAGCAACCTTATAGACCATTGCCCTTGTTCGTCAGGTCAGACTGCCACTTAGACCATGTAAGCTATGATCTCCAATTTTTTATTTTTTATGGGGCACTTGAAACTTTTTGTAATTCCCTAAAATTGTCGGGACATGTTGGTTTGATATTGGTCCGTACTAGGCTGGGGTCTCGGCCTTCACCTTATTGATTCCAAGTTAATGTTCAAAAGGGAAAGTACATTAATAAATTTGGGCCAATCTGGGGGGTAAATTTACGGTTTTGCGTTTTTTTTTTTTTTTTGCACTTTATTTCTGTTGCTTTCGCCGTCCAGACTGTACATGAGCAGCAGATGGCGGTGATTCTAATCGTGACCTTGTCTGACCCAGAATAAGCCCTAATACAGGAAATGAATGTAATGTAGTGCGGGCTCCGGGACGCCGCCGCTCATATAATCCATTGTAACAAGAGGCTTCCTTGTTATTTATATAATAATTTTATAGGGCTGATTGTTTTCTAATCACAGATCCTGTTCCCGATCCTGCAAACAAAATTACATTTAATAATTAAACCCGAACACAAACGACTGCAATTTTTTTTTTTAAAAAAGGAATAATATAATATTTGTCCCAGGGCCGAGCGCCAGAGAATTTCTGGGTGTTTAATTGGCTGACAGGATTTTCAGGAAATCAGTTTAATGGATGTTTGTTATGAAATGTGATTAAACATCACATCTGTTATACTGGGATCGTGGTGATATAACTGTAAGAACTGGGGATAAGAGATCCAGACATGATGGAATGACATCTAAGATCATTGGAGAGCTATATAACTACTATATAATACTGTCCATATGTACAAGAATATAAATGCTGTAATACTGCCCCCTATATACAAGAATATAACTACTATAACACTACCTCCTATGTACAAGAATATAACTACTATAATACTACTCCTATGTACAAGAATATAACTACTATGATACTACTCCTATGTACAAGAATATAACTACTATAATACTACTCCTATATACAAGAATATAACTACTATAATACTACTCCTATGTACAAGAATGTAACTACTATAATACTGCCCCCTATGTACAAGAATATAACTACTATAATACTACCTCCTATGTACAAGAATATAACTACTATAATACTACCTCCTATGTACAAGAATATAACTACTATGATACTACTCCTATGTACAAGAATATAACTACTATAATACTACTCCTATGTACAAGAATATAACTACTATAATACTACTCCTATGTACAAGAATGTAACTACTATAATACTGCCCCCTATGTACAAGAATATAACTACTATAATACTACCTCCTATGTACAAGAATATAACTACTATAATACTACCTCCTATGTACAAGAATATAACTACTATGATACTACTCCTATGTACAAGAATATAACTACTATAATACTACTCCTATGTACAGGAATATAACTACTATAATACTACCTCCTATGTACAAGAATATAACTACTATAATACTACCTCCTATGTACAAGAATATAACTACTATAATACTACCTCCTATGTACAAGAATATAACTACTATAATACTACTCCTATGTACAAGAATATAACTACTATAATACTGCTCCTATGTACAAGAATATAACTACTATAATACTGCTCCTATGTACAGGAATATAACTACTATAATACTACTCCTATGTACAAGAATATAACTACTTTAATACTGCTCCTATGTACAAGAATATAACTACTATAATACTACTCCTATGTACAAGAATATAACTACTATAATACTACTCCTATGTACAAGAATATAACTACTATAATACTGCTCCTATGTACAAGAATATAACTACTATAATACTGCTCCCATGTACAAGAATATAACTACTATAATACTACTCCTATGTACAAGAATATAACTACTATAATACTGCTCCTATGTACAAGAATATAACTACTATAATACTGCTCCTATGTACAAGAATATAACTACTATAATACTCCTATGTACAAGAATATAACTACTATAATACTACTCCTATGTACAAGAATATAACTACTATAATACTACTCCTATGTACAAGAATATAACTACTATAATACTGCTCCTATATACAAGAATATAACTACTATAATACTGCCTCCTATGTACAAGAATATAACTACTATAATACTAATATTGTAACATTTTCAATCATAAAATCTCTCCACCAGATGATGACCCTCCATGCTGTCTCTGCTGTCCATACTCCATGTCCCATAATGCATTGCACAATAGATTAGCCGGCAGCGGGCTCTGACTTTCTGCAGATCTGCGTATAATTGCCTGTGTTAAGTCCCCAGTACACAGCCTGTCTATACTTGCCTGCAGGCTGCTGTCTCTCAATGGCACATCTTGCTTTCTGACAAGTGACACATTTTTATTTCTTTTGCAAACGCCCTCTCCCTCCACGCGGATTGAACCCGGGCGGTGATGGAGCTCTGCACAGCTGTCTTCTGTACGCTGAATATCATTAACAATGGCTATGGCTGGTAATGGGGGAGATTGTACACTGCTAATTATTATGGCGAAATGAGAACTTTTTGTATCCTGGGCTAGTTTGTCGATACCTTCCCCTTATACAGTGTTGTATCTGATCCCCCACATTCGCCCACGTGTAACCTAACTGGGGCTACGCAGAGGACCACTTTAAATCTACAGGTTATATCACTGCAATGGTTAAAGGCGCCTGCCAGATGGGTCTACAATACCGCCATAGGACGTAGTACTGTATTATATGTATAATAGGGATACTCGAACTTCTCCTTTAAGACGCTGATCCCATGCCGCTTGTCTTCCGTCTTACTGTATTTCTTGCTTGCCTGGTGCCTTTTATTTGCCCGGCTGTACAAGTCGCCACTCGGCGTACGTCTCCGGTCCTCAATCATTTCCATCCGTGGGCCGTGCGAGGCCTGAGCGACACTGATAGGCAAATGATTTGGTATTAAAATCCTTCACTTTCCTGCAGAATTACCGGCGGCTCCCTGTGATTTAATATTTCACATGTAATTCAGACGATCCTGAACTCCTCATAAATTCCGGCTCCAGTTCACATCGTTTATTTTGCGATTGAAGAAATGAGGTTTTAATTTTTTTGACATTAAGCTGGAGTGACGACTCATCGGGGGCGACGCTCGGCGGTTACGAGATCCTGGTGCTGTGGAGCAATGCATTTCTATGGAGGATATGTACTATAACTGGTGCAAAGTGAAATTGGAGCACTTGCCCCGACAACCAATTAGAGGGCAGCTTTCATTTCCTAGAGGCCTGTGGAAAAATGTAAGCGGTGATCTGATTGGGTGACGGCTCATCGTACTGTGTTCAGGCCTAGGCCTAGCGGGTATCTATGGCTGACATCCTAGTGTGGGGCGAGGAGTTTGTGGAAATCTTTTCTATAAAACTACAAGCACCAGCATGGCTGTCAGTTTCTATAGTTCTTGTCCTTCCAGAATAATCGGTCACTTTATCTGTCAAATATGTTGTAGCTTAGAGGGATAATGGTCGTCCAAGATGACTTCTAAGACCTGCGAATATTACAGGGTCAGAGATTGTTCCTGCCTGATATATATAATATATATGTACCACACGCATACGTATATAGGTGTGTGTATAATATATATACTGTGCGTGTATATATAAAAATTTCCAGCTGAGAGTCGTCCTGACTTTTTGAAAGTTGGGGCCTCTTAAAGGGACAGCGTCCTCTATAAACAATTGCGCCTTGTCCTTAGAAGTTCTATAAATCCCCCTTGCTGTGGTGTATACAGGAGATAAGCGGACAGCTTTGGCGTTCTGTGTCCATTATAAACAGCGGTGGGCGGGCTCGCTGGCATAAAATGAACCGACAATCCTGCAGGACATGAGAATAACAAAAACTTCTTGTTATATGTGTGTGTGGACAGTAATGCCGCCATACTGCTCGCTCCGGGGTAGTGTGATTTGATTTAAGGCTGGGGTCTGTGCGCGTTGTTCTCGCTAGGTGTTAAAGCGACATGTTAATTCTGTCAGCAGGCCCGATTACATATATACCTGCCTGCAGGGAGGCGAATGTTTTAACTCTGTCATTTCCAGAGGGAACCCCGGTGACGCGTATAAATAATGGTTATTTTCATGCTCATGATTTTTACCCTATGGGGTTTAAATTACGAGAGATCTTATAAAAATAGCCGACATGATGGTTTGGTCATTTGAGGTGTATATGTATATAGATTTTTCCCCCCTGTAGCGCTCTCCATATCTGTAGCTGGCGATTTGAACAATTGCAGGAACCCGCGGTGGCGGAGGCCTGTAGGATGGATGTCTGTGAGGACAGTGTACTTTCCGGGCAGGAAGTTCTTGTTCACAGTACAGTCGGTGCTCTTCTTGCAGCTCTGGCTGACTGCGCTAGTTTGTTTTTGTAGTCAGGGGGGAATGGAGGGCAGACATTGATAAATTTCGCTCTGTGTTCTTTGTGCTTTGTATATACTGGAGGGTGACTATTTCCTAGCCGTGCTGGAGCTGAAAAATTGCAGGTTATGAACCGGTCATGTGACCCATTACCGGTGGATTATTATTAAATGTATCGGGGCATTTGAGGTTCCTTCATTTGGGGGGATTTTTATTATAGATTATGTATTTTTACATTAGGAAGGAGCACATGTGCCCTAGTTTGTTCTCATTAATACACCTTACCAATCAAGTAGTGGGGGAAGTGACATGACAACTGCACTGAGCACATTTCCAGATTAGAATGGTGGTTGTCAATTTTCAGAGTCAATTTGTTATTGACACTACAAATCTGAGTAGAATAACCACAAGGCCTAGTCTGGAGCCTGTACGGAGGCATCGAGTCCCTATGGGGTTGTTAGTCCCTTTGTTTCCTGCCATATGGTGCCCATGTATGACGCCATATTACAGAACAATTTTTCCCTAAAGGCATTGCTTATGGGAAGAATACGTCTGAAATAAGGCATCAGATTTGGAGCTAGCCATATGAACCCTGTCACCCTATATTTTCGTGGATGGTAACCTTTGTCGTGTTTATGACGATTTTTTTTTTCTAATTATTCTAACCAATTTTTTTCCTTTTTTTTGCAGGTATATCCCGGCTGAATTTTAGGACCATGCCCTAAATGAAGCTTTCCGCGGAAATACAATTTGAAACATAACCCCCAACTTTTAACAAACCCCCCAACCTTTAATTTATTTTTTTCTTTGCAATATTTTTTGGTTGTAATATTATTATAATTATTCTTGAAAATGTTGGTTCAAGTTATGAAACCTCTTTCGTTCCATTTATGGACCTTTTTAGTTTTGGGGGGCTCCTGGATTCTTCCTGGGGATGGATCCCCCAAGCTGTTTAGAACTTTTTCGGGAAGTGAATGGAGCTTGACTCACTTGGTGGTGCACAATAAAACTGGGGAAGTTTACTTGGGAGCAGTCAACAGGATTTTTAAACTTTCGAGCAACTTGACACTGTTGCGCACCCATGTCACAGGACCCGTGGATGACAATGAAAAGTGTTACCCCCCACCCAGCGTCCAGTCTTGCCCTCATGGCCTTGTCACGACTAATAATGTTAACAAGCTGCTGCTAGTGGACTACTCAATGGACCGGCTCATAGCCTGCGGTAGTGCCTCACAGGGCATCTGCCAGTTCTTGCGTCTAGGTGACCTCTTCAAATTAGGAGAACCCCACCATCGTAAAGAGCACTACCTCTCCAGTGTCAATGAATCTGGCACAATGTCCGGAGTAATTATCGAGGTTCCCAATGGCCAGAACAAACTTTTTGTTGGAACACCTATTGACGGCAAGTCGGAATACTTTCCTACTCTCTCCAGTCGGAAACTTTTGTCCAGTGAAGAGAATGCAGAAATGTTTGGCTTTGTCTACCAGGACGAATTTGTGTCTTCACAGCTCAAAATTCCCTCTGACACTTTGTCTAAATTTCCCACTTTTGATATATACTATGTATACAGCTTCAGCAGTGAGCAGTTCGTCTACTATTTGACCCTACAGCTGGACACACAGTTGACTTCCCCCGACTCAACCGGAGAACAGTTCTTTACATCCAAGATTGTCCGTCTTTGTGTCGACGACCCCAAGTTCTATTCCTATGTGGAGTTCCCTATAGGTTGCATGAAGGATGGTGTGGAATATCGCCTTATACAGGATGCCTACCTGAGCAAGCCTGGGAAACGGTTGGCCAAAGAATTGGGCATCTCAGAAAGGGAAGACATTCTTTTCACCGTCTTCTCGCAGGGGCAGAAAAATAGAGTCAAACCCCCGAAAGAGTCCGTTCTGTGTCTCTTCACCTTGAAGAAAATCAAGGACAAGATTAAGGAACGCATTCAATCCTGTTACAGGGGTGAAGGGAAGTTGTCCCTGCCTTGGCTCTTAAACAAGGAGTTGGGTTGTATCAACTCGGTAAGTTTATTGCACTTAAACTTTTCTTAACCCCTCTCTGGGACTGGGACCGGCTGGGCTGACTACCTAATGTGTTTGGGGGGCTTCCTGGTTCTCTTTGACAACAGATTCTGGGGGGAGATAAAAAGCCGATCCCTTCCTACTCAAGTAGATAAATCACCAGCAACTCTCTATCGCAACTTATTCCTCTTGAGTACTCATGGACACCCAAACTGACTACTTGTGTATGGGGAGTCAGAAATGGCCGTGGGCCACTATTGAAGGTATATGGCTGCCTTAAGCTCTCTAAAGATGCCCATACACAGTAGATGATAGCTGGCCAAGTCCATAAAACGTCTGACCTTTGGTGGTAAACTGATAAATATCTAAAGTATAGCCTCCTTTAATCCTCTTGAGACTATGGACCTGTCCAGTTGTATATTTGATTTTCAACCTGATTTCAGGCTCTCTATACAATTTTTGCATCTTAAAGTACTTGTTTAGGGTTTCAAAAACATGGCTACTTTCCTTCTGTAATGCTGCCACTCATGTCTACTGGTTGGGTGTGGTAGTGAGGTGGAGAACATCAACCCAACTTTATGATATTGCTCTTCGATAGTAAATCTAGAATGTATCTGTCATGCTATATGTAGACTATATATTTAAGATGCACTATTTCATGAGCCCATGTTAAAGCCCCATCTTCAGAACCCCTAGAAGGTCCAGCGTTATAATGTATGGTTCGGCAAAGGAACACTCTTGTAAAACAAGTGTTAAGAGCAAGACCATGAACGATGCCGGCCGGGCAAAATTTATGCCCGGTCATACTTGTTAGCGATCGGCACTAAAGCGGGCTCTCAGATTGCTCTTGGGTTGTCGACACATTGTAAAGAGACGAAGTAACGGCACATATCTCTGCTGATAACAATGATCTTCTCCTCTGATAGGTTTGCAACCAAAGCTTGTACATAAAAGCTTACTGAGGAATGGAGAGCCATGCCGGTAAATTGCTTCTCTTTTCCAATAATTTTCAAGGAGTTTTTTTTTTCCTCGCAGAATCCGATTCGCGAGCGGCTAGACTTCAACCTTATTTGTTTTTCATGTATTTTTTGTGATTTGCGGCCCAGGTTAATTCACGCCTGGGAGTTATCGGGAATGATAATCTTTTTACAGATCTAAGTAATAACAGACTTCTGAGCGCTTGCATTTATAGCCGGGGATTAGAGCGAGGGCAAATCACTCCATCAATGAGAGCAGTATTTATCTGGTTACCCACTGCGTCACTTGCAATCTTGACACTGTATATATCTCAAGGGGACAGGTGGAGCCCGGTGGTGTCTTCACCTCTCTCATCTCTACAACCATGTATTATTTATGGTATACGTTTTTAGATGTTTTGCCGGGTAAGTAGATTTTTATCATGCTCGAGAAGCCTAATCTGGATAATTAAGAGCACGACCACCAGGGAACGGTGTTACAAGTTCTGCTCATTAGAATCCAGCAAAACAAGCAATGTCCTTGTAATGGAAGCTGAAGGATATTTGGGATATTAGTTTAATTTGCTTACCTTCATATGGAGAAGATGACCATCCGTGAGGGACCAGCAATCTCACCGAGACCATGCTTGGTGACTGTCCTGTCTTAGTTTACTTGCAGGTGGCAAAACTGGTCATAAATGTTTGACTTAATGTAAAGCTGTCAAAATGTAGAAGAATCAAATATGATCATCTGGGAGAACCCAGTGATCTCATTAAAACCAGGCTGGGTGTTTCTATGATGTCTTAGGTTGTTTGCAAATGGCAGAAGTGGTCATAGGCCACAGTAGGTATTGATTTCATGTAGACCTCTCAAAATGTAGAAAAGTTGAAGAGGTCCATCTGTGAAGGACCAATGACCTCATCGAGGCTATGCTGGGCGACTCTATGATGTCATAGGCTGCTTGCGAATTGTAAAACTGGACGTCATTCACGTATAGGAAGATAGATGGTTGGATGACTTCATATGGATCTTTCGAAATTTAGAAAATGTAAATTTCCATCCATGAGGAACTAGTGACCTCCTCAAGACCTTACTGGTGACTCTGTGGTGTAAGGTTTGGATTGTGTACGCGTTAGGTTTAGGATTTGCCAAGCCTTTTAGGACTTCGGTCACTGATTTACCTTTTGGAGGACCTGGTCAATGTTGGTGGATCCCAACAGGCTAGTGTTAGTGGGAACATGTAGCAAGTACTTTGGCTTGGTCTCCAAAATGATGTAGAGTGTAGTATTGAGGTAGTTAGCCCACCCTATTTATTACTATTTCCATAGCCTTTTATTTTTGCCTTCTGATGACCCCACCACCACGAGGCCCACCCTTGCAATCCCCCTAAGGACCCAACGCTCAACTAATCCAGTCAGCGAATTGATTCTTCTGGAGTAACTAATCCTTATAAAAATGTATGTCTATAGATTTTCCTCTGCTCTTGCTCAGAACTATAATCGATATAAAAGAGAAGACTATTAGAATTGTTATTATTATTATTTGATGGCGTCGACGTTTTCAGATTCTTAGACTTTCTCTGTTTAACCCATGCAATCCAAAAGTTTGTTTTTTGGGGTGGGGGTGGGGGGTTGTTAATGGATCTGAATGAATGGGTGTCTTTAAACCCTGTGGTCGTGATCTCCGATTTCTGCCGGTGTGCTCAGACTTGCAGCTTTGGATCAGGTTGAGCGCCTCAGGTTTGAGAACTTTGACCTTGTAACCTAAACCTTGGGAGGGTAACATTCCCATAGTCTATGCCAAGGGTTACAAACTCCTGTATAAAGTTTCTGACCCTGAAGCCACAAAAACCTAAATAGGTTTTCTTACAATGTACATCTCTCATCTATCTGCAAGATCAGTGGCCAGATGTTAGTTATGGGGCTCTGTTGTTCACTCCACCAGTGGTCTTGAGCCCTTATTGCTTGACCTCTGCTCTGTTCATACTCCTATACCAAGTACGCTCAGTGCCGCGCCATTCTAGGTCTACTCTTGTACCATCTCAATCAGTCTCCTAGTCCTAATGGAAGCCGTTTTAGGTAGCCGCTGGCCAACAAGCTGGAGGATGACCATTGGAATTATGGAGGTGAAAAGGTCTATTCCCTGATCTATAGAGGGGTCACCCATGCCCGAGGCTTGTGGTATACCTGAAGCCTTCTGTTGCCGCAGCCTTCCATCTCTTGGCGAGGCGAGTAACAGCTGTCTGACAAGTTAAAGGGGAGTTTGTTGTGCAGGAGGCCGACGCTCGCAGATCTGATTTTGTTTTCAAACTAATTCAATATTGCCGACGAATGATGGAATTGTTACACGAGCGCTGGCAGAGCCTAGAGGACGAGCGGGAAAAGCCCTTGTACTCCAGGGGCAGGCCTGGCAGGCTGCTGCAGACTGGTATACTGTTAACCCTTTAAGGACTGCAGCCCACTCTTGCAAATTTTATGGCTCCATTGGGCACCCTAAAAGTGTTTCCTTTTATGGCGGTTTTCATGGGTTGAGATGGCTGTGTACTCCATGAAGATGTGTTCCATAAAGGCACTTAATACAAGCTATTTAATTCCTAATGATCCTGAACGTATACGCTCGCAACCATACAGGCAAATAGGACTAGAGGAAGTATGAAGACCAATTTTCAGTTTGCCCGTATGAAAAGACCTTGTCTCTCTTGTCAGTCCCCCTCCCTATTCCTTGCCTCGTGTCTCTTATGATCAGCCATATTGGCTTTACGGTGGTATCTGTATATAGATGTCACACATAAATGTATACATAACCATAAGAGACCTACGTCCTTCTTCCGTATTCTTCTGCCATTATGGTAAAAATGGTTAAATCTTTTTGACAACCAATATGGCCAGTTCTTCCGATCCTGGTTGTCCCCTAGCCTCTTGCAGACTCTGCATCGTCCTCCCTTTAACCTTACATCATAGGGAAATCTTAGGCTCTGTTCACACTGCATTTGGTGTTGCTCTGTACAAAAATTCTTGCAAAACCAATTTTTGTTCATCCGCCGATATTGGGACAAATGGACTCCATTATCGATCCTATCAAGATCCATTCTTGGTGATGAGATGGACTGTTTTTCTGTTCTGTTGGTCCTACAACCAACCAGAAAAACATAGACGTGGACCTAGATGTGTCCTGTCAGAACCATAACGGCAGCCATATTGTTTGCTTCTCTCTCTTTATTTTTGATTTTATAGGATCCATTGTTATCCGTCATTAGACGGACTGTTTTTCGTACTACTGGTCCTCCAACGAAACACAAGACGCAGCTCTGCCTGACACCCCCCTATCAGAACCCTAATGGCGGCTGTATTGCTTGTCGCCATCTTGTATTTTTGATTTTATGGGGAGCTGCAGATGTTACTGATGTTCACATTTCCCCTCTGCCATGTAGTATCTAATGCAGTTATAATGGCGGTAGTATACACAGTAGGGCACTTCCAGCACAGTGATTCTGCTCCTGCAATCTGGCATCCAGAATGTAATAAAGAGACTTGTCCGTGGTAACGAGGAGAGGGCGGTGGAATGTTCCGGCGCCTTTACGTCGCGCCTTTGTTACATTGTCGAATCTGCTAACCGCCGAATGGATACATGTGACAAAAGCTGCGGATTGTGGCTTCTGTAAAGTGTTGTGTACACGGCACTAGCCCGGGCATAGCTAATGCACGGCCATGCACAGAGAGCTAATTAACGGCGGCCGTCTCGCTGCGTACACGCTCTCGCTCCAGCTCCTTAATAAGATCAGCTTGTTTGGTTTTTGCTCCCCATGACTTGTCAGTGGGGAAGGGACATTCAGGGGTCCAGGTTTGGGATTAATCTCCCCCTGCTAGGACATCATTAGCGAGGGCTGTAGGATTTACCGAAAGCCGTGTGGCGCTCTCTCTCTCCTGGCACTAATTATCATTTATTAACTTTATGTTGTCACTCAGCGGGCGCCCCCTTGGGAAATTAGCTAAGGAAGGAATGTGAGGAGGGGAGGAATAATCGGGAAGGCGGAAAGATGGGGGAATGGGAGAGCCGAGTGTGGGCAGAAGACCCTCCTGTACCGCTGCGTTAGCGACATCCCATTTGGTAGGTCACTTGGTAAATAAATGCGTTTTATTATGCACAGTAAGAAGGGAGGCGGGCAAGCTTACCTTATGGGAATAGGGGTGTAGGATATTGCAAAAATACACCCCTAAGGGAAACCATAGTCCTGTATAATCCTACCATAATCCCATAATGACTGGCATTGGGCATAGACTATCGACCACCGTAAAATGCGTCCGTTTTTCGTTGTTAGACTGACCCTGCGGAAGACATCTTATTAGACTGTTACCCCTTAAACTGGAACCCCACTTACACATGAACATCAGTGAGACGAAGCCTTGGGCAATCCGGCTCTAGTAAAACTACAACTCCCAGCATGCACTTGTTCTGGTGTTAATAGAGCTCCCATAGTTGCGAATGAAGCATGCTGGGAGTTGTAGTTTCACAGCAGGTGGAGTACCAAAGCTCTTGCCGTCTCCGGATCTATATCAGTGTCCATATATTTGCTCTAGATCCCTCCAACAACATTGCACTTGACAAATCGGAGGGTAGAATCATTCAGTAGTGCAGCCTCAGGCTTTGGGCCTGTAAATTCCAGCAGTGTTATGTCGGCCTAGAAATAAGGTATAAAAAAAAAAAAAAAAAAAAATGGACACGAGGTCCTCTGCAGCGTTATGATAAGCCTCTCTGGTGAGCTCGGGACAGGTAGTCTTTATGGGCAAGGTCTTGGGAGTTTTATCGTTAAGGGGGCCCACCCTTGGGGTCTTATCAGTACCATGAGCCTGTCACTAGGTCTGAAAAAACTCCAATGATATACCTCATCTGATCGGCGCTGTCACCCTGAGCGTTCTGGTGTTTTGTTTATCCAAATCCATTCAGCTATTCCAAAGATATAAAACCTAATAATGTTGATGAACATTAGGTTCTGCTAGCCAAGTGGGCGGTAACACTGCTTGACATACAGCACACAGAGACCCTGCCCCCCAGAGTAACCACAGTATTACCGCCCACTTGGCTAGTAGATCCTAATATGTATCAACGTTAGCAGGGCTTATATCTTTGGAATAGCTGAATGGATTTAGATAAACAAAACTCCATACTGCTCAGGGTGACGTTGTTGATCAGATGATGTATAGCATTGGGCTACTCAGACCTGGTGACGTAAATTATTACAGTGCCCCCCTCTCCCCCAGTCTGTGCAGGAGATGGGTACCTGTATATCACAATATTAATGTCTGGCATGTTTTGTATGTAAATAACGGAGCTGAATATATTTTGCAGGCTGCATGTTGATTTAGTGGAAAGCGTAATGCAGTCATTGGAGAGGTCTGTGTGCGGGCTTGCAGAGGGAATGTGGGGGGAATTTAAAGAAGATTGCAGTGCTGGAGAAGTGTCCAGACATATCCTTGTATGTGCACTGGGGCCTAAGAGGAGGTGACGCTTCCTGCAACGACGCTCCGTCCTTCATGTCTTATGCTGCAGTGCTATTCTGTCCAGGCCTTTACATTGCATCAGCTCACCCACTACTAATAACCTAGGAGCCTTGTGGCCCCTAAAGTGCCCGAGGGGGCTGAATAGTAACCCGCATCCCTAAGAGAAGGGTCACATGTCCTGTTTGCCTACCTCTGTTGGCAGTGTCTAATTTTACAGTTCACTCCCAATTTAGCTACTTGGACTGACTTGCAGTACCAGATAAAGCCACCCTAAAAAGTGGCGCTGTTTCTTTAAGAAAACAAAAAACAACCCCCCCACCCCACCCCTCATTTTTTTGTATTCCTGGACATCCTGTTTATGGCTAGAGGTACACATATATCATACTCAGTTCATATGGTGCTACAGATTAGGAGCTTAAAGGGGTTGTCCTGGTAGACACCTTTGCCTAATCCTATAGTGAGTGTTAAGGCAACCGTTTGACGCGCGGCAATTATCTTACACAATTTCTATTCTATTTAACGAAATCCATACATGATGCTTGTTAAGCAGTGGGCAGTTCAATTGGCAGCTGTGACTCCCCTGCGTGTAGTTGCGTCACTCCAAAATGGGTGAGAGAATATGCCTGGACAAGCCCTTTAAAGATATCACTGTTTTTATCAATATTCATATGAGCCCTTAGGAGCAACAAGGGTGTTGGCGTTGCTCCAAAGAGCTCATGTGCGTACTGATAAATATATCTTGGCAGCGATTATCATGGAGAAAACACCATCTGATTCAGGTGACCCTAACCTATCTATCTGCAGGGCTGGGGTGATATGCTGGGTCTGGTGACAGTAACCTATCTATCTGCAGGGCTGGGGGGATATGCTGGGTCTGGTGACACTAACCTATCTATCTGCATGACTGGGGTGATATGCTGGTTCTGGTGACAGTAACCTATCTATCTGCAGGACTGGGGTGATATGCTGGGTCTGGTGACAGTAACCTATCTATCTGCATGACTGGGGTGATATGCTGGTTCTGGTGACAGTAACCTATCTATCTGCAGGGCTGGGGTGATATGCTGGTTCTGGTGACAGTAACCTATCTGTCTGCAGGGCTGGGGTGATATGCTGGGTCTGGTGACAGTAACCTATCTATCTGCATGACTGGGGTGATATGCTGGGTCTGGTGACAGTAACCTATCTATCTGCAGGACTGGGGTGATATGCTGGTTCTGGTGACAGTAACCTCTCTATCTGCATGACTGGGGTGATATGCTGGTACTGGTGACACTAACCTATCTATCTGCAGGGCTGGGGTGATATGCTGGTTCTGGTGACAGTAACCTATCTATCTGCAGGGCTGGGGTGATATACTGGTTCTGGTGACAGTAACCTATCTATCTGCAGGGCTGGGGTGATATGCTGGTTCTGGTGACAGTAACCTATCTATCTGCAGGACTGGGTGATATGCTGGTTCTGGTGACAGTAACCTATCTATCTGCAGGGCTGGGGTGATATGCTTGGTCTGGTGACAGTAACCTATCTATCTGCAGGACTGGGGTGATATGCTGGTTCTGGTGACAGTAACCTATCTATCTGCAGGGCTGGGGTGATATACTGGTTCTGGTGACAGTAACCTATCTATCTGCAGGGCTGGGGTGATATACTGGTTCTGGTGACACTAACCTATCTATCTGCAGGACTGGGTGATATGCTGGTTCTGGTGACAGTAACCTATCTATCTGCAGGGCTGGGGTGATATACTGGTTCTGGTGACACTAACCTATCTATCTGCAGGACTGGGTGATATGCTGGTTCTGGTGACAGTAACCTATCTATCTGCAGGGCTGGGGTGATATACTGGTTCTGGTGACACACTAACTTTAAGTATAGAGATAAATCCTATCATTCTCTAATCATACATAGTTGCAGTTTGGGTTGTCCTCTCATACTCCTCTACATAATCTGATGGACGTCTAGACAACCACCCAACGCTCAGCACGTATCTTAGATTATTCCTATTGGCCTCTTGCTTTGACTCCTGTGACTCCCTGCTTGTAGTTCCATTACTACAGAATAAGCCTTGACAATCTCTTGAAGCAAAATTCTAAGACCTTTAAATAACACTCCTGAAAGGGGCGTGGCTGTGACAACCTCACATGATACTGTAAGCTGTTAGCACGATGAATGGTTAATTTCTTACATTTTTGGGCGGCGTTCTGTTTCTGGGGGTCTTACCGCTCTCCTCCGCTCACCCGTTTAGCCCCCCCACGTCCCCCACCTCCATGGCACGGAATCAGTATCAATGTTTAGCGAGAGATTCCCTAACGAGGCGGTTTGATTTTAATGAGCTAATTGTCAGTGTAATTATTTATTGACGGCGAGGAAGCGCTCGCTGCTGTGGAGGTTTTTTGCTGGTGTGCAGCTGTATTTGTCATTTCCCAGAGAGTTTGTTGAGACAAAGCAGGGTAGTAGTAAACAGCAGCAGCAGTCTCTATCCTGTTACATATGCAGGAAGCGGAGAGCGAGCGAGAAATCTGAAGACACAAATTGAGCTGCCGAGTTCAGCTTGGAGCAGATGATGCACATTTATACTGGGTAATGCGAGGTGAGGCACCTGGGCAAATGCCAAGCGGCGGGCCGGATCTCTTCCTATTCCTTCATCATTGCGCTTGGTGCGGAGTCGGCCGAGTGACTGACAACCACAATTCTAAAATCAGAAATGTGTTCAAGACAGTTGTCAGCACCCCACCCCCACTCCTCTGCAGGGGCGACCATGAACCTACAAGATTCCTGGTGGGGAATCCTATCACTTCTTGCAGTCCCAGGGTATAGGGGAATATAAACTCTCAGGAAAAAACCGAGACTGGTGTTATGACATTGTGAGTTGTATTTGGAGGTGAGGAATAATATATACCAGTGTTATTTATCTCTCCTGGGCTCCGGCGCGACTTACCGCTGTTTCCGGTGCTTGTGGCTGAATGCCCAGGGATCGCTGATTGGGGACATACCGTCACATGACTCCAGCGTCACAACGTTAGCCAGAAGTGCCACAGACAGCAGGGAATCACTCCAGAGCCCAGGAGAGGTGAATAACACGGTTTCCTCACATCGGCCGAGTTGTTGTCACTCCCCTGCTGTTTTTTTTCACTTCATCTGCATGGTTGCGCTTCTACCAACCCCACTCGCATGAAAGGAGCCATGTGGCAATCTCCCATATGACAGGTCGCCATTTTGCAAATTTTCAAGGGAAGACTGTAAGTTTCCATGCACACGTCCAATCGCCATCTGTGAACTGATGGTCAGCGCCAATGAAAATGGAACAGGCCCTATTCTGGTCTGTGTCATCAGAATGGATGTGAATACAAGACGAATTCTCTTGGATGTCATCTGACTGTAATCCGCTGCAAACTCTGCCCTATCTTGAATGTATACTCTGTTCATGGCGTCTAAAGGGGCCACGGCACGTAATGGACCCTGCAGCCTCTGTATTCTTGACGTAGGACGGACCTCACTGACTATAAAGTGATGGTATATCCAAGTGATATGTTACTAGTACAGGACATGGCAATATCCCTTTAATGGGCCCTTGCTGCAATACCATACACAGCCTATGGATCGGTGTGGCGCTGTTTTCGTAAGTCAGCACCCATGTTTTTGTAATTCTTGACAGTCCCTCTAATTCACTTATCAATTATGGGAATTGGGTCGATTCCTTTCGTCTATTGGCAGCTTTACGCCTACGACAAATACTATGCTATGCGTCACTAAATGGTTGTCACAGCTCCGCCCCCTCTTGAGCTTCTTAAATGTTGATTTTGAAGGAACTCTAAAAATAAATACCTTGTAATGAGCGTTCCATATTTTTCTTGTGCACCCTCGTACAACGGCCTCCTTTATGTTTGTCGTTGGTGTGTTGAACTTTGATGTTAACCCTTTGGCATTGCCCAATCCCTCCGCTCCCCTGCTGTACAGTCACATTCCCTAAATCCCTTTGAACTGCCAGTCAGGGGGCCGATGGGAGCTGTGGTTGTTGTGGCAACATCTATCATCCCTTGGTGGCAGTGATATAAAGTGATTTCACGGATCACCGCACCTCCCAGCTCCCTACTCCATTCCTGCCATCCCCTTTTAACGCCGACTGGATGAGCTTGTGTCGCTCGGAGGCTCTGCTGGAGCAGGAACGCTGCAGAATATTAACTCATCTCTGAGTGGAACTGCAGGGTTACGGCAGAGTGTAGAGGTGTGCGAGAGCCGTGGCGACATGAGCTTTCATCTAGCCATATGCGGAACATGAAGTCCTGGATCGTGATTTTATGTGCCAGGAGTAGTAGCTGGTCATAGGCACCCGTGAAACCAGCCGTGGAGGGCGGCGCGATCACTTTAAGCTTATAGGGTCCAAAATGCCCCCTGACCCAATAATAGGGCCATGTAACAGGAGCAGAAACATTCCTCGATGGCCATAAACCAATGAAGCAATGTATTGATAATCCTCGTTTGAGGGAGGTGCATATTCGGTAGCAAGTGCACCAGGGGCGGGGCTTGATTTACCAACAGACAATCCGTGATGTAGTCAGAGGCTTGATATGTTAATCATGGCTATTGGGCCTGATTAGGGACAAAGCATTGGCTACTGTTTGTAGGTAAATCTGGCATGCTGGGCCCTCCCCTGATCGTTTGCAGGCCCAATGTAAAATCCGTTCACTGCCTCCTTTTATCCCTCCATTATGTACGGCACAGAGCCCCACATATTGTACTATCTTCATCTTATGTGTCCCCCCACTCAGCCTAAGTGCAACTAAGACTTCCGCACCCCCATATACCCCTTGATCTAGTCTTCTGTATATGGCAGCCAGGACTTTTTCTGTTTGATTTGTAAGATGTAGGGTGAGCGTCGCTGCAATCCCATGATGTCATCTTGATGTTATCATTTACATTTAGGTGCTTTTTGCCATATATCACAAATTGGTGACACCTCAGGTTATTACATGGGTACTAGGGTGACCTGTCCGCATACGCCAGGCTTCTCCTATACCCATGTGGTTGAGCCTCTTTCCCATCGCTCTCACATGGGTCACCCCGATGCTGATTTATGAAGCGGCCTCTAGTGACGGCATCCACCACCACCTCCTCTTCCTAACCATGTCCCAGTATTAATATAGTCACAGAGCACTTAATGGCAAGATGGATCTATGGATCAGTGCCAGGCTTCGTGTAGTACGCCATCCCCTCCTCCCTGTCTGCAACGCCAGCACATCATGAAAAGAGAAAGGCGTCTGTCCCATCGCTCTAATACATCACCCTTCCCTTAAAGGGGTGCTCCAAACTGCGTGGTTGATGTTGTGCTTTAATATCAAGGCGGTGACTGTCGCATTAAAGGATCCATTAAATATGTGATTTATATCTTCCCTGTATGGGCACTGTAATATCTGCAGGACACCCAGTGTCTGATGCCATATTGGCAGAAATGGACGTCTCGGGGCCTCGTATTGGCAGCAGAGAGTGACGTATAGATATTAATTATAGGGGGAAATGCGTTTTATTCTTGTCTTGCCACATCGGGGATTTACTGCACTGCAATGCATCGATCTGGAAGCTGAGTAAATGGCGTTGCGAGGGACAGTGCCATCCCTATTGGCAGGCAGCGCTGACATTTCTCCCTCTGGCCAAAGTGCTTCATTATCAGCACTTTGACTGCGTGCATAGCCCTGATCCACAGATACACATTATATCCCCGCTGCTGAGAGCAGAATATTACAGCGCTAAATATTATTATTTATCTGCTCTTTCCCAAGCTGCGTAATTTGCCGTCCCTCTGGATAAAGCCAAGTTTCCCCTCCGCTTCCCCCCCTCCCCGGTTGCACCTGCCAGAAAGCCCTTTGTATCATGCAAAAAAATAGTCTGGGAACAAGTAGGCCCGTGCAACCTGGCACTCCGCTGCAGCAGCCATGATAAATATTAGCCAAGCCGGGAGGCAGAGCAGCTGGGCAGAGTTGGACTGGCTCATCCGGTGAAATAAAGGGACAGTGAAGCCAGATAGATTTAACCCTTTCTGTGTCATAATGGCGTCTGCGTGACTTTAAATGGATTACAGTTTCAGGGTCCTTTTAGATAGGGCACACTGGAAATCTAATGCAAGTGAGGCACTAGAAGTGACATAAAATGAATACAGATCCCAGACCCTTAGACTATATCTTTGCAACTGTTAGGTTTTTCTTGGGATTGTCCTGAGAAATGGCCCTGGTCTCCAATGGGAGCCGTTCGCTAGCTAGTAGTGGAAAAAAGAAGCGAGATGACCTTTCTTGCTGCGGATTCCGTGGATGAATCAACTGTGGCGTTCGCTGCGTCCCGATTAGGCCCACTCATTTGGGCCTAATCCGGAGCAGAATGCCGCGATGGGATGCTGGTGCACTGTCGCGCGTAATGTTCACACATGGAATGCAAATTCCGCCATGTGACCATACCCTTAAACTAATATAAAGCCCAGGCTGGCCTCTCCTCATTCCTGCAGTCGTTCTTATTACGATCAGGTGCTGCCCCGGGACATTATATGTGGCAGCACCTGGGTGTGATGAAGTCTGCAGGAATGAGCAGAGATGAGTATTTGCTTCAGGTCGCAACGCCCGGTAGGGTTTGACAGCTTTTATGGTTTTCTTCTTTGTCTTTCGCAGATGTTATCAGAGAGTTGTCTAAGACATTGCTGCCTTGCTGTTCAGGGCTCTGGGACAGCTGGGTGACAACCAATGTGGGAATTGTAATTTTTCATGCATCACTTGGACCGTGTGCGTTTTTCTTATTCAGATTTTCTGCTTTTCAGTTCTAACCTTGACACCTGCCATCTGCCCTTTCCCCACGTCTGGAACGCCTCACTGCCTCCTTTTATCACTGAAATATATTGTTAAAAAAAAAAAATCCAGTTCGTGATTATCGCGCCTTTTGTTGAGCCTTAATTTCTCCTGTATTGAGGGAGCGGCGCTTTGAACTTTGGAGCAGGTGTTAAACTGAGCCTAGATGCCAAAATTAACCCTTGACGTGATAACTGAAAAATGTATTTAAAAAAACCAAAAAATTACCGTTCTAAATTTATTGCAGCGGCACTCGCTTTATGATAAATGTGGCAGAATCTTAGGGATTTTCTTCCGTTTCCTTACGCCACTCCTTAGCATGAATAAATCGGGCACGTTTTACGACTTGTAGCCACGCCCCCTTTTCTATACTTTTTAGCAAAAAGTGACAAACACAATATAATTTTATACATTATAAGTTTCCTGTATATCATGTATGCCATTTTCTTGGCACAGTTTGTATTCTATATTAACCGTTAACACTGTTCACATCTGTGCCCTTGTGTCTGTTGTTGTGGTTCGTCGAAGGACCAGAACAATGGACATACCGACCGCTAAAATAGCAGTGCCCGACAGATCCCATTGACTGTAAGGAGATTCATTGAGTGTCCATTCTTTTAAACTAAATATAAAAGGTCAGGTTTGGAGCCATTTTTAGCAACAATTCCTGCCTCCAGAACTGATCCTGGGATCTACCAGATCACTCTTGTTAAAGAGTTTCGGGGACTAAAATATTGATGACTCCTCCATAGGTTAGGCGATTGATGTTGTATAAGGGATGGGGGTGGGCCAACACCTGGAACCGCCACGGATCAGCTGTTCAAAGTGACAGTAGTTCTGTATTGGTATATGATGTCTTGTGACCGGTTTGCGTTCACTTATGCATCGGCGTCTCTGTAGAAGACTAAAATTGTCAGGCGAAAAAGTATTTCGACTAAAAACAATGGATACTTGACAGACCCCATTATAGTCAGTCGGGTCTATCGCGCTCCGTCTTTAAGTGTTAGTTATTTTAGTGTTCTGCCTGTCCCTAGATCTGGTCCCCTGATGGATCAGAACAACAGACAGCCAATGCTAGCGTGAGCCTAGTGTAATGTTCACATGACTGAATTTGCCGCTGGTTTTGAGGCGGATTCAGTCTAGTCTGTGTGGAATCTGTTTCCCATTGTTTTCAGTGGAGGCAGCGATGGCCGCTTCTTTATTCCAGATGCTGATGTCACATGCACAGGTATATGATGATATACAGACATGTATATGGGGCCACAGAGATGAACTAATTTTTTTTTTTTTAGACGCCCCTTGGAAAAGAAGTGACTGAAAATCTGAGGAGACTTTGAGGATTGTTCTTTGTTTGTATAAATAAAGTTAATTGAATAGGCCTCATTTAGGACTAAAGTGACCTTGTTGCCCACAGAGCTGACCTATCGCTAGTCACTTGTGCTAAGTTGCCCAAGTTAGTTGCCCACTCTGTGGGTTCTATGGGCAACAAGACCATCTTAGTCCTAAATGAGGCCTGTTCAATTAACTTTATTTATACAAACAAAGAAGAGTCTTGAGCGTTTCCTCAGATTACCGGTCACTTAGGCAGCCATTAATTGGGCTGTTTTCTCCTATAGTCACAGTTTTCACCTCATTATGTCCTTGTGCTACCGAGACGCGGGCAAAGGCATATTTAGAAGGGAAATGATTATTTTATTACGTACCCTGGGTTTCCTATCTGTAAGCCAATTTCAGATCTCTGCGGGGAGCCATTGTGGTACTAAAATGGCTGATATAATTATTAGTTTACAGACAGATCACTAATGGGGTTAATTCTGCTGGAAATTTTACATCCTCAGCTACATTTACCCAACGCCTTTCCTGGATCGCTGCTCCGCGTAGACGACAAGTTCTTTAAAGGGGTCACGCCAAATAACAAACTCGGCTCTGCTACATCTTTTATTTTCTACAAAAGAACAGACAAGAGGTCACGGACTTGGGCTAAGTTCACACCTCTATTGTGGTTTCCATTTTTCTAGTCCATCGGAATGGAAAAAAACGGACACATTCTGTCGAGTGAAACGATGGATGTGAACAGAGCCCAAACGACACCATTCACTGTATTGGGGGTCTGTCGAGGGTCCGTATTTTCGGCCATGCAGAAAGGAGAGGAGTGTGACACGTTTCCAGTACCTGTGACCAGGCGTGGCACTGTGGTTGGGAGCAGCCATGTTTTTATAATCCTGTAAATAAAAAAAAACGTTTTTTGTGAAATAACTATAAAAATTCATTAATCGGCAATACTAATCACAGCTGAGAGTTTGTAACAGTTTTGTCCACACAGAATTCGCTAGTTTCGTATGACCGTGACCACCCTGTAGCAAACCCTCATCTGCCTGCGCATGGCGTGCAGATTACCGCTAATCGGGGGTGGCACCTGTAACGGGGCAATCCGGCAATTACTGGTAGTCTATATGCTGTGGCTTGGACGTGTCACGTATGGGCCACCATTTCCAGCTGTCAAATGTATACAAGTATACACTGACAGCAAGGAAAGGTTTAGAAAATGTTTTTTAAAAACAAAACCCCCAAAAATCTGCAGCACCAAGTCTATTTTTTGACTAATTTTCTCTTCTTTGCTCCTTTTAGCCCCTGCAGATCGATGACAATTTCTGCGGTCAGGATTTTAACCAGCCTCTCGGAGGGACCGTCACCATTGAAGGGACGCCGCTTTTCGTCGACAAGGAGGATGGTATGACGTCAGTGGCAGCTTATGACTATCGAGGGCACACGGTGGTGTTTGCCGGGACTCGCAGTGGCAGGATGAAGAAGGTAAGCGTTCCGTCACACATGCATTGTGTGTTCGAGGCCGCTGCCTAGAATCCCTCCAATCGTTTGCTTGTGCGGATAGATTTGCATTATTGTAACAGTTTGGAGTATGCAAAATGGTCTCCTTTTGTCATGTCTGAGGCCGTTCGAGGACTTTGCAGGTTTCCCATTTGCTTAAAGCTCCTATATATTAGTGTTGCCAGGTTGTATTCGGAGGTTTAGGATATAACTGAGGCGCGAGGCACCATAGGCCTCATATGAAAACTGACCCTATAGCAACTGTTCACATTCCCTTTTATAAACTGCGGGATCTCTTGTGTTGAATTGGAGTTTTCCGCTCTCGTAATCCCTAAAGTCTGCAGCTTATAATATCACAGCGGCGTTGTAAGAGTCGCGGCTCATATCAGTCACCACATATGGATGGAAACGAAGGCTCTTGGCCTTGGAGATATGCGATATAATGTGGCGGTCGTCGGGGGCCGCACTGCCTGTCACGTCTCATTGAACAACACTAGTAGCGGCTGATAACGGAGAACAATAGAACCTCTTGCAGGTATGTAGTCCGTGTCGCTGCTGTTCCTCCCATCCTTTTTGTAGGATTTTGCGTTGCCGCTGACAGTCACTCCTAACAGGCGCTTTAGGATAAATCATAGAAAATTGCCTTTTTAGTATTCACAAAAAAAAAAATTTTAAAGGAAAAAAAAGGAACAAAACTGTTGATTTTTGAGGTGAGTGGCACGGAGCGTCTCCGCTAATCAGATCTGGGATGTGCCGGTAAGCCGGAGCGGCTGTCACTTCTCATTCTTCCAGTGACAGGTGTGGGCTCACGAGAACAATGCATTTATCAGGCTGACTGATAAGTGTGTGGGGGGGGGATTCGGAAATTTCTGACTTTTTTTCCCTCCTTTGTTCTCATCGCCCAAATATTCTGTCACGTCTCTGCTTTATTCGTCGCCGCGGCGTGTTTTGCGCGCAGATCCTGGAATATTATATTTGCTTGATTGGTTTTATACCGATTATACGACGATTTGGCAAATTCTGAAATCCAGAAGTTCTTCACATCTATAAGAAAGATCCATCCGGCGTTTGCTGTCAGAAACCATTGTGATGAGTGTGGGTATGAAGAGACGCCATTTAAAGGGATTGTTCACCTGCAGTCTGTCTTCTCTCTATTCGCTGCCGGGATATTCGTGATCTATTGTTCTCTGTTATCAGCCGTCCCACAGGGGGAGTTGTCAGATATCTGTCAGGAAACTTCCATGATGATTTCCTTATCTGCCAGAAACCAGTCAAATAAATGGGTGAAATATAGTATATTCGATCGAATACCTCAAAAGCGCCAGGGAAGGTGGGAGGGGCATCGACTTTTTACTGCCCCTCCCACCTTCCCTGGTGGTGGGAGGGGCATCGACTTTTTACTGCCCCTCCCACCTTCCCTGGTATATATACCTTTCGGTATATATAAGAAATTTACCAACAAAATCCAAAAAAATTGTGGCCTCCCCACTGCACAGAGACAATTTTAGCCTTCCAATTTGATTATGGACTCAGACCCCTTCAAGGATTCGGTGGTTGTCTTTATAACCCGGACATATTGTCTGCAGTTGGTTGGCTTCTTTCGCTCCATATCCGTGCGGAACGTGTTAAGGCGTCTTGCAGCGGGCCACGAGTGGGATTGTGGCGTGCTCGGCACATGCTGTCGCCAGGAAGCCTCTGCATAGCAGGAAAGCAAAATCTCAATATAGATCTGGCATTTAACCCAGCTGAGAGAAGCGCTAGGAACGCTGCGTGGCTGCAGATGGAAAGTATTGTCCTCTCCTGCTCTCTGCTTTCCCACTGATCATTTTCATTCCTAATTTTTTATATTTTTTTTTGTTGGGCGGGTCTAGAAGCGTTACAGCCGGCCAGTTCTTTTTGGAATCCTTTGAGTCAAAATATCATTGAAATTTTAGTTCGACAGAAAAAATTTATTTATTTTTTGTTTACAAAAAATTTTGTAAAATTATTTTTGTTAAATAATTGGGTGTTTTAATTGCGCTTCTGATTATTAAACTGGAGATGACGCGATTTTCTTCATTTGTATTCCGCATGTAGGCGTTTGTTTCTGATGGGAGTCGTATAAATTATATGTGGGTATAATTTATGTGTATTATAGGAGATGATGTAACGTAGATGCTTAGGTATCTGACGGATTCGGGTGTGGGGGGTTATTAGGTAGGATCGATACCTGATCTAAAGTGACAAGCAGTGACGGCTCTCGGATTTCAGCTATTGAGCTCTAAATAGCAGGTTTGTAATAGGTCTTTAGTGTATCCGAGCTATGGGGGGAGGGGGGTGACTGGAGATCAATGCGGAAAGTGAGGCAGAGACTGATACTTTCAATTATGAATCCAAGGAAATTTGATGATTGTTTTGGTATTCTCTTTCCCGACTCCAGTACTGTATTATTTTTCATGATTCTGCAATGGATTTCAGGAGAGGCCTCCGGTTACTAAGTCTTGTGTGCCCGGCATTTATAGACATTGGCTTATGGCCCATAATTACAGGGGAATTGTTTCTCTTATATTATTTCAATGTCAGGACTTGGGTGTGGTGAGAATAAGAGGGGTAAACTAACCTGAAATTTGTACATTCATTATATTCTTGTACATAGGAGCAGTATTATAGTTGTTATATTCTTGTACAGTATTATAGTAGTTATATTCTTGTACATAGCAGCAGTATTATAGTAGTTATATTCTTGTACATAGGAGGTAGTATTATAGCAGTTATATTCTTGTACATAGGAGGTAGTATTATAGTAGTTATATTCTTGTACATAGGAGTAGTATTATAGTAGTTATATTCTTGTACATAGGAGGTAGTATTATAGTAGTTATATTCTTGTATATAGGAGGTAGTATTATAGTAGTTATATTCTTGTACATAGGAGCAGTATTATAGTAGTTATATTCTTGTACATAGGAGTAGTATTATAGTAGTTATATTCTTGTACATAGGAGTAGTATTATAGTAGTTATATTCTTGTACATAGGAGTAGTATTATAGTAGTTATATTCTTGTACATAGGAGCAGTATTATAGTAGTTATATTCTTGTACATAGGAGCAGTATTATAGTAGTTATATTCTTGTACATAGGAGTAGTATTATAGTAGTTATATTCTTGTACATAGGAGGTAGTATTATAGTAGTTATATTCTTGTACATAGGAGCAGTATTATAGTAGTTATATTCTTGTACATAGGAGCAGTATTATAGTAGTTATATTCTTGTACATAGGAGGTAGTATTATAGTAGTTATATTCTTGTACATAGGAGTAGTATTATAGTAGTTATATTCTTGTACATAGGAGTAGTATTATAGTAGTTATATTCTTGTACATAGGAGTAGTATTATAGTAGTTATATTCTTGTACATAGGAGCAGTATTATAGCAGTTATATTCTTGTACATAGGAGTAGTATTATAGTAGTTATATTCTTGTACATAGGAGCAGTATTATAGTAGTTATATTCTTGTACATAGGAGTAGTATTATAGTAGTTATATTCTTGTACATAGTAGGCAGTATTATAGTAGTTATATTCTTGTACATAGGAGCAGTATTATAGTAGTTATATTCTTGTACATAGGAGGTAGTATTATAGTAGTTATATTCTTGTACATAGGAGTAGTATTATAGTAGTTATATTCTTGTACATAGGAGTAGTATTATAGTAGTATATTCTTGTACATAGGAGTAGTATTATAGTAGTTATATTCTTGTACATAGGAGTAGTATTATAGTAGTTATATTCTTGTACATAGGAGCAGTATTATAGTAGTTATATTCTTGTACATAGGAGTAGTATTATAGTAGTATATTCTTGTACATAGGAGTAGTATTATAGTAGTTATATTCTTGTACATAGGAGTAGTATTATAGTAGTTATATTCTTGTACATAGGAGCAGTATTATAGCAGTTATATTCTTGTACATAGGAGCAGTATTATAGTAGTTATATTCTTGTACATAGGAGTAGTATTATAGTAGTTATATTCTTGTACATAGGAGCAGTATTATAGTAGTTATATTCTTGTACATAGGAGCAGTATTATAGTAGTTATATTCTTGTACATAGGAGTAGTATTATAGTAGTTATATTCTTGTACATAGTAGGCAGTATTATAGTAGTTATATTCTTGTACATAGGGGCAGTATTATAGTAGTTATATTCTTGTACATAGGAGCAGTATTATAGTAGTTATATTCTTGTACATAGGAGTAGTATTATAGTAGTTATATTCTTATGCACACTCAGAGATGCTAATGACGGAGTTCCCCTTTAAATCTCTAGCCTCACGTGAGTTTCTGCTAGTTGTCTTTGCACATTCATCCTTGACATGGAAAATCCTCCAGTCGTAACCTCTACCAGCCCCACTTCCTATCTTGTGATGATGCAGAGCCTTGTGTTGTGCCGTCTTGGATGACAGCCAGCATCCACCATAGCTTTAGTGGAGGAGATACTTAATGCTGCATCATCAGTTATGTGATCGCCATGAGGCCGTTGGTGTAATCCCCACTCTTGATAACTGACCTCCCATGAGGACAGCCCAGGTGTTTACCGAAAGCTGAGCTCCTGAGCAGGCTGCTATGATAGGAGTGATGGTAAAAACTGAGAGAATTTGTGAAAATTCCATAAATACCATTATTAATGATTTAAAGGAATTCTCCAGGATTGGATAAATAAAGCTAATAGATATAAATAATGGCGTCCTCCGCTGGCTCTGTGTATTGTGCTGTGTAATTTGCCTCTGGATCTGATTTCCAGGGCCATGAAAGTCCTTAGAGAACATTGTACTCACCTCCAGGGGGTCCTGGGTCAAGGATGTGCTCAGTATGTGCTTGTTTCAATTAACTTTATTTATACAACCCAAGAACACTCTAACTAGTCTGCAAGGCACAGAAAACGCAAGGCAAGGAAACTTTTTGAGAAAGATTACTTATACTTCTTAGATTTCCATTCTATAATAATTTTTTTATATATTATTTTTGCATTAATATTGGTCATGGGCTGTAATGAAAGTAAGTGATTGCTAGCTCTTCTGGCTAGAGATGGCCATAGACCCTGGACCTAAGGATAGGACTAATGACAGCCAGACATCTTTATGTAGCGTCCCCCTCTGGTACGACTTGTAGTGTGCCAAGGACGGGCCCTCAAGAGCCGCGCTTGGTATAAAGCTCACATTATGCAGCAAACAAATGTCTGTTCACACATTTCGGCTTCTTGGGACATTAATCAATCACCGGGATCTGTCATGTTCTTACTGGAGAGGGGCCAGTGAGGATGGAGACGGGCAGCTGATCTCTTGTCTACTTTCTAGCTCCCTCTTAATGTCCTCTATTTTAGAGACGACACCACGGGGGCTTGGTATTAAAATGCCACCCCAGTGCTCATACAAGGTGGTGGGGGCGGCCATTTTATTTGTTTACTATATTACTATGGGTCACCACATGCCTCATTTTTTTAATGACTTGCTGTGCTTGATGTGAAACCACCGACTGTGGTCAAAGAAGTAACAAATTCTAAGTATAAAATTAATGATTTGATCAAATTTTGATTGTTAAAACTTAAATCTGTGTTGTAAAAATATCTGATTAATATAACAGCAGCTCCATCGAGGCCCTGCCCCCTCGTGCCATCGAGGCCCTGCCCCCTCGTGCCATCGAGGCCCTGCCCCCTCGTGCCATCGAGGCCCTGCCCCCTCGTGCCATCGAGGCCCTGCCCCCTCGTGCCATCGAGGCCCTGCCCCCTCGTGCCATCGAGGCCCTGCCCCCTCGTGCCATCGAGGCCCTGCCCCCTCGTGCCATCGAGGCCCTGCCCCCTCGTGCCATCGAGGCCCTGCCCCCTCGTGCCATCGAGGCCCTGCCCCCTCGTGCCTTCGAGGCCCTGCCCCATTGTGCCATCGAGGCCCTGAGCCATCGAGCCCTGCCTCATCCAGCCCTGCCCCATCCATCGAGCCGTGCCCCATCCATCGAGCCGTGCCCCATCCATCGAGCCGTGCCCCATCCATCGAGCCGTGCCCCATCCATCGAGCCGTGCCCCATCCATCGAGCCGTGCCCCATCCATCGAGCCGTGCCCCATCCATCGAGCCGTGCCCCTTTGAGCCCTGCCCATTTTTAACAGATTTATCAACAGGCCTTAGTAATCCCACGCAGTCTATGGACATGCTTTCTGGCCTGGTCCTGTCGTGCCTTTTGTCCATCTCATCTTGCACTATTAATCAGATTTTCTATAAGATATAACCTCGGGTTAAAAACTTTATTTTACAGCAATACAAAACAAAAATCAATGTGTTTCAGTTTTGTGTGAATTTTTTCCCCTTATCCTAAAATTTGGACGTTGTCCATTAAACATTTTTATTTTGTTTATTTCTTCTCCCCGGAGTCCTCTGACCTCCTGCGGTCTTCAGTCATTTTGGGATGACTTCATTTCCTTCGTAAACACATTACGGGGTAAACTTGAATATTTTTTTATTTTTCATTCTTTTTAATTTTCTCTCGTTTTTTTTCCTTTACCATAACCTAGCCTATAAATGGCAGCTTTGTCTCTGCAGCTTTTCCCATAATTCCAGAGCTGTCAGTCTATAGACCGAGGCAGAGAGAAGATGATTTAATGTCAGCGAAAGAGGGGAAAAAAAGACCTAAAAATAATTGCACTTCCAGTTAGTGACACAAGATTGATTTGTTTCTTAGTCCGTTAATTTGGAGCGGAAAGTCAGCATTGTAAAAGTGAAATCCCTTCCAGCTTATCCGTGTAATTGGCCTCCTGGCGGCCATATTGGAGGGATTTTTATTACCAGACTATTGTTTAAAGGGCTTGTTCAGAATGAGAAAAAAATTGCTGCTTTTGTTCACAAACAAGGCCCCACCTGTGTGCAGGGTATTATATCGCAGCTCCGTTGTAGTAGATGGGGTCAGGCTGCAATACCACATGCAGCCTGTAGCCAGGTGTGGCGCTGTTTTGGGATGAAAGCATCTTTATTTTTCAACCCCTTTAATATTCCCCAGGACTAGCCTGCTAGCTATGTCACGTGACTCCTCGAATGTCGTAACGAACTAAACAATCTTGTGTCGCTCGGATCTGTAAAAATAAAAATGTGAGCTATAATTCTGCACTCAAATCCGAAGCGTGAATGTTGTTGTACATTGAGACTATAAAGATATCTCCAGGGACGCTTTTCCCAGACTAAATACGCATTACATTATGTTTTTTTTTTTATTTTTATTTTTTTTCTTCCTTTGCACTCAGCGGCAGAATTTATCACCGAAGAAAAGGCTGAGGTTTTATGTTTTGTTTTTTTTTCTCCATGTAGAGAATTTTTTTCCCCTCTTATTCTAATATTTATTTTTAGCCCCACCCTCGTGACAAGCGCCCCCAGGGTTTACACTGATGAGCAGCTCGGTAATGGGCGGTGCTACTGAATGATTGACAGCTCCAGGTCGTCTTATGTTCTATTCTAGATCACTCTGCTGTATTTCTCTGTGTGTACAATGTAATTTTTGTCTGATTTTTTTTTTTTTTAAACCCACGCACAAGTTTTATGTCAAGGGTTATAACCCTCCGATGACACTACAGATTGTATGGGGTCACGCCAGGTTAGTGTCGGCAGACTGGCCTTCTGACACTGGCACGCAGACCCTTCTCACCCTCCGCCCCCGCAGATCTTGTACTATTGATTTTCCTAAACCCTCAGCAGTCCTTTCCGAGAACTTGACAGTGTTCTGCAATTGTAAGTGGGATGAGCGTTTTCTGGAATACTAATGGCGCTCTACCTGCTGTGGTCAGTGGTCAGTAATGGAATTGTCTTAGAGAAAGTCTTCAGCTAAATCGGATCATTAGGATTCAATCCAGGACCTTAAAGTTGTCGCCAAATGCCAACACCCCGGGCAGACTCCCATAGTTGCCTCGGAGTTGAGCGTGGTAAGTGACAACTCCAAAAACTGTGCACACAAAAGTTGGGGAAATTCCAAGAGTCAAAAATAGTTCAATGTGGTAATAGAAATAACGAACACAAAAGTAGCAAAAATATTTTTAAAAAATAAGAATATTTTTAAATTTAAAGGGATCCTATCATTAAAACTCATTTTTTTTGTCCTTAGCATGTAGAAAGGTTATTCTTCTCCTACTTATAGATGTCTTCTCCGTGCCGCCGTTCCGTAGAAATCCTTGGTTTTCGTTGGTATACAAATGAGTTTTCTCGCAGCACTGGGGGCGGGCCCAATGCTTCGAGAGAAATCTCTTCAAACTTCTAGGCCTCTGGTAGCCGACTGCGCATGCCTGCCAGCCACAAGAAAATGGCCGCTTACAATTCTGTGTAAGCGGCCATTTTCTTGTGGCCAGCAGGCATGCGCAGTCTGCTTTGCCCTAGGCCCAAAGCCTAGTACTTTGAACACCACTCCAGAAGAAAACACGAAGAGAGCCCGTTCATAAAGAAGATTGAGGCGGTGCTGGAGAGTTCTCTCTCAGCATTGGGGACGCCCCCAGTGCTGTTTGAGTGCTGGGGCCCGCCTCCAGTGCTGCAAGAGAACTCATTTGCATACCGACGAAAACCGGAATTTCTACTGAACAGCGGGGCGGAGAAGACATCTAAAGGTAGGAGAAGAATAGACTTTCTTAAAAGGCTATTTCTACATGTTAGGGACAAAAAAATGGAGTTTTAATGATAGGATCCCTTTAAGCCTTTTTCTCAGGACAATCTTTTTGGTAGAACTGGTAAAACTTATTCCCAGATAATACCGTCACTTTTTGATAACATTGTGACGCGTTATGAGGCAGCGTTGATTCCGTCCCAGTTATTTTAGTTCAGTATTTCGCCCAGTGGAAGATGACAGACTTCCTGAAAGCATCTTGTTCCTATAGATAAAGTTTTCCAGGCGACGTCACGCAGGGAAGATGGAAGTGATTCACAGTTTTTGGAAGTTGTGGATATTTAGGAACAGGAATTTGGTAATGAAAAGTCATTTCCGGGACCTGGGTGGGTGAGATCGCTCCGGACACGGACAGGAAGCCATCTTCTGCCTTTATCAGCTTCATTTGTTTCATTCTGTCTGTCTGTTTGGTATGTAAAAAATGTGATGTTTTGTTGCCCGTGATGTGGGATTGTGCTGGGAACATAAATGTGCGGGTTCATGGAAAGAATTTGTCACATAGTGGGGTTCTTTAGAGTGTGGTTTTCTTAGGACTTCTCTTGTGCTGCACCGGTTTTGTGGAATCCACTTGCTCCAGGTCAGTCAATCCCAGTTTTAGGCAAACCTCAAAAACACATTTTCTCGAGGCCTTTGTCACATAACCATAGTCCATAGGTATCCTGACCTACCGATAGCTCCACTCCACTCCGTCCTTGACTAGCTAGAGTGTCAGCTCTTGTGATCGGGGTCCTCTCTCCTGTAGACTGTCCGCTGTTATAGGCAGGCTCCTCTCACTTGTGTCAGCCTTTTTGGGCAGGGTCCCATCTCCTGGATAGTATCAGCTCTTATGATCGGTGTCCTCTCTTCTATAGAGTGCCCATATATATCAGACTCTCCTCCAACCAGTGGCATATAAACGAATAGATTCCCTCTATCACACCCCAAAATAAATACAGGCCTCACACCAGACCCTAAATAAAATAGAGACCCCAGGCCGCACCTCAAACCCTCCAGGTCAGGCCCGCCGCAGGCCACATCCGATTTGGGTTTGTGGTGCACCCATGGGAAGTCGGCCCGGCTCTTTTTGGGGAGATTTCCAGATATCTAGGGAGCGTTGACAAGTACTTTCCCATGGAGGTCACACTTTTTCCTCTACTGTATCAGACTTTATGTGATGGCTATAAATTATTATTTCCGCCATGATTAGGCCGTGTAATAATTCACTCGTCTAGCCGAAACGGAAGCCTCCCCTTCCCCTTACGAGCGGGACCTTCTAAAAGCCACTTCTGGGTCTGTGTCGTTGTGTAACTGCCACCACAAACCACAGCTCTGAGGAAATGAGCGAGGGCCGCGCGGAGCGGAGTAACCCATACCCTTCCTGTGTGGCGTCTGCTGGGCCATTACGTTGCGCTCTTGTGAGGACCTCCAGATTTTATCGCTGTTTAATTGATTATGAGGAAAGAAAGAGAGAAAAAAAGGAAAAAAGTTTTATTGCCGAGAAGATCCAGTAAATGGCTCCGGCGGAAAACGGCCGCTGGATTCCCTCCCCTCCCCCTCTGGTCTGTTACCACAGCTTCTACAACCGCACCGTAAATGTCATGAATTTTTATTACCCTATTTCATCTCACTTTGTGTCCTCATAAAATTGGGACCAATGTATTGTGTTTTTTTTTTTCTCGCCTTCTTCTCCTTTGATCCACTGGCTTGAAATAGTCACCGACTAACAGTAGCGGCAGCCATTTTGTAGGGCCGTTTATGAAGATGTGGCTTACCGTATGGGTCAATCAAACCCCCTTGACCTCTCTGGTGGCCTCTTGTACCTCCTTATTTTAACCGTTTCATTGATTTGGGCTGGTTTTGCGCTCTGATTTCCCAGCGTGCGTTGCGAACCCCTTTAAGAAATTGCCATTTTTCCTGTTTCTTTTTCTTCAGGTTTTCTTTACACATTCCCATGCTTCCTGTGGTTTTTGTGTTTTGGTCCCCCCCACGCCTCGCACTCCCCCCTCATTCCCGCCCTGTTTGCGTTTCGTGTTTTTGTGTAATACGTAGCAGATGTGAGTCGGCGCACATGTATGTGTGTGTGTATTTATGTCTCTGGCCAGTGTAACAATACCGCCTTGTTGTATTATTATGCGCCGTCGCCTTTGTTGTGTGCAGGGTAATTGCCATTTAGCTCCATAATAAGCCAAGGGTGAGTGAAAATATGCGAGGTTTAGGAGACTGGCGGCCATTTTAAGACCGGGGGGAGGTGTTTATGGGTACAGCTTGCATTTTTACTATACGCACTACATCACGGTACACTGACTGACTCAAAAACTTAAATGGGTTTTCTGGCCAGTAACATAGAATTTTTTAATAACAAAAAAACCCAAAATGTGTGCGTGGTTCCAGCCTTAAGAGGGTTGTCCGGTTAGGTTTTTTTTTTTTTAATAGAGAAACAAAAAAACACATAAAAAAAAACTAAGTGTGACTCCAGTGTTAAAGGGGTCGTCCGGCAAGCAATATATATATATAAAAAAAAGAACAAAAACAAAGCAAAAAAAACACAGATCCATTGCTGCTCCTGTTCCGCCACTTTCTGGTTCCCCTATTCCTCTACTTCCTGGACACACAGGAAGTGCCTGCTCAGCCAATCACTGGCCACAGCCGTCAATCGCCTCCAGTCAGTGACTTCCTGTGTGACAGGAACCAGGAAGTAAACAATAGAACCCAGGACTGGGCCCGGTTTGGGGCAACAGGGAATCTGTCAAGCCATTATTATCACTTTAGAATTATTTTTTTTATTCTAGTAGGCTTTTTTTTTTTTTTTTTTTTAAATAAATTGACTGGACAATTGTTTTTTTTTTTTCAGGATGTTAGCCAAAGGGGGCACCACAAGTTATTTAATTTTATGACTAATTTTACTACATATTAAGAAAAACCGTTTTCAGGCTCGCCGGTTTAATTTGCGACAACATTGCCACAGTTTACAGGGTAGAACGCGAGACTCCCAAGAAGCTTGTAATGACTTCCCCTTTAAATCCTCCCGGCCATTGTTGTAGGTTGATTCCGCAGATATTTTCCGCCTTTTGAAGTCACGTTTATGGCGGGGAGAAAGGTGTAATGGGCGAACATTTGTTTTTAATTTGTGTTTTAAACCGTTTCTATTTTCTCGTGCCATAAAATATCAGCATTTCAAAGGCCCCGCAAATTAATTGAATTCCTTTTATCTGCGGAGGAACGCGTTCTGCTCTTATAGGCCGGTAATGGCTTATCACATCGCTTTTATAGTCCTTTTGTTGGAGCTCAATGCCGAGCGCTTGTGTGTTTAATTTTTTTACTTTTTTTTTTTTTTACGTAGTGTTTTTTTTTTGTGTATTTTTTTTATTTTATATTCCCTGTCCAATTTTGATTCCATCTGAACGTTACCTGAAATTTTAATTACTATCTGGGCGATTGGATCTTTTATTAAACCGCACTTTTAACCAGCCTACAAATGTCATTTTAATTTGTTTACGTGAGAGACTGCGACGATTTATAATTTTCTGTAATGTAAATGGTTTCCGGGCTGGAGAACCACTGGAACGCTTGTTGTAAGCTGTCGAGCGCTGGCGGCCATCTTAGCAGTAATGTCAGCATTCGCCGCCGTTGTTTGATAGGGAGGAAGGCTATTGTTACCCTGGAGATACATGTTAGGATATAAAGGGAGTCCTGTCTTTGACTTAAAACGTTGCACATAGACACCAGATGCGGTTTGCTTGTCTTATTGTTGTCATTGCTCTTGCTTGCGCGCTTTTCTGCGTACTTTAGTGCTGTTTTTTTTGTCTTGTATGACTATTTCTTGTTGTCTGCCATCTTGCTTTCTTGCAGATTCCTGTGATTCTCTTTCTTACCCACCAACCCCTTTGCTAACAACTTGCTCGCCTGCTAGGTCTTAATCACTTATCTTTGTTACTTGCCCACCCTTTTCATAACGTGCTCTTGGTTGCTTGCGCTCTTATTTGCTGACTCATTTTACTTTATTGCTGTATCATTTGCTCATTTGCTTTTTTTTTTACTCTTTTTTTGCTTACTTTTGCTCACTGACTCATCTTGCCTTATTGCTCTCCAGTTCTCCTGGTTGTTCTTGTGCTCTCTTGCTTGCTTATATTTTATCTCTTGCTTACTCTGTAGTCCCTAGCTCACTTATTTGCTCGTGTTCCCTTTCCTTCTCTTGCTAGCTCATTCTACCTTGCCTTCTCTTGCTTGCTCGTGCTCCCTTGCCTTCTCTTGCTTGCTCGTACTCCCTTGCCTTCTCTTGCTTGCTCGTACTCCCTTGCATTCTCTTGCTTATGCTACCTTGCCTTCTCTTGCTTGCTCGTGCTACCTTACCTTCTCTTGCTTGCTCGTGCTCCCTTACCTTCTCTTGCTTGCTCGTGCTACCTTACCTTCTCTTGCTTGCTCGTACTCCCTTGCCTTCTCTTGCTTATGCTACCTTGCCTTCTCTTGCTTATGCTACCTTGCCTTCTCTTGCTTGCTCGTGCTACCTTGCCTTCTCTTGCTTGCTCGTGCTACCTTGCCTTCTCTTGCTTGCTCGTGCTACCTTACCTTCTCTTGCTTGCTCGTGCTACCTTACCTTCTCTTGCTTGCTCGTACTCCCTTGCCTTCTCTTGCTTATGCTACCTTGCCTTCTCTTGCTTATGCTACCTTGCCTTCTCTTGCTTATGCTACCTTGCCTTCTCTTGCTTGCTCGTGCTACCTTGCCTTCTCTTGCTTGCTCGTGCTACCTTGCCTTCTCTTGCTTGCTCGTGCTCCCTTGCCTTCTCTTGCTTGCTCGTGCTCCCTTGCCTTCTCTTGCTTGCTCGTGCTCCCTTGCCTTCTCTTGCTTGCTCGTGCTCCCTTGCCTTCTCTTGCTTGCTTCCTTGTTCCTTTGCTCTCCCTTGCTCTTTCTTGCTCTTGCTTCTTTGCTCTCGCTTGCTTGTTCCCTCTTGCCTTCTCTTGCTTGCTTCCTTTCTCTCTTGCTCCCTTGTTTAATCTTGCTTCCTTGCTCCTTTGCTCTCTCTTTCTTGCTCTTGCTTCTTTGCTCTCATTTGCTTGCTTGTGCTCTCTTGCCTTCTCATGCTTGCTCCCTTGCTGTCTTTATTTTCTTGCCTGCCTCCTTGCTTTGGCTTGCTTTTTTACCTCCTGCTTGCTTATGCTCTGCTCTCTTCTCTTGGTCACAGAGGCATCAGATTGTGGCCTCCCTTCTATTGCCAGCATGTCCACTTATTGAGCTTCTGCTTCCCGATTTGCTTTTGCTTGCTTCCTATTTCGCTTGCTCTTGCTAGTTTCTGCTTTCCCTTTGCTTTTATGGACTTCCCTTCTCCTGTGCACATGCTCACTTGCACTTACCTTAGGCCCCAAATCAAAATCTGTACCAAGACCCTCAACTAGCCTGGGGCCTGTATACTGCTAGCCCACTTGCGCTGGCTCCTTTGTGCACTCTTAGGCCAGGGCTGGGTGTGACTGCTCCCCATGCACGCCTATAGATAAACCTCTGCTTCCTCACTTGCTCGCTTGCCAGTATAGAATGAAAATTTCCCAACTTTAGTAGTGTAAAGATGAGACGTGAGTGTGACCTCTGAGGGTGTGATGGTGAAAGGTCGTATTCGATTACATTTTATGTCACACAGTAATGGCGGCCTTAGCGGTCAGGAACATCGAGGTGAGTTTATCCAGTCTATTACATGTCATGTAGCGTCCCTGCACCCCCTCCCCAATAACTTGTATATGAATGTGTGAGATTATTCTAGTCTATAGGTCACCGACTTCCCTTGCATCCTATATGGCGTCTATATTAAAGTCATAATGCGCCATTCATATTCCACCCCGCAGCTGCTGGAGCCGGGACAGTCGCTCTGTGTCCACCTTACATTGTACCCTGCCAAAAGCCTGATGTCATTTGCCATATTTATCCAGCCGACCCCCGGGTGAGGGGTTACCTTGAGGGCAGCCAGTTGCAGGGGGCTCATCATGTCTGGGACAGGATCCTTAAGGTTTTCTGAGGCTTCTTCAATTTCCCTGGCTGTGCAATCTCTGCAGAGTGGCAATAATTCATCCTCGCTGTATATTAAAGGTGACCTTGCTTGTCAGCTGGGAAGAGGCCAATGAGCAGGTTATTACTTCCTGCCGCTAAGCAGTCCCATTACACTATTAATAAAGATTGTTTTTACTTGAGCCCTGCTATTGATAGGGTTTCCCTCCCATAATCCCATGCTCTACGGCTCCCTATCAAACCCTCTGGTCAAATGTACGAATTGTCTCATGTTTCTGGTTTAGGAATAGAATTCTAGAAGTTCAGTAAAGACTGACACAATATAATAAGAGAGTGGAGGAAATGTAGATTACAATGTACAGGGGCAATACTAATTGTAATTGCTCTTATGACCATTAATTATAATACCACAAGACTATTATAACAGAGAGCAGCCCTTGTACGGCCTAAGAGGCTGCAAAAATGAGGCATGTGTCCCTAATAGGCATAGTAAATGGGTATTCACTCAGTTCCCCTAAAATAAAAAGCCGCCCTCGTGACTAATCCCATGACAGAGCCACCGCAAATCTCTATGACTATAATAAGGATTATTATCTACCAAGGCCATTCTCTTAGTGTGGGAGATCCGGGCGCTGGTATTTCAGTGTGACCAACATTGCACAACTTGTGATAAAACACAGACCGCAAACTTGGCTGTCAAACTTCTTTAAAGGGTTTTTTTTTTATTTTTGGAGGGGGGACATGACAGTTCAGTGCCCCAGTTCATGTATCTATCTATCTATCTATCTATCTATCTATCTATCTATCTATCTATCTATCTATATTAATCTATTATTTTTTTAAATTATTATTGTTTTATTTTTATTTTTATTAAATTGGTTCAAAAAATTCACCATTTATGGGCCCTTAAATTTCAAAAACATTAAATGATTCCATTTAAAAATTGGATACATTTTCAGGGCGCAGGTTTTTTTTTTTAAGGGGTTGTCTGCTGTGGAAAACTTTTTGCTAAATTTATTAAAAACTTAAACCTAAAAGAAGCAATAATCATGTCATCAATCCCAACATCTTTTTTTCTGATGCTACCTGGGTTCCCTGCCGCTCTCTCGACACACAGGAAGTGACCTCTCAGCCAGTCGCGAGCCTCGGTGGTGGCACGCCCCCTGAGCGACACTTCCTGTGTGTCAAGAGGATGCAGGAAGTAGAGGCCCCCTGCTGGTTCTGGTGAGTATTACACCTGAAAAAGAACCATTAAAGGTTGAGCCTGGTACTGTAGGTCCCATTAGAGTGAACAGAGCTCAGCTGCAATACCACACACCACCTGTAGACAAATATGGCGCTGTTTTTGATTGAAGCCTAATTCTGTACAACCCCTTAAATTTTGGCGTCTGAATTCATCCTGGCATCTCGTCTGGTCTGCATTAATTGAATGTTTTTGGTTTTTTCAGTGCTTGATGTATTAATAAGGCCATTAGCGTCGCTAAACCCATTTACGCTGCAGGACATATGGCAATAAGAGTAGATAAAAACAAATGTGCTGTAACCAATCAGATTCCAGTTTAATTAGCACAGAATAATAATGAGAGATACCTGATTGGTCGTCACGGTCGAAGTACTGCCGTCTCCCCGTTATTGCCGCCAGGCCGTACGTCAGCCGTGCCCTGCTATAAGATCAGGTGCGGGCGACTATTCTAGTTTATTGCTGCCTATGGTGACAGGGTTAATAATAGCCCAGGATGAGAAGGGTGAGTGGCGTTGCCTCGTGTGTGTGGCGGTTTGTTGACTGCGGTGCGCTAGTGAAGGGCTCGGGGAAAATAAGGGAATATATGAAATGATAAATGTTGTGTAAGTGGATGTCACAGAATTAATTCCATTTCAGGGCCTGTCGACAGCGCAGAATCCACTTGAGTTTGTCTCTCGCCGTTTATAATGTCACTGAACTCTACAATGAAATTATTTGGCAGTAATTCAAGCCGCTGCGCGCGTTCAGCTCTGCTGTACTAACCTAGAAGTGCCTGCCAGGGCCGAATCTTCCAACATACCCACCGGGGGGGCGCAATGCTCTGCAGTCACCAGTGAGCCGGAGTCTACTCTGCAGATCTGTCCTGTGACTAATGTAGGATTCTGGTTTATTATTTTTCTAGTTTCAGAATTCTGAACATTTGAAAACCACATAAAATAAAATGTTTATATGGCGGCGGAGGCGGCGAGCGTGTTATTAGTGTATTAATAATGGTAGAGGGAGTGCGTTCACTAGTGCTCGCTATAGGAGTCTGTGTGTGAATGAACAATGGATTTACTGGAAGTGGACTGTTTATATAGGAGGGTAGTGTGACCAATGAAAGGAATACCGCCTGAGGAATCCTACCGCCATAATGACCTAGTACATAAATCATTTATACCGCAGATGATAATATGGCGACAGTATTATAGAAGTTATATTGTTGTACATAGGAGTAGTATGATAGTAGTTATATTCTTGTACATAGGAGCAGTATGATAGTAGTTATATTGTTGTACATAGGAGTAGTATTATAGTAGTTATATTCTTGTACATAGGAGCAGTATGATAGTAGTTATATTGTTGTACATAGGAGTAGTATTATAGTAGTTATATTCTTGTACATAGGAGCAGTATTATAGTAGTTATATTCTTGTACATAGGAGTAGTATTATAGTAGTTATATTCTTGTACATAGGAGCAGTATTATAGTAGTTATATCCTTGTACATAGGAGTAGTATTATAGCAGTTATATTCCTGTATATAGGGGGCAGTATTATAGTAGTTATATTCTTGTACATAGGAGTAGTATTATAGTAGTTATATTCTTGTACATAGGAGTAGTATTATACTAGTTATATTCTTGTACATAGGAGTAGTATTATAGTAGTTATATTGTTGTACATAGGAGTAGTATTATAGTAGTTATATTCTTGTACATAGGAGCAGTATTATAGTAGTTATATTCTTGTACATAGGAGGTAGTATTATAGTAGTTATATTGTTGTACATAGGAGGAGTATTATAGTAGTTATATTCTTGTACATAGGAGTAGTATTATAGTAGTTATATTCTTCAAAAAACAACACTTTTAGAAAAAATAGAGAAGTAGCTCACCTATCTTCCGTTCACTTGTCCTCCTGTGGTGCACGACCCTGTTCTCCTTGACCTCTTGGAGCAAAACGATGAGAAAAAATTCCATAAAAGGATTCAAACAAAGTTTGAAGGATCTGCAGCTCAGAGGAGGTTAAAACTAAAAAAAAACTTTATTTCATACTTTTAAAAGGACTCACCCCAAATGGGTGAATACATTCAGAGGTTTAACAACAGAACATAGTGAGAAAAAGATAGAAAAATGTGAAAATAAAACCAAAAACCGCTGACGCGTTTCGGGACAGATTTTTAGTGTCCCTTAATCATAGTCTCAGGCTGTATTCCGCTATGATTAAGGGACACTAAAAATCTGTCCCGAAACGCGTCAGCGGTTTTTGGTTTTATTTTCACATTTTTCTATCTTTTTCTCACTATGTTCTGTTGTTAAACCTCTGAATGTATTCACCCATTTGGGGTGAGTCCTTTTAAAAGTATGAAATAAAGTTTTTTTTGAGTTTTAACCTCCTCTGAGCTGCAGATCCTTCAAACTTTGTTTGAATCCTTTTATGGAATTTTTTCTCATAGTTATATTCTTGTATATAGGAGGTAGTATTATAGTAGTTATATTCTTGTACATAGGAGTAGTATTATAGTAGTTATATTCTTGTACATAGGAGCAGTATTATAGTAGTTATATTCTTGTACATAGGAGCAGTATTATAGTAGTTATATTCTTGTACATAGGAGTAGCATTATAGTAGTTATATTCTTGTATATAGGAGGTAGTATTATAGTAGTTATATTCTTGTATATAGGAGGTAGTATTATAGTAGTTATATTCTTGTACATAGGAGCAGTATTATAGTAGTTATATTCTTGTATATAGGAGGTAGTATTATAGTAGTTATATTCTTGTACATAGGAGGTAGTATTATAGTAGTTATATTCTTGTATATAGGAGTAGTACATAGGGGACAGTACTGTATATTACCAATAATGTCCTTTTGTTTTTGGCCTTTTCACCCCTTATTATTCATCCTTCGGATTGTCATTACATGCCACCACACTTCTCGCCTCTGTAATGGTGACAACCTGTGCGCTGATCTGTGTGACCGGCGGCTGACTCACTCACTGACTCAGTCTTGCTCTATGACATATGGCGGTGGTACTCACTGGTATTGTTATTTTCTACTTCTGTTTTATGACATTGCCAAAATTTTGTTTCTTTGCAGAACTGAAAGAGATGACTGTAGGGAAAATCCAAATCTGTATAGGGCCGTCTTCCTGTCTTTGGTCTTTCTTCTACTTTATGTGGGCACTTTGAATGATAGTTTTATTTTTTGCCCCTCTGAGTGATTCCCTTACATGTGATGTGACCGCAGCGGTTTCTGCACTAAGAAATCCTATCGTCGTCTTAAACCACTGCATCTTAAAGACTGTAGTCAGCAAGTTTGCTTCCTCTCCTTAGAATAAGGTCAGGTGTTTTGACTATTTTCGCTCAATGGTTGGCACAAAAATTTCATTTCAGAGCATCTCTGAGGCCCTGTGTCCTTATATTGGCCCTATGGCGGTGCAGTGAGTCCTCTTTAGATTATCGATATACCTAGGTCAGGGTAAGGCTATTCTTCCCAAATGTTTTTGTAGGGGCAGCCACTATTGCGGTGTCATTCCTCAAGGCCAGACACCACAATGAGTCTCATGTCCTTCTCCCCTCCGAATCCTCGCTCCTTACTTTTTGTCTTCCTGGCCCATTGTTCCGCTCCCCTCCCATCCCCACAAGTATAAACATGTTTGGATCTGTAATTGTGCGGCTAATGAAAAAATGTCAGAGTATGAGAAGCGGCATTGTGCTGGTGCCAGGGGAGGCTGCGCCCATGTCTCCTCGCTCCCTCCAGTCACACACAGCGCCGTGGCCTGCAGGCATTGTAACGGTGTTCACATACTTGTGTCAGGGACATGCCGGAAACTTTTTGGACAGATACCTAAAGACCGGAGGCGTTGAGGTCACAAAGGAATGTATTCAGTGAGCTGAAATATCGTAGGAAAATGTGGGAGTTGGTCCGTCATAAAATATATATGTATACTATACTCCACAATATACACAGTATACACACATGGTAAGTGTATAATACATATAGTCTCAGCTAGCGTAAAGGGGACCTCCATCATTAGATACGACTCTCCCCTTCTCCTGTTGTCCAAATTAAGCCTGTACCCTTAATGGAGGCGCCTTAAAACTAGAGCGATATTGCTTCTTGTCCCTATTATATGTCCTTGTATTGGGTCGGGACTGAATTTCTCGATTATAGTTCTTAAACAGGTTGTCGCGGAGTAAATACTGGAGTTGGTTTCTTCCAAATACGCCATACAGGTCGTCAGGGAGTGAGTAACTCTATCAGTAACTGACCTGCAATACCAGACACAGCCTATAGATAGTTGTGGCGCTCTCCCTAGAACAAATCCATCATGGTTTCTAAACTTACACAACCCCTTTAATTGAAACACTTGCCCTAAAGGGGACCTCTCATCCCCTCCACCAACTGTGACTCTTTACATCCTTCATTAAGCCAATTCCAGCAAAGTTGGAATTTTTTGTCTGGCCTCTACCGATCCTAAGTCATTTATTTACCCCTATGCTAATTGGGCTATTGGACAAGTGGGATGTCCTGGAGCCGATAGTCAGGGACCGCCCACCTGACAGTAGAGCCTAATTAGCATATTGGGCGGTGATACCAAACATCTCAGGAATAGTAGGGGCTAAGGAAACAATTCCAAATATGTCAGATTCAGTGGAGGGATATGAACAAAAAGTTGGAGTTAGTAAAAGAGGGGAGAGGTTCCCTTTAAATGGGACGACCTATTAAAATGTCCCTGAAGATCGCAGGGTTCTACGTCGTCGTCTTCATATCTAGATTGATTTTGATATGTTAGAACATATCCCCCTTATACTGTTATCCCAAACTATGGGGAACCCCAAGGACCCGTCTCCAGTCAGTACGTCTTATATGTTCATTTTTAGGTGTTACTCGGGGTTTCTATATTTTCCTCTATATTTTTGTAGGTGCAGGTGGGGCCCCCCTTTACATACCTGTGGCTGCGGGCTCAGCACATTAAGTAGGTGACGCCAGTGGATGTTTGATGTTAGAATCTGCTTACTGCTCTTTTTAGTTTATTTTTTCTTCTATTTTTGACTATTTTTGGTTTGTGACTCTCCAGATTTTGCCGATCCCGCGTACTAGCAATGGCGGCGTCGTCTTCACCACATCTTTCCTCTCTCCAGGCCGCATCTTTTCATCTCTCTCCAGCGTTCAAAGGATTAATGAAAATGAAACCATAAAAATAAAGAGGAAATGTTTTTGGTTTTCGTGCTCGCAGCGCTGCTAAGCCGTGCGCGGCGCTCTATCATGCACAACTCTGTGCGAAATGAGATTTTGCTTTTTTTCTTATTTTTAATTTGCTTTATTTTTGTGATTTTTATTTTTTTTAATTACTATTTTTTTTTTTTTTTCCCGATGCGTCCATCGATGCCCAATCTCTGACTCACATAGTCGCTCGACCGGCCCGACCGGAATCGCTGGCCTGTTTTTGGTGTCGCTTTCCGTCCTGCGTGGTCTTAATGTTTTACCGCTTCGGAGCATTATCCGTGACAGACCCAACCTGTTCCTCCGGATACTGTCCTTTGTTTTTGTAAGCCATTCCAGTGGAACGCACACGGCAAATATCCATCTGAAAGAACGCAGACCGCAGAATGAAACGTACAGGCTGAGACAAAGGGTTATTGTGGCAGTTTATACAGGCGCCTTATCTCATATTGTCTTTCATTTGTGCAGCACAATGTGGGAATTTTTTTTTTATTAATAATAATTGTGGGAGGTTTCGCGCTAATGTTGCCCTTAGCAATCTGTTATATTTGCTCTTCATATTAGTTTTATGGAATCTGCATATAAAGGAACCATGACGGCCCGCTCAGCTTAGGTATGGGAAAAATGCTGCATAGTAAGAATGTGCTCAGAAATAGAAGGGTTAATGGTGTGTATTTGTGAATGAATAAAAGGGAAATGTAAATCTCATCAATATTGGGCGTGACCTTTGCCTTCCATCAGTTCTAATCCGTACTAGCAGACTTGGAGGAAGGTTGTTCCCGCCGCCATCTTGGAGAACTAAGCCCAGATCTTCTGTGGATGTTGCTTGCTCCAATCCGTCTTGTCTTTTCATGTCCTCCCAGACAGACTGGACTGTATCTTTTGGGGGCCGCATCATCACTTTCAGGACTCCTCCTCCAAAGGGCAAAGGTCACACCAAATATTGATGGCATTTACATGTCTTTGCTCCTTCACTTCATTTTGTTAATTGACCAAAATGAACGATTAACCCTTTTCATTCTGAAAGCATTCTTACTTTGCAACATTTTTTACAGACCTGCTTAAAACTTTTGCACATAGAAGTGAGGACCCAATTCCAAGGATCAAAATAGGCCCCACTATGAGTGGGATTGGCCCCTGAGAATAGAAGGGCCTGGAATTTGTTTCCCTCTTTCATTACCATTGGGCCTGTTTACTACTTTCCATTTCTGCACAGGTTCTCTCCACCCACTAATAAACAGGATGGACCAATCAGAGCTTAGGTGCCCGCCTCCTAGGAGCTGCATGTCCTGACTATGGTGTGAGAGAGAATCCTGATCGGTCCCTCTAACTTTAATGAGGTCCTTTGAGGTTCTGTATGTAAGTTGCAAGTTTAGTGCTATAGACGGTGGCAAAATTCTGACCATCACAACTGATGGGCCCCAAAAACATGGTGAACGGGCCCTAAATATTCCTTTTCTTATAGCTATAATGGGTAGGTAGGATGTTAACAACTTTAGGATGATGGAAAGACTCGTATCCATAGATGTATAGTTTTTGGTTTTTGCTTTTCTTCACCTCCCTAACCCCTTACACATCACATCTGCCTCTGATTCTTATCCATAAAGTAGTGTAGGCCTCGGCCTCCCTGGGGTGCAGGCCCCGAGGTTCTGCTCTGCACTTCTCCCACGCCCGCCGCTACTTCTGTAGTTGAGCGAGAGACAGCCGAACAACTTCTGATTAATTCATCAAAATAAATAGATACACATTTCTGCGTCTTCACTCTGATTTCTCCTCCTCATTAAAAATGGATGAATCTGGAGCCGCGTGCGCCAACTGATAGCGGCTGCACGGCGTGATGATTAGACTACCGTTACATTAACCACTTTCTGACTTGGGCCTTATATGACCACGTAAAAAAATTCCAGAAAGTAACAAAAAATGAATAAAAATATGTTGTCAGTAGCGATCATCTATATGGGGGAAAGATGCGGATTTTGCAAATTTGAGGGATTCCGGATTATCAGGTATTCTGGATTATTCTACAGTAGGGTTGTGCCGATTTTGAGATTTCAGGATCGATTTTAAAATCCTATTTCCCATCATTCTGCAGTCAATCACGATCATGAAATTTGCTCGATTGCCGATCAGAATCCGATCTTTTACGATCCCGATCGCTCAACCCTATTCTACAGATAAGAATTTTTGAAGTGCTCCTTTTTTTTTTTTTTTTTTTTTTTTTGCTTCCACTTCTGTTTATGCCATGAGTGTCTCTTAAGATGAGACTTCCCTTCATGTGCTGCTGGAGGAGGAAACTAGAACCCCCCCCCTCCTCCCAATTCAGTCCTTTAAGGTCTGGCGGTATTTATTTATCATACACCCCTCCCCTATTCTCCTCTCTGATGTTTAGTCTCTCCTAGGCCACCGTGGGAAACCTATACTACATATATATAGCCTTATTCCTTGTAATAGTTTACTCCAAATTCTACAGTCATTAAAGCCCCCTCAACAAAAATTTTCAATTTTTTGAAATTTTTTAAATATTTTTCTGATTTCTTAAAAATAAGCAAAGGTGTTTTTGTTTTGTTTTTTATCTTTACATTGAAAGGACCCGCTATGCCTTTGGATTGGGAATGGGTGGGATTTATGACTAACTAGCCAAATTTACCATTCAGGAACCTGGAAAAGTAGAATTAAAATACCTTTTATTTGTTAGTTTTGTGAATTTACATGTAAAAAATCTATGAAATCTTCTAAATATCTTGTGCGTGTCGGGATTGCTAGCGTTGCGAGCGTGTGATAGGAATTCTAAAGCAGGCCGCGTGTGTCAGGCGTAGAGTCGGGCAGAAGGATAAATCTACCTCTTGAAAAAAAAAAAAAAGAAAAAAATTCTCTGTACAGGATTTGTGCGGGATTAGAATGCATTGCTCAGCCTTTCTGCTGTACGGGGGAGACTGCGTGCGAGACCCTTTGATCAATGCATCGGAGGCCTCTGTCTTGATGGATTCTGGGTAGAAAGCAGCCGCCTGTATTTAACACAAGTGGCTCAGGCCAATCCTTTTTCCCATTTGGAATCAATTTTCGCTATCCAGTGCATTTATGATGACTGTCACGGGGCGCGCGGTGCCTGGTGAGCGTATGACCCCCATAATCTACTTCATAGGCTGGCACTTAGGAGGCTGCGGATGAAATATGAGTTTTGTTTGCACCTCTAGGTTTGCATCAAATAACTGGAAAGCTCCCAACACAGGCGCTGAATGTGTCTGTAGGGTTACATTAGCCCAACGGCGCTCCAAAAAGTGGTGGTTTTGCCTCCGTTCGGGCAGTTTATGTCAATATACTGCTAAAAACAATAGACGGATTAGCAGACTTTTTTTTTTCATACAATGCGACCTTATGGGTGACATACGTCACTTTATGGAAAGCGTTCGTTTAATGTAGAGTCTTAGCCCATATGTTAAACAGTAATGTGAATGGAGCCTTACAGATGTATTTTTTCTAAGACTAGTGGGTCAAATATTCACCTCTCCAGCCTGTCTATTTTTGTACTGATGAGCAATGGACTCTATTATGACCCTCCCCTGAGGTTCTGTGACCAGATTTTACTGACTCCGCCCCTGCGGAGCTATCTCAGGGAGACAAATGATATGGATCAGTTTTACCTAGTCAGTTTCTTTTATTATACTAATAGGGTGATGGGAAGAATATGCAAATCTGTCTTCCATGATGTAAATAGGAAGACTGCCTCAGTCATGCAGCCCTATAGAGGGCGCTCCCTTTATCATCATGCCCGACCTTCCCAGAGGCCTTTGCTGCAAATGATGTGGGATTTTACCAAGCTGAGGACAGCTGTTTCGATCTGAATGGATCTCTTCAGCCCGGCGCAGAGAAGACTGACTTGGCAGAGGTGAGAGGCTTCTAGACAGGGTTAAGGGGATGTCGTCACTCCTTAGGGAGAGGCCACCATTTAGGTGTGTGGAGTCTTATTAAGCCGTAGACGCTCCACTGTGTGAGGGATCATGCATATTCTTCACATGATCTTCTTGGCTTAATAAGACTCCACACACCTAAATGGAGGTCTCTCCCTAAGGAGTGACGATATCTCCTAACTACTAATAGGGTGCTGAGACTTGCTGTAGTGGAGGCCATATTGGACATAAGTGTTTTGGCAGCCAAAAATGTAGTTCTTTTTATAAATCACTTTTTAACTATTTTGTGTCGTCTATTATATGTGTTGTCTGTTGCTGCAGGCTACTGTCCCTGTATATGCCGTATACTCCTGTCAGTAGTGCCACCGCAGGACCCGGCCTTGCACTTTCTGACCCTCGAGCAGAAACCTATTTACAGTATCAGTAAGTAAGTTCTTGTGGAGATGGCGGAACATCTGGGATGTATTAATATCCGAGCAATAAAGCCCCAGCTGTGTGATCCTGCTCGAATCCTCGTGTCAGCTTTTCCTTCTCCTCTGGGCGCAGCTCCTCATCTTTCATGTAAATTCGCCCGGCGCTGATGCTCCATGAACAAAATATTTCACAAAAACCAAAATCCAACAATTTTTTGATTTATAATTATGAGAAGAAGTGAGATGCCTCGAAATATATTGCGAAAATCTAACTTGTATAAGGCAGCATCGGAGCTGCGGAAATAAAACGGTTTCAAATTTAGAGTTTAGAAAAGGATCGGAGACCTTAAGATCTTAAAGATACAATGGGGAAGGTTACTTAGGTGACGTGTCATGGACGCTGTCACGTGGCGTTTTCTGTGGCCCATAGCCCCATGGCTTGTATTACTGTACTTGTATGTATAACCATATGGAGATAAGTAGCGGCGCCACTTATCTTAGCACAGACTTTAGACCTACATTTGTATCCTCGCCTTCAGTATTGAAACAGAGATTTGCAGAATGCAGTTTTTTCCCACTTCTGCTCTTGACAGTGAAGTTCACGTGGTAAAAAAAAAATAAAAAATCATCTTACTTGGCAATATTTAGGAAGTTGTGCCCCCGCTCTTGGCCTTCCTACGACCCTTGTTTGGGAGCCGTTTCAGCGCTGCGCCTGCAGGGGTTGTATTTACACTGTGAAAACATAAACCAGCGGCGGCGGTGGCTTCCTCTAGGTTCTTGTTCAACAGAATCCTATGAAAACTTTCCCCCTACAATCCCCCTCTCCCCTACCCGGACCCCCGGGATACCCGCCTGTGTCCAGAAACCACAGAAGACCTTATTCGTTTGTCCTCCATTGTGATATGTGCCCCCTTAAAGGGCCCCTCGCACTATAGTCATAAACCTATTATAACGCAGAAGTGTGACACAGATTTAGGGTGACTGTTCCTTTAAGTGAGAATCCCTTGTCCGAATGGGCCGGTCTCGTGCGGCGTTGTGTAAATCTTACTGGGACAGCCCGTGACTGTGGGGAACCTTGGTGCTCTATATAAATGAGTTGTCGGAGGCAGCGCCAGAGATTGCCAGCTGTCTGCTGCTCAGCGGGAGTAAATAAGCAAATTATACCGTCAGGATATCAGCGGCGAAGTCAGTAATACAAGATATGAGTGTAGCCTGCTGGCTGTTACCTATATATGTATACCACCGCACTCACAGCCATCCTGGGATTATACAGACGTGGCATACGCCGTCTAGGTCCTTTAATCTTGCGCCAATTGGTAGTTGTTAGATGATCGGATAGTCTGGGTAGAGCGTGGAAGATAAAATGTGAATATATACAATCATTATCGCCCTGAGGTCTGACTGCTTATACCCCATGAACACTAAAATAGAGACCACATGAGCGTCCGATCTCCGCATGAGCGTCCGATCTCCGCATGAGCGCCCGATCTCCGCATGAGCGCCCGATCTCCGCATGAGCGCCCGATCTCCGCATGAGCGCCCGATCTAGCTATACTAGACCGATAGCAAAGTTGCTTCATTTTAAGTTCAGTATTTTTGGCAGTGGACATTACACGGCACCCGTAGGTGTCTTTTGGGTAAAAACTTGCATGACTGGGGGTCGGATGTTTTGAGTTCTGTTCAGTTGTACTGGTTTTGGTGGTCAGACCCTCGCCAGCGCGGTACCCATCAGTGTCCGGCATGTGTGGTTGACCTTTGATGGCCATTACTTTTCTCCCTTTTTGTTTTCCTCTGTGTCCCATGTGTGGGCACCGCTCTTGTTCATCTCCTTTTTCCCATGACACTTGGTCTAATATCTCGGTGCCCATAGAAATGCCCTGTGAGTCTGCCCGCATTCCTCTCTGAGGAGTTGCCCGGTTGCCGCACAATGCCATGCAGTCTGAACGGTTTGAAATAAACATTTGTTTTCTGGGGTTTTTGTGGCAGTAACGTGACTGCGGACAATGTTGTGTCTGTTTACTGAGAGGGCGGCGTTCCGGCTGCGTTGTGTACTGGGAATGTGGGGTGAGACTTAGCTAAAAGGTGAGAGACCCCATGTTTGTGCAAAGATGTCTGGTGGGTAGGGTGCCAACTCTCAAGACAAGAGGGTGAAGCAGGGAAGTACAATTTTGGGAATGTTCCATCAAGCAGCAGGATAGGGAGGGACACAATAGCAGCTCATGTAGGTGCCATGTTGGCCGCACACAGCCCGTAGTAGGGACCCTCCTAAAAGGTATAAACGGCATCTACCTACAGAGATAAAGGCATTATACCTTGTGGCGGCCATTTTGAAAATGTGCCAACAGGAAGTGCCGCCATATCTTGATACGACTTCTCAAAATTAGAAATTTGGCCTAGTGTGGTGGAAGTACAAGTCCCAGCATGCCGCTATGGCTAGCTTCTTAGGAGTTGTACTATCGCCAGTGGTTGGAGATCCCTCGCCTGGTGTGTAATAGTCGGGGGCAGTTTTACCCACCAAGTTATTATAGGGGGCTCGGATTTTGGGGGCCCCACCCTGACCACATACCAACCATCATTGATACTAAAGGACAGTATACTGAGTGGGGGGAGGTACCTGGGGGCCCAGTAATGCCATATAGCACCTTTGATAATTGTAAACTTAGATTGTGAGCCTCTGGGGTTGAAAGAGAACACCATTGTGACATATTGTGATCTATGCAGCGTGCTATGGTCTATGTTGCTGCCATAATCACTGGTGTGCATGTAGCCCATGCTGTATACTGCTTGTACTGTACAGAACCCAACACTGGCAGTGGTCTAGTCTTCCAGTATGTGTATATAGGTCTTGTAGCCCCTCCCTCCAAAAGATAGAAAATCCAAAATTCTGAATTTCAAAAATTGAACCAAAAAAAATGCAGAAATTTTTCCGATCGCTGAGTATCCATAGGTTTATCATTTTCGTGCTATTCCTCCTCCTCGATGCTGCTCCGTCTCCATTCACCACCCAATTTCCGTGCGTGCGTTTTCATAATTGCAGGTTTTTTGGTTAAGTGGCTTTCGCGGTGTTAAACTTGACTAAATGCTCACCTCTACCTCATCCCTGGCAGATAAACACACACCAGTCAACACCGCTAATCTTCTGCTATTTCCTCATTTGAATGGGCGCCGGAGACTTGATTAACTGTGTTGCAAGAACAAAATTGGGGGTTAGGCTGGAGGCAGCCACTTAGCGCTTTAATAGCTCGGAGGAGCGTCGCGCTTCTTTTTCCAGCCTCCCTTTTTTGTGGTTATTTTCTATGCTCAGTCTTGGTGTGTGTAACAGCTTGTTGGTTATAATGCGACACATACAATAGACAGAATCCAGGGATCAAAGTTTTGAAGCCGCTTTGGGGGTGACTGGAGTATAAGAGAAACTTGTACTTAAAGATAATTTTGGTATCGGACATGATGACGTTGAGTCTGCTGCTCTGTCTAATCTGCTTTCTGAGATCTCTTCTGTTACCGACACACAGACTGGAAGCCTTTGACCATAGGAGAAAACATAATCTCCCTCGCGTAAGAGATTTTTAGGTTTGTCCATCCAGTTTGGCGCACCAGTAATACGGTTTATTGCTCAGACCACCATGTCAGGACTTTGAGGGAACCTCCTCCAACTCCAGTTCTTTGCATTCATTGAAATGGCCGCTTCACTGATCTTATGTAGTTGTTATTTTTTCTCTAGCCCCCACCATTCCCAAGCAATCGGTGCATTTAGTTTTGATGTCTTTGGCTGTCCTTACTAGACTCCCTAATGTCAGCGGGTGGTGTCAGGCTGGAACAGGGAAGTGGGCGTGGCTCAGAGCTCCAATCAGAGACAGACAGTAGAAGCGCTGAGTCATGGCCCCTCCCTTGTCTGACAACATCCACTTGACCTTAGGGAGTCTAGTTAGATTAGCAGGCACCAAACCTAACTGCGCTGATTGCTCAGGAATGGTGGGGGCTAGAGAAAAAAAGTTAATGCTGTATCTTGAGTTTGCTTTCTTTGCAAACTATTTTAAAAGTTTATTATTTGTGGCCGTATTCTTAGCATTTGCACCCAGGATCACTAGGAGACTGATATAAAGTCAAGAATATAACTCCTAGACAAAAGAAAGTTCTGGGCTGCAGCTTTATCTGTGCAGGCGTCAGTCTTTACTGCAGTTCTGACATTTTGTTCAGATGCGCAGCGGCTACAGTGCGCACGTTTGTTGGTCATAGAATACATTTCTTTAAATAAAATATAACATCAGGGCAGTCGTCTCTTCCCCTTCCCTTGTGAAAGTCATTTAGATGTTGTCATATGGTGCGGGCCCCCGGGGCTCGTCTGTGCAGGAATATTGCTAGCACAGCTATATGTTTTACACAAGCAGCTTTTGTTGCTGTCTGGCCGCCATAGCCCCTCCTCAGGCCGTAGCTGGTAATCTCCCCGGGGGGCTGACTCGGATTCTTTAAGTGCTCAACCCTTTTAATAATCCTGGTGGTTTGTAATTTATTTATTTTCGTCTTCCGCCAAGTTTGTTAAGTTGCTGGGAGAGCGATGGACGAAGCGGTAGTGTCTGAAGGCTTGTTTAACCGGTCGGGTAATGCTGCGAATCCTGAGCCGCAACTCAAAGGGATTAGGAGTCAGTGAGAAGTTACTGAGTGACACTCCGTGTATCTAGGCAGATTACTGGTCAGCAGCCTGGGAAAGTTGGGTGGTGTGGATTTTTCTACTCTTACAAATTACTTGACAGGCCTCCGCTTCCAGCAACGTGAAACTACTACTCCCAATGTGCCCAGACGACCACCATGTCACAGGCCCTCGCTGGCTACTTATAGATATTGCCATGTGTCTATTTCTGACCATTATGTGACTTATATTCTATATTTTTAGTAGTTTTCCTTTCTGAAGATTCTGTTTCTCGCTGAGCTTGTGGCTAGAGACCGGCTACGATGAGATCTCCCATACAGACAACATGGTAAAAGTAGGATATTCTGCTCCTAAACCCTCTCACACTCCCAGGGGCAACATCATCCCCCTATAGGACATTATAGAGAACTGACCTGTACTGATATGAATGCAACACTTAGGGTGGGATAGAATACTTACTTTTAGCTGCAGTGACCTCTGTGGATGCTTCTTTCTGCTTTTCTCCTCCTTCCTTCCCTCTTCATAGACTTCTTTGGACAGCTGTCATTTGATACTTCAGTGAGCTGACTATCTTGGGAGATCAAGGCAGATTGAGCAAGCTGAGAGTTCAGAGTGAATGTCCGTTTCGGAGGGCATCTGCTTTGTTTACACACCTCATAACTGCTGGACCAGACTTGTGAAAGTCCCAGTAGTCAGACCCCTGACAATATAGCATTTACCTGCAGTACCACACACGGCCTGTGAACTGGTGTGGCGCTATTTTTAGTTGAAAACAGCCATGTTTTTCTAATCCCGGAGCACCCCTTTAATCCCACATTCAGCAAACATTGCAGTACAGTGGACGAGGCCAGTCCATGGTATCTGATAGGGTGTATCTGTTTATTTTGGGTTAGAGGTCCTCTACCTGTGTGATATTTCGCCTCCATGCTGAATTCAAGGAAACTTTTTTTGCATTCTGAATCCGCATTTTTTTTTCAAGCCACGATATAAAAATAGACACGTAGATATCCATTAACCTAAAAAAATATTCAGCGTGGCGAGCGTCCTGCGCCTCCAGCTGGTGCTTGAGCCTGGTGTATGAGGAACAGTTTGCTTCATTACAAATGTACTGCCACGCTAGAAGTGTATAATTCATACTATTAGTAGGGGAGGAACAGAATGCATGGCGGCACGCTTTCCCCAGCTGTCTTGTGCGAGCGCGGGGATGCTCAGCGACGGAGGTGAGGCACATTTCACCCCTCGATGCAGTTTGATGCATTGTCTGCTTCCCGTCCTCCCATCTGCTGCCTGCACAGCACAATGCGGGCAGGTGAGGCTCTGAGCAAGAACAGGGCTCCCAACCTGGCTGCCGACGAAAAATGAGACTGGTTGGAGATGGCACTGACAAACTGATCGGAGTGGGCCATGCAATTTCTTCAAGTGTATATATTATCCTGCCGCACAAAGCTACTCCATCAGCTCCTCTCAGGTGTAGGGGGGCATTGAGAGACCGGAGATCTGCAATGTAATCGGAACAGGGATAGAGAATGAGATTAACCCTTAAAACTGTGCTGTTAAAACTGCCCAAAGGAGGTGGAAAAACTCCCCCAAAAACCATAGTCTCCTGTTCCCGGTTCCCCTGTGTCTCCCAGTGCAGAAGTTCCTGCACCAATCGGCAGCCTCAGTGAAGGGTATGGGGTGTCACCTGCGATGTCCTCGGGTCCTTTCCTTACGACCAGACTTGGCCTCACCTTAAAGTGGCTGATAATAGGGAGCAATAGTGCAACCAATAGAGACGAGAGATCTCTTAATCTGTGTGTTCCTCTAATGGGTCCAGATGGCACCGCACACACGACCACAGTGGCCTCTGACCTAGAAACTTACTAGTAAATAAAATTACCTAAACCACAAGAATTCTGCGGTAATTTCTGATTCTCTGTGTGGTCATAGAATAAATACAAGCTTAGAACATCCCAAAATACACTTAAGATTTTGCTCTTTCGTTTATGTAGCCTGTAGTTTGGTGGTCTGTAGGACCACTATCTGCCCCCTTGGTCCAACACTACAAAAATTTCCTGTAGCCAGGCCATCAGTGGCCATAGAAATGTTTATACAGACCCTACATTTTTTAGTTTCTTACTGTTCCTGCCAATCGGGAGACTTGTTCTTGAGTCGCTAAGAAGTTCTTGGCTTTATTGGCTTCTTAAGTGGTCCTAAAGCGAACCGTTTTTTTTACATACCTGCAACTTGGCAAGATGTCCGCCATACTGAGTCTATCTCTAGTGGGTCTTATAAGAAGATGCCACCAACACCTACCTCTCTCAATGGCACCCGCCACCAGCTGCGTCCTACTATTACGGTCAATAATGAGTAAGTCAACGAAGAACGCAGAGTTGTCCTCGATGAAGATGTGCTGGGACTTGTTTCTGCAGCTGTAGGTCCTGGTAGACTCCCACACACCAGACATTGCTCATGTATCAGCTGGGCCTGTAGCAGTACATTGTGGTCAATGGTGGGTCATATTGATGAGCCTCTGGAGAATCTGTAGCCTGCAGCTTCCTTGAGATTGTAGCGTAGAGAATAATGTAGTTGTGTTGCCGGGAAGACTTCTCAAGGAGCGTCCATCAAAGCGCAGGTTATTGCATTCCAAGGCTTTGATGTTTTATTGACGGAGGGGTCGGGAATGCATTTCTCTGCAGCACACGAGTGATACGTACTTCACGGAATTGCGCTCTCGGCACACACAGCGTCCTGGCTAGTGGATTGTCGAGAGGAATACAATGCAGTGTGTAAAATACATTGACTTAAATTATTTTTTCCGCGATACATCAATAACTTATCAACATTCTAATACGTAAAGTCGTAGTAAACAAGAGCGTCTCAGATCTTCTCATCTATGCACAAATATTTGGCCCGAAAATTGGAGTAAAGTCAAAAAAAGTCAAGTCAAAAAGGGGATTCTTGTGTGACATATTATTTGGGTAAGATATCTCCTTCCCCTTCGCCTATTCTCGACTCATTTCTTAGCTCCGTAAAAGCTTTGTCCTTGAAGATCGTTCCATTTATTACAGATCCCTAATTTAGTGCCGACCTTCCCATCCATCGTTACGGCCGCTCGTGATTTTAACTTCCGCTCACCTATTTTATTAGCCCTATTACATTGAGAATGTGCTCTCAATTCTGAGAATCAAAGGCTAAGATAAATCAGGTGACCTACGCTTTGAATCATAAGCTGAGAGCTCAATGCCATACATCTGCTCATAAAGCCCATACCTGCGGATACAATATATAGAAAAATAACTGTAAAAATTAGATTAAAAATCTGCCACACAAAAATGGCAAATAAAATAAGACAAAAATACAACTTCCTTCTCTGTGTAATAGGAAAAGAACATTCTCCTGTATTTTGAAGAGTTGATAACAGGTGCAAGTGACACCAGGGTCTGGATCAACAATGTCCCAGTTGTGTGTGAAGACAGCAGAGTGTAAAGACATTACAACCAGAGAAAGAGCCTGATTGTGTAATAGAGAGAAGAACTTTCACTTTTGTCCTCACTTTCTGGAAGTAGCACCTGTCTGCAAAGAACATTTGGCCCAGCAAGTGTTGTCAGTTGTGGTCAGAAATCTTTAGAGCCAGATGTCCTGTCTGGACTGACAGAGGTGAAGACTTGTCTATCCATCTAAAGATTCTTTAAAAAGCGAAGTAGAGATTTTTTTTCACTCAACCAGTTCTAAATTCCGAAAACAGTGTCATTATGTAGAAGAATATAACTACTATAATAATACTGCCCCATATGTACAAGAATATAACTACTATAATACTATCTCCTATGTACAAGAATGTAACTACTATAATACTACTATGTACAAGAATATAACTACTATAATACTGCTCCTATGTACAAGAATATAACTACTATAATACTACTCCTATGTACAAGAATATAACTACTATAATACTGCCCCTATGTACAAGAATGTAACTACTATAATACTACCTCCTATGTACAAGAATATAACTACTATAATACTACCTCCTATGTACAAGAACATAACTACTATAATACTACTCCTATGTACAAGAATATAACTACTATAATACTGCCTCCTATGTACAAGAATATAACTACTATAATACTACTCCTATGTACAAGAATATAACCACTATAATACTGCTCCTATGTACAAGAATATAACTACTATAATACTACCTCCTATGTACAAGAATATAACTACTATAATAATACTCCTATGTACAAGAATATAACTACTATAATACTACTCCTATGTACAAGAATATAACTACTATAATACTACCTCCTATGTACAAGAATATAACTACTATAATACTACCCCTATGTACAAGAATATAACTACTATAATACTACCTCCTATGTACAAGAATATAACTACTATAATACTACTCCTATGTACAAGAATATAACTACTATAATACTACCTCCTATGTACAAGAATATAACTACTATAATACTACTCCTATGTACAAGAATATAACTACTATAATACTACTCCTATGTACAAGAATATAACTACTATAATACTGCTCCTATGTACAAGAATATAACTACTATAATACTACCTCCTATGTACAAGAATATAACTACTATAATACTACCTCCTATGTACAAGAATATAACTACTATAATACTACCTCCTATGTACAAGACTATAACTACTATAATACTGCTCCTATGTACAAGAATATAACTACTATAATACTGCTCCTATGTACAAGAATATAACTACTATAATACTACTCCTATGTACAAGAATATAACTACTATAATACTACCTCCTATGTACAAGAATATAACTACTATAATACTACCTCCTATGTACAAGAATATAACTACTATAATACTACCTCCTATGTACAAGAATATAACTACTATAATACTACTCCTATGTACAAGAATATAACTACTATAACACTACCTCCTATGTACAAGAATATAACTACTATAATACTACTCCTATGTACAAGAATATAACTACTATAATACTACCTCCTATGTACAAGACTATAACTACTATAATACTGCTCCTATGTACAAGAATATAACTACTATAATACTACCTCCTATGTACAAGAATATAACTACTATAATACTACTCCTATGTACAAGAATATAACTACTATAATACTACCTCCTATGTACAAGAATATAACTACTATAATACTACTCCTATGTACAAGAATATAACTACTATAATACTGCTCCTATGTACAAGAATATAACTACTATAATACTACCTCCTATGTACAAGAATATAACTACTATAATACTACCTCCTATGTACAAGAATATAACTACTATAATACTACCTCCTATGTACAAGAATATAACTACTATAATACTACTCCTATGTACAAGAATATAACTACTATAATACTGCTCCTATGTACAAGAATATAACTACTATAATACTGCTCCTATGTACAAGAATATAACTACTATAATACTACTCCTATGTACAAGAATATAACTACTATAATACTGCTCCTATGTACAAGAATATAACTACTATAATACTACTCCTATGTACAAGAATATAACTACTATAATACTGCTCCTATGTACAAGAATATAACTACTATAATACTACCTCCTATGTACAAGAATATAACTACTATAATACTGCTCCTATGTACAAGAATATAACTACTATAATACTACTCCTATGTACAAGAATATACTACTATAATACTACTCCTATGTACAAGAATATAACTACTATAATACTGCTCCTATGTACAAGAATATAACTACGAGATGACAGCCTGCACCATCTGCTGAATACTGTAGGGTTAATGCTACATTCCTCCTTTAGTCCAGCATCACAGATTTGCACTGGTTTGTTGACTGAATATTTTGGGAATTTCCCTTCCAGTCATGGCCGCCGCTCTGTGACTTTGGGGGTGTTGGCGTTTTCAGTAATTAAGTATAGAAGTCATTTTTCTGCGGCAGGACAAGGCTCTTCATCATGCGCTGCAGGTCCCGGTGCGGGCGCTCCTTTATGTTTTCCTGCAAATGTGTTTGTTCTTTCGGCCACTGACGGAAGAGGGGAGGATGAATGATTAGCGTTTTGGGAGCGGCAGGCATTACGGAAATCCCAGGCGCTCCTGCCTCTGTGGTTTCTACAGCAACTGAAGGCCTTTGGTACCTCATGTTTTAGCCGTTCAGTCCCAGTAATTAAGACACAGGGAAGATCCAGGATGATTCAGGGCTATGGGGAAGCGGCAGGGGATGGCGACGCTGAGTGATTGGGACCACGAGCGATTGGGCTGATAAGTGCGGAGATGTTGGCTGCAGGTTAGCTGGGAGAAGTTTGAGATCTGACCTCATTTATCTGTTGTGCGGACCATAAAACTGCAGTCATCCATCTGAGCTGCATCCGTCCAGCTGCCGTCTCCGCTCCTCTCTTGCTCTGCAGCAGTGCGGTAAACAAACAGGATTTTTTTTTCTTCCTTTGTGCAAAATTAAAGTGTAAATCTGCCCTAGATAAGAGCGTAAAACTGTATCGCAACACAACCAATCTATCCGGCCTACGCGTACAGGACCCCTTTCCAGGGGCTGCTGTATCTGCATCACCCATTTTCTGATGGGGAATTCAGAGTTGATCGATAGGGCGCCTGTTCTTGACTCTCCTCTATTCGCCAGAGAGTCAAACCTACAGAAAAAACCAAGCCACAACACATATGCGTTACATTGACACACTATATTCAATTTAATCGGTGTAGTACTTTGTTACTCCTGTGGGGGTGCTGCAGGAAAAATAGACACTTGATATCAGGTTCTCCCATGGATTGTAGTTGATGGCTTGGAGTTCTAGCAGCGGGGTAACCATGATCAGACTATTTTTAGGAGATCTAATAAGGCGAGGGTCACATCGGTGTGCAGAGTAAACCGAAAATCGGTGGAGGAAAACATTCTGCATGGAGAACTTTGTCTCCCGTCTTCAGATAAAAACGATGGACCCCCGTTACAGTAAATGGGATCTGCCTGGTTGTGCGTATAACGGTTGTTTTTACGGTCCACTTTTCTGAGGTTCGGGCCTTCGATGGCTTCCGCGCTAATTCACCTTTGCAACATGATCGGAGGAAGTCAAACCCTCCCAATCGTAACGTGGCAGCATAAAACTGTGTGAAAATATATAAAATGTGTATTTAAAAAAAATGCACAATGAGAAAAAAAATAGAAATGTAATATGTATAAAAAATATAAAAACTAGATAAGGAGATAAATGGTATAAGATCGATATAAATCTCCCCTCCTCCAACCAGCGCCATGTTTTGCTGCTTGTACTATGGAGCAGTGCTTGACCCAAGAGCTTGCGATCCAGCCTTCGCGCGCTCAATCCTTCGCTCAGAATCCGAGAGGATAAGAAGTGATTTTGATTTGCCGCTTGTAGCGCGGAAAAGGGAGCAAAAAACAGTTGTTTTAATCTAATTTCCAGACAACAATAGTCCAGGGACAATGTTAAATTCATGAAACTGATGAAATTTAATGAGGTGATTTGTGTATGGCAGCGCGTAGTGCGGAGCGGCGTCACCGTGCCAATAACCTGCTGCGGCGGGATTACAGAGGAAAGCCCCGATCACCTGCTCACCTCACTACACCCCAGGCTGCGGCCTGCCAGATCAGGCCCCCGGGATCTGGAGGACTCTGACGGACAGCTGGACCCGGGAAACCTCATAGTTACCGGTGGCGGCTGCATGTAATGTGGGCAATGTGTCTGCTTTCCAGGTCCACCGTCTCCAAAGCAATGGCTTGTCTAATGTGCTAAATCAGCAAGTGCTTGAGGAAGCCTAATGCCATTTATAAAGAGAAATTCATGAATGAAGAGGCCGGCGAAGGAACTAAAAAGTGCGCGCGCCGTGCTGAGAATAGGATAAAGAGAAATTCTGGACTCTCAGATGGTCATAGACTGGGGTTTCCTGGGTTAGACAAACATGGCTGACTGTTTTTTTTTTTTTCCCCTAAAAATGGCGCCTCCCTTGTTCACAGGCTTTTTGTGGTATTGTAATTCTGTTCACTTTATTGGAACTGAGATGCAGTACCGGCTATAACCTGTAGACAGCACAGGCTTCGAGCCTATGTGGTAGTGCTTGCTAGCACAGACTTCGGGCCTATATGGTACTGCTAGCGCAGGCTTCGGGCCTGTATGGTACTGCTAGCGCAGGCTTCGGGCCTGTATGGTACTGCTAGCGCAGGCTTCGGGCCTGTATGGTACTGCTAGCGCAGGCTTCGGGCCTGTATGGTACTGCTAGCGCAGGCTTCGGGCCTGTATGGTACTGCTAGCGCAGGCTTCGGGCCTGTATGGTACTGCTAGCGCAGGCTTCGGGCCTGTATGGTACTGCTAGCGCAGGCTTCGGGCCTGTATGGTACTGCTAGCGCAGCCTTCGGGCCTGTATGGTACTGCTAGCGCAGCCTTCGGGCCTGTATGGTACTGCTAGCGCAGCCTTCGGGCCTGTATGGTACTGCTAGCGCAGCCTTCGGGCCTGTATGATACTGCTAGCGCAGCCTTCGGGCCTGTATGGTACTGCTAGCGCAGCCTTCGGGCCTGTATGGTACTGCTAGCGCAGCCTTCGGGCCTGTATGATACTGCTAGCGCAGCCTTCGGGCCTGTATGGTACTGCTAGCGCAGCCTTCGGGCCTGTATTGTACTGCTAGCGCAGCCTTCGGGCCTGTATGGTACTGCTAGCGCAGCCTTCGGGCCTGTATGGTACTGCTAGCGCAGGCTTCGGGCCTGTATGGTACTGTTAGCGCAGGCTTCGGGCCTGTATGGTACTGTTAGCGCAGGCTTCGGGCCTGTATGGTACTGTTAGCGCAGGCTTCGGGCCTGTATGGTACTGTTAGCGCAGGCTTCGGGCCTGTATGGTACTGTTAGCGCAGGCTTCGGGCCTGTATGGTACTGCTAGCGCAGGCTTCGGGCCTGTATGACACTGCTAGCACAGGCTTCGGACCTATATGGTACTGCTAGCACAGGCTTCGGACCTATATGGTACTGCTAGCATTTTCCCCCCTCGGCCTATACTCAAGTCAATAAGTTTTCCCAGTTTTTTGTGGTGAAATTAGGGGTCGGCTTATACTCGGATCGGCTTATACTCGAATATATACAGTAGATTTTTTTTTTTTTATAGCCGTAGAGAATTGCATTGTGGGAGCTTTGGTGACTATTGCAAAACCAGAACTCATCTCTTAGGTCTCATGTCTGACTCCAGCGCCATGATGGGAAGCTGTAATAACTCTGCTACATCAAAAATTAAGGAATTGGCCGCTAAATCCTTCGCTAACAGAGCTCAACCAACAAACGCCACACACAGGAGCTATTAGTAAAGCTGCAGCTAATACGGGGCTTAAGATCTACAGCGAGAGGGGAAGGATGGAGTGAAACGCACAACTACACAAGCACTTCAATTACCCGGGACGTAGACGGCGCACTAAATCCATCATCAATCATAATCTCATTCCGTCTGACATCCTATCATAAGTGCTCATATAGGAAGTGTGTAACCCTGATATTCAGAGAGTAAAGGCCCAGCAGCAAAAGCGCATTTAATCTGCATATATATAGGGCGAAGGGAGGGGAAAAAATCATTTACATGTCTGCAGGAAAAATACGAAACCTAAGCAAAAAAAAAAAAATAATTAAATTTCATCAATAAATTAAATTTATTAAAGAAAAATAAAAAATAAACAAGTTTAACAACTGGGTGTGGCCTACTGAATCCTAAATCTTTTTGTACAATTGTCTTGTCAATTGATGACTTTGTAACCAGGCCGAAAGCAAAAAGTGATGTAATAAAAGGATTTTATAGAGCGGATTGAAACAAATGATTGCGTGGTTAGAGCCATGTGCCAGAAATCTCTGCGCGGTACCAAAGGGGCCGAAGATCTGGAAAGGTTATTTTATTTTGGCAGTCAATGGTGGGTCTACAATGAGATGTCGTGTATGATCAACCCTAAGTAAAGCTTTAAAGCTCTGTCCTCTTAAAGTGGTTGTCCAGGTTAGCACCAACATGGCTGGTATCTGTCAAATACAGTGCCACACTATATGGTAATATCTCAGATGTCTGGGGCATTATCATACAGGCCCGAAGCCTGTGCTAGCAGTACCATATAGGCCCAAAGCCTGTGCTAGCAGTACCATATAGGCCCGGAGCCTGTGCTAGCCGTACTATATAGGCCCGAAGACTGTGCTAGCAGTACCATGTAGGCCCAAAGCCTGTGCTAGCAGTACCATATAGGCCCGAAGCCTGTGCTAGCCGTACTATATAGGCCCGAAGACTGTGCTAGCAGTACCATGTAGGCCCAAAGCCTGTGCTAGCAGTACCATATAGGCCCGAAGCCTGTGCTAGCCGTACTATATAGGCCCGAAGACTGTGCTAGCAGTACCATGTAGGCCCAAAGCCTGTGCTAGCAGTACCATATAGGCCCGAAGCCTGTGCTAGCCGTACTATATAGGCCCGAAGACTGTGCTAGCAGTACCATGTAGGCCCAAAGCCTGTGCTAGCAGTACCATATAGGCCCGAAGCCTGTGCTAGCAGTACCATATAGGCCCAAAGCCTGTGCTAGCAGTACCATATAGGCCCGAAGCCTGTGCTAGCAGTACCATATAGGCCCAAGGCCTGTGCTAGCAGTACCATATAGGCCCAAGGCCTGTGCTAGCAGTACCATATAGGCCCGAAGCCTGTTCTAGCCGTACTATATAGGCCCGAAGCCTGTGCTAGCAGTACCATGTAGGCCCGAAGCCTGTGCTAGATGTACCATATAGTCCCGAAGCCTGTGCTAGCCGTACCATATAGGCCCGAAGACTGTGCTAGCAGTACCATGTAGGCCCCGAAGCCTGTGCTAGATGTACCATACAGGCCCAAAGCCTGTGCTAGCAGTAACAGCCTGTTGCCATTCAGGCCCATAACCTGTGCTAGCAGATTGACTACGGAAGGTAACCTTAAAGGGTTTTAGAAAACATGGCTGCTTTCTACTTTTCAGGAAGTGACATCACATCTGTTGGTCACATGGTTATTCAAATGATGGGGCTGAGCTGCAGCCTTGTCTTGTGACCAGCGGACAAGATGTCTCTTCTTGAAACAGAAAGCAGCCATGTTTGCTCATCCTGATAACCCCTTTAAGCTTATAAATTGCTGTTAAGAAGCGGAGTTTCCCTTAAATGTTGTTTTCGGCAGTGATGTAAAGTATATTTAGTGACTTGCTGGTGTTCTGAATGGCAGGATCTGCTCCTTTAAGATGATGCTTTAGCAATTAGCGTCTTAAGCCTCATTTACAGCTCCTCTCCTTGCCTTCTCAGTACATATGTTCTGTAGGGATCTTGGCGCGCCAGCTTGTGCTACATGGTAACGCTCTTCTATAGTAACTTCCTCGGGGACCTATTATCACCATTAAGAGTTTAAAAGGCCAGCGAGGTCTCGGGATATTCCTCCGGGGCCCCGGCGTATGCACAAGGTGCCTCTTAATTCTTTGGTGGATTTCCAGATAACTAACTTTAAAGTGTGGCTCTAAATGAAGCCCCAGGATCCCCGGGCGGCTGCTGATACGAGACGGCGGCGCCTGCATGCCTCAGCGTACTTCCAAAAAAATTACAATCTCCTTTTTACAATGGAAATTGTTTTTTTCCCTTTTGTTTTTCCATCAGTGTGACAATGTTTGTGTTCGCACTTAACAGGAGGAGAGAACGCCATCGGCCTGCGAGCGCGGTAATGCTGAGCTGGGGAAAACATGGCTTGTCCTCAGCCGGGCACTCGGCCTTCCATCTGTCGGCTTATTGATCCCTTTATAAGCGATATTTCACGTTTTAAGAGGCGAGCTTTATTGAAAGCTACAGGGGCTGGTGATGTAGAAGCGGGATTGAAATGGCGACTACACGTTATTAAGAAAAATCTAAAATTTTAGTAAATTACCCATGCCTTAATGTCTATAGTCCTTGTTCCTTTACATGCACTGTATTTGATTTATGAATATAATGCTAGACTTGCAGTATAAACTGACACAGGAGCACAGGATGAAATTATAGTCTCCTCTGTAGAAAGCGACCTGACAACCTATAGAAATTCTGGAATGGCCTCCTGGTTGTCACTTATTATCCATTGTTGATGTAGGGAAGGGGTCGGCAAGCTACAACACTACAACTCCTATCATGCTCCATTTCTATGGAAGAACATGTATATGCTGGGAGTTGTAGTTGCTCAGCAGGTGGAGTGCAGAGGGTAGCTGACCCCTGGTGTAAGGGTAAGGTAGCTTGGGTAAGGAGCGCAGAGGCCTAGATGAAGAAACAGCGCCATACCTGTCTGTAGGTTGTCTGTGGTATTGCAGCTCAGCTCTATAGAAGTATATGGAGCTGAGCTGCAATACCACCCATAACCTATGGATAGAAGTGGTGCTGTTTTTGGAAGAGAGATGCCAAGTTTGTGTCTTCTAGTGCTATTTCGTCAAATGTAAAATCTTTAATGACTTATGTGAGGTCTTAAAGGGGACCTTTTACCACCTCCGCCACCTTTAACTCTTTTGCATCCTACACTAGACACTCTACTTATTCCAATTCAATTGTCATTATTTCTCTAGCCCCCACCATTCCTGAGCAATCAGTGCAGATATTTTCAGATATTTTTATAGTTTGGGACCACCCACTTGGCAGTAGGCAATCTAATTAGCATATTGGGTGTTAAATCTAACCACAGCGATTGCTCAGGAATGGTGAGGGCTAGAGAAAAAATTCCAAATACTCCGGAATACGTGGAAGGGGAGGTTTTCAATGACACAGAGAGGTGGTGAACGGTCCCCTTTATAGGGGCACATCCCGGGACTTGAGGTACCATGTCATATTTTTCCCTCCCTTGAATGGGTAGTATGGATCCAGAAATCGTGGCGGTCCAACCTAGCGATCTGTGCCCACGAGCGGATCTTTATAATAACTGTTTATACCGGCTAATGAATTAAACTAACATTATCGCGGGCAGCGGTCTCAGGATTTGTAGTTTCTTAGTAGGAAGAGATTCAGAGAGAGACGAAATCTTGGAAAACAGACTGAGATTTCCTCCCTCTATCCTGTGGCCTCATCTGCCAATGCACTCGAGGGTTTAATTAGGGGAAGAGAGATATGCCAGGCAGACCCAGTATGGAGCGATCTGGCACTCGCACACTTGGCACCAGGCACAATTATCATTTTCAGTCAACAAAAAAACAACTGTTTACATTTGTAAAATGGGGAGGGGGCCTTATAACCAGGTTCACTGTCACGGGGGGGGGGGGGGGGGGGAGAATGTTCCCTTTAAATATGGGTACAGTCATGCATGTCCCCAGCGGTGTAGTCAGCGCTGCTGCCAGTGTGCTTTTGGCAATGACGAGGTTAAAGATTGGATTGATTGAGTTAAATTCCCATTTGTCAGCTGTCATAGAACGTATTGATATTTGTGCTTCCAGATTCCGGCTGGATAATGAGGGATCTAAATATATGGGAGTGATACGGAGGATGAGGAGGGAGGGCGCGGGGCTCATAGGCCTGAGCAGCATGTAAACCTTGTACACTCAGGGATGACTGCAGTTACCCCTGATATTAGAATACCCCACTCTTGGAATTACAGGGGTCCAGGAAGCTGAGATCTAGGGAGCTGTTTTTAGGCTCCTTGCACTATAATTGAAATCTACACCAGGGATTGGCTTTGATGGGTGGTATAGCCTGCACCCGTTTTCTGACGTGAGTTATAGTAAATCTAAGGGTCGGGGTATCCCCTTATCCTCGCCTGGCTCGGTTCCTGCTCGGACAAGTATCTTAAGATGTGCTGAGTGGTGTAAAAAAAAACAGCTGATGGCACATCTTGGGGACAAGTCAGAGCCATTTGCCTAAAATATGCCGCTACTAGTTGTAATTTCCCACCATTGCCTGTGATAGATCCTCGGAGGTGGTGCAAAGGAACAGGAAGTACCGGGAGATCTCTTCCTCTCCTCCTCTTTCTGTCAAATACGTGTTAAGGTGACCGTGCCAAGTGTAGAGTGTTGCACAATATGTAGCTGGGCAGATTTCCAGCTCAGAAATCCAGGAAAGGTAAGTGGCAACCCTTTAAATTCACAATGGTGTGCAAACAATTGGTTGCTCCCTTTGAGCAGGGGCGGTCTGACACTTTTGGTCACTTGGGCACTACACTAGGACCCTCTAGTGAATTGCACTATATATAACTGTAGAGGTTCTGGATATCAATAGGGGAAGCCTATTGTGTACAGATTTACACTGCGTCCAAGGGGCCCATGACCTTTATCACCTGAGGACCCAGGTGACCCTGACTTAACCCTAACTCTTACCCTTGTCCCCGTACTGCTGATACATTGAATAATTCAGCACATCCTCTATTATGTGCTGCCTTTAACAAGCAGCTCGCACCGTGCGGCAGATTACTGACGCGTTTCACGTCTCTGGGTTGCAGCCATATATCCAGAACACTGAACCTTTCTCCAGGCTCTTGTGTTGCGACTCGGCTTCCATTTATCATTTCTCTTTTGTGGCTGCTGTGGCTGGAAGCTCAGCACCTGTGTGTGAGGCGCGGGGCTGGCAGCGCCTCCTGCAGCAGAGGTTTATCAGCTGTGCTTACTTTCAGGATTGTATTTCATTCCTAAAACCTTCACTTTCCAGTGTCAGCGCAGTTAATAGCGGTGTCAGCACATGCAGCTCTTCCAGGCATCAAACTGTCTCCGCCGCGCGATTATAGAACCGGTGAGTCGTTTATGGCAGACGCGGCGCAATCGGAGCATTGTGTATATTTTCACTCCGCTAAGTAACACTATATATACCCCTGGATGATAATAACATTACAGTGACCCACTGTTTTTTTTAAATATTAGCGCCCTTTATTTATTTTTTCTTCTAGGTGATTCTTGTGTCCACTAGGGGCGCTACCTATTTTTCCTGGATTTTGGAAGACTGAGACCACCTACCTGACAAGAGAGAGCCTAATTGGTTGCTGATTGCTCAGGGATGGTGGGGGGCTAGAGAGAAATTTCAAACTGTGCTGGTGTCAGTAAAGTGGCGCCTGTTGGTGGGTGCAAAGAGTTGGGGAAGGTGGTGAAAGGTCCTTCCTAAACTCTAAACCTTCCTTTATTAGGACATATTTTATTAATGCAATGCTATGGGCTACAACGCGTTTCGTGTCCCACAGACATCTTACACTTAATCCGTGTTAAGACAAGTTCACGGTGGCACGCATTGAACATATTGGTCAGTGATTCTGGGTCAGTGATCAAGAGCATCGGGATTACACGTTATGCACACGATTTTTGCTTATGGGATACTTGGTTATTGTTAAATGACGTGAAATGCAACGGTTCATCGATCAATTTTAGATGCATCAGTGCGTTACAGATGTAGCAGTGCTGATATAGTTCATCCCCTTGGGATAACCCTGGTAAATAAGATGTAAACCATTTTGTTCTCTCAGTATGGGTACAGCCACGCGACAGTCATACCTGCTACAGGCGGTACATAGGTGAGTATGTCCTAAGTTATTAGGTTTTCTGGTATGTTGATGCCCTAGGCTTAGGTCATCAATGTCTTATCATTGCGGGTCCAACACCAATTGGCTCCTCTCAACGGCTGATGAAATGAATATAAAACAAGGAGACAGCTCCGTTCTCTGTGTAGTGGTCAGACCTGGTACTGCAGATCAACTCCCTTTCACTTCAATGGAAACTAAACTGCAGTAACTCTGTTCAGCCACTAGATCGAGAACGGCGCTGTCCGCTTCCTGTTATGTTCTCTATCATCTGCTGAGAACAACTGAGCGGTGGGGGTGCCAGGAGTCAGATACCTTAGGAAGGTCAGCAATATATTTAGCTCAGGAAACTTCTAAGTACATGGTGATTTTGTCGGGATACCTGTTACCCAGTGTGAACTGGCCCCTGCTAGATTTTTCCATTTTTGTTTTGACGCCTTGTTAGAAATATGGCACCGATTCCATTTACTGCCGCGCGTTTTTCACGCCTCCCCATCTTGCCTGTGTCCATCTTCTTTGGAAACTCGCAGACATTTTGCACTTGAGCTGTCGCAACAATAACAGGCGACAAAGCTGTTTGGGTTATTTTGCATCTTCTCATGTGTCTTCAAGCTGTTTTAAATGGGAAGGTGATCCTCCCTGTCGTGGTACGCTTGGCTTGTCCTCGCCGCGCTCTCCAGCCCTGTACTTTTCACAGTATGAGTAGGATGTGTGGACCTGGTCTTCTGTTCTCCGAGAAGATGTAAGAGGAAGAAGGAGGTCATCCTGACTGTGATGTCAGGTCACACACACTGCAATTATCTCCTTCCCTGGACAAGCAAGCGCTGGCAATAATTGCTCCTTGTAGGCGCCCTCCCGCATGCAGATTGCGTTCCGCATGGTTACATCGCGCAATTGCTCAGTTCCAGTCTCTTCCATTCTTCGGTGGTAAATCTGCCTGACCTTTTTTATCTCCACGCTGAGCGATTGTCTCCCTCCTCTCTTTCCGTATCCCGAGGTCTAGTCTACTAAACACCACCTTATAGAGTCCGGGGACGTTCTGACTCTCTATTCCTATAATCTTTGCATGTTAAGAAAGCTCTTAAGGTTACACAATTTAGTTCTTTTGTGTCGGATTTGGCTACAGGCGTTCAGCGAGCCGCATCCTCCCCTTTTGTCTTGGGGTAATTTGTATCTAGTCTCCAGCCACGCTGATTACAGCCAGCAATCTCCCCGTGTGTACGTGTCTGTGTGATTGTGCTCATTGTCATGGCGCAGCTGTGTGCCCCATAGGGGACCTCGCCAAATAACAGGGTTATACGTGAAGCACGGTTATTACTTGCATCTTATGCTCAGATTCTAAATGAGCCGTGGGCTTGGTAAACCTGACGGTATAATGGCTAAATGGCGCACGGTGGATGCAATTCACACTTTCAGCCCTTCGGAGGTTCTTGCACCAATGGCCCGAAGAAAAGATTGTACGGTTTGTCTGGAAAAGAGAACATAAGAACAGCTATATTGTTGTATAATATAATCACCTGACACTGGTTACTGGGAGAATTGGTGGTAGGATCAGAAATGCCCTGAATACCACTGTAGTGACAAAGACCCATTATAACAGTGTGTCGTAATCCTGTACAATCCCCTTGTTATCATGAGGTGGTTTTATTAGATGTTCAAACCACATGTTATGTACTTAGGATTCACGACTGATATTAACATTCCTGTTACCTAGTGAAAGAGTCTATAAACTACCATAATACTGTCCCTTATGTGCAGGAGTATAACTGCTATAATACGGTCTCCTATGTACAGGAATATAAATACTATAATACTGCTCCTATGTACAAGAATATAACTACTATAATACTGCTCCTATGTACAAGAATATAACTACTATAATACTACTCCTATGTACAAGAATATAACTACTATAATACTGCTCCTATGTACAAGAATATAACTACTATAATACTACTCCTATGTACAAGAATATAACTACTATAATACTGCTCCTATGTACAAGAATATAACTACTATAATACTACTCCTATGTACAAGAATATAACTACTGTAATACTACTCCTATGTACAAGACTATAACTACTATAATACTACCTCCTATGTACAAGAATATAACTACTATAATACTACTCCTATGTACAAGAATATAACTACTATAATACTACTCCTATGTACAAGAATATAACTACTATAATACTGCTCCTATGTACAAGAATATAACTACTATAATACTATTCCTATGTACAAGAATATAACTACTATAATACTACTCCTATGTACAAGAATATAACTACTATAATACTGCTCCTATGTACAAGAATATAACTACTATAATACTACTCCTATGTACAAGAATATAATATAACTACTATAATACTGCTCCTATGTACAAGAATATAATATAACTACTATAATACTACTCCTATGTACAAGAATATAACTACTATAATACTGCTCCTATGTACAAGAATATAACTACTATAATACTGCTCCTATGTACAAGAATATAACTACTATAATACTACTCCTATGTACAAGAATATAACTACTATAATACTACCTCCTATGTACAAGAATATAACTACTATAATACTGCTCCTATGTACAAGAATATAACTACTATAATACTGCTCCTATGTACAAGAATATAACTACTATAATACTATTCCTATGTACAAGAATATAACTACTATAATACTACTCCTATGTACAAGAATATAACTACTATAATACTGCTCCTATGTACAAGAATATAACTACTATAATACTGCTCCTATGTACAAGAATATAACTACTATAATACTACCACCTATGTACAAGAATATAACTACTATAATACTACTCCTATGTACAAGAATATAACTACTATAATACTGCTCCTATGTACAAGAATATAACTACTATAATACTACCACCTATGTACAAGAATATAACTACTATAATACTACTCCTATGTACAAGAATATAACTACTATAATACTAGCTCCTATGTACAAGAATATAACTACTATAATACTACCTCCTATGTACAAGAATATAACTACTATAATACTACCTCCTATGTACAAGAATATAACTACTATAATACTACTCCTATGTACAAGAATATAACTACTATAATACTACTCCTATGTACAAGAATATAACTACTATAATACTGCTCCTATGTACAAGAATATAACTACTATAATACTACCTCCTATGTACAAGAATATACTACTATAATACTACCTCCTATGTACAAGTATATAACTACTATAATACTACCTCCTGTGTACAGGAATATTTTCTCTTGTAAGTCTTAGGTCTCTATGAGTGATTGATTCACATTTTCGGTTTCGGCAGTTTTTGGCGTGTATCGTGAGTTTCTCTTCGTGTAACTTTTTACCAGGTAGTTTTTGATAAGTGTCATCTTTGTTGTTTTCAAGCGTTTCTCCGTAATTACGGTTTGTCGGTAAGTTTCGGCCCCGGTGTCCTCCAGGTAATTAAAACCAATGAGGTAACACATCAGAACTCTTGAAAGTCTTTGCCGGAAACCTTTGGGCCAGTCTCGGAGCAGTCTGATGGAGCGGTTGCCATAGCACCTGTTAGGCCTAAGAGGCAAAAAAAAAGTCGCCCACTGTTCGTCTGAAAAATTAAAATAATTGAGCGAGCTAACAAGAAAAGGGAAAACACAGAGCAAAGTTGAGATTTTGGCAGCGAGAGAGCAACATTTGGAAATATTTCGCTGTTAAATTTGTTATGAAGTTTTTGAGGTTTTAAAAAGTGTCCAGGGACCCGCGTGCAGCCAAAAGGGAACCCGGCCAAATTTCAGCTAAACATGTTGCTGTGAACGAAAATCGCAGTCAATTAATTTAGAAAGCTGCACGCTTAATCTGCGGCCTGATGGCGGAGACTTTGGGCTACCAGCTACAATGCAAATATTTTCTTCAACGCGGCCGAGTGATGAAGACTGAAAAGTTCTGGACGAGCAGAAGGCGAAATATTCCCGCTATCCGCTCCCAAAGTATACAAATCCAAAGAGCGGTCCGGATGAGGGTGGCATTAATGGTGTCGCTATTGGCGGACTAGAATTCCCAGCATGCTGGTTTTTGGATGATTACTGGTCTCCGCAGACTGGTCAGACGACTCAATGGAAGGGTGCCCTTGGTGCCCAACTACCAATCCTTTCAGATAGACCCTCATTCTCCTGATTTTGGGGACTCTGATTAGTCGGACCCCCATTGATATACTAGTTGTGCTTTATCCTATGGACAGGGATGATCTCTATGCTGGAGTCCCCCTTTAATGTTTGCATCGATCAAGGCCTGACTTGGGCCTCTTGCACACAACCGTGTACACAGTCAGTGTGTTAGCGGTGTTTTTCACGGCTAGGACATTGAACCGTTCATTTTTATGATCCCGTACACACACGACTGTGTATTTTCACGTTCCGGTTTATGGGGCCGGGAACAAAACTTAGTACCGGTCCTATTACTGTCCGTTTTGTGTCCTGTGCTCTCTGGCCTCCGTGAACGGGACCCTCGGTACAAGGATTAACCCTTTTTCCGTAGTGTTTTTGAGTGTGCGGACAGATCATGTGACTCTAATCTCATCATGATACGGAAATCACATGACCTCCATCCTAGATCGCCATGTCGTGTGACGATCACATGATTTGCATTCGTATCAACTTGGACACAAACCATTGCTACAATTCGCTGTGCGCGGTTCAGGGTTGGGGTGAAAATATTGCAAAATTTTGTAAATCGATGAACTGGGCCTTGTTCCCCATAGCGACCAATTAGAGCCAACCTTATTGAGTTATGATTGGATTGGTTGCTAGGACTAGTTTGTCCTGGGTGTCCATCGTAGTAACCAGTTAGGCCTAGTTCACACAGAGTTTTTTGGTCATGGTTTTGAGGCCGTAAAAGCCTCAAAACCCGGACCAAAAAGACGGCTCCCATTGAAATCAATGGGAGCTGCGCAGGAGCTTTTTCCGGGAGCCGTTTCTTCCGCCTCCCGGAAAAAAGAAGCGAGGTGTTCATTCTTCGGCCGAGTCGCCTCGCGGGTCAGCCTGAAGACACACCCTCTTCCGGACTCGGCCCATTCATTGAGCCTGATCCGGAGGCGGGTGCGCACCTGTGAACTAGGCCCAATTTTTTTAACCCCGTTTATCCTTCGGCTTCCTGTAGAAGTTTTACAAATCGCCCCTTTGCTGCAGCGATGACAGCGCCACTTTCCTCGCGTTCTGGAGCGTTCTCTTTGTATTTATCATGCGCTCGCCAAGAACAGCCAGTGTGCCTGTGAGTAATCATCGCAAAACCTAAAAACAATCCTTTCCCCTTCTGTCTGCTGTTGGCAAGCTGCACGGGTCCCGCTGCCAGCTCCACGCTCGCTCCACGCCCTCCAAAATGGGGACTTGGGCTCCCCAGCGATTTCCTCGTCTGTGATAAAACGCATTCGCCATCTGTACCTCAGGTTTTCATTCTTAAATGGATATTGTGAAACCCATTTAACTGAGTAACTGGTACATTAAAACAATTGTAAAAGCAATGCACACCTCCCCGCTGACTGCAGGCTGCGTCCTGTCGTAAGGAAGCCATTCTGCCTCCCCGCGCTATAAGTGCAGCTCTGAAGTACCAACCGGCTCCTTTAGAAACTCATTCAGCCGCCGTCTTCCCCCCACTAAGCTTATAAAATTACATTCTCTGATGCGTTTAATCTGCTCATGAATTTATTTGCTGAAAATGTGAAATTCGTCGCAGCCCTTGTCTCTCTCTGTTGCCGCTAAGCCCGGGAACAATCTATAATTGAACTTTTAGATTCTGGCTATATTTTGCCATTTAAAGCGCCAACGCTCCTCGTACTTAAAGGAGATGTCCGACATTAGAGCATGGATACCGTCTGTAAGAAACAGCGCCATACCTGTCCGGAGGCGATGAATGGTATTACATCTTCACCCCAATGTAATACATCGGAGCTGTAATACTATTCCCAACCTGTGGACAGGTGTGGCGTTGTTTTCTAATGATGGCATGGATGACCCTTGCGTTCCATGGCGTCTTCAAATAGTTAATGTAGAATTAAATTATCCAATTTCTGATCATTTTCCTGCCGATCCCGATCGTGAAATTGCTCGATCGCTGATTGGGATCCGATCTTTCCCGATTGCTCATCCCTAGTCAATGCTTCTCTTTAGGAAAAGTCACTTTTAGGGTTGAGCCGATCTGGAGATTTCAAAATCCGATTTCTGATCATTTTCCAGCCGATTGTGAAATTTGCTCGATTACCGATCAGGATCCGATCTTTTCCGATCGCTCAACCCTACTCATTGGTAACAGGAAACCTGCAGAATTCTGACATTTGCTTTAGGTGTGAAAGCAGAAGCAAAGCCATGTCTGTTATTTTCACTTCTGAGGTTTCCCTTTTAGCCGTCCCATCAGCCTGACTTAACCTCTATATGTTGGGGGTCAAAGTATCTGCCAGTAGGGGGATCTGAAAATGGATGAGGTCGCAGAGCCTAGTTCTTCCTAGCAGGAGATTTGTTCCTCTAGTTTATCCGGCAGGGGGGCTGAAGATGAATTCCATCCAGAAATCCATATGTAAAAAACAGCTGATGTGAGATTGTGTGGAGCAGCTGCGGCCCGGGCCGGCGCAGCGAAGTGTGAAGCATGTGAATGTGCAGTGTACACGCAAAGCCTGCTGTAAATAATCAGCTGAGATTACTGGACCCCACAATGCTCGCCCGCCATACAATGCTTCCTCTTTGTCAGGCACATGTGGCGGCCAGAGGGGATTATTCACTGCTGTGTTAACCCCTTACACCGCCCCCAGCTTATTATATGATTTCCATAAGGTCCAGGAGTGTTATCCCGTAATAAAGGTGGCCAATAACAAATCGTGGGATAGGCATCAGCCCCAAAAATCTGTAGGTATTATTTGTTAAAGGACCAGTACCCCTAAGGCTATATTCACGTGACCGTCCTAAAATAAGGGACGTCGGTCACCCTTTTCTCAGATTCCTCACGGGCTTGAGTCTGAGGAATCTATGAAAACAATCAGAAATTGGGCATGCCCTGTTCTTTGATGGTCTCTTAAAACGGATCATACAGTCAAAAAAACATAGGTGGGAACTTCCCCAATTAAAACAATACGTTATAAAAATAGCCACAAGATGGCAGCTCCAAAACTACACCCCAGTCCTAAGTAGCTGATAACCGGGAACAGCAGCCATACTTGATGTGCAATTTGTGCGCCTTTCTACAACTTTGACAGTCTCAATAGCGCCCATAGTCGCCTTACTGCAACTTTATCACAATGTTGTAAAAAGTTGTGTTCACATCTTTGGCCCCTATCTCCGGAGATTACACCATTGTAGAACACCCGATGAGGCGCAAGAGCTCCTAATCCCTTCGAGGGTGCTAAAAGCTGGGTGACAACCCCTCTGGGGCATGTAATGGCGGTCGTGTTGGTCACCCCACTCTTCCACAACTGGATAAAAACAAGAATAGATAAAAGCAGTCAAGGCCATACATTTACCGCAGATTTTTCTATTGTCGGCGATAAATGCGGCGAGTCGTAAAAGGCCACATTGTGCATAGAAAGCTTTTCAATGGCGCCGAGATACATTTTCTTACCACTTCTCAGCCCCGCGCTGCTCCTTCCGTACTCAGTCACCTCGGCCATTCTCTGCTTTCTGTTTTCAGCGCCGGTGATTACACTTTTCTATATTTTTTTTTACCGCCGTAATGGAGGTGCCTTTGTCTTACTGTTTTTTCTCCTGTGCAAGCGCTTCCATTTAAGGCTCTAAATGGGCCCTGGAGGAGCCATAAGACAAGAATTACAGCATTACATGGGCGTCTTTATGTGTTTTTTAAACCTGGTCTCCTAATTATAAATAATGGCGGTGATATGAATGGTAAGGGATGATGTACGGCAGTCCCGCATTCTCCTGAACGCGCCTCATTTTAACCTTGTCGCCGTTATTACGCCTCATTTAGGCAGCAACGTGGAAATCTGGTCGGGTAAGGAGAGGAGGATAGACGGATAGATGTGGTATGGGGATTGAAATGTTCATTAATAGAATAGTTTTTTAATTATTTCTGCAGTTAAGTATAAACCATGATGCTTGATCTTGCAAATTTTTACAATTCTGGCCTTCTCTTGAAGGAATTTGTGCTCCTTAGGCCCTGTTCATATGAAGACGCCATTAATGTGTTTTATTGGATCCGCGCAGGATGAAAACAGACCTGATCATGGGCACCCTACAGCTCAAGTCGGTCGTCTACATGGGCTTTTGCCAGGCATGGTGGCTTCTTCCTCCGGGCGTTCATAGGCTGTCCTCTAATGGACACCAACCAGTGTTGTCCTAGGACAGTTCTCAGTAATAGATGTTTTTGTGCTTTGGTTATTGATCGCCGAAGCCGTAATCTACAATTCTCGTAATGAACGGTTAAGTTTGTACAGACAAGGGCGACGTGTAGTTTATTGTTTCTCCATAAAGTCAAGGTAAAACATCGGAGGCCGCTGTTTTTCTCACCATTCAATATCTAATCGCTGTGACACAAAGTCAACAATGAGGCAGAAACCATGTAAACATTGGAGGTAGGGCCGCTTTCACACTGCGTCCCTGGGCATGCATCCAACATTCTCACAGTCCACCACTCAATGAAGACCAAAAGAAGATTCCAAAAAAAAAAGGGATTGGGGTAACGTATACCACTAAACCCCTACTTCATGTCATCCCTCAGAGGTCAGGTTAGTCAATTGTCCCGACATACCCTTCAGGGCTAGACTTGAGTCATCACATAATGTTATACCAATGGCTCTGGTGAATAATACAAGACTTTAGAACCAAACTGAGGTGTCTCAAAAACTTCCGATCCCTCTCCAGATTAAAGATGGCTGTCCACTTTAGTTAGAAGTTGGTTGACCAGCAAATTATGGTTTTACAGGCACAGTCATACACATTCTGGTCCATGTTGGTCAGTACAGTCATTCGATTTGACCATCAAAAGTGACAGCGGGCAAAGAGAAGACAATAATTTTGGGAATGTTCTGGGATTGATCTTTTTGCCCCCCCCCCCCCAAATATGGGATGACACATTTTCTGACAGCGATTTTGCCCCTCTTCGTCATCGATCGGCTGAAATGGTTTTGGACACTGCCATATTCAGCTATCTTGTGCCAAGGTCGGAATAGGATCCTAGCTTAGAGGTAGAAGAAATGTGGGCAGCACAAGGGACCGAAGGTTTGGCCATATTTCTGTCTCTTCTTCCTTATCCGTATACATGAACGTTCACGGAGATGAAGCATTAGTCTTGTTCTTGATGGGATGCTTATACTCCGGTGCCAATGGTAACTCCCATCGCTCTGGACTATGACAATGAGAACTTGAAGTCCTTGAAATGATGTAAACAGTCAGATGAGTAATAGCCGGGAAGCAGGAGGAGGATGACGATGGTCTTTTCCCTGTCTCTACTTTCAGCTTCTTTCCTGTAAATACTTGAGTTTTTTTTCTTTGCAGCCTGTTATGTCTGAAGTCCAGATCATTCTCCGCCACCAACATGTGGCAAATGATAATTAAACTTTTAATTATTCCGGCCAGATGAGGAGCGTAATAAGTATCTGTTCCACGCGACTCTAAACCAATTGACGGCCACAAGCGACTCTTGATGTATGTGTGTTGGAGAAGTGGGACTTGCTGGGAAGAGGCTTTTTGTGGTTTAATACAATGAGGTTACATCTGGTACATGATATTATTGTAGCGTTTAGCTGCGAGAACGTTCCGTGTTGCGTTCATGGTTTCTGCTCTGGGAGTGAAGCTGGTGACGTGATTGAGCGGTTACCTCTGGAATACGGAATAAGGATGGAAGGAGAAATATCCGCTCAAAATTGTATTTTTCTCTTGTAAATGTATATGGAGTATTAATGCAAGAATACGAGTCTTCCAGGAATGGTCCTAGTCTTAAGAAAATGATGGATACCAATTGATATTGACTCTGTTCTCATGTCAATGGGTTATAGATACTTGGGCTTTGGCCACATATGGCGACAAATATGGAATGCATAGATACAAATGAGATTTTTTTTCAGTAGATCTGTAGGGTCCAATGATATCTAAAAGTTTGTTGAAATTCAACGTATCGAATCCTCCCTCTCCCTGCGTATGCCATTTGAGGTCAGCTGAATAACCTTCACGCATCTCAGTAGCCTGAGCCCACCAACATCAGTGCGCTCGCCCGACAAGTATGGCTACCTTTGGTTTCTGTAGAGGAGGCCATATGCATTAGAATAAATGTTCCCAAACAACTGTTCACTCAACAATTCTCTACGTCCATGTGTTCTTATCAGGGAGAGGGATTTAACCTTCTTCCAGACCCCTCTGGTGGGGAATTATCTTCCTTGGGAACAAAAGGATTAGCCATGTAGAAACACAACTGTTCTTCTCCTGAAGTCTGCCACATCCCACCGATCCCACCGAAATTAGAGGATACAGCCAACAATAGGTTACTATTCCATGACCTACATTGTATCGGCTTACGTCTTCATCTTTCACGTTGCTCTTTATATATCTCCACCGTCGTAGACCTCTTGACTCTCCCCCATTCTTTGTTCCATTATCGCGCTTAATACTCATCCTCTTGACTGCTGACCACAAGCAAAAATAAAAATCTATTTTACGATCAACCTTAACAGTAGATAAAACCTATAGAAATCTCTTAAAAACGTCTTCCCCAGTGTGGTCCAGGCGCCGCCCGAAGACGGGAGAGGACTGATATCGGGTTATTAAATGCTGTGGGACTTAAGTCTTGTTCTATGAAAGGGTCTCAAGGAGCGGAGAAGAATCAATATCCTCATTAAGTTAGAAAAGGTAGGCCAGCGAGCCGCAAGGGACTGTGGTGGAACGTAACCGAGTTAGGGCTGTCATCTACAATGTATCCCGGGAAGGAACTTTCTTCTCCAATACGAGCTGCGTTCCTCGTCCTTGAGGGACTTCAGCGTATAAATAAAATGACCAAATTAATAAGACAGACCCAGAACTTCCTGTTTTTTCCTGTAAATTGAGACATCTGTTCTATATACAGAATAGAACAATGGAGCTCGAGGCGTCACCGCTCACGTCTTCTTGGCAATTGACAACTTAACTCAAAATTGCATGAAAGTACGGACTTCAGAAAAACAGTTTTAAGAGAAACGGGGCGACCATCACTTACAAACCCTTTACGGTTCCCAAAAAGTTATGGCCGGCTTTCCAGATACACGACCTCACTGCTAATTTCTACTTGATCGCCATCGGTGTAGCCCCTCAATGAATCAGGAAGAACAGGATGAATAAAGGTAAAAGTCGGCCCCTATAACCATGCTCATAAATATAGACAAATAATTGCCAAAATCCAGTGCTGGTGGTCAGATAGTATTGTTGTACTCGCCTCTACAGTCCTGGAGGCCTCTTCATATAGCTCTGTAAAATTCTCCAGCAATATTTTCTCACATACTTCGGAATTGGTTAGTGACCCCTTACTTCTCATCTCTTCCTCTGGAAGCTTTCAAGCCACACAGCAATAAATTTCAGATCACTGCACAAGCAAAAAGGTGATCCTACTAAGAGCAGAGTGAAGAGGCCTTCTTTTTGGAGGTTAATGTGGTGCGATGATTGATTGATGGCCACCATGGGAAGTGCCCAACAGAAGGAGCTCTACAGACACAAGATAAGAAGATGTTTTTTTTAAGGCAGAGATAAAAGGTCTTGAGGGAATGAAATGTAATCAAACATGTCCGGATAACATGCATGGATTACTTTGTGGAATTCCTGGGAGTGGAGGAAGGGAACTGACAACTACTCAGCACACTATTTGTTTGGAAAACTTCTACCATGGCAAAAATACAGTTCTTACCCTAGCTGAACTAATATGCAAAAGGTTAAGAATGTATCTGATATAATACTGTCCCTATGTACAAGAATATAACTACTATAATACTACTCCTATGTACAAGAATATAACTACTATAATACTCCTATGTACAAGAATATAACTACTATAATACTACTCCTATGTACAAGAATATAACTACTATAATACTACCTCCTATGTACAAAAATATAACTACTATAATACTGCTCCTATGTACAAGAATATAACTACTATAATACTACCTCCTATGTACAAGAATATAACTACTATAATACTACCTCCTATGTACAAGAATATAACTACTATAATACTGCTCATATATACAAGAATATAACTACTATAATACTACTCCTATGTACAAGAATATAACTACTATAATACTACTCCTATGTACAATAATATAACTACTATAATACTACACCTATGTACAAGAATATAACTACTATAATACTACCTCCTATGTACAAGAATATAACTACTATAATACTACCTCCTATGTACAAGAATATAACTACTATAATACTGCTCCTATGTACAAGAATATAACTACTATAATACTACTCCTATGTACAAGAATATAACTACTATAATACTACTCCTATGTACAAGAATATAACTACTATAATACTACCTCCTATGTACAAGAATATAACTACTATAATACTGCTCCTATGTACAAGAATATAACTACTATAATACTTCCCCCTATATACAAGAATATAACTACTATAATACTGCTCCAATGTACAAGAATATAACTACTATAATACTATTCCTATGTACAAGAATATAACTACTATAATACTACCTCCTATGTACAAGAATATAACTACTATAATACTACTCCTATGTACAAGAATATAACTACTATAATACTACTCCTATGTACAAGAATATAACTACTATAATACTACTCCTATGTACAAGAATATAACTACTATAATACTACCTCCTATGTACGAGAATATAACTACTATAATACTATTCCTATGTACAAGAATATAACTACTATAATACTACCTCCTATGTACAAGAATATAACTACTATAATACTATTCCTATGTACAAGAATATAACTACTATAATACTACCTCCTATGTACAAGAATATAACTACTATAATACTACTCCTATGTACAAGAATATAACTACTATAATACTACTCCTATGTACAAGAATATAACTACTATAATACTACTCCTATGTACAAGAATATAACTACTATAATACTGCTCCTATGTACAAGAATATAACTACTATAATACTACTCCTATGTACAAGAATATAACTACTATAATACTACTCCTATGTACAAGAATATAACTACTATAATACTGCCCCCTATATACAAGAATATAACTACTATAATACTGCTCCAATGTACAAGAATATAACTACTATAATACTACTCCTATGTACAAGAATATAACTACTATAATACTGCTCCTATGTACAAGAATAGAACTACTATAATACTACTCCTATGTACAAGAATATAACTACTATAATACTACCTCCTATGTACAAGAATATAACTACTATAATACTACCTCCTATGTACAAGAATATAACTACTATAATACTACTCCTATGTACAAGAATATAACTACTATAATACTGCTCCTATGTACAAGAATATAACTACTATAATACTACCTCCTATGTACAAGAATATAACTACTATAATACTACTCCTATGTACAAGAATATAACTACTATAATACTACTCCTATGTACAAGAATATAACTACTATAATACTGCCCCCTATATACAAGAATATAACTACTATAATACTGCTCCAATGTACAAGAATATAACTACTATAATACTACCTCCTATGTACAAGAATATAACTACTATAATACTACTCCTATGTACAAGAATATAACTACTATAATACTACCTCCTATGTACAAGAATATAACTACTATAATACTACTCCTATGTACAAGAATATAACTACTATAATACTACCTCCTATGTACAAGAATATAACTACTATAATACTACTCCTATGTACTAGTATATAACTACTACCCCCATGGTGATAGGAGAGTCTAGGGGGACATATAAGATGATATATTGCTGTCTGAGTTATTACATTTCACTTGTTTATTGCAGATTTTAGAACAATAGAGATTTGCCATTCGCCTGCGCCTTCCTCCCGCTCGATGCCATGCTGCAGGCAGGTGGGGGTGCATTTATTTCCACTCCAAGGGGCAGCTCAGAATGAATTGGTCTCGGCTCAAGCACTTGTGATTGGGTAATAATTGAAATAATAATTGAGATCTTTGCTTGTTGCGAGTAGACAGTATGAAGCAGGCATGGAGCCAGGAGGAGCTTGAAGGACAGAGAGAAATCAATGGCTCACAATTGAACACAAAGCAATATCTTGTGGAAATGCAGAAGGTGCTGAGAGAAGCATTTCTCCGGCATCGGGCCAGTTTGGATTGCAAGTTCCTTTGGGGATGGAATATCTAGACCTGTCTGTCAAGTGCAGCTTTAACCATATCGACTGCAGATAACCCTTTCCTGATTCCCATGGCTTCTCTTCTCTTGTATTGCGTATTTCTTTGTGATCAAAAGAGAAGACAAATTTGGAGGGGTGTGCTAGGTGCAGGACCTTATGTGATGTCTACCTTATAGGTCTGTGTATGAATTGCTCCCTAAATGCTGACGCCAGGGGACACCAGTGTGCTGGGCCAGGATGTGCTTTGTTTGTTTAGGATTGATTAGCCGTGTCTGGAAGGATTTTATAAAAAATCCATAGAGAACATTGTGCAAATCCCATCTAAGAACAGACACGACTAATTGATCTTGGTGAGACAGACACAGACCCCCAAATCAGCACAAATTGGATTTCATCTGGTGTTTGCTAAAAGAAGCCTGTCACCTGCACCCAGCATACCTCCCCGGTCCGCCGATGGGTAGGGTAAGATCACGTGGATATATTGCCAAGATGTACAACTGAGATCTTCAGAGTAATGTTGGCGTTGGCGCACACCCCGTTGGAGCAATAAGGGAAGCCCTAGCATTGGAATAGGAGCTCTGCCGCCAATGTTCATGTCCTCTAGAGGCTTCTGGGCTATGGAGACGGCTGCAGCAGCAACCCCACAGGCCAAAAACTGAGGCCTTCACTATGGATAGGTCATCAGCACGAAAAATTGATTTAGAGTTCTAAATGCCCTTCAATTCACATCTCCACATCCTATAAATGACCATTGACAACGCTGGTCCCAACTGCTGTAGGGAGCTATGTGTTGGTCCCTACAGGAGCTCTTCTGTGGATATTACAGGTGTAAGGAGCTCTCCAGTGAACGCCACGGGTGTAGGGAACTCTGCGGAGAACACTACATATGTAGGGAGCTGTGCGGTGAACACTACAGATATAGGGAGCTCTGCAGTAAACACCAAAGATATACGGAGCTCTGCGGAGAACATTACAGATATAGGGAGCTCTGCGGTGAATACTACAGATATTGGGAGCTCTGCAGAGAACACTAAAGATATAGGGAGCTCTGCAGTCAACACCACAGATATAGGGAGCTCTGCGGAGAACATTACAGATATAGGGAGCTCTGCGGAGAACACTGCAGATATAGGGAGCTCTGCGAAGAACAGCACAGGTATAGGGAATTCTGCGAAGAACAGCACAGGTATAGGGAATTCTGCGGAGAACATTACAGATATAGGGAGCTCTGCGGAGAACATTACAGATATAGGGAGCTCTGCAGTGAACACTACAGATATAGGGAGCTCTGCAGTGATCATTACAGATATAGGGAGCTCTACGGAGAACACTACAGATATAGGGAGCTCTGCAGTGATCATTACAGATATAGGGAGCTCTGAGGTGAACACTACAGATATAGGGAGCTCTGCGGAGAACACTACAGATATAGGGAGTTCTGCAGTGATCATTACAGATATAGGGAGCTCTGAGGTGAACACTACAGATATAGGGAGCTCTGAGGTGAACACTACAGATATAGGGAGCTCTGCGGAGAACACTACAGATATAGGGAGCTCTGCAGTGAACACTACAGATATAGGGAGCTCTGCGGAGAACATTACAGATATAGGGAGCTCTGCGTTGAACACTACAGATATAGGGAGCTCTGAGGTGAACACTACAGATATAGGGAGCTCTGCGGAGAACACTACAGATATAGGGAGTTCTGCAGTGATCATTACAGATATAGGGAGCTCTGCGGTGAACACTACAGATATAGGGAGCTCTGCAGTGAACACTACAGATATAGGGAGCTCTGCGGAGAACATTACAGATATAGGGAGCTCTGCGTTGGACACTACAGATATAGGGAGCTCTGAGGTGAACACTACAGATATAGGGAGCTCTGCGGAGAACACTACAGATATAGGGAGTTCTGCAGTGATCATTACAGATATAGGGAGCTCTGAGGTGAACACTACAGATATAGGGAGCTCTGCGGTGAACACTACAGATATAGGGAGCTCTGCAGTGAACACTACAGATATAGGGAGCTCTGCGGTGAACACTACAGATATAGGGAGCTCTGCAGTGAACACTACAGATATAGGGAGCTCTGCAGTGAACACTACAGATATAGGGAGCTCTGCGGAGAACACTACAGATATAGGGAGCTCTGAGGTGAACACTACAGATATAGGGAGCTCTGAGGTGAACACTACAGATATAGGGAGCTCTGCGGAGAACACTACAGATATAGGGAGCTCTGCAGTGAACACTACAGATATAGGGAGCTCTGCAGTGAACACTACAGATATAGGGAGCTCTGCGGTGAACATTACAGATATAGGGAGCTCTGCAGTGAATACTACAGACATAGGGAGCTCTGCGGAGAACACTACAGATATAGGGAGCTCTGCGGTGAATACTACAGATATAGGGAGCTCTGCGTTGAACACTACAGATATAGGGAGCTCTGCAGTGAACACTACAGATATAGGGAGCTCTGCGGTGAACACTACAGATATAGGGAGCTCTGCAGTGAACACTACAGATATAGGGAGCTCTGCGTTGAACACTACAGATATAGGGAGCTCTGCGGTGAACACTACAGATATAGGGAGCTCTGCGGTGAACACTACAGATATAGGGAGCTCTGCGGTGAACACTATAGATATAGGGAGCTCTGCAGTGGTCGCCCACAACCTATTACTATGCATTGTCCTAACCTTATTTGGGATTTGCCTAGTAAATGGTATACCTTAAATATTTAGTGGGAGAGGTGAAGGATTCCGCTAATGATGATTTATTCTAAGCAGTTTTCCTGGAGTCCCCCTTTAATTATGTTTTCACCTTTCTTTGCATGGTTATAGATGGGCGGTATAATGCGGCTCGCACAGTTTTGCCTGTGTTTCTGAAGGTCCCGGTCTTCTCCCTGTGTTGGTGATGAAGTACTACTCATCCCGTTAACAAAACAGCGATTTAGCAGCGGGGCCGGAGCGTCTCGGAGATATATCGCATTATCAGGCCTTTCTTGGCACATAAGTACATACCAGTGTGTGTTATAATTTAATATGGGCCGTGCTAGGAATGCGCAGTGTGTACACGGCATCCAGGAATGTGTCTACGCCGTTTCATAATGTGAGTAAACAATGGCGCTTCTCATCACAAGGCCTCGGGACTTTGAGCACATTCCCAGGTCACGGTGAAGGAGAGCCCAGGGTCAGATCTGAACTTGGAGGAAGAATAGAGCGCAAATATCGGCTGAATGTTCTCAGAGGTCCTGCTTATATAATACATTAACCCCATAGACCCAGAGCGGCTCATACTGCCGGGGTCAAACACGGAAATAGACAAGCAATGCCCAAGATGGCTGCCTTATTGTTTAGTCACCTGAAGGGTCTACAGGGTGAGGCCTAGTCATCTTCAGGGTCAGCGGAGTGTTGCTCAGTCACATGAAGGGTCATCCTGGTGATTCCCAGTAATCCCATATGTTGACACAACATTTCTAAGTTCCCCTGATTCAGTAGGTTATTATCAATGCGGCCCTCAGGTGTTTAGAGTACCAATGCTTTAGGACCCCAAGTGTTCCTGCCTAATGGTCTTCGTAAATTTTTCATCATTCCCATCTCACCGATATCCAGTTTTTATAAGACAATTTGGAACCTGTGAAATATTTGGGATTCCCATTCCCTACAGTATCAGGGGCCACATTATGCCAAGGATCGCTTGGAATCCCAAGGGCCAGCAGGAAGGAGTTAAGCCTGAGTGTAACGTGTAATGTCCTAGTGTTTAGCACACTCATTTCTATTTAATAAAGATTAATATAAATAGGATTTCCATTTTCGGACCTGGTGTGGCCGCCAGCGAGAGAATATTGGTATTTTAATTATATCGGCATAATAAAGCGGAAACACGGAGATACTTAATCTAAATCAATGTTCATGAAAGCAGCAAACGTGCAGCATCTCCCGCCCGCTGACAGCTCCTGACACTGTAATGTGAGTGGGGAGAAGTGACTGATATTAATGGTGCGGGCTGCAGGCTTCTCTCCAGTCATGTCTGCAGGGCGGCTGTCACATGCCCTCTTAACCCCTTCATGTGCTAGAGAAAATCGCCATTAGCAGCCGGGTCAATATAGTTTAAATTCAAGAATTCATCTTAGAAAGTTCATGTTTCACTCTTATAGATATTATCCATTGCTGCTTAACCTATCCTGGCTGAGAAATGTCAAGCCTACTGATAAAATATAACTACTATAATACTGCTCCTATGTACAAGAATATAACTACTATAATACTACCTCCTATGTACAAGAATATAACTACTATAATACTGCTCCTATGTACAAGAATATAACTACTATAATATTACTCCTGTGTACAAGAATATACTACTATAATACTGCTCCTATGTACAAGAATATAACTACTATAATACTACTCCTATGTACAAGAATATAACTACTATAATACTACTTCTATGTACAAGAATATAACTACTATAATACTACTCCTATGTACAAGAATATAACTGCTATAATACTACTCCTATGTACAAGAATATAACTACTATAATACTACTCCTATGTACAAGAATATAACTACTATAATACTACCTCCTATGTACAAGAATATAACTACTATAATACTGCTCCTATGTACAAGAATATAACTACTATAATATTACTCCTGTGTACAAGAATATAACTACTATAATACTGCTCCTATATACAAGAATATAACTACTATAATACTGCTCCTATGTACAAGAATATAACTACTATAATACTACCTCCTATGTACAAGAATATAACTACTATAATACTGCTCCTATATACAAGAATATAACTACTATAATACTGCTCCTATGTACAAGAATATAACTACTATAATACTACTCCTATGTACAAGAATATAACTACTATAATACTACCTCCTATGTACAAGAATATAATTACTATAATACTACTCCTATGTACAAGAATATAACTACTATAATACTACCTCCTATGTACAAGAATATAACTACTATAATACTGCTCCTATGTACAAGAATATAACTACTATAATATTACTCCTGTGTACAAGAATATAACTACTATAATACTGCTCCTATATACAAGAATATAACTACTATAATACTGCTCCTATGTACAAGAATATAACTACTATAATACTACCTCCTATGTACAAGAATATAACTACTATAATACTACTCCTATGTACAAGAATATAACTACTATAATACTACCTCCTATGTACAAGAATATAACTACTATAATACTGCTCCTATGTACAAGAATATAACTACTATAATATTACTCCTGTGTACAAGAATATAACTACTATAATACTGCTCCTATATACAAGAATATAACTACTATAATACTGCTCCTATGTACAAGAATATAACTACTATAATACTACCTCCTATGTACAAGAATATAACTACTATAATACTACTCCTATGTACAAGAATATAACTACTATAATACTACCTCCTATGTACAAGAATATAACTACTATAATACTACTCCTATGTACAAGAATATAACTACTATAATACTGCTCCTATGTACAAGAATATAACTACTATAATACTACTCCTATGTACAAGAATATAACTACTATAATACTACTCCTATGTACAAGAATATAACTACTATAATACTACCTCCTATGTACAAGAATATAACTACTATAATACTACTCCTATGTACAAGAATATAACTACTATAATACTACTCCTATGTACAAGAATATAACTACTATAATACTACTCCTATGTACAAGAATATAACTACTATAATACTACCTCCTATGTACAAGAATATAACTACTATAATACTGCTCCTATGTACAAGAATATAACTACTATAATACTACTCCTATGTACAAGAATATAACTACTATAATACTACTCCTATGTACAAGAATATAACTACTATAATACTACCTCCTATGTACAAGAATATAACTACTATAATACTGCTCCTATGTACAAGAATATAACTACTATAATACTACCTCCTATGTACAAGAATATAACTACTATAATACTGCTCCTATGTACAAGAATATAACTACTATAATACTACTCCTATGTACAAGAATATAACTACTATAATACTACTCCTATGTACAAGAATATAACTACTATAATACTGCTCCTATGTATAAGAATAATATTAGTATAATACTGCCCTGTATATATAGTATAACAGCTATTATTCTTCCTTCTATAGATTACGGCCATTTCTCTGTAGCTTTCTTCCTAATGGACATGTTTTGACTCAGTAAATGTAAGGACATATTCACATTCTTGCGGATTTATTTTTGTGTCTCTTCACCAGTCTCTTGCAGGACTCCATATTCTTGCAGCCATAGCACCACTATTAGAGATATTATAGATGTAGCAGTAACATACTTTGTATTGATGTATAGATGTCACATGTTCGGAACTGATTAACAGCGCAGAATATTGAGAACAAACCTTGCGGTGTGAATATGTCCTGACGTTTCAATATAATATAAAAGTATTTGGTGTTGGGCAGGTAGAGGGTTAATATCTCGCCATCTCTATGGCTGACGCTGAGTGAAGGGCCTCTCTATGAGGCGGTAATAGGGCTGGAATGGCCGCTCAGTAAAGGGGCTGTTGACCATCAAATATGTTGGAGCCATCAGGTCCAATAGCCTGAAGTGGCTGTTAAGTGTGGCTCGGAGATATTAAGGCAACGTATAAATAGCCCTCGCTTGGCCCGGCCGGCCGCTGAGTGCTGCTCTATAGCAAATGATCATTTGTTGTGCACTCTGTGTAATCGCCATATGAAATAAGATATCACCGCAACATCAGCGGCCCGTTCTACTGCCGGCCGTGTGCGCACTGTATAGCATAGTGCAGGGGAATTGTGCACCATCCACTAACACGTGCCCAGGTACAAGCATACCGCATAGCCTCCTCCATGTGTGACCGTCCTTGGAGGAACATTTATGGCTCTTATCCAGTTTTTGGGAATATTGGGGAGACCAGGACGGCGTCTCAAGTAGCGTAGAATATTTTTGATTTTAAGGAAGCCATGTTTGATCTGACTTTCCGTGTTTCTTCCCTGCTCGCTGCGTTCTGCTTAGAAGGATCCGTGACCTCCGCTCACCCCTCACTTTTTGCGTGTTAGACATATTTACGGCTTGGGGGTGAGAGCGGATCCTTCCCAGCTTCGTGTGCTTTATCTGCCAAAGGGAACTTTCTGCTATCAGAATTTTCTAATTCTTGTATCCCTGCAGTCACCGCTCAGGCCTTCACATACAATCTGTAGATTTCTTCCATCTCTATTAAGAAGTAATAATAAAATTAGATTTAAGATCCCTTTATATTTTTTGCGGTTGTAGCCCTGGGCCCCAGAGGGTAGTTGTCAGCGTCTGTGAGGGTGCTGTCACATGTGCCTGCTTCATTTGGTTTTCGTAACTTTCGCCTTGTAAAATGAGGTCAGTTACATCCGAAAAATTCCACCGCCCAATTGTTTTTATGTCTACAAAAATAACATAAAACTGTGTAAAATCAGCACATGTGAGGGCACTGTTAAAGGGGATGTTCCACAGGAGGGAAGGAAACGTATTTGATGGCTGAGACCCTACTGATCACAACATGGCTACTCCTTCTCTTTTCGGTGACGAGACCTGTTGCCCTTCCACTGAGCCTCTGTGTACTTTCTGTCAGTACGGCTATCATCTGTCTCCCACTTGAAATGGCGGTCCGCGTGAGTGACCATCACCCCGTTACCCCATACCTGGTACATGGGACACCTCATGGTCATTGGTGGTCGTAGTAGTGAAGCCTCCCCGATGAGATTCTTATCAGTTATCTGGTGGATATTGTGGGGTGACCCCTTTGACTTGTGATATTAATATTTTGGTGGCCCTCCCTTAAAGTTTTTGAATTTTTGGTGCCATCTGTATCATCTTATTGTATTGTGTGGATTTAATAATCCGGCTTTATTCGTCAAGGTAGCTGCCTGACATTGGGCTGCAGGAATATTACTTGCTATATACGATTACTCAATGGCCCTTTGTGTCCTCAGGCTTTGGCCTGTAGGTTGTCATTACTTGCCGCTAATGGCTGTGAGGTCATACAGCACATCGGCCTGTAAAAACATTTGCCTATTTTTGGTCTGTGCAGCGATACCTTGGTTTTTATCTGGTTTTCGAGATTGGTCTTGCATAGAGCAGAGTTCAACCTCTTCTAAAACTACTACTCCAAGCATGCCCTGTTGTGTAATCACATCAACCACATCTGGCCAGTAGGGTTGAGCGATCGGGATCGTAAAAGATCAGATTCTGATCGGCGATCGAGTAAATTTCACAATCGCGATCTGAATTCTGATCCCGATCTTTTTCAGCGGGATCGAGGTCGGAAGTTATCTCAAGATCGGCTCAACCCTAAAAGTGACTTTTCCCATAGAGAAGCATTGACTAGGGTTGAGGGATCGGAAAAGATCGGACTCCATTCGGCGATCGAGCAAATTTCACGATCTGGATTGATCAGAAATCGGATTTTAAAATCGGTCCTGAAATCTCAAGATCGGCTCAACCCTACGGACCAGCCATAGGTTGGAAACCACGAATTGTGAGTCATATTGTCTGTGTTATCATAGCCAAGACCAACCTCCCCCATGGTCCCGGGATCCCCAGTTCCTTGTCTTCCATAGATGTTATTTTTTAACATTAAATGGCTAAATTTGTTGTTAACGCTGAAATCCGTACTCCGAGTATTAATCCGATAATGAGGAGCAAAAAAAAAAAAACCATTTCATTAAACAGGTGGAGTGAAGCTATCCGGGGCCCGGCACATCTGTTTGGCGCCCATGTAGAATACGCGCTATTTTTATGGGATTTTGCCATGGAGAACAATTACTTTGATTACGGGATTATCAAGGGCTTCTCATTTCCTTGGACATCTGTCGATTTCGAGACTTTCCTGGACACTGATCTTTGCCAAGGATGCGTTCGAGGAAAGAGGCTGTTTTTTTTCCTCTTCATCGTAGGTGCCGCTCTGATGTTCCACCTGTTGTCCGCTCGGTATAACCCAAGGCATTTATATGCAGATTACAAATGAACATATGTTGCTGAGAGAAGTTAAATGGCAAACACGTATCAAAGGCTTTTTTTTTTATTTCAGAGATTGACTAAATTATATTTTTGGATTAATGAAGTTGCGGGTCGTTAACTCCATCTCCTCCGGATACTTGTAGCCATAAATCATCGAGACCTCTCCACTGATGTTCTATCCAATATGATCCCTTCTACGCGGGTGCATGCCGTCACAAGAGTGGTGCTCGATACTAGATATTGGTCCCATGAGAAGAAGGGTTTTTGGGACTATAGGATGCACCAATTTTATAATTATATCTTCCCTGGTGGCCTAGGGTAGTGAAGGGGTTAATGTCACTAGTCCTTATAATCTAGAGTAAGAGTATGGGCTAATAGTTGGCGGCCTTAGGATATGGTATATCTATGGGTAAATGTTTTATTCCCTGCCAGTCTGGAGGAGATGGGGATCATACCTGGTGGAGAAGGATATATGAGTATATAGATTTTATTCCCTGTTAGTCTAGGGGGTGTGGGGGATAATTCGTTTTGCTCTAGGATATGAATGTATATAATTTATTCCTTGTGGTCTGGGGTATGAAAGGTATACATGTATTATTTCCTGGTGGTCTACCATAAAATAGGGAGTTTGCACCCAATGTTCTAGGGTAAAACACATCTGATTTCTTCCAGAAATGGTGCTACACTTGTGTCTAGAAGTTGTAGCTGGTTTTGGTTCCTGGCTCCATTGACTTGACTTGAATGAGCCACAGTCCCACACATGACCTGTGGACAGGTGTGACACTGTTCTTAGTATGAGACAGCCTTGTTATTGTAATCCTGGACTTCCCTTTTAACAGCTGTGGTCTAGGGTATGTGAGAGGGTTCCCTGGTGGCGTAGGGTAAAATGACTAGCCTGGATCGGTTGCACAGTTCTCTCTTGGGCAGCACAGTTCTCTCTTGGGCAGCACAGTTCTCTCTTGGGCAGCACAGTTCTCTCTTGCACTTCTCTTCTCTTATTGAGCAGATCAATTTGTGCGCTCTACCCAATCATCTAGGAAACAGCTTGGCAATGTCAGCTTCCCCTGACTGCAGACAATAAGGCGCACGCTTCTTCAGGTCCATCTCTGATTCTTTCCCATTCCTTTCTAGTCAGTGAGCGCAGCTGGTGATAGTAGAAGTGTCTTGCGGTGGATTTGACTTTCTCCTCCTTCTGCTCCACTTCTGCTGGGACTCCTGGCTGTAGAGCTTAGGGAATCGATACACTACTGCGCTAAGCCCGTCTGACAAGGGCTGATCTCCTGGGATTAATGCACTAGGAGTCCTTTCAGCCGCAGCTTACGTGGATGTGCTTATAGCAGTCAGCGGTACGAGACGGTGGGACCTTGTCTTATGGGACTTTATTTCCACGGCTTGCACCGCCGCACTTCTAAGACAGGGTGACGTTCTTAAACCGGAGCTGTCACTCTCCTGACCTTGTGAGATTTTCCTGAGGAGTTCAGTCAAATGTTTGACTTCTTTTCTTACTTTAATGAGGTCTCGACTATAATGTTTATGTGAAATTTATAAAAATGTAGGCCGGGGCGGGGGGGTTATTGGAGTTTATCTTCTTCGAGATGTCTTGTGAAGCTTCTGTTGGAGCAGACTACAGTGCAGCCTTTGTTTGGGCCATATGATACATCCAAGCCCCGAACAGACAGACACAATCGCTTATTAACCCTCTGGAAACCGCTGAAGATTTTAATTGATGTGTTTTTCTCAGGGCTGAGTAGTCGGTCGGCCAAACCATCAACTCCTGACTCCGACTCCTTCATGAATGGCTCACAGTCACGACTAATGAAGATCCTCCGAAACATAACAATAATATTCATCTAATGAATTATATACCATTAATATTTGTAGAATCGAATTCCAAATTCATAATTTTTATCTCGAGTTCAGAGACGTAACTTTTTTCTGACTTCACCCAAAATTGGTCCCAACTCCGACTCCACGGCCCTCAAGGCTTCAATGATCATGTGTTTCCAGTCTTTGGCCCAACATCCTTGCAATAAAGCCTTGAGGCAATGTGGCCAGAGGAATACTTCTTAAAGGAGATGTCCTTCCATGGGGCACTATTGGCAAAATCACTTGTGAGCCCTACTAGGTATGGCGAGTTACGACATCTGTAAAGTATAGTTGGCACTATGTACATACGAGACATATATGAGGTCCTCTATAAACCCCCCTGTGGGTTTTTTATTTAACCCTAGATGGTCCCCAGTGCGCCCACTATAGACCACTATGAGTATGACCACTGATCTTCTGTATTCTGAAGAACCTTACATAGCTCCTGAAGTCATGTGACCGGTCCCTGCTACATTTTATGTAACTTTTTGACTTTGGTCCTCTATTCTTGCTGCCTTGTTCACTCACAGTACTTAGTCTAGTACATTCTTAGTCTGTTACTCGCCCGGCGCCCTTCATTTCTGAATATGACGCCTCTTTCTTATTTTTAACTTTCAGCTTTGTTTTTTCTGTCTGGAAAGAATCAAGTAAACTTGGAAGAGAAAAACTAATAATCCCCCCCCCTCGCTCCCCGTCCCACCTCCTTCAGCAATAACAGGGTTGTAGCCTCAATAAACTGTTTTTGTAAAAATCATGAGGTTTACTTATCTGGGCCATGTGATGACGGAGGAATGTGGGATGTAAATGGCCGCTGTGTGCACTGCTGGCCTGGAGGGGGTTAGGGGCAGATCAGCCAAATAGCCCCCCCCCCCCTCCAGTCTGTGTATTTCCTTCCCCGGGTCCTCAACAGCTGTTTAAAGGAATTCCATCTGTCCTCCAGCTTGTCATAAGGATTTGCTCAAGCAGCTGCCCCACAACTGGCTGTGCGACCTGCGCGGCTGTCACTTTCCTGGCTAATCCTCCACACTGTGTCGCTTCCAACAGCTTTTCAGCGGGGCGCATGCAGAGGATGGAGGCTCATAGAGGCCGGGCGCAGTGGTGTGTGAGGGCTCAGGCTTGGTGGGAGAGCGGATCCGAGAGCTTGTTATTATGGACTTAGCCCTCTATATATCGTAAAAAAGGAGCAATTATGGGATCAAGCGATTGTCATCTATTATGAGCGTTATTAAAGGGATTGTCCTGTCGGCAAAAGTAACATTGGACCTCTCTTTATGGTGCCACGTGTAGCCACTCAGGAGAGAAGGTCCTTATGTGTCTTTCTCCATCCAGGTTCCCCTTGCCATGTTCTTTAGGTTTCCGTACCCAGTAGTACTTGAAGATACAAGTTCTTCTTGGGGGGGATCTTACAGACAATTCTTCTTAGGAAAATGTATGCAGATTAGCTTTCCACCACAATGATGGAGCGGTCTATTTGAGGGGAGCTAATTTGCATACTTTTTCCCAGGGAGCATTGCCTACCCCAAATGGATCTCTACAAGGAGAACCGATGTCTTCAAAGATGTCTCCCCCTGACAACCAAAACTGTTCTCTAGACTGATAACGGACAAAAACTCAACAGTGTTGTCGCTGATTTCCCGTGCGGGACTGAGTTTCCTTGAGTCCACCAGCAAAAATTATCTGGGGGCCCATTCTGCAAGAACTCCTATGGACTAGACCATGGTACCCTTTAGATATGTGTGTCGTCTTCTGGACCACTATTGAGTTTGGGTCTGGGCCCATCGGAGGGTCTTTCACTATTCATACACTGTCTCCAGGCTCTTTAATAGATTTGATGTTGACTTATAGTCTAGTTACGTATAGGTGGCGCCAGAGAGACTGGTTTCTTCCAATGAAGTAGGGGCCAAGTAGGGTGTAGCACCGAATATCCAAGGACCCCTCCGCACCCTTATGGTCTATGTGGGATAGCATTCTTTTTATGTTATATACAGTAGATGATGGTCCAATTGAAAGCCGTTATAAAGGGGACTATAGGGTTGGTGGCCCATTAAACGTTGATTTGGCCGCCTCTGTCAGTCACACAACCTATACATATGTCGGGTTGTGTCTTACATACGTGCTTTATCTATTATTACATTTTCAGTATTCCGGGTTCTCCTTCGAGCCTGTTCTTTTTGAGCCGATAATGTTGAATTTTGAGACGAAACGAGCGACGAGGCCGATGTCCAGTGAAGGGAAAAAAGAAGAACACAGGAATATAAAAAGAAATAAGACTTTGGCCCAAGCAGGTGGAACGGAGCTGTGCCGCCAGCACACAAGGCCTCATTCTCTTGTGCTTTTCTCTGGCTGCTCTCGGTCCGTGGAACGGTGAAGGGTTTTTCTGAAAAGGTTGCCGCATGTGTTTGAGGCAGATAAGCCCCTGGCTTTGAAGTGTGGCCACGTCGAGCGCCCGCTCCTGTTGCTGCTGCCAGTCACGGGGAATTAATCACTACCGCAGAGAGATAAGAGGCGCAGAATATCGTCACATTCTGAACAAGGACGGGGGGCAACAACAACTACCCGAGCCCCTCCACCACCGGTTTTATTTTTAATTTTTTTTTTCTTTTTGGCATCACTTTAACACATTCCAAAAAACCTGTACAAACCTTGGAACGAAGCGATTTTTTGCAATTCTGCCTAGTCTAGGCAATCCTCTGTGAGCTACACAAATCGGCTGCACACGCGTCTCTCCTGTCCTGATCGTTTGTTGCAGGGGATCGTAACGTCTTGGGTCTGCACGGTTTCCAATATTTTCAATTGTTGACATCGAGAAGACATCTTGAAAAGGGTGAGGGCTATATTAATGGAACCCCCAGGATTACTAGAAAGGACATCCCCAGTCTCAGTGGTTGGACCTCCACCAGTTGCTCAAGCAGAGGAGCCTAGCCACGTCAGTCAAACCCTTTACCACTTTCGGGAATTTGGGCTTATTTCCAGTGTTCCAACCCTCACCAATTGCTAGAATAGATAACCCCAGTGTGGACCCCATTAAATTCTAGAATAGTAGACCCTGGTCTCTGCAATGGAACCCCAATAATCACTAGAACAGGGTTAGACTCCTGCAAATATAACATTATAAATGGGTTTGGCCAGAGTACCCCTTTTGGCTTTGGTGATGAACCCACTTTCTTAAAGGTTAGTTTTCTACACTGTTCTTGGTTCAATGTTTTGACCCCCTTAAAAAAATGAGTGTCTCCATGCCCCTTGTCCCCATCGTCGTCTTCACCCTCAGCAGAGATAAGCGCCTCTTCACAGAAGTGACAAACCATTCCTAAGCGTTCCCCCTTAAAAGCTGCGTTACTAATGACTGCGATTAATCTCCGTCATTTCGCTAATCATAATTAACTAGATGCCAGGAGTTTGCAGGGAAATCCAAATACTAATAAACTATGAATTATTACAGGATGAGCCAGCTGAACGGGGTGTGCCAGGCCCGAGGATGCCCAAACTTAGAATAAGCCGTATCCACCATGCAAGGAAGCCAAAAAATGTCTCAAAATATTGTCTTAGTATTCTTCTGTGAGTAACTTACTGATAGGTGTAGCACGGTGAGCGCAGATAACATGACATTGAGTTGATCTGTGCCATCCTTCAGTACTTTGGAGGTTTCAGAGAGTAACGGCACCTTTAACATAGTGGTTATGAATATAACAGGGTCTAGACAACTGGATATCCCACTAAGAACTTGGGCGGCAGAAGTTTGGCTTTGGGGTGATGGGATCTTGGCACGCTGACTTATAGAAAGTTCCTATGTAACCTTGTGTTAATGTGGTGCTAGAACCTTGAGACCTTGGAATACCGATATCCTGGCACATCAACACTTGGTGGTAAAACTTTGACTTCTCGGCACCAGGACCTTGATGTAATGGAATCTTGATGCATGATGGGTAAGAGTCGTTGGCATACCGATACTTGGCCTTGACCTCGGCACGCCATCACTTATTAGACTTGGACCACAAAACTTTTGGGACCTGAATCTTAGTACATGGAAACTTTGAGCATGCATGGTACAACAGGAATTATTGGACCTGGACTTTGATGAACTGGAAACTTGGAACACCAAACATCTGGGACTGAATTTGGCACGTTGATTTTTGGCACTTTGGAGTGCCAAATTAATGGGATAGGCATATTGACACTTGGACCTTGGTTTGCCAACGCTTATTGGACTTGAACAATGGTGCATCAAAAACTTGCCCTGAACACCTGTAGATCCTGGACCTTGGCGCTTGGTTTCTCGCCATGGTTCCTTGCTGCACTGAAATTTTGTTTTTGCATTTCAGGTGTGCCAAAACCTTTAACCTGCTCATACTTATGGGACTTGAGCCTTGGCGCACTCTTGCAGTTCATCTTGGGTGCCATCTCATGGATACATTGGTTGGTTGATCAGAATTTATGATGATCGCTGATGCCAACCATAGCACAGAAGAAGGCCCATGATACTAGTGAGGTCTGTTTTTGTAATTTTCTCCACTTCCCCATAGTCATCATCTGGTGCTCGTGGCCGTGTAATTTTTCTTTTATCTCTTTAGCATAATTTGCTTTCTCACTGTAAATACTCGTGTAATTCTCAGGTTCCCATTCGGCAGGCGCCGCCGTCCTCCTCCCATCTCTATTATTACTCCACAATATCCTTTGTTCTGCCTTCCTTAGTCTCCATTGACCCACATTTCGAATCCTCGGCTAAGTTACTTGCGTTTACAAATTTCTTTATTTTCCCCTCATTAAAATATGTAATTTGACAGCTGTAGCCAAAGGGTTTCATTGAACAATTTTTATTTTTTATTTTTTTTTAGCTCAGATTTATCCTTTTTTTTTTTTTTTTTTTTTTTTTTTTCCGTCTCCCTCGACTGGCGCTTGTTACAGCTCAATTATACAATTACCCCAGAATTCTCGCGTAGAAAGATCTCACAGAAAACAAAAATATATTTTAATAGACATTTTATTCTGTTATCAGCTGTGCCGATCCGCGCCGTAATTGGGAAAACAAACATGTCTGTGACGGCGGGAGGGGAGAGACTTCACCCATCTAATCTCTCCATGAAATCTTGTTCCCCAGATTAAGACGCAGCTCCCGATTTCATTTGCGGCATAAATTTATGTGTTCGGTTCTAAATCTGATTTTGTGGCCGCCGATGAAATATTTATATGGCGGGTGTAGCATTTAAAGGGATAGCAACACTGTGGCCGCGCCAGCCAAATTTCTGGAATCGGGTGAAAATGAAGATGTGAAATATTTGACGTGTAGTATCACTTTAAATTAAAGTGGAATTCTAGGATTGTAAAAGATGGCGGTTTACTTACAAAAGCGGCACCACCCCTGTCCACAGGTTGTGTGTGGTATTGCAACTCAGCCCCATTTAATACCCATGGTTAGATGGGATACAGTTTCTGGAAAAAAAAGCAGCCATGTTGTTCTAACCTTGCACATCCCCTTTAAAGGAGTATATTGGCGCTATGATATTTAGCTCCACTTTCCCTACTGCGATGATAACATTGCGACCATCAGTCACAAATCCAATGAATAGGGTCAGGCTGCAATACCAAACCCAGCCACTATACAATTCATGGCGCTGTGCTTGGTATATAGTGTAGAGGCCGCAGCCTTCCGTCTCCTAGGTATATTGTATACATGATATCTTCTCTGGTGTCTCCTATAAATGAAGGAATATTGACCAGGCTCCCTCTGGCACCCCCATGTTTTCCCCGAGACAGGAAATCTTCCCGGATTTTCTAGATGTTTTTGTGTCACCTACGTGTAGCTCTGATCGTTATTCGCTCGCTTTCTCCTCCTTTCACGGCTCATTTCTTCTCTAATCACCAATGTGGCCGCCATCAATCTCCTGCCTTCAGTTCGATACGTTTTCTACGACCTAATCATTTACAATAGTCTTATTTTTCATGGCCATTGGACCACTAGGGGGAAGCGTTCCCCTTGACATATGGAACCAAATGAATATTTGTCCTCACCTTAAAGGGAGTGTTGTCACCAGAACCAGCACATGAACCAGCTCTGCAGATAGATAGGTTAGGGTCCCCTCAATCATACAGTGTTTTCCCTATGTAAATCGCTGCCTCTGTTACTGAGATATCACCATTTTGTCCTTATGCAAATTAGCTGTTTGGAGCAATAGCGAGGCCCTCATTGCTCCAAAGGACCATTTGCATATGGTAAAAATGTTTTTTTCTTGGCAATGGAGGCAACGATTCACATGGGAAAAACACTGTATGATTGAGGGGACCCTAACCTGTTGATGTGCTGGTTCTGGTGACAACACTCCCTTTAAGGTGGAGTTTTCCTTTAAATTCATAAGCCATGTCACTGCTGCATTTCCTAATCGTGAGTCCTGTGACGTTCTCCTGCTCAGGACAATATGTTTCCTGCTTCCCTCCGAGTCGTCACATCGTTCCTGTACTATTGATTTATCTTCCATTTAGGTGCGGAGTTATTTCTGCTTTTTCGCATTTTTGATGTGGCTCCAGAAGCTTCTGACATGGCTTCACGCTTGCATTGCTTCCTATGTTTACATTACTGTTTCTGAAAGCCGAGGCCAAAACTTTGACCGAAAGTTACAGGATGGAGACGGTGAAGTACAAGGGTTCCTGCTCCCGCAGAGGTGGCGGCCATCTTGTCTATTGTATTATTAGAGGAAAATCCAATTCACAAGATCACACGTCACAAAAGTCCAGGCCTACGGTTATGAGCATTAGATTGAAAGTTTTTAAACCAATTTTTTAAGTTTTTGTTTTTCACGATTTTCAGTCTAACCACTAAACCTAATAATAGACTGCAACAATAACTTCATTTATATCACCGTCAGGATTACCATAGTAGATAACACCACTGCGCCATCATGACATCACTGCTGACCATAGATGATGTCATAGCTATAAGGCTTTATTCACATGAGTATAAACGGACCCAACTGGTCACTGATCTTACAGGGGGCTACAAGGGGCCATTGCCCAAACCCTGCTTATATAAACCAATCCGCTTCCCCTATGTACACGAAATACCCCATTTATAAAAGGTGTCTAATATAGCAACCAATCGGAGCACAGCTTTCATTTCACCGAGGCGAGTAAAGAATTGGAAGCTGCGGTGTGATTGGTTGTTATGGACAACGAGGATTGTTTTTGACAAATGAGGCCTTTTTCAAACGACCACATCTTTATTGAATCCCGTTTGTTTGCCGACATTGTCCCTGTTTCTTTAAATCCACTTGGGTTCCTCTCCTTTCATTAAGTGCATTTGTTTAGCAAAACTGCCTAAAAATAATCCCGGGTTGATGTTATCGGGCGCTGGCGCTGAATCAAAGCCGAGCCTCTCATTAATCCGGGCCTGTGATTTGTTTGCGTCCTGGCATATATTTCCATCCTAATGAGCGAGCTCTGGGGGGAACCGAGATCCCAGCGCCAAACCTCGGGGCCGATCAGTGGCCACAGGCTTCCCGAAGGGGGATGACACGGCTTTGACATGCCCACATCTCTCCATCTTGATGCCTTCGAGGTTTCGCTTCGGTCTTCAGGCTCAGTCACATTTCTGCTCAGGTTACTTTTGCTTTAATTAATAGGAGCTTTTTTTTTTTTTCTAATTTTTCCTCACAAATGAGCCTTAAACTGCCAAAAAAACCCCTCCAACCATAGAGGAAGAGAGCGGGATGTATCGTCTTCTAGACGCTCGAGGAGTGGCATCGGAGATCTGGAGAAAATGGCAGATTAAATAATAAAATTTGTGGGGAATTTTTGGAACAATTGGGATGATGTCCCTTACGGATATTTTAGTACTTTTGGGTTCCAGGTGAATTTTTTTTTGTTACTCCATCTACTGAGAACAGTCACGTGCCCATTATATCCAGTCGTATAAAGTCTCACATTTTGTCTCATGTTGGTGTCTATTATAGGATAAAATGGGACATTTTTTGGATTTTTGTGGGCTTGTCACGGACCGTTTTGCCTGTAACTTTTGGATCCTTGTGGTTTCCGATATGACATGGAGATTTGGATGTAATTTTGTAGATAATTTGCATATTTTTAGGTTCTCACGGGGCATTTTATTTACATTTTTCTAGTGTGGTTTTTTTTTTCTTTTCAAAATGTGAATAAAACGCTCCATGTGAACACAGCCTGAATTAGAGACCCCTCCACATATTTCCATAATTGATTCGGAATGAAGCGGTCTATACAGACTGTGGTAACCTTGGCATGGCCAACATTTTTTGTTTAACCCATTTTCAAAGCGGTGACGTCTGGTGTCTATGAGAGGTCTGTGAAAACTGGTGCAGTTTGGGTAAAATGTCAGTTCCAGTAGTGTTCCCCACCGCACCCCGGACCTTTTTCCGGTAGAAGTCCTCACCACATGTGACCACTGACTCCAATCAGCAGCCTAGGGGAACGGGACGTCACTCATAGACTTCACCTGTCATTTCCTGCGCCCTTTTCTTAGGCCGCTGCATCTGCCAATTGGCCTCAGTGGTCATGCACGGCGAGGATTCCAAGAGCTGCAGGGCCAAACCGCAGCGGGAGCGTGGGTTTTTTTTTGTTTAACACTTTCCTGGAGAACCCGTATAAAAAAAACCCCCAAAAACTTGTGTTACTAAATAAATTTGTGACGCAAAATTAATATGTATATATAAAAAAAAATTTTAAATTCCCCCAATTTTTTTTGCTTACGTTCCAAAAAGTTTTTGCAAGAAAGACCGTAAAAAATAAAAAAAAATAAATAAAAAATGAACGCACTTCAGTGTTACATCACTTACTAATAACTTTGCAGAACAAAAGTAACAATGTAAAAAAAATTTTGAGTTGCATCTGTCCAATTGTTTGGCTCCCCTTAGCGTCGTCCTCATTCCGTCTCATCGCCGTCCTAGAGATCTTTCCCATGCTCTGCTGGAACGCTGAGCATAATGTCACCCTGACAAGCCGTACACACATCTCACGTCAGGGCGCCCGAGTGGGGGCTTCACAGTCTATTGTGTTAATATTTGCTTTTTCCTCTGGTGCTCGCCTATCTGCCATCCATGTTTAATCATTGTAAAGCTACTCGCATTGGCTCCTGCACCGCGCAATCCTTCACGCTGCAGCGATACTCACTTCACGAATGTCAAGTTGCTGCAGCGATTGTAATGTTTTGTTTGCCTAATACTCCATGTGTTTGCCCGTGTCCGTCTAATCTTTTTAATAGCGTTGGGACTTTATCTGAAGGGCTCAATAGTCTGTTTATCAGCCACTGCTTCCTCCATTGCAATAAACACGACTGCGGCCCTGTAGTGATTTGGATTAGCGCAGAGTATTGACCGAGAAACGATGAGCCATGCTCTGGGATCTCACAATCTGTAATTAAACCGCATTGTTCAGAGAATCGCCAAACTAATTAAAACCTGCTACTATTAACGCTTTACCCGCTGCGTTTTATTAATATTTAACTTGTATTTCTAGGTTTTAATGCCCATTTGCCCCCCCCCCCCCAAAAAAAAATAAAAAAATAACAAACTTTTTTGGAAAATAAAAGGCTAAATGGTGTTATTTTTTGTTCTTTTCCCGTACAGATCCTGGTTGACTTGTCCGGACCGTCTTCCCATACCACTCAACAGTACGAAAATGTCCTAGTCCACGAGGGGAATGCAATCCTACGGGATCTGGTGCTAAGTCCTGATCGACAGTTCATCTATGCCATGACGGAAAAACAGGTAATGGATGAGTTCCATCAATGTGTAGGGAACTTTTTGAAGGTTGGTAGTGCTGGACTTTTTGGGTGTTGGGAATTGGATGTCTATTTGTTGAGAATATGAAGGCATAGTCATCAATAAGATCACTGATCCCCAAACTAGTTGTCCAATTGTCAAGATTACGGCAGTGTTTGGGAGCCAAAGATAAGGATTTCTGCTGAAAGGTGAAAGTATAAAAAGTATGGAAGTTATCAGTCAATAATGGCCGCCATGGTGTGGGATGTGACGCTCCTATGGACCATGTGTCGAGATGATACTGGAACGCTCATGGTTACCATTAATGTTTGTTGGTCACCCAAGGCATCAGAAGTAACTGAGATGTGGCCTCAGAGTATATTAAAGACTCGAGAAGTTTTTGAGTTATTTTAAGTCCCACTTATTTTATTTTAATCTTGTAAAATTAGTAGGACATCTTCAAGGAGCACTGTCTGCAATTGTAGAGCCTATCTGGTAAACAACCGGTTTCTTAATATACTTGAGGTTGACTTTGGTTATTCTCAAGTCTTGTAGACTTTGCACAAACTTTTTGAGAAGTTCTTCCCATCCTTCGTGTGGTTTAACGCAGTCCTGCTGAAGCTGTCTCCTTCCCAAAGCTTGTAGGCTAGAAGATGAGAGGCCTTTTTTGAGTGTCACTCCACATTTCCGTAGCCAGCTGAGTAAATTGTGAGGCTGCCAAGCCTTCCCACCACGTTTCTCCGCTTCTTCTCTACCTGCTCGAGTTCCCTCTGTTGATTAAAGAGCCATCTACAAACTGACTTACAGCTGCCTTCCTTCCTTCCCAAGGAGCTGTCTCCTGAAAAATATATATTTGAAGGAGAAAAGTAAGCAAAGTGACAAGGAATTGTCAAGCCCAGGTAGCGTCATTAAGATGTGAGATGTGGCGTCCTCGTTGGGTGCTGAGTCCTCATGGTGGGAGATAGCAGGATAAGATGCTAGGGATGTTGGTGGGGGTTCCTTCAGGAATCTTTTTCATCGTTAGCCACGTACGTTTGCCTCTTGGTTGGAGACAAGATGGGTGACAGCTCTGCTCTCCGCCTCGGTTCTCCTTTTGATGGCAAATGATGCACTGGTAGGGTTTCGAAGATAGAAGACGTTTCAGGGTCCTCCATTGCCAGAAATGTGACAGCCTATGTTCCTGCTCTACCTGGTTTCTCCATTTCTTACTTGTGTACGAGGAGAACATTCCAAGATGCAGGAAACATCGATGACAGCTGTGGGGGTGTTCACACCTTAGTTCAACCCCCCCAAGAGATTTCTTCGTTGCTTTGTAGGGTGTCATATAAATAGCCACCAAACATGGTGCAGATCAGCACCTGAAATCTCATAACTATCTATTACGTGCAAATGTGACAACACGTAGACTCCTACAGAAAAAAAAATAGGATAAAACAGACCCTTAGAATGCAAATATCCTCGTAATAACCATATGCCACCTTCTTGCATCGTCTTAAGTTTATAAACAATGGATTTATTAGACAAAAATAAGGAACTTTTTGCTTTTCTGTTGGTCACAATGGAAACCATAGTTAGATGTACCGACACCTACAATGTCCTGTAGTTCGCATTCAGGCTCGACAGCTGCTGGGGCCAAATTGTTCTATACTTTTGACAGTAGCATCTGCTGTAACAGAATTTTAATAGAGAAGATAACAAAAATAAATACTCGAAGGAAAAGTTTGTTCCTTGAGCAAAGCTTCTAAAAAAAACAAAAAAAACCCCGCAGAGTATGTGATACAAATGGTGAGGGAATGAGGCCTGTTGGCGAGAAGATTCTCTCCCGAGACCAGATTCCGAGTTACATCCCAAGAACATCCATCAGATACAGAACAGGAGGGTCCAAAGATGTGGTCGATGGCGTCTGATCATGAGTGATCCACCTGGAGAGCAACCGATGAGGTCTTGTCTTTTCCAGTTCATGGTCAAGTATTTTTGAGGAGATAGAAATTCGGGTCAGGATAAAGATGCAGCAGAGATTCATTTGTCTGGTGCAGAAGACTTTGGGTAGACCTTCTACATTGTTCATCCAGTTTGTGCCAAATTTCCATTATGGTGAAGGAGTTGGAATAACTTGTACCAGTTACGTGACAGTCGCCCTCCCATCGATGTGAATGACGAAACTTGGGCAGAGAGAAGAGCTGTGTGACGGCAAAGTGATCGTAAAACTCAGGCCTTGACCAAACCATAGAATTGAATAAAAAATTTAGTTTTGTTCCATCTGTATCGCCATATTATATTAAAGTATCTTGAAGAAGACATTGGCCCTTGGAGTATACTTCCTAACAGGGTCTATTCCTTCACGTATTAGAACCACGGAGAGCTTGTCTGCCTGGAAGACTGTATCATAGGGAATACAAAAATATTTCCTGTAGCCTACCCCCTGGCAAAATCTCTGCCGCAGTTTTGATAACACCTATATTTTTGCACCCCTCCCTGTACTCTCCACCTGGCCATGGTGTTGTGTCTTTGCTCCTTACTCCATCCACATTATTGTGAAGCGATTCATTAGCGGCCAAGACTTCTACAAGAACTAACACTTTCCCGTGACTTCGTCTGCAAATTGTTGTTGGCGGCGATGTGCCATTTGCCACAGTTCCCCCGTGCCCCTGGCAACGGTATACCCGATCCATGCGCCGTTTCCCAAACAAAGGCAGCATGCTCGCTCCTTGCCGACCCGCACATGATATGCCATTTTAAGGCGCTCACTCTGTGCATCTAACTCTGCCCACTCACTTGCGCGAGGCAATCGGAGAACGGCTCAAGGACCTGTGATGACATCATCTCAGGTCCTTTAGCCGCTGGCGAACATAAATTACTTGTTAGCGGTCGTGTAGTCCTTTATTTACCGGGATAATAAGTAGCCTGTGTTTCCTTCCAGGTTACAATCTTTGTGTGCGACAAATGTCAGGCAAATCCGTTCAGCTGTTTTTGCGTGTTTGAGGAACAAACATCCAAACCCACAAACTTTCACATTTATAATATTAAAATATTCATGAAAATTCAAAAATACCCAAACAGAGGAAAGTCTCCATTCAGAGGTAATCCTCTCGCAGTCCGGCCCCCTGCTTTTATAGCTTACGAAGAAAATACGTTTTGGTCTAATAATAGAATTTTAATCCAATAATAAAAAGTTAATGCTAAATAACGCAAAAGTTTTTGAATATTGAAGCTTTATTATTTATTTTTTTATTTTTTAAACTCTCTTTATCCCTTGTCTGCTCCTACTTGAACTCCGCCATGCTGCGCGACTCTCCCCCTTTGTTAATAAAGTGAAATATTTGATCGGGGGTTACAGTTATCTGGGCAGCGGAGAATGTAATTAAATGCACAGTTGTAAGCGAGCTGGAAGGGCCATGAAGGAATGAAGGATTTTAATCAAACGTAGAGGAGCAATTAATGAAATGCCTGTAACCCTTCCAAGCTGGCTGCTGCTCTCCGGGTCTCCAGCGGCATCCTGTGCCCAGGGTACAATCTGAGGCGGGCGGCGGGGGGGATAGGAGAGATTCTTTCATCTCACTGGATTCCCTGTGGAATAAGAAAATAGGATTGCTTCTTGGAAGAGGTATTGATCCGGCTATACAGATTTCTTAGATCGTTGCTAATACATCTTTAGTCCACTCTGTGCATTAAATAGAGCCACACACGGGAGCGAGAGCCTGTGTCTCGTACCTCCAAATTAAATGAGGCCGGTAACAAGTGCCATGTGATTAAACTGCAACCCAGGCCTTGGAAATCCTCCGAGACCCGCCACGTGGACGAGATGCCCGCCTGGCCCTTTGACGTTAAAAATTTATTTTTGGTCGTATTTTTCTGATCGTTTAATCTGACCATTTTTCTTTTTATATTTTTGTGCAATTTTTAATTTTTTTCATTTCCAAAATTTTTTTTTTTTAATAATTTTTTACATTTTGTAGAATTTTTTTTTTTGTAATTTAGTTTTCAATTTTTTTCTACAATTAACCCGTGAAAGTTTGGATGTTTGTGTGTTTGGATGTTTGTGTGTTTGGATGTTTGTTCCATTATCACACTGCAACGGCCAAATGGATTTCAATGAAATTTCGCACATACCTAGACTGCCACCCGGAAAAGAACATAGGCACCTCAGAATCCACGTATATCGCCGGGTTTGCCGACCACGGGCACCAAATTCACGGTCCGTGTAGGCTGAAGGACTTCACATGACGTCACCACGTCAGGCGCGGGGCTCCTATGGTACCAGGCCACTGCGGGGGAGGAGCTATACAGCCACAAGTCAGCTGCACACTGACATGAACAACATGGCGTCGTGCATGCCGGCAGTCGAGAGGCGCACATGCCGACATCGCTGGAGCCCAGTGCGCGGCGTGGACTGGTGAGTCCGCCGGGGGTCGGCAGGGGTAGACAGAAGGGTGGGGAGGGTGTGTACACGTAGGAACAGGGTGGCAGAGGTGGTGTGGGAAGGGGGGAGGAAGGGGCCTGGAGTCGCAGGTTTGGTAGTAAGGCGGGAGCGAGAGAATGGGGGAATGGATAAGGAAAAAAGTGGAGAGAGGAGCAGTAGTGGGCCAGCAAGGTGCAAACTGGAGGTCCATCAGCGCACTGGTGTTGGACGGGCTTGCTGCGCCTACACGGCAAATGCAGGGGGTCCGGGGCGGCACTGCAGGTGGGGCACGCAGAGAGTCAGGGGGCTGCGGACGAAGTCGCGGATATAGCTAGTATTTTATAATTCCATCATTCCATCTTTAATGTTAAATTGTTTAATTTTTTTTTTTAATTGGACCACTTGGGGCGCTGTTCTGATTATTTTTATGATTTTTGTTACTATATAATTCGTTGTGTTGGGTCTGGTTTGCCACTTATGCTTTATTTTATAGAATAAATTACATTTCTCTCCGCCATCCCAATAAAATGACTTTGTAATTGTTTTCTGTTAAATATGCATTTATTACACGTACATATTGCTTTTGAGAAGCCACTTTTGCATAATTACTCCTTTTCGTTTGTAGTTTTTAATTTGCTGTAAAACACCATTAACGGCATGGAGAGAGGAAAAACATCTCCTAGCAAATAAATTCCCCCCACCACCTCCATCCTGAAAAATTTACATTCACAATGACCAGATAATGTTTCTGAAAGGAGGGAGAAGGGGTAGCTGGATGATGGTGATAATCACTTCAAAGAATTTCTACAAATCCCCGGTGCTTCTTCCCAAAGTCCTGTGAATATCAATGTTTATGTTTTTTGGCAAATTCAAAGTCTCTAGGACTGGTGAAGATAGCCAACCGCTGTACAGTCTGATAGACAGTGAAATGAGCAGTAGTGGGCATGCTCCATGGCTGCTGACTTCAGATTCTTGAGCTTGATGGGTCTCCTAGTGGTTGGGGTTCAGCCGATCTTGAGATTTCAGGATCAATTTTAAAATCCGATTTGCGATCATTTTCCAGCTGATCGTGAAATTTGCTCGATCGCTGATCGGGATCCGATCTTTCCTGATCGCTCAACCCTGTTAATGATATATACATGAATAAGGTTGAGCCGATCTTGAGATAACCTCTGACCTCGATCCCGCTGGAAAAGATCGGGATCAGAATTCCGATCGCGATTGTGAAATTTACTTGATCGCTGAACGGAATCTGATCTTTTCCGATCCTGATCGCTCAACCCTACTAGTGGTTGGTCCCCAAACCGATCTAGCTGTTATTCCTTATCCATCTTTAGATGTGTGACACTAGGCAAATTCACAGTGGATTGAGCAGTAGTGGGCATGCTCAGCCACTGGTCCATTCAAAATTTTAGGTTTATGGGGCTGCTAGTGGTTGGTCTCCCACCGACTCTGCAGTTCTTTGTGTTTCCCACCAATTCCAATCTCCTGATGTTAAGCTTATAGTTATACAAGGGCATTCTGGCTAGTACATTTGCCAAGTTGACCATATGTTGCCCGAAGACTATTGTGAATGGGTCCTGTGAATTATAATTGGACCTATGCCAGACATCTCTAGGCTTTGTAGAGTTCAGACCCCTGTAGGATTCTCTCCAGGCATCATACACTTGCATTTGCACTTGCGTTGGCACGCATTGTGGCCTCTCCATACCCGAGGGGTGGGAGATTGGAATTGGTGGGACACCTCGGCATGACCTACCTTTCTCCAAGGCTGGTCTCCTAGAATGTCCACAAACCATCAGTATTGGTAAGTTCTTGGAGAGGACTTCGATGAGATGAAGTCTATGTATTTCGTCCCATTCTAACCAGTTCTTTATGAGAGTCCTGACTCGGAGTCGGCTCTGTGCTCGGTAGAATGATCGTAGAGTGACTTTGATATCTCTTCCTAATTTTGCCTCCGAGTCCTCACAGAATTTTACATCCTTTTCTCCCTTAAAGTTAAAGAAAGCCGGCAGCCACTTGCATCGATCTTAATCTCGCAAATAAACTCCTCTAAAATTCCTTATCTCCCTCCGAGAGCTGCTTGGAAAGGGACCAAATCTGTCGGATTAAGACAGGGATGCGCTTGGAATGGTCCCAACAGCAAACCTGCTCATTGTGGTGGCTTCGCATTGTTCAGAGGCTTCTCATATCTTTGATTTTCTTGATCTGGACGAAAATACCGAACAGTTTCTACAATTTTTTTTCCCTTTGTGAAATACAGCCAAGAGTACATAGCAGCTACCTTGTGATAAGTACAAGATGCGCCTATCTCTTGGCCAAAAAAGGAGGTCCTTAGCTGTTACCAATGGAAATCAAACTGAGCCTATAAAGTGACCACTATGAAGACCTGTGGTGGTGGTCTCATGTCAACAGGCTTAAGCCTAGGAGAAGGCATGGTGCTAATGAAACATATTTCTAGGAGTGAGTACCCTAAAGTTTACACTTGGCCCAATCTGGATGATTTTCTACCTTGCAGAGAGTCCTCTACCTCATGTTGAGGGTGAAGGTCTCCAAGGATAGGCCATTGCCCAATCCTGTTTTCCTGATCGCTGGCTTTATAGAAGCAGGACCTCCAACGACTCTTATACAAACTGAGCCGATAAAGTGACCACCATGAGGACCTATCGAGCCGTGGGAAGGCCACTGGGGTGGTCTCATGTCAACAGGCTTGAATATGTATTGGGTGGCTGGTAGTAGGTTGTGATTTCAGGACAATCCCTTTAAGAACCTATAAAGCCAAAAATATTAATAAAAAAATCTAAGATGTATTCCATTTTCTCTACAACCCCTACCTTAAATAGTAAGTAGGCCACCGTTTCTCATGGTTCTCTCCTTCCCTCTTCGCTCCTTGCTGTGCCCCCCCGCCGGTGATGACTTCTAAATGGAATTAAATATATCATCTGCCTCCGATGTCACCCGTGTTATTGATAGGCCGCCTTATAATCTCCACTTAACACTTGTCGTATCCAAATCACCAGCTCCATCTTCCTGTTCGACTTGTACTCTAGAAGGTAGAAGCCCAGGTGATACAATGTGGGGCCAGGTGGTGGTGGTGGGGGGGCATGTCCTTCACATGATGGATTACCTAACCTACTTTTGTGGACCAGTGATGCATTGAAGTTGCTTTATCTAGTGAGTTTGGACATCCAGCTGTGCCTTCTATTCTTGTAAGCCTCGTCCTCTGCTAAATTGTCCTTCTAATGCCCCGCCAGTAATGACCTCATATTTCATTTTCTCTTGGGTACGAGTCCATGTTCTGCTAATGCCATGACATGTCCAGGAGCCTCACGTGGGTCACGTCTTTGTATCTTCCCGTTTCTTACAATATTCCTCTTGTAATTCTCATTTAGAAGGTTACGTGAGAAATATTCCGTTTCGAGAGCAGAAAAAGACCCCCCTACGGTGGGTCGCGCCAGTGTTTTAATTCCAAAAAGCTTGCCTAGGGCTTCATATTTAAGAGGAACCATCTAAATTAACAAGACGGTCCATGTGGAATCTAATTACCTAGCCGCCGCCAGGCAAATATTAATAAATTTCATAAGTACCGCTGACTGGTGGGGTATCCGAGGAAAGCATCTGCTGCTCAACCTTCTTGGTTCCTTAGGAGTTAGGGAGGAGAAATGGAGTCTCGAAAGGATAAAAAGGGAAAAAAAATGGGAATAAAAAACAACAAAGCGTCATTTGGTTGGAGTGTTCCTGGTTTATGGATAGAGCTGGAGGGAGCGTTCCTCTAGCACAGAACACACTGATACATTCCAGATTTAATGTTGCGTTTCGGCAAATCTGAAGGAGCCGTGTAAGCCGAGATTGTTTAGGGTTTAGTGTTGTTTTTTCTTTTTCTTCTGTTTTTTGCTCCTTGGAGTGTTTCATGGGACAAGTCCTGGTTTGTATCGACCCCTACGAAGATAGTCAGGGGGGCATCTTGGCTGAATTCGGTTTTGAGCAAAGTTTTCAGATTCCAAGAATTTTTGTGAATCCCCAGAGTTGGGACGGTTTGTTTGTTTTTTGTAAATACTTGTAGCCTTCTCAGAAATCTTGTGTTGTGCTGTTCCTCTTATGGATAAGTTGACAGCCAGGTGTTATGGGTTGGGGGTTGTCCCTACAAAGTCTGACAATTTTGGCCAATCAGAGATGCCAGTATCAAATGGTGTAGCGACACGCCCCCTTTATAGGAGGAATGGTAACGCCCAGGTGTCAATTTATTCATAAATTTCTAGGAGGCAGAACAGGGGAATGGCACAACTTGGAGTAAGACTGTTCCAGAATTTTTATTTCGTAGTAGGGGGGGGTGGACAACTACTAAATCTCATCTTAGCCTTCCATGTCTGACATAAGAGTACCCTTGTCTCCAGCCATCTGGGGTGGCGCCACTTAAGAAAACTACAAATTGTGACGAATCAAGTAAAGGGAGGCAAATTGTGATACTAGATACAGCCCATGGGCAAGAGTGGAAAAAATTTTCTGGAAAAATCCTAAATTTTCTAACCCTTAATAACAATTTTTGGAAAACCTTTGCGTTAATGAACTTGCCAGACCCGACCATGCTTTGGGGGTTGTTCCGTGGATGATAACCAAAGAAAAACCCAAGAAAAAAACGTAGACTTGCCAGTTTCCCTCTGTACACACCGTCTACCTTGAATGTCACCCTCAGGAATTAACGCGCCTGGTTCTGAAAATCAACCGTACGGGCGAGACACCTAAGACATTGCATCTCTTGTGAAATTTCCCAGTCTCCATGCAAATGTAATCAGGGAGCGTTCCTGATCAGGGCGATGAGTGGGGCGCCGATCTGCCATCTTAGCAATGTTTTGGCTAAGTATCTTCTTTCTCTTGTTCTTCAGGCTCCTGAATGAGACCTATTTGCAGTATGGAGAATGCAGTCGCTTGGATTTTGTTATTTTAACCCTTAAGGAGCCTTCCAAGAGATGTTTAAGTGGAGCTTAAGTTTCGGACAACTTGTGTGTTAATACATTTGTAATCTACTTTATTGAGGTTTTGTCTCCTTTGTGTGAAATCCTGCAGGTCTTAGCTCTTCTCATCCTCTGTATTGGAAGCCATTCCTGCCTCTCACTGACTGTTACTGTGTATACAGGAGGGCTTATAGACAAAAAACAGGGGGTAGGGGGAGAGGGTCACCACACAGTGATATCTCTGGCGCTATAAGATGTACAGACTTGCTTTTGGCGACACATGATGTAAAGTTACAGTGTTATCTATATTATATGCAGAGATATCCCCGGGTGTAAACACAGCATATTTATGTCATATATAGTTTCAGAACGTCCCAGATATATCTGCGTGATATGATATTGATATATATATATATATATATATATATATATATATATATATATATATATATATATATATATATATATATATATATATATATATATATATGTACCCTCTCCCCTCACCCCTCTCCATTGTCTCTATGTTACACAGCCCATCCTCCATACACCGTAACATTCAGGGAGAGGAAGGAACAGGGGGAAGAATAAGGAGATGCCGGATTTCACAGAAAGGAGACCAAATGTGTTAATAAAGTTATTACAAAATTTATTAATGACACAAAAACTACCAGAAAATCCAAAGTTGTCGGAAAGTTGAGTTACACTTTAAGGATCTTGTTGCCTCTTGTTTCTCTCTAAGGCTCCTTGAGATGACACCAAGGCATCATAGATTTTATTCATTTCTCTATAGAGGAGGCTGCAGCCCGTACAGATTACATTCGTAGTCCCTGACCGTGAGGGCTCGCACACTTCTGGTCATGTGCACCCTGTTAGCCAATCACATTCAAGCTCATATGTCATGTGATTGGCCAAGAAGCTGTGATTGGTTACTAGTGCAGGGGCTGAGCATGACCTCTATATATGTGTCATACATTCTCATGGAGTCTTCCTCTAAATATCCCAATTTCTCTAATTATAGATATTTTACATTCAGGAGTCTAGGAAAGATGAGTGACAGTGTCCTGAAGCGCAGATGTCTGCAGTTATACCGTGAAATATCACCTGAGGGACCTCACAGCGAAGGGGCCGCAGTAACAACCCTTGTGGGTGCCAGTAAGGGAGTCCTATTAGTTATCTCCCATCTTTCCCAGGATTCTGAATGGCAGATCTTTCTAATTATGGCACTGTATACTTTATTTACCGAACTCTGGAGATCTGCCATTCATGAGACTGGAAAAGATGGATGACCAGCTCTGTGGGAGTGATAACAGAAGTTATCCCAGTGTCCTTGGGGCGATTCCCCACCCTCATTAATAGACCCCTCCGCTCATTCCGGTGAGGTTTGTACCAACCACGGACTAGGATAGAGTCCCCCTTTAATTCTGCGTGGTGGCCGAGTCACATTCATCCCCCACCGACCTAACGAGTCCATGCCAAGGTCAATAATACCCAACCAGACACAAGCGAGCGTCCTAAAATAGACCCCGTACAGCTCCGTGCAGGGATTTCATCCATCTTGTCCGGGCTCCTGAGACCAGGGACTGGGGGATGGTTTGCTGTATAAATTACATCTGTCAATCAGGAGCCTGGGAAAGCAGGGTGACAGAGTTAGAATAGAAGTTATATTGGCAGCTCTCCATAGGAATGCATCGGCGTGATTTATTTATTTAATCTGATGCCGATTTGTGGGGTTTTTTTGTTTTTTTTTTTAATTTAGATTTTTATTTTTAGAATTGATATTTTTGTGACATGTGCGTAATGTATATTATATTTTGTAATTTATATAATTTTTTTATATTTGCTGATTTGTTTTGATTATTTTTGTAATTTTACATAGTTTGTGTAATGTATGTTATTATTCCTATGATATTTTTGAAATGTCTATAATTTTTGTAATTTATTATTATTTGTGTAATTTTTGTGATTTTATATATATAGTTTAATTTACTTTCTAATTTTCTGCTAATGAGTATTGTTGTGACTTCTTTGCGCAGGTGACCCGCGTGCCGGTGGAGAGCTGCGAGCAGTACCAGAGCTGTGACACCTGCCTGGGCTCCCGGGACCCCCACTGCGGATGGTGTGTGCTCCACAATACGTGAGTATGATTTCTCCATCCTAGGGGAGTTCTCCGCAGCCCGGGTACCCGGCTGCCACATGACAGCCCCTCTCAGTCTTCTGCTATAAATAGCCGCCATCTATTTCCCCCGGAGCAGCCACAGGCTCGGCCGCACCCGGGAGACTCCGCCAGGTGCAGGAAGGACCGCGCCACCATATTTCACATGTACAGATACATTTCTGAGCCTGATTCAATAGTGCAGAGAAAATTAAAGGGGAGGGGGACTTAAAGGGACGGGCCATCGTACAATGGTGTAGGTGTCTCTCTCCATTTATACGATCGGAACCACAAATCTTTACCAGCTGCCAATGCAATGTCATCCTGGACAATAAGGAGTCGTCCCCTATTAGTTGCCAAATAAACAAGAGTTCATGTTAAACAAATGTTTTCTTAGAGTTTTTGGTGACTTTTAGTTTTAATCTTTGTTGTTATGATTTATATTTAAACTACTATATTCTGCAATTTTCACTCTGGCTATTAAGCCAAATAATAGACTGATATATGCCAATTTTGCAAGGATTTTCTTTTGTCACCTCAATTACATCACACAGGATTACAATAGAAGGTAACACCACTGAGCTATCATTACATCACTACTGACCATAGATGATGTCACAGTAGTTCTGGTTCACTGAAGATCTGCTGGGCTTGCTGGGAGTTGTAGTTCCCCCCATGTCATCCTGTATATCGGGTGCAGTTTGCTATTCTGTGGATCTCGCTGTTACTTCTGACCCTTCATCCTGAGGGATTTCAGCTCCTCACCGCCTCCATTGACACTGTGTCAATACGCGCTCAGGTTAAGCGTCGGACGGTGAGTTTTGTTTTCCCATCCACCCTGCCAAGTGCACATGACAGGTGGAGCATTACAGCGAGCGGGGGCGCTAATCCCTCTACAGCTTACATGTGACGCTGGGATTACTGGCGGCACCGACCTATAAACATTGGGGGGGGGGGGTTATATAAAGAATGATTTGTGTCCTATTTCATGTTCCAGTCTTATTGGTTTACTCCAGTCACATCCAGAGCTGCAGACTACAATCTGCTAATGCATGCCATACCTGGAAGGAGAGCACGTGAAAGGGCAATGGGCAGAACTTGGAATGCAGCTCTGGATGTGAATGGAGAATGAGACCTTGGAAAGAAGTCAAGTATTGGGTTAAAAGCCAGATTTTACTTAATACTAGTGAAGGGGAACGTGAGTGACTGGCGTGTTAACTGTTTCACTGCCACCTGTCAGATTCTGGTGCGGGCGCCAGCCAGTGAAGAGTTAAATGTCACCCTTTTTCCGCTCTGACTGACAGACAGGTTTGGCAGCTCCCGAATGTTTCGTTCCTCACCGCATCGAGCTGCCAATCTCTCCACAAGCCCGCACTTCATGTGTCCAGTCTGGCAGGGAGCGGACGTTGCGGCCGGCGGATGCCCGGGACAGGAGAGCTGTCAGTCTGCCACGCTAATTCCAGCGGCGTCCTCTGCTCGGCGTTCTCAGCTGTCATGGCTCCTGCCGAGCGCCCGTTGTTTGATGGAAAAGATTCTCACCTTAGCCTGAGCCTTCTCACCTTTAAGTCCCCGTCCAGAGAACCAATTAAGTTGAAGCGCAGTCACTCGGCGCGGCGGCGGATCGTTCCAGAATTGTTCTAAAAACATGCTCAGGGTGAATTAGGCGGCATTATCCTGTCACCTGACAGGTGGCGCCCCCTGTGTTGTCCTGCGGTACCGCAATCCATGACCTATAGATAATCTCAGTCTATACATTGCAGATGTTCTCGAAAGGACAAGTGTGAGCGCGCCGATGAGCTGCACCGCTTCACCACTGACCAGCGCCAATGTGTCCAGCTCAACGTGCACCCCAAGAACATCTCTGTCACCATGTCTGAGGTCCCGGTAAGTTATTGGAATCTATCTATCTATCTATCTATCTATCTATCTATCTATCTATCTATCTCCTATCTATCTATCTATCTATCTATCTATCTATCTATCTATCTATCTATTTATCTATCTATCTATCTATCTATCTATATATCTCTATCTATCTATCTATCTATCTATCTATCTATCTATCTATCTATCTATCTATCTCCTATCTATCTATCTATCTCCTATCTATCTATCTATCTATCTATCTATCAATCAATCTCCTATCTATCTATCTATCTATCTATCTATCTATCTATCTATCTATCTCTGTTTGTCAGTGTTTCTGATCTATTTTCTGTATTTTTGCAGATGGTTCTCCAGGCCTGGAACGTCCCTGACCTCTCCGCCGGGGTGAACTGCTCCTTTGAGGATTTCACAGAGATGGAAGGACACATAGAAGGAGATAAGATTTACTGCACGTCTCCCACTGCCAAGGACGTCATCCCCATCACACGGGGCCAGGGTGAGCTTCATATCCTGTGGTGTTGTCGCCCAGATGAAGTTAAGGGGGCCCCCGGACACGGTCACTATGAGAGCCCCTGACTGTATACAGTATATGGAGCTGCTGTGTATAACCATCCTGCTGGGAGCGGAGTGTTAACCCTTAGCATGCCATGACCTTGCAGATTTACCAAGCAGCAGAACGTCTGGAAGGAGTCTTTACTCTTCAGCCCTATATGTCCCCTGACCTCCCATCTGTAGATAGCATGCTCTGCTGCGCTGCATTGTGGGAGATGTAGTGTGCACCTGGTGCTGTACACTAATATACATGTCCTAGAATGCCTTGCAGCAGACTCTACGCTATTATAGGATCTTGGCACACTTCTGACTATTTTGAATGCAGCTTTGGGTGTGACTGGAGTGTAAAGTAACTGAAGCAGAGGAGCCTTTTCTATAAAAGACTGAGATGGAAAGCTCTGTGTGTTTTGTGCTGTGCCCCGGCCCTGTTCATGCCCAGTCCTCATGGGTGAGTGGGTGGCTGTAGAAATCGCAGCGCCCGCCTGAGAGGGGTCATAAGACTCGGCCTGAGCAGCGGCGGGGCGTCAGAGCCTCTCAGTCGGGGGACAGGCGGGAGCGATGTTTTCATGGCCTTCATAAATAGCACAAACAAAAGTCCCTAGTCTGGCAGAAAACGCCTCCTCAGCTCTTACCGCTTTCCCTAATTCTGTCTTAAAGAGCCGGCTTTTGTTGGAGAACAGAAGACTCCTCTGTATTTCAATATGTATTCACCCCCCCCCCCCCCACCGTTCTATTTCCAATCCTTCTACCAAGTCTCCTGTTTAACTGTTGTGCTACAGAGCGGCCGCCGGCCATGTTTGCCATTTACATGCTGTTTATAAGCAATATAAGTGGTATGACGCCACCTGGTGGTTATAGGGTATAGCAGTGTGCACGTCCACTTACTGAGCTGAGTGATAGAGGACGCACATGCTCAGTCACAGGTCTCCCCATAGTACAGGGCAGCCAATAGGAATAACTTTAGTCCTGTTTGTCAGGAAGAGGCGGAGACTGTACAGCAGGGGGCGGTATAACTGAGAGCGGGACTATATTGCCAGAGGGGGGAGGAGCAGGACCAAAGTGGACCCATGGAAACCAAAAATCTTATTTTTCTACCTTTTACTTGCAGGTGACAAGAGAGTTGTGAAACTTTACCTAAAATCCAAAGAAACCGGAAAGAAGTTTGCAAGTGTCGACTTTGTTTTCTACAACTGCAGCGTGCACCAATCGTAAGCGACCCTTCACCTTTAACATGGTTGTGTAATGGTTTGGGGGTTAATATCCGTCTGTATGAATATATTGCACTCCCAGGATGGAGTCCTCCGCTTACAGGGTGTGCAATCTATATACTGCTGATATATTGATGACTTATCCTTAGGACGCATCATTAATATGTGATCAGTGGGGGGGTCCGATCCCACGGGACCCTCGCTGATCAACTCTTTAAAGCAAGCACTCATGAGTGTTGTGCCCCATTGCACGTGCCAATAATGTCATGTTCATTGGTCACGTTAATACTGAGCTGCAATACCAGGCACAACCACTATACGATGTAGGGCGCTGTGCTTGGTGTTGTGTTAAGCGTTGCAACGCTCACCTGTCTGCTGCGGCCTCTTCAACCACCAATCACATACTGATAATCTATCCTAAGCAGAGGTCATCAATACACACGTACAGTGACACCTAGTGGCCAAAATGAATGAAAAATGCTAAATTCCTTATAATTGATGTTGAGGATATTGTCATAGTCAGTGTTTGTAGTTGGGGTTCTTCTATCACAAGACTTATAGCCTACACTTCAGCTGGTGCATTCAGGGTATCCTGGGAGTTGTAGTCCTATGATAGCCATATAGTCACAGATAGAAGCCTCCCTGTCCTTGTAGTGTGACCTTCATATCTCTTCTTGCTCCAGTTCTCTGACAGGCCCCATTTAAGCTTGTGATGTGCCATATGTGAGCACACGGATGCCTCCTGCGTCCCGTCACCTTGCCTCAGGGCCATCGCCGTCCCTGCGCTGGGGGAGGGGGTCGCTTCCTCCTCTTGGCGATGCACTTTTCATGCCTCCTGTGCCTGTAAGGTTGGAGTCCCAGTGTCCATTTATGGTGTAATGGAACGTGCCAGGAGAATGTTTAGAGTACGGATCCGGAGGTGGCCCCGGGGGCCGGCCGAGCGGCTGCTCCTCTATAAACACGCGGCTTCTCTCTGTGTCTTTTGTCTTTTTTCCCTTTCCACCAAGTTGGCTCCTTTATTAGGGATTCACTAATGGAAACTTTCCGCGCTCGCCGCCTTTGGAGCTGCTTGTAAAGGGAGCGCTCGCTGCAGGCGGTTCTGTTCTGCGGGAATCAGCGGGGGGTTCTTGTTTGATAGAACCTTAGACGGCGTATGTAGCGTAGACCTGACATCTTAGCTTCATCTTCTTAGGATGTGTCTCTGGCAGTGTGGCCCCGTGGGAGTCTGTCAAGGGGCCCCAGCTACTGTCTGTTAACTCTTTCTAACCAGCAGTGCTATGCTGCTCCGTGCAGACCTGGATAACCCCTCCAGCCTGGGTCTAAAGCTGGCCATGATGGGCAGTGCGGCCTGTAACATCGGGAGGATTTACACCTATACATGGCGCCACTTATCATCCAGGATAGATCCTATGGGCTGCTGTGATGGTGGTGTCCAGTAGCAGTTTGCAATGTGACTCCATAGACATGCATTGAGATTCTTGGTAGTCCAGTCCTCATAAGGGAGACAATTCAAAGCTACACATTTTTGCAGATGCAAATAATTAAAAGCAAAATAAAATTCAGTTTAATAAATAATCATCTTAGTGGTGACATCTGTTGTCCTGATTGGTGACCAGTGGATCTGACCATGAATCAAAGAACTAGCTATGGTCTGGGACTTGTCAGAAGCCCAGCCATGATGTCCTTATTGTGGTCAGGTTATCTTCTCATACATGTAGTGTCCTCCTGATAACCAGCCATGATGTCCTTATTGTGGTTGGGTTATCTTCTCATACATGTAGTGTCCTCCTGATAACCAGCCATGATGTCCTTATTGTGGTTGGGTTATCTTCTCATACATGTAGTGCCCTCCTGATAACCAGCCATGATGTCCTTATTGTGGTCAAGTTATCTTCTCATACATGTAGTGTCCCCTCCTGATAACCAGCCATGATGTCCTTATTGTGGTTGGGTTATCTTCTCATACATGTAGTGTCCTCCTGATAACCAGCCATGATGTCCTTATTGTGGTTGGGTTATCTTCTCATACATGTAGTGTCCTCCTGATAACCAGCCATGATGTCCTTATTGTGGTTGGGTTATCTTCTCATACATGTAGTGTCCTCCTGATAACCAGCCATGATGTCCTTATTGTGGTCAAGTTATCTTCTCATACATGTAGTGTCCTCCTGATAACCAGCCATGATGTCCTTATTGTGGTCAGGTTATCTTCTCATACATGTAGTGCCCTCCTGATAACCAGCCATGATGTCCTTATTGTGGTTGGGTTATCTTCTCATACATGTGGTGTCCCCCTGATAACCAGCCATGATGTCCTTATTGTGGTTGGGTTATCTTCTCATACATGTAGTGTCCTCCTGATAACCAGCCATGATGTCCTTATTGTGGTCAGGTTACCTTCTCATACATGTAGTGTCCTCCTGATAACCAGCCATGATGTCCTGATTGTGGTCGGGTTATCTTCTCATACATGTAGTGTCCTCTCCTGACAACCAGCCATGATGTCCTTATCGTGGTCGGGTTATCTTCTCATACATGTAGTGTCCTCCTGATAACCAGCCATGATGTCCTTATTGTGGTCAGGTTACCTTCTCATACATGTAGTGTCCTCTCCTGATAACCAGCCATGATGTCCTTATCGTGGTCGGGTTATCTTCTCATACATGTAGTGTCTCCTGCCTTCTATTAGTTGTTGCAGTCTATGAGGCCATACAGTGATGTTGCCGCCACCACATCTTACCCCTCCGATACGAGCGCCGTCACTGAGTCCTCCCTCGCTCACCTTCCAAACTCACCAGAGAGTGACGGCTCTGCGCAGTCTTTAAATTAATATCCGCCGCCGAAATCAAACTGCATAAATTTGCATAAAGAGCGCGCCAATTAACATGTTTGTAGGTAAAGCTAAAGGCTTCTCATTTCCAAAACGAGGGGAGAGACTTTGCCGGAGACGTGGAAATGAATTTCTCCTCTTTTGCAAGCAGCTTAATTAAATATTTCCTCAATGTTGTCGTGTTTGTAGGTTTTTTTTTTCCCGTAACATTTGTTTTTTCCCCCCTCTTTTTGCGTAGCGCAGGTTTATCTGTAATGGCGGGCGGCGGCGGCGTCTGGCTGCGAGGGGATGTGGGGGCTGTGAGCTCCTCCGCAGGGACGGGCCTACCTTGACATATTAAAGTGTAACTCAGAGGGGGAATCGGATCAGATCTCCGACATCTTAAATGCAGATCTTTGTGTGCGGGGTGATGCAGATTCCCTCTTTAAATATTCTCCGGCTGTTTACAAAAACTGCGGCGGCTCTGGAGGATAAGACACCGGGATTTTTTCAATTTTTTTTTTTTTTTTTTGTGCAGTCTGGATAGTTCTTCAGATGAAGCATTTCCTTTCTGATTAAAGGAGCGCTGGTGGATTTGTCTCCATGTTTCTGCTCTTGGATCTGCATTTTTTATGGCTTCTATAACTGTCGATGATCACTGGGGATGTAATGTGGAGAATAAGACGTTGTACTAGTGTGTCTGCAGTGTAAGGATGGTAAAGGAGTTCTGCTGGGGCTGATGGCAACTGACCGCTCATCCAAATGGTCTGATTCTACCCACTAGTACAGGAGAAGTAATGTAATGTATGTACACAGTGACTGCACCAGCAGAATAGTGAGCGCAGCTCTGGAGTATAATACAGGATAAGTAATGTAATGTATGTACACAGTGACTGCACCAGCAGAATAGTGAGCGCAGCTCTGGAGTATAATACAGGATAAGTAATGTAATGTATGTACACAGTGACTGCACCAGCAGAATAGTGAGCGCAGCTCTGGAGTATAATACAGGATAAGTAATGTAATGTATGTACACAGTGACTGCACCAGCAGAATAGTGAGCGCAGCTCTGGAGTATAATACAGGATAAGTAATGTAATGTATGTACACAGTGACTGCACCAGCAGAATAGTGAGCGCAGCTCTGGAGTATAATACAGGATAAGTAATGTAATGTATGTACACAGTGACCGTACCAGCAGAATAGTGAGCGCAGCTCTGGAGTATAATACAGGATAAGTAATGCAATGTATGTACACAGTGACCGCACCAGCAGAATAGTGAGCGCAGCTCTGGAGTATAATACAGGATAAGTAATGTAATGTATGTACACAGTGACTGCACCAGCAGAATAGTAAGCGCAGCTCTGGAGTATAATACAGGATAAGTAATGTAATGTATGTACACAGTGACTGCACCAGCAGAATAGTGAGCGCAGCTCTGGAGTATAATACAGGATAAGTAATGTAATGTATGTACACAGTGACCGTACCAGCAGAATAGTGAGCGCAGCTCTGGAGTATAATACAGGATAAGTAATGCAATGTATGTACACAGTGACCGCACCAGCAGAATAGTGAGCGCAGCTCTGGAGTATAATACAGGATAAGTAATGTAATGTATGTACACAGTGACTGTACCAGCAGAATAGTGAGCGCAGCTCTGGAGTATAATACAGGATAAGTAATGTAATGTATGTACACAGTGACTGCACCAGCAGAATAGTGAGCGCAGCTCTGGGGTATAATACAGGATAAGTAATGTAATGTATGTACACAGTGACTGCACCAGCAGAATAGTGAGCGCAGCTCTGGAGTATAATACAGGATAAGTAATGTAATGTATGTACACAGTGACTGTACCAGCAGAATAGTGAGCGCAGCTCTGGAGTATAATACAGGATAAGTAATGTAATGTATGTACACAGTGACTGCACCAGCAGAATAGTGAGCGCAGCTCTGGAGTATAATACAGGATAAGTAATGTAATGTATGTACACAGTGACTGCACCAGCAGAATAGTGAGCGCAGCTCTGGAGTATAATACAGGATAAGTAATGTAATGTATGTACACAGTGACTGTACCAGCAGAATAGTGAGCGCAGCTCTGGAGTATAATGCAGGATAAGTAATGTAATGTATGTACACAGTGACTGCACCAGCAGAATAGTGAGCGCAGCTCTGGGGTATAATACAGGATAAGTAATGTAATGTATGTACACAGTGACTGTACCAGCAGAATAGTGAGCGCAGCTCTGAGGTATAATACAGGATAAGTAATGTAATGTATGTACACAGTGACTGTACCAGCAGAATAGTGAGCGCAGCTCTGGAGTATAATACAGGATAAGTAATGTAATGTATGTACACAGTGACTGCACCAGCAGAATAGTGAGCGCAGCTCTGGAGTATAATACAGGATAAGTAATGTGATGTATGTACACAGTGACTGCACCAGCAGAATAGTGAGCGCAGCTCTGGAGTATAATACAGGATAAGTAATGTAATGTATGTACACAGTGACCGCACCAGCAGAATAGTGAGTGCAGCTCTGGAGTATAATACAGGATAAGTAATGTAATGTATGTACACAGTGACCGCACCAGCAGAATAGTGAGCGCAGCTCTGGAGTATAATACAGGATAAGTAATGTAATGTATGTACACAGTGACCGTACCAGCAGAATAGTGAGCACAGCTCTGGAGTATAATACAGGATAAGTAATGTAATGTATGTACACAGTGACTGTACCAGCAGAATAGTGAGCGCAGCTCTGGAGTATAATACAGGATAAGTAATGTAATGTATGTACACAGTGACTGTACCAGCAGAATAGTGAGCGCAGCTCTGGAGTATAATACAGGATAAGTAATGTATGTACACAGTGACTGTACCAGCAGAATAGTGAGCGCAGCTCTGGAGTATAATACAGGATAAGTAATGTAATGTATGTACACAGTGACTGCACCAGCAGAATAGTGAGCGCAGCTCTGGAGTATAATACAGTATAAGTAATGTAATGTATGTACACAGTGACTGTACCAGCAGAATAGTGAGCGCAGCTCTGGAGTATAATACAGGATAAGTAATGTAATGTATGTACACAGTGACTGCACCAGCAGAATAGTGAGCGCAGCTCTGGAGTATAATACAGGATAAGTAATGTAATGTATGTACACAGCGACTGTAGCAGCAGAATAGTGAGCGCAGCTCTGGAGTATAATACAGGATAAGTAATGTATGTACACAGTGACTGCACCAGCAGAATAGTGAGCGCAGCTCTGGAGTATAATACAGTATAAGTAATGTAATGTATGTACACAGTGACTGTACCAGCAGAATAGTGAGCATCTCTGGAGTATAATACAGGATAAGTAATGTATGTACACAGTGACTGTACCAGCAGAATAGTGAGTGCAGCTCTGGAGTATAATACAGGATAAGTAATGTAATGTATGTACACAGTGACCGCACCAGCAGAATAGTGAGCGCAGCTCTGGAGTATAATACAGGATAAGTAATGTATGTACACAGTGACTGTACCAGCAGAATAGTGAGCGCAGCTCTGGAGTATAATACTGGATGTTACTTAGGATCAGTACTGGACATGATATTTATGTATGTGACTGCATTTTGTATGTAGATTTATTCTATGTATTACACATCGCTCTCACTCTTTCTATGGTTTATTCCATCACTACACAAGTAGCGTCTGTTCCAGTTCAGACCTCGGTCCTATGACTATTTGCGTGTCTCAGTATGTAAATTGCTGTGGTGAAGTGATTATCTTCTATTATCCACAACCACATGGAGATCACATAGAGAATCGCTTGTCCAGTAAGAAGATGCCTCTCTTTATGGTGGCTCAGTGGGGTCAGAGTTCAGAGGTCAGTGCTGATAATTAGCATACATCCAGAGCACTCTGTGGTTTTTATTAAATATTTGCGTCCAGATCTTATCTGTCTTGGGTGGGAGGTTTGACCCTCACATGCCGGGTAGATGAATGGTGGATATTATGACATCACACAGTGTGAAATCTTTGGATCTGATCTGCTAAGAGGCTGAACATCTTATTGAATGGTTATGCTGATTTTCTCGGCTCTAATCTCTTCTGGCCTCCAAGTAAAAGATCAATACAGAATTTTATTTCAGTGTTTAATAGAGTCAAATAGAGGAAAGCCTATTATAGATATGATGATTTTGGCACATAGCACCACGCGTTTCGCAGTGTGAGGCATGAAGTGAGTATTGTTTAACTGGCTGCTCTTTTTAGATGGAATATTTGTGAATATCCAACCATTATATTAGCGGTGTCTGCCTTTATAAGACATTAAAGGGAACTTGTCATTCGGGTAAGATCTCTGTAAGTATGGATATCTGTACGAAACCAGTATAGTGTAGTAGTGATGTCACAGTACAGGGATAATACACACAGTGATGTCACAGTACAGAGATAATACACACAGTGATGTCACAGTACAGGGATAATACACACAGTGATGTCACAGTACAGGGATAATACACACAGTGATGTCACAGTACAGGGATAATACACACAGTGATGTCACAGTACAGGGATAATACACACAGTGATGTCACAGTACAGGATAATACACACAGTGATGTCACAGTACAGAGATAATACACACAGTGATGTCACAGTACAGGATAATACACACAGTGATGTCACAGTACAGGGATAATACACACAGTGATGTCACAGTACAGGATAATACACACAGTGATGTCACAGTACAGGATAATACACACAGTGATGTCACAGTACAAGATAATACACACAGTGATGTCACAGTACAGAGATAATACACACAGTGATGTCACAGTACAGGATAATACACACAGTGATGTCACAGTACAGAGATAATACACACAGTGATGTCACAGTACAGAGATAATACACACAGTGATGTCACAGTACAGAGATAATACACACAGTGATGTCACAGTACAGAGATAATACACACAGTGATGTCACAGTACAGGGATAATACACACAGTGATGTCACAGTACAGGATAATACACACAGTGATGTCACAGTACAGGGATAATACACACAGTGATGTCACAGTACAGGATAATACACACAGTGATGTCACAGTACAGGGATAATACACACAGTGATGTCACAGTACAGGATAATACACACAGTGATGTCACAGTACAGGGATAATACACACAGTGATGTCACAGTACAGGATAATACACACAGTGATGTCACAGTACAGGATAATACACACAGTGATGTCACAGTACAGGATAATACACACAGTGATGTCACAGTACAGAGATAATACACACAGTGATGTCACAGTACAGGATAATACACACAGTGATGTCACAGTACAGAGATAATACACACAGTGATGTCACAGTACAGGATAATACACACAGTGATGTCACAGTACAGGATAATACACACAGTGATGTCACAGTACAGGGATAATACACACAGTGATGTCACAGTACAGGGATAATACACACAGTGATGTCACAGTACAGGATAATACACACAGTGATGTCACAGTACAGGATAATACACACAGTGATGTCACAGTACTGGATAATACACACAGTGATGTCACAGTACAGGATAATACACACAGTGATGTCACAGTACAGGGATAATACACACAGTGATGTCACAGTACAGGGATAATACACACAGTGATGTCACAGTACAGGATAATACACACAGTGATGTCACAGTACAGGGATAATACACACAGTGATGTCACAGTACAGGGATAATACACACAGTGATGTCACAGTACAGAGATAATACACACAGTGATGTCACAGTACAGAGATAATACACACAGTGATGTCACAGTACAGGGATAATACACACAGTGATGTCACAGTACAGGATAATACACACAGTGATGTCACAGTACAGGGATAATACACACAGTGATGTACAGTACAGGGATAATACACACAGTGATGTCACAGTACAGGGATATTGTGCCATTTGTGATTGTATGTGCAGTATATGTGATAGATTTGGGCCCTATAGTACTCGCTGTCCTGATAGTTGTGTCTCCTTGGATCCCTCTAGGGCTGTAGGTTTGGTACCCGTGGCGGCTCAGGGCTCTCGTGTTCTTGGATCCTGTGCTGTATATTTTGCATTATTTTCTGATCTCAATTATAGGAAAACTGAAGCGTGAAAGGAAATAACATTCACCTCGATGTGAGTTCAGGCTTCTTGTGCCATATAGTGCCGCCCATTGACATTTAGTGGACCAGTTGGATGGCGGTTCTTTGCCTGCACTCTGGGGCATGTTTGGGCCTGGTATACGGGTGAATTCCTGCATTACTGGCTAGATAAATGAATGTGATCTCAGGTTATTGGGCTAATTGCTTATTATTGTTCGCAGTCACGCGTGTTAATTGACGTCAAGAATCTGCTTTATTAAAGATCAGCATTTACAGGGTGCACGTACCAGCTCCGGAACAGAAACCTGCGGAGCAATGTGGTGGCACTCCGCCTGCAGCCATGTCTGTGTGGGGGTTGTAGTTACCAGAGATTTGTGGGACTTAGGGTGACAATCAAGTTCCAGATATCTGCAGGGGTGTGTAATATAACAAGGGATCAAGCCCACAGACTGTATCACACTGGATAGGATTAGATACACAGCTCAGTATACAGTATCACACAGGATAGGATTAGATACACAGCTCAGTATACAGTATCACACAGGATAGGATTAGATACACAGCTCAGTATACAGTATCACACAGGATAGGATTAGATACACAGCTCAGTATACAGTATCACACAGGATAGGATTAGATACACAGCTCAGTATACAGTATCACACAGGATAGGATTAGATACACAGCTCAGTATACAGTATCACACAGGATAGGATTAGATACACAGCTCAGTATACAGTATCACACTGGATAGGATTAGATACACAGCTCAGTATACAGTATCACACAGGATAGGATTAGATACACAGCTCAGTATACAGTATCACACAGGATAGGATTAGATACACAGCTCAGTATACAGTATCACACAGGATAGGATTAGATACACAGCTCAGTATACAGTATCACACAGGATAGGATTAGATACACAGCTCAGTATACAGTATCACACAGGATAGGATTAGATACACAGCTCAGTATACAGTATCACACAGGATAGGATTAGATACACAGCTCAGTATACAGTATCACACAGGATAGGATTAGATACACAGCTCAGTATACAGTATCACACAGGATAGGATTAGATACACAGCTCAGTATACAGTATCACACAGGATAGGATTAGATACACAGCTCAGTATACAGTATCACACAGGATAGGATTAGATACACAGCTCAGTATACAGTATCACACTGGATAGGATTAGATACACAGCTCAGTATACAGTATCACACAGGATAGGATTAGATACACAGCTCAGTATACAGTATCACACTGGATAGGATTAGATACACAGCTCAGTATACAGTATCACACAGGATAGGATTAGATACACAGCTCAGTAGGGTGTATCACACAGGATAGGATTAGATACACAGCTCAGTATACAGTATCACACAGGATAGGATTAGATACACAGCTCAGTATACAGTATCACACAGGATAGGATTAGATACACAGCTCAGTATACAGTATCACACAGGATAGGATTAGATACACAGCTCAGTATACAGTATCACACAGGATAGGATTAGATACACAGCTCAGTATACAGTATCACACAGGATAGGATTAGATGCACAGCTCAGTATACAGTATCACACAGGATAGGATTAGATACACAGCTCAGTATACAGTATCACACAGGATAGGATTAGATACACAGCTCAGTATACAGTATCACACAGGATAGGATTAGATACACGGCTCAGTATACAGTATCACACAGGATAGGATTAGATACACAGCTCAGTATACAGTATCACACAGGATAGGATTAGATACACAGCTCAGTATACAGTATCACACAGGATAGGATTAGATACACAGCTCAGTATACAGTATCACACAGGATAGGATTAGATACACAGCTCAGTATACAGTATCACACAGGATAGGATTAGATGCACAGCTCAGTATACAGTATCACACAGGATAGGATTAGATACACAGCTCAGTATACAGTATCACACAGGATAGGATTAGATACACAGCTCAGTATACAGTATCACACAGGATAGGATTAGATACACAGCTCAGTATACAGTATCACCCAGGATAGGATTAGATACACAGCTCAGTATACAGTATCACACAGGATAGGATTAGATACACGGCTCAGTATACAGTATCACACAGGATAGGATTAGATACACGGCTCCGTATACAGTATCACACAGGATAGGATTAGATACACGGCTCAGTATACAGTATCACACAGGATAGGATTAGATACACGGCTCAGTATACAGTATCACACAGGATAGGATTAGATACACGGCTCCGTATACAGTATCACACAGGATAGGATTAGATACACAGCTCAGTATACAGTATCACACAGGATAGGATTAGATACACAGCTCAGTATACAGTATCACACAGGATAGGATTAGATACACAGCTCAGTATACAGTATCACACAGGATAGGATTAGATACACAGCTCAGTATACAGTATCACACAGGATAGGATTAGATACACAGCTCAGTATACAGTATCACACAGGATAGGATTAGATACACAGCTCAGTATACAGTATCACACAGGATAGGATTAGATACACAGCTCAGTATACAGTATCACCCAGGATAGGATTAGATACACAGCTCAGTATACAGTATCACCCAGGATAGGATTATATACACAGCTCAGTATACAGTATCACACAGGATAGGATTAGATACACAGCTCAGTATACAGTATCACACAGGATAGGATTAGATACACAGCTCAGTATACAGTATCACACAGGATAGGATTAGATACACAGCTCAGTATACAGTATCACACAGGATAGGATTAGATACACCGCTCAGTATACAGTATCACACAGGAGAGGATTAGATACACCGCTCAGTATACAGTATCACACAGGATAGGATTAGATACACAGCTCAGTATACAGTATCACACAGGATAGGATTAGATACACCGCTCAGTATACAGTATCGCACAGGAGAGGATTAGATACACCGCTCAGTATACAGTATCACACAGGATAGGATTAGATACACCGCTCAGTATACAGTATCACACAGGATAGGATTAGATACACAGCTCAGTATACAGTATCACACAGGATAGGATTAGATACACAGCTCAGTATACAGTATCACACAGGATAGGGTTAGATACACCGCTCAGTATACAGTATCACACAGGATAGGATTAGATACACAGCTCAGTATACAGTATCACACAGGATAGGATTAGATACACAGCTCAGTATACAGTATCACCCAGGATAGGATTAGATACACAGCTCAGTATACAGTATCACACAGGATAGGATTAGATACACAGCTCAGTATACAGTATCACACAGGATAGGATTAGATACACAGCTCAGTATACAGTATCACACAGGATAGGATTATATACACAGCTCAGTATACAGTATCACACAGGATAGGATTAGATACACCGCTCAGTATACAGTATCACACAGGATAGGATTAGATATTCTTTGCTTCCCCCCTCCCTGGTGTTTGTTCTTTTTCTATGATGATATTTGGGACCCTCTTGGTGAAGTCTCGGCCTCCTTTCTTCTGGTATTCTGCAGGGTTTTGGTTGGGCTTTTGGTGAAGTCTCGGCCTCCTCCCCACTTTTGTGTGCGCTCCTTCTGCAGGTTTTCGGTGGGGCTCTTGGTGGGTCTCCGCGTCCTCCCCTCCGGTGGGTCGGCTTCACTGAGCATCCATAGATTCCGCCGCGTGGTGGAAATATCGCCGGCTCTAAATGCATCTCCTTATTAACTCTCCATTTACTTTGCCTAATAGCTACAACGTATTCGTTAAACGCGCGCATTTACCAAATGTCAGGGCCTTTCAGTTAAGGAGTCTCCAGTGTAAATAAAATTATATCCGCTTCTATTAAAATGACTAATGACATCTACATATCCAAAGACCGGAACAGACGTTGCGCTGCCGAGTTTAGTCATAACAGCCGCGCCGTTTAATAAGTGGTAGATAACCGTTACATGGCGCCGGCTGTGCCTGTGACCGGTGCGGGGATTCCCTTAGAAGCGAGCGCAGGAGGGAGCGGCTGTCCTCCTAGTTGGGTTGTGTCATGTAAGTGTTGACTTCAGCGGCGTCCATCCAATCTGCACACCGATGTGATCCAGGTTACAATCGGTTGTATGGGCTTCCTCACAACCAGAATGGACGCTGCAGCTCTGATTGGATTCACTGATATGGATGCAAAAGGGTTAAATGATTAATTGCAGCAAAACACTTGTAGGACTAGAAGTCCCAGCATCCCCGGTATCATGGCCGCCTCCAACAGTGTCTGGGTAAATTCACATATGGAAGAGCTCAGCATTCCTGTGACCGCTCCTCGCTGACATCCATGTGCTGACCGCCAAAACAACGCAATTCACATTAGTGTAAGCGATCGGTCACAGGAATATCCTGACTCTTGTGTTTCCAGAACCGGATATGACTTCATAGAGCCAAATGGATGAGCAGATAGAAATCCTCTGTATGGACTGACTCTGTCTTGTGTTTCTTCTCTTAGTTGTCTCTCCTGTGTGAATGGATCCTACCCGTGTCACTGGTGCAAGTATCGGCACGTGTGCACACACAACGCAGCCGACTGCTCCTTCCTGGAAGGCCGAGTAAACATGTCAGAGGTAAGACCCCAAATGTGACGCCAACATGAATGCAATGTCTACATTATAGTATCTACCTATCTATCTATCTATCTACAGTGGAGCAAAAAAGTATTTAGTCAGTCACCAATAGTGCAAGTTCCACGACTTAAAAAGATGAGGCGTCTGTAATTTACATCATAGGTAGACCTCAACTATGAGAGACAAAATGAGAAAACAAATCCAGAAAATCACATTGTCTGATTTTGTAAGAATTTATTTGCAAATTATGGTGGAAAATAAGTATTTGGTCACCTACAAGCAATCCAGATTTCTGGCTCTCACAGACCTGTAACTTCTTCTTTAAGAGTCTCCTCTTTCCTCCACTCATTACCTGTAGTAATGGCACCCGTTTAAACTTGTTATCAGTATAAAAAGACACCTGTGCACACCCTCAAACAGTCAGACTCCAAACTCCACTATGGTGAAGACCAAAGAGCTGTCAAAGGACACTAGAAACAAAATTGTAGCCCTGCACCAGGCTGGGAAGACTGAATCTGCAATAGGCAACCAGCTTGGATTGAAGAAATCAACTGTGGGAGCAATAATTAGAAAATGGAAGACATACAAGACCACTGATAATCTCCCTCGATCTGGGGCTCCACGCAAAATCTCACCCCATGGGGTCAAAATGATCACAAGAACGGTGAGCAAAAATCCCAGAACCACGCGGGGGGACCTAGTGAATGAACTGCAGAGAGCTGGGACCAATGTAACAAAGCCTACCATCAGTAACACACTACGCCGCCAGGGACTCAGATCCTACAGTGCCAGACGTGTCCCACTGCTTAAGCCAGTACATGTCCGGGCCCGTCTGAAGTTTGCTAGAGAGAATTTGGATGATCCAGAAGAGTATTGGGAGAATGTCCTATGGTCTGATGAAACCAAACTGCAACTGTTTGGTAGAAACACAACTTTACGTGTTTGATGGATGCAACTCAGTATTCTTTTTCCTCCAAACACCATACCTACTGTAAAGCATGGGGTGGAAACATCATGCTTTGGGGCTGTTTCTCTGCAAAGGGGCCAGGACGACTGATCCGGGTACATGAAAGAATGAATGGGGCCATGTATCGTGAGATTTTGAGTGCAAACCTCCTTCCACCAGCAAGGGCATTGAAGATGAAACGTGGCTGGGTCTTTCAACATGACAATGATCCAAAGCACACCGCCAGGGCAACGAAGGAGTGGCTTTGTAAGAAGCATTTCAAGGTCCTGGAGTGACCTAGCCAGTCTCCAGATCTCAACCCTATAGAAAACCTTTGGAGGGAGCTGAAAGTCCGTGTTGCCAAGTGACAGCCCCAAAACATCACTGCTCTAGAGGAGATCTGCATGGAGGAATGGGCCAACATACCAACAACAGTGTGTGCCAGCCTTGTGAAGACTTAGAGAAAACGTTTGTCCTCTGTCATTGCCAACAAAGGAGATAGAACAAAGTATTGAGATGAAATGTTGTTACTGACCAAATACTTATTTTCCACCATAATTTGCAAATAAATTCTTACAAAATCAGACAATGTGATTTTCTGGATTTCTTTTCTCATTTTGTCTCTCATAGTTGAGGTCTACCTATGATGTAAATTACAGACGCCTCTCATCTTTTTAAGTGGTGGAACTTGCACTATTGGTGACTGACTAAATACTTTTTTGCCCCACTCTATCTATCTATCTATCTATCTATCTATCTATCTATCTATCTCCTATCTATCTATCTATCTATCTATCTATCTATCTATCTATCTATCTATCTATCTACTATCTATCTATCTATCTATCTATCTATCTATCTATATCTCTCCTTCTCTCTCGCTTTACACAGTTGTATTGGAGTTAACACTCAGCTGCGTCTTATTTATGGGGAGGGGGAGTTTGAGCTTTTTGGTCCCTGTATCCTTCCTGATGTCCCCCATACCCCCTCCTCCTCCTGAGTCCTATGTCCCTTGCCGCGGCTCTTCTTCCCATCTGCAGAATATATAGGTCAGCCATGTCCTGGGGTTGTTGGTTACATATATGGTGACTGACAGCTCCGAGGAGAGGACGGTCACAGGGGACACGCAGCTGTCCTCACACAAGACGCAATTTTAACTTTTCCTCTCCTAAGAGGACACAGCTGAGAGAGGGTTAACCACTTACCGGCTTGTCTGGATACCTGACCCCATTGTATAGAGCTGATTGTGGGTACGGAGATGTGTTAGCCAAACATGACGGATAATCGGGACTCCTACATATTGGTGTGACAACATGGCCAATGGACTTGTGCTGCTCTTCTGAACTTTCTGTGCTCTTGAATCCTATAGCCTTTAAAGTCTAGGACAAGACCTACCTGTCTGATGACTACCACTGTCCGCCATCTTAGCTCTCATGGGGTTAACCATTCAGTTCCCCTCTCCCTTTCTTAGGTCTGTTTGGTGGCCGTTCACAGTCAGAGCCCCAGAGATCGGTTTCATCTTTTTCTCTAGAATGTAAAAAATATCTCAAGTGACCGATGTCTTCGTGTCCTCAGGACGTATCCGACCACCAGGCAGTAGCTTCAGCGTCTCCTCATACCTGGGCCTCTGGATCTGAGACTGCAGTGTCCAACCTGGGACATCAGTATGTGATGATGTGACCTCAGACTGGACCCCTTAATGGTGAGACCTCAGACCAGACCCCTTATTGGTGAGACCTCAGACTGGACCCCTTTATGATGAGACATTAGACCGGACCCCTTATTGGTGAGACCTCAGACCGGACAATAACAATCAGACCCCATTGTTATCCAGTCTTCCGGCTCCTCATACTCCTGCTGAATCTCCTGCAGTTTTCTGTCTGAGGTGCTGCCCCCTGCTGACTGGTGTCAGGACATTGGTTGACCTCAGACCCTGTGACCCCATATCGGTACAGCAGTAGTTGTGTCTTGTGCATTAACCTTACAGACATGTGACCTATCAGGACATGACTCTCACAAGGGGTCTTATGGCTTCTATCAATGTGTCCACCTTAACAGTTGGGGTGCCAGATCCAGCAGTGCCAGGGTTAAGGCCGTCTGTCTATCTCCAGCCCCTGCTGGCAGCGCAGGACTCCACGTTATCTATGCAGTGCATGCAAGGCGCCTTCTGAACTGCTGGGAAAAGAAGCTGCAATTCAGCAATGATTAATGATGTGTCCAGAGCCAATCCGGGGAAATATTTCCTGGTTGTATTCTCTGCCATTATTCCTCTCGTCTCCCTGACAGCCTCTTCCAGGGGCCGCAGATGACCAAATGTGCTGGTAATAAAGGATTCAGCAAGCTGTAGATGAGATGAAGTCTGAAAGGAAAGAGGCGGCCAGGTCTGATCCTCTGCAGTGAGGGCGGGAGCTGGTGACGCCATTGTCTATGGACTCTGTAGGTTCTGGACTCTCTAAGCTCCGATGTGTCTGAGGCTCTGGAGACGGGGCGGCCCGGGACATCAAGAGAGGTCTACAGACATCCCCTACTTGTTCGGTATCTGGGGCCCCTGCACTGGGTCCTGATGACCTGAGACTGAGCGACCCCCAGTGCCCCTGACGGTGACCGAGAGAGACTGGTTTGTGGTCTGAGGCCTTATATGAATATAGCGGTGTATATATATATATATATATATATATATATATATATATATATATATATATATATATATATATATACACCGCCACCTCCCTTGATAAGACCGCTCCCATTTTAGCCATGCCCACTGCCGGATTCTCGCCCTGTTAGGGCCTGACATGACTGTAGAGCGTGTTCACTCTTGGCCTCCTGATGCGGTTTAGTCTCTGACTATGTATTTTGGAGCGTACGGTAATAATACCGCCAGTGTGTGACGTCGCTAAGCAAATGAACCCGCCCGTCAGAGCCTTCCTCTTAATTACACGGCCCAGCGTCCTCCTGCAGACATCATCTCCCCAGTGCAGGGAGCAGAAGGTAGGAGCGCGGGCCGGGGGAGGAAGGTGAGCGCCAACTTCTGTCTCTGCGACTTCGCGGCCTTCTATGGTGCCTGCAATTAAAAATGAATTATCGTTTAATAAAAAGACTGATCTCGGCGGATTAGATGACTGGCCCCGACTGCGCCGAGTGAAGGTTGCTTGTGAATTGAGGCCGAGTTCAGTGGAAGGTGACGGAGAAGTTCTATTAAGTGAAGGTGCTTAATACACAGATATGATCTGCTCTTTGTCTCTTGCCAATCGCTCATTATAAATCTTCACCTCTGTTTACCCCGCGCCGCTCCTCCCCCGCTAAACATGTCCGCCACGGCTCCGCAACACAATAAAGGTCCTTAAAGGAAATGGATATTCTTTATACGTTAAAGGGGATGTCTGCTGGAGGAAAACTAGGAAACGGATTCATAATGGGTTAAAAATAAATAAGCAATTGTCACTGAGCCCTAGTGGTCCTGATCTGTACTGATAGGGATCCCTGCAGTGCGCAGCTCTGAGGTATAATACAGGATAAGTAATGTAATGTATGTACACAGTGACTGTACCAGCAGAATAGTGAGCGCAGCTCTGGAGGATAATACAGGATAAGTAATGTAATATATGTACACAGTGACTGTACCAGCAGAATAGTGAGCGCAGCTCTGGAGTATAATACAGGATAAGTAATGTAATGTATGTACACAGTGACTGCACCAGCAGAATAGTGAGCGCAGCTCTGGAGTATAATACAGGATAAGTAATGTAATGTATGTACACAGTGACTGTACCAGCAGAATAGTGAGCGCAGCTCTGGAGTATAATACAGGATAAGTAATGTAATGTATGTACACAGTGACTGTACCAGCAGAATAGTGAGCGCAGCTCTGGAGTATAATACAGGATAAGTAATGTAATGTATGTACACAGTGACTGTACCAGCAGAATAGTGAGCGCAGCTCTGGAGTATAATACAGGATAAGTAATGTAATGTATGTACACAGTGACTGTACCAGCAGAATAGTGAGCGCAGCTCTGGAGTATAATACAGGATAAGTAATGTAATATATGTACACAGTGACTGTACCAGCAGAATAGTGAGCGCAGCTCTGCAGTATAATACAGGATCAGTAATGTAATGTATGTACACAGTGACTGTACCAGCAGAATAGTGAGCGCAGCTCTGCAGTATAATACAGGATCAGTAATGTAATGTATGTACACAGTGACTGTACCAGCAGAATAGTGAGCGCAGCTCTGGAGTATAATACAGGATAAGTAATGTAATGTATGTACACAGTGACTGCACCAGCAGAATAGTGAGCGCAGCTCTGCAGTATAATACAGGATCAGTAATGTAATGTATGTACACAGTGACTGTACCAGCAGAATAGTGAGCGCAGCTCTGGAGTATAATACAGGATAAGTAATGTAATGTATGTACACAGTGACTGCACCAGCAGAATAGTGAGCGCAGCTCTGGAGTATAATACAGGATAAGTAAAGTAATGTATGTACACAGTGACTGCACTAGCAGAATAGTGAGCGCAGCTCTGGAGTATAATACAGGATAAGTAATGTAATGTATGTACACAGTGACTGTACCAGCAGAATAGTGAGCGCAGCTCTGGGGTATAATACAGGATAAGTAATGTAATGTATGTACACAGTGACTGCACCAGCAGAATAGTGAGCGCAGCTCTGGAGTATAATACAGGGTAAGTAATGTAATGTATGTACACAGTGACTGCACCAGCAGAATAGTGAGCGCAGCTCTGGAGTATAATACAGGATAAGTAATGTAATGTATGTACACAGTGACTGTACCAGCAGAATAGTGAGCGCAGCTCTGGGGTATAATACAGGATAAGTAATGTAATGTAGGTACATAGTGACTGTACCAGCAGAATAGTGAGCGCAGCTCTGGAGTATAATACAGGATAAGTAATGTAATGTAGGTACATAGTGACTGCACCAGCAGAATAGTGAGCGCAGCTCTGGAGTATAATACAGGATAAGTAATGTAATGTATGTACACAGTGACTGTACCAGCAGAATAGTGAGCGCAGCTCTGGGGTATAATACAGGATAAGTAATGTAATGTATGTACACAGTGACTGCACCAGCAGAATAGTGAGCGCAGCTCTGGAGTATAATACAGGGTAAGTAATGTAATGTATGTACACAGTGACTGCACCAGCAGAATAGTGAGCGCAGCTCTGGAGTATAATACAGGATAAGTAATGTAATGTATGTACACAGTGACTGCACCAGCAGAATAGTGAGCGCAGCTCTGGAGTATAATACAGGATAAGTAATGTAATGTATGTACACAGTGACTGTACCAGCAGAATAGTGAGCGCAGCTCTGGAGTATAATACAGGATAAGTAATGTAATGTAGGTACATAGTGACTGTACCAGCAGAATAGTGAGCGCAGCTCTGGAGTATAATACAGGATAAGTAATGTAATGTAGGTACATAGTGACTGCACCAGCAGAATAGTGAGCGCAGCTCTGGAGTATAATACAGGATAAGTAATGTAATGTATGTACACAGTGACTGTACCAGCAGAATAGTGAGCGCAGCTCTGGGGTATAATACAGGATAAGTAATGTAATGTATGTACACAGTGACTGCACCAGCAGAATAGTGAGCGCAGCTCTGGAGTATAATACAGGGTAAGTAATGTAATGTATGTACACAGTGACTGCACCAGCAGAATAGTGAGCGCAGCTCTGGAGTATAATACAGGATAAGTAATGTAATGTATGTACACAGTGACTGCACCAGCAGAATAGTGAGCGCAGCTCTGGAGTATAATACAGGATAAGTAATGTAATGTATGTACACAGTGACTGTACCAGCAGAATAGTGAGCGCAGCTCTGGAGTATAATACAGGATAAGTAATGTAATGTAGGTACATAGTGACTGTACCAGCAGAATAGTGAGCGCAGCTCTGGAGTATAATACAGGATAAGTAATGTAATGTATGTACACAGTGACTGTACCAGCAGAATAGTGAGCGCAGCTCTGGAGTATAATACAGGATAAGTAATGTAATGTATGTACACAGTGACTGTACCAGCAGAATAGTGAGCGCAGCTCTGGGGTATAATACAGGATAAGTAATGTAATGTAGGTACATAGTGACTGCACCAGCAGAATAGTGAGCGCAGCTCTGGAGTATAATACAGGATAACTAGTGTTAATGTGAATCTTTCCTGTAGATGAGGGGTAGTATGGCGTTGCGGTGTCGGACATGCCGGGGCTGTGATGACTTGTCTCCACCTACATCAGCATTCACAGTCAGTTCTTTAGCGCTCGGGACATAAACGTCTGTTCAGATTTCATTCTCTCTGGTTGTTATGGAGTGTGGACTTGAGATCAGTCTCCTGGACTTAAAGCCGCCATTAGATTGTAACGCCGCGGCTCGTATTTGTTTCCATCCATCCTTGGAATGCCAATGAAGACTTGAGCGACACGAATCCTCCAAAATGACAGAGTAGGCAGCGTCGGTGGCGCTCATCCCGTCAGTCTGCCGAGCGCTCCGGCTGTCTGGAGTGTATTTATTGAGACTCTTGACAGACAGTAAAACACGCTGGGATTTGCATAGATCTGAGTAATTGTGCCGCGTCCTCGGCTCCTGATTGGTCTCCGCCTTTCCATTCCTGCGCTATTTCCATGAAGCATCTTTTAAAGCGTCTTTTGTGCTGTGAGTGACTCGGAGATAATTCTTGAGATGACGCGGTGCACATCTGTTTATCATGTCACAGCAAGCCAAGGCTCTGGCAGACATCCTTAGAGGATTTAAGGGGGCACCTTATATAGGGCACCCCGACTGTACTGGTCTTCCCAACATGGAACCTGTTTGAGGCTGGAGGATATTCCAGCCTGGATGTGTGTGTATATGACGGCATGTTGAAGGCCTGGGTGTGTTTATATAAGGTTGGGCGAGATAGTCCAGGCCCTGGTGAGTGTATATATTGGGGATATTCCAGGCCTTGGCATATATACATGATAGTGAGGGATATACCGGGTGACATGACGTGTGCCCCGCTGCCGCAACTTGGACACCATAACAAACTCCTGACTTGTAAACAGAAGGACGGAAACGCTTTGTTTTATGATCCTGCCAAGTCCACGTAGAGGAGATTGCCCAGGAAGCCGGAGCACAAGCCGCAGGCGCTGCAGCCACAGACTTAACCTATTCCTGGTAGTTATCCTGTGATACGGGGGGAATACGACAAACCTCCATGGATTCTGCTCCACATTCTCTTAAAGGGGTTCTCCAGTTTACTGCGGCCTTCTAATAGAAGGGGATATTGACCTTGCCACAGTATATACCAAAGAGATTCAGTGGGAGGAATCTTGAAATGATGAGAAATTAAAGCACAAAGTCTATTAGAAAGTTGCAGAAGTTTTCATTCCACTAGGGCTTCCATGTTCCCATACGTTGTCTATATGGACAGTCTTCTTTCCTTTGTGCCTGCGCTGAGCGCTGTGTTTGCCCCGGTTTTCCGTATTTTCTAACCCTCCTTCTCCTCCATACTGATCTTGGATCCTTGAGTGACGCACACACGTGTCTTGCAGAGTGAATTCCTGAGGACACGTCTGGGCTCTGCATGTGGCGGGGTGTGCTGCACTCCAGGTGTTTCCTGTTTTCTATAGCCAGTACATACTTTCGGGATGATGTGGGGCTGCGGACCCATGAACATGGCTGAGTGACCTTTACCATGAAGATAAAAGTCTGGGCTGACCTATGGGGCACGGTGGAGGTCACAGCCATTTTAGTAGGGGGGGCGCTATTACATCTTATGCGGTTTGGGGAAAGTTGGGTGATAAGTTATCACTGAGCTTTGCTAGAGTTCTGAGGTTCATGTCTATTTGTGCACTTGATGAAAAGCTGAGGCCTAGGTTTCCATGATTTGCCGTTCAGAGTCCTCAGAAAGCTTGGTGACTGTTGCAGTGGCAGCCTACAGCTCTTCCTGACACGTCTTTGGCACTTGATAACTTTTTGCTATCTCAATCAGCGTCCTGGCAGCGATCCGGTTATTCCTCCCAGCCGTGTATGTAACATGTTCATTCCCTGTGCCAGGGCCACAGATGCTGCGGCTCAGGTGCTGCGGCGGCTCCAGCTTGTGCCCTGTCAGCAGATTCTGTCAGGTCCCCAGGTAGCGGCTCCATCTCCTGCACAGTCGCAGGTGTGAGCTCCTGGCACGCTCCCCGCTCCTCTGACATTAGTAATGGTGTCTGATTCATCCTCACCTGAATGCACCAGCGGCACAGCGCTCTATGGTCCTGAAGGTTTGGTGCAGTGTATCAGTGCTGGTAACTTGTATCAGGCTGCAGTACCAGCTGTTCGCCTCTAGGCCTTCCTGCCATTCCTGAATGGAGTAGCCAAAATCTACATCCACATCTGACCTGTGGCTCTGCATCAGTTTCAAAACTACAAGTCCCAGCAATCCCATCCTCATTTATCCTCAGTTAGGTCTTCCTGGCAACCTTAGCTGATATTTTAACATCGTTACCTGGAGTTGAATCTGGACCAATCACAAACTTGTGGTCCTGCATTTATTGCACCTACAACTCCCAGCATGCCCCAGTAGCCCTGCTCTGATTTCTCTTACTAGCTCCCTTAGTTGCAGACCTCTAGATCCATATGTGGCCTGTAGCTTTCCATCTGTTGCAGGACTACAACTCCCAGCATCCCCTGACAGCCCACGCCTGGTTTCTCTTCATATCGTTCTTCCTGCCCCCCTGGGTGATGGTGTTGCGGTATTTGGGGACCTGGAGAGGAATCTGGACCCAACTTTAATGTGTTGCAAAATTACAACTCCCAACATGTCCTGTCTGCGTGTTTTTGGGACTAGTAGTTTTGTAACGACTGGAGTGCCATAGGTCGTAGGTCAGACCCCCTGGGTTATTGCAGGGTCAGGCACTGCCCCTTGTCCTCCTGTCACTGCTTTACCCTCCAGTCGCGCTCTCTTGTCTTTATCACTTGAGTTAATCAAACAAGTGTAACCTAAATCCAATATCTTTGTCGCCCCCTGACGCCTCAGCCCTCCGGAGCAGGTCCCTCCGGTGCCACTTTGCAGCTTTTGAAAATTGCATTTTCCTTTGTTTGGTGTTTGCAATGAGCCGGATTTATGTTCCCGTCCATCGCGGAGAATATTAATGTGCCCGCTTGTGTAAAATGAAGTCTGCGCCCGGCTCAGGCCCAAGTGACAAATGAATTGGGCCTGATGGAGAGTGAAGCCGTCCAGGACCTGTGGGGGCAAGTCAGGGGCTGCCCGATGTGTCATGAATACCATTAGCTGACAGGCTCGCATTAGTCTGCCATGGGCTTGTGAACCTATCCAGTGCCAGGAGGAACCTTAAAGGGAAAGTAGCCCTAGATAGAAAGGGAATGCCAACACATTGTAAAACGACTACAACGCCCAGCATGCCCTGACAGCCCTCTCCTCCCAGTCCTGTATGATCCCAATGGGTGTCAGGCCCTTGCAGAGAATCCAATATCAGAACCACGTACTCCTGCGACACCCATAAAACATAGGTCTCATGTGACAACAATCACCGCCTAGTGTAGGATTGCACTTATAGATAGGACATGCCCATGTAGTGTAACGTTCCACCTATAGGTGCCAGTCCTTTCTGGGGGCTCAAGGTCATTGTGTAAAAATGATTTCTAAAAAGTTGTACCGGTAACTACCAGTAGGGGGTACAACGTGGCAGATTTATCCCATTGGACACTAACATGACCTCCATGAAATAGGCCTGTCCCTTTATAGTCTATATACACATATGGGGTATATATGAGGAACTAGACGCCCTGAATGTAGGGGGAGAAATCTCCAAAAATGTTCTTTAAAATCTTTCTATTTTACTTTTTTCCCATCCACATGACTGAGTTTGATGTGAATATTCTCCCTGGCCCCTTCCTGATATAGCCGGCCTTTGGGGCCCCCTCCTCCCGTACTTATTTTGCCCCTAGGCCTCTCTACTTCAAAACATGTTATTAGCTGCTCCTGCGCTGGATCCGACCCTGTATTTAGACCTGCGATTCTCTCGTCTCCGGGGCTCCCGTCTCTCTCTGCTCGCCTCGTCCCGGATGGGTTGACCATGCAATAAGGCTTTGCAAGTTGCATCAGGGTTTGACTGAGGCCCGGAGGGACGAGCTCTGTTTATCCTTGTCAGCTCCCTGAGCACAGGCGGGTCCTCTGGTAATGTAAGAGCCGTCATCTTCTACAACTCACTCACTGTCATGTTTTCTGCAGCTGTCCGGGGATGCTGGGAGTTGTAGTCTTACCACAGGTTGGACATCACTGTTGTATCCAATGTATGGGCCGTATTTTATCCATTTGCTATATGTGGGAGCAGACTGAACCCCAAGTAATATTGCAGCTGTGTCATGGCGCTAGTGACCAGATGGTTCCAGATTATCCGGGGCGATCTCGGCCTATCCGGCTCCTTTAGCTCTCCTCCATGCTTTGCTCTCGTGCCAGGCGTGATGAGTGTGAAACGCACAGAAATGTGCTGATCCCGTTCATGATAATCTGCGGCCATCTGCTCCCCCGAACACGGCTCTGCTAACTTAGGTTTCCAGACTTATGAGTAAGGGGAATTTTTTAGTTCATTTTTATACAATTTTTTTTTTCCACACTTCGCCTTCTGCTCCTATTGTTCTTCATCAAGGCAATACATCATGTACAGCGGAGACTGAAACCCCAGGGGCAAATGTCTGAAGATGTAAGGAGTAGGCCGAGAAATCCCAAATATTAGAGAGCAACAATAGTCATATTAAGATATATTATCACATAGCAAACATAGGCATGAGGAAATCATCGGTTCTAGGTTTTGTTCTATGGAGGTAGTATTATAGTAGTTATATTCTTGTACATAGGAGTAGTATTATAGTAGTTATATTCTTGTACATAGGAGGTAGTATTATAGTAGTTATATTCTTGTACATAGGAGTAGTATTATAGTAGTTATATTCTTGTACATAGGAGTAGTATTATAGTAGTTATATTCTTGTACATAGGAGTAGTATTATAGTAGTTATATTCTTGTATATAGGAGCAGTATTATAGTAGTTATATTCTTGTACATAGGAGTAGTATTATAGTAGTTATATTCTTGTACATAGGAGGTAGTATTATAGTAGTTATATTCTTGTATATAGGAGCAGTATTATAGTAGTTATATTCTTGTACATAGGAGGTAGTATTATAGTAGTTATATTCTTGTATATAGGAGCAGTATTATAGTAGTTATATTCTTGTACATAGGAGGTAGTATTATAGTAGTTATATTCTTGTACATAGGAGGTAGTATTATAGTAGTTATATTCTTGTACATAGGAGTAGTATTATAGTAGTTATATTCTTGTATATAGGAGGTAGTATTGTAGTATTTATATTCTTGTACATAGGAGCAGTATTATAGTAGTTATATTCTTGTACATAGGAGGTAGTATTATAGTAGTTATATTCTTGTACATAGGAGGTAGTATTATAGTAGTTATATTCTTGTACATAGGAGGTAGTATTATAGTAGTTATATTCTTGTATATAGGAGCAGTATTATAGTAGTTATATTCTTGTATATAGGAGCAGTATTATAGTAGTTATATTCTTGTAAATAGGAGGCAGTATTATAGTAGTTATATTCTTGTACATAGGGGTAGTATTATAGTAGTTATATTCTTGTACATAGAAACAGTATTATAGTAGTTATATTCTTGTACATAGGAGTAGTATTATAGTAGTTATATTCTTGTATATAGGAGGTAGTATTGTAGTATTTATATTCTTGTACATAGGAGCAGTATTATAGTAGTTATATTCTTGTACATAGGAGGTAGTATTATAGTAGTTATATTCTTGTACATAGGAGGTAGTATTATAGTAGTTATATTCTTGTACATAGGAGGTAGTATTATAGTAGTTATATTCTTGTACATAGGAGGCAGTATTATAGTAGTTATATTCTTGTACATAGGAGCAGTATTATAGTAGTTATATTCTTACAAAATAGTTTTACCAAAACCGCAGCTTTGATGTAAGGGTCCGCAACTCAGGAGCTTTAAAACAACTTCTTTATTTCATCTTCTTAAAAAATCAGTTCGCCACCTTAGGCTGAGGCACACATTCATAGACAACACATAGTGAAGACAAAATAGACACTGGACATAGTGAATTTAAAAATCGCTATGAAACTGACGCGTTTCGGAACGTCCAAAGCGTTCCTTAATCATAGTGAAACTAGCTAGGCTAGGCTAGTTTCACTATGATTAAGGAACGCTTTGGACGTTCCGAAACGCGTCAGTTTCATAGCGATTTTTAAATTCACTATGTCCAGTGTCTATTTTGTCTTCACTATGTGTTGTCTATGAATGTGTGCCTCAGCCTAAGGTGGCGAACTGATTTTTAAAGGAGATGAAATAAAGAAGTTGTTTTAAAGCTCCTGAGTTGCGGACCCTTACATCAAAGCTGCGGTTTTGGTAAAACTATTTTGTATGAATTCACTCCAGTGAGTCAAGGAGAATAGGGTCGTGCACCAATCTTGATATTATAAAGGACGACAAGGGTGAGCTACTTTACATATTTTTCTCTTTGTATTTAGTTATATTCTTGTACATAGGGGTAGTATTATAGTAGTTATATTCTTGTACATAGAAGCAGTATTATAGTAGTTATATTCTTGTATATAGGAGGTAGTATTGTAGTAGTTATATTCTTGTACATAGGAGCAGTATTATAGTAGTTATATTCTTGTACATAGGAGCAGTATTATAGTAGTTATATTCTTGTACATAGGAGCAGTATTATAGTAGTTATATTCTTGTACATAGGAGGTAGTATTATAGTAGTTATATTCTTCTACATAGGAGGTAGTATTATAGTAGTTATATTCTTGTACATAGGAGGTAGTATTATAGTAGTTATATTCTTGTACATAGGAGCAGTATTATAGTAGTTATGTTCTTGTACATAGGAGTAGTATTATAGTAGTTATATTCTTGTACATAGGAGGTAGTATTATAGTAGTTATATTCTTATACATAGGAGGTAGTATTATAGTAGTTATATTCTTGTACATATAGGGGCAGTATTATAGTAGTTATATTCTTGTACATAGGAGCAGTATTATAGTAGTTATATTCTTGTACATAGGAGTAGTATTATAGTAGTTATATTCTTGTACATAGGAGGCAGTATTATAGTAGTTATATTCTTGTACATAGGAGCAGTATTATAGTAGTTATATTCTTGTACATAGGAGTAGTATTATAGTAGTTATATTCTTATACATAGGAGGTAGTATTATAGTAGTTATATTCTTGTACATAGGAGCAGTATTATAGTAGTTATGTTCTTGTACATAGGAGTAGTATTATAGTAGTTATATTCCTGTACATAGGAGGTAGTATTATAGTAGTTATATTCTTGTACATATAGGGGCAGTATTATAGTAGTTATATTCTTGTACATAGGAGGTAGTATTATATTAGTTATATTCGTGTACATAGGAGCAGTATTATAGTAGTTATATTCTTGTACATAGGAGGTAGTATTATATGAGTTATATTCTTGTACATAGGAGCAGTATTATAGTAGTTATATTCTTGTACATAGGAGTAGTATTATATGAGTTATATTCTTGTACATAGGAGGCAGTATTATAGTAGTTATATTCTTGTACATAGGAGCAGTATTATAGCAGTTATATTCTTGTACATAGGAGCAGTATTATAGTAGTTATATTCTTGTACATAGGAGTAGTATTATAGTAGTTATATTCTTGTACATAGGAGCAGTATTATAGTAGTTATATTCTTGTACATAGGAGGTAGTATTATAGTAGTTATATTCTTGTACATAGGAGCAGTATTATAGTAGTTATATTCTTGTACATAGGAGTAGTATTATAGTAGTTATATTCTTGTACATAGGAGCAGTATTATAGTAGTTATATTCTTGTACATAGGAGTAGTATTATAGTAGTTATATTCTTGTACATAGGAGGTAGTATTATAGTAGTTATATTCTTGTACATAGGAATAGTATTATAGTAGTTATATTCTTGTACATAGGAGTAGTATTATAGTAGTTATATTCTTGTACATAGGAGGCAGTATTATAGTAGTTATATATATAATGTCATGCCATTGTATTACTGTCTTTCCTGTGTAATATGGGTCATATTGCATTAGTTATATTATTGGGATATGAATACTACGGACACTGCAGCTCTTCGGCCTCACCTTCGCTTCCATCATCATCATCATTACTACATCAAACACCTTGTAAGATTATAAATTGCCACCTCGGAGAGAAGATGAACATGAGGAAATGCGAAGAGCTTATCAGTAGATGTTGCGGGTTAAATGGTGGCCTCCCGGTTTAGATGTGTAGTGTCGGCTTCTTATCCTAGATGACCATTTATACTGATGACCTCTCTACTGATGAGTATTGATGGAGTTTTGCCAGAACCTTTAAGGATCTCAAGTCAAGAGCGATGATGATCAGGATAAGGCTCAAGATGAGTGTAAGGAAGTGTAAATGATAGATAACCCCTCGCCTGCCAGCATGCTCTACAGGCGCCCAACAGCTGGCATCTGCCGGATGTGGTACAAATGACTGTGGGATGAACCATACGGGTGTCCTGGCACATTACGTATGCGGTGGTTAGCACTTCTCATCTCTTCGTTAGATGTTGGATGGAACATGAGCCACACGTTACATGTCTTTCTAAAGCCGCCTAATGAACTCAGCCAGCCAGTCTCCCAGTTTTTTTGGCATAAGATGTGCAACTCCGCACCGAATCATTGACTTTAGTTCATATTCGTGTCACTCAGAAACCCAGCTGTTCGTAGGAACCGCGGCCGCTCAGGAACATCTGTCTCTTGTGTTGTAATGGGTCTAGCGGCCAGCTGGGACTGAGTCAAGGGTTGACGCCCTCCATCTAAACACCTCCAACCTCTACCATATTGAGAACTTTGGGCTAATAGTTTCTTGTATGACTGCCGGCGAGACGCCAACGATGATCGACCGGTTATACAACAATGTATGAGGGTCGTGTTGAGTATATCATGATGGATACGACAGAAAAACATAGGAATTAGGCCACAAATATCTCATGGAATGAAATGGAGCAGAGGCCCAAAGATTGTAGTGGAATTAAAGGGTTACTTATAGGTGATGTCAGTCATTGGTGGGGATCCTTGCTTGTGATCTTCTTCTATGAGCCAGAATGGCAAGTTGATGACTTTGGCCAAGTCAAGCCTCTTTGATATGTATAAAGCGTTGTAGGTGGTGCCATTGTCAGTAACCAAAGTGGGTTTTTATTAGCCATTTCTGGCTACCAATTCCTGAAAAGTCTATACCCCCCCTCCCTTCTCCCCATGTGATCTTTACCTTACCCCATAGGTCTCCTTAGACATCTACATCCCTATGTGCTGCTGACGTCAGCCGCTGACCCTATAACACCGGTGCTCTATTATAAGACGTGGAGTTTAGGTTTTCGGCCCCTTTAAGGTCAGTGACCTTAATGCCTCGGTCTTGATTGTCCTTCCCTGGGAATCGATAGATTGCTTTTTCAATAATGATGGATTGGACATTTGTGGTGTGTGGTAAGCACAAGATAATGATTGTATGTTTTCCCTCCACAGCAAAAATCAACCAAGGTTATTAGCTGCGATATCCACCTTCTTCCTATAGACCCGCTCGGCACTTTATAGTGCGGCCCATATTCCCAGACTTAACACTATTGTGATCCCTGGCCTGATTTAAAGGGACATGACCATGTTATATCCTGCTGTAGTTAGAAGTACCACTAGGGGGCGCATATAGCTGTGCTGGTGTTAGGCTGAGGCTACATGGTGTCGTCTTCACGAATGTAAGTGAATGGAGTGACGTTGTGACCCTGAGACGTCTGCGACAGCGACTTCTAGTTGCAAAAAGATCAATTTGTGCTGGACTTTTTGAAACTGGGTGTTGCAGCAGCTTCGCGGTCACCACGCGACTCCATTTACTTCATAAGTTGCAATCGAAGTCTCCAAAGTGGCTGAATATTCCTCCTGTATGTGACCTGGATTGGTGATGACCCCTCTCTCTTCTCTCTTGTTACAGGACTGCCCCCAGATTCTGCCTTCAACCCAGATCTACATCCCAGTCGGAGTGGTGAAGCCGATCACGCTGACCGCCAAGAACCTCCCGCAGCCGCAGTCTGGACAGCGCAACTACGAGTGCATCTTCCACATCCCGGGGAGCGTGACGCGAGTGACAGCCCTGCGCTTCAACAGCACCAGCATCCAGTGCCAGAACACATCAGTAAGTGAATGACCCCCATCGTGTGTACACGGCTCTAGCCCCTGCCTGCCTCATTAGTGTGTATTTGTGGCGTTCTCGCCTGCGTGGGTGGTTTGCAGTCTTTTTGCATACGACGGGCCTGTTGCAGCTTTGTTTTCCTCCTAATAAAGCTATTTACATAGTGTTTATTTCCCAGAGGTGCTCGCAGGATTTTATGATTACAAAACTGCAGCAAATGAAGGCAAAACAGGAATAAGCGTAATATGCAATAAGCGGAACGCCGGGACTGCAGAGATGGCGGCGGGGGCTGTGGTTCTCTATGGACCCTGTGACGGCTGTGTATCCGGAGGGGCTGCGGAGTCCATGGAGTGCTGTGTGTGCCTTGTATGGTTCGGAGAGCGGTATTTGCACAGTTTCCTGCTATGTTACATGTATGCAGTCGATGACCATAGGGGAATTGCCGGATTTTTATGTTCTGCTGTGGTGTTTAGGAGGTCAATAAGTGCGTTTGTTGAGGGGCTTGTTAGATGCTGCGCGGTGCAATATTTTATAGGATGACTGGTCCCGGTGGTCTTCATGTATCTCTGGAGTTTATAGGATTCTACCTTGTTCTGTGGAGGGAAGAAATATAATCACTTGTGAGTGATCAGCGACGGCTCCTTGTCATGTAAATATACAGGAACTTAAGAGTCTTCCTAGGGTTGCAGTCATGTGTAGCTAGCGACTTCATTAAAAGGGCTGCCATAGATTACATTACTTATCCTGTATTATACTCCAGAGCTGCGCTCACTATTCTGCTGGTACAGTCACTGTGTACATACATTACATTACTTATCCTGTATTATACTCCAGAGCTGCGCTCACTATTCTGCTGGTGCAGTCACTGTGTACATACATTACATTACTTATCCTGTATTATACTCCAGAGCTGCGCTCACTATTCTGCTGGTGCAGTCACTGTGTACATACATTACATTACTTATCCTGTATTATACTCCAGAGCTGCACTCACTATTCTGCTGGTGCAGTCACTGTGTACATACATTACATTACTTATCCTGTATTATACTCCAGAGCTGCACTCACTATTCTGCTGGTACAGTCACTGTGTACATACATTACATTACTTATCCTGTATTATACTCCAGAGCTGCGCTCACTATTCTGCAGACTTCAGAATTCAGACGTCCAGTATTCCCATATTCTACATGGAGCCTTGAATAATATGAAGTATATATATATATTTAGACTAGACTTCTTATAGTGACAGGATTAGATGCTACTTCAGCTTATGTTTTACAATGTTTTACGCTTCGGTCTGTGTATAGCTTCGGTGTACATTTTTGGAGAGTTGCACTCTATATTTTCCTTGCTCGTGCTGCCGGCATGGAGTCGCTGTGTTACGCACTTGATCTGTGAATTTCAGCATAAACATTATTGCAGTTGTCTTAGGAGCTTTCCCTCCATCTCCTTGGTGCACCTTGTCTTATGTTGGATCGTTCAGACAAGTCTTAGGTTTGTGTGTTAGTCCTTTGTAGGTCTTGGACTGTTGGTGATGTCATGGATGTTGGAGACCAGTTCACATGGAGATTTGCTTGGCCGGGTGGCCGGATCCTCCTTTATATCCAGACTTGTGTATTGAAGGGAGAACAACAGATGGAAGGTGGTCAATTACTTCTTAGAGGAGCCTTCATTTGGGGGTAGAAGGTCTTGTGATGTCCCAGGGAGATGGCATGCAGAGCCTTGGAGAACGCAGAAGACGGGTCAATGAGAGCGTGAAATCCATGAAAGAAGTTCACTCCGCCAAACCTCAGTAGATTAATTGTGTTTGCAGAGCTCTCCAGCCAAGAAAATACAGATCTAATGTATTGATGGACAAGGTGTCTCTGGGGATGGATGCTGTTCCACGCTGCCCGCCAGCCGCCTTCCCTCCACTGAGCGCACGCTCCGGCTGCTCTGCACGTCTTACCTCCCAGCATGTGCATTGTGTTTTGTGTTTTTTTTCTCTCGTGGCCCTTGGCCTTGTGTATCCAACCACCTGATCCTGACCGAGTGCTACTATTGATGGACTAAGACTGATGTTCTGAGCTTATCCTTAACCCTCACATGACTGGAGACAACTTTATATTAGAAAGTGGTGGAAGAAGATAATGTCATAATATAGGTCTATAAACTATATACTTATGTCCACTAACACTGTGTCTGTGACCCCCCCCCCCCCCCCCAAAGTATGCCTCAATATGAAACTAAGATTTCAAGAATATAACTACTATAATACTGCCCCCTATGTACAAGAATATAACTACTATAATACTGCTCCTATGTACAAGAATATAACTACTATAATACTGCCCCATGTACAAGAATATAACTACTATAATACTACCTCCTATGTACAAGAATATAACTACTATAATACTGCCCCTATGTACAAGAATATATCTACTATAATACTACCTCCTATATACAAGAATATAACTACTATAATACTACTCCTGTGTACAAGAATATAACTACTATAATACTACTCCTATGTACAAGAATATAACTACTATAATACTACCTCCTATGTACAAGAATATAACTACTATAATACTACTCCTATGTACAAGAATATAACTACTATAATACTACTCCTATGTACAAGAATATAACTACTATAATACTACTCCTATGTACAAGAATATAACTACTATAATACTACTCCCATGTACAAGAATATAACTACTATAATACTACTCCTGTGTACAAGAATATAACTACTATAATACTGCCCCCTATGTACAAGAATATAACTACTATAATACTACTCCTATGTACAAGAATATAACTACTATAATACTACCTCCTATGTACAAGAATATAACTACTATAATACTACTCCTATGTACAAGAATATAACTACTATAATACTACTCCCATGTACAAGAATATAACTACTATAATACTACTCCTGTGTACAAGAATATAACTACTATAATACTGCCCCCTATGTACAAGAATATAACTACTATAATACTGCTCCTATGTACAAGAATATAACTACTATAATACTGCCCCATGTACAAGAATATAACTACTATAATACTACCTCCTATGTACAAGAATATAACTACTATAATACTGCCCCTATGTACAAGAATATATCTACTATAATACTACCTCCTATATACAAGAATATAACTACTATAATACTACTCCTGTGTACAAGAATATAACTACTATAATACTACTCCTATGTACAAGAATATAACTACTATAATACTACCTCCTATGTACAAGAATATAACTACTATAATACTACTCCTATGTACAAGAATATAACTACTATAATACTACTCCTATGTACAAGAATATAACTACTATAATACTACTCCCATGTACAAGAATATAACTACTATAATACTGCTCCCATGTACAAGAATATAACTACTATAATACTACTCCCGTGTACAAGAATATAACTACTATAATACTACTCCCATGTACAAGAATATAACTACTATAATACTGCTCCCATGTACAAGAATATAACTACTATAATACTACTCCCGTGTACAAGAATATAACTACTATAATACTGCTCCTATGTACAAGAATATAACTACTATAATACTACCTCCTATGTACAAGAATATAACTACTATAATACTACCTCCTATGTACAAGAATATAACTACTATAATACTACCTCCTATGTACAAGAATATAACTACTATAATACTACTCCTATGTACAAGAATATAACTACTATAATACTACTCCTATGTACAAGAATATAACTACTATAATACTACCTCCTATGTACAAGAATATAACTCCTATAATACTACCTCCTATGTACAAGAATATAACTACTATAATACTACCTCCTATGTACAAGAATATAACTACTATAATACTACCTCCTATGTACAAGAATATAACTACTATACTACTGCTCCTATGTACAAGAATATAACTACTATAATACTGCTCCTATGTACAAGAATATAACTACTATAATACTACTCCCTATGTACAAGAATATAACTACTATAATACTGCTCCTATGTACAAGAATATAACTACTATAATACTACTCCTATGTACAAGAATATAACTACTATAATACTACTCCTATGTACAAGAATATAACTACTATAATACTACCTCCTATGTACAAGAATATAACTACTATAATACTACCTCCTATGTACAAGAATATAACTACTATAATACTACTCCTATGTACAAGAATATAACTGCTATAATACTGCCCCTATGTACAAGAATATAACTACTATAATACTACTCCTATGTACAAGAATATAACTACTATAATACTGCTCCCATGTACAAGAATATAACTACTATAATACTACTCCTATGTACAAGAATATAACTACTATAATACTGCTCCCATGTACAAGAATTTAACTACTATAATACTACTCCTATGTACAAGAATATAACTACTATAATACTACCTCCTATGTACAAGACTATAACTACTATAATACTACTCCTATGTACAAGAATATAACTACTATAATACTACCTCCTATGTACAAGAATATAACTACTATAATACTACTATGTACAAGAATATATCTACTATAATATACTACTCTTATGTACAAGAATATAACTACTATAATACTGCTCCTATGTACAAGAATATAACTACTATAATACTACCTCCTATGTACAAGAATATAACTGCTATAATACTACTCCTATGTACAAGAATATAACTACTATAATACTACCTCCTATGTACAAGAATATAACTATTATAATACTACCCCCTATGTACAAGAATATAACTACTATAATACTACTCCTATGTACAAGAATATAACTACTATAATACTACTATGTACAAGAATATAACTACTATAATACTACTCCTATGTACAAGAATATAACTACTATAATACTGCTCCCATGTATAAGAATATAACTACTATAATACTACTATGTACAAGAATATAACTACTATAATACTACTCCTATGTACAAGAATATAACTACTATAATACTACCTCCTATGTACAAGAATATAACTACTATAATACTACTCCTATGTACAAGAATATAACTACTATAATACTGCTCCCATGTATAAGAATATATCTACTATAATACTACTATGTACAAGAATATAACTACTATAATACTACTCCTATGTACAAGAATATAACTACTATAATACTACCTCCTATGTACAAGAATATAACTACTATAATACTACTCCTATGTACAAGAATATAACTACTATAATACTACTCCTATGTACAAGAATATAACTACTATAATACTACCTCCTATGTACAAGAATATAACTACTATAATACTGCTCCTATGTACAAGAATATAACTACTATAATACTACCTCCTATGTACAAGAATATAACTACTATAATACTAATCCTATGTACAAGAATATAACTACTATAATACTACCTCCTATGTACAAGAATATAACTACTATAATACTGCTCCTATGTACAAGAATATAACTACTATAATACTACCTCCTATGTACAAGAATATAACTACTATACTACTGCTCCTATGTACAAGAATATACTATACTACTAAGAACTACTATAATTCTGAATGTTTGGAAGTATACTCTGCCTCTTGCTGCCTCTTGGTATATTTGTATGTATGGTTTGGCAGTATATGGCGCTCTGTACAGTGTATATATATATATATATGTATTTATTTGCTGTGTTCTCCCGGGGTTTGGCACTATTAGATATTTGCCCTCTCTCTCTTAGTTTCTCCTCCAGGCTGTGATGTTTCTTTTCATTTTCTCCTCTTATTCTGTTTGGAGCCTTCAGATATAAACCCCACCAAATTCTTGTGAGGACCTTGTTATTCCGCCTCCCCCTTCCCTTCCTTTCTCCCGCTCTCTCTATGCGGCCGTCACATTTATCTTGCTCGCAGCCGCGTTTTAAAGTGTGGAGGGAGAATCAGGAGAATTTGATAGGATCCAATTAAATTTGTGCAGATAAAATGATGATGAATTGCATGCGGGCTCCGCAGAGACACCCTGTACGTTACCGCCGGCCCCATTGAGCTCGCAAGGAGCTGAGGTCATCAGCTGCAGAAAAAAATAGGACGCAGCTGCATGTACATGTACGGCGTCTGCAGTCAGTGCTGGGGGGCGCTCCGCATTCACGCTATACCTGCTAATAAATTACATTGATTATTATAGGAAGAACAGGAACAATGTTCAGTGCGTCGTAATTTATACCGCACCGCCAAGAAAAGCCTAGAATAAGATTTACGCCTTTACTCAAAGCGAAAACTGATAATGAGATTGAACACTATCGGAGATGGAGAGAACAAAATCGGGGGCCCCCTCCCCCAAAGACTGAAGAAATACAATTGCTGGGTCCGATTGTTTGGATCTTTGTAGTGTACAAGGTTCCCTGTAACCACAACGGTATTGCGGCACTATACCTATAATTGTGCGACCATCTTACTATATGTTTTTATTTTCTATATGTGTACAGTATGGCGGAATTATTACTTATTAGAATAATAATACTTTTGTTGCACAATTACATATAACACCGCCATACTGTACACACAAAATATCTAAATATATTAAAGTTGTCGCGCAATTTTATAAATATATATAATTGTTGCCATACTGTACACATATCGAATGTAAAAATATTATTCTTGCACAAATATAGGTGTTTTTTAAATTATTCTTTAGGTGTACAGTGTGGCAGCACTATTACTTGTTCAGTCACATTAATGTTACATAATTATTATATATGTACACTATGACGCCATTATTACTTGTATAGAATTGTGCAACCATGATAATGATGGACACTCTCAAAGAGATCAGAATCCCGCCCACTTGACTTCTCCCTGACACCTCCCATTTGACCATAATAAGGCTAATTAGCCTTTTAGGCGCAGAATCCTGCAGCACTGATTGCTCAGGCAGGGTGGGGGGCTAGAGAAAACATTACAGCTTCAGCAGGAGTGGTGGAGCCTCTTAAAGGATGTGCGGAACTGAAATTGGTGACGAGGTGAAAGGTCATTGATAAGCGATTATTTAAGGAGTTTGTGATCAAAAAATCCACCGTTTCCTTTTTTGCAAGATTTTGTGCAGGGATTTGGTTTTTCGCACAGTCATTAGTCGTAGGCAGCCTACAATATACAGCTGATCTGGTACCAATATCACCGCCAATCAGTAGCTGTGACTAATACCGCTCAGTCTAGAAACGCAGCAGATTTATTAAAGGGCCGGCGCACTTCCGCTTAAAACCCTTGAACCGCCAATCTTAATAAACTCCCTCATAAGTGTCACGGTCCTATCATTCACCTCCCCCCCATTATCACCACTTTGGTTTGCTCCTTTCATTCTTCTATTTTTGGTGAGTGTATCTTGCTGGCGGCGGGGGAGGCCATCAATCCTCCCGCCACCTCTCTGCTTTTTATAACCCCACAGAAAATAAATCCTAAAATTAATTCTGGAGGCGTCTGTAGTAAACCCGACATCAAGCCGCTAAATCACAAAAATGACTTTAATTTCTCAATTGTAACTTTTTTATATTTTCTCCTATTATTCCGATCGACCACTAAGAAGAATATTACACCCCGCACCCCCGCCCGCCCTGAGCTCCACATTTGCGTTTTTTGGCGGGATTTTTCTCTTGCCAAAAACTGGATTTATTACGATGTTCAAGCTGCGGAGTTCTTTATAATCCAACAATTTGCGCTCGTCATGCCGGGTTGGCAGTAAACAAATGTGTGATCGGCAGCGGGCGACTCCTTTATTAGATATACAAGTGGTTTTATTTCTTGTACCTTGAGATGAACCTAAGGTGGAAAGATCTGGAAAGGGACAAGGCCGAGATCTACCAAAGACATCGGGGCAGCCATGTTTTTAGAGAGGGTTGTTGAACATGATCTGAATCTGAACACTCTTCTATTTCACTTTGAGTCTGATGGTCTTTAGGGGTTTCTTCTCCGTGACCCATGGACTTACCGATACAGGAAATCTTCAGCCTTGAACACTATTTTAGTTTCTTAAAGGGTCACAAACTTGGCGTAACTCAATAGTAGAGACCAATAGAAGAAACTTTATAATATCTGGAGAAAGGAAAGCAGAATTTAATAATTTTCTGTGTTTCGGCATCTCTTGGGCTCCTCCTTGTCATTCAGTTTAAGACATCTCATTGGTCAAATATTTTCATGTCCAACAAATTAGTTGGGGGATGTCGTGTTTGGCGCCTCCTAGTGGCCAGTAGAGCTCATTACCAACATCTTGCCTTAATGTTTTGTCTTTATGATTCACGTTTTTGATGCCATTGATGCTCATTCTTCTTGCCATTACTATACATTTGCGGTACGGTGATTGCAACCCCTGAAAATCTCCATTTTGGTATTCGCGACATTGACTTTGTGAACCCTTCAATCTTTTTGAGTTTGAGCCTATTGTTTATCTACAGATGACAAATTCACGTCACCGGATCCGCAATAAAAATCAATGATTAAACTGTTGACGTTGCGGTTTTAATGAATCCTCTTCCCTTAAAGCTTTCAATGCATTTAATTTGCTTCCATCAATACATATCCCAATTTCCTCGGTAACGTTGCGTCGCGCTGGTTAAGTGCTTTATTTAGAGATAGTACACCGCACTTTATGTTCTGGTGATGAATCGTATTCGCGGGTAATGGATGCCGATCTGAGGGATTTTTACATTGAATACTGCATTCTGCACATTAAAGCCATAATGCAAGCAAAGTGGCCGCGCTCTTTATAGGATTTCCTGGACTGAAACGTTTATGGGGTCGGAATCCTCCGGAGACTTTGTTAGGACTATGAGCTGTGTAAAATATTTAATAAAGGGAATATGTAGGGGGTGCGTTGTCTGTATGGAGGGTATGGCTGCCCACCCCCCTATGTGGAGGGACCGACTGTAGCATTCACTTGGTAGAACTGGTAACCTCTGATGGGGGACGTCATGGGGAATGGAGTCAAGGATTGGGATGGTCGGAGCTGGCCAACCATCTATTAAGACTCTATAGGGTGTCCCAACTCTACCTTGATGGCAGAAGTTTTGTGCGTGTCAGTATGGCCCAATTATTTGGATGACCACTTGTGAGAACCTGCAACAATTTTTGCCGGGAATGACTTTTTGGATGCAGTTTTTGATGTAGGGCCTCGTAGACCAGCCTTAAATCTGATAGATTCTTGTTTGGTTAGATGATATTTGTCCATGAGTTGCCAAACTCTCCTTCGTTTCCAGTTTTTAGGAGGTCAGGTTACGAGAGATGTTTACAGATCCACATCTATGTCTAGGATGTGCCGCGGGCTTTGGTTTATTGGGAGATCCCTCCATGATAGGATTTGCACAGTATATATGGCGAAACATTTTCAAAAGACCACCTCATTAACATGACCAAGACCACGTGGATTCTATACTATCCAGCTTTTTTGAGCAGAACACCTCTCTAGAAGACCATTTGTTCTTGCAGTTTTTAGTGGTCTTCTCATAGAGGTTACACTGTGTTTGGGGCCAATACTCAATACTTTGATGGTTGGTCTTCAGCTTCTTGTGTGAATTCTGTAGCCGGATACAGGACAAAAGTGTAGAGTGGGGAGAAGAGATCGGGCTACTGAGATTTCTGAGTGGAGACTTTTTGCCATAAAGACACATTACTTTGGCTACGATAGTTAGATACAGGACTTTGGCAACCAACTGCATTTTTGGTCTCGGTGAAGGAAGTTTTGCTTTGAAGCCTGAAAGAATGGAGGATAACGTTCCTAGACCTCAGTGAGTCCACAGATCCTTTTTGGTCCATTGTCTTCTTCTTCTGAAATCTAAGTGTGCCGTCCATACCGTATTGTGACCTAGAAGGAATATATAAGTGGCCGCCAAGTCTTAGGACCTCCTGGAAGGTTCACTTGTCAAATCAAAGACTAGAAGATGTTTGAAAAACGGGTGATTAGGAAAAGTGGTCCTGAAATTGTAGACAAAAGGTCTATGTACTCCTTTGTGACCTCCAGTGACCCCACACTTGTGCGGCTCCCATCTTGTCAGACACTGTTAGATTTTCTGCTTACGCTGACAGTCCTCCTTCCAGTTTTTGGCCGACTTCAAGGTGCTTTGAATTAGGGATAACTTCTTTAATGTTGTACGTAAGTGCCTGCGTCTGTACATACGGGCGCACATACATCTCCTCTATAAACTCTAAACCGACCATCAAAAAAAATCCCAGACGCTGATATGAGAACTCCGGACGTAATCTGCGCCTCCGAAAAATCTGGAATTCATTTCTTTATGGTTCCTTGTGACTTTAATTGGCCATTTCAAGGGTGATGGCGGCCGTCTTTGAATAGGCTTCTATCTACCCAACTTTGAAAGTGAAATTTGCTAATGTCAGCCATCTGCGGGATAAGCCGCAGGGCAGGAGAGCGATGTGTTTCTTGTGATTGAGTCGAGCAGCATTTCAGTGAGTAATCTCATGGAAGGGCCGGGGCGGTTAACCTGCTGACTGGAGCGTGCTTCGCTTTCTTGGCCGGCGCTGAAACATGAAGTCATCTCTGTTTGCAGAGCAGATGTGCGACTCTCCGGCCCGGGTGTGTCTCCGCAACTAGACGTGAAGCTGGAAGTTAAAGCAGTACAAAGGCCTCCATTTTTATGTTTGTTTTTCTTATTTAGAAAATTTTTGCGTTTACCAGTAAAAGTTGTGATGTACATTGTAACTGCGGGTTAGACCAAAGCTGCTGATGTTTTATTTTTATTTTTTAAATGGACTGGATGCCGCAAGAATATTTCTATTTGCATTAAAATAAACTAAATGTAAAATATTAAAGGAAAATATATATTTTTCTGTTTTAAATTTTTTTTTTTCATTTTTTACTTATTTTTTGAAATTTTAGGACTTTCTTTTTTTTTTCTCTTTTTATTTGTGAAAGTTTAAGTTTATAATTGAGAGTAAATGGTGATATTACAGGAGAACTTTAAAATGAAAAAAATTTGAAAAAAATAAACTGATCTATTATGATTTATTAAAATTTTTTATAGATTTTGTGGATTTTTTTAAATATATTTTGGAAATATTATTTTACATATTTATATTAGTAAAGACAAAATAAAAATTTTTTTGCGAAACATTCTAATCCCCATGCAGGTGTATTTAATAGCATCAGAGCACATACAATGTATAAGATGATAGCGGCACAATAAGGCGATTGCAGGTTTTTCTATGGGCTGTAGACTTTGGCTCCTGTTCCAGTCGCCGCTCTTTCCAGTCTGCTCACGAGCCTGAGATGTTCTGCACACCGGTCTCGTTTCTGTGTTAATCCGCCCGCGTTAATGTGTCAGGCAGGGCAATCCCTGGGTTCTTGTTGGGAGGGAATGTAATCTCATTTGCTGCCACAGCCAATGCAGCGGGAAGCCACAGCTTCAGGATTCGTTCTGACCTCCTGGCCCGCTCGATCTCTCTGTAAGTAATTCACGGCATCATTATCTCAGAATTATGGCTTGTCACTTTGTAATATGACGGCATGCGAGAGGCTCATGCATCGGAAAATGATATTGACAGCTCGGCAATCAACAAGTTAAATGGCCGAGTCGAGAAACGGGGCTGACGCCGGACAGAACTGTAATACTAAGAGGCAGAAGAACCTGATGAAGAAAGCAATTTGGCGCATACTAAATACGTTGGATCCTTTGTCTCCCTTACGATGGAGTGAGGACGTCATTCATAGTATTCTTATTCAAGCAGGGGATCTATCATCTCATCTACTAAGGTGACTTATTCTCCACCATGCACCGTGCAGACACTGAACAAGCAGGGGATCTGTCATCTACTCATATAGTAAGGTGACTTATTCTCCACCATACACCGTGCAGACACTGAACAAGCAGGGGATCTGACATCTACTCATATAGTAAGGTGACTTATTCTCCACCATACACCGTGCAGACACTGAACAAGCAGGGGATCTGTCATCTACTCCTATAGTAAGGTGACTTATTCTCCACCATACACCGTGCAGACACTGAAGAAGTAGGGGATCTGTCATCTACTCCTATAGTAAGGTGAATTATTCTCCACCATACACCGTGCAGACACTGAACAAGCAGGGGATCTGTCGTCTACTCATATAGTAAGGTGACTTATTCTCCACCATACACCGTGCAGACACTGAACAAGCAGGGGATCTGACATCTACTCATATAGTAAGGTGACTTATTCTCCACCATACACCGTGCAGACACTGAACAAGCAGGGGATCTGTCATCTACTCCTATAGTAAGGTGACTTATTCTCCACCATGCACCGTGCAGACACTGAACAAGCAGGGGATCTGTCATCTACTCCTATAGTAAGGTGACTTATTCTCCACCATACACAGTGCAGACACTGAACAAGCAGGGGATCTGACATCTACTCATATAGTAAGGTGACTTATTCTCCACCATGCACCGTGCAGACACTGAACAAGCAGGGGATCTGTCATCTACTCCTATAGTAAGGTGACTTATTCTCCACCATACACCGTGCAGACACTGAACAAGCAGGGGATCTGTCATCTACTCATATAGTAAGGTGACTTATTCTCCACCATGCACCGTGCAGACACTGAACAAGCAGGGGATCTGACATCTACTCATATAGTAAGGTGACTTATTCTCCACCATGCACCGTGCAGACACTGAACAAGCAGGGGATCTGTCATCTACTCATATTGTAAGGTGACTTATTCTCCACCATGCACCGTGCAGACACTGAACAAGCAGGGGATCTGACATCTACTCCTAGAGTAAGGTGACTTATTCTCCACCATGCACAGGGCAGACACTGAACAAGCAGGGGATCTGTCATCTACTCCTATAGTAAGGTGACTTATTCTCCACCATACACCGTGCAGACACTGAACAAGCAGGGGATCTGTCATCTACTCATATAGTAAGGTGACTTATTCTCCACCATGCACCGTGCAGACACTGAACAAGCAGGGGATCTGACATCTACTCATATAGTAAGGTGACTTATTCTCCACCATGCACCGTGCAGACACTGAACAAGCAGGGGATCTGACATCTACTCATATAGTAAGGTGACTTATTCTCCACCATACACCGTGCAGACACTGAAGAAGCAGGGGATCTGACATCTACTCATATAGTAAGGTGACTTATTCTCCACCATACACCGTGCAGACACTGAACAAGCAGGGGATCTGTCATCTACTCATATTGTAAGGTGACTTATTCTCCACCATGCACAGGGCAGACACTGAACAAGCAGGGGATCTGACATCTACTCCTATAGTAAGGTGACTTATTCTCCACCATGCACCGTGCAGACACTGAACAAGCAGGGGATCTGTCATCTACTCATATAGTAAGGTGACTTATTCTCCACCATGCACCGTGCAGACACTGAACAAGCAGGGGATCTGACATCTACTCATATAGTAAGGTGACTTATTCTCCACCATGCACCGTGCAGACACTGAACAAGCAGGGGATCTGACATCTACTCATATAGTAAGGTGACTTATTCTCCACCATGCACCGTGCAGACACTGAACAAGCAGGGGATCTGTCATCTACTCCTATAGTAAGGTGACTTATTCTCCACCATGCACCGTGCAGACACTGAACAAGCAGGGGATCTGACATCTACTCATATAGTAAGGTGACTTATTCTCCACCATACACCGTGCAGACACTGAAGAAGCAGGGGATCTGACATCTACTCATATAGTAAGGTGACTTATTCTCCACCATGCACCGTGCAGACACTGAAGAAGCAGGGGATCTGACATCTACTCATATAGTAAGGTGACTTATTCTCCACCATACACCGTGCAGACACTGAACAAGCAGGGGATCTGTCATCTACTCATATAGTAAGGTGACTTATTCTCCACCATACACCGTGCAGACACTGAACAAGCAGGGGATCTGACATCTACTCATATAGTAAGGTGACTTATTCTCCACCATACACCGTGCAGACACTGAACAAGCAGGGGATCTGTCATCTACTCATATAGTAAGGTGACTTATTCTCCACCATGCACCGTGCAGACACTGAACAAGCAGGGGATCTGTCATCTACTCATATAGTAAGGTGACTTATTCTCCACCATGCACCGTGCAGACACTGAACAAGCAGGGGATCTGACATCTACTCATATAGTAAGGTGACTTATTCTCCACCATACACCGTGCAGACACTGAACAAGCAGGGGATCTGTCATCTACTCATATAGTAAGGTGACTTATTCTCCACCATGCACCGTGCAGACACTGAACAAGCAGGGGATCTGACATCTACTCATATAGTAAGGTGACTTGTTCTCCACCATGCACCATGCAGACACTGAAGAAGCAGGGGATCTGACATCTACTCATATAGTAAGGTGACTTATTCTCCACCATGCACCGTGCAGACACTGAACAAGCAGGGGATCTGTCATCTACTCATATAGTAAGGTGAATTATTCTCCACCATACACAGGGCAGACACTGAACAAGCAGGGGATCTGACATCTACTCATATAGTAAGGTGACTTATTCTCCACCATACACCGTGCAGACACTGAACAAGCAGGGGATCTGACATCTACTCATATAGTAAGGTGACTTATTCTCCACCATGCACCGTGCAGACACTGAACAAGCAGGGATCTGTCATCTACTCATATAGTAAGGTGAATTATTCTCCACCATGCACCGTGCAGACACTGAACAAGCAGGGGATCTGTCATCTACTCATATAGTAAGGTGAATTATTCTCCACCATGCACCGTGCAGACACTGAACAAGCAGGGGATCTGACATCTACTCCTATAGTAAGGTGACTTATTCTCCACCATGCACCGTGCAGACACTGAACAAGCAGGGGATCTGTCATCTACTCATATAGTAAGGTGAATTATTCTCCACCATGCACCGTGCAGACACTGAAGAAGCAGGGGATCTGTCATCTACTCATATAGTAAGGTGACTTATTCTCCACCATACACCGTGCAGACACTGAACAAGCAGGGGATCTGTCATCTACTCATATAGTAAGGTGACTTATTCTCCACCATACACCGTGCAGACACTGAACAAGCAGGGGATCTGTCATCTACTCATATAGTAAGGTGACTTATTCTCCACCATACACAGTGCAGACACTGAACAAGCAGGGGATCTGACATCTACTCATATAGTAAGGTGACTTATTCTCCACCATACACCGTGCAGACACTGAACAAGCAGGGGATCTGACATCTACTCCTATAGTAAGGTGACTTATTCTCCACCATACACCGTGCAGACACTGAACAAGCAGGGGATCTGACATCTACTCATATAGTAAGGTGACTTATTCTCCACCATACACCGTGCAGACACTGAACAAGCAGGGGATCTGTCATCTACTCCTAGAGTAAGGTGACTTATTCTCCACCATGCACCGTGCAGACACTGAAGAAGCAGGGGATCTGACATCTACTCGTATAGTAAGGTGACTTATTCTCCACCATGCACCGTGCAGACACTGAAGAAGCAGGGGATCTGACATCTACTCGTATAGTAAGGTGAATTATTCTCCACCATGCACCGTGCAGACACTGAAGAAGCAGGGGATCTGACATCTACTCCTATAGTAAGGTGACTTATTCTCCACCATACACCGTGCAGACACTGAACAAGCAGGGGATCTGACATCTACTCCTATAGTAAGGTGACTTATTCTCCACCATGCACCGTGCAGACACTGAACAAGCAGGGGATCTGTCATCTACTCCTATAGTAAGGTGACTTATTCTCCACCATGCACAGGGCAGACACTGAACAAGCAGGGGATCTGACATCTACTCATATAGTAAGGTGACTTATTCTCCACCATACACCGTGCAGACACTGAACAAGCAGGGGATCTGTCATCTACTCATATAGTAAGGTGACTTATTCTCCACCATGCACAGGGCAGACACTGAACAAGCAGGGGATCTGACATCTACTCCTATAGTAAGGTGACTTATTCTCCACCATACACTGTGCAGACACTGAACAAGCAGGGGATCTGACATCTACTCCTATAGTAAGGTGACTTATTCTCCACCATACACCGTGCAGACACTGAACAAGCAGGGGATCTGACATCTACTCCTATAGTAAGGTGACTTATTCTCCACCATGCACACTTCATAAGCATCTGGCAGCCACGGTCAGACAGAAGCAGTAAAGCTCCGAATTCACCAATAATCCAGTCTAGACTGATCGAGGCTCCTATAAAAGGTAAATATGCAGCCAATTATACATCTAATTAATTAGAAAATGTGAATAATTGGCTAATATAATAAAAAATAGTCCTTTAACCCTGAAGCTGGAATTGGAGTCAGTAAGTTTTTTTTGTCTCTGGCCCCGGTTTAGACTCCTCAGCCCTGGTATTTACTGGGGGGTTTATAAGAGAAAATGAGGGGGAAATGCTCCTTAGGACCCTCAATTGACCTGTCTCTTTATCCGCAGTCTTAGGATTTTTTTGTCCTCGGTGAGGTGCAGAAATTACCATTAAGTAGCCGGACAGCTGTAGGCTCAGATGTAGTCTGAAGATCCCGGGGTCCCAAATGAGACATGTCAGAGTACAAATTGAAAATGCCAATTTCACTTAGAATGGCGCTGCGCGTTTCACAGCTAAATCCCACCGCCCGCCCCCACCCCTCAAGCTTAGCTTGCAAATGTCTTTGTGAGATTTTGCACAAGAAGCCACAGGGGCGGCCGTCATGGCGGCCTAATACCTGGATATGAATTTATAACACCCCCCTCCCCACCAGACCGCACCTGGAGGAGCGCCGGCGGACGTATGAGGCGCCTCGGCTGACTCACTACATGACATTCCCCTTCTTTAATCTTCCAGATGTGTAATTGTGATTTCTGCCCATCAGTCTCCATGTAAAGCCTTTCTGGTGCTGTAAATAACGCAAACCATTTATCTAAATGCGCTGCCACTTTAGTGGGGCGGGGGATGGGGTTTAGCGGGGTCGAGGTTGGTTGTCAGGGGGGTCGGCTGTGCTCGGCTCTACAATCTGACTCATCTACCATCTAATAAATTACAATCTCCCTCCATTGCTGAGATGTGGAGTATATGATGAGCTCGGGGTCAGAGGGGATTGGAATCTTGTTGCCGGTGAGGTGATGTCACTGGATGATGTCACCGGATGATGTCACCGGATGACATCACTTGACAGATTTCTTCTTATAATGAGAGGTGACTCCTTATATTCTCCTATGTAATGTCTCTTAAAGGGGCACTATAGGGAAAACCTCTACATTACACAACATTGGGGCGGAGCCTAATACAGGTGTTCTCTAAATCCCAGTGTCTTACCGCTCCCCATAGAGCTCCGGACTGGGCCGAGCGCACCATCAGTGTCTCTAAGTTCTGTTCAATGGTTTCTAGTTACAGGCTTGCTGCATATCACCATTGTCATACCAGAAAGGGAAATCAACACACAGCTTTTACAGACCCTGAATAGCATGTATTATAATGGTTATAATGTATTGAGAAGCATTGCTTTATTTCTACTACTCTTCACGTACAAGTGTCAGTCTTTACTGTTGTTCCGGAATTCTATTCTTGAACTAGGTTGAGCGTCGATTACAAAAGTCCATCTTTCCTAGCAATTGCTCATGTTTTGCTGTTGTTTCTTATCTTACAGTACAACTACGAGGGGAATGACATCAGCGATCTCCCCGTCAATCTCTCCGTCGTCTGGAATGGAAACTTCGTCATTGATAACCCACAGAACATACAAGGTGAGGGCGGTTGTCAGCGCCACCCGTCTGTTCTCCTGTTCTTGCTCCGAGCTTTTCATACGATTATTTGATTTTGTCTGACATGCTCAGCTCCGGCCTGGGGTTGTAAATACATCGCTAATTAGTAAGGCCGTGTCATTAATTCATTAATGAGCGCAGCGCACGGAAATATTGACTCTCTGGTTTGTTCTGCAGCCCACCTCTACAAGTGCTCAGCCCTGCGGGAGAGCTGTGGACTCTGTCTGAAATCCGATCCCCGTTTTGAATGTGGTTGGTGCGTAACTGAGAAGAAATGTACCCTGCGCCAGAACTGTCCGGTATATGAAAGCCCATGGATGCACGTCAGTACCCCTCAGAGCCGCTGCACCGACCCCAAAATCACCAAGGTATGCACCTATTTACAAGAATATAACTACTATAATACTGCTCCTATGTACAAGAATATAACTACTATAATACTACCTCCTATGTACAAGAATATAACTACTATAATACTACCTCCTATGTACAAGAATATAACTACTATAATACTACTCCTATGTACAAGAATATAACTACTATAATACTACTCCTATGTACGAGAATATAACTACTATAATACTACCCCCTATGTACAAGAATATAACTACTATAATACTACTCCTATGTACAAGAATATAACTACTATAATACTACCTCCTATGTACAAGAATATAACTACTATAATACTACCTCCTATGTACAAGAATATAACTACTATAATACTACTCCTATGTACAAGAATATAACTACTATAATACTGCTCCTATGTACAAGAATATAACTACTATAATACTGCTCCTATGTACAAGAATATAACTACTATAATACTATTCCTATGTACAAGAATATAACTACTATAATACTGCTCCTATGTACAAGAATATAACTACTATAATACTGCTCCTATGTACAAGAATATAACTACTATAATACTATTCCTATGTACAAGAATATAACTACTATAATACTGCTCCTATGTACAAGAATATAACTACTATAATACTATTCCTATGTACAAGAATATAACTACTATAATAATACTCCTATGTACAAGAATATAACTACTATAATACTACCTCCTATGTACAAGAATATAACTACTATAATACTGCTCCTATGTACAAGAATATAACTACTATAATACTATTCCTATGTACAAGAATATAACTACTATAATACTGCTCCTATGTACAAGAATATAACTACTATAATACTGCTCCTATGTACAAGAATATAACTACTATAATACTACTCCTATGTACAAGAATATAACTACTATAATACTACTCCTATGTACAAGAATATAACTACTATAATACTACCTCCTATATACAAGAATATAACTACTATAATACTACCCCTATGTACAAGAATATAACTACTATAATACTACTCGTATGTACAAGAATATAACTACTATAATACTGCTCCTATATACAAGAATATAACTACTATAATACTGCTCCTATATACAAGAATATAACTACTATAATACTACCTCCTATGTACAAGAATATAACTACTATAATACTGCTCCTATGTACAAGAATATAACTACTATAATACTACCTCCTATGTACAAGAATATAACTACTATAATACTACCTCCTATGTACAAGAATATAACTACTATAATACTGCTCCTATGTACAAGAATATAACTACTATAATACTACCACCTATGTACAAGAATATAACTACTATAATACTACCTCCTATGTACAAGAATATAACTACTATAATACTGCTCCTATGTACAAGAATATAACTACTATAATACTACTCCTATGTACAAGAATATAACTACTATAATACTGCTCCTATGTACAAGAATATAACTACTATAATACTGCTCCTATGTACAAGAATATAACTACTATAATACTGCTCCTATGTACAAGAATATAACTACTATAATACTACCACCTATGTACAAGAATATAACTACTATAATACTACCTCCTATGTACAAGAATATAACTACTATAATACTACCACTTATGTACAAGAATATAACTACTATAATACTACTCCTATGTACAAGAATATAACTACTATAATACTGCTCCTATGTACAAGAATATAACTACTATAATACTACTCCTATGTACAAGAATATAACTACTATAATACTGCTCCTATGTACAAGAATATAACTACTATAATACTACCTCCTATGTACAAGAATATAACTACTATAATACTACTCCTATGTACAAGAATATAACTACTATAATACTGCTCCTATGTACAAGAATATAACTACTATAATACTACCTCCTATGTACAAGAATATAACTACTATAATACTACTCCTATGTACGAGAATATAACTACTATAATACTACCCCCTATGTACAAGAATATAACTACTATAATACTACTCCTATGTACAAGAATATAACTACTATAATACTACTCCTATGTACAAGAATATAACTACTATAATACTACCTCCTATGTACAAGAATATAACTACTATAATACTACTCCTATGTACAAGAATATAACTACTATAATACTGCTCCTATGTACAAGAATATAACTACTATAATACTGCTCCTATGTACAAAAATATAACTACTATTATACTATTCCTATGTACAAGAATATAACTACTATAATACTGCTCCTATGTACAAGAATATAACTACTATAATACTATTCCTATGTACAAGAATATAACTACTATAATAATACTCCTATGTACAAGAATATAACTACTATAATACTACCTCCTATGTACAAGAATATAACTACTATAATACTACTCCTATGTACAAGAATATAACTACTATAATACTACTCCTATGTACAAGAATATAACTACTATAATACTACCTCCTATATACAAGAATATAACTACTATAATACTACCCCTATGTACAAGAATATAACTACTATAATACTACTCGTATGTACAAGAATATAACTACTATAATACTGCTCCTATATACAAGAATATAACTACTATAATACTGCTCCTATATACAAGAATATAACTACTATAATACTACCTCCTATGTACAAGAATATAACTACTATAATACTGCTCCTATGTACAAGAATATAACTACTATAATACTACCTCCTATGTACAAGAATATAACTACTATAATACTACCTCCTATGTACAAGAATATAACTACTATAATACTGCTCCTATGTACAAGAATATAACTACTATAATACTACCACCTATGTACAAGAATATAACTACTATAATACTACCTCCTATGTACAAGAATATAACTACTATAATACTGCTCCTATGTACAAGAATATAACTACTATAATACTACTCCTATGTACAAGAATATAACTACTATAATACTGCTCCTATGTACAAGAATATAACTACTATAATACTGCTCCTATGTACAAGAATATAACTACTATAATACTGCTCCTATGTACAAGAATATAACTACTATAATACTACCACCTATGTACAAGAATATAACTACTATAATACTACCTCCTATGTACAAGAATATAACTACTATAATACTACCACTTATGTACAAGAATATAACTACTATAATACTACTCCTATGTACAAGAATATAACTACTATAATACTACTCCTATGTACAAGAATATAACTACTATAATACTACTCCTATGTACAAGAATATAACTACTATAATACTACTCCTATGTACAAGAATATAACTACTATAATACTGCTCCTATGTACAAGAATATAACTACTATAATACTACTCCTATGTACAAGAATATAACTACTATAATACTACTCCTATGTACAAGAATATAACTACTATAATACTGCTCCTATGTACAAGAATATAACTACTATAATACTACTCCTATAGGGGGCAGCAGTAGGTATATATGGTACTATGTATATGGCAGTATGTATATATGGTACTATGTATATGGCAGTATGTATGTATGGTACTATGTATATGTATATGGCAGTATGTATGTATGGTACTATGTACATATTTATGGCAGTATGTATATGTGGTACTATGTATATGGCAGTATGTATGTATGGTACTATGTATATGTATATGGCAGTATGTATGTATGGTACTATGTACATATTTATGGCAGTATGTATATGTGGTACTATGTATATGGCAGTATGTATCTATGGTAATATGTATATGGCAGTATGTATATATGGTAATATGTATATGTGTATGGCAGTATGTATCTATGGTAATATGTATATGGCAGTATGTATATATGGTAGTATATATAGTACAGGTTATACAAGGACATTAGTAGCGGCCTCTTCCTTTGAGGCTTCCCTTTATGTGTGTGGTCAGTGCTGATAAGTTGCATTTATTGTAATCCGGCCCCTCTAATGGGCACATTTGGGATTCGCTGACCGGGGCGTCTTTGGCCCCTCTCTAGTATTTCTGAGGGATGAATCAGACAGGAGTGAGATGAGACTCTGAGCACAGATCTCTGGTTTTGCCTAACACGGCGGAGATCAATGGCTGCCTCCTTCCTGTGATCCTCTGCCTTCACCTCGCGCTTCTGCATATCTGATGGTGAAGACGATTTTATTTTTCAGACGAGATGTTTGTTGTTTTATTTAAAAGTTCCCCTGTGAAACCAATTAAGGGAGACACGGGGAGGCGGCGGGGGGAGGGGAGCGCTGCTCTGCATGAAAACATGGCTGTGATACAGGAGGCTGATAGCGCAGGTGAGGAGGCATCAAGACCTATGTTCACTTTTGGGGCTGAACCTCCTGTACCTGCAGCGCCCGCCGTACCTGGACAACAGGTAGTGATTCCTTGTGCCGGAGTCTGGTGTGTGACCTCAGAGCTGTTCCTGCAAGATACTGATCTGTGTAAGCAGCAGAACAAGGATCCAATGAATCTTTTGGGGGTTTTATTGACTCCTTTAAATGTCTTTGTGGGGTCAGAAGATCTAAATATTGCCCCTAGTTCACATATTGCCCCCCCCCCCATTTAGGGTTTTTTCCTTCTCCTTTAGAACGTCTTTAGGAATCAGAAGATCCAAAGGAGCCGCAACGTTTGTCGCTTCTTAGTTGACATTTAGGTCGTCAGCTTAATATTCTAAGTCAGACTGGTTGCGATGCTTGTGTTTTCTTGACGACCAAGTCTTTGAGGTTTTTTTTCCAGCTTCTTTAGCACTTCCTTGAGAGGTGAGATGATATCGCGGTGACACTGGACATTGTCTTCGGTCACCAGGCCTGTCCTGCTTTTACAACCCCATCTCTTTGGTCTGTACAGGAAGTTGTGACTAAAGTCGGCCATTTTGAATGTCTGTGGTCTGACACAGGCCTGCTACCGTTTCCTATACATGTCTCCATTCTTGTCTGTCGCCCCCACCTGGTATAGTATACAGGGTGATGTCCACATGACGGCCCACGCAGCGGCCTGGCTGAGGAGTCCTAATACTATGGGGAAGTATTTCGGCAGCGCTCCCCTGACGTCCAGACTGTACAGTAATATATATATATCTGTAAGTGGATTTTCTTCTCGGCGCGGGACGTGCGCTGCGACTCTCCTGGTAATGACCGCTCTGGGACGGCGTCTGCAGACGGTGATGCGCTCGGAAAACTTAAAAATAAAATAAAGGCTAAAGTGAGCGTAATTAAAGATGGCCGCTCGTAAATCGCCCTTCCTCCTTCCCGCTCCCAACGGCAAATCGGTAACGAGACCCATAATTCCAGAGAATGAGATTCTGCAGCCGGCGCAGGGAGACATTAATTCCATTTAGTGCCCGCAGGTGTGTGACGAGTGATGGGCCGCTCCGGAGGCAGGCAAAATCTGGTGTGAAATTGCCCGTAATTAGCTTGTTATTGGTGTTGCCGGGCCACCTCCCCGCCACTCATCAGTCATAATGCCGCCTTTGTCACACCGCACCTGTCCGCCTTATTGGAAATAATCGTACTAAATGTGTCTCATCAGACTGCCAAGGAGACAGTAGTCAGGAGAGCAGAGGACCCGGGTCTGCCTTAGACGTCACCCACCACTAACTATAGGACCCCCGGTGATGGGGCAGAACATTCCCCAAACCTCTAGTCATCCGTCACATCAGTAGTCACAGTAATAGCCGAGAACAGGGACCTGCCGAGCTCCTGCCCCAGCCCTGACCTCACTTGTCCTCCAGGATACATATATACAGTGCGCTGGGTTCGGAGGCCCTCCTGGGCCCATAGTCACAGCGGGAGTTTTACTGCTCAGATGTCGCCCTCATTCTCTGCTCGCTGGGAGCTGCTCCGGGGTCTGCGGCACATTAATGGTCCATCCAGTAGCCAGATGGCACCAAAGTGATGACACCGGAGACGGAGCGTCCTTGTTCTGTGACTTTGTGATATACATGTAAAAGAAATGGATAAAGAACAAATATCTATCTATCTATCTCCTATCTATCTATCTATCTATCTATCTATCTATCTATCTATCTATCTATCTCCTATCTATCTATCTATCTCCTATCTATCTATCTATCTATCTATCTATCTATCTATCTATCTATCTCCTATCTATCTATCTATCTATCTATCTATCTATCTATCTATCTATCTATCTATCATCTATCTATCTATCTATCTATCTATCTATCTCCTATCTATCTATCTCCTATCTATCTATCTCCTATCTATCTATCTATCTATCTATCTATCTCCTATCTATCTATCTATCTATCTATCTATCTATCTATCTCCTATCTATCTATCTATCTATCTATCTATCTATCTATCTATCTATCTCCTATCTATCTATCTATCTATCTATCATCTATCTATCTATCTATCTCCTATCTATCTATCTCCTATCTATCTATCTCCTATCTATCTATCTATCTATCTATCTATCTATCTATCTATCTATCTCCTATCTATCTATCTATCTATCTATCTATCTATCTCCTATCTATCTATCTATCTATCTATCTATCTATCTATCTATCTATCTATCTATCTCCTATCTATCTATCTATCTATCTATCTATCTATCTCCTATCTATCTATCTATCTATCTATCTATCTATCTATCTATCTATCTATCTCCTATCTATCTATCTATCTCCTGTATTCCCTCTTGTTGTGTTCTGGGGTTGGCACATGACTCCGGTGATGAAATATTCATGGCCCCGCTTGGTTTCGTGTTTCTGGCGCTCTCGCAGTTTCGCTCGGGTTCTTGGTCTTAACGACTCCATTTCACTTTGCTGTTCTTCTCTACAGGAATGTGTGTAGTTTTACAAAGAGCCCCCCGCGAGCTTACATTAACGTACAAAACACAGAAGCCTGCGGTAAGAAAGGGCTGCACAGCGGGAGCGCCACTACTTCATCACCGTCTCTGCGGCAGTAACAAAGGACGCTCGCTCGTAAGCACAATAATCCGGGACACTCTGTCACTTACCAACTCCAGTTCAGAATGGAAAACTAGTCCCCGACACCTCCATAAAGCACTTACCTTAATTAAAGCTGCGGGCAGGTCTTGTTCTGCGTGGTCGGGGTCCTTATCTTGACTGCTGCGAGCAGGTTACGCCAGCCGGCAGTACACGAGATATGCTGGGGCTTGTAGTTGTCACAGAATTGTCTGCACGTGACTCCAGATTTTTGCCTTTACAGTATTTTTTTCCATCCAGTAATCCGGAATATCTGAGGATCCGGCACCTGAGCTGCAGAAATCCTAAGACTTGTATCTCATATGTATGTTCTTATCTCTTGAAGTTGTCACCTGAGACGGGGCCAAGACAAGGAGGAACGCGGCTGACTATCACCGGTGAGAACCTGGGCCTGAGATTCGAGGACATCCGATTTGGCGTGCGGGTTGGGCAAGTCATGTGTGTCCCTATAGAGAACGAATATATCAGTGCCGAACAGTAAGTTACCCATAGACTTCACCTGATAACAGAGAGCAATAGATGCATGGAGTCTTAACCATGACCTGATATATGTAATGTGTTCTACTTATAGGATTGTTTGTGAGATTGGAGAGGCTAAAATAATGCCGCCCCGCGATGTCACTGTAGAGGTTTGCATAAGAGACTGCTCTAAGGAATACATGACCACTGCACCCAAGTCCTTCACATTTGTGGTAAGTCATCTATGGAAGCCGGGCCCCTGAACCCATGTAATAACAGAAACCTGTGTTATATTACATTACTTATCCTGTATTATACTCCAGAGCTGCGCTCACTATTCTGCTGGTACAGTCACTGTGTACATACATTACATTACTATCCTGTATTATACTCCAGAGCTGCGCTCACTATTCTGCTGGTGCAGTCACTGTGTACATACATTACATTACTTATCCTGTATTATACTCCAGAGCTGCGCTCACTATTCTGCTGGTGCAGTCACTGTGTACATACATTACATTACTTATCCTGTATTATACCCCAGAGCTGCGCTCACTATTCTGCTGGTACAGTCACTGAGTACATACATTACATTACTTATCCTGTATTATACTCCAGAGCTGCGCTCACTATTCTGCTGGTGCAGTCACTGTGTACATACATTACATTACTTATCCTGTATTATACTCCAGAGCTGCGCTCACTATTCTGCTGGTGCAGTCACTGTGTACATACATTACATTACTTATCCTGTATTATACTCCAGAGCTGCGCTCACTATTCTGCTGGTGCAGTCACTGTGTACATACATTACATTACTTATCCTGTATTATACTCCAGAGCTGCGCTCACTATTCTGCTGGTGCAGTCACTGTGTACATACATTGCATTACTTATCCTGTATTATACTCCAGAGCTGCGCTCACTATTCTGCTGGTGCAGTCACTGTGTACATACATTACATTACTTATCCTGTATTATACTCCAGAGCTGCGCTCACTATTCTGCTGGTGCAGTCACTGTGTACATACATTACATTACTTATCCTGTATTATACTCCAGAGCTGCGCTCACTATTCTGCTGGTACAGTCACTGTGTACATACATTGCATTACTTATCCTGTATTATACTCCAGAGCTGCGCTCACTATTCTGCTGGTACAGTCACTGTGTACATACATTACATTACTTATCCTGTATTATACTCCAGAGCTGCGCTCACTATTCTGCTGGTGCAGTCACTGTGTACATACATTACATTACTTATCCTGTATTATACTCCAGAGCTGCGCTCACTATTCTGCTGGTACAGTCACTTTGTCCTTACATTACATTACTTATCCTGTATTATACTCCAGAGCTGCGCTCACTATTCTGCTGGTACAGTCACTGTGTACATACATTACATTACTTATCCTGTATTATACTCCAGAGCTGCGCTCACTATTCTGCTGGGAGCTCTTAGTAGCGTGTCTGACACCAGCTTGCTGATGGTTTCTGATATCAGTATTATGGGACTCTCTTATTTCTGGTGTTGTATTATCTGTGACTTTCCTCTCCAGTCTCATTCCTGATGTATCATGATGTAGCAGAGCTGTAGTCACACACTCCCTTCTATTTCACTGTGGGAATCTCCAGTATTATCTTGCAGTGATTTCATTACCTGAACTTCACAATTCTGCTTTTACAGAGCCCACATTTTTACCGCGTGACCCCAGCCCGGGGCCCATTGTCCGGTGGCACATGGATAACCATCGAAGGAAGCAACCTGAACGCCGGCAGCAACGTGTCTGTGGACATCGGAGGACGACCCTGCGCCTTCTCCTGGTAGGTGTCATTAATATAGTGGAGGATACTCTGAGTAAAGAGGTTGTACATGAATAAACATGGCTGCTTTATTCCAAAAACAGCGCCACAGCAGTCCACAGGTTGTATGTGGTATTGCAACTAAGTCTCTAAATTTCATGTATTCATTGTATACAATCCTCTGGAGTTGATGTATTTTCCCCGCGCTGATACATTGCAGCAAACAATCCTGGCACTAGAGATCTTTGTGCTGCCGCTGATGTGCGTCGCTCTAGGACGTCCTTCTGAGAGTCTCCTCCTGCCGTTTCTTCGAGCCTCCTTGATCCCGGCAGCTTTCACCCATGTCTTATGAAATGCAGATGGCATATCAACAATAAGCAGAGCGAGCAGCGAGCCGCAGCACGGAACGACACGTGTCCACCGGAGGATGTTCTGTGCTGTAAGAAGCCATTGAGAATCATCAGGAGAGCGCGGAGATAGCGGCACATTGTGACTCGCAGACGTGGGTTTAAGTGTGCGCCCCAGGCTGCATCTCTCCCGCGCTCCGGCGTCTCTTCCATAGGATTTGGAGTGCATAATTTCTAGATTACGGATGATAATAGAGCGGCTCTTTAAATATTTCCCTGTGGTAATTGGTGGTTATCAGCGCTAATAGCTGCTGTTTGCGGCTGAGCCGGTGACGCCGAGGTTTAGTTCAGCTCCAGTCTTTTATGTCTCCGCTGCTGCTGCCGAGGAGGAAGGAACCATCTGACACCGCTGCTGCGGACCATAGATTAGGGGCTGGGCTGCCCCAGTCCTTTACCTCAATGTGCTGTTCCCATACTCCTGACCCATGGGTTGTCCCCACCAGTACTGCCCCTATACTCCACCCCAACATTCTCAGTGGGCTGCCCCTCTCCTTCCCCTATATATGCTTCCCCCATTCTTCTCTCCATATGTGTCCTTCTCGCCCCCCTATGGGCTGCCCTATTCTCCCCCCATTCCGCCTTCCCAATAGCATGTGATACTGGGCAGCTTTGTGGAATGTGTATGTCATCCGTATTACACATCAACTTCTCATAGGTCCAAGGAACCTTACAATGGCGGTTATTGAGATTCCCAAGAACTGCCATTTGTTGACAAGTCTTCACTCTGATCCTTAAAAGGGTTTCCCTAGTTGTGGTCCCGCTCCTGTCATGTACCTATACCATGATATAATCCGAGCTACATGGCCTGTGTTCAGAACTAAAACCCAGCAGTCGTGAATATTCCAGGTGGCCATTATCTCTAAATCCTATGTGGTACCCTGAGATTGGGTTTGTTGTACTCTTGGGTTGTCTGACGCTCTCCTCCTTCCATCTCTAGGAGAACTGCAAAGGAAATTCGCTGTAAAACTCCTCAGGGGCAGAACCCAGCAAGTACCGAGATCCAGATTCACATCAACCGAGCAGTGCTACACAACCCGACAGTCAAATACAACTACACCGAGGACCCCACCGTGCAGAAGATCGAGCCGGAGTGGAGCATCACCAGGTAATGCCGACATCCATCATAGGGCATTCGGCAGAAGTATGATCATCACCTGTATTATACCGCACTGATTCTTGTCCTTCTGTATTGCAGTGGTGGGACGCCCCTTACAGTCACTGGAGTCAACCTGGCCACCATCAGAGAACCAAAAATACGGGCAAAATATGGTGACGTGGAGCGCGAGAATGTAAGTAACTTCTTGGTTGTTGGGGAATTTTTGAACATTTTTTGGAACAATGTCAGTAAGAAGAGTCTCCTCGGTCTGTGGCCTTCTTTCCCCTTCTACTGCAGGGCTTAGTAGTCCATCAGCAGGCGTCTTATAGACCCAGGACTATTGAAACGGAGTCTTCTTTAGTCCAGATAAAACCTTACACTTTCTTCTGATGTCTTCTCCTTCTAGAACTGCACCGTCTACAATGATACCACCATGGTGTGCCTAGCGCCTTCCACTGAAAACCCATTGAGGTCCCCACCTGAGAACGGAGATCGCCCGGATGAGATTGGGTTTATCATGGACAATGTCCAGTCTCTGCTTATTGTGAACACGACGACCTTTATCTACTACCCAGATCCAGTTTTTGAGCCCCTGAGCCCCTCAGGAAACCTGGAACTGAAGCCAAGCTCTCCACTCATCATCAAGGTTCGTGAGTCCTGGATGATGCGCATCGGACGTCATTAGGTCATCCTCAGCCTAGATAACAAATTCTGTCTCTTCTAGGGTCGGAACATCCTTCCAGCCGTTCCCGGAAACTTCCGCCTGAACTACACCGTATTAATTGGTGACACCCCCTGTGCACTAACTGTTTCTGAAACCCAGCTCCTGTGCGAGTCTCCGAACCTCACCGGTCAACACAAAGTGACAGTAAGTTCTCGTGGACCTTATAATGTTTTAAGAACATTTTCTTTCCTTTTTGAAAAGGTAATAAGTTGTCCCTTAACTCTTCTCAGATCAAAGTTGGAGGGTTTGAGTTTTCACCCGGCACCTTGCAGATCTATTCCGATAGTCTCCTGACCCTGCCGGCAATCATCGGCATCGGTGGAGGTGGTGGCCTTCTCTTACTCATCATCATCATTGTCCTTATCGCTTACAAGCGCAAGTCAAGGGATGCAGATCGGACCCTCAAGCGTCTCCAGCTGCAGATGGACAATCTGGAGTCACGGGTGGCTTTGGAATGCAAAGAAGGTAAATATGGGAGCGTGTAGACTGGGGCGACATATGGTCCATATGTGTCCTTCAGACGTTCTCAGATCTATTCATATCCTGTAATGTTGTTCCAAGACTTGATATCTCCGTCTTGGGCAGATGTTCCATTTTTATACAAGCCTTATGATCCTTTGCTGTCCCTTTCGTCGCGTGTATTCTGCAGAGCCCATTAATCTCGCCATGAGGTCCCTCGTGCACCATGTTCTCCTGGCCCACGTTTGATATCTGGCCTCATTTTGATGTCCATAGGTTATTAGACGCTAACAGCATCCAGAATCAAAGAGCGTTCCTCTGGGAGTCTGCCAGCCAGAAGGGAAGGGGGGTACAATATCCTAATGGGGGGAGTTAAATCATCGCTTCCATTTATATCTTGCCATCTTCTGAGGTGGACCATATGAAAGAGAAGCAAGGGAAGAGGGTGAGACACCCAGGTGTCTCATTATATGGAGGAAACTGGGACAAGGAGTCTGCAAAAACTTGCCGAAGGCAATTTAATTGCCCATTATTTGCGCAAGCGGAATATAGTGTCACAACCCAGCCGACGGCAGCGGGGCTAGAATTAGGGGGCAAGAGGTTGGCGGTACAAAGAGGATGAAGGAAAAAGTTCTATATGTGTCTGCCTATAGGTAGTGTATATAGGCTATAGAAACCGCCGATAGTGGGAGCAACGAGGCAGTGCCAGGGACGATCATCAGTAATATCCTACAGCTGCCAGATAAAAGCGCCGGCTTTTAATTAAGCGCCGCGGTATCTCTACCCATCCTATGCCTTTGAGTTACTCCGCGGACAGATTAGAGATCTCCACTCGCCGCTGCCCCCTCCCCCTCCTGCACCTTTATAAGCATCTGACAGCTCGGAAAGTTCCTCTCTCAGCGCTGCCACATGAATTTAATTGAATTTCTTTCACAGATATGTGTCTCATGAACCTGACGCAGTCGCCATCTCTCGTGTGCTGCTCTAGGGGGCGCCAGTTATAGCTGTAGACATTGTGTCTGACACCCAGGTCACAGACAGGTTTTGTTCTCCAGGACGTGGTGACCTGGGAATATGAGGCACAACGCAGAGGAACATGATGGACCTGCGGAGATATAAAGTGACAAGGACAGGAGCAGCCCCAGTAATGGCGGATATTGTGGCCCCTCCGGGCTATATACTCCCAACTCATAGACTAGTGTCATCCCAAGGGGTGCAGGGAGTGCAGGACTCTAGGTCAGCTGGGTGGCACCCCCTGTGGTCACTGTAATGGTAGCTCTATTGGTTCAGGCCAATTTTAATTTAAAGGAGGCCTCCTCCCATATTGTCCTGATGTGTGCAGGGTGAGTTAATGAATAGTCCATTTTACCTGTAGAACATTCTAGCCATAGAAAATTTTGGGATCTTCTCTGATGATGTCATTAGCACCAAACATTGTACTGATGATATAGATATTGGGACATTCCTCTGATGATGTCATCAGCCCCAGACCTTGTGTTGATGATATAGATACATAGTGGGTGGTTCTGATGATGTCATCATCCCCAGACATTATTCTAATAATATATATGAATGTTTAGACTTTCTTGTAATGATGTCACCAGCCAGGAGGTTATACTTTCTTCTGCTGATGATGTCATCATCCCCAGACATTATGCTAATAATATATGTGAATATTTGGACATTCTTGTGATGATGTCACCACCAGCCTGGAGGTTATACTTTCTTCTGATGATGTCATCATCCCCAGACATTATACTAATAATATATATGAATATTTGGACTTTCTTGTGATGATGTCACCACCAGCCTGGATGTTATACTCTCTTCTTCTGATGATGGCACCAGCCTGGATGTTATACTTTCTTCTGATGATGTCATCATCCCCAGACATTGCTCTAATCTCTCTCTTCTTGTCTTGTAGCCTTCGCTGAGTTGCAGACGGACATTCACGAGCTGACCAATGACCTGGATGGGGCCGGTATCCCGTTCCTGGACTATCGCACGTACGCCATGCGGGTTCTGTTCCCTGGCATTGAAGACCACCCTGTACTGAAGGAGATGGAGGTAGGGGGATCGTATGCAGATTTTTTTTTTCCCATCCTTTGTGTTGCGAGTGCCGGGCCTCAAATAAACACTCAGAACATATTTCTGCTTGGCTTTGTTACAGGAAGCCGCTTTGTTCTCAGAGCTAAATTGGGCATTGGGATGAAATTTCCCGCTCATTATGCCGCCATTGTTAAGGGGGTGGAAAAAAAATGGAAAGCGACTGTACAGAATTTTCTGTATTGTGATACTGGAAAGGGTTAAGCTTTTGTTTCAGGCCCCAATTGTACTGGATTGAAATGGCTGTGAAACGTGAAGGGATCGGATACCATTGCTTTTTGTAGGCGCAGATTTTGTGCTATTTTATCCTTTAGTAGAACTAGACGTCCCAGCATGCCTTGCTTTCTAGCTTTACTGCACATTGGTAGTATAATTTTGCTTTCAATGTCCCCCTAGTATAACCCCAGCCACAGAAGATGGCCAGGGACATGAGGTGTGAGATGAATGCCCCAGAATAAGAAAACATGGCTGCTTTCTAACAGAAATAGCGCCACACCTGTCCACAGGTTGTGCCTGGTATTACAGCTCGGCTCTATTGAAAGGAGTGGGGCTGCAATACCAGATAGAACCTGTGGACCGGAGTGGCGCTGTCTGTGACCAAAAGCAGTCATGATTTTCTGATCCTGAACAATCTATTTAAGAGTATCCCTCATAAGTAGTCAAAATGAGGTTCTGCAGCAGCTGTGTAAATGTGCACAGCTCCTTCAGATTAGAAGTGGAAGGTTCTTGTCATGGGGAAAACCAAACTATCTTCTGTAAGAGTATGTGTAGGGATTAATGAATACTGTACCTGCTGCAGAACCTCTTTGTGATGAGTTACTGGCTACATGTCAGGTAATGTTTCGTATGAACCACCCAGCACCATTATTCATAAGAGGTTCTGCAGCAGCAGTATTTAGTATTTCATGTCAGTGATACATGTCCCAGGGCTGATCATACACCGCGCCAGGGCTCCGTACATTGGCAGAGCTTTGTAAGCCTGCATTCACAGTTCCTTAATTTCACGGGTAAATCAGGCTGACGTTTTTTTTTACCAGTAAAATTAAAAAACAGCATCAAAGCTACATACATTACTTTCCAATGCAGATGTGATGCAGTCTTCACTGTATATTACTGCACCTTGTGAACGCAACCTTAGGTTTCCTGTCAGACCTGCCACATGGCGGCAAGCAGAAATCTAGTAACAAAGTGTGTTTGCACCACTCGCCCCTTTTGCACCACTCGCCCCTATTGCCCCTCTGCAGCCCTTGCTCCTTTGCACCTGTTCTGTCAGCTCCGCCCCCTCCTGTTCTGACCTGTAGGGGGCAGTCTTCAGCCTTCCATCTCTCTTCTTACACTACAGACCTTGTAAGTGCTTTACATGTTTTCTGCCTCGGGGCGATTGTTACTAAGAATAGCCTCTGCGCCCATCATGTCACTCCGAAGCCACCTGCGCCCCTCCAAGACTCTCTGCCAGTAAATTCCAGCAGCAGCCGATAAGACGTCTTCAGGCCGGGCCCGGGAAATGTGCATTTACTTGGAGATAATATCAATTATTGATGAGAATAAAAATCGCCTTGTCGTCAGCGCTCCCCCCTTCCCCCGTCACTCGGCGTGTTCTCCTGATCTTCATACATTACCGCCGCTCGCTCGCCCCCCCGTCCACAGGATTTCCGATACAGACAGAGACAATTAGGTGTCTTACATTTTGTGCGCTCGTTTCATAGCTCAATATGTTTAATGGCTTTTCAAATTCACTTCCTGAAGACGACTCGTAAAACAAGCGCCAAATTTCCCCGGTCGTATAATCCACAATCTGCTTTGTGTCGCTTTGCAGGTGAATCAGTGAGACCTTCTGTAATTGGGGAGGGGGGTAAAGTTGCAGCTTTCTCCGGCAGGGCTGGGGGTCACATACACAGGCGAGATGTATCCTATAAATACGAGGTTATCGGGGAGACCGCCGTGTAGACACGGGCTAAAAGAGGCGCAAATATATGTATACGGTGCAGCACTTACCATTCAGAGGAATAGGCCTCCTACTCTAGTCACATCCAGAGCTGCACTCAGTATAACACCCCTGGAGTGTCCTCCACATGGTATAACGTCCTGTCTGTGCACCCAGACAGTATAATGTCCACATAGTATCCCTGCTCAGTATATATATATAATATATACTGTATATGAAGGATATGCTATACATTGTAGTAATACTACAGAGAGCTTGGTAAATCTAAAGGGCATCTCCAGTATTCAAATACATGACTGCCACCTGCCAGAACAGTGCCCCTTTGGTCTGTAGGCGGTATGTGGTACTGCAGCTCAGCACACAGATACCCTTCAGTTCTTGTAACAGTTGGAGTCCCCCTTGAAGCGAGTGAACGACTTTCTACCTCTTTGCAGTCATCGGGGTTCGCTGAGGGTGGGGAGGAAGTGCTTTTCTTCACATTTCGGCAGTAATACCTGTTGAAGCCACTTGGCATCTTCCGCCTTCAATGCCCAATGAATATATTGTGATTGGTGCGGTGATTAATATGGCAGCTGCTCGGGGCGTCGGTGGAGGGTTCTTCTCCCCTCTGCAAAGGTTAAGGACTCTTGAACTATAAGAAACCTGCGCGATAATTTCACCTAATGGTTGTATTAATCAGCGGCGGTGAAATGGATAAGACACAAGGAGCGGGCCAAGGAAACGTCTGTACCCCCTCCCTCCTCCCCATCATGATGAAGAGCCCATATCGTGCTGAATTTACACTCACCTGTGTCTACACAGATGGCGCCATTTATTCCCGAAATTCGCTCTGCAGAAATGTCACACACAAGTGCGGCCGATACACGCTGTGACACTTCATATTCAACTAAGGCGGATTTATTTATGTTTATTGTTGACAAAATGTTATTCACTGGTTCTTTACTTGTATCTCTTTCTGGGAAAGCTGGGTGACAATCAATATGGCTGCCATTACCACTCCCGCAAAGGTTGCCACCCAACTGTCCTGATGCCATGATTTACAGGATGGAGCACCTTATATCAGTGACGTGTTTACTCCCTTTCACAGGTCCAAGCCAACGTGGAGAAGGCTCTGAACCTCTTCGGGCAGCTCCTGAACAAGAAGCATTTCCTGCTGACCTTCATCCGCACCTTGGAAGCCCAACGGAGTTTCTCCATGAGAGACCGAGGAAATGTCGCGTCCCTTATCATGACTGCCCTGCAGGGGGAGATGGAGTATGCCACCGGTGTCCTCAAACAACTACTGTCTGACCTGATTGAGAAGAACCTGGAGAGCAAGAACCACCCAAAACTGCTGCTCAGAAGGTAAGAGGCGATGTTATCCTTCATACAGGCATAAATAATCACCCTGTAATATACTCCAGAGCTGCGCTCACTATTCTGCTAGTACAGTCACTGTGTACATACATTACATTACTTATCCTGTATTATACTCCAGAGCTGCGCTCACTATTCTGCTGGTACAGTCACTGTGTACATACATTACATTACTTATCCTGTATTATACTCCAGAGCTGCGCTCACTATTCTGCTAGTACAGTCACTGTGTACATACATTACATTACTTATCCTGTATTATACTCCAGAGCTGCGCTCACTATTCTGCTGGTACAGTCGCTGTGTACATACATTACATTACTTATTCTGTATTATACTCCAGAGCTGCGCTCACTATTCTGCTGGTGCAGTCGCTGTGTACATACATTACATTACTTATCCTGTATTATACTCCAGAGCTGCGCTCACTATTCTGCTGGTACAGTCGCTGTGTACATACATTACATTACTTATCCTGTATTATACTCCAGAGCTGCGCTCACTATTCTGCTGGTACAGTCACTGTGTACATACATTACATTACTTATCCTGTATTATACTCCAGAGCTGCGCTCACTATTCTGCTGGTGCAGTCACTGTGTACATACATTACATTACTTATCCTGTATTATACTCCAGAGCTGCGCTCACTATTCTGCTGGAGCAGTCACTGTGTACATACATTACATTACTTATCCTGTATTATACCCCAGAGCTGCGCTCACTATTCTGCTGGTGCAGTCACTGTGTACATACATTACATTACTTATCCTGTATTATACTGCAGAGCTGCGCTCACTATTCTGCTGGTGCAGTCACTGTGTACATACATTACATTACTTATCCTGTATTATACTCCAGAGCTGCGCTCACTATTCTGCTGGTACAGTCACTGTGTACATACATTACATTACTTATCCTGTATTATACTCCAGAGCTGCCCTCACTATTCTGCTGGTACAGTCACTGTGTACATACATTACATTACTTATCCTGTATTATACTCCAGAGCTGCTCTCACTATTCTGCTGGTGCAGTCACTGTGTACATACATTACATTACTTATCCTGTACTATACTCCAGAGCTGCGCTCACTATTCTGCTGGTACAGTCACTGTGTACATACATTACATTACTTATCCTGTATTATACTCCAGAGCTGCGCTCACTATTCTGCTGGTTGCCATTGGAAACACTCAGCAAACACAGCCCTTTTGCAGAGGTTAGGTGACTGTACACACTACATTTGGTCCCCTTTATGCTGACACTTAAAAAGCAGGATGCTGGTGGATTTCAGCTCTGAAGTCATAATACGGTTTTCTGCTTCTGTTTTTAGTTTCTTCTCATTATAACCGGTGGCTTGCTCCGCTCTGGCTGGTATATTGTGTATTATACTTTATATTATATGATCCTGGACTCTGGCGGCATTAGATGAATGTTGAGCCGCTGGTAACAATGGATCGGCTGAGCCTGCACTTTATTACTTTACATCTTGGTAGTGAAGAAGCGAAACATTCAGGAGCCGAGAGGCCGCAGCCTTGACATCCCATCCACTTGTCCGATGCCGTATCCGAGCACAATGCTCCTCACATGCGAAGATGATTAAAAAGGCTGAAAGAAATCAATCGGTGCACAGAGCCGGCGCTGAAAAGAAGAATTAAACACAATCAAATCGATTTCCGAATGCAAAAGCCGCGGTTCTGCTAAAAAATACATTATCTTCATTAATTCAATATCTTCCCATCCTCTGTCTATTGATCACAAGCCTGGTGACAGAAATTGCACTTCAAGACTCTGTGACCGTCGGATTTGGCTGTAAATGAAGCTCTTAATGTTTATTTATTACTTTCTCTCTACCTGTCCCCGATCTACAGTATAGCAGAAGCCAAAGGAAGATGGCGCTGAGGCCGAGTGCTCCAAATACCAGACAGAAATCTGCACTTCAACATTACAAAGCTAGATCTACTATAATACTGCCCCCCCTATATACAAGAATATAACTACTATAATACTACCTCCTATGTACAAGAATATAACTACTATAATACTACCTCCTATGTACAAGAATATAACTACTATAATACTGCCCCCTATGTACAAGAATATAACTACTATAATACTACCTCCTATGTACAAGGATATAACTATTATAATACTACTCCTATGTACTAGAATATAACTACTATAATACTGCCTCCTATGTACAAGAATATAACTACTATAATACTGCTCCTATGTACAAGGATATAACTACTATAATACTACCTCCTATGTACAAGGATATAACTATTATAATACTACTCCTATGTACTAGAATATAACTACTATAATACTACCTCCTATGTACAAGAATATAACTACTATAATACTGCTCCTATGTACAAGGATATAACTACTATAATACTACCTCCTATGTACAAGAATATAACTACTATAATACTACCTCCTATGTACAAGGATATAACTACTATAATACTACCTCCTATGTACAAGAATATAACTACTATAATACTACCTCCTATGTACAAGGATATAACTACTATAATACTACTACTATGTACAAGAATATAACTACTATAATACTGCTCCTATGTACAAGAATATAACTACTATAATACTGCTCCTATGTACAAGAATATAACTACTATAATACTACCTCCTATGTACAAGAATATAACTACTATAATACTACCTCCTATGTACAAGAATATAACTACTATAATACTGCTCCTATGTACAGGAATATAACTACTATAATACTGCTCCTATGTACAGGAATATAACTACTATAATACTACTCCTATGTACAAGAATATAACTACTATAATACTACCTCCTATGTACAAGAATATAACTACTATAATACTGCTCCTATGTACAAGAATATAACTACTATAATACTGCTCCTATGTACAAGAATATAACTACTATAATACTACCTCCTATGTACAAGAATATAACTACTATAATACTACCTCCTATGTACAAGAATATAACTACTATAATACTGCTCCTATGTACAGGAATATAACTACTATAATACTGCTCCTATGTACAGGAATATAACTACTATAATACTACTCCTATGTACAAGAATATAACTACTATAATACTACCTCCTATGTACAAGAATATAACTACTATAATACTACTCCTATGTACAAGAATATAACTACTATAATGCTGACATGTGACTGGAGTTTTATCTTCCTGATTTTCCGGTGTATCGGTCATTTGACCAGGTGACGGTATTACACTCGGTGAGATGAATGGCGCACAGCAGTTATCAGCCCGGAATCACCCACAGACCTGATCAAAGTGTCCTTGCTCCATTAGCTGATAGCGGGCTCTTGTCATGTACAGTTTGACAGATGTCTACATTGTGATGTTTAACCCCTTCAGCACCGCTCCTCCCCTAGGACCGGGGGGATTAGTCCGTGTGATCTGCATCTCCCTGAACTGGTCCCGTTTAATGGCGCATGAATACATCTCATTACCGCGTTTCCCGGCTGCTTAAAGTGATCTCCCCTTTGATGTCTGGTTTCTTCATTGCTGGTACAAAACTATGACTGCAGTTTTTCGGCTCCCTGGGGCCGACTCCGAAAGAGAGAAGGAGAAGAATTTAATTGATACTGAGATCAATGAGAAGCGCCGCTCGCCGCCTCGGGGTGGTTTGTTGATTATTATAATCCGCACGCCTGCCCATAGTCTCCGGTGCGGGGTCAGTGACATACCGGACATCCTCGTATATATGGATACCTATGGGATGCCACAGTTCACATTATACAATTCACTTATATTGTAACTAAATTTAAAGTGACAGTAACACATTTTTGTTGCAGCCATTTTGCCGCCTGCACCTGCAGGACGAGACAAAGACAAGAATTGCTGCTATTTATACTCAATGTCTTTCTGGTTTTTCTTTCTCTCTCAGGACGGAGTCTGTGGCAGAGAAGATGCTGACAAACTGGTTCACGTTTCTTCTATACAAGTTCTTAAAGGTAAACGCTTACAGATTTTCACAAATTTTTTTTAAAAAATACTGTATTCTACAATTTTACTCTGGCCACTAAGCTTAGTAATAGACTGAGACATGGCAATCCTGTAAGACCAGTCTTTACAGCAGTCCCCTCATTTACATCACATACAGTATTACAATAGAGGATAACACCACTGAGCCACCATTACTGACCATAGATGATGTCACCGCTTATCCCCTCCCCCTCGTTGCACAGAGCATGTCCTGAAAACTCTCCCTTAGACCTTAATGAGTCGGTTCCATACTATTGCCCCAAACATATACCTTTCATTCAGAACACCCCTATTATTTGTGTGCCGTGGTCTGTTCCACTAGGATTCAATCTATTTAAAGGAAGAATTTCCCTGTATTATGGAAGAAACCACTGCACATGGATATTTAGGGGGTTTTGTGTCTCCTCTCCTGCTCGAAGTCTCTCAGACGTTTCGGCAGTGCACATAAGTGCGTGGACGCCCTGGGACCCTTCGGATATTTCTACGTCTTTACTCGTCTATGGAATTTTTTTTTCGTTTTCTACTCGAGGACCATCTTCATTGTCACCGTAAATGGGAGGAAAGTAAAATAATGACGTCGGGAAGTCTCTGCCAGGAACACTTCGAGTGTTTTATTCTGATTGATTCCACCAGGGGAATGCAGATGGCGATCCCTATCCAGCAAATACAACGGCGCTTCCTAAATTGTTGTCGCTTTTTTTCCACCATATGGGGAGAGATAAATATTGAGACATCAGAACAATCAAAATAAATTCAACTTAATGTAAAAAGAACAAAGAACATGTTGGAAAAGTGCGCTGTAACTGATGGGGTGCGCGTGGTGTATTCCTCCTATTACAGTACTGTCTATTACATGTGAATCCTTAAAGGGGCACTCCGCCCTTCTCAGGAAATGACTCGGATATGTACAGCCATTGTGGGCGTGTCTTAAGGGGAACTCCCATTTTAAGGCTGGCTATACATGTGATCACATTTGGCTGACCGCTATCTCCCCTACCTCCCCCATACACATGCACACGTCTAGACAATGTCAGCTCTGGAGTATTTGTGTCCATGGCATACCCCTTTAAAGGGAGTGTTATCAAACTCCGCATGACAGGCTGGGTCTAGTGACAAGCTGCCTTTAAGAAATGTATTTAGTGGTCTCCTCAGTAGAGCTCCCCTTTAAATGAGTGCAAAGAGTTTTCTAGGGATCCATTGCTACAGTCTGTCCCCCGATACCGTCCCTCCATCTGTCAGAGTTTCTAGAATTCGGCCTCTTGTCCCAGCAGCATTTCGACTCCGCTTCCCCCAGGTTCATTATGAGCGGAGCGTTGAAGCCTCTCACCTCCGTAGTCAGGGCTGAAAGTGGCCATTTAATCTGCAGTAAGCTGGTAAAAGCTCTACATCCTCCGGGGACCCGCTTAATACGTCCACCTACCTGCTCATTACCCGCTCTTAATGTAACACACTAATAGCGCCACGCCGCGTCCTCCAATTCTTCTACCGACGGCTCTGAATGGAAAATTCACCCGGCGAACAAACGCTCCCACTTCACGAGCCCGGGGTCACATCATCCAGTGACTCTACAATATCTCCACTGTTACCTCTCTGTAAAATGACCGCTATACTGTACAAGTGTAACTGACCGCCTGCAATGTGGCAGATATACAACTAAGGGGCACGAAATATATCCAGAAATGTGACCCTGCGCCATGTCCTGCAGATCAGTAGGGCTGCCGACACATTGCCCGGGGCGAAGGACGGACTCCTGGGCACCCCCTAAGCATCGATCGCCTGGTCTGATGCCAAGTACAGAAGTGTCAAGTACATGAAGCCGCCTCGTGACGGTTACATTCCCATACCAGGAGCTGAATACCCCTCCTTCTCTGATACTTCTCACGGCTGAAGCTTTGTTACACTTGTATCCAGTCTAGGCAATGTCTGATACAATGTACAACCTACAAAGCCAGAGGATTGTCTGGCCTGGATACAACTGTAACAAACCCTCTACCGGGAGAAGTTTTCGGTCTGTACAGGTTCTGAATGGTCCCATTCACTGACAGCACACAGAGTTCTAGAAAGTGATGAGGAATTGAAGCCATGGATCCTGAGCCGGTCTGAATTCTCCGGCCAATCGGATATTGCAGCATTCTCAGTATAGAGCAGGACATTGTATGGTGGCTGTTCTTGGTATTACAGCTCAGTCAATTCACTTGAATGGGACTGAGCCTAGGCCATGTGACCTCACGTAGTCTGGGAAGTGAAGCAGTGCTAAGGGAAGGCCACCGTTACGTCAAACACCTGATTCACGGGGATTCTGGGTATCTGACCCCGCTGCTCTTCAGTTCTTGACCTATCCTAACAATAGGCGTTCCACTAATAAGCCTTGAAATTCCCTGTAATGATACTGGAACGTCTTGGGATATCTCATGCACCAGAAATGAGTACAGATGTCACCTAGAACATGAGACCAAGGCTGAGGATACTGCAGAATAGCGGCTATCTCGGTAATACTACAACTCCCAGAATCCTCTCCAGTGCCGATCCTGTTCCCCCTGCCCCCGCATACCCTGGCGTCGCCCCCGACATTGTAGCCTTTGTGTTTTCAGAGACAGTTTATTCTCAGATTTAGCCAAACATTTCCACGGCCTGCAACATTGACAAGCAGTCATTCATGTAAAGGTCGCATGGAGGTGACAAGGCGACTTCAGCCTAAATGTCACCCCCTGCTGTTCTCGCTCCTGCCACATAATCGTTGGGCATCTTTTTGTAGAGTTTTGCGCCAGTCTCCAGGAGCTCTCAACCCCCCAGATCCCATTACCCTCCGCCGGGGAGGCTTTAGCTGATATCGACCACCCCGCTAACAATCTATTTCATCTTCATTACAAGTAGCCGGCTTCTTTCTTCTTGTACTTGTAGCCTGGCAGACCATCTGTTATGGAGCGGTGCATTGTGGGAGGCCATGGAGGGAACGTGCCGAGAAGCCTTTACACCTAATTAAAAAAAAAAAATCATTGGTCTATTGTGAAATTATCAACCAATATGGCCGCTCCTACAGACAGCTGCTGCGGGGTTGGCACCCAGCTTTCCTAGGAGCAGATCTATAAAGCACATTTGTAGGAAAGCTGGGTGGCAATTTTTTGGAGTCTGCAGGAACGTGTTGAACCTGCGAAATGTATATATTTATCTGTCGCCTCTCGGGGCCCGAGCAGATATTTATCAGAAGTGTAATGAGACATTCCCTGCAAAGCGAGGAAGGAGACGGGGAAAAAAAACGACTGCGAAGTGTTGAGAAACGCGCGGTATTAGATGCCTGATGAGCTAGATCCTGTCAATAATCCTCTGCTTATATTTGTAACTTTCTGCTCGTAAACGCCGGCGTCTCCGGTTTTATATTGTGCAGGAAGGAACCGCATTTAAAGGGGACCTGCCCTTCAGTGATGTCATCTCAAACACGTCGCCTTCTGTGCTAGTGGGTGCGACTAAATCTATGGAAAGGACGACCTAAGTGCCAGGCAGGGAATTAGAAGAAGGAAACTCCGACCCTGACTACAGAGTGCGCTGTAGTCAGGTGTCATGTGACTGCTGTACACTGGGGAGGGTCTGGAACCCCTTTAAGGTTACTTTGTGGCATTGTTTGGCGAGTGTTGTTCTGTTCCCTAATAGGCCTTATAGATGTATTGGGGGGGGGGGGGGTAGTTTGGGAGAGTACCCCATAAGCCAGTGTGACTACCCCTGTAAAAAGTGGCTTGGGCACGCCATGTTGGCCTTGGATCATGAAGTGTTTGTTCCCCTTCGCTCGCATCTGGTTCCCTCTTCAGTAGATGTCAGGCTTCTTCCTACAAATGTTAAGAAGGCCCCTTACACAATTCCCCCCCCCCCCCGAATGCACCTCAGCACCCCCTCAGTTGTTATCCCGCCCATTTCCTGGTCAATCTCCCCTTCTTCAGGACAGTTAATTATTGGCGGTATGTCCGGGCGCAGGCCGCCGCCGCCACCTTCTCTCATCCCCGCGCGTCGCCTTCCCCAAGTTGAATTAATGAAGCTAAGTTTGCAAATGAACCATAATTTCAAAGACAAGCGCGTAGTGGGAAGGTCTGGGATGATGTATGGCGGCGCGCGCTCCTTAGCAGCTGTCTCTTTAATTACTGCAGATGCTAACGAGATGCTGACAGCATATGGTGACAGGGAGTGCTTGCACTTTTGCACCAAAGCAGATCTGCATGTGAAAGCCGCGTCAAGTCCGTGGTGGCCAGCGGTGTGCTTAGTATGGGCAGGGTGTAGCGTTGTGCTCACATTCTCTCCGCCTCCACCGTCAGGGGAGCGCTAATTAATTTATGGGCTTGTATACTTAATCAGTTGACGGATATCAGTCCTATATATAAAATGAGTGACGTATAAAGGGTTAATGGCACCATCTTCATGCAAAATTATCAATGTATCGGAGTCCGTAACACAACATAACACCGGCTTAGGGCAAGTTCACACTCTGCGTCGTCATGCGATTTTAACACAAATTATGTTTTTCAAATTAAATGTTAAAGGGGGTCTCAGAATGACATTAAAATTTTCAAAAGGTGATTCTCACCGATCCTCTGCTGCCCCCTTCCAACACCTGTCCAGTCCTTGCTGGTCTCTTCTTGGTCCCTCCTTGACACAGGAAGTGCCTGCTCCATCAGTCACTGATCACAGCAATGACCTGCTCCAGCTAGTGATTGGCTGAGCTGGCATCACCTGACCAGGGAGTAGAGACCAGCAGGGACTTAGTGAGTATAGCAAAGGAATCGCTGAGTATTGCTTTTATTTGTTGTTTTTTTTTACATTTGCAAAAATTTCTTCCCCACTGGACAACCCCTTTAAACCATGAGATGATTGCTTGATACTTTGAAGCCAATTTAACCCTTTAATAGATTTAGTAGCATTTGTTCTGATAAAAAAAAAAAATTTGGTTGAACTTTTTTGAAAACACAATTTTTGGTTTACGCAGCCGTAACTGTTGTCCTCCTTGTGGTGGGAAGTGACTGGTTTTTCTTGCTGACCTTCCCTATGTGGGATGTGAAGTCAAAATTTAGGAACCTTCCCTATCCTATTTACCATGGGGTGCAGATTCTAAAATGTATCCCCTTCTGTTGAGGATTCTCACCCCTCAATGTAAGAGAGAAGTCTGCGGTGACTCTCTAGCAGGGTCCGTGGTGGGTTCTCTCCATTACTGACCATTGAGCTCAGTCCATCATGAGGTATACGGTATTTAGGGGGTTCCTGACCTTGACTGACTTCTGTCCCGTAACCTTAATGTCGTCTTCTCTCATCCTGTCCAGGAATGTGCCGGCGAGCCGCTGTTCATGCTCTACTGCGCCATCAAGCAACAGATGGAGAAGGGGCCGATCGACGCCATCACCGGAGAAGCGAGATACTCCTTGAGCGAAGACAAGCTCATCCGCCAGCAGATCGACTACAAGATGCTGGTCAGTCCCGCAGAAAATGGTGTCCTTACAATACTGATCTGTAAAGGTTCTGAACGTTTTACGGGATGTGGGTCAACTGGGCGAGGGTTGTCTGAGTTTTTTTCAAAAATACTTGACATAATCATGTGGGAAAGTCTACATGGTCATCCCATGGAAGCTTCACCCAATCTCGTGGTTTGGACTGTGTGCATTGGGTGGGCCATATTTTCGGCTCGGTCCCATCACCTACACTCACCCCGACCACGAGCTTTGCTTGTTCAATGACTTGTTGACCCAGACCAAACGAGTCTGACAGAATGAACGAGTCTGTGGCCGGTCTGAGCTGTTGATAGAGATTTCGCACCCACGCAGCCGTTCATTTTACATTGGTATTTTTTTCTCTCTCTCTCTTTCTCTCGCCGACCTGTCTCTTCCTCTTCTGTGTGTCTCACTAATGTGGCTTGCCTGTTAATGGATTGAAGAATCCTTGTGCCGATGACGGGCTGAGCGATGAGTCATGTTGCCGCTCGCCTCAAGTAAGTTTACTCACAGCAGCGCCTCGCTCCCCCTCCCTCCGCTTTGGTGGTGGTGGTGGTGGGAGGGGGGTCTGTAACTGGGATCCTTCAATCCATTTCACGGTTTCATCTGTATCCGGTTATATGTGGCCATAGACATTAGGTTTGTGCCGGGTCGATCCCCATTGGTTTCCATACGGTGCCCGACCATCTACTGTCTATGGGACGGCCCAACCTCATGATGTCTTGAGAGCTTGTTCATGCAATTGCTTTGCTCAAAGTTGTCTGGCAGCTGCTCGCCTGTGCCCGCGCCATAGTCCGTGCATGTTACTGGGAGATCCGGCCATCCAGATATTGGTTGTCTTAAAGGGAACCTTTCACGTAGAGTTGTGTCTCATTGCTCTAAATCTCCACTCATTCTGGGCTAAGGCATCTCCTGGGCGGTCCTACGCTAATGACAGTTACCTGTATATGCAAGTTTATTATAGGAAATGTGGTGTCACTGAGTAGGACCGCCCACTGGACTCCTAAGCCCACAATGAGCCAACACTTAGGAGTCCGGTGCAAGGTCCTAAAGCAATTAAATGCAAGCTATACTGAATCCCCCGGACTCCGCTGATCGTGTGGCTGAGGGGCAGCAGTATTTGGCTGAGTTCACTGAACACCAAGCACAGCGCCACCCATTATAATGGCTCTGCTTGGTAGTGCAGCCCAGCCCTATTCACTTCTATGGGCCTGAGCTACCTCTGCACCATGTGAGCTGTGAATGTGACATCATCAGCGCAGAGAAGAGGCTGCAGGGCTTTTAAGTGCCAACAGCTGATCAGTGGGGGTGCCGGGTGCCTAAATTTGAAAGCCTGTCCTTACCTAGTCCTGCTCCTACAGCTGATGAGTTTGTTACAATGTGTCAGGCTGAGATTGCCGGCGCTGTATATTCCTTCAGTAGGCTATGGGTTTAATGAGCATCAATAACAGAACTCTGCCCCTCGCACCTGTGCTCTCCACTCCTGGGGGCGCCGCTTATTAATATTGGAAATTCTGGGGGAAAAATAGAATAATTTAATTAGCTGATTGCAGGTTGTGCCGAACTCCCAGATGTTCCCAAACTCCTGTCACAGTCACAACTCTTCTTTACAGACACTGAACTGTGTGAACCCGGAGAATGAAAACGCCCCCGAAATCCCAGTGAAGGTCCTAAACTGTGACACCATCACCCAAGTGAAGGAGAAGCTGCTGGACGCCGTGTACAAGGGTGTCCCCTATTCACAGAGACCCAAAGCAGGAGACATGGACCTTGGTAAGTTCTGACGTCCACCACCCATGATGTCTCCTTAGAAGGAGTAGGTCAAAGTGGACAATCCCTTTAAATGGGTTATGCCATAAGGGTCTGATAGGTTAGGTGCCCACATGTGGTACCTATTGGAAAAACAGGGATCCAAAAACAAGACGTGGTCCTTTTCATAAGGATACAATGTCCTGGCATTAGGGTGTCTGCCAACAATCTCCTCAGTAAATACTGTCCGGGGGAGGGGCTTAAAAATTGGGAGACTACTGGGAAAAATGGGTGTCTGTCACCTATGAGTAGAAAGAGGTCCCAATGTAGAGGATGGATGGACATTGGTGGATCTGCTGTCCATAATATAAAGGAGTAAACCAAAATAGACAACCCTTAAAAAGTGGTACACCCCGGGTATGCCATAAGTGGTCAATAGATAGAGGGCCGAGAGAGGGAAGGAGGTCTAACAGCAGGAGAAAGCTTGGCTCCATCATGCCCTGTATTATTGCCTTCCCTACAAGTAATAGAAGTCTGATAGTGGCTCCACCTACAGGAAGAACAGGGCACCCCTGACCTCTGGCCAGCCAGGGGTCAACAAGCAGAGCCAAACTCTGTGGTTCTTTCCTGTTCTTGCGGTACGCGGGGGTCCTGTTGATATGCCATATATGCCTATAGTCAGAATACCCCTTTAATTCCATGTTCCACCATCTTTTCTCTTCCTCCTTCATACCACAGAGTGGCGCCAAGGCAGGATGGCGCGAATAATCCTGCAAGACGAGGACGTCACCACCAAAATAGACAACGACTGGAAGCGCCTGAATACGTTGGCTCACTACCAGGTGTGTATTGTCACGTGTGCGGACCCTCCCCTGTGTACAGGACCCCCAAGCGTATTCTCATCACGTCCCTCCCAATCATTATAGGTCATTGACGGATCTTCGGTTGCACTGGTGCCGAAACAGAACTCCGCCTACAATATCTCCAACTCCTCAACGTTTACAAAGTCGCTGAGTAGATACGGTGAGTGCGCTCTCGTCACCTCCAAATCTTGTGTGGGGGGAGGGGGCGTGTACAGTAATCTGCAATCCAATTGGCTGCTGTAGATCTCTAATATTTATTAGTTTATTGAAACAAGATTCATTCAAATTACAACTTTTTAAGTTCTGCGTGCCATTCTTCTTAAAGGGATGGGGGTCATTGGCCTGATCAGATTCATTTTGTGTCAGCAAGGAGCTGGCGTAGATTTGTCCTTAGGTCCATGCACCCCGGAGATGGCGCCAGCAGGGCTGGGATTACCAAGAACTCTCCTCCATTCACAGCTAAAGCTAAATTCAGACTTCTGGTTCCTGTGACCTGGGAGCAATGCATTGTGGGAGGTCAGGTGATCATTACACTTAAAGCTGTTACGTCACATGCCTGACAGCAGGTGGAGCTAAACTGTTGTCTGTTTCCAAGGGTGACCTGAAGAAATTTGAAAGCAGCTTTGGTTGTGAATGGAGAAAATGGTCTGAAATCCTAGGACGCAAACAGTCATTGCAGGTTTAGTAGAAAGGGGAGTTGCCCTTTAAGCTAAAATCCATTCTGAGGGGGAGGAAATAGTAGGGGGGGGGGCAGAGACGGCCCCCCTGATATATGTAAGTCACATGACCATATCATCCATTAAAGTCTTGTCTGGAGGTCAAGTAAATATCCTCCCGTTAGTCACTCATTAATGCGGCCGACCCCATCTCAAATCAAAGGGAATTGATAGAGACACGAAAATTAATTATCGCACATAATTGGCTTTGAAATGTCAGCGGCTGAGCGGGCGTCTGCCGACAGCTTCTTAATTTGCATTGTAGGTGTCCCTTTATTTATTTGGAGGGGGGGGGTCAGCATAGAAATGAAATCTCATCCTGGTGCTGGGGGGGTCCTCATTAAAGGGATCCGGCGTTGCAGATGAAGAGGTCTAATGGGCCCCTTCTCCACCTCGCACAGTCGCCATGTTTGTGTAGTCTGCTGTGGCTGATAACAGGGAACAATAGGTTGTGTGTCCCGTCTCGTGTGCGACGTCTCCGCAGTGACAGCTCTGGCAGTCGAGACGTTTTGTGATGCGGTCATGGACGACAAGCTAAATAGATAATAATAGAAAAAAAATGGGATTGATGAAACGGAAAATGAGCAGTGGAGATGGCGGGCGCTCGGGAGTCCGTGACTGATGGGCGGGAGATGATGGGGATTGTGATTATTGTAATGTGTTAGCGGCAGCCGAGCGGCACCAGACAGCGCATCAAGTTCAATTAGAAGCGAAGATACAACTACAACTCTCAGCATGCCCTGGACTTGTAGACTAGAGAGCGCCGCGGCTAATGGGGACTATTTCTATCCTCCTACCAGAGAGTATGCTACGGACGGCGTCCAGTCCTGACAGCCTACGATCCCGCACGCCCATGATCACGCCCGATCTGGAGAGCGGCACCAAACTGTGGCATCTAGTGAAGAACCACGACCACCTGGACCAGCGAGAGGGAGACCGAGGGAGCAAGATGGTGTCCGAGATCTACCTGACACGATTGTTGGCCACCAAGGTAAGAGTGCAAGGGGAATCCTAGTGTAAGACCCCCATAATAAGGTCTTCAGCAGGAACCTCCATGGGGGTCTTCACTCCAAACAACGCTATAGCAGTATATCATATTAGTGAGGGCCTGGAGTCCAGTGGATGGGGCTGAGCTGTAGTACCAAGCACAGCCACAATGGTAAGTATGGCGCTGTGCTTGGTATACAGTGAAGAGGCTATGGCCTGTTCAACCAGCTGATCTGCCGGGTCTCAGACCCCCGCTTAAAGGGTTTGTCTGCGGACTTAAATTTACTTTAATACATTTATGGGATTCTTCTTGAAGGACTCTGGCCTGGTTCCAACCCCCAGGTCATGTGATTGGAACCAACCTCCGACCCCCTCGGTTGCTCTGGCCCCTCCCTCCTCTCCTGTACAACCACCACCTCATTCAGATTGTTGCACCCCTACCGATCAGACCCTTATGCCCTTCCTCAGTAATCTGGGGCAGACCCCTGACCCACATCCCTTAGGGCCTGCCCTCCATGGCAATGACTGGCAGACAACTTCAGCTTCCTCTCCTTCATGAAATCTGTGAGGCGGGGGAGGGGGATTCGCCAGCGATCGATGGGTTATGACACCAATTACCCGCCATTGTTTTATAATCTTCCTATAAAGAGCAATTTACAAGTTTCCTCCATAAACCCCCCATTACACCCCCCACCACTATTTGTAGGCGCCATAAATCTCCCGACGTGTTATTTACATGCTCCCCTCCCCCATATATACGTTCAGAGCGCGGTTAGCAGGATATATATTTGTTTAGTGGAGCGCAGTATTTATGGCGGCTCGATGGATATTAACGGCTACGGGAAAGATTAATTCCTCCTTTAATGAGCTTTTCTGCGGACGCTGAACCTTCAGCAAATCTTCCTCGCCACATAACGTCTCCGCCGCTGTAATAACTCGTAATTCTAGCGGGAATCTGCCGGCAGAGAACAACAAAATTAATAGCGGGTGCAGGAGGAAATATTTAGGCGATTTGTGGGGGGCCACACCCCTCCCCCGCCAATAGGAGACTTACTGCAGCGCCTTATTGTCACATGTAATCCGGAAAAAAAATCCTAAAATGGATTTATCTGATTCCTGGAAAGCTGGGTGGTCAATATGAGCGAGAGGGATTTAGCTTCTCTGCTGCTGAGCGAGTCTTGTCCTGCTCCCATATTCTGGCAGATTTGACAAGAAGGACTTGTGTGACAACCCGAAATGGCAGCCAAAATAACAAGCATATTGGTTGTCGGCACAGGGGGAGGTTCGCGATCATCTTGGAGGGAATTCTGGGTGTTGTAGTACAAACGATGAGACTCTCTTATTCTTCCCATCCCCCTCCCTCTGTACACAGGGCACTTTGCAGAAGTTTGTGGACGATTTATTCGAGACCATTTTCAGCACGGCCCACCGCGGCAGCGCACTACCTCTGGCCATCAAGTACATGTTTGACTTCCTGGACGAGCAGGCGGACAAGCACCAAATCACAGACTACGACGTGCGGCACACATGGAAGAGCAACTGGTAAGTGACGGGGTGTCAGGAATCTTACAGGGCTCGGCCATGATGGCTTATCATAAAAGGTCGTGTGTCAGTGATAACCCAGTACAGACTGTGGACTTCACAGCTGAGAGTGTGTCACAATTGGATCCAGACTCCAGAGACTTCAGGTTGCTACAATGTATCACTGCAAGAAAAGGTAACAAACCGTCAGGAAAGGAGATTTGTGCTGTAGAGGGGCTCCGCTCACAGAGAGTCTTCTAATTTGGATGCAGTTGTAACAGATCCTCAGCTGTGAGAAGTGTCAGGTCTGTGAGATAAGAAATTTCATTTAAGTCTAATAGAAAGTTGCAGGTCTTTTCATTAGATTGGACTATACAGAAGATGTTATTAATATGTGATCGGCGGGGTCCGACACCGATCAGCTGGCTGAAGAGGCGCAGTATTTGGATGAGTGCTGCCGTCTGTTTACTGAACACCTAGTACAGCGCCGTATATTGTGTAGTGGCTGTACTTGGTATTGCAGTCACTTGCAGCTGTGCCATGTGACCAGTGAACGTGATGTCATCGGTACAGAGAGGAGGCCGCAGCTGACTGGGGGTCCCGGGTGTCGGAGCCCTAGATCACATAGTGATGACCTGTACTAAGGATAGACCATCCCCTATAATATTAATATATCTCTGTGCATAATAATTTAACCCTTTCCCATCCACAAGCTTTGCCCCCCCCCCCCCTCCCCCCCTCCCTAGAGCAGTTCTGGGCTCAGTTCACACTGACTGTTTGGCTCAATGAGACTCGTGTGACCAGTGCCCTACACACAGTCCTGGTTGCTCTGACAGTCCCCTCCTCGCTATCTGGCGGACCGGCAGTTTCCCCTGGATCTTGTTCATCGCCATTTCCTATTTTCGTGTATTGTAGAGCGTTTCCCCTGCCGGTGCGCCCTGCTATCGCCTCACGTCCGGTCACCTTTCCGCAGGCCCACTGGGGTTTCCCTCTCCTCATCCTCGGTTCTGGTTTTGTGATTGCGCCTCCTCACCGCCGCGCTCCTACCAGCGGGACGTCCGCTCCTATGACATTTGTAATGTGGCAGATAAATTGCTTTGCTATGGTTCAATGGGCGCCAGCAATTAGTGAGGGTGACGGGAGCAGCGCAGGTATATATGTGTCTATAGGGGAAGGCGACGCTTAACCTCTTCAGCTCCCCGCCAATTGTGACTGCTTACTACAGGTAGAGACGCATATCCAGCTTTCCCTGGCCCCTGAACCAACCAGCACATAGGAATAGGCCTTGTGCGGTGGGGGATAATAATAAGGGGAACTTTCTGGAAGGAGAGGCTGGAAAGTGATTTTTGCTGCAAAGGATATCATTACTGTGTGCACAGTGACAGGCAGGGGTCACCGCCTCCCCCGACCTCTTCATAGTGACACCCTGTCAGCGTGTCATGACCTGTAGTAGTCGCCATGTTAGCTGTTCACGCCCTTATACCAGCCGTCTGCAAGTACCATTCCTCTTCTGGGAAAGTTGTATGGGTATCACCCAGCTTTCCCAGAGTACTGAATGGCAAGCCTGCCTAAATATAGGGCCTGTTTTAGTGCCATTCAGGGGTCTGGTGAAGTTGGGTTACAAAGCCGCATTGTATTTGATATAATTCCATTACGTTCCTGGTCATTAGATCCTGTATTGGTGATGCTTGAGCTGCTGCAGCGCCTCACTGGTCACATGACCTCTAACGCCTGTCATTTCTTCCAGTTTACCCCTGAGGTTCTGGGTGAATGTGATCAAGAATCCTCAGTTTGTTTTCGACATTCACAAGAACAGCATCACGGACGCCTGCCTGTCGGTGGTGGCGCAGACATTCATGGACTCCTGTTCTACGTCAGAGCACAAATTGGGCAAAGACTCGCCCAGTAACAAGTTGCTGTACGCCAAGGATATCCCCAACTACAAGAGCTGGGTGGAGAGGTGAGCCACAACAGCACCACCCTTGTTTGTGGGCTGTGCCTGGTATTGCAGCTCCTTGGTAATATTTTATTTTTGTCCTTTTTACAGGTATTACGCAGATATCGCCAAAATGCCGGTAATCAGCGACCAGGATATGAGCGCGTACCTGGCCGAACAGTCCCGGTTACATCTCAGTCAGTTCAACAGCATGAGCGCCCTGCACGAAATCTACTCCTATATTACCAAGTACAGGGATGAGGTGAGGACGCCTATTGTCCAATGTAACCCAGTCGCTCCCTTGGCACAAGTTTTTGTCAGTCTCGCCCCTTGTATCACAACCCCCGTCATTCTCCACTTGTGACTGTATATTTAGCCGTAATTCCCCTTATTACGGTGATTATAATTGTATTGGTAATAATGGCTGAGGCTGTAATAAGTGTTGTGACAGCCGCGAAATGTCAGAAGGGGCAGCTATTCACAAGAAGCCAAGACGTAATTACCCCGGGGGAGGGGGTGACGAGCGCTGACAGCTCCGCACATTACTGCAGAAAGGATGAACTTTGTGTTTAAATAAAGTTTTGTTAAAGACTAGAAAAAAACAAAGCAATAATGGCTGTGACCGTTGGAGATTTGGTGATCACATTTGGCCAATGATTTCTATGTATGGCCAGTCAGACCCCGGGGTCACCTAACTGGTGGGGTGAACCTTTAAAGAGGAGATTCCCAGTATATTGTATTGAATATATGGTGGGGGTCTCCGTAACCGCCCTTCAATTGGAGCATGGCCAGCTGTGATAGCCGGAGGTCCAAGTCACCACTTGTTTTTGGCAACCCCTTTAAGACCAGGCAAAATGAGAAACCCAGAGGTGGTGGAGTAGAATAAAAATAAGTGCTACCCACCGATGTCCTCTTCTCCAACCGTAAGTCCCTGGCCGGTGTGACTCAGGAGACGACTGTGTCCAATGTCTGTCCTCAGTGGGTCACATGGTGGGTACATGTTGGTACTCAACGTGAAGGTCACAATGGTCTGGTCCAGCAGTGTCTTCACAAGATGAAACCAAGGACCTGATCCTGGATTGAGAACTGGGGTGGGGAGGGGGCTATTGCTGCCTTTTTGTTTCCTCTCTACTCCAGTTTGGAAAAGACCCCTATAATGTGACCATCCCGTATTAATCCTGTTCCCCCGTCATCGGAGGGCTCGGATACATGGTCAGATGTTTACAATGGGGAAAGGGAAGAGCAAGAACAAACGGTTAACGGAAGATTGGGGAACCATTAAACGCATTGGTTGGCCCCTTTGAAATTAGTGGGTCCGGCCAAAATTCATCTAATGTTGGACACCATTAAGTCCATCAGCTTATCTGCACTAGAGGAGATCGCCTTGGCCAAAAGGGCCTCCATGTCCATTGGTTACGTACTATTGGCCGGCCTCTTCTCTGGTCTTCATTACGCCATGTGTGGTCAGTGCCATTGATCTATATAGATACAAAAGTGTCCAAGTCAACCATCAGAATGTCTCCAAACTCTTCTCTTGCCTTTCAGATCCTAACCGCGCTGGAAAAGGACGAGCAAGCGAGAAGACAACGGCTACGAAGTAAATTGGAACAAGTCATCGACACAATGTCACTCAGCAGTTGAAGTCTAAGGGGGGTCTGCACGAGAAGGGTCTCTTAGCAGTGGCTACTGAGAGAGGGGGAGGAGAGCGCTATGAACTGACCACACTCCAACGTATGTGGCCTTCAAAATCCACGAGCTGCAGAACTAGACTGGAACTTTCTTGAAATAACGAATTAAAAAAAAAAAAAATTCCTTGTACATAAAGACTCTAGAGACCATTTCAAAGAACAACATAGAAACCTTTATAAATGGACACAAAAACATTTAAGGGACTCCAAAAATTTCAATACAAATTAAATATAGATTTAAGACCATGAGAGCTGCCTGCGCGTTCCAAGGGGGAGAGGAAGCTCCGCCGGCCGTGGAAGAGATGCGACCCGACGGGGGAGACACAAAAAAAGATTTCCTTTCGTCCGGCTGCTTACGTTCTTGGGTCAAAGAAACAAAAAACAAAAAATTCCTCTCTCTCCTTGGCTTTCGGCCACTAGTGTTACTGCTACATTTGCACAATTTAACAAATTCCCGGGGTTTTTAAAGAAATAATGAAAAAAATACAAAAAAAAAGGACAAAAAAAACAAAAAAAAAAAGATTGACGTAAAACAATCTGAAAAGGAATGTGTTTGTGTTCTCGGAAAAAAAAAAAAAAACAAATAAAAGAATCCCACCTATCCGCCCCGCCCCCGCAGAACGGACAAAGTTATCCAGAACGTTTGATATTTTTCTAGACTATATTCTGTGCCATGTTCATTTCAATGTTGTTTTAGTGAATAAAAATGCAAAAAAAAATTTTGGGAAGAAGAATCTAGAGGTGAGGAGGGGGGTGCGGATCAAACCACCTTCTGTCGTTGAGCGGGGGAGGGGTTCAAGATGGAAAGTGACAGATGGGGGGGAAAAAAATTATATAGTTTTCAACCTTGACCCCCCTATGTATCTTATTTTGGGAATGATTTGTGTGATTTTTTTTTTTTTTTAATTTTGGAAATGTTTGAGATAAAACGGCTGCGGAAAGCACAGAGATATTCACGGCACCTGTTCAATGAATGTACATATATACGGTCTTGGTTGGCAGAGCCTACCCACAATGCTTTGCTGCATTAGATAATTATGTGGGCATTAATATATATATAAATATAAATATTCTGTCTCTGGTTACAATTTATGGTACAGGAACTCGGGAAGTGCTGAGTGGTTTTGTGTCGTCCTAATTTATTATAAATTCCAGTCTGTAGACCAAGGAAGGTGAATAGAGGAAGCTAACGTAGAAGATCGAACACCTCCCACCCCCCCCATCACCCTGACAAAAATCGGAAGGACTAAGTATAATAAGCTGGAGCATTCCATTTGTAGTCTGCATGGGGGGGTTCTTCTCATTGAAAGCAAGTTCAAAAGTTTTTGGTTTTGAGTGCCTTGGCCGGAGGAGTCAGCAACACGTAGCAGGGTTCCGGAAATGGTTAAAAGCTTTTATGTGGCTCGTTGTATCCCAACGTGGAATGTATTTCCCTCGTCCCTGGTGGGCTTGTGTTCATAGGCAGCAGCCAGTCTGAACAGGCAGAGCTGGAGCTATAACTTACATTGTAATGGTTTGGTGCTTCGACCACCTTCCTTGGTATATACCATTATGTTAAGGCTCCAAAATTACTAAAGTAGTCAAGATCCTTTACAAATAACCAGGTGGGGTGAAAGTAACTCGCCTACATATTGACCAATTAATACAACTTGTAGAGTCACTGACCTCATTGGACCAGAAGGAGACTGTGATGTCATATAGTCATATAGTGATGTCACAGGTTTCTAGGAAACTTTTACTCTAAAGACTTCCCGACATTTTGTGTTCACACCATGACTACTCAAATTTTTGGGTCACCCTGTAGGGCCACAACTTTGTCTGGTGGTGGATGAGCAGTACATTAGACATCTAACCAACAAAGCCAGTCAGTCTCAAGCAGTAGAAGGACAATGTCCTGACTGACAAGACCATGTGCGCTAACTATAGTCTGTAGCACCAGTAGAAACTGGCCTTCCACCAAAGATGACCTACCTGGGAAGGTCCACTCCTAGTTTTTCGCATGCCAGGGCATGGTGGCTCTTATAGCCTCCCATCTACAACCTCCAGAAACTGAGTGCGCACAGTCTATTGGTCTACATAAAAGTAAGACCATAACTGGTGCCAAGAGAGGGGTGAATGAAGCCTTGTAACCAGCTTGGGTTGTTTCAGGTGACCTAAAGTGAATGTCAGACCAGTTTACCCACCAGTTGGGGTTCTTGACTTTCAGAATCATTTGAGCACTTTTTTGTGCGCCCAAGAAACCTCAGTCCAACAGGTGACCCAGTGGATCAAGATAACAGCCAGGCCAAAATCCTAAACCTTCATGGGTGTCTACCATTAACCAGACATAGGACGAGCGCACACGGGGCAATTACCGCACATAGATTTTCCCTTTTCCACCCAAAACCAACATCCTCCCTCTTCCGTTAATGATGTTTTTGTGTGACTATCTTTGTAGGTTCCTTACATCTCCTCTGCACGCTGGAGCTCGCGCCGCTCCGTCTGCAGAGTTTTCGCCAACTACTGGTCGATTGAAGAGAAACAAACATCAAACACTAATAAAAGCTTTTATCCATCTACTAAATGTAGCAAATCCCCCGATGATATCGCCCGGGAACATTTCCCTTTTACATCTGTTTGTTAGTGACTCGGCCCTAATGGAGAGATAGTGGCATCTGTTCAAGTAGCGAGTGATGCGCCAAGAACCCCGCGCGGTCCCTGGGTGGGGTCACCGGTTCCTGTAGGATGTTGCTGACTCCTCTGTGGCCTTTAGAGGGTTAAGTACTAGAGAGAACCTATTGGGGGCCCCCCTTGTGTGACTGATGATCGCCCCCTTTCTCCCCCCACTGGAACTTTTCCACAAGAGCGTCAGGGGAAGCAACATGTCCACTTAACCCCTCCATTGCTGCAATGAAGTGGAGCAATGGCAGTTTCTGGCCTGTAGCAAAAACATTACAAATAAATCCCAAGCTCTTGATTGTGACTCGACGCCCGCTGAGCCATCCTCTGTAAATATCTTACTATTTTAATGTCGCTCAGATTTAGTACCTGTAAATAAAATCCTCGCATCACAAAGAGATTAAACATTTTTGCTAAATAAAAAAAAAACGCCTCCTTGTGTCATTGCTTCGCCTCTTCTGTGCCTATGAGGGGGGCAGAATCTATTAAAGGAATGGAAAAACTTAATCTCCTCGGCCGCCGACTGAGCGTCTTCTATTTTATTCATAACACTGGTAGCAGTAATAAGTATCCTGGGGGCGGCCATATTGGAGACACATAACTATATAGACAGTGCAGCAGGGTGTGAGCACTTTATGGCAGCTGCAGTGAATGGGAGTTAATAGACTAATATAGTCTCCAGTATATGATGGATTAAAGCTCCGGAGCTGGGGAGTGGTCTTATCTGGGTATTTAGCTTTGCTAACCTGCCGTGTCTAGGTCTCCTGCCCCTAGAACACCCCACCATTTAATCATAATGTGACGCCTCTTCTGGCCTTACCCTGAAATATGACATTTCTGCTGACCCCATACTCTGAGATGACTCTGCTGCCCCTGGTCTCTAATGATAATGAGATTACTATGACCCCTCCCATCTCAGATATGACTGCTGACCACACCCATTATTTAGAGGACCCTGCTGACCTTATGTTATCTTTATGGTAGATACAATATATGGGAATTAAAACTGTCATGTCTGAAATAATCCCCACCAGTGATCTGCTGACCCTTCCCTCTAATGAGATAACATTGTTGACCCCACCCTCTAATGAGATGACTCTGCTGCCCCTGGTCTCTGCCCTCTAATGAGATAACATTGTTGACCCCACCCTCTAATGAGGTGACTCTGCTGCCCCTGGTCTCTGCCCTCTAATGAGATAACATTGTTGACCCCACCCTCTAATGAGATGACTCTGCTGCCCCTGGTCTCTGCCCTCTAATGAGATAACATTGTTGATCCCACCCTCTAATGAGGTGACTCTGCCGACTCTAGTGATAATGACATTACTCCTGCTCTCTAATGATAATGAGATATGACTGTTGACCATGCTCCAATAATAAGATGACTCTTCTGACCCTACGTAGCAGGCACCATGTGATATTCAAGGTAGCTAATGGAGGACAGAAATGTGGTAATAGATGAGTACAGTTTCCAGGATGTGATGGAGTACATACAGCTCCAGTGACCGGGAAGTGACCATTACCTAGTAAAGTAACCCCAACCTCTAATTCCTGTCTCCACCCTAATGAGTTGATATTATATGATCCCACAATCTAATGACATAATTTAAGATGACAATTATGACCCTGACCTCTGAGATGACCATTATAACTCCATCTTTCAATGAGACGACCATAATGACTTTGCCCTCTGAGACGATAATTATGATCGCGCCCTCTGATGAGACAATAATTGCTATGACTCTGCCCTCTATCGAGACCATTATAATTGTGCCCTCTGATTTTTCGGACACCACCTTCTAATGACAATTCTGACCCCCAACTCCTAACGAGATGACAATTATGACCTTATGCTCTTAACAAGACACGTATGATTCTGCCTTCTATTGAGAAAATTCTGACACGGGCCCCCTAATGAGATGACATTTATGACCCTGTGCTCCTAACAAGACATGTATGATACTGACTCCACCCTCTAATGCAATGACCATTCTGATTCCGCCCTCTAATGAGACGACTCTTCTGACTCTATTGCAGTTGCAGTAACCCATCCTGTATGGGTATTACCTCTCCCTATGTGTCAGGCCCGGCACATCCATTACTCACTTCGCCTCATGACTTATCTTCTGCTGCTATTTATTTTTCTGCTTCATGATGATTTCCCGTTAAAGCAGATTACACCGAGACGGACTGATCTTTGCGAGTGATACAATCCTGAGCCATGCACATCTTACTCAGTGGCTTCCAAATCTCAGGAGGCAGAATATTTCCTGCTACATGGTTGGCAGCGCCGAAGTGATATACATCACAAAGCCATCAATACGGCAATCAGCGGGATCTGGGTGCGGCGGTGGCGGCAAATAATAGAGATGGGAAAATCACTGCGACTGTGTAAAGCAATTATGTCATTGTCTTCTCAATGGAAGAATACACAGAATCTACACAGCTCGCATTTCACAACAGTCCTGGGGGGGAGGGGGGAATTTTTGGAGTCCCTTGTAGCCAACCACGTACCTGGCCTCATATTATGCAGAATCAGTGGCCACTTTATTAGAGCCCTTGACGTTTTAGGATTGGCGCTCCACTATAGGTACATTGTGACCCCGGAGCGTAGCATAAAATCCAGGGACAAGCTTTCCATGGATTGGTTTCAGTGTCCATTGACATAAGATTGCAAAATCTGGTGATTTGGGCCACTTGGATCGTGGCCTGGTCATTGGTGGTAGACTAGCTGAGGGTCAGGATTTCATACAGCGCCATCTAGTGGGAGTTTGAGTGCAGCGGTGTGGAGAGTATAATGAATTACCAAGAACAGTGTGATCCTGGGAGAGCAGGGGGTGATGTTCTTGGAATTTCCTGGGTTCTCGGATACCAGTATATGCCACCACAAATTGCTGCGATTTTGAAAGTCAAAGGAGGTGGAACAAGCTACTAGTTTAGTTCCTTACTAAGTGACCACTGCTTGGCCATATGTTGTATTTGCTACACAGTAGACCACTCTGACTGGTTTCTGTTTTCCTCATGGGAGGAACTGAAGAACATCTACACTGTTAGTCCCGCCCACGAGGAGATAAAAAACCCCAGAATAAACTGCAAAGGTAAAGCCGCTAATAGAAACACGCCCGGGGGGGGGCTAAAGCTGCAGGAACAAAAGTTTAGTAAGTTGTGGCCTGTGTGTACTGAAAGGGTGTTTTTGGAGGAGACATAATAGGCTTTAATGAGCTGCAGTAATCAGTGTCCATCTTATGCTTCATCCGTGTGGCAGGGGTAATACAAACTAAAACCCACAAATATGTCAGTGGGGGCTCCACCATGTGATCAGGCTATTGCACCGTTCTTCCTGGGAGGTCACCCACATGTTTAGCTGAAGACGTTGGTTACTGGCGCTATCATGCAGACACTATATGGCCATATTATGTGGACACTGCACTGTGTTTGTTGCACTTCTTTTGGTGTTGAACCGTCTTATGTGGTCAGTAACGTCCTGTTATTTGGGTACCGTCATATTTTGCCCAGGGGTCTCCATCAATCTTGATCCAACTCCAGTAGAGAGGAATCAAAACCGGTCGCCCCTTCCGTGGTACTTGTTCACCTCTGACCTTATTTCCCGCAGGGTACACTCCAGGCGCTGCTGCACATACATGACATGGGTTATCGGGCCATGTATAGTACCTGTTATAGGAACATCTGCGGACCCCCACCCACATTCCCCCTCAGGCCACCTCTGACAATCACTTCATACACCGGAGACAGCAAAACTAATTAGTCGGCCGAGGTAACAGGCGTGAAAGACACCGTGCGACAAGCCAAGGTTATTAACCCTTCACGGGCCATGTAAATTTGGCAGCAGAGTCACCTTGACACGACAACGGTTTGATTTCTTCTTGGCTCTTCCATTTCCCTCGGTCCCTACATGTCTGACACCAATAGTTCTTGCAGCGCTCAGTGGGACACCCGAACCTCCCAGGTGCTAAAAGTCAAAAATTCAATTATTTCAACCTTTTTTGTCCAAACACACTAAATACAAATCTAACTGATATTTGTGGAATTGTCACCAAGGTAACTCCTCTATGGCCATTCAGCGGGGTCCGACCTATGCGACCAGGCCCGAAAGGAGGTGGAATACACCCCCGAGTTCTGAGGGAATTCAGCAGGGTCATAGATAGACCCTTGTATTGTAAGGATTCAGTAATGACTGGGTCTGTTCCACAGGATTGGCGAATAGCAAAGGTGGTGCCAATTTTCAAAAAGGGGTGTAAAAGTGAACCTGGAAACTATAGGCCAGTAAGTCTGACTTCTGTGGTGGGAAAGATATTGGAGGGCTTTCTAAGAGATGCTATCCTGGAGTATCTCAATGTAAATAATCTTATAACACCCAATCAGCATGGAGGAATCGGTCCTGTCAGACTAATCTGATCAGCTTCTATGAGGAGGTCAGTTCAAGACTGGACATGGGTAATGCAGTAGACGTAGTGTACATGGACATGGGTAATGCAGTAGACGTGGTGTATCCGGAGATGGGTAATGCAGTGGACGTGGTGTATCCGGAGATGGGTAATGCAGTGGACGTGGTGTATCTGGAGATGGGTAATGCAGTGGACGTGGTGTATCTGGACATGGGTAATGCAGTGGACGTGGTGTATCTGGACACGGGTAATGCAGTAGACGTGGTGTATCTGGACACGGGTGATGCAGTAGACGTGGTGTATCTGGACACGGGTGATGCAGTAGACGTGGTGTATCCGGAGATGGGTAATGCAGTGGACGTGGTGTATCTGGACATGGGTAATGCAGTGGACGTGGTGTATCTGGACATGGGTGATGCAGTGGACGTGGTGTATCTGGACATGGGTGATGCAGTAGACGTGGTGTATCTGGACACGGGTAATGCAGTAGACGTGGTGTACCTGGACATGGGTAGTGCAGTGTACGTGGTATATCTGGACACGGGTAATGCAGTAGACGTGGTGTACCTGGACACGGGTAGTGCAGTAGACGTGGTGTATCTGGACACGGGTAATGCAGTAGACGTGGTGTATCTGGACACGGGTAATGCAGTAGACATGGTGTATCTGGACACGGGTAATGCAGTAGACGTGGTGTATCTGGACACGGGTAATGCAGTAGACGTGGTGTATCTGGACACGGGTAATGCAGTAGACGTGGTGTATCTGGACACGGGTAATGCAGTAGACGTGGTGTATCTGGACACGGGTAATGCAGTAGACGTGGTGTATCTGGACACGGGTAATGCAGTAGACGTGGTGTATCTGGACACGGGTAATGCAGTAGACGTGGTGTATCTGGACACGGGTAATGCAGTAGACGTGGTGTATCTGGACACGGGTAATGCAGTAGACGTGGTGTATCTGGACACGGGTAATGCAGTAGACGTGGTGTACCTGGACTTTTCAAAGGCCTTTGATACTGTTTCACATAAACGGTTGGTATGCAAAATGGGAATGTTGGGACTGGGGAAAACATCTGTATTTGGGTTAGTAACTGGCTCACTGATAGGAAACAGAGGGGACTTGTTAATGGTAAATATTCAGACTGGGCCACAGTCACCAGTGGGGGGCCGCAGGGGTCAGTATTAGGTCCTCTCTTATTTAATATCTTTATTAATGACCTGGTAGAGGGTTTACAAAGCAGGGTGTCCATATTACAGAGCAGGGGTCCATATTACAGAGCAGGGGTCCATATTACATAGCAGGGGGTCCATATTACATAGCAGGGGGTCCATATTACAGAGCAGGGGGTCCATATTACAGAGCAGGGGGTCCATATTACAGAGCAGGGGGTCCATATTACAGAGCAGGGGGTCCATATTACAGAGCAGGGGGTCCATATTACAGAGCAGGGGGTCCATATTACAGAGCAGGGGGTCCATATTACAGAGCAGGGGGTCCATATTACAGAGCAGGGGGTCCATATTACAGAGCAGGGGGTCCATATTACAGAGCAGGGGGTCCATATTACACAGCAGGGCGCCCATATTACACAACAGGGGTCCATATTACAGAGCAGGGGGTCCATATTACAGAGCAGGGGGTCCATATTACAGAGCAGGGGGTCCATATTACAGAGCAGGGGGTCCATATTACAGAGCAGGGGGTCCATATTACAGAGCAGGGGGTCCATATTACAGAGCAGGGGGTCCATATTACATAGCAGGGCGTCCATATTACACAACAGGGGTCCATATTACAGAGCAGGGGGTCCATATTACAGAGCAGGGTGTCCATATTACATAGCAGGGCGTCCATATTACACAGCAGGGTGTCCATATTACACAGCAGGGTGTCCATATTACACAGCAGGGTGTCCATATTACATAGCAGGGTGTCCATATTACACAACAGGGGTCCATATTACAGAGCAGGGTGTCCATATTACAGAGCAGGGGGTCCATATTACAGAGCAGGGGGTCCATATTACAGAGCAGGGTGTCCATATTACACAGCAGGGTGTCCATATTACAGAGCAGGGTGTCCATATTACAGAGCAGGGTGTCCATATTACAGAGCAGAGTGTCCATATTACATAGCAGGGGGGTCCATATTATAGAGCAGGGGGTCCATATTACAGAGCAGGGGGTCCATATTACAGAGCAGGGGGTCCATATTACACAGCAGGGTGTCCATATTACACAGCAGGGTGTCCATATTTGCAGATGATACTAAACTTTGTAGGGTACTGAATAATGAGGAGGATAGTAGAATATTACAAGGGGATCTAAGGAAACTGGAAGCATGGGCGGAGACTTGGCAAATGAAGTTTAATGATGACAAATGTAAGGTAATGCACTTTGGTCGACATAATAACATGTATGACTATGTACTAAATAGTAAATTACTGGGTAAGACTGCCAATGAGAGAGACTTAGGGATTTTGGTGGACAGCAAGCTTACCTTTAGTGACCAGTGTCAGGCAGCTGCTGCCAAGGCAAATAAAATTATGGGATGCATTAAAAGAGGTCTAGATTCTCATGACAAGGACATAGTTATGCCTCTATACAAATCACTGGTACGGCCACACTTAGAATATTGTGCGCAATTTTGGGCCCCGATATACAAGAAAGACACAAGTGAACTTGAAAAAGTGCAAAGACGGGCAACCAAAATGATTAGGGGAATGGGTGGACTGGAGGACAACGAGAGGTTAACCGACGTCTACGGGGAGATCTAATAACAATGTACAAATACATGAAGGAACAATACAAAGAACTTTCTAAGGATCTTTTTACACCTAGACCAGTGATAGTGACAAGAGGACACCCTCTACGTCTGGAGGAGAGAAGGTGTATTGCAGATGTTGATGGAAACAAGGATCGGGCATGTCAAATTTCAACATGCCTAATCCTTTGCTACTACAGTAGATAAACTGGCCCAGAGCAATCCATTAGCTGGCTACTCCCTTCTTGCCATTGAGCCCAGTGTGCATGTGTATGGGGAGTTAGAAGGAATAGCTATAGAGGGTGCAGAAGTAGCAGTCACTAAAAGGGCCTTGGAATTTAAGGGGGCCCCAAATTTCTCTACACAACATAAAATAAACCGCTCTTTTATAGGACACCTAGTATTTAGGGGCCCCGATTCAGATTTCACATTGGGCCCAGGATCGTCATGTTATGCCTCTGGACAGCGGGTCTTCATGCAACCTGGTAACTGGTCACTGCTTCTAAATTTTGAGGTCTTCTAGCCATTTGCAGCCCCAGACCCGCCACCCCAGCTACCAGAAAAAAAACAAGTCAAACTTCAATATGAGATTTTATTTTGGGTGTGGTTCCCCTTTAAGGCAGGTTAGCATTGACCTGATTGGTCGATATTGGCCACACCTACATACCGCAAGGTTTCATACCGCCACCTAGTGTTAAATGTCAATACAACAGGGCGCCACCTAAGTGGCAAAGAATTGTCAGCATGGATAGCGCCACCTCTCTTTTCCTATTTGGTAATGCACCCAATATGAATAAAGTTACGTATGGGTTGAACATCCCTTTAAATTATGCTCCATAAATCCCCCCCCCCTTATATTTTACAAGAGACTTAGAGTTCTTATTAAAGGCATAAAACAAGAGAAATTTGGAAAGAAGAAGAAGAAGATGAATGCGTTCCCCGTGAGCCGGGACTCGGCCTCGCCTCCATTTAATAACAATCATATAAGGTGCATCCCCAGAATTGGGTGGAAATTGAATTCTGTTTATTGGGGTGGGGGAGGGGGTCATTGAGGCGCAGACGCTGCCGCTCATTCCTTGTGTCTTATTGTCACGAGCTCCTCATAAAGTTTTCATTCCGCCGTTAACGTGTATTTTATCGGTTTCCCGCTGTGACTTTATACTCGGATTCTCAACGTTTAGAATATTTCATGGTGAAATCTCCGCCGCGTTGTCTTAGGTGGTAAAAGAAAAAAAAATTCCCATCGCCTCAGGAGTGTAAGCAATTCTGCTGCTCGCAATAAAAGATTAAATGCGTATAATCCGGAAGATTCCTTCTCCAGAGAGACGCCATTATAACAGGGCGCAGTGTATACTGTATGGAGATTAGATACACCGAGCTGTATATACCATATGTAGATGAGATACACCGAGCTGTATATACCATATGTAGATTAGATACACTGAGCAGTATATACTATATGTAGATGAGATACACTGAGCAGTATACCCTATCTGTAGACTATATATACTATGCAGTATACAAAGGTATAGAACAATCCTACCCTAGAGTAGTGCACATAGTGACACCAGGTGGAAATAGAGCCGTCACATGGGTGTGTTAGGGCCGGACATGTTGGGGGTCCTCTAGTACTCTGGTGGGGACAGACTCATAGCCTCAGGACACTGGTCTTCAACGTGTGGCTCTCAAGCCGTGGTACTACAACTCCAAGCTAGTCCTGACAGTCTCTTAGTTCTTCTCAATGCCCAAATGGAGCTAAATAAAAACAGATCGCAAACAGTGCCACATCCTTTTGCAGGTTATGTGTGGTATTGCAGCCATGTTTTCTTTAGTCATGGACTACCCCATATACATAGTGTCAGACCTTCTAACCCCCTAAGAAATAGACCATCGTACTCTTCAAATTTGGGTGTCTCCTCCTGGACTATTTTTGTTTTTGGAGGATCCTCTGGTGCTGTTATGGGCCAGTCTGACACCACACAGAGAAGCCACAGATGAAACATGAAACGTAGCCAAAAGCATAACATGTGAACAGGTCCATAGGTGGCCCATAATATTTAGGGGTGACCTTCACCCCTTCCCAACTCAGCCTTTACTACAACTAACACAACCAGAGCAGAAACCCCAATGCTCGAGGAATGGATGAAGCCGATCACAGAAGGTCCACAGAAGAAAATTTACTCTGGAACCCGAGACAAGATTAAGTCATTAATTTTCCACCCGATAAAGGAAATGAATATTTCCTGGAAGATTTTTCTAACGAACTTATTAAAGAAAAAATAAATCAAAGAGGTTTGTGTCTTAATTAAAGTCTCCACCGTATTAGATCCAGTCCGAGGTCTTCACCTTATCTCGGGGCCTCCTTGTCCACTTATCTTGTACGAAAATGAACATGAACGTTGAGACATCTCGTAGACTGGAAGCCCCAGCATCTCCTCATTTACTAACATGGGACGAGCTCGGACGAGAGGAGTCGTTATCCTCCTATATTGTCTTAATTAACTTGTCAGAGGACAATATTGAAGCTGCTTCCCCGTAGTCACTACAATTAGGACTAGAATTGGCTACAACTAAAAATTTCCAGCTAGTTCTCAACTTTTTGGATTATTTTCCATTGACGCCCATGTGGTGAGCGAAGTACAAAGGTCAATGCAGTCCACAAGTGGTCTATTCTGCTTCTGAAGTCTACACTATTGGGTCCATCGCTGGTAAAGGTTGATCGAAATGCAGTTATGGTGGTCCAAAACATTGTCTGACTTCTTTGGTAATGAACCTAATATGCTAATTAGGTAATGAGTCAGTGGTTGAGAATGGTAGTTTTTGCAATATTTTGAGAGTCATGGGTTGGAGGCTGCTGCTATAGAGGGTAATGTCCACCAAAATACATTGTGGTTGGCATGGATGTCCAACCCAATATCAAGGTCTTAAGCTGGTCCTACAAATAAGGAAATGTGGCTGATCTATGAGTGATCCAACCAGCAGCAGAAGACTCTCTCATGGCCGACCAAACTGGTTCACTCTCTGGAGCCTATGCAATGAGGCGTCTGATTCACTGAGGTCAACCAGTAATGCCATACACACGTAACTCTGGCCAAATGTTCAACCAGGTCAATCCCATTTTTGCATTTTAAGGTCATTTTGCTGTTGGCCATTGCTACAATTTGCAACAATTTGTAACTATGGTTGGCCAAACTTGCCCAATTCAGCCTACAATTCTTTCATGTACATGGGCAGCTTGACGTTTTTCTATCCTAGGCCAGAAAAGAATAACCTCACCTTAGTATCCGGTAGAGTTCACCCACAACTTCAGACAAACCATGTCCAAAACTTTTTTGAACAATACCAAAAATTTCCTCCTGTCCACGACCAACTTTGGAACGTTTTAGTCCAGGAAGTTTGGTTCCACTATATGAAGGAGTTGGGTGGAAATGTTACATGTCCCAACTGGTCCAAGAGGGATAGCTTCGAGGTTGTGGACACCACAGTGTGAACTAAGAGGTGAAGATTTGGAGCTCTTCGGCCCCAATGCGGAATCTGTAATGGAGCCCCTACCTAGCCTGTGCTACTGAGGTAACGACTGGTACTGCTACACCCCTACTGGGAACACTATGTTATGTAAGGTCTATATAGACCACCATGTCATGGTGCCCCCATCCCCCCACACTCTCCTTCATTGGGTCCAGTAACGTCTGTAAGATTGCAAACAAAATCTGGTGCTCCCAACGACTCCTGGTTCTGCTTGAGGAGAGTCTTGCAGGCAATGCTTCATGGGAAAAGTATGCAAATCAGATTCCACAATTTTTTGTGTTTCTCCTTAGAAATATTATATCCTATTACTACGACTGTCCAGAACATTCTACTCATTCCAGATTAAAGGAATTTCGGGTTTGAAGTCTCAGCGTCTTATCAGTCGTCTCAGGCTGAGAAACATTTCTCAACTTGTTCCTGCACAATTTAGGATCTCACATTCAGCGTTCCCATGGGGGGCGCAGGAAGATTGAGCAAATTAAGGGAAAATTAAAAAAAAAACAAAACAAATTTGTTATTCTGCTCCACAGGCATCGTGCGGGCGTGTGAATGCGGAGCGCAGGACGTGGCGTCGCAGTGTGTGCAGGTGGAACAATGTGCCTGCAAATGGCAGGCGCCGGGTCCTACACTGTGACGAGTTTGTCACCCCCTCCCCCGCTGTAAAAATGAGCAGCGTATTTTTGTACCTCTTTAGCTGGGCTGAGAGCCAGAAGAAGTTAAGATCTTGCAATCAAATATTAAGGACCTGGAAAGTGATCGCAACGCTCACCAGAAAAGCGAACAATTCACATCAAATACTACAATCATTTCCTGCCAATATTTACATGGATAAATGGGGCGAACATGAAGGTCAGGACTGAAGGGGGTGAAAACTTCTGCAACCAATACAGATACAATAAAAAAACGAAGCAGCTTTGTAAGTCATCTTAATTAATAAAATCACCTTCTATTGTGTTCTATGGCTCTCCATGGTAACAGACTACAAACAAGCTCGGTGTCGTCAGATCCTGTAGTTATGTTGTGTGTTATTCCCTCGGCCTTAAAGCTCCTGGGCCCCAGTGACAAATATGTAATGGGGCCACGTCTAGCTTATGCATTTAGAATAGCGGTATGTGGCAGACTGACCTTTATGGTCCCCTCAGGGTCTAGGGTCTGATAGCCACTGCACCCCCTATAGCCTACTACCCAACCATTCTGGATTCTGCAGGACAGTCCCAGATTGCAGGTTGTGTCCTGCAGTCCTGGTCGGTGGGACGTATGGCCCGGATTCAACTAATATGAATATGCATCCAGAGGACACAAATGAGTTGAATACAATAGTGAATGAAGCAGGAGCTGTCGGCAGAAGAGCTCCCGCTTCACCACTGTGTCCCCAGTTTAATGCCTCCCTCCAACTACCCCCACTGTTTAATGCCCCCCTCCAGCTGCCCCAGTTTAGTGTTCTCCCTATTTACCCCCAGTTTAAACTGGGGAACCAGGAGAGAGACTTCATACTGTGGGACAAATGGAGGGGAACATTATAATGTGGGGGCATATCATGTTAGAGTGACTGTAGGAGGATTATGCTGTGTGGGGGCACATGGGAAAATGGATGAGAATGTGCAGAGTTGGTGGAGCTAACCTATGGGTTATCAACAGAAGGAAGTACAGGATCAGACTACACAGAGTGTAACCCTGGAGACACATAGGTCTGCATAGGAGTTGAATACACAAGACGGAGGGAGGTTTGTCCTTAAGGCTGTTGTATTTTTTATTCACTCGTAAAGTAACTTTTTGCAACTTTTTAAGTTTGATGCATTGAAGAGATAGAAAAACACAATGGCAAAAGTTTACACCCCCTTTTAAACCGCACACTAGGTGGTAATTTTTCTCAATTTACTCATATTCAGCTAATTCTTAGTAATGTCTGTCCTTGGGAAAGTTGGGTGACAACTAATATGGCCACTGTAACCCCTCAACCTACAGTGCAACACAGCAAGTATACCTATTGCTATAGCACTGTCATTCAGGGTTCTAGGAAAGCTGGGTGAGAACTTTTACAAAAGCTGTAGGGGCAGCCATGTTTTACATAAGTAGATTGTTCCTCACAATGGCTGCCCCTATGGTCTGTCACTGACAGGCGCCCCTCCCCAATATACCTCACACAGCATTGTCACACGTGTAGATCAGCCGCAGCCTCATTACGAGATGTCTCAATTCAGTGACAGGGGCTACAGACAAGCGGCGCCCCCTCTGCTTCTGCTCCAGGCAACGATCTGTTAGAAAGTCGCTTTAATGAACTTCAACGCTAATTGCAATTAACGGCCTCCAAGTCGGGGAAAATAACAAGTAGTGAGTGATGGAAGAGGCCACACAAGAGGATGGTGGTGGTGGTCGTAGTGATGATGTGAGGGGTCAGACCTCATCTAGATCTGTAGCTTACTGAGGTCCCGCTCAAGAATAGCAAGAAAGAGGCAACTGGCTCAGTGGTTACAGACTACGCTTACATAAGGTAACTGGCCTGGTGGTTACAGACTAGGCTTCTAGAAGGTAACTGGCTCAATGGTTACAGACTAGGCTTATATAAGGTAACTGGCTCAGTGGTTACAGGCTAGGCTTACATAAGGTAACTGGCTCAGTGGTTACAGGCTAGGCTTACACAAGGTAACTGGCCTGGCGGTTACTGACTAGGCTTACATAAGGTAACTGGCCTGGTGGTTACAGACTAGGCTTACATAAGGTAACTGGCCTTGTGGTTACAGACTAGGCTTACATAAGGTAACTGGCCTGGTGGTTACAGACTAGGCTTACATAAGGTAACTGGCCTGGTGGTTACAGACTAGGCTTACATAAGGTAACTGGCCTGGTGGTTACAGACTAGGCTTACATAAGGTAACTGGCCTGGTGGTTACAAGCTAGGCTTACATAAGGTAACTGGCCTGGTGGTTACAGACTAGGCTTACATAATGTAACTGGCCTGGTGGTTACAGACTAGGCTTACATAATGTAACTGGCCTGGTGGTTACTGACTAGGCTTACATAATGTAACTGGCCTGGTGGTTACAGACTAGGCTTACATAAGGTAACTGGCCTGGTGGTTACTGACTAGGCTTACATAATGTAACTGGCTTGGTGGTTACTGACTAGGCTTACATAATGTAACTGGCCTGGTGGTTACTGACTAGGCTTACATAATGTAACTGGCCTGGTGGTTACAGACTAGGCTTACATAAGGTAACTGGCCTGGTGGTTACTGACTAGGCTTACATAATGTAACTGGCCTGGTGGTTACAGACTAGGCTTACATAAGGTAACTGGCCTGGTGGTTACAGACTAGGCTTACATAATGTAACTGGCCTGGTGGTTACTGACTAGGCTTACATAAGGTAACTGGCCTGGTGGTTACAGACTAGGCTTACATAAGGTAACTGGCCTGGTGGTTACAGACTAGGCTTACATAAGGTAACTGGCCTGGTGGTTACTGACTAGGCTTACATAATGTAACTGGCCTGGTGGTTACTGACTAGGCTTACATAAGGTAACTGGCCTGGTGGTTACTGACTAGGCTTACATAATGTAACTGGCCTGGTGGTTACAGACTAGGCTTACATAAGGTAACTGGCCTGGTGGTTACAGACTAGGCTTACATAATGTAACTGGCCTGGTGGTTACTGACTAGGCTTACATAAGGTAACTGGCCTGGTGGTTACAGACTAGGCTTACATAAGGTAACTGGCCTGGTGGTTACAGACTAGGCTTACATAAGGTAACTGGCCTGGTGGTTACTGACTAGGCTTACATAAGGTAACTGGCCTGGTGGTTACAGACTAGGCTTACATAAGGTAACTGGCCTGGTGGTTACAGACTAGGCTTACATAATGTAACTGGCCTGGTGGTTACAGACTAGGCTTACATAAGGTAACTGGCCTGGTGGTTACAGACTAGGCTTACATAAGGTAACTGGCCTGGTGGTTACAGACTAGGCTTACATAAGGTAACTGGCCTGGTGGTTACAGACTAGGCTTACATAATGTAACTGGCCTGGTGGTTACAGACTAGGCTTACATAAGGTAACTGGCCTGGTGGTTACAGACTAGGCTTACATAATGTAACTGGCCTGGTGGTTACAGACTAGGCTTACATAAGGTAACTGGCCTGGTGGTTACAGACTAGGCTTACATAATGTAACTGGCCTGGTGGTTACAGACTAGGGTTACATAAGGTAACTGGCTCAATGGTTACAGACTAGGTTTATATAAGGTAACTGGCCTGGTGGTTATGGATCAGTCTTACATAGAGAAAAACATCAGACAGCTGGTTTGGTGGTTCTGGTTTCCAAATTCTGCATGCAGATCTGGATGTGACTTGTGAACATGAAAGCAGTGTCTAGCTAAAAAGTCACTCGCTTTTTGTCACCACTGAGCCCCCTACGCGCTTCTGCACGGCATTCTGGGACGGTTAGTCTGTGTTACATCAGACTAATGTCCAGTCTCTGATACAAACACAACCTCTCCCACAATGTGTGACAGCAATGAACCTGCAGGGGGCAGCAGTGAGAAGAGAGGTTCAGGAGTTATAGGGGGTGCAGAGAGGGGCCCCATATCATAAATGGCACTTCATAGATTCCTGAATGTCACCTAGGAACATGTAGAAGATAATATATACCATGCAGGATTCTAGGAAAGCTGGGTGTAATACAACCCCAGTGTTGCAGGCACCAGGTCACCCAGCTATCCCAGAACTAGTATGTATGGACAGACAGAAGACTGTGACTAATGTCCTGATATGAGGCAGTTAAAGTTTGGTATTCGCCGCCCTGCGGCTCGCTGTGTGTCCATTTACCGGTGACATTTTATTTTGGGTGTCCCCCGGGGTCTTCAGTACAAATATCGGCGGTCTGGAGAGTGTTAAAGGCCACGGCGACAATCACTAATGATATGATAGATCAGAGGAACCTTCCGGCCCAGCGGTGATTATTACCTTCCTGTCATCTCGCTGATAGATCCATAAGTCACCGGAGCAGAGGGTCTGAGTGGCAGCGGCGGCCGCAGCCGCGTCCCCCTTCCCCGCTCACCAAAATATCCTATTTATCCAGCTCTCAAAAAGAATCCTGACGTTTCCATTATTCATTGGCGCGGTGAGAGGGCTGCGCGGACATCCTGACACCGCCACACTCTACGGGGAGGTATAGGTCAGCGAGATGGCGGCCATTACTGACAGCTCTATAACTCTGCGCCCCCCGCCCGGGGACAGCGAAAACTGCAGCTGGCAAACAAGTCCAAAGAGCAGCACTACAAGCCCCAGAAGCCACGAGAACTTCTACAACTTTCTAATACATTTCATTTTCTGAGGTCGAAGGTCACGTGAATCTGGAAACTGCCGCAGCAATGAAACCCCATAGACTATAATAGACTACAGAGACTATAATGGGGTCCGTGTGCTTTCCACGAGTCATGCGGAGAGAAACGGACTTCAAGAACTTCTTTTTTCTCTGCATGACTCGTGCGGACACTGCTCGGAAAGCACACGGACCCCATTATAGTCTATTATAGTCTATGGGGTCCGTGTGCTTTTATTGCTCACCGCTTTTTAATGCGTTCGCTATTCCATTCGTGGGGTCACAGATGTGACCAGGCCTGAACTCCAGATTTCCTGCACTGATACATTGTAACACACCATCAGCCAATACATTTGTGCTTGCGTTGGATACGAACTCTCAGCAGTGAGAAGTATTTGCTCTTCCAGCCCCTGGTTGTCGCCCGCTTCAGATGTCACTTTGGCATTTCCAGTGTTACCGGCGTCTTACAGTGCTGGGTCTTGGGATGAATCCCACCCGGGGGTAACATGAGCTCCCTGTTCTCCCGCTCGTGGATGCTCCAGAGTGGGATCTGATCAAACTCTCATGACCTCTGCAGATACAGAATACGTGCAGTCACTAAAGGGTTAATTCTCCGATTTGCGGAGCTGCTAATGGAACTTTCCAGTTTGGCGCACAACGCGACAACTTCTTGTCACTCAGTATCTCAATTATGCAAAACGCCGTCAGAAAACCTGCCAGACGTCCCGACTGTTTAGTCAGACCCCGACCGCCGTGTACCGGAGCTGATAACAACAGACAAGGTGTAAACCAGTCACGCGGTCGCGGCACTTGGATCCCGGCCCCGGAGCGGCAGTCACGTCGCTGCTGCCATAAATCTTTCCCGGCTGCGCATTTATCATCCGTCAGTCAGGTCATCTTCAATAAGAGAAACCCAAAATGTTTAACCTGAGGGCCCCATCAGGACGGCGAGCGGGGGAGGGGGTGATGGCGGATGACATCTCACTGCATATACATGTCACACAGGCCACTGATACACTGTAACGCATCATCTGTCCTGACACCTCCCATACTATATCCATATACTGTATGGGGACAGACAAGGCATAATTGTCCCGATGGTCGTAGTAACATGAGATATGGACAACGGATGTGATATATAAGTAGCTGCTGATGTATATACCGTATGTAGCCACAGATGTATGCACCATATGTATTCTATATAGAGGTGTATGTAACGTATGTATACTATATATAGCCACAAGTGTATATAATGTATATATTCTATATGTAGCTGCAAATATATATACCGTATTCTATATGTAGCCAAAGATGTATATAACTTATGTATTCTATAAGTAGCCGCAGAAATAGATATATTATATACATACCATATTCTATATGTAGCTGCAGATATATATTCTGTATGTATTAGATGAACTGTGTATCTAATCCTAATATGTATCACACATGACGGGCTGAGATACATTCCTCTATCCTTACATGTATTATATTTGGACTGGCACCGGTTCTGGCAGACGTGACTTGGTGTATTCCGGCGTCGCCCGGTATCTGGCCGGTGATAATGTAACAGATGTATCTCTGACCGGCCTCATCCCCATTTACAGCAGTCTGTGTTATTGGCCCTCAGAGCTGCGCTTCGTCTCCCCTGACACGGCGGTTGCAGCGCTTCCTCCATGCCCAGCTCACCGATCTGACACCGCCGTTCCAGAGCTGCCATTTTCTGTGATCCTCTAAGTCTTCTGTCTCTTTCTATGTTTCCGCCTCAATGAACCGCAAACCGCGGGAGTCCTGAGGATAGACAGGAGCGCGGCCGGCGTTACAATGAGGGGTCAGTGAGAAACCGGCCGCGTTACAGTCTGGTAACCAAGTGCCAGATTATAGAAGGTCACAGCCCAGGAACGGAAATTAGGGAATATTTCTTATACTTTACCTTAAATTTACAATTATTAGAGAAGAAGAAAAGAGAAGAAGAAGTCAATGTACAGCCTGTCACCAACTGGAGAACATTACAGTCAGTCTGACATGGCTGATAACAGATAGTAATAGATTGTATTCCCCTGTCCTACAGTCGGCCTCTCCCCTCCTGACATGGCTGATAACAGATAGTAATAGATTGTATTCCCCTGTCCTACAGTCGGCCTCTTCTCTCCTGACATGGCTGATAACAGATAGTAATAGATTGTATTCCCCTGTCCTACAGTCGGCCTCTCCTGACATGGCTGATAACAGATAGTAATAGATTGTATTCCCCTGTCCTACAGTCGGCCTCTCCTCTCCTGACATGGCTGATAACAGATAGTAATAGATTGTATTCCCCTGTCCTACAGTCGGCCTCTCCTCTCCTGACATGGCAGATAACAGATAGTAATAGATTGTATTCCCCTGTCCTACAGTCGGCCTCTCCTCTCCTGACATGGCTGATAACAGATAGTAATAGATTGTATTCTCCTGTCCTACAGTCGGCCTCTCCCCTCCTGACATGGCTGATAACAGATAGTAATAGATTGTATTCTCCTGTCCTACAGTCGGCCTCTCCTCTCCTGACATGGCTGATAACAGATAGTAATAGATTGTATTCCCCTGTCCTACAGTCGGCCTCTCCTGACATGGCTGATAACAGATAGTAATAGATTGTATTCTCCTGTCCTACAGTCGGCCTCTCCCCTCCTGACATGGCTGATAACAGATAGTAATAGATTGTATTCTCCTGTCCTACAGTCGGCCTCTCCTCTCCTGACATGGCTGATAACAGATAGTAATAGATTGTATTCCCCTGTCCTACAGTCGGCCTCTCCTGACATGGCTGATAACAGATAGTAATAGATTGTATTCTCCTGTCCTACAGTCGGCCTCTCCCCTCCTGACATGGCTGATAACAGATAGTAATAGATTGTATTCCCCTGTCCTACAGTCGGCCTCTCCTCTCCTGACATGGCTGATAACAGATAGTAATAGATTGTATTCCCCTGTCCTACAGTCGGCCTCTCTTCTCCTGACATGGCTGATAACAGATAGTAATAGATTGTATTCCCCTGTCCTACAGTCGGCCTCTCCCCTCCTGACATGGCTGATAACAGATAGTAATAGATTGTATTCCCCTGTCCTACAGTTGGTCTCTCCCCTCCTGACATGGCTGATAACAGATAGCAATAGATTGTATTCCCCTGTCCTACAGTCGGCCTCTCCTGACATGGCTGATAACAGATAGTAATAGATTGTATTCCCCTGTCCTACAGTCGGCCTCTCCTCTCCTGACATGGCTGATAACAGATAGTAGTAGATTGTATTCCCCTGTCCTACAGTCGGCCTCTCCCCTCCTGACATGGCTGATAACAGATAGAAATAGATTGTATTCTCCTGTACTACAGTCGGCCTCTCCTCTCCTGACATGGCTGATAACAGATAGTAATAGATTGTATTCCCCTGTCCTACAGTCGGCCTCTCCTCTCCTGACATGGCTGATAACAGATAGTAATAGATTGTATTCCCCTGTCCTACAGTCGGCCTCTCTTCTCCTGACATGGCTGATAACAGATAGTAATAGATTGTATTCCCCTGTCCTACAGTCGGCCTCTCCCCTCCTGACATGGCTGATAACAGATAGTAGTAGATTGTATTCCCCTGTCCTACAGTCGGCCTCTCCTCTCCTGACATGGCTGATAACAGATAGTAATAGATTGTATTCCCCTGTCCTACAGTCGGCCTCTCCTCTCCTGACATGGCTGATAACAGATAGTAATAGATTGTATTCCCCTGTCCTACAGTCGGCCTCTCCTGACATGGCTGATAACAGATAGTAATAGATTGTATTCCCCTGTCCTACAGTCGGCCTCTCCTCTCCTGACATGGCTGATAACAGATAGTAATAGATTGTATTCCCCTGTCCTACAGTCGGCCTCTCCTGACATGGCTGATAACAGATAGTAATAGATTGTATTCCCCTGTCCTACAGTCGGCCTCTCCTGACATGGCTGATAACAGATAGTAGTAGATTGTATTCCCCTGTCCTACAGTCGGCCTCTCCCCTCCTGACATGGCTGATAACAGATAGAAATAGATTGTATTCTCCTGTACTACAGTCGGCCTCTCCTCTCCTGACATGGCTGATAACAGATAGTAATAGATTGTATTCCCCTGTCCTACAGTCGGCCTCTCCTCTCCTGACATGGCTGATAACAGATAGTAATAGATTGTATTCCCCTGTCCTACAGTCGGCCTCTCCTCTCCTGACATGGCTGATAACAGATAGTAGTAGATTGTATTCCCCTGTCCTACAGTCGGCCTCTCCCCTCCTGACATGGCTGATAACAGATAGAAATAGATTGTATTCTCCTGTACTACAGTCGGCCTCTCCTCTCCTGACATGGCTGATAACAGATAGTAATAGATTGTATTCTCCTGTACTACAGTCGGCCTATCTTCTCCTGACATGGCTGATAACAGATAGTAGTAGATTGTATTCCCCTGTCCTACAGTCGGCCTCTCCCCTCCTGACATGGCTGATAACAGATAGTAATAGATTGTATTCCCCTGTCCTACAGTCGGCCTCTCCTGACATGGCTGATAACAGATAGTAATAGATTGTATTCCACTGTCCTACAGTCGGCCTCTCCCCTCCTGACATGGCTGATAACAGATAGTAATAGATTGTATTCCACTGTCCTACAGTCGGCCTCTCCCCTCCTGACATGGCTGATAACAGATAGTAATAGATTGTATTCTCCTGTCCTACAGTTGGCCTGTCCTGACATGGCTGATAACAGATAGTAATAGATTGTATTCTCCTGTCCTACAGTCGGCCTGTCCTGACATGGCTGATAACAGATAGTAATAGATTGTATTCCCCTGTCCTACAGTCGGCCTCTCCTGACATGGCTGATAACAGATAGTAATAGATTGTATTCCCCGGTCCTACAGTCGGCCTCTCCTCTCCTGACATGGCTGATAACAGATAGTAATAGATTGTATTCCCCTGTCCTACAGTCGGCCTCTCCTCTCCTGACATGGCTGATAACAGATAGTAATAGATTGTATTCTCTTGTCCTACAGTCGGCCTCTCCTCTCTTGACATGGCTGATAACAGATAGTAATAGATTGTATTCCCCTGTCCTACAGTCGGCCTCTCCTGACATGGCTGATAACAGATAGTAATAGATTGTATTCTCCTGTCCTACAGTCGGCCTCTCCTCTCCTGACATGGCTGATACCAGATAGTAATAGCTTGTATGCACGTTTACCATTATGATGTAGGACTAATGACCAGGGTCCATGCTGCGGTATCACACTCTGGGTTGAAGCATTATTACGGTTTATTACCATCGTGATGTGACGCGTGTTCGGACACAGCACAGAAATCCCTCACATCTAGTCCCTGTGAGCCGCACACGCCATGTCTGCCAGTTTGCGGTGACATCCTGTCACATAATTGGAGATTGGCTTTATGACCCGGCCATGTTAACCTGTCACTTAAAGGGAAGGTGAGACATATTTTTCCCCTATCAAGTATGACAGGAGGGAACGAGACTTTGATGTGGAGCCACTCGCGTCTTCCTGGAGATCTGAGGCAACTCATTATATGGAGAGGAGAAGATAGTGACAACAAGGATGTCCACAGCGTCCACCTACCTGGAGTACTCAGACTGTGTGTACAGGGACATGTACAGAAGACATTCCCAGATAATGATTTACTACAGGAAAACACATCAGAGAACATTCATCTGTGTGTGTGTGTGTGTGTGTGTGTGTGTATGTGTGTATATATATATATATATATATATATATATATATATATATATATATATATATACAATCCTATGAAAAAGTTTGGGCACCCCTATTAATCTTAATCATTTTTAGTTCTAAATATTTTGGTGTTTGCAGCAGCCATTTCAGTTTGATATATCTAATAACTGATGGACACAGTAATATTTCAGGATTGAAATGAGGTTTATTGTACTAACAGAAAATGTGCAATATGCATTAAACCAAAATTTGACCGGTGCAAAAATATGGGCACCTCAACAGAAAAGTGACATTAATATTTAGTAGATCCTCCTTTTGCAAAGATAACAGCCTCTAGTCGCTTCCTGTAGCTTTTAATCAGTTCCTGGATCCTGGATGAAGGTATTTTGGACCATTTCTTTCTACAAAACAATTCAAGTTCAGTTAAGTTTGATGGTCGCTGAGCATGGACAGCCCGCTCTCAAATGGTCTGAAAACAAAGATTGTTCAACATAGCTGTTCAGGGGAAGGATACAAAACGTTGTCTCAGAGATTTAACCTGTCAGTTTCCACTGTGAGGAACATAGTAAGGAGATGGAAGAGCACAGGGACAGTTCTTGTTAAGCCCAGAAGTGGCAGGCCAAAAAAAATATCAGAAAGGCAGAGAAGAAGAATGGTGAGAACAGTCAAGGACAATCCACAGACCACCTCCAAAGAGCTGCAGCATCATCTTGCTGCAGATGGTGTCACTGTGCATCGGTCGACTATACAGCGCACTTTGCACAAATAGAAGCTGTATGGGAGAGTGATGAGAAAGAAGCCGTTTCTGCACGTACGCCACAAATAGAGTTGCCTGAGGTATGAAAAAGCACATTTGGACAAGGCAGCTTCATTTTGGAAACAAAAATTGAGTTGTTTGGTTATAAAAAAAGGCGTTATGCATGGCGTCCAAAAAGAAACAGCATTCCAAGAAAAACACATGCTACCCACTGTAAAATTTGGTGGAGGTTCCATCATGCTTTGGGGCTGTGTGGCCAATGCCGGCATCGGGAATCTTGTTAAAGTTGAGGGTCGCATGGATTCCACTCAGTATCAGCAGATTCTTGAGAATAATGTTCAAGAATCAGTGACGAAGTTGAAGTTACGCCGGGGATGGATATTTCAGCAAGACAATGATCCAAAACACCGCTCCAAATCCTCAGGCGTTCATGCAGAGGAACAATTACAATGTTCTGGAATGGCCATCCCAGTCCCCAGACCTGAATATCATTGAACATCTGTGGGATGATTTGAAGCGGGCTGTCCATGCTCGGCGACCATCTAACTTAACTGAACTTGAATTGTTTGTCCAAAATACCTTTATCCAGGATCCAGGAACTGATTAAAAGCTACAGGAAGCGACTAGAGGCTGTTATCTTTGCAAAAGGAGGATGTACTAAATATTAATGTCACTTTTCTGTTGAGGTGCCCATACTTTTGCACCGGTCAAATTTTGGTTTAATGCATATTGCGCATTTTCTGTTAGTACAATAAACCTCATTTCAATCCTGAAATATTACTGTGTCCATCAGTTATTAGATATATCAAACTGAAATGGCTGTTATAAACACCAAAATATTTAGAACTAAAAATGATTAAGATTAATAGGGGTGCCCAAACTTTTTCATAGGACTGTATATATATATATATATCCATCTAAAGAAACCCGGACCAGAGGAGCCAGGAATAGTGAGGATGAAAGAACAAACCCATCAGTACCAATACACACAAGATAATGGCGGAAATATCCGAATGCTACACAATAATACATTTATGATAAAGATTTTTTTTTATACATCTCGGAATATGGAACCAAACGCCACTGTTATATACGAGAATACAAATACTATAATACTGCCCCCTATGTACAAGAATATAACTACTATAATACTGCCCCCTATGTACAAGAATATAACTACTATAATACTGCTCCTATGTACAAGAATATAACTACTATAATACTGCTCCTATGTACAAGAATATAACTACTATAATACTGCTCCTATGTACAAGAATATAACTACTATAATACTACTCCTATGTACAAGAATATAACTACTATAATACTACTCCTATGTACAAGAATATAACTATTATAATACTACTCCTATGTACAAGAATATAACTACTATAATACTGCCCTCTATGTACAAGAATATAACTACTATAATACTACTCCTATGTACCAGAATATAACTACTATAATACTACTCCTATGTACCAGAATATAACTACTATAATACTACTCCTATGTACAAGAATATAACTACTATAATACTACTCCTATGTACAAGAATATAACTACTATAATACTACTCCTATGTACAAGAATATAACTACTATAATACTACCTCCTATGTACAAGAATATAACTACTATAATACTGCCCCCTACATACAAGAATATAACTACTATAATACTACTCCTATGTACAAGAATATAACTACTATAATACTGCCCCCTACATACAAGAATATAACTACTATAATACTGCTCCTATGTACAAGAATATAACTACTATAATACTGCTCCTATGTACAAGAATATAACTACTATAATACTACTCCAATGTACAAGAATATAACTACTATAATACTGCTCCTATGTACAAGAATATAACTACTATAATACTGCTCCTATGTACAAGAATATAACTACTATAATACTACTCCTATGTACAAGAATATAACTACTATAATACTACCTCCTATGTACAAGAATGTAACTACTATAATACTACTCCTATGCACAAGAATATAACTACTATAATACTACCTCATATGTACAAGAATATAACTACTATAATACTACCTCATATGTACAAGAATATAACTACTATAATACTACTCCTATGTACAAGAATATAACTACTATAATACTACCTCCTATGTACAAGAATATAACTACTATAATACTACTCCTATGCACAAGAATATAACTACTATAATACTACCTCCTATGTACAAGAATATAACTACTATAATACTACCTCCTATGTACAAGAATATAACTACTATAATACTGCTCCTATGTACAAGAATATAACTACTATAATACTGCTCCTATGTACAAGAATATAACTACTATAATACTGCTTCTATGTACAAGTATTTGACTAGTATAATACCGCCCCCTAGGATGGTTTTATTAATAGTGCTGTCTCCTGTGATCTCTTATGTAAATCACACGTCTCGGCAGTATTTCGCTACAATCTCGGATCCTGTGGAGTAATTCCCATTTCTTCGGAGTCTCTCGGGGATGAAGCGTCTTGTAAGAGAAAGGACTTTGCGGCAAGTATCTGGGACAGGTAGTTTATATAGAGGAGATGGTGATAAATCAGCAAGATCTAAATATTTCAGGGGCCGCACTGTGGTGACAGGACGCCGCTTCTCTCTATCATCTGCAGAGGAATGAGAGAAATTGTCTTCTCCAAACCTCCAGTAATTACCTCTCGTCTGTATCTCGGCTCCTCGCGCCTTCTGGGACTCCCGGAATAAATGGAAATCATTTCTTGTAGAGAGCGTTTTTCTGTTTTTCGCCTGTCCCTCCGCCGCTCGCCAGGTTATCTAATTCTTTTTTAATAAGCCGCATAGGATTAAAGAGCAGATGGTTTTCATTTTTTTTTGGCCCCGGTAAAATAATTGAAGGCAGAACAAAGAATGCAAAAACTAAAAAATATGCATCAGCCTATATAAAAAAATTTACATGTTTAAGGGATTTACAAAAAGTTGCTGTTTTTGATATTTTTGTAATGCGTTCGGGGCCTTTGTAGGTGAAAATATAGCAAAATGACATAAAAGTCAGTTCTTGGGCAAAATTTGTTAACTTTTTGCAGTTTTTGTGCCACTTTTGGCAATTTTTTGAAAAGTGGGTGGTGCTTATTGGGCGGTCATGTTCTCCTGAAGCCCAATGGACCCTTCCTATCCCTGGAGATTAGCAAAAGGTACGGATGAAAGTGACACACATGACTGCAGGATCTGACTATACTACAGGGTTGTGCAATAGTTGTAGGCAGGTGTGGTAGGAAAGCTTTCAGGAATAGAAGGGTTAATGGTTTATTTTTGGGCATGAAGAAAAGAGAAAATGCAAATCCGAGCAACATTTGATGTGACCCTTTAATTCTTCTCAGTTCTTGCAGACTCGGCAGGGAGGTTGTTCCCGCTCCAGTTTAGCACCGACCTTCTGTGGATGTTGCTCGCTCCAATCCGTCTCTCTCTTCAGGTCATCCCAGACAGACTGGAGGATAATGAGGTCAGGGCTAGATCTGTGGGGGCCGGATTGTCACTCACAAGACTCCTCCTCCAAAGGGCAAAGGTCACACCAGACATTAACGGGATTTACATTTCTCTTCATTCACTTTATTGTGTTCATTGACAAAAATAAACTATTAAACCTTCTATTCCTGAAAGTATTTTTATTCTAAGTTCTCTGTTGGAGACGCCGACTTGGAAACTGCCAGAAATCGGCAGAGAGAGACGTTACAGCAGCAAAAATAATACAGTACATAAAGCTCCCCAATAGAGACATGACAGGGACAGATAAGAGGTAAAGCAGATAGGAGGAGGAGATCACAACTTCAGGATCATTTAGTTCTCTGTGAGGAGTGTCTTTGCTTAGTCTGATGTAGATTATACAGCCTGGTCGCAGTTGGGAGGAAGGACCTGCGATAGCTCCTTCTCACACTTGGGGTGAAGCAGACGGTCACTTACAGTGCTGCCAAGTGCCATCAAGGTCTCATACATGGGGTGGGATTTGTTCTCCCGCATGGAGGTCACCACGGACAGTGTCCTTCTGTCACCCACCACCTGTACTGGGTCCAGGGGGTTCCCCAGGACAGAGCTGGCCCTCCTCATCAGCCTGTCACGTCTGTTTCTGTCCCTGGTTGATATACTGCTTCCCCAGCAGGCCACACCGAAGAAAATGGCTGAAGCAACCACAGAGTTGAAGAAGGCCCTAAGAAGTGTCCCCTGGACCCCCGGCCCTCAGCCTCCTGAGCAGGTAGAGTCTGCTGTGGCCTATTCTGTGCAGCACCTCCAGGTGATCAGCCCAGTCTAGTTTATTATTGAGGAGCTCCCCCAGATACTTATAGGTCCTGACTATCTCAATACATGTTCCTTGGATCTCCACCGGGGTCGGAGCACCTCTCCGTTTACTAAAGTCCACCACCATCTCCTTGGTCTTCCCAGCATTAATCCTGAGGTAGATCTGCAGTGTGTGTATGTGTAATATGTGTATATATGTACAATCTCTGTGTGTAATGTGTTTATATGTAATATTAGTATGTATATACAGTCTGTGCAGTGTGTATGTATATATACAGTCTGTGTAATATGTGTGTATATGCAGTCTGTGTATAATATGTGTATGTATATACAGTTGTGTAGTGTGTGTATATATATATATATGTACAGTCTGTGTAATATATGTGTGTATACAGTCTGTGTAATATGTGTGTATACAGTCTGTGTAGTGTGTATCTATATATATACAGTCTGTGTAGTGTGTGTGTATATACAGTCTAGTGTGTGTGTGTGTATACAGTCTGTGTAGTGTGTGTGTATATACAGTCTGTGTAGTGTGTGTGTATATACAGTCTGTGTATATTATGTGCATGTATATACAGTCTGTGTAATATATGTGTATATACAGTCTGTGTATATTATGTGTGTATATACAGTTGTGTAGTGTATGTATTTGTATAATGTGTGTGTGTGTGTTTATGTATATACAGTCTTTGTATAATATGTGTGTGTATACAGTCTGTGTAATATGTGTGTATATACTGTCTGTGTAGTGTGTGTACAGGTGACAGCAATTCCCCGCAGGTCACTGAGACAATTTGATATAAAATGAGGATTTGTCTATTCCCACTTTCTTCAATCTCGGCTCCATCACAATCTACCGTAAAAAAAAAATTGCGATCAATGTCGCCTCCCGCAGCCGCGCAGAGACAATAACGGGATTGGACAGTCATTATCAGATCCGTCTGCTACCTGTGGTCAAAGTGAGAGAGAAATCCAGCAGTACTGTGGGGGCAGCACCCCAACCTTACCGGGTGTAACCCCTCACCTGCCGCAGCACATATAGACACCAGCAGGGGGAGGGGCTGCTCACATCAAGTAGATTTTTAGAGATTTGTATAATATTTTCAAGTTACCCAGCTTTCCCAGATTGCTGAATTATAGCCCTGTATAGTTACCCAGCAAGGGATATGCTATTGAATGTGCCTGCCTATAAGGATGATGGGAAAGCTGGGTGAATCCCCCCCTTCAGGAGCTCAAAAAGTGTCCCTATTTCATGTCACCCAGCTTTCCCAGACTCCTAACTGGCAAATCTGCTCATGAATTGATACATAAATATGTATCATTCAATTTGTCTGTCATTGAGGAGTATGGGAAAGCTGGGTGAAGCCCCTATTGTGACTGTAACACAGCTTTTCTAGACTCCAAACGATGAAGTTACTTAGCTCAAACTCAAGCTAGAGAATAAGGCAAATGATCCAAATGGCAGATACATATTCAGGGTATGGGAAAGATGGGTGAAACCTCCGTAGGGGCTTAAAAAGCCACTGTATCGCTTGTCACTCATCTTCACCAGGTTTCTGATTTACAAATAACCTTAGTTATGTGTAAAACTCCTGTGAGAACTCAAAAAAATACGCATATTGCTGGTCACCTAGCTTTCCCAGCCCCCTGAATGACAAATCTGTTAAACATGAGTGTGTGTCATTGGCTAACTAAGTAGGTGGTATTCACATAGGAGATGTTATTTGGTCATGCTGCTTGTTACTCAGCTTTCCTACACTCCTGAATGACACATCTGCATAGTATCACATTGATACAGCAGCAAGTAGCCATACTGCCATTGGTAGAGACCAATACGCAACTCCCTTTTTTCCCATCCTATAACCGCCATATTGTTTGCCACCCAGCTTTCCCAGAAGCAGAAAAAAAATAGACGACTCAAAAACTTGGGGATTTGGGTTTAAATGCTCTTAAAGTGACAGGCGTCGTGTCTTCTATGAACATGAACTGTCTGAAACCCACTTGTGCGCTGGATCCATTGCGCCTCGGAGCGAGACGAGACGTGCTGGGATTACAGCTTGTTGAGCGCTATATTCTCTCTGCGTATCGAGGGGCCGGGGAACGCTCCTGCCTCAGGTTCAATCTCATTTAAGCACTTACAGTCCCTGGAGAGGTTGTGGAATTGATTTCAATGGCTGGAAACTTTGCTGTTACTCGTGGTCGAAATGAACGAGGGCAAAAAAAAAAAAAAAATTACAAAAAGTTTCCATCTCCTCTTCATCTGACAGCATAAACTTATCTCATTGTAAATCCGCATCAAAAAAATTAAAGCTAGCGATAGAAAAAAAAATAAAAATCTATTTTTCTATACTCCAAAGCAAAAAACATTTTCGTGCTCACATCCGACAGCTTAAAGTTATCTCATTTTGAATTCCAAAAATGAAAAAAAAAAAAAAGTTTCCATCTCATTGACATCCAGCGACATAAAGTTATTTAAAAAATTTTAAAGTTTCCATTATGTATCTATCTGGAAGCATAAAGTTCAGAGATGAGCGAACACTATTCGAAACAGCCGTTCCAAATAGCACGCTCCCATAGAAGCGACTGGAAGCGGCCGGCACGCTGACTTTGCCGGTGGCCGGCTGCTTAATCCCCCGCGTGCCAGCTACGTCTATTCATTTCTATGGGAGCATGCTATTCGAAACGGCTGTTTTGAATAGTGTTCGCTCATCTCTAATAAAGTTATCTCATTTTGAATCTGAAATACAAAAGGAAAAAAAAAATTCAAAAGCAAATAAAAAAATTTCAAAAAAGTTTCCATCTCCTCTCCATCAGGAGGCCTAAAGTTATCTCATTTTGAATCTGAAGTTAAAAGAAAAAAAAATTACCAAGTTTCCATCTCTATCTGGGGGCCTAAAGTTATCTAATTTTGAATCCCAAAATTGAAAAAAAAAATAAAAAAATTAACAAAAAAAGGTTCCATCTCATTGACATCCAGTGCCATACAGGTCTCTCATTTTGAAACTGCCACAAAAAACTGTGACATCAGGAAGCATAAAGTCATCTCATTTTGAATCTGAAGTTAAAAGAAAAAAAAAAATTACAAAAAAGTTTCCATCTCTATCTGTTGGCCTAAAGTTGAGACAAAAACAAACAAACGAAAAAAAAATTCCAAAACAAGAAAAAAAACAAGAAAATTACAAAAAAAGTTTACAATTTCATCACTATCAAGTGGCAAAAAGTTAATATGAAATTTGAAAAATATTCCAAAGCTAAAATTTTCAAAAAAAAAGTTTCCATTTCATCGCCCTTTGATAGCATAAAGTCAATAAAAAAAAATTAAAAATAAAAATATTCCAAAGCAAAAATTTCCAAAAAGTTTCCATTTCATCGCCCTTTGATGGCATAAAATTAATTAAAAAATGTAAAAATAAAAATATTCCAGAGCAAAAAAAAAAAAGACAAAAAGTTTCCATCCTCTGGCATAAACTTATCTCATTTGACTCCACAGCAAAAATAATACTAAAAAGCCAATAAAACGATTCCACTGTACCGAGCCTGAAACGCGTTTATCCACAAAATCTGTTGTATTTTTTTTTTCCATACAGCGGCGTCTGGTTTATAATGGAAAACGGCAGGAGTCTGTCACTGAGCAGCGTGTGAGCGGGAGGGAGAAAAAAAAAACAGCACAAGGTGGACCAGAAACGAACAAAGTGCCGACCCTGGATGAATCAGCCCCTCCGTGTGCGGCCGGAGCGCGGCGCCGATACTGCGGCTAATGGTGAATAAATAATTATTTAGGGTATTAGTCCGTGTGACGGCGCAGCCTGCGAATCGGTCATTGTCTTCTTTTCAGTCACACGGCGGCGGCGAGTCAGGATGTTATTTAAATATCATTTTTGTTAATACGTCTGGTGTCGGCGCGCGGAATACATTAATTCTTAGTTAATGATGGAAAACGCGCTGCATAATTAGATAACTAATCACACATCAGCAGCATGGCGATTATATGAACTTCTCCGCACTTCTTATCTGACACAATGAAAATAATTGGCCTGTTAAAAAAAAAAAAAAAAAGCGGCCAGTTTTGTCGCAGGAAACGGTTTTATGTGGATTTTTATAGACGCTCGCCTATTGAATGTAATAAACATCCCCACCCCCGTCCTCATAATATACTGCCACTGCGAACAAACATTTATAGAAACATTTACATAAAGAATGGATTTGTATGAATTTAGAGACTTGCGCTCCGTTCACATCCAAAGCTGCCTTCATGGTCGTCCGTGGAGACAGACAGTGTTGGGTCTGTACTTTACTGTCCTGTGAGGTCACATGTGTCATCTCTGCTGCTACAATGTAACGATCCCTGGTAAAGGGGACAAGTATAAATGGGGAGACAGCTTTGGATGTGAGCAGGGTTGAACCGATCTTGAGATTTCAGGTTCGATTTTAAAATCCGATTTCTGATCATTTTCCAGCCGATCCCGATCACCGATTTGCTCGATTACCGATCGGGATCCGATCTTTTCCGATCCTGATCGCTTAACCCTACATGAGTGGAGAAGAAAACAACTTGAGATTGGTTTAAGATCGGGATTCGGAAAACTAGTGAATGTGTGATGTAGTGTAAAATGGTCTTAGAAGTGCGATCTATAATACCTGTGAGCGAGGTAGTCAGAGCTCCGCCCCTTTGCATTAACATTTTTGGATTGTCAGAACCAACATTAGGAGTTTTGTGGTAAAATCTAGGCCATATCATGGCTTTAGGGGTATAGTTATGGGGGTGCAGCGGTAGCAGTTGTTACCAGGGCCCTGGACTTAGAAGGAGCCCCAAAGGTCCTGCTAGTACATAAAATATATTACTAGTCTAATTTTTGTAACCTTTGCAAATTTGCAAAGTCCTACCCCTTCATCAATATACACAAGACATAAAAAACCAATAAGTAGACCTTTGCCTCCTTGTTGATGGTTTCCAATCAGTATTTTCATGAGTTTGCCATGACTACCCCTGTATATAAATGGTAGGGTCCTGCATGTGTTGTCCTTCTTCAGGAGTTTAGGGGGGGGAGGAGTCAGCGGAAACAAAGTAACATGGCGACACATTTGTCTACATAGTAGCTATAAAACCAAAATGGTAAAGGAGTTAGACTATCTGCATTATTATTATTTTAGATAAAAAGAATAGTTTGGTTACAAAAGTATTCACCCCCTCTAAAGAGATTGACCAGGACTATAAAAACATATCCAGGCTGAGCTGCAATACCAGACACAACCTGCAGACTGGATGAAATCAGCCACCAAAGTGAAAGAGACTCAGTTGCAATACCACAAGCAACCTGTGGACTGGGGTGGTGCTGTTTTTTGGATGAATGCGCCCCCATCATTGCAATATATATACCAAATGACACCTACACGGGGCTCAGCCGAACCTGAAATATCGCATATATAACAAATTTGGCCAAACCAACCAAAACTTTTTGAAGTTCTCCCAGATTTTGGGCCGCACAGAGAAGGAATGTTCAGCAACATATCTGAGGATGCAATGGAAACGTGTCAGCGATATTCTGCCCTCTGGTGTAAGATCCGTCTTCTATATTAGGAGACATGTTATGGAGAGGTTCTGCCACATTGTCCCCGCACACACATTTCCATGTTTTTGTGGACAGACGACCCTCATCCTCTCTCCAGCCCTCCGTCTGATCGATATCATCATCTTATATCATGGTGTGACTGTGCCGGCACCCTGTGCACCGCTGATGACTACGTGAGCCTTGTTCACAATACGCTGTTTTGACAGTCGACTGATGTCCATATTACTAATTCATGTCACTAAGTGACTGTGTGAACGCGGGACGATCAGAGAGAGGTAATAATATTGTGTCGAGTGTTTACTCTATGGGGAGACGGCGCGTTTCCCCTGGTTTTCTGCTGGTTATTATGCAGAATATTCCGAGGCTGACAATCCTGAGAGTGACATTTATTGAGTCACCTCGCCGGAGCCGAGTGCTTATAATGAAGGCAAATCATCATTTACTGCGACTCCCAGATAAAAGGGCTGCGATTGTCAGAAAGGTGGAGGAATTACAAAGAGGCGAATACGTGGAAGGTCAGCGGTGGCTGGGGGCAAACAAAGACCGCCACCCAAGGGCAAATTATACAAAAAAGGAATAAATTAATAAACACCCCCCTGATAGCAGAACACCAAATACAAATCTACGCCTTAGAGTCTATGTCCAACCACATTGTCAAATCACATTATCTGCAGGCACCTCTAGAGGGAGCTGAAGAGATGTATGTATACGGTCTATACACAGAACTCAATGATATAACAGTATGCAGTCAGTCCCTGAGCTCCCTCTAGTGGTGACAACAGGTAATCTAACATGTATCAGGGCTCTGCAAGGTATTTGGTGCCAGAAAATCGGAGCAATGAGCTGCATAAAGGTATCAATCCTAATAATGACGGGATGATAATAAGTGGACATTCTAGGACTGGTTATTTGTGGGGTACAAGAACAACCTCTAACGACCCCAAGTTGAGGGCTGAAACATCACATAGACCCCTCCTGTCCAGGTGCCCTGCCTTGCATTCAGAAAGATGAGAGGGGTTACATGACACAATAGTCTAACCCTCAAATTAAGTCAAATGACTGGCAGGCACCACTAGAGGGAGCTTAAGAGCTGGCTGTATACTCTCCATACACACAACTCAATGATAAAACAGTATACAGTCAACCCCTGAGCTCCCTCTAGTGGTGGCTGCAGGTAGTTTGAATTGTATTCTAGCTCTGAATGGGAATTGGTGCCAGAAAAACCTATAGAATTATGTCACAATAATGGCGTGATCATAACAGGTTGATATTTTAGAACTGGAGTACAATGGCAACCCCTAAATACACCCCAAGGGGCTGAAACATCCCATAGGCCCCTCCCTTCCATCAGCCCTGACAACTATTAGGTAAGATGACCAGGGTCATCTGACAATATCCTAACCATAATTTCCTTATGGAAAAAGGGCGGGGCTCATTCATCTAGCCTCCTGATTGGCAGTTCATGAGGCCACAGTTGGTGTCAGATCCCTTTAAGAAGACTTACTGATGATGATATTTACGAAGTCCTGAAGTCCTCCATGCGGATCAATATTTATGAGAAGAAATTGTCGAGATCCTCCAGATAAATCTCATTTATTAGGTGACATTACGCTGAACGCCGCTCTTTATCAAGAGAATTTTCTAAGTAGCTATTACGGTATAATATCCCGGCCGCCTCATATGATCCCTGTAATACGGGCGCCAGAACCCCCCCATTACCAATTACAACTTAATTCTACCTAGAAATCCAGAATGTCACAATAAGAAAACGCTGCTCGGCGAGGACAAGGATGTGTTCCGCCATTGTTAGCAGTGCAATATTTCATATAACACACGGTCGTATTATACGGTACTTTATGGTCAATTTACTTAATCTCAGCATAAAAAGCATAATAGGAATGCCTGAAATCATAGAAATCATAACAAAATCCCACACGCTCGCCGGCGAGAAAAAATATATAATTACCTAAAGTCGCTTCCCTGGTAATTTCTGCTGAATGTTCGGTTTAGAAGAGAAGGAAATTTTTTTTTTTTTTACCAGTTCACATCATAACAAATACATAAATATGATATAAAATAAAAACTATAAACTGATACAAAAAAAATAAAATAAAAACAAATGATCTAAAAAAAATATAAATATATAAAAAGTATAATAAAAAACAAATAAACTAAACAATTAAATATAAAAACATATATAAAAATAAAAAAAAATAAAAAAGCAAATGATATAAAATAAAATATTAAAATAAATGATCTAAAAAGCAAAATAAAAACAAATATGCTAAAAAATAAAACAAATCAAATCATGATAAAAAATACATTGAAAAATAAAAAAACATATGATCAAAAAATAAAATAAAGTATAAATAGGATATAAAAATGAATAAATATATGCGATATAAAAAATAAAACTAGTATGAAACAAAAAATAAAATAAAAAAATTATCTAAAAATAAAATAGAAAATACAATAAATAAAAAAAGTTAAAGACAATAGGAAAATGGATTTGTTCTAGGCAACGTCTAACCTTCAGAATGGTGGGTTTATGTATATCTATAGTGGATACATGCAGCCTCGTGTATTTTCAGCCTTTGTTTAATTCATGAGACAAGAATACAATGTGGGCCGTATCTTAATGATTCCAGACAGGTGAGACGCAGATATAACCTACTTTTCAGTTTGGTATTACGGTACACAGTGGGGGCATAAAAACTAGTTCAAGAGTTAAAATAAAATATAGGAGTGACATCATTCATGGAATCCAATCAATTATTAAGGCATGGAATCTGAAAAATTGGGTACATAAAATTTTTGTACATAAATCACTAGTACACGTGAATAGACGGTATAAAACTTTGTAATATATTTTTTCTTCCATTACGAACAAAATCTATAAGCTATAAAACAGTAATTAGATGATAGGGAGAGGAGGGAGGTGCAGCTGCAGTTTGGCTCTCTCTAGGCATATGACACTACATGCTGTGAGAGGGGAGGAAGAGCAGCTGGGAAGGTATTCAGAGGTAGGTATTCGATTCACAAGGTTCGGACCAAACTTGTTCTGTGTGAAGTAGAAGTGTTATTATTGTATAATAATCAGAGGCCCGGGAGAGAAATGGAAACAGAATAAACACCGTTACTCACCTTCCCTCACCCGTCCTGGGGTCCCTCACTGGGTCTGGTGTTCCCAAGACGCTGAAAGGGGACTGTGATGGAGCCCAAGAGAGGTGACGGAAGGAGTGTATTAGTTTATTCTGTTTCTCCATCACCTCTGGGCTTCTGATTATTATACTTTAGGACTTGAGAGACCCCAGAGTATTACAATGATTAGTGGGGGGCAAACTCCAAAAATCTGGGGGTTATTCAAACCAAACTATTTTGGAAAATTTGCAACCAACCAGTTTGCTCATCTCTACTCACCACTGAGTGAATGCTTAAAATTATAATAATTGTTATAATATTCAACCACCATGTGTAAATGAGAATGCAAGCATTGACTAGAAATGTTTGAATGTGTCCTAGGGTACACCAAAAACAAACAGGAGACCAAAGAGATCCTTGAAAACACCATTGTTGGAGATCCAGGACTTGGACTACCACTGACTGTACCTAGAGGATGGGCACAGATTATAGTCACCTCTAGGGGCCCTTTAAAACTTAAGACGTCACAGGTTGGAGATTTCGCATTAGGGCCCCAGGGGCTATAAGCAATGTCTCAGTATACATGTGCAGGGTATCATTACAGGACATGCACCTTATTTTTATAGTGTCCTCAAACACTTTTCGCTTGATGCAAAAAATACCAAAAACATTCCTTACCTTATCTTAGGTGACTGCCCTTTACTAGACTCCAAGTCAGTTGTTGATTGTCGCGTGTTGAATTATCACAGTCGTTGTAATCGGGGCCTACAGTAGTGAAGAAAACCAAAATTAGTCATATAGGTGTGATGAAGTTGTATAATCCAAGTGACTTAATAGCCTGGCCTGAGTCTGGGCTAAACCCTACATCCAATTTAGGGATCTGGTCTAAGCCTTGCATTCATTTATAGACCTGGCCTGTATTCATTTATAGACCTGGCCTGTATTCATTTATAGACATGGCCTGTATTCATTTATAGACATGGCCTGTATTCATTTATAGACCTGGCCTGTATTCATTTAGGGGGTCTGCATTAATTTAGATAAATTAGAGCTCTGATATGGGATCAGATTTAGAAATCTGGTGTGGGGTCTGAATTTATTTGTGATGCTATTGCTACAGACATCACCATAGAAACTAGGGACCAAAGATGTTTCAGTACCAAACTCTTGTGCCTGGAGAAATAGTCATGGTGGTCAGGGTCAGAAGGAGAAGAAAAGGAAAGAGAACAACTCCGGCTCTCCTGGCAACTATTTAGGCAAAAACCTGCATGTGAGTTTAGAGAAGAGTCCGGGGCCAAGGATCTACTTAGTCCACTGCTGCCTATAGCGATCATAGTTACCAAATTCCAGAAGGGGTGTAGGGCGGCGGAGATTCGGGTGTTGAGGTCAAAGTCACAATATAAATGTATAACACAAGCTCTACCTAGCAGGGGCTGATACAAATATACACTGTATACATCATGGTATAACCTGGCCGGGCCCGTAATAAGCACTATATAAGCTCTGCTGCTGCCCGATATTGAAGCCTCGATGACTTATTTCGTAGGGCATTGGCTATTTTTCAGAGCACCGTTCAGAGGCTCCCATGGATTGTTTCCAATTGTGTACACATTATTTAAAGCTAATTACTTTGTATCATTTGCTACAGTGATAAATGGCCGTGACGCCCGAAGGAAACTGTACAATCAGCATATGGCCCCAAAGTGACACTCCAAGGTCAGAAGGAACTCGGAATGCAAACATCTGTGCAGTCTATAGATAGAGAATGCTGCAATATACAGTATAACATACAGGATTGTATTTATTACGTAACATTATTTCTAATGCAGAACTGACAAATACAATGGAAATCTAAAAATAAGAAAAAACTGAAGCGTTATATTTTTTATTTTACATTGTGCATTGAATTTTTATTCCTCGTTTTTATTTATAGGACACTGGATAGATACCGGCTATAGAATACAGATTTATTATATTATATATGTTACTTTATTCTTTTTTTTTTTAATCCTTTTTTAATTGTATGACTACAAAAAAAGATTAAAACATGAAATAAAATGTAACATAAGATTCCACTTTTTCTTTTAACCTTTTATTTGCCCCCCCCCCCCGCCCCCCTCGTTCCGACCCTTGGGAAGCTGGTGAATTTCTCTACACCCAATCCACCTTTGTAAAAAGTCAAACCCCACAGCACATCTATGGCTGCCGGCGGACCTGGGTAACTCTCATTGAGGCATTGAAGCAAAGAAATTGCCTGTTACCTGGGGTCGATTTTTCACGCGCTCCTAAATTGCTTTGTATTGACACACTGTCACGAGGCGATCGTCACATTAACCTGCTGAGCCTGGGACCCGTCCTGCACGGGCAGGAATCCTCTTGGGTTCATCTGCCCCCGGGCCCCTGCCGCTCTGACCTCACATCTCTAAAGGTTTCATTTGTACTTTTCTGTTCTGTATCAGAATCAAAAATTGGCATTCCAGCAGATTTTTTTTTTGTAATTATTATTATTATTTTTTTTTTTTGTATTTTATTTTGGAGAGCTGGAATTCAGAATCCTTGTGCTTACCAGAAAGATGGATAAAGGAAAGGATAGTAAGGCCGGTGTCACTCACATAATATGGCTGCAAATCCAGGCCAGACAGATGTAATATCAGCCCTGGGTATGAAACTGGGCAAAGTGCATGTTCACACGCGGCAGATCTATTGCAGAATTTTTTCAACTGGAAATCAGTTCCATTCATCTGAATGGGGTCATTTTTGCAGCAGCTACATGTTTGGGACACCCAGCAACTGTACAGTGTCAGACCCCACTAATCTGATACTGATGGGGTGTCCTGGGGATACGTCATCAACAGCAATCTCCCTCCCATTCCCTAGGTCTAATAAGCACATGGATACAATTTTTCATTGCAAAGATTTTTGCAACAAAATCTGCCATGTGTGAACTTATCCCACACGCACATATTTCCTTCCCATGAGTGAGGTTCTGGATCGACGTGTGGTGTAAACTGCAATACAATTGGTTTTGCAATACTTATTTTTGGCCATGCACTTTCTGAATGTGTTTAAGAAGCTCTACCTGCAAAAATCACACGGCCTAAAATGAATATTACAAAAACTTTGTGGTAAATCTGCTGTCGCTGCATGTATTGACATGGATTAATGCAATTGCACCAGTTTTCTGCACTGAAAATGATTACAACGTCCCCATCACAAGTACGGAAAAAGGGGCTTCATTTGCAAGAAGTTTTCTATGTGAGTTACACACAAAATGTTTTTGGAATTCTCGTACATAAGAAATTAATAAGTTGGTGCATCAAAGGGGAACAGCTAAGGAAACTGCGATAACAGCGAAATATAGGCACTGAAGTATATAACAGCCATGCAATGGTATATGGAGGAGACGAGCCTCTCGCATAGAACAAACTGCACCCTGTTACAAAGGAGGCGACATTCTTATCATGGAAAGTTAGGAGAAAAGTAGCCGAGTATCTGCTGCCCTCCACATTCTCATATCTGCAGCCACATTGGTCCAAAAACATCCAAAAAGTACAGAAAGGTTGTGGTCATTGGGATATATATGTATAGTGGGAGATGTAGTTTGGATAGTGACAAACATATGGATACATAACAATAGTAGCGGTGCCACGACAGGGGCACAGAGGCATTAATGGCATAGCCCCCTCCTCCGTCCTTTGTAGTCATCTCATACATTTTGGTTTTTACTTGCCTGCAGCTCCTGTGCTCATAGCAGTGACTGCACCAGGTGGATGTCAGACAATCCCAGGACACACCTGCTGCAGTACCTGCCCTCACCTGTGACTGCAACTACTGTGCTCACCTGCTGGCCGGAGGCTATAACCTATCTAAGTGTCACATAATATAGGAATCATTATTATATCGCTACAAGGAAGGAAAATGTACAGTGACTAAAACAAAAAATAGCAGATCGCAGGAAATAAACCATCCACTAATGGGATAGTAATATATACTTCCATCACGTCTCCTTCATCTGAGGCTTGTTCCAAAATTGTGGCAAAACCGTGATATGGCCAAAATGTGTTACTAACCGAGGGGGTTCCGATGTTTTAATGGAAGGCACTCTGAGCGCCCTTTGTCCTGCATTGGTTACAATAGGGGGTTCTGCTCCCTTCATTGTCACGGAGTTGAGTATGACGCTCCCATAATAATCATCATGGAACAGAGCATCGCAACTCCCCTCGGACTGCACACTCGGTCAGGGCATGAGGCCTTATCCTGAATCTACATGTAATGCTTCTACTGTGGATTTGCTGCAGAAAAATGTCAGTAAATGATGCAAAAACACTTCCATGTGTCACTACTTTTGCTGAGGCCGTACGTTGTTGAAACGCCATGTGGAAGCGCAGAGCAAAAAAACATAAAGTCAGGTAAAGTCAATGAGATTCTCCTGTTTGTCCCATATTGGGAGAAGGGAAAAACTGAAAAATGCAGCAGAAAAGCAGTGAAAGTTTTGAGGTTTCTGATATTTTTGCTTTGTTTTTTCCGGTGTGTATTTTTGCTGCGTTCCGCTTGGTGTGGCCATAGTCTTAATTAGGATCAAGCGTTCCCGCTAACAGCCTTCTCACCCCATAACCTGAACTACGGAAAAAAAAAATGTCATTTGATGATGAGGATTTCCATAAATATCACCATTTAGTTCGGCGACTCTTTTCCGGATATAATGTCAGTGCACAATCCCAATTTGTAATTTTTTGCTTGGTTGCATAAATTCTCAGCTCGGCTCTTGCATTTCCAGCTCATAATTTTGTGCTATTGGAGTCTATAAAGGGTGAAGGTAATAATAGGGTGACCTCATTCTCTGCCCTATAATGTTCCCGGCTCTCCGAGGAGCTGCAGCAATTCCAAAATCAAATAGAAAGAACTAACAATGGCGGTGAATGTCAGCAGAACAGAGCGCCGGTCACTGAGACGCCAGACCAAACGCCACCGCAGGCCCGACCCTGAGGATTATCTGCGATCGTGTCAATAAAACTTTCAGATTCAGTCTTGTGTTTATTTAAAGGAAACTCCATTGTGACTGACTTTTCCCGTTCTGGCGCCTCGCATGGTAGACACTTTGTGCTCCTTGGAATCTCTGTAAGGTTTTTGGCCACTATCTTTAGCAGTCTTTGGTTACTTGGCAGGAGTCACAGCCCAAATCTCCGTATAGCACCAACCGTATAGTAAGGTTTCTACATGATAGCGACATTTGACCTCCAATGAGGTGTCAGGCTCCACCCCTTTAGGTTATCTTTAGTCATGTGACAATTAAGCCCCGCCCAAGATAAATTAACATTTGGTAATGATGCACCATGGGACATAACGGGGCAAATTAAAAGCAAAACTACCTTAGTCACCCATATCAACCAATCACAGCACAGCTTTCATTTATCAGGAGCAGACTGCAAAATGAGAGCTGTGGTCTGATTGGTTGCTATGGCCAACTAAGGCGGTTTCGCTTTTAGATCATTTTAATAAATGGACGGGCACCACCTACAGTAACCGATACCAGGATGGATCTCATTGACGGCTATGGACCCGATGTGGCATCACCTTCCTACACGGAGGGAAATTACCTGAGACATTGTGCTGTGTGAATACAGCCTTATATACAATGTGCAACCAAAAGTTGGGTCAAGTTTACGAAATTTATCAAAAACCAAAATGGCCATTGTTTCTCATGGGAACCAATCACAGCACAGCTTTCCTTTTACATGTGCAAAATACAAAATGCAAGCTGTGCTGTGATAGCTTCGTAGATTTGCACTGTACAGACATTGTTTGCCGCCTGTTTCCAACCAATGCTTTGACGTTGACCATCATGACATCCCCCTAATACATATTAGCCACATTTTTGGGGGTGGCTAGGCCGTTACACCCCCTTTTTGTGTCGTGTAAAGAATTACACAGAGTCCTGAAGAACTGACAGCTCTTCTGGAATTCTGAGAGGTCTCGTATGTTGCGAGGCTCCCGATAGTTTTGAGAGAGTTGACAACTGCGCCTTAAATTGGGCGATCTCACTCAGTTTAGGGGCAGGGCCAGGATACAAAGTTGGTAAACATGCCAATGGCAACCCGGTTTCCTAACCTACCGGTTTAGAGAAAAATTTTGACAATTTTGGGACATACGGCAAGTTCTCATTGGCCCTTTGTCATCAGCTGATCACAAGGTGGGGTCCCATCTGGTCAATGGCAAAGGCTTTGGTGGACAACAAGAAACACTTGAGGTTTGGAGATTGGTTTGGAGTCCAGAGAGCAGATGACACATAACAAGACACCACTATGTATATGGCTCATGGTAGGTGTCATTAGAGCCCAGGAGCTTCAAGTTGTGACTATGGAACCACAATATAGAGGACAATAAAAATGATAGAATGTGAACAGAGTTTATAGTGATTCCCTACCAGGCCCACTGGTTGGTCATCAGGTCTTTGGGATGACTGGTAACAATAGCCCCTCCAAACCCCATCCACTATACATCTTGCTACCGCCATTGCCTTTATCTGTATCACTTCATTCCTCTATCCATTCCTTCACTTCTACCCCGGTGATCTGAATGACGTCTTCTCCATCGCTCCATCCATACAATGAGTGACAAGAAGACAAGATGTACGGAAAACCAAAGATGAAGCCACACAAAGCCAAGCATTATGTAGAACATCTTGAAGGTGCTAATTCCAACCACTTATGGTTCCAGATAATAGATCCCATTTCTACGGCAAGAAAGAATTAGTAAGAAAAATAGAGAATGACTGTGAAGTCTTACAATGAAGTCCATTGACCTAAGCCGTCCAAATCTGGCTGAGATGTCTCCTCTTATATAGAGCGTCTTCTCGTCGTGTAAATGAGCCGTCAGCTGTCACTTCTCGTACTGTGTAATTTACAAGCTTTTTAGCTTTGGTGAATGTGTTTGACGTGCGTTGATCGTTCTATAGGGGCAGATGATCCATGTTGCTGTTATTTTATATAATGTGCCGTCTTCTCGTCATTATCCACATCTGTCTTCAATACGTAGCTCTCCAGTTATGGCAAAACTACAAGTACAAGTGGACCTTTGGCTGTCGGAAGTCGTAGTTTTACAACAGCTGTAGAGCTAAAGGTTGGAGAAGATTGTTCTACATTACATATAGGTGACGTCATCTCATGTACAACTACCACAATGACTGACTGTACAATGACCTGGACCTCCTCATGCAATATCACATATGCAATACAGAGCAGTAAGTAGAGGAGAATCTGCTCCATAACTCTCTCAGGTACATATACATTATAGAGAAGTATCCTAACCTATACTGATGTGAATAAAGAACTTGGGGTAAGATAGAAACTTCCAATTCAGCTGCAAATGCCGATATGTCTGTGTCTATTCTCTCATACTCAGCTCCTGCCTACTCCTCACCCTTCCCTCTCTTAGTAATCTGCCCTTCACTCTGTTTTGATCTAGCGAGACGGATTCAGCAGAGATTTCAGAGTGAATGACGGGTGGAGAAAGAAGCATTTTTCTGTCTCTTATATTCACTTAAACTATTAAATCATGAAAAGTTTGTTAAAAAGTGACCATTTAAGTCTCTCTTGTTGTCCAGTTTATTCTCTATGGAGCAGAAGACCCCAGATACCGTCACACCACCCCTAGACAAAAGGAGTGGCGTCACATTGAGCTGGTGAGTTCTCCGCAGACCCCTTAGGATCCTTAGGAGTTAATGCAAGGAATCATTACAGAAGGAACAAATACTGGTCTGCAGGATCTGGCTCAGCGTCAAAGCTCCAGCACATCTAGACGGGTCTGCGGGGTTCATATCCCAATGGACCATCTAAGGGGTTTCATTGTGACTGGTCCATTGTTCCACCCCCTCCCCTATACTGAGCACTCTGATTATAAAGACATAGAACTCATGTTAATAAATACACATCCCTGGAGCCGCGCTGTGCAGCCGCACTTATTATTTTTATACAATTTTTTTTTTTGCAAAAATCCCTTGAAAATTGCTTACAAATTCTTATTTTCCATTTGGAGGTTATTAAAGTCAGACGCCTGGAAACAACTTCAGATACAATAAAAGCTTATCCTTTCTTTTTGCACCAGGCGTGATCACATGACCTTGTATTCTACGTAGCTGGCACCGGGGCAGGGGATGCATTATTAATCATATACAAATCTGCGTCTGGGGACCCTTGTAAGGAGAAACGTGGTAAATACTGAGTGCGAGTTCTCTGCCTATAAAGCCGTCCGCTTTTATCGTCATCTCATCAATCACTCGGCAAACACTGTGCCACGTACGTAAAGCTAAATGTCTATTTAACACCTATAAACCGGCAAATTCCAAATATTACAGGTCTATACTCCATAAATCTCCAGGATCTGCTTTTACTTTTATAGCCTCTTCTTTTTGGTGTCTTAAATTGGATGTGACACTTCCGCACAACGCAGTCAATTTTTTTTATTTTTGCGGAGGAGATGGGACTTTGTCTATTCGATTTGCAGAGAAGAGTCGGAAACGTGGGGGTTACAATCAGACATAACGGGGTCTGGGGTGGTAGTGGTGAGGGACAGGCATCGGAATACTTTAGGTAGTCCCCCATTATATTCTCAGGTAGACAAGTCCCTATGACCAGTCATGTGTATAGAAGCGAAGAGGACTCCAGTTGGTGAAGTTTCTTCCCCTTTATGACCGTTGACCAAATAACTTACCCCCATGTTGTCTCTTGCCAACTCTCGGGAAGAAATTCTACATAAGTTCTTGGGCCCCGGCCCTGGACCAACCAATCTCCAAGGGCCGCACAGCAGTCGAGTGATCATATATACATATAGCACGTAAACTCTGCTTTGATCAAGTGGCTCAATACAAAGATCGTTCTACACTAACCCAACTCCTTTCCCCCATCATCAAGATCACAACATTCCTTTGCTGAAATACTCTGTGCTGCTGCAGAGCCTTGTTCCTTCCACTGTCTTCCCCACTTGCCTGTGTTGTGTTTGTACATTGTGTACACCCTACGGGACGAGAACTAGACACCGATGTCATACAATTGACCTTCTTGAAGATAATCCGTCCGGATCTAATTATGGCTGCTTTTCCTTGAAGTTTGCTCGATAGGTAGCTGTACTTGTTCCATTTTGGATCTGATTCTCTAAGAGACGGCGAAGACATATGGTCACAGTTCAAACATATGGTCCCCATTGAGATCCAGGGGCGCTATACAAACATATGCTTCTCATTAGATCGGTTTTCAGGTATCACTGGGATTTAGCACTACAGGATGAGATGAGATGGAATGAAATGTTTCCTCTCCATTCAGAATATTGCAAGAGATGCAAATGTGTCTCACCGGGAGCCCTAATCTCAATGAGTACTCAAAGATCTGTTCTTCAAAAGTCTTGAGATGGATTTTTAGGAAGTTATGAGCTGAATCTATTGATCTACATCCAATGACATGATATGATCTGTAATTGGGGTCTTCCCTTCACCTATGGATAACCTTATGATGGCTACTCTTCCCTCGTTCCTGGAAAATACCTGCATGTAAGTCTAGGGATGTAACTTTGGGGCTATTGGGATGAGTGCTGTTATGACCCTCTTCCCTCCGCAAGAGATACAGGGGCCTACATGTCGACCCTTGCCTTAAGCTCTGAGTGGTAGCCAAGCGTCTGATATTAAAGGTGGCCACATGGCGTCCACACTTGGCTGTTCAGCACTTATTCCTACACATTCCCCCATTGCACAAATACACTTGTCTGAGTATGCATGCTTTCTGAATGGGGAAGGGGAGAAAGGGCCAATAGTAAAAGGATCAGGCATGTACACTTCAACATGCCCAGTCCCTCTTTCCTGTTTCATCATCTGTTGAGGAGAGTTGCGAGGCCCTATACATATCAGATTGTTGGCCAACCTTGCCGAAATCACAGACATTATTCTGAACATAAAATTTTAATAGCTGTTGACAATTGTCTTTGGGAAAGTTTTGGGAAGTCCCCAATCAATATTAGTTGGTCAGTCAGTCTTGCCAAAATTGGAAAATTTAGATAACGTTATTCCATCCCTGATGACTTTCTGCAGGTGGAATCCAGGAAATGTTTGCAGACCATGACCTCTATATAAGATCCTACCCATTGTATCCCCTTCTGGGAGCAGAAAACAGACTTTTTGTTGTATGTCATAGAAACCTCTAGTCAAGCCCATTTTTTGTGATGTATCCAGCCCATGTCACATAGAATATAAGTCAGAACCTGGCAGATGCGAGACCATCCTGCTGCGTCCTGGAGAATTCCCCACTCTTCCGGAGGATGTATTGGGACTTGGGAGAGTTGGTAAGTAATAGGAATTATTCTGTGTACGTGGCTCCTGTGAGGCACCATGTGGTCCGGGACATTATCACCCTACTGCTTAGGTCCAAGGTGTCCTCCATTTACAATGTGTGTCCTTGCAATATTCCGCTTACTTTAACTAAATCCAAAAACTGCACTAACCCTGCCCTAGGATTTATCCAATTGAGGGGTGGAGGTTCCTTAGACAGTGCTAGACGCTCAGGTCCTCTAGTGATGAGCCAGCTGCAGATCCAGGTCAAGCACCAAAGAGAGGTTTATATAAGAGAACTTCTTCTCAAAAACTTGAATGCAAACCTCAAAAATATATGAAGAGTTAAATCTGAAGCTGCGCTGCACCTGTTCCTTCTAAGTGATAAAAAAGCCCCTTTCACTTACAGCATTTAGTGCAATTAAATCATCTCTCCCACGATAAGGATCCTTCAGATTCTTATCTGATTTACAAGAAGGCTCAGTCAAGGTGCAAATGACAGACATTAAAAAGGCATTCAATACAGCAGCACAATGCAGAGCGAGATCCGGGGATAAGACGTTTAAAGGGCTCGGGATGTTACGTACTGAATACACAGCCGAAAAATTCCTTATTGCTGGGCCGATATTACGAGATTGCAGATTGTTGAGTTAGATAACGAACCAGTGAATAGTGAGCGTGACCTGCCCTATAGGATTGGGTACAAACTAGGTCAATGCAATTATTATCTGTATCTTCTATAACGTGCTACATCCAGTACCAGAGAGACAGCTCCTGCCGCTGCAATAGGGCACTCCAATAAGTGAAAGCCTTAGTTCCAGTTGGCCTTACCCCATTATAAAGTCACGCCTTTGGTAGGGGGGCAGACTTATGGAACTTATTATAAACTGGGGCAATACCATTATCACCTGTTTGTTCTATAGCCTATTACATCCAGTACCATAGAGACAGTTCCCGCACCTGCTATAGGGCACTCGAATAAGTGGAAGCCTCAGCTCCAGTTGGCCTTACCCCAATATAAAGTCATGTCTTTGGAAGGGGGGCAGACTTAAAATATTGGTTATAAATTGGGTTAATACCATTATCACCTGTACCTTCTACAGTCTGCTACCTATAGTACCATTGTGCCAGGTCCTGCACGTACGTGTAAGCTGCAGCTCCAGTGGGTCTTACCCCTCTATAAAGTCCTACCAGCTTTTGGAATGGGGACTGTCTTATGGTAAATTGTGATAGTGCAACTCTCATCTGTATCTTGAAGTGTAAGCTGGACTTCCAGTTGGCCTTACCCATGTACAAAGTCATGTCAGTCTTTGAAAGGAGGGTAAACAATCTATAGGGACTGGTATTTAGGGACCAGAGGAGATAAAGGACTTTCAGCTTGGGTACCGTCATATAATGCCACCTTGAGGTGTAACATGAAGCTCCTGGGCCCTGACATACAATCTGTACCAGGCCCCTCCACTATAATGTGCTGTTTATAGTACTGATCTCTTCATATTGGGAAGACACACCTTATGGGCCTCTTAGGCTCCAGGGCCCGGGTGCAACTGGATCCTCTGCAGCCTCTCACCTTTCCAGCACATTTTGGCCCTGCGCCCCAGCAAGCGCCATCAGTATGAAAAAACATCAACCACCCAGAACATTGAATGTAGCTCACGGGTGCTGTAGGGGGTGGAGAAAGTTACAGATTCATCCACTTGGGTCCGATAGAGGGATCTGGTGGTGACACAAAGAATTGTCATCCAAGTCCGAGCCAAAAGAATTGTGTTATTTGGGGGCCATTACACCATCTCTATATGAGAACCCTCTGGAGGGCAAATCCAGTCCTGGATACATGACATCATTTCCCAACCTGTAACATTTTGCCCATTTTGTTATGAGCATCATGTTTTTGGTCCATAAATCTCCATGACTGGTGCATAGACCAGGCAGCACCTCAGTAAAGGGCAGCAGTCACATACAAAGCATCAAGCGAATGCTCCGGTATCTGTGACAGGTGTGAACATTTCCTACACGTAGAGCGTCCGGGCACTTATATGTTACATAAAGCCGACATGTCACAAAGTAAATGCAATGTCACACTTGACAACCTGAGCGCAGGGTCTCACCATATAGCAGAATCCATGGACATTGCACCTCAGGTCTGAACTGGCATTCGCCGCTCCACATGGCCGAGCAAATACTGCGGCTGTCTGTGACATTTGTGATCACACCCGAGGACAGAACAGGGTGAAAAGTGAGGTCATATCCTGATATACATATATATGGTCGTATATGCCTGAGTGCCCGCGGCTCATGTGCGCTAAAAGAGGGTCATTGAGCTAAACACTGGGCCGGACATGTTGGGATCATCCTGCAGCCGCAACTGTATAAGGATACTCAGAAGACTCACTGTATATGGCTGGATTTATAGATGGGTATATACCGCTCTATAGACAAACACTAACATACACCTGCCTACACGGACAAGGATCAAGCATAGTGGGAATGTAGTCTAAGATTCTATCTATCTATCTATCTATCTATCTATCTATCTATCTATCTATCTATCTATCTATCTATCTATATCTCATATCTATCTATCTATCTATCTATCTATCTATCTATCTATCTATCTATCTATCTATCTATCTATCTCCTATCTATCTATCTATCTATCTATCTATCTATCTATCTCCTATCTATCATCTATCTCCTATCTATCTATTTATCTATCTATCTATCTATCTATCTATCTATCTCCTATCTATCTATCTATCTATCTATCTATCTATCTCCTATCTATCTATCTATCTATCTATCTATCTATCTCCTATCTATCTATCTGTCTCCTATCTATCTATCTATCTATCTATCTATCTATCTATCTCCTATCTATCTATCTATCTATCTATCTATCTATCTATCTATCTATCTGTGTTTCCATCTCGTATCTATCTTTTTATCTATGTCTATCTTATTCATCATCGTCATCATCATCATTATTAATAATATAGGGATATATAGATCCTCATTGAATAAGATTGGATGATTGAGACTCTTTTACATTATTAATAAGGCCGGGTCTCAGGGGCTTCACATGGTTGGGGGGTTTAGCAGCACATTTACAGAGTCAATGCTGCCCTTGAAGTGTACTCGCCGCGCTTTTGTGCTGATGAGGCAACAGGGCCCAGTTATTACACGGTTACTAAGAAGAAATCAGTCAAAGACAAGCGGCAATGACTGGGGGATATTACACAATTCTGCTTTATAAAATCAATTCCTATAAAGCAGCGGTGACTGACAGCTCCGCCGGCTGATGTGATTCCAGTGCCCGCCACCGGCAGCTCCTTATAATACAGCCACAATTGTAAGGAGCGGGAGCAGTAACATGGCCAGAGTCAGGGGATATATCCCCATAGAGTGTACACATGTAGCAGCGTTTAACTTGACATTCTGCGTCGTGATATCTTATCGCAGAAGACAAAAAAAAGCCATTGAAAGAGTCACACTAAGACGCGGGGCAAGTTAAACTTGGCTACATCTATAAACAGATATAGCAAGGTTAACCTGAACTTCTGCTGCAGTGAGATATCTAATCACAGAAGAAAAGAAAAAACTCTTTTCTTGTTTTTTTTTTGTTTTTTTTTTGTCTTCTGCGATAAGATATCTCACTGCCGCAGTTTAAGCAATTGCTAGCATTGAGTGATCGGGATTGGAAAAGATCAGATTCCGATCAGTGATCAAGTAAGTTTCACGGTGGGAATTCCGATCCCGATCTTTTGGAGGTTATCTCAAGATCAGCTCAACCCTATTCATGTCTATATCATGAATAAGGTTGTGCAATCGGGATCGGGAAAGATTGAATCCTGATCGGCGACCGAGCAAATTTCACGATCGGGATCGGCTGGAAAATGATCGAAAATGGGATTGTAAAAACGATCCTGAAATTTCAAGATCGGCTCAACCCTAGCAATTGCCGAAGTTCATGTTAACTCTGCTATATGGCAATGTGTTATGTTTTTTTTTAGGTGATTACTATTTGGATAATGCACATTATTTGAGCACTATATGGCGGTATTATGCTGGCTGTATACCGTATTAATATTGCGTTCCTATATGAAAGTATAATAGAGGTTAGATAAGGCATGTGAGGACTGTTGTGCTATCACCTGCCGCGGGGCCTATGATGTAGCTCAGGTCATTAGCCCTGCAGCCGGGATAGGATTTGGCTGTATTATAGCGGTACAGGGACTTGCATTACCGGGTAATATTATCATTTCAGGAGGGTGAAATGCTATTTCCTAGGTCTGTATAATAGAAAGGATTGAGCTCTGTTTTTACCCCCCGCCCGGTGACAGGTTCCTTTGATTCGCTGCCTTGTCAGCGCTGCCACATCACATCAAAACTCACAAAACATGGTAAAAACTCAGTAACAAGCAAAAAAAAACAAGAGGGTTTTCAAAGGGGCGAGCGCAACGCCCGGATCCCCTTTCATAAAGCGTCAAGCCTTTGTGTGCGGCTTCAATCTTGGAATATTGGGAGCATATTAAATGGTGGTCGGGAGGTATTTAGCATTGTTTCCAGGGGTCAAAGTTCACTTGTCAAAGCCTGTTCCAAAGACACTAATCAGAAGCATATGCAGAGCCCGCGCAATTAACCTGCCGTCCCCCGGCCCAGCGCCTTCTCCGCGCCTCATTATTTTACGCCACTCTCATTTCTCCATTAATTGTAGCACGTGCTAGAGACAGACCCGGCGAGGAGAGCCGAGGGGGAGGGGGGGCGTAAACACCCACGTACTATATATATATATATATATATGTATTTTTTTTTCCCTCTTACGGTTGTGTTAAATCCTAACTAGGCCTGTACGTGACTTTTCTGCTAATTGCACAAATATATCACAGAAAAAAAAAATATTTGTGCAGTCGCTCCGCTTTAACTGGGCGATCCAACCTTCCTCGCACGCAGAGCTACTGTGCCATTAAAGTTGTTAGCGTGAATCCAGATTGTTGCGCGAGATGTGTTAGATCCATGGCGGACGTGAAATAAATACCATTATTTCTCGCCTGCTCATTAACGGTGACCACATCTGCCGCAGACGCCGCGCCGACAAAGCCCAGGTGATCAAGGGTTAATGTTATTAGTGCCATCGGATGCGGAAAAGTTTTCTTTTCGATAAAGAACATTTATCCAGAGAAATCCGACACGTTAAAGCGAAGATTCACCTTTTATCTCTGCGTAGTTTTCTGTATTCTGTGCTGGTTAATTTACTATCCGATGTCTATAGTGAGACGATTATATGATATATTGTATAGGCTATAGCTGAGATGTATATATATATATATATATATATATATATATATATATATGTATCCTATGCCTGTAGTGTGCCGAGCAATGGTTATATGATACATTGTATAGGCTATAGCCCTATGCCTGTAGTGTGCTGAGCAATGGTTATATGATACATTGTATAGGCTATAGCTGAGATGTGTATATATATATATATATATATATATATATATATATATATATATATCCTATGCCTGTAGTGTGCTGAGCAATGACTATATGATACATTGTATAGGCTATAGCTGAGATATATATATATATATATATATATATATATATATATATATATATATATATATCCTATGCCTGTAGTGTGCTGAGCAATGACTATATGATACATTGTATAGGTTATTAAGCAATCCAGGTCCCGTGTCTGCGACAATGGCCAGCCAGGCATTTCCCCCACAGCGGCCACTGCAGGTGATATGTAGTATTACATGATGACCATTTAGCTGAATGGCCTCCTCTAAACAAGGATGGTATAAAACTTACCAGTATAATTCTAGCTTATACAGGGTGGTATTGAGCGGTGAACCCTACGATGCCATCCATAGGAGCCCCATATGAACAGGGGTTGTCATGGCATATTGGCAAAGCTTGATGAGAACCAATAGGGCAAATATAACCTATGTTGGAAGGAGGGGGGTTGACATTGTAACAGGGAGCTCCTATGTACATCTTTTTTGGTATTTGTGTCACTGCTCCTTTAACCACTGGCTACAAAATACTTAATTTTCAGGAGTCTTAGTCAACTTGTTGTGGCATCTATTGGCTACCATAGGTACATGTGGACTCCTCTGGCCCCGCAGACTCCCTATGCCAGGATATCCGGACTCACGTCCTCTCCAAGTGCGACAATCTGTTTTCTCCCTTTCAAATGGATCCATTGAAAGTCCAAATAAGTGCGAGTTAGATTTCCAAATAATCGGGCAAATCTTCTAAAAGAAGGAATCCTTCAGATTTCAGCTCCTGCATGGTTCATATCAAACGCAGCAATTTCTCGGCTCCAGAACTGAGTCACCGGCTGCTAAAAGCTCAACTTGAAAGAAGAACCTCAGGAAACCGACTTTAATAAATGAACAAAAGTTCTCGCAAAACCCCCCTCCTCCCCCCCGCCCGTCCGACGCTTCTCCAGTGTCAACTTTTTAGAGGTCGATGGTTCTATATATTTATTTATTTTTTTAATTCCCACGGAATGAAAGGGGTTAAATATTGCCAAGTGTGTCCAATTATCATTTCAATCCGAGCGGATGCCAGGAAGAGCGGCTGCCATATTGCTTGAAGCGAGGAGAATCGAGAGAGAGTATACAACATCGGAATAGACTGACATCTGCTATCAGACACTACAAGCTGTTCTTATATTATTTCCAAACAGGGGTTTACAGGAAGAAGCCAAAGGCCAGATCGAGCTCGCAGGCGGAGAACCCAGACGCACAATCTCTATCCATGTAGCTTTCGTGTGTTTATTAACTGATGTTTTTCGGCTTTGAACCAAAGGCTGGGTTGCACCACATGTCTGCTGCGTCTGCGTCTGCCGCGCTCCCCTAACCCCTCATCCCAAAACAAAGACGTAAAGTAATATTTTATAGAGTAGAATTTTTGATTTATGGTTTTGGTTTGGATTACGACCAAGTGGACCAATTCATCTTACATTGATCTTGACTCCAGACCAATGTCCTTCATGTTGGTTTACACTTGATCTAATTGGGGCAATTCCTGTCCTTGACCCCTTGTTACCACCCCGTCACCTGTATTTATGACAATGATCCGTACACTGGGCTGAAATAGGAAGCAGATATTAGATGTGAGGTTCTAGCTCTAATTTCACGGCGCTATTGGGAAGTGAATGGATCTGTTGACACGACCAATTTCTTTCATGGACCAATCCAATAAAAATAGGACATGTGATATCTTGGCCAACGGTCACGGTCAGAGTACTTCACTGAAGTCAATGGTTAATGGAAATAAAAATGGTGGAGATCAGATGACATCCTAGCCCTGCTCATTTTTCACCTGGGACAAAATTTCTGTCAAATCAATGGCTTCCAATTTTGACATCCAACAAAAAAGGATGATTATCGGACACTTATAGATACAACTATCGGACACTTAGAGATATGACTATCGGACACTTAGAGATATGACTATCGGACACTTAGAGATACGACTATCGGACACTTAGAGATATGACTATCGGACACTTAGAGATACGACTATCGGACACTTATAGATACGACTATCGGACACTTATAGATACGACTATCGGACACTTATAGATACGACTATCGGACACTTATAGATACGACTATCGGACACTTAGAGATACGACTATCGGACACTTAGAGATACGACTATCGGACACTTATAGATACAACTATCGGACACTTAGAGATACGACTATCGGACACTTATAGATACAACTATCCGCCACTTAGAGATACGGCTATCGGACACTTATAGATACGACTATCGGACACTTATAGATACAACTATCCGCCACTTAGAGATACGACTATCGGACACTTATAGATACAACTATCGGACACTTAGAGATACGACTATCGGACACTTAGAGATACGACTATCGGACACTTATAGATACAACTATCGGACACTTAGAGATACGACTATCGGACACTTATAGATACAACTATCCGCCACTTAGAGATACGGCTATCGGACACTTATAGATACGACTATCGGACACTTATAGATACAACTATCGGACACTTATAGATACAACTATTGGACACTTATAGATACGACTATCGGACACTTATAGATACAACTATCGGACACGTATAGATACAACTATCGGACACTTAGAGATACAACTATTGGACACTTATAGATACAACTATCGGACACTTATAGATACAACTATTGGACACTTATAGATACAACTATCGGACACTTAGAGATACAACTATCGGACACTTATGCTCTGGCTACAACTACTAGACTTACTAGAATATGATCTTTGAGCTGGCCATACACATTAGATTTTCATTGACAAAAATGGGGAATTTACTCCACTTGGACCAATGGTTGGCCATTAGAATACAGTGCCAGTCGATGGCAGCCTTTAGTCTTCCGAAAAATACCCAACACGACTGAACTATTTTTGGAAGACTAAAGTTTATCGCGAGCTGTCACTGTGTTTTTTAGATGGAATATTTTAGGCATGATCTACTGCTTTTGGACAATCACTTGGCCCCTTGAGCTTCAATTTTTTTTTAATAACTAAATTGCCCCCTTATTGATTGTTTATGTTGATGGTGGGATCATTGGTGTCCCCAATCCCATCATCTATTGGGTGACCAAATCGTGGACATCCAAAATCTATCATGTATGTCCAGCAGTTCCATCATTTTGCTCACTCGCTCAGTTTCCTATCTATTAGAAAAGCTACAAATTTCTTCAAAAATGTCATATGAAAATGGTTTTACCCCAAAACGTGGCACTCACTTCATCCCTTTGCTCTTAGTCTGATGCTCCCTGGGTCCCCCCACTAGTCTACTCTTTCTGGTCCCTCTGTACCGCCACTGCCTAAGGCGGCACACCGAAGTGACCAAAACCTGGTGCCGGTGGGTGACTGCTACAGTGCTCGGTAGTCAATATTCCTCTGCTCAATGGATTATTGACCCTACCATCTTGACCTGTTAAATAACTGGACAAAACAATACTTTCTTTCAAGATCTAAAACATTGATGAAATTGGTGGAAAATATTATTTTGGTGTAAGAAGCCGCTATTATATGTCTGATCACAAAAGTGACTTCACTTCAGAAGTAGCTAATAATGTCACACATCAGAGAAGAGGGAGAGAGTCCACGACCACATCTGTACAAAGCTAATCTCTATCATTTACAGCTCCAGTCATAGCAAAGTGATAACGTAAGGGTCTATAATCTGACCAAAGCATTCACCAGAATGTTATCTCTATCAGTCCATGGCCCCATCCACTATACAGAAAAAGATGTATAACTTATACCAGCTGTACATATATAATTATATACAGTATATACCCAGGTTATACCGGCTGTACATATATAATTATATACAGTATATACCCAGGTTATACCGTCTGTACATATAGAATTATATACAGTATATACCCAGGTTATACCGGCTGTACATATATAATTATATACAGGAGATACCCAGGTTATACCGGCTGTACATATATAATTATATACAGGAGATACCCAGGTTATACCAGCTGTACATATATAATTATATACAGTATATACCCAGGTTATACCGGCTGTACATATATAATTATATACAGTATATACCCAGGTTATACCGGCTGTACATATATAATTATATACAGTATATACCCAGGTTATACCGGCTGTACATATATAATTATATACAGTATATACCCAGGTTATACCGGCTGTACATATATAATTATATACAGTATATACTCAGGTTATACCGGCTGTACATATAGAATTATATACAGTATATACCCAGGTTATACCGGCTGTACATATATAATTATATACAGTATATACTCAGGTTATACCGGCTGTACATATAGAATTATATACAATATATACCCAGGTTATACCAGCTGTACATATAGAATTATATACAGTATATACCCAGGTTATACCGGCTGTACATATAGAATTATATACAGTATATACCCAGGTTATACCGGCTGTACATATAGAATTATATACAGTATATACCCAGGTTATACCGGCTGTACATATAGAATTATATACAGTATATACCCAGGTTATACCGGCTGTACATATATAATTATATACAGTATATACCCAGGTTATACCGGCTGTACATATAGAATTATATACAGTATATACCCAGGTTATACCGGCTGTACATATAGAATTATATACAGTATATACCCAGGTTATACCGGCTGTACATATAGAATTATATACAGTATATACCCAGGTTATACTGGCTGTACATATAGAATTATATACAGTATATACCCAGGTTATACCGGCTGTACATATAGAATTATATACAGTATATACCCAGGTTATACCGGCTGTACATATAGAATTATATACAGTATATACCCAGGTTACACCGGCTGTACATATATAATTATATACAGTATATACCCAGGTTATACCGGCTGTACATATATAATTATATACAGTATATACCCAGGCTATACCGGCTGTACATATAAAATTATATACAGTATATACCCAGGTTATACCGGCTGTACATATATAATTATATACAGTATATACCCAGGTTATACCAGCTGTACATATAAAATTATATACAGGATATACCCAGGTTATACCGGCTGTACATATAGAATTATATACAGTATATACCCAGGTTATTCCGGCTGTACATATAGAATTATATACAGTATATACCCAGGTTATACCGGCTGTACATATATAATTATATACAGGAGATACCCAGGTTATACCGGCTGTACATATATAATTATATACAGGAGATACCCAGGTTATACCGGCTGTACATATATAATTATATACAGTATATACCCAGGTTATACCGGCTGTACATATATAATTATATACAGTATATACCCAGGTTATACCGGCTGTACATATATAATTATATACAGTATATACCCAGGTTATACCGGCTGTACATATATAATTATATACAGTATATACCCAGGTTATACCGGCTGTACATATATAATTATATACAGTATATACTCAGGTTATACCGGCTGTACATATAGAATTATATACAGTATATACCCAGGTTATACCGGCTGTACATATATAATTATATACAGTATATACTCAGGTTATACCGGCTGTACATATAGAATTATATACAATATATACCCAGGTTATACCAGCTGTACATATAGAATTATATACAGTATATACCCAGGTTATACCAGCTGTACATATAGAATTATATACAGTATATACCCAGGTTATACCGGCTGTACATATAGAATTATATACAGTATATACCCAGGTTATACCGGCTGTACATATAGAATTATATACAGTATATACCCAGGTTATACCGGCTGTACATATATAATTATATACAGTATATACCCAGGTTATACCAGCTGTACATATAGAATTATATACAGTATATACCCAGGTTATACTGGCTGTACATATAGAATTATATACAGTATATACCCAGGTTATACTGGCTGTACATATAGAATTATATACAGTATATACCCAGGTTATACCGGCTGTACATATAGAATTATATACAGTATATACCCAGGTTATACCGGCTGTACATATAGAATTATATACAGTATATACCCAGGTTATACCGGCTGTACATATAGAATTATATACAGTATATACCCAGGTTACACCGGCTGTACATATATAATTATATACAGTATATACCCAGGTTATACCGGCTGTACATATATAATTATATACAGTATATACCCAGGTTATACCAGCTGTACATATAAAATTATATACAGTATATACCCAGGTTATACCGGCTGTACATATATAATTATATACAGTATATACCCAGGTTATACCAGCTGTACATATAAAATTATATACAGGATATACCCAGGTTATACCGGCTGTACATATAGAATTATATACAGTATATACCCAGGTTATTCCGGCTGTACATATAGAATTATATACAGGAGATACCCAGGTTATACCGGCTGTACATATATAATTATATACAGTATATACCCAGGTTATACCAGTTCGGTCCATATTACTATATACAAGAAGATGTATAACTTATACTGGCTGTACATATATCATTATATACAGAGTATATACTGTAGGTCACCTTAAGGTACCACAATAAAGAGAATATTTGTTATAACATGAAGGCTCCATCTTGGGGTTGATCTTGTATTTTCTTCTCTTAGTTCTTGGATTTTCCTTATATTTTACCCGCTGAATAGAAGTGTGGTAATTTCTCGCACACCATTCTTTGCTGTCACAACAATCACGTTCCTTTCTCTGTAATGAGCGTCTGCTGAAAGAGCTGAAAAAGCGGAATCGTTCACACAACTGTCATCTGCAGCGTTTGATGTGTCGGAAAAAAAATGGCGTCGAAAACTCCTAAGGCCGCAGCCGGGTTGTTCAGAGGTAGTGAGAAGATAACAGACCTATGAATGGGCAGGAAAGGACCAGGGCTCTGGGCCTACTAAACTAATCCAGAAAAAGGATAGCAGGGGGTAAGTAATTCTCCCGTCCTAGGACCTGGCGGGCGCAGGGTGAGGGGGTGGGGTGTGAGACGTGGGGCACAGGGTGATGGTGGGGGGGGGTGTGAGATGTGGGGCACAGGGTGAGGGTGCGGGGTGTGATACGTGGGGCACAGGGTGAGGGTGCAGGGTTTCAGACGTGGGGCACATGGTGAGGGTGCAGGGTGTCAGACGTGGGACACATGGTGAGGGTGCGGGGTGTGAGACGTGGGGCACAGGGTGAGCGTGCGGGTGTGAGACATGGGGCACAGGGTGATGGTGCGGGGTGTGATACGTGGGGCACAGGGTGTCAGACGTGGGACACATGGTGAGGGTGTGGGGTGTCAGACGTGGGACACATGGTGAGGGTGCGGGGTGTGAGACGTGGGGCACAGGGTGAGGGTGCGGGTGTGAGACATGGGGCACAGGGTGAGGTTGCGGGATGTGAGACGTGGGGCACAGGGTGAGGGTGCGGGTGTGAGACATGGGGCACAGGATGAGGGTGCGATACGTGGGGCACAGGGTGAGGGTGTCAGATGTGGGGCACAGGGTGAGGGTGCGGGGTGTGATACGTGGGGCACAGGGTGAGGGTGTCAGACGTGGGGCAGAGGGTGAGCGCCGCTCTTCAGGCCCTAATCAGTTTATTCGGCCGCACTTGATGATTTTATTTGAGACCTCCGACACAAATAAAACTATTAGAAATGTGAAACTACAGCAACTTCTATAATCTGATCTCATCGCAGAAGAAGGGGAAAAAACTGTGTATAAAATGGCAGAAAGTGCGACAAAATATCAAAACACAGTGTGATGTCATAGCAGCTAACCTGAAGAAGCAGTGTGATGTCACAGTATCTAACCTCATGGTAACTCATTTGTGATGTCACAGATGGAAACCTAAGCTGGGCCGTGACCTCATAGACGTTTGTTTTGCGTAAAAACAAAGTTACGATAAAATGAAACAAATTATTTTGAACTATTATTTGAAGTTATTTTGGATTTTTTTTGGCTGACACATAAAGAAATGCATCAAAAACTAGTAAAATATACAAAATATAAGAACAAAGTCTTCGTCTTCTGCTCCCCCATCACTTCCTGCATCGGTTTATCTGACAGAGTGGATTTTTCTCTAAATCTCTTGAAAAAAAAATAGGTTATCTGTATGCGTTTTTTTTCCCTACCACCTGCTGTTAATTCCATCAGGAGCCGTACCCTGGGGAAGGGGCCGCATTAGATTGTCTCTGCCCATCCAGGCATCTCATATAGCAGTCAATCGGAGCTGTCACCTCCTGGCAAAGGGGGAGCAGAGAGAAGCATCAACAAAAAAGAAAGTGAAAAAATAAAAAATGGTATAAAGACAAGTGTTTTTTTTTTTATTTTTATAAGCCTCCTCCTAACAAACCATCTGCAAAGATGAGAAGCGGCGCCAATCTCACACAAAGAATATATTTTATGTGAAGCTGCGGAGAGAAGCTGTTGGAGGGAAGAGATATTTTATTTTTCCCCAGGACGGTTTGCGCATTGAGATGCCAGACAGATGTGGCTTCATCAAGAAGACTGACTGATCCTGCGTGTACGCCCCGCTAGACGCCGTCCTTGTCCGCACTACACTCATTAGAGGACACAGAACTTGTGCTGCGGCATATGATACTGTACGGATACTTCAGTAGTCTCAGCGGTGACCACAACTAGCGAAAGACGTCAAATTGGCCCTTGGGTCGGAGAGAATTCATTTCATCCTATGGGCGTGAATGCAGAAGGGACATCAAAGATTACAAAGTGAAGATAAGAAGAGAACATTTTTGGGCCTTATGTCCCGCCCTAGGATAGGTTATTAATATGATTTATGGGGATACGACATGCGACACCCCCACCGATCAGCTGTTCTCATCAGATAACAGACCCGGGAGTGTAGTGACTGAGCCAAGTCATTGCAACGTAGCTCCGATTGGAGTGAATAGTGAGTGCAGTAACCTGGCTTGGTCTGTGCCGTTGGCCTGAAGGATAAGTCATCAATATCATCAACATAGACCAGACCCCTAAATAAGAACAGACTCCTAAATCTATAAAAGCCCTTAGGCTGAGCTCAGATGGAGTTTTTGGTCCAGAATTTAAGGTGGAGGCCACCTCGGATTCCGGACCAAAAAACCGGTAGCTGCAACTGGATGCTGATGCAGTGTACTGGCAGTCGTGGCACTCCACTCCGTATTAGGGACAAATGAATGGGCCTAGACGGGAGGGAGTGTCTTAAGGCTGAACCGACCGCGGCATCCACCTAAAGAATGAGCACGTGACTTCTTTTTTCCGGTTGTGGTCTGTTCTGACCGGCTCGTTTGATTTCAATGGAAGCCGTTTTTTGGTCAGGATTTAGAGGTGGATTCCGCCTCAAAATACTGATCGAAATACCCTGTGTGAACTCAGCCTTAGGGTTCATTCACAGGTATCAGAGGCGGATGTCCATCTTGGATTTCTCTTCTTTTTCCATGGAAAATCAGCTTTCCTTTGCAGCTTTTTGCCACTGAGTAGACCCGGATGAATGGGCCTTATCAGTGAGTCGTGGACTCAGCAGCGCCATCATAAGGCCAGTGGTGGATGATGTCATCAAGCAGAGTAACAACAGTTGCCAACTTAATATTAAATGGTATATATACCATAGAGTCAGCTACTGGGGAAGACAGAGAGCCGGCTAAATAAGTCAAATAAGTCATCCCTCTCCAAGGGTGATGTCACATTAGCAAATGGGGGGAGCAATAGGTCCAACAGACAGAAAGGATAGAGGCAAAGTCTCCTGAACGTGGGGATTTCTGAGTGGCTGAACTAGCACCAGAAGAGGGGAACATCCTTTGATACTTGCGATGGGTTCCCCTCTACTCCACCGTGCACCGTGCAAACACCATCTAAGGTCTAGGAGTAACTCATGGTCATCCTCTTCTGGGGACACTTGCCAAGAACATGGACCATATCATGGAAGGTGAGTATAAGAGTCTATTATTATGTGTCCACATCTCTCCTGGGTCTCCACATATTCTTCCCTGCAGTCTGAAGAGACTTCCAGTTTAGACTGAACAAGGTTGGTCTGAAATGAAATTGGTGGAAGAACCTCGTGAACATTTACACTTACAAGGTTTGTCCATGACTATTGGTTAATACGGCACACCATCTACTTCTTCTACACGACCACCAATGAGTTTGCGTGGATCACCGAGTCCATTTCCAGCCTCCGGTCCCCGATGAAGTTGCTCGGCCCCTCTGACTGGTTAATCCTCCTTTCGCAATTTTCTATTTTAGCCACTCCGAGAACGATTCAGTCGATTGGCGTTAAAAATGTTAATTGAAAATGTGAAATTTGAAAGAAAATGAAAAAGTTCCCCCTTTTCTTTCAGGCAGATATTTTCATTCGGGAAAGAGAAGATTGCGGTTATTTATAGAACAAAGTAATCCTACCATCTTAATATGATCCATGACTTCGTTTATTGAAAATGAGGTTTGCTCTTGTTAAATTTGCTTTAATGAATGCTCTTCAGCTAAAGGATACGTCGCGAACACAATTCACCGGCTTATTACAATTAATACAATTACCAAAAACGCATTTCACATCATTTAGATTAAGTTCAGTTAGAAAATCATTAAAAAATGTACAGACATAAAGCGAAAACATTTTTAACGAGCCTTGTCCGGAACAATGGAAACATTCTTGGTGTCGGAGCGATCTTCTCGGCGACTTCACACTTCCTTCCCTTTCTAGATACTAATTTATTAGGTTATAATAACGCGCAGGGTGAGAAGCCAGCCACCCGACTAAAGGCATAATACATCCAATTAATCACCCGCATGTATCCGCCCGTAACCAGCGACCAATCAGCAACCGCTTGGAAGCTATTACGAAAAAATTGCCCCCAAGAGCTATGACTCAGAAGTTGTCACCATGATGCTTTGCTGCAAAATTATACATTCAAATATCCCCATTGGGATGAATTATTCCAAAAATTTCCACAAGGGTGAAGGTTAAAAAATTAGGACCATGATGCTTTGCTGTAGTTTCTATTGCCTTATAGCCTGGAACAGTCATCTGGCCAAGTGGATTACTCGAAATATTGCCCCACATGCTTAGATTCAAAGATCAATGTAATCTTAAAAAAATTGGTCCCAAATTTGGTGTAATGTCATGAAAGAATGTTTTATCCTCAGGTGGAGTATTCAAAAAGTTGCCTGCAAAGGCTTAGGTTGAAAAATCAGGTCCGTGATACAAATTTGTCCATCCTTAACTTTGGAGAGCTGACAGGTCCTCTATATACTACATCAAACAGGAGAGAGGACAGGTCCTCTATATCAGGCATGTGAAACTCAGGGTACCCCGAGGGCCACATGAGTAACAAGAGCTTGTTGAAAGGGCTGCACACAGCAGCTAATGGCTAGGGCCTAGGGGACTGACTAGGGGACTGAGGCAGGGAGACAGGCTCATCTGCTCACTGCGAAGGGTGAGGGGCGGCCGCTGGAGCAGCGCTGCGTCCAGCAGGGCCGCCCCAATCCACCGCTCACTTTCCTTGTACATCTGCGGCCCGCACAAAAGTCTCAAACTTTGTCTCTAAAGTTTACCCCACAACATGCCCGCCCCGGCCCCGCCCACAGGCCAACCCCCAGCCCCGCCCACAAGAAGTGGGTAGTAGATCTTTCGACTTGGTCATGTTATAAAGTAGATCACATGCTGACAAAGTGTGAGCACCCCTGCTCTATATACTACACCACACAGGACAGATGGTCTATATACTACACCACACAGGACAGATCCTCTATATACTACACCACACAGGACAGACCCTCTATATACTATACCACACAGGACAGACCCTCTATATACTACACCACACAGGACAGACCCTCTATATACTACACCACACAGGGCAGACCCTCTATATACTACACCACACAGGAGAGGTCCTCTATATACTACACCACACAGGGCAGCTCCCAACCTTCCCGATTTCCGCGAGAAATTCACGATTTCTGTGATGTGTCCCGCGGTCCCGGTTGGAGGGAGGTATGTCCCGGTTGGAGGGAGGTATGTCCCGATTTCAACTCAGATCTGCATCCAGAGGACGCAGATCTGAGTTGAACACATACGCAGCTAAAGCAAGGAGCTGTCACAGTTCAGCTCCTTGCTTCGCCGCTGCACGCCAGCTACTGGCTGCGTAGACGCGATGTGATGACATCACATCGCGTCTACAACTGTGTGAGAGAGAGAAACTGGGGGCAGATGAAGGAGAGGATGGCATGACACTGGAGGCAGAGATGTGGGGACATGAATCTGTGGGCAGAGATGGAGGGGGGGACATGAATCTGGGGGCAGAGATGGGGGACATGAATCTGGGGGCAGAGATGGGGGACATGAATCTCGGGGCAGAGATGGAGGGACATGAAACTGGGGGCAGAGATGGAGGGACATGAAACTGGGGGCAGAGATGGAGGGACATGAAACTGGGGGCAGAGATTGGGGACATGAATCTGGGAATAGAGATGGGGGACATGAATCTGGGGGCAGAGATGGGGGACATGAAACTGGGGGCAGAGATGGAGGGGGGACATGAATCTGTGGGCAGAGATGGGGGACATGAATCTGGGGACAGAGATGGAGGGACATGAAACTAGGGGCAGAGATTGGGGACATGAATCTGGGAATAGAGATGGGGGACATGAATCTGGGGGCAGAGATGGGGGACATGAAACTGGGGGCAGAGATGTGGGACATGAATCTGGGGATAGAGATGGAGGGACATGAAACTGAGGGCAGAGATGGGGGTCATGAATCTGGGGACAGAGATGGAGGGGGGACATGAAACTAGGGGCAGATGAAGGGTGTATATGAAACTGGGGGAGAGATAGAGGGGGAACATATAATTTACGGGTGACTGTAGGAAGATTATACTGTGTGCGGGCACATGAAAAATTAATGAGAATGGGCGGAGTCAACACAAAAGTGGGCGGGGCTAAATTTGCGGCGGCGCGCTACGCACATTTTGTCCCTCTTTCAGTTCTTCAAAAGTTGGGAGGTATGTACTACACCACACAGGATAGGCCCTCTATATACTACACCACACAGGACAGGTCCTCTATATACTACACCACACAGGATAGGCCCTCTATATACTACACCACACAGGACAGGTCCTCTATATACTACACCACACAGGACAGGTCCTCTATATACTACACCACACAGGAGAGATCCTCTATATACTACACCACACAGGACAGGTCCTCTATATACTACACCACACAGGAGAGATCCTCTATATACTACACCACACAGGACAGATCCTCTATATACTACACCACACAGGAGAGAGGACAGGTCCTCTATATACTACACCACACAGGAGAGAGGACAGGTCCTCTATATACTACACCACACAGGAGAGATCCTCTATATACTACACCACACAGGACAGATCCTCTATATACTACACCACACAGGAGAGAGGACAGGTCCTCTATATACTACACCACACAGGAGAGATCCTCTATATACTACACCACACATGAATGTACACTATGAATGTCTTTGGCCTCCAGTTTCAGGTGGAATTTCTCTACTATTAGTTGAGTCTCTTAAATTTTGGGTGTAATGAGATGCGGCATCTTTTCTATAATATCTGGAAGAACTCATCATATTCTGAATTAAATATACTGTATAACAGCGGCACTAAATATTTCAGCGCTGGTGTTGTCATACACGGAAATTAGCATATGTACTCTGCTATTTCTCCCCTAACCATCTGTTTATCTGTGCATATTGTTTGTTTGTTTTAGATTCACTATGTTACTTTCACTTGTCTCAGAAACAAGACGGATAATTTATACTTAATCCATGAAGCCGCAGCCGCTGATTATAATATTGTAAGGTGCTATAAATCTGCGCATATAAATCCATCCCCGGCTTCATGGTAATGGTGCAAAATAAAGGGGAGTTATTTATTGCGCCCTTGACTGAGAAATCTCCCCGTTTTATGTTCACGTATTATGAGGTTTTATTTGCATTTCTTGGTTGTTGCCGGTGGCGATGTCCGCCGTATCTTTAATTGTATAGAAACATAAATATACAAGAATATGAAAATGTATTATGTGCGGGGGACAGAGGAAATGTATAGGAAATGTATGGGCTCAAGCACAGGAAAATACACGGTTGTTATAGGATTTGAACTGATGTTTACAAGTCACCAAGATGTAATAAAAAGGCAGAATCCACCTAAAAATATGGCAGCATACCATGAGTGCCGGGGATAACCGCAAACCCCTGCAGAGTCATCACATATCAGAGAAAGATTAGAGAGATTTACAGATAGAACAATTCTCATACAAATCCATACACGTAACTATAGAAGGCTGTATTATAACAAGTATATTCTTGTGCATAGGGGGCAGTATTATAGTAGTTATATTCTTGTGCATAGGGGGCAGTATTATAGTAGTTATATTCTTGTACATAGGAGTAGTATTATAGTAGTTATATTCTTGTACATAGGAGTAGTATTATAGTAGTTATATTCTTGTACATAGGAGTAGTATTATAGTAGTTATATTCTTGTACATAGGAGTAGTATTATAGTAGTTATATTCTTGTACATAGGAGGTAGTATTATAGTAGTTATATTCTTGTACATAGGAGTAGTATTATAGTAGTTATATTCTTGTACATAGGAGTAGTATTATAGTAGTTATATTCTTGTACATAGGAGTAGTATTATAGTAGTTATATTCTTGTACATAGGAGGTAGTATTATAGTAGTTATATTCTTGTACATAGGAGTAGTATTATAGTAGTTATATTCTTGTACTTAGGAGTAGTATTATAGTAGTTATATTCTTGTACATAGGAGGTAGTATTATAGTAGTTATATTCTTGTACATAGGAGGTAGTATTATAGTAGCTATACAGTCCTATGAAAAAGTTTGGGCACCCCTATTAATCTTAATCATTTTTAGTTCTAAATATTTTGGTGTTTGCAGCAGCCATTTCAGTTTGATATATCTAATAACTGATGGACACAGTAATATTTCAGGATTGAAATGAGGTTTATTGTACTAACAGAAAATGTGCAATATACATTAAACCAAAATTTGACCGGTGAAAAAGTATGGGCACCTCAACAGAAAAGTGACATTAATATTTAGTAGATCCTCCTTTTGCATAGATAACAGCCTCTAGTCGCTTCCTGTAGCTTTTAATCAGTTCCTGGATCCTGGATGAAGGGATTTTGGACCATTCCTCTTTACAAAACAATTCAAGTTCAGTTCAGTGTGATGGTGGCCGAGCATGGACAGCCCGCTTCAGATCATCCCACAGATGTTCAATGATATTCAGGTCTGGGGACTGGGATGGCCATTCCAGAACATTGTAATTGTTCCTCTGCATGAATGCCTGAGGATTTGGAGCGGTGTTTTGGATCATTGTCTTGCTGAAATATCCATCCCCGGCGTAACTTCAACTTCGTCACTGATTCTTGAACATTATTCTCAAGAATCTGCTGATACTGAGTGGAATCCATGCGACCCTCAACTTTAACAAGATTCCCGGTGCCGGCATTGGCCACACAGCCCCAAAGCATGATGGAACCTCCACCAAATTTTACAGTGGGTAGCAAGTGTTTTTCTTGGAATGCAGTTTTTTTTCGACGCCATGCATAACGCCTTTTTGTATGACCAAACAACTCAATCTTTGTTTCATCAGTCCACAGGACCTTCTTCCAAAATGAAGCTGGCTTGTCCAAATGTGCTTTTGCATACCTCAGGTGATTCTGTTTGTGGCGTACGTGCAGAAACGGCTTCTTTCTCATCACTCTCCCATACAGCTTCTCTTTGTGCAAAGTGCACTGTATTGTTGACCGATGCACAGTGACACCATCTGCAGCAAGATGATGCTGCAGCTCTTTGGAGGTGGTCTGTGGATTGTCCTTGACTGTTCTCACCATTCTTCTTCTCTGCCTTTCTGATATTTTTCTTGGCCTGCCACTTCTGGGCTTAACAAGAACTGTCCCTATGGTCTTCCATTTCCTTACTATGTTCCTCACAGTGGAAACTGACAGGTTAAATCTCTGAGACAACTTTTTGTATCCTTCCCCTGAACAGCTATGTTGAACAATCTTTGTTTTCAGATCGTTTGAGAGCGGGCTGTCCATGCTTGGCGACCATCAAACTTAACTGAACTTGAATTGTTTTGTAAAGAGGAATGGTCCAAAATACCTTCATCCAGGATCCAGGAACTGATTAAAAGCTACAGGAAGCGACTAGAGGCTGTTATCTTTGCAAAAGGAGGATGTACTAAATATTAATGTCACTTTTCTGTTGAGGTGACCATACTTTTGCACCGGTCAAATTTTGGTTTAATGCATATTGTGCATTTTCTGTTAGTACAATAAACCTCATTTCAATCCTGAAATATTACTGTGTCCATCAGTTATTAGATATATCAAACTGAAATGGCTGTTGCAAACACCAAAATATTTAGAACTAAAAATGATAAAGATTAATAGGGGTGCCCAAACTTTTTCATAGGACTGTATTCTTGTACATAGGAGGTAGTATTATAGTAGTTATATTCTTGTACATAGGAAGCAGTATTATAGTAGTTATATTCTTGTATATAGGAGTAGTATTATAGTAGTTATATTCTTGTACATAGGAAGTAGTATTATAGTAGTTATATTCTTGTACATAGGAGTAGTATTATAGTAGTTATATTCTTGTACATAGGAGCAGTATTATAGTAGTTATATTCTTGTACATAGGAGCAGTATTATAGTAGTTATATTCTTGTACATAGGAGTAGTATTATAGTAGTTATATTCTTGTACATAGGAGGTAGTATTATAGTAGTTATATTCTTGTACATAGGAGTAGTATTATAGTAGTTATATTCTTGTACATAGGAGTAGTATTATAGTAGCTATATTCTTGTACATAGGAGGTAGTATTATAGTAGTTATATTCGTGTACATAGGAGGTAGTATTATAGTAGTTATATTCTTGTACATAGGAGCAGTATTATTGTAGTTATATTCTTGTACATAGGAATAGTATTATAGTAGTTATATTCTTCTACATAGGAGCAGTATTATAGTAGTTATATTCTTGTACATAGGAGCAGTATTATAGTAGTTATATTCTTGTACATAGGAATAGTATTATAGTAGTTATATTCTTGTACATAGGAGTAGTATTATAGTAGTTATATTCTTGTACATAGGAGGTAGTATTATAGTAGTTATATTCTTGTACATAGGAGGTAGTATTATAGTAGTTATATTCTTGTACATAGGAGGTAGTATTATAGTAGTTATATTCTTGTACATAGGAGCAGTATTATAGTAGTTATATTCTTGTACATAGGAGCAGTATTATAGTAGTTATATTCTTGTACATAGGAATAGAATTATAGTAGTTATATTCTTGTACATAGGAGGTAGTATTATAGTAGTTATATTCTTGTAAATAGGAGGTAGTATTATAGTAGTTATATTCTTGTACATAGGAGGTAGTATTATAGTAGTTATATTCTTGTATATAGGAGTAGTATTATAGTAGTTATATTCTTGTACATAGGTAGTATTATAGTAGTTATATTCTTGTACATAGGAGCAGTATTATAGTAGTTATATTCTTGTACATAGGAGGTAGTATTATAGTAGTTATATTCTTGTACATAGGAGTAGTATTATAGTAGTTATACTCTTGTACATAGGGGGCAGTATTATAGTAGTTATATTCTTGTACATAGGGGCAGTATTATAGTAGTTATATTCTTGCACATAGGGGGCAGTATTATAGTAGTTATATTCTTGTACATAGGAGTAGTATTATAGTAGTTATATTCTTGTACATAGGAGCAGTATTATAGTAGTTATATTCTTGTACATAGGAGCAGTATTATAGTAGTTATGTTCTTGTACATAGGGGGCAGTATTATAGTAGTTATAGTCTTGTACATAGGAGTAGTATTATAGTAGTTATATTCTTGTACATAGGAGGTAGTATTATAGTAGGTATATTCTTGTACATAGGGGCAGTATTATAGTAGGTATATTCTTGTACATAGGGGCAGTATTATAGTAGTTATATTCTTGTACATAGGAGTAGTATTATAGTAGTTATATTCTTGTACATAGAAGCAGTATTATAGTAGTTATATTCTTGTACATAGGAGTAGTATTATAGTAGTTATATTCTTGTACATAGGAGGTAGTATTATAGTAGTTATATTCTTGTACATAGGGGCAGTATTATAGTAGTTATATTCTTGTACATAGGGGGCGGTATTATAGTAGTTATATTCTTGTACATAGGAGTAGTATTATAGTAGTTATATTCTTGTACATAGGAGCAGTATTATAGTAGTTATATTCTTGTACATAGGAGCAGTATTATAGTAGTTATATTCTTGTACATAGGAGTAGTATTATAGTAGTTATATTCTTGTATATAGGAGGTAGTATTATAGTAGTTATATTCTTGTACATAGGAGGTAGTATTATAGTAGTTATATTCTTGTATATAGGAGTAGTATTATAGTAGTTATATTCTTGTACATAGGAGGTAGTATTATAGTAGTTATATTCTTGTACATAGGAGCAGTATTATAGTAGTTATATTCTTGTACATAGGAGGTAGTATTATAGTAGTTATATTCTTGTACATAGGAGTAGTATTATAGTAGTTATACTCTTGTACATAGGGGGCAGTATTATAGTAGTTATATTCTTGTACATAGGGGCAGTATTATAGTAGTTATATTCTTGTACATAGGGGGCAGTATTATAGTAGTTATATTCTTGTACATAGGAGTAGTATTATAGTAGTTATATTCTTGTACATAGGAGCAGTATTATAGTAGTTATATTCTTGTACATAGGAGCAGTATTATAGTAGTTATGTTCTTGTACATAGGAGTAGTATTATAGTAGTTATATTTGTGTACATAGGAGCAGTATTATAGTAGTTATATTCTTGTACATAGGAATAGTATTATAGTAGTTATATTCTTGTACATAGGAGCAGTATTATAGTAGTTATATTCTTGTACATAGGAATAGTATTATAGTAGTTATATTCTTGTACATAGGAGCAGTATTATAGTAGTTATATTCTTGTACATAGGAGCAGTATTATAGTAGTTATATTCTTGTACATAGGAATAGTATTATAGTAGTTATATTCTTGTACATAGGAGGTAGTATTATAGTAGTTATATTCTTGTACATAGGAGGTAGTATTATAGTAGTTATATTCTTGTACATAGGAGGTAGTATTATAGTAGTTATATTCTTGTACATAGGAGCAGTATTATAGTAGTTATATTCTTGTACATAGGAGCAGTATTATAGTAGTTATATTCTTGTACATAGGAATAGTATTATAGTAGTTATATTCTTGTACATAGGAGGTAGTATTATAGTAGTTATATTCTTGTACATAGGAGGTAGTATTATAGTAGTTATATTCTTGTACATAGGAGGTAGTATTATAGTAGTTATATTCTTGTACATAGGAGCAGTATTATAGTAGTTATATTCTTGTACATAGGAGCAGTATTATAGTAGTTATATTCTTGTACATAGGAATAGTATTATAGTAGTTATATTCTTGTACATAGGAGGTAGTATTATAGTAGTTATATTCTTGTACATAGGAGGTAGTATTATAGTAGTTATATTCTTGTACATAGGAGGTAGTATTATAGTAGTTATATTCTTGTATATAGGAGTAGTATTATAGTAGTTATATTCTTGTACATAGGAGGTAGTATTATAGTAGTTATATTCTTGTACATAGGAGCAGTATTATAGTAGTTATATTCTTGTACATAGGAGGTAGTATTATAGTAGTTATATTCTTGTACATAGGAGTAGTATTATAGTAGTTATACTCTTGTACATAGGGGGCAGTATTATAGTAGTTATATTCTTGTACATAGGGGCAGTATTATAGTAGTTATATTCTTGTACATAGGGGGCAGTATTATAGTAGTTATATTCTTGTACATAGGAGTAGTATTATAGTAGTTATATTCTTGTACATAGGAGCAGTATTATAGTAGTTATATTCTTGTACATAGGAGCAGTATTATAGTAGTTATGTTCTTGTACATAGGGGGCAGTATTATAGTAGTTATATTCTTGTACATAGGAGTAGTATTATAGTAGTTATATTCTTGTACATAGGAGGTAGTATTATAGTAGGTATATTCTTGTACATAGGGGCAGTATTATAGTAGGTATATTCTTGTACATAGGGGCAGTATTATAGTAGTTATATTCTTGTACATAGGAGTAGTATTATAGTAGTTATATTCTTGTACATAGGAGGTAATTTTTATTAGTAAAAACAAAACAAAAATACATTACATTCCAGCAGAATTAATAACTAATTAATAATAATAATAATAATATAACATAAATCAGACATGTCTGTCAGATAACAAAAATGAGAATCACTTTAACTTAAGAGTCCATTGCTGGCAGGATAAAGAGGGGGAAAAAATAAATAAATCCATAAATAAATGAACAGACTTATTTGCAGTGTTATCAGAATATTCAGCAATCGATATATACATTTCTCCACAATTTTACATTATCAGACTTTTTTCTGACCTCCAGAGACTTTATCCACCTCAGTTCAGACATGATATATGTGACAGCGGTCATATGACGGAAGGGCTCTCTGTGTAGGGACACCTGGGTCCTCGTATGCCAGTGATAATATTTGATGACAGTAATAATAATATACAGGGTCTCCCGGTTAATGTCACCTATATTAGTTGGGATGCCATATATGATTTCGGGGTATTTGAGTGATTGTAATCGGGGAATTTTCAGCCTCCGGGATATTTCCTGCCAGATCTTTCGCCCTCCCCCGCACTCTGATATAAAATGTGCCATGGTCTCCTCCTGCTGACAACCTAATGGACATGCCCGATCTGTCACACTGAGATGCTTTAAGTTGCCTCTTACAAAAAGTTTCCCATGCAGAGATAGCCAGGCAATGTCAAAGAACTTTGCAGGGAGCCTCCGACCAGTGAGGAGCCTCAGACTATCCTGCAGGGTTATAGATGTACAGTCCCTCAATGCCGGCTGGAGACAATAGAAGGTCTTACATACCCTGGTGTATAGATCTCTCCTGGTCTTACTCACCAGATAGGTCTTTTCAATACCCCATTTTTTTAGGCACCTTATGCCATAGTCCAGATACTGGGGGAGGTAGTCACGAGTCGATCGACCCCTCTTAAGGCTGCCGCCTCGCACCCAGGATTCTGCAAAAGGCAATATCCAGTCCCTGATACTATTTACCCACAGGGAGCTGTTATCTGAGTCCAGGCAACCAAAATTTACTTTTAGAAACATGGAGTCAAAAAACACCCTTGGATTTAACATATCCAGCCCACCCTCTCTCCTCTGTAGGTAGGTTATCCCTCTTTTTACTGGGTTCAACCTGTTCCCCCACAAAAGTTGGAAGAACAGGCTAAAGAGCCTAGCGGAGAAAGATTCTGGCAAAGGAAAGACAACAGAGACGTACAAGAAGACAGGGACCAGGTAAGTCTTCAACATTTTAACCCTTTCTCTATAGGTCAGCCTCCAGTTCTTCCATCGCTGAACCTTTGCATTTCCGGATTCCAACTTTTCTTCCCAATTTAGTCTGCAATTATCATCCCTCCCGAATTTCACCCCAAGGATCTTAATATAGGAGGAGGCCTGGGCAAACTGCGGCAGATCAAATGTAGGACCAGTATGACCCGTCCAGAGAGCTTGACTCTTCTCAAGGTTGACAAGAGACCCGGAGGCCTCTGAGTAACTTCTGATGGCTGCAGACAACATCTCCACCTCACGAGGCTCAGATATCACCACAGTCACATCATCCGCGTAGGCAACAACTCTCAGGGGCAAGCAGTGGGGGACCGGCGCCCCCTGAAAATCACACTCCTGCAGTGACCTAAGAAACGGGTCTATGGCAAACACATACAGTAATGGACTCAGTGGGCAACCTTGTCTCACCCCTGCCTCAACCCTGAAAGCATCACCCTGCCAACCATTAATCAGAGGAAAGCTCTCCGCCTCATGGTACAAAGTTCTCAGCCAATCCACAAATTGTCCCGGAATACCGTACTTTGTCAAAGTCGCCCATAGATACTCATGGTCTACTCTGTCAAAGGCCTTAGCCTGGTCAAGACTCACAACATATCTCCCACACCTCAGAGCTTTACATCTCTCAAACATCTCCCTTATCGAGATAACTGCTCCAGAGATGTTCCGCCCTTTAACTGTGCCAAACTGTGAGCCTGCCAACAGTGCCGGGGACAAACAAACTAATCTAGAGAACAGAATTTTTGCAAGAATCTTCCTATCGACATTCAAGAGGGCAATCGGCCTCCAGTTCTTGATGTCACTAGGCTCTTTACCTTTAGACAGCAGGATCAGGGAGGACACTCTCATGGATGGAGGCATCAGGTGGTTTTCTAGACTAGTTTTGTATACATCCACGAGAATTGGTGCCAAGAGGTCTCGGAATTTCTTATAGAACTCAGCTGTAATCCCATCTGGACCTGGTGCCTTCTTCAGATGTAACTTATCTATGGCCTCTTTCACCTCCTCCACTGTTAACTCTGCTGTCAAAGGAGAAAAGTCCAAATCATTAGTATCAGGACCTGGAGTTGCCTCCAAGAATTGAGCCACCTTCTCTCTATCCAAAACCTTCTTCTGAAACAAGTCAGCATAGTAAGTTCTCACCACCCCCAGGATACCCTCCCGAGACTCCTGTAACACACCCTGGGAGTCAGTGAGACCTGTGACCGATTTATTTGCCACCCGCTCCCTGCAATTCTCAAAAGGATCCGGAGCCCCTAAGGACCCATAATCCCGTTCAAGAACCAGGGATGTATACCTGCGGTACTGATACTGACTGATCTCAGATTTCAGCCGGTCAATCTTCTGTTGGTTATCCCCGCCCGCCGAATAGAGTGACTAATTCTTTCCGCAGCCTGAGATACTGGCTATACTTACTCTTCCCCTTCTTAACTGACAGTCTCCTTAAGAGGGATCTGATCTCCTCCTTGACATCCTCCCACCAGTCAGCCATGTTGTCATAAAACACCACTCTCTCAAGCTGGTTCTGAAATAGAGAGTGGACACAACTCCGGACACAGTCATCGTCCAAGAGGCTGGAATTGAGCTTCCATAGGCCTCTCCCAATATCAGGGCGTTTTGTGGAGCCCAAGCAAAAATACAAAGCCAGATGGTCAGAATAAGGGACTGTCTTTTCACTTTTCTCACTAACATGCTCAGCGGGACTGACCAGAGCTAAGTCTATCCGACTGCATCTACCAGCGCAGGAGTAAGTGAATTTTGGTTTCCTACCACCCTCAGTAAACACATCAGACAGACCAGCCTGTGAAATAATTCTGCTTAAGACCTTGCAGTCCCTGGTGAGAGGCCGACCAGTAGGTCTGTCACTGGATGACATGGTGGCATTGAAGTCCCCTGCCATGACTACCGGAACAGATGTAAACAAGTACTGCTTGACTTCATCAAACAGACGTGCCCTTTCAATCACCGACTGCGGTGGACCATAGATATTAATGAGTCGGAGCCTTCTGCCTCGGATGGTAACTTCTAAAACCAGACACCTCCCCATCAGAACCTCAGTGAGTCTGTGTATGGTGACATCAGGGGTGTTAAACAGTATAGAAACCCCGGCATAAGGTTCCACAGCCAGAGACCAGAAGGACGGGCCAGATTTCCATTCTCTCTCTGCTTCTCGTATTAGTCCTAAAGTATTTAAACGGGTTTCTTGTAAGAAATAGACATCGGCATCAAGATATCTCAGATGTTCATACACTGCGTGTCTTGTCCTCCTTGCTCGGATGCTATTCACATTACTAGAGATAACTTTAAGATAGAAACCTGCCATCAGAACAACTAGGAATATGAGAAACAGAGAGATGGGCCCCATTGTCATAGATCAGAGTCAGAGGTGTCCTGGTGACCAGCTGTTTCCATGTCTGATTCGGACTGCCCCTCATCTCGGTGGGGTCTCCTCTTATTGGGAGGATCACCCTCTGGTTCATCCTCATACTCCGCCATCATTCGTGAGAGTTCTCTGTCTAGTTCTGCTTCTCCGTCTGACTCTGATAGGACACTAAATCTATTCCCCGTTGCAGTGACCTCGCCTGCACTACTTACTCTCATCTTTGTGGGCTTTTCTACCGTGGTCCACTCACCCTCAGGCTTACGGCTGGCTTTATCCTTCTTCCTCCTTTTATTATTGTTGGATGATCGGGCAGGAGAAGAGACGACCACTGAGGGTTGTACAACCTGCTCAACAACCTCCATGGTCGTCTCAATGGGACCTGACTCGGCCTGGTCTTGGGTGGTATCACCTGTATGTGGTTGAGGCTCCGCCTCCGTGACTACTGACCCTGACAATAGCGCCTCCTCCTCCTCCTGTATGTCATCAGCCGCTGCCAGCAAGTCCTCATCAGGGCTATCCTTACAGATGTTATGCCAGGCATCAGGACAATCTCTGTGGGGGTGACCGATCCGACCGCACAGGTTACACCTAATGCTTTGGCATGTGGCACTCACGTGGCCCATTTCATTACATAGGCTACACTTTACCATGGAGCATACACTGGCCACATGGCCGGCCTTCCCACACTTGAAGCACCGGCGAGGCTGACCCGCATAGAAGCAGATCCCTTTTTCTCGGCCTATAAAGAACGAATTGGGCAGATGTTGGGTTATGTTGTTCTGCTGACGCAACTTCACCAGGACCCTCCACCCACCGGTCCAGACCCCGTCTTCATCCCTGTTCTTACTAAGATCGGACATGAGGTCACAATGCCTCCTGAGCCAGATGACAATATCCTGAGGGGGAACGGCTTCATTCCAAAATACAATTGTGACAGAGGCTGTATCTGGCCTAGAGATGGGGATGAAACTGAACTTATCCCAACCTTCCGTATCTCTCAACCTGGTGAGATTGGCCCAGAACCGGTCCAGATCAGACATCAGCTTAAAACTAACATCATACCCCTGGCGGTCAGGAAGGTTTATGACGGCCAGGATATCAGTCGGCACAAAGCCCATCTGGGTACATAGGAGCTCTCGGACCACAAACCTCCTATCCGGCAGATCCTCCTTGGCACCTCCGTGCCTAAACCTGACTACATTCCTCCTCCTGAAAGCCTGGCCTGTATAACTGGAGTTTGATGCAAAAGATGGAGCACCGCGGCTCCAGGCATTCCCTGAGGAGGTACGGCCGGATCCGCCATCTTGGCGTGTTTGTGGGCGCTGTGTGGGCTGCTGAGCACCTGTACCATGTGGTTCTGCTACTGTGCGAGTATCCAGAGGGGGAAAGTCCTGCACACTGGACTGTCCTGTGTCCGCCCCACCATCAACCTCTATGTCTGCAATATCACCAGACTCCAGAGACTGGACTGCAGAGGGGTCTGACGCCATAGATAGTGAAGGATCCCCCCCAGAAACACCTTCCCCTGCTGGGCCGTTATCACATACAGGAATATCCATAATATCAGGCACATTAGTCAGACAATCAGCGGCAGCAGAGTCCTGCACAGCAGAGTCCATATTAGTATTATAGTCAGCGGCAGCAGAGTCCTGCATAGCAGAGTCCATATTACCACTACAGTCAGCGGCAGCAGAGTCCTGCACAACAGAGTCCACAACCTGTAACCCCAAATATGTTACTCCCCCAGTACCTTCAGGTAAGAGTCCATAGTCCTGCTGCAATGACTTGTCTCCTGGGACTTGTGGTGTCTGCACAGCTGCTACTTCATTACCATTAGGCAGGGGTCCATGACCTGGTTGCAAAGTGCTGGTTGCTGGGACTTGTGGTGCCTTGCTGAGAACTGCTGCAGGTTTTTGCTGTTGCTGAACACTGGTCGCTTTCCCGTACAAATTCCCTTCCTTAAAAGGGAAACTTGCTGGCTGCAGAACTGGTTTTACATGGGACTGCTGGCTGCCACCTTGAGAGGGTTCAGACCCAGCTTTAGCACAAGGTGATGGTGACTTCTGGTATTCCTGGAACCGCTGCTGGTTTCTGTATGATTCTCCCACCGGTCCCATTTGCTCCAGTACAGTCTCGGTCTCCCGTACGTTCTCGGCGAGCTCTTTCGCCAGTGCGCTCAGCTTCCTGTCCAGTAACACCAGTTTCTCAGGGCATGCAGACTTTTTTAGATTATACGCACATTCAATCTGTCTCTGCAGATATATTTTACTGGCCTTCAATGTCTCCAGTCGCTTGACCAGTGCTGGTATCTCATCTGCCAGGCACAGTTCTGGTGCTCGCTCAGTAGCTGTGACAGTCTGTGCATTGTTGGAAAGCTTTGCAGGTTGGTTACCCCCAGTATGGCTTCTGGTTGGTGTAGCCTGTGATTTCTGACATGCTACGGCTGTTGTCACTGCCATGGGCCCACAATGTCCAGACTGGGGACTATGTCCCAGTTTATTTCCAGTGACTGTACTGCTGGTACCTTGAAGCTTCCCCGCTGGTCTCCCTTTGATCTCCTCCACTGCCTTCACTACATTTTTGTAGTTACCGCTTCCAGATCTTGTCCGCTCAGACCGTACCAATACAGACTGCTGCATGTTCTCCTGCATGGTCTGCTTCTCCAGGGATGTTCTCCTCTGTCTGCAGGAGGGTGGGGTGGACTGGACACCTGCAACCTGCAATGGAGTCTGCACAGGCTGCAAAGTTTGCTCCTTACATTCAACCATTTTGCTTGGTTGTTGCACCGTACTACTGCTTGCTTCCGTTACTTCTTCCTTTACAACTTTCTTCCCATCTTGGCTTGCTGCACTAGGACTGCTGACACACTGGACACGATTCCCATTACTGGGGACTTTAGGATTTCCATCCATTTTTTTAGTTGTCTGGGAATTGCTTCCCAGAGAAGGCCTTGGAGCCTGGGCCTTGGCAGGGGAACTTCCCCACCCAGGGCGGCCCCGCCCTGGGCTATCTCCAGACATCAGGAGCCTCAGGAGAGCTACAAAAACACGTCCTCACAGCTAGGAGGTAGTATTATAGTAGTTATATTCTTGTACGTAGGAGGTAGTATTATAGTAGTTATATTCTCGTACATAGGGGCAGTATTATAGTAGTTATATTCTTGTACATAGGAGTAGTATTATAGTAGTTATATTCTTGTACATAGGAGTAGTATTATAGTAGTTATATTCTTGTACATAGGAGCAGTATTATAGTAGTTATATTCTTGTACATAGGAGCAGTATTATAGTAGTTATATTCTTGTACATAGGGGGCAGTATTATAGTAGTTATATTCTTGTACATAGGAATAGTATTATAGTAGTTATATTCTTGTACATAGGAGCAGTATTATAGTAGTTATATTCTTGTACATAGGAGCAGTATTATAGTAGTTATATTCTTGTACATAGGAATAGTATTATAGTAGTTATATTCTTGTACATAGGAGCAGTATTATAGCAGTTATATTCTTGTACATAGGAGGTAGTATTATAGTAGTTATATTCTTGTACATAGGAGGTAGTATTACAGTAGTTATATTCTTGTACATAGGAGGTAGTATTATAGTAGTTACTAGCTGGTACCCGCGACTTCGTCTGCGGTGATTGTAGAAGTGGGTATATACACGGGTGGGTAAGGTTTTCGTAGTGTGTATAAGGTATGGGATATGAAATTTAAGTTTGTATCTTGTTTTTTCTGTAATTCAGAGAATATGTGAGACTTTTGTGTTGAAGTTAATTTGTATTTGAGCTGCTATACGGTGTTGTGAGAAACTTTACATAGTGACTTTGGGACAGAAGTATTTGAAGTTAACCCTTTCCCGTCGATGGCATTTTTTTTTTTTCGTTTTTCGTTTTTGACTCCCCTCCTTCTAAACCCCATAACTTTTTTATTTCTCCGCTCCCAGAGCCATATGAGGTCTTAATTTTTCCAGGGACAAATTTTTCTTCATGATGCCACCATTATTTATTCTATATAATGTACTGGGAAGCAGGGAAAAAATTCTGAATGGGGTGGATTTGAAGAAAAAATGCATTTCTGCGACTTTCTTACGGGCTTTGGTTTTACAGCGTTCACTGTGCAACCAAAATGACATGTCCCCTGTATTCTGTGTTTCGTTACGATTCCGGGGATACCAAATTTATATGGTTTTATTTACATTTTGACCCCTTCAAAAAATCCAAAACTGTGTTAAAACATTTTTTTTTTTTTTTGAAAAGTCGTCATATTCCGACAGGCGTAACTTTTTTATACGTCCATGTACGGGGATGTATAGGGCGTCTTTTTTTGCGGGGTCGGGTGTACTTTTTAGTTCTACCATTTTCGGGAAATGTTATTGCTTTGATCACTTTTTATTCAAATTTTTATCAGAATCAAAACAGTGAAAAAACGGCGGTTTGGCACTTTTGACCATTTTTCCCTCTACGGCGTTTACGGAACAGGAAAAATATTTGTATAGCTTTGTAGAGCGGGCGATTTCGGACGCGGGGATACCTAACATGTATGTGTTTCACAGTTTTTAACTACTTTTATATGTGTTCTAGGGAAAGGGGGGTGATTTGAATTTTTAATCCTTTTTATTTGTTTTTATATTTTTTTTTTACTTTTTTTTAACTTTTTTTTTTGCATTTATTAGACCTCCTAGGGGTATTGACATGGGTGGGCGGTGTCGCGGATTGTCAGAGTGGTGGGGGTCGGCAAACATGGCTGCTCCGGAGCGTTAAAGAGCGCCTCCTGGAGTATCGTTAAGGGGAGGGGCAAAGTGGTAAAGTGTATGTATATGAGATTGTGTGGGGTTAGGGGCTAGGCTGTAGAGGGCAAAATGAATTTTAGGGCTTGCTATGGTCCAAAGTGTGTGAGATTGCAGAGATGGTGGTGTGAGTTTGGGTTTTGTGCGGGTCCTGGCACAAACGTATGTGCGCTATTGTGAGGAAAAGTAGCCTATTGCGCAATGGGGTGTATTAACTATGTTTGTGGAAAATTTCAGCCAAATCGGTCGAGCGGGTTTTGCGTGATTGACTAACAAACATCCGAACACACAAACCCACAAACATCCAAACTCACAAACTTTCACATTTATAATATTAATAGGATATCCCTGTACATAGGAGTAGTATTATAGTAGTTATATTCTTGTACATAGGAGTAGTATTATAGTAGTTATATTCTTGTACATAGGAGCAGTATTATAGTAGTTATATTCTTGTACATAGGAGTAGTATTATAGTAGTTATATTCTTGTACATAGGAGCAGTATTATAGTAGTTATATTCTTGTACATAGGAGCAGTATTATAGTAGTTATATTCTTGTACATAGGGTTAGTATGTTCCCCTGTATTAGACAATCTTTACTCTTTCTGACCGATCATGGCTCTCAGCTAATTGAGTTGATACATAGAGTAGTCGGAGTCTGTAGTTCAACCCACGGACACCTCATCCTTGGTAGTTATGGCTAAGGAGTTAAAGGGGTTGGCTCAGGTTTTACTGTTTTCCACTATACACATTGTTTCAGTCTAACAGTTGGGACCATCAGCAATCACAAGTACGGTGGTCATTTTGGTGCCCGGATTGATTAGGGGATTACATTAAAACTCGGGGCGACCTCATTATAGGTCTTCATTGTATTCATCAGGTTCATCTTTCCAGAGTTTAGAATCATTTATAGTCGATCTTCTCCCATCTCTGACTTTATCTCTGATCAGCTCTTGTATCTCTCCTTCGTGTCGTATATTTTTACACCCAGCTTTTGGCCACATTCCTCAGAGGAATCATTTTTTTCTATCAATAATTTTGGTCAATTAGATTTTTATTACGACATTTTAGTAACAAACGTATTGAGTGGTGATACAGTCATCTGTCATTACGATGCCCTGGCATTTACAGGGATGTCAGATGGCGCGCTTATTCTCTGTGTCTAGTCATTTGTATATGCCAGATCCCTTCAGTCGCCTTTTTTTCTCGCGGTTTCAATCGTCGGCCATTAATGTAGCGCCGAGACGTAACGTTATCATTATACATTTACAATGTAGAACTGTCTAGTAATCTTTTTCTTGCACATCATACATCATAAAGGTCCCTTCTGCTGCCTGATCTGTATTAGCACCCAAATATTCCTTAATATAGCAAGAAATGCAGCCAACGCGTTTCGGAGCCAAGTTTATTATGCAAATCACTGGATAGAGTTCAGTGTCAAAGCTGGCAGGGAAATTTTTTTTTCCCGCTCGGAATAAAAAGCGTAGCATTTTAGACGTTAAATTGGTATATTACTGGAGCTTGTAATAGAAATCTTGCCTATCACATAAAAAGAAATGAGTTCAACCTGTAGCGAGAAGGAGCGGAGGTTAGGCTTCTCACCTACGCGTTTACCCCATTATCGGCATATGTGGCATTTCGACTCATTAAATACAGAGATAGTCTGGAACAAAGACTTGTGACAAGCCGACGCGGCCAATGAGAACCGGTGCCGGACTTATTCTCCGCAGAGCAAAATACAATGACGGTGACCTTTCATTAATATTAGCATTTTTAATATTTCTTCATGTAACAATATAAGTGTTGGGACGGGCGTATTGTAATAAGAGTCACCGTGGTCAATAATAATACTGTAATGTCAGACTCAGGAGTGCTGACCTATGGGAGTTGCTGGGGAAACTTAAAATCTCTGAAAGCTTCTTTCTTCCCCCAAGCAATAAGGTATTAGCTGCACAAGGACCCGGGTGCCTAAGGGGTCTTACAGGCTCTTCTGCTAGCAGACGCTAGTACATGTGATACGTGTGGGACCCTGTTACACATTTTGCATTGGGTCCCAGGCCATAGATACAACTATAAGTCTTGAACTCCATGATGAGTTTTGGTAAAAGTCACACGATCTCAGTGGTTTACCATGGAAGAGTTCGTTGAGCAATAAGAGATCTGGAACTTTGTGGCAATTGTGTCAAAATGATCAAACATTGCTGTAAAATTTGGCATTTGCAATTTTAGATTCAAAGAAATTCAATTTTGGGGACAAGAGAATGTTATCACTTTAACAGAGTCCCCTAGGGGGTTGTGCCTGCCTCTTCTTGTTGTGTTCTGATCCTGATTGGCTCTCATTGGCCACACCCACCTATAACATCATACACATTGACGTTATAGCATGACCTGACTGCTCCCTGCCTCGCCATTGTACTACACTTTATCTACACCTGGATAGAGAAGTGGATAGAGTTAAGGCTCAGCATAAGCACTCTATAGCAGAGACAGCGACTGAAGTCTGGGACTGTCCTGCTGAATCTGGATGGTTGGGCAGTAGGAGCTGCCCGAGGGGTCCAGAGGGCTCCTAAAAGTAGGGTTGACCACCTGGACTCCCACAAGAGCTGACAAATCTCCTGGACACAGTAGACTGCTTCTGCATCTGGGCTCGAGCTCTCTTTATAAGAGATTTGAGCACTTTTTGTGCTGGTCACGTCTGAAATTGGGGCTTGACTGGTAGAATTTGTGCCCAACTGACAAAAATGGGGACATGAAGCTAGCTCCCCAAAAGGGGTGTAGCCATAACGATAGGGATCCAACCCTCTAGGTCAAAAATTTCCATGATGTGCTCACTGTTCTCCCTGACATTCATTGCCAAATTTTTACAAGTATGAATATAGGGCAATCGTTTACTTACAGGGTATTCCACAATACATAGAAATACATAGCCCCTGCCCTCACCTCTGATTTTCAGTTCTCTTTGACCTTAAGTGCTGGTTTCAGTGACCAGTCACAGCCTCAAAGCAAAAATCTAATAAAGTGTCCCTTTAATATAGTTGGGAGACTTCAAACAATGAAAGGCTTCGAAAAGTTAGGTGACCTCAAAAAGTCAGGAGTCAAAAAGCTAAGGGGCTTTCATCTTCGACTGAAGCAATCCTCCTCCTCCATTGAGCTGTATAGTTGTGTTTAGCTCCACCATTAGTTTGTATGTATTGTGGGGTGATTTGGGGACACACCTGTGTACGGTATGTCATATTTCTCCCCGCGGTCTCTCTATCGGCGATGTATTTCGCGTACAGCTGACTGTAACAATCTGTGACAAATGGAACCAACGCGATTAACAAACATCTTCTGTTTAAATTACAGAGCGACAAATATAAAGAACCAACATGTCACGGGTCATTTAATAACGCACTGGTAGCAAACTGCTTCTTCCATCAGTGGAGAGGGAATTCTGGGAGATGTATAATGTAACGCAATCTAATATACACCGCCGAGTCTTCATAACCTGATGGAGCCGCGACATCAAGACACAAGAGAGGCGATTACCATGTGCAGGGTTTTGGGAGAAAACTTGTTCTATGATTGCTTCATAAAACACGCGGCTTATTATAATACCACGCTCCCGACATTAGAAGCACCTGCTTCATTTCGCTTTGTTTTGGTAACTTTATAGCAGCTTAAAGCAAAACTCCGCCATCGTGGAGCTTCATGTAATCGCCTTGCAAATAAGTCTTATGGGTTATTTACAACGCAATGGGCCTGTTTGTATCTCTTTTAACCCCATTATGGCCGATCAGCTGCAAGAACTGAGAGAATGTTTTGGTAATGTTTAAGGCCACAAGACTATCTGAGGTCCTGCATCTTTAGAGAAGAGTATTTTAAGGCATCGTTTTTAGGTAACTATATGGTGGCATTTAAAGTGCCCCTGTTACATGTTACTCATTGCATTCTTAGTCACTTTTTTGGTCATACTTCTATTACCTCTTCACAGATTCCTAATCTTGTTGCACTCTTTCTTGTTGTCCTCTCCATTCCCGGAGGCAGTGTAAGAAGGATAGCATTGGTGTAAGTGCTGGTTCCCACTGAATTCCCATTATGCATTGACTTATGGGAAGCACAGTATTATCTACTGTATTCTGGTGTTATCTGCAGCCACAACTATCCTGTGTGTCCTACACATGCGTCCTGGCCCTCACTGACAATATTGCAGTGAATATGCATTAAAGGGAATCTATCATTAAAATCACATTTTTTCTTGATCACACGTAGGAATAGTCTTAAGAAAGGTTCTTCTCCTACCTTTAGATGTCTTCTCTGCGCCACCGTTCGGTAGAAATCCTGGTTTTCGTCTGTATGCAAATGAATTCTCTTGCAGCACTGGGGGCGGTCCCCAGCGCTTAAACAGCACTGGGAGCATCCCCAATACTGTGAGAGAACTCTCTAGCGCCACCTCTATCTTCTTCAGGAACGGCCTCTCTGCGCCTCTTCTTCTGGAGCTGGGTTCAAACTTCTACGCATGCGCAGTCGGCTCACCATCGGGACTCGGGCAGAGCTGACTGAACACGCGCGTGGCCATTTCTTGTCGCCGCTTAACCCAGCACAAGAAAATGGCCGCTTACACCAGGCAGGCATGCACAGTCGTCTCTGCCCGAGGCCTGATGACAGAGCCGACTGCGCATGCGTAGAAGTTTGAACCCAGTTCCAGAAGAAGACGCAGAGAGGGGCCGTTCCTAAAGAAGATGGAGGCAGCGCTGGAGATTTCTCTTGCAGCATTGGGAATGCCCCCAGTGCTGCGAGAGAACTCATTTGCATACAGATGAAAGTGGGATTTCTACCGAACAGCGGCGCGGAGAAGACATCTAAAGTTAGAACAATAGCCTTTCTTAAGTCTATTCCTACGTGTGATTGAGAAAAAATGTGATTTTAATTCTAGAATCCCTTTAAGCCATGAGAAGTGCAGTATTACCTACAATGTGTTAATTGCACCCACAACTATTCTGTGTGTCCTAGACATGCAGCCTTCTCCATTTCTGGAGGCAATGAGAGCAGTTATACATCAGGATTGGTGCTGCTATTTTATAAAACTGACTTACCATTCTGCAATGTACATGTATTGACCAATGGAAAGAACAATACTGCCTACAATATAAATGTAACTGCAGCCACAACTATCCTGTGTGTCCTATACTTACACTCTGGAAATATCATTACTATACACTAGACATGTGCCAGTGCGGCAAAGAGGTGTGCATAGGTCTAATGCGTTGTGTCATGGTTCCCATATATGCAATGTAATAGGGATGCCAGTACAATCTGACCGGCATGTTGAGGACACACAGGACAGTTGGTGATACAGATAAATCCAGAATCCTGTTACTGACTTTGAACGGTTGATAGGAAAGGGTGAATATTAGAAGCAATGTCATTCGTTCTAAAGAAGAAGAGCTTACACAGAAGAGGAGAGCGGTGCTTGTGATTATGAAACGTTCAGGTTCTGTCCATATTTTATTCAGAGCACTTCAACATATTGCCTAAAGTTATATTCTTCCTGACATTCCTCGTTCATGAATAGAATACAAAAAATACAGAACAAACCGACACACCAATGTCAAAAAATTTCATAAAAGAGAGGACTATAAAAGCAAGACTGCTTTACCACAGAAACAGCACCACACGTGTCCTCAGGTGATGTGTGGTATTGCAGCTCAGTCCAAATCACTTTAATAGAGCAGAGTCCGGTGAGTGACAGCTCCACATCTTCAGTCCCTGGATCACTATAGCTTGTTTGGCCTAGTGGGTGAACACATTACGTTTTTCTTCCTCTGCTAGTCAGCATGTCTTCCTTGTGATCTTCCTCTTGTCATGCTACAGAGATGTGACCCTGACCTTTTCCCTATGACCTGCACTGACACACTGAACCGCAGGGAACCGGCCTAACAGGGCACTCGCTGAGCAGAAGTCTGAATGTCTGCAGCCTGAGAGCCATACAAGGCATTGTAAGAATCCTGCTTCCAATTATAGCAGCTGTATAACGATATATATACATATATGTATATATATATCCGCCATCCTGCACAAGAGGGACGACGTAGGAAGATGAAACTCCGAGCTGAGAGCGATTTTCCAATTCACTGCAACTGTGAGAAACTCGTTTCTCAGCTTTAGAGATGATGTCGCCTGTAATTTGTTTAAAGAGGTCCCAGCGCTGCCGTAAAAAATGTTGTTTATATATATGTAATATATGTATAATCCGTAGAAACCGGCAATATAGGGCAACGCAGCACGAAGGCAGCCAAGGATGACTCAACCAAGAGATGCAAAGGATCAGTAACCTGGCGGGGGGTAGTCACCGACCGTCTCATATAAAAATCACCGCAAATTCACATAAACATAGATTATTATTATTCTCTATAAAAATCACTTTTACATGTAAACAAGACAGATGAGCGAAGGAAGCAGGAGAGAAAATAATAGAAATAATACTGCCTGAGTGATCAGGAGCTGTCCTAATATACAGGTGATATCAGACGAGAAAGTACAGTATACAGATTAGAAGACACTGCTATTATTGTATTAATATTATATACAAATTAGTGTACTTTTATGTGTTCTGTTCCCCAGATTTATACATTGTATTATAGTAGTTATATTCTTGTACATAGGAGTAGTATTATAGTAGTTATATTCTTGTACATAGGAGTAGTATTATAGTAGTTATATTCTTGTACATAGGAGTAGTATTATAGTAGTTATATTCTTGTACATAGGAGCAGTATTATAGTAGTTATATTCTTGTACATAGGAGGTAGTATTATAGTAGTTATATTCTTGTACATAGGAGTAGTATTATAGTAGTTATATTCTTGTACATAGGAGTAGTATTATAGTAGTTATATTCTTGTACATAGGAGTAGTATTATAGTAGTTATATTCTTGTACATAGGAGGTAGTATTATAGTAGTTATATTCTTGTACATAGGAGCAGTATTATAGCAGTTATATTCTTGTACATAGGAACAGTATTATAGTAGTTGTATTCTTGTACATAGGGGCAGTATTATAGTAGTTATATTCTAGTACATAGGAGGCTGTATTATAGTAGCTATATTCTTGTACATAGGAACAGTATTATAGTAGTTATATTCTTGTACATAGGAGGTATTATAGTAGTTATATTCTTGTACATAGGAGTAGTTTTATAGTAGTTATATTCTTCTACATAGGAGTAGTATTATAGTAGTTATATTCTTGTACATAGGAGCAGTATTATAGTAGTTATATTCATGTACATAGGAGTAGTATTATAGTAGTTATATTCTTGTACATAGGAGTAGTATTATAGTAGTTATATTCTTGTACATAGGAGCAGTATTATAGTAGTTATATTCTTGTACATAGGAGTAGTATTATAGTAGTTATATTCTTGTACATAGGAGTAGTATTATAGTAGTTATATTCTTGTACATAGGGGCAGTATTATAGTAGTTATATTCTTGTACATAGGAGTAGTATTATAGTAGTTATATTCTTGTACATAGGAGTAGTATTATAGTAGTTATATTCTTGTACATAGTAGTATTATAGTAGTTATATTCTTGTACATAGGAGTAGTTATATTCTTGTACATAGGAGTAGTATTATAGCAGTTATATTCTTGTACATAGGAGTAGTATTATAGTAGTTATATTCTTGTACATAGGAGCAGTATTATAGCAGTTATATTCTTGTACATAGGAGTAGTATTATAGTAGTTATATTCTTGTACATAGGGGCAGTATTATAGTAGTTATATTCTTGTACATAGGAGTAGTATTATAGTAGTTATATTCTTGTACATAGGAGCAGTATTATAGTAGTTATATTCTTGTACATAGGAGATAGTATTATAGTAGTTATAGTCTTGTACATAGGAGGTAGTATTATAGTAGTTATATTCTTGTACATAGGAGTAGTATTATAGTAGTTATATTCTTGTATATAGGAGTAGTACTATAGTAGTTATATTCTTGTACATAGGAGTACTATTATAGTAGTTATATTCTTGTACATAGGAGTAGTATTATAGTAGTTATATTCTTGTGCATAGGAGCAGTATTATAGTAGTTATATTCTTGTACATAGGAGGTAGTATTATAGTAGTTATATTCTTGTACATAGGAGCAGTATTATAGTAGTTATATTCCTGTACATAGGAGCAGTATTATAGTAGTTATATTCCTGTACATAGGGGCAGCATTACAGAAGTTATATTCTTTTCTTGAACTTTTTAGAAAATAACAAGTCACCAGCAAAATATTTTTCTTAAAACTTTACTTTTACCATGTAACTTTGTAACGATTTCTCTGTCATTTGTGCGAGTATTCTTATGACTAGTTTTGCACTTTAATATATGCAGACCTTTTCAAAAAATATGTTTTTGTGAGTTGTAGCAATTGTAATAAAATGTTCTGCACCTCTCTATAGGGTCTCCGGCTTCTCCACTGAAGTAATTCTTCTGTAAGCAAATTTCATTTTTTAACGTTTCCTGGTAACCACATTTGGCTTGAACTTATTTCTCTTTATTGCTCCCTAAATTGAATGTATCTTGTAAAAAGTTCCCAGTTATAGGGCCGAGTGCAGGAAGGATGTGATTTCTTGTCTCCATATTCACAATCCTGTAAAGTACTGGTATAAATATGTTTCCTTACTCTACCTTTATTATAAATTGCTGTCTCTTTTTTTCCGCACGGTTTTCTTTTTCTTTGGTGCCGGTGAATTAGCTACATTACTGAGGAAAGACACTAAAGTTGCGGAGAGTACTCGGCATAGATTTTCTAAGGGTCATAAAAGCAACAGAAGGAATTATAAATGAAGCCTTATAAATACATTATTACCTCTCCCAGGCTTCAGTGTAAAGATTTCTGGCACCTGTGAATGTCAAGAGAAGGTTAGAGCTACGGCGAATGCTAAGGTGAGATGAAGGCTTCAGGAAAAAAAAACAGAAGGAAACTTGACGACAGGTCATGTGACTCTAATTGGGTCTAAAGGGAACACATCACTTTTCTTCTAAACTTTTGGTTTTTGATATCTGTATGTTAGAAGGAGGAAAGTTTCCTAGTTAATAAATGTAGATTTAGAGATAGCAGAGGTGTCGGGATCTATAAGGGGTGCAGAAATATTATTATATATAGGGGTGCAGATGTGTTAGTATATATAGAGTGTACAGAGGTATCAGTATATATAGAGAGTGCAGAGGTATCAGTATATATAGAATGTACAGAGGTATCAGTATATATAGAGAGTGCAGAGGTATCAGTATATATAGAGTATACAGAGGTATCAGTGTATATAGCGTGTACAGAGGTATCAGTATATATAGAGTGCAGAGGTATCAATATATATAGAAAGTGCAGAGGTATCAGTATATATAGAGTGTACAGAGGTATCAGTATATATAGAATGTACAGAGGTATCAGTATATATAGGGAGTGCAAAGGTATCAGTATATATAGAGCCTGGAGAGGTATCAGTATATATAGAGGATACAGAGGTACTGGAATATATAGAGGGTCCCAAGGTATCAGTTATATCTAGAGGCTGCCTAGGTATCAGCAGAGAGGGTACAGAGGTGTCAGGAGCTATAGGAGTTGCAGAGATATCAGTATATATGGGGTACAGGGGGGCGTAGAGGTATCACTATATATAGGGGTACAGAGAAATCAGTATATAAAGGGGGTACAGACGTATTAGCATAAATATGGGGTACAGAGGTGTCAAAAGAAATAATGGGCACAGACACCAGGGACTAGAGCATGAATCCACTAGATATCAAGGACTACAACATTAATACACTGAACACTAGGCACTAGACCATTAATTCACAAAACACCAGGGACTAGAGCATAAATCCACTGCACACCAGAGACTAGAGCATAAATCCACTGGACACCAAGGACTAGAGAATGAATCCAATGGACACCAGGGACTAGAGCATAAATCCACTGCACACCAGAGACTAGAGCATAAATCCACTGGACACCAAGGACTAGAGAATGAATCCAATGGACACCAGGGACTAGAGCATAAATCCACTGGACACCAAGAACTAGAGCATAAATCCACTAGTGCATTAATTCACTAGATAACTGGGACTAGGACATTAATCCATTGGACACCAGGGACTAAAGCATGAATATACTGGACACCAGGGACTAGACAGAGCATGAATCCACTGGACACTAGGCACAAGGGCATTAATCCATTAAACCCCACGGGCGAGAGTTTTAATTTACTAAACCCTTGTGAATCGGAGGGTCTAAATCATTAATCCTATGGACACTACAGACCTGCTGCAACAAGTGTTTGAACATTAGATCACTTGCCAGCAGGGACTGGTTTGATGGAATAGTGGACTGGTGCAAAGAACACTAGGCATGGGGGAATGATGTAGTCTCTATATAGTGGACTCCAGACACATGCTTCCAAGGACTGGGGTGCTAACCCCTAAATATCAGGGATTGAGGTGCTAAACACTGGCCTCAAGGATATGACGTATTAAAAGACCAATGCTGGACACTGGACTTCAGAAGATGAACAAGACACTAAAGTTATGTTATATATTAGACAATATGGCACCTCTGGTCTGAGGGTAAACTCCTGCAAACTGCATTTATTATGACGGATAAGTTCACATCTGTGCCAAAAACTGCCAAAAATCTGCGGAGAGAAAACCTCTGCATGAAACAGTAGATACGCAACGGACACCCGGCAGTGCCCATTATAATCAATAGAGTCTGACAATGCCACTAACACAGTAGTCCAGCTCTCAATCGTGTGGGTCCCCCAGCAGATGAAGGGCCCAATGCAGATGGGAACCTACTGAAACTCTGCAAACCCAACAAGACCTGCAGAGAATCGCCTCTCTGATGCTCATACTATTTGTAAATAATTCCACCCCCAATGAACAATGCAAGTAGCGATTAGGAGAAAAGGCTATTCACATAATTGTGCATCTTAATTAAATAAATGTTAATTGGCATAAAAGTAAATTAACTATTTATCACTAATTGCAATTCCACATGTCTCCCTATGTAATATTTATAGCATGGAGTATAGCAAGGGAGCCATGTGTCTAGTCTGATGACTATACAATGAGACTGAGCTGTAAGATAGTGAATAACCTGCGGTACAATGATAGGCAGATAAATACAATGTATAAAAATATAGAAGACCACAGAGACCGCAGAGATACACTGAAATAATACTACAGCTATACACAATTATTTCCCATAATGTATCTGTGTTATTCTAGAGAGCAGTATTATAGTAGTTATATTCTTGTACATAGGAGGTAGTATTATACTAGTTATATTCTTGTACATAGGAGTAGTATTATAGTAGTTATATTCTTGTACATAGGAGCAGTATTATAGTAGTTATATTCTTGTACATAGGAGGTATTATAGTAGTTATATTCTTGTACATAGGAGTAGTATTATAGTAGTTATATTCTTGTACATAGGAGCAGTATTATAGTAGTTATATTCTTGTACATAGGAGGTAGTATTATAGTAGTTATATTCTTGTACATAGGAGTAGTATTATAGTAGTTATATTCTTGTACATAGGAGTAGTATTATAGTAGTTATATTCTTGTATATAGGAGGTAGTATTATAGTAGTTATATTCTTGTACATAGGAGCAGTATTATAGTAGTTATATTCTTGTACATAGGAGCAGTATTATAGTAGTTATATTCTTGTATATAGGAGGTAGTATTATAGTAGTTATATTCTTGTACATAGCAGTAGTATTATAGTAGATATATTCTTGTACATAGGAGCAGTATTATAGCAGTTATATTCTTAAACATAGGAGGTAGTATTATAGTAGTTATATTCCTGTACATAGGAGTAGTATTATATTAGTTATATTCTTGTACATAGGAGCAGTATTATAGTAGTTATATTCTTGTACATAGGAGTAGTATTAAAGTAGTTATATTCTTGTACTTAGGAGCAGTATTATAGCAGTTATATTCTTAAACATAGGAGGTAGTATTATAGTAGTTATATTCTTGTACATAGGGGGCAGTATTATAGTAGTTATATTCTTGTACATAGGAGCAGTATTATAGTAGTTATATTCTTGTACATAGGAGCAGTATTATAGTAGTTATATTCTTGTACATAGGAGGTAGTATTATAGTAGTTATATTCCTGTACATAGGAGTAGTATTATATTAGTTATATTCTTGTACATAGGAGCAGTATTATAGTAGTTATATTCTTGTACATAGGAGTAGTATTAAAGTAGTTATATTCTTGTACTTAGGAGCAGTATTATAGCAGTTATATTCTTAAACATAGGAGGTAGTATTATAGTAGTTATATTCTTGTACATAGGGGGCAGTATTATAGTAGTTATATTCTTGTACATAGGAGCAGTATTATAGTAGTTATATTCTTGTACATAGGAGCAGTATTATAGTAGTTATATTCTTGTACATAGGCGGTAGTATTATAGTAGTTATATTCCTGTACATAGGAGTAGTATTATATTAGTTATATTCTTGTACATAGGAGCAGTATTATAGTAGTTATATTCTTGTACATAGGAGTAGTATTAAAGTAGTTATATTCTTGTACTTAGGAGCAGTATTATAGCAGTTATATTCTTAAACATAGGAGGTAGTATTATAGTAGTTATATTCTTGTACATAGGAGGTAGTATTATAGTAGTTATATTCTTGTACATAGGAGCAGTATTATAGTAGTTATATTCTTGTACATAGGAGCAGTATTATAGTAATATTCTTGTACATAGGAGTAGTATTATAGTAGTTATATTCTTGTACATAGGAGTAGTATTATAGTAGTTATATTCTTGTACATAGGAGTAGTATTATAGTAGTTATATTCTTGTACATAGGAGCAGTATTATAGTAGTTATATTCTTGTACATAGGAGGTAGTATTATAGAAGTTATATTCTTGTACATAGGAGCAGTATTATAGTAGTTATATTCTTGTACATAGGAGTAGTATTATAGTAGTTATAGTCTTGTACATAGGAGCAGTATTATAGTAGTTATATTCTTGTACATAGGAGCAGTATTATAGTAGTTATATTCTTGTACATAGGAGTAGTATAATACAGCTCTTATGTACAAGAATATAACTACTATAATACTACCTGCTATGTATAAGAATATAACTACTATAATACTACTCCTATGTACAAGAATATAACTACTATAATACTGCTCCTATGTACAAGAATATAACTACTATAATACTGCTCCTATGTACAAGAATATAACTACTATAATACTGCTCCTATGTACAAGAATATAACTACTATAATACTGCTGCTATGTACAAGAATATAACTACTATAATACTACCTCCTTTGTACAGGAATATAACTACTATAATACAGCACCTAATAATAGATACAATACTGTGGCAGGTTTATTCTGTATTTCCAGATGTCATGCTTTGTTAGTCACAGATGATTGCTTTGTCTTTGGGTTAATATCACTTCTGGCAGGAATAAGTCTTTAATTATTATCACCCATGTGTTACTAATACATCACTTGCTATTTTTACTGTCTTTTCTTGTTTCCTTCTCTTCTATATATGACTTCCAGTATACAGTATTTATATGTCACAGTGGTTGGTGCATGAATTATCCCATATATCAATATTTCTGCATGGCTCCAACCATTTTAGGTTCCCTGTTGAGTCTGTCAATAGTTTCATTGAAATGACATCTAAAATTCATAGAAAAACCTGCAGTGTAAACAGAGACACAGTTCACATCTGTAGCTTTTCATTGATACGCTGCTTTAGATATTTAAAGCTCATCCAAGTATATCTGAGTTTTTTAATGCCACATTTGGTGCTGGTAATAAGGTCAATACTTCAGGACTCGGTGGGTGGACGAGTGGACAGTTACACAGGTGTTTGGGTGTTTAGTAGGAAATTTGACTTTTGTAATTCTTCATCTACAGCAATGAATAGGTCACAAAGTCACAGCATTACCCAGTCGTTAGGTCCTTAATGGGAACTTTTCATGTGTATTGTTATGTATAGTTATATATTATTATGTATTGTCATGTGTTGTTATGTATTACTATTACTACGTATTGTTATGTATTATTATTTCTTATTATGTATGGTTATGTATTATTAATTATTATTAATAACTATGTATTATAACTTGTTATACGTTATTATGTATTGCCATGTGTTGTATTATTAGTTACTATTAGAGATGAGCGAACACTAAAATGTTCGAGGTTCGAAATTCGATTCGAACAGCCGCTCACTGTTCGAGTGTTCGAACGGGTTTCGAACCCCATTATAGTCTATGGGGAACATATACTCGTTAAGGGGGAAACCCAAATCCGTGTCTGGAGGGTCACCAAGTCCACTATGACACCCCAGGAAATGATACCAACACCCTGGAATGACACTGGGACAGCAGGGGAAGCATGTCTGGGGGCATAAAAGTCACTTTATTTCATGGAAATCCCTGTCAGTTTGCGATTTTCGCAAGCTAATTTTTCCCCATAGAAATGCATTGGCCAATGCTGATTGGCCAGAGTACGGAATTCGACCAATCAGCGCTGGCTCTGCTGGAGGAGGCGGAGTCTAAGATCGCTCCACACCAGTCTCCATTCAGGTCCGACCTTAGACTCCGCCTCCTCCGGCAGAGCCAGCGCTGATTGGCCGAAGGCTGGCGAATGCAGAGACTTAGCAGTGCTGAGCCAGTTCTGCTCAACTACACATCTGATGCACACTCGGCTCTGCTACATCTGATGCACACTCGGCTCTGCTACATCTGATGCACACTCGGCTCTGCTACATCGGGCTAATAGAATGCATTGGCCAATCAGCGCTGGCCAATGCATTCTATTAGCGTGAACTGAGTTTGCACAGGGGTTCTAGTGCACCCTCGGCTCTGCTACATCAGATGTACATCATCTGATGTAGCAGAGCCGAGTGTGCATCAGATGTAGCAGAGCCGAGTGTGCATCAGATGTGTAGTTGAGCAGAACTGGTTCAGCACTGCTAAGTCTCTGCATTCGCATAGGAATGAATTGGCCAGCCTTCGGCCAATCAGCGTTGGCTCTGACGGAGGAGGCGGAGTCTAAGGTCGGACCTGAATGGAGACTGGTGTGGAGTGATCTTAGACTCCGCCTCCTCCAGCAGAGCCAGCGCTGATTGGTCGAGTTCCGTACTCTGGCCAATCAGCGCTGTCCAATGCATTCCTATTGGAAAAAGTTTATCTCACAAAAATCACAATTACACACCCGATAGAGCCCCAAAAAGTTATTTTTAATAACATTCCCCCCTAAATAAAGGTTATCCCTAGCTATCTCTGCCTGTACAGCTATCCCTGTCTCATAGTCACAAAGTTCACATTCTCATATGACCCGGATTTGAAATCCACTATTCGTCTAAAATGGAGGTCACCTGATTTCGGCAGCCAATGACTTTTTCCGATTTTTTTTGATGCCTCCGGTGTCGTAGTTCCTGTCCCACCTCCCCTGCGCTGTTATTGGTGCAAAAAAAGCGCCAGGGAAGGTGGGAGGGGAATCAAATTTTTTTGGAGTTTGCCACGTGATGTTCGATTCGAATCGAACACATCGAACAGCCTAATATCCGATCGAACATGTGTTCCATAGAACACTGTTCGCTCATCTCTAGTTACTATGTATTGTTATGTATTATGACATGTTATATATTATTATGTATTGCCATGTGTTGTTCTATATTATTAGTTACTATGTATTATGACTTGTTATATGTTATTATGTATTGCCATGTGTTGCTATGTGTTATTAGTTACTATGTGTTGTTATGTATTATTACTCTTTTACAATAGGTTATTATGTATCGGTAAGATGTATTACTTATTCTTATATATTGCTGTATATATTAAACACTTCATTTTATTTGGGGTGAGGGGTAACTTCCCCATTTTTGTTCATTATTGGAGGTATCCATTACAGGTGTCTTCTCCTACCGTTGCTGGAAGCTTTGGTAAAGCGCAGTTGTGAGCGGTGCTGGAAGGAGGCGAGGCGTGCAGGAGGCCGAGGTTCGGTATGCCAGCATCAAACATATGGGACTGGTTTGTACATTAATTAAATTTGTGAAGCGAAGCTTTGTGCTAGGACATTAGGAGGTGGGTCAGTGGGAGGTGGGTGTACGAAATGCAACATATGCTAGGACTCAGGTGAAGCTGGATATTTATCCTCATCGCACTGAAATCTCCACCTGTGTTGGACAAGTGTGGTAAATGTGCTCAGAATATAGGCCGGGAAGAGAGTAACTCATTCAGTGCTGGATCCAGAGGGACGTCAGGGGCAAATAAACTGAATACTGTAAAATAAAGCTCAGAATCCATATTGAGGTCAATACACCATGACTAAAGCTTACATATATCATTGAACGTACGGTTTACTCTCCTGTCAGAACCTGACCTATGGGCTAGCCAAAGAGCCAGCGGTCTAAGGCTCATCAGAGGCTCAAGTCCACCACAGACATGATGTTATGGAAGTATCTCTGGAGCAAATATCCGAAATGGTAGGAACTGGATGACAACAGAGAGCAGGAGAACAAGCTGTTTAAATCTCACACAGCACTGAGTGATAGATCCTGGACACCGAAATGTCTTCACTGGTGCCAACCACAAAGTCAGATGGACTTGTACTGAGTTAGGGATCTAAATTTGGGAAAAACTGGTATAGAAAATAACAGTGTACAAACTGAAGTCAAACCAGAACCCACAATAAACTCACAAGGAAGATCAATACCAGGGGATGGATCAGAAGAATGAACATGTCCAAGTCTTAAGTTAGTCCGAGAGGTAACCGCAGAACCAAAATCAGAAGACTAGCAGATTTCCAGTAACAAGCCAAAGGTCAATATAGAGCAGTCCAGCACAAATGCTCAGGGTGTGGGAGCCTCAGTAAAGTACAACCAAATAGCAGACACCTGGATGAGAAAGAAGAGGGTTTAACTATCCTTCATCAGCTGCTAAATGGATCAGCAGATGAGAGCCCGGAAAACTGAAAAAGTTTAACAGGTTGGAACAATCTCAGCTAAACTGAGATTCTCGACACATGAGATGAAAGTAGGAAGGCTGGATGAGATGATCACAGGTTGCCCAAACACATTGCTCTGCATAGGTGTCAGGAACCTCAATTCCTTCATCTTAATTTGGTAATCTTAATTAAAATTACTGTGCCAACCAGAGAAGCTTCTACAGTATCAGAAGTTCCTTTGGTTTGTCCAATTAGCATATAAAAAACCCCTTTCCTCCTAAATCAGGTGCCTGCTAATTTACCCTGATCTTGTGCATTGGATTGGTTTATTCTGATTCTGCTTGTTTCTGGTTATTCGTTTGTCTGCTGATTCTGCCTCTGACATGACCTCTCGGAACTGAACTTTGGCTTTGTATTAGATATCTGTTTTGTCTCCTAATTCTGCCTCTGACGTTATCTCCAGGTACTGACTATTTACCTGTACATTTATTCTCCAGTTTCAGGTCTATCTTGCAAGTTAGTTGTCGGTTCTGGTTTCAGTTAGTAGAGTGCTGATTTCTCTTATGGTTTTTGGTGGTCTTAACTCGGACCCCAAATTCAGCAAAGTCCATTTGGCCTTGTGGCTGTTGATGAAGGAGTTTGGGGGTCTGGGCCTCTCTGAGCACTGCATTAGATCTAAGCAGCTGCCCTACTGCTCTCTGTTATCAGCCAGGTCGTGCTATTTTGGAACTGTGTATACAAAATAATAAGAGATTTTTTAATCAGGACTACTTGTAAAATGACTCCCTTTTTTAAGTAAACACAGTTGAGTTTGGTTGTCAAAGTCTACATCTACTTTCCACAGACCTGAACAGGTTAATTTTAACAAAGTACTACGGTATATATCTATATTGAGCATGAAAGAAAATACATAACTGAGCTCTGCAATTAATTTTGGACAACAATGCAATAATTTAGTCTTTAATTGTAGGCTCTCGAAATAAAGACGTCTAGTAATCTCACTGACCCCTAATACATCGCGCCCTCTCACCTTACGCTTTTCCATACAGACGGATCACGTCTAGCAATGGGAATTTAGCCCCTAATTATCCAAACTTCTCTGCGTAAACTCGTCGCCAATTACTGAGGTTTTGTTGTTTTCGTCTTTTCATTAGCTAATCACTTCCTCTTGTTTTTGTAAAGCCTGTCATTGCCACCGAGCCTTGTAATCCCCCTATTCAGTGTGTGGCGGTTAACCCATTAATTATGGGCAGGGTTTGGCAGGGAGAAGTGAATTCAGGCAGGGAAGGAAATGGCTATCTGTATAATAACCACAACAGTTCGTCCTTCTTCACACTTGTTCTGCTGCAATGCACTGGCACCAGTGACCCGCTTCGTACCTTCAGATAAGAGTTACTTTAAAGGGCTTCCAAAATTTTTGCAAATAAAGATCAGAACTAAAAATTTCTGTATCTTTTTAATATTCCTTCTGCTTGTAACCTTCACTATTTTTAAGATCTCTATTTGCTGACAGTGAATGTGTGTAATGGAGCGGGTGCGAGACAAACTGATTTGACTTGAGCTACTTCTGAGGGAGTTGTCTAAGTGGCGGTCCCTTGTTTTCTTCATTTAACCTTGTACAGGGATTTGGACTTCACTGAAGGGAACCAACCAGGTTGTTACCTCCTGAAATAGATCTGGCATTGGTAACAGCTGACCCAGACAAGTGGAGGGACACTGAAGCATGGCACTGAGGGGACATACAAGAGATGAGATATGAGGATCAGGCAGCACAGAGTCAGAGTCAAGACAGGCATCACAGGTTCAGAGTCAGGGTCCAGACACAGGTTGGGGCAGATAGCACAGGTTTGGGCATCAGGTAATTGGTCAGAATAATACCAATGTCTGACAGGAAAAGGGACGTTCATGAATGTTTTACACCAGATAAGCTGGCATAGTTTTTGTTCCAGTCCAAGTTTTGGTGCCACAGGCCACTAATGTTACAAACACAACAACCTTACTTACATTAAGAGACATAAGAATGGAACAGAGCTAACCTGGGCTTAACCTGTGCTCTCTCCCTTGACTACTGCCTAGACTCTGACTTTGAACCCGTTCTGCCTGCTCTGATTCCAGACTGTCCTATTACCTCACGTGCCCCAACCTGTGCCTAGGCTCCAACTCTGAACCTATGCAGACTATCCTGACCCTTGCTTAGACTCTGAACCTGTGCTGCCTACCCTGATCCCAGACTGGATTCTGACTTCACCTCTTGCTTGCCCCATCGGTGCTGTCGACTTGCCTGGGTCAGCTGTCAACAATGCGTTGGCTAAACCTAGAGGTGACCTAGTGGTTTCCCTGCAGTCAACTCCAAATCCTTGAAGGGTGAAAACCAGTGGACCACTTAAGACAACGGCTTAAGGAGTAGCTGGTTTGTTGGCACAATGGATCCGCACTCTCTGCCTTACACTCAAACTACCAGCAAGCAGAGATCTTGAAAATGGTGAAATATAGAAACACAGAGTATACCATTACCTAGTGCCTGAAATGCGTCAGATCTACCTTCCCCATGCTATATCCTATATACTCTAGATCTATTCTATATACATAAGTGAAACAAGTGTCATCTTCTCCAGGAATCTGCAGATTGAGGAGATCTATAATCCCTTTTTTTCTGATTTTTATGGAGAGCGTCTGCTGCTCGCTACCACGAAGGATAATAAACTTGCTGGGAGTTTTTAGAACAATTCACTTTCTCGCATCTCCATTGAATTTCATTATCTTTTTTATTAATAAATCTAAAGACTCTTTGTGCTATAAAAATCTTTAACCCTTTCAGCCCCCGGCAAAGTGAGAAAAACAGGAGTTAACAAAAGCCCTGGCGACCGCGTCTCTACTTTGCAACATCCGTAAAATGAATTTGTGAAAGCTTTTCTGGTGGATTTACGGCCGCGGTTTAATTAAACACACTCCGGCTTTAATGACAAACAAGTGGAGGGGAATCGGGGCGTAATTAACTCTCTTTTTGCTCTGCACAGTGGCTGAAAACGAGGCCGTAAAAACCAGGACGGCCCTTGGATCCTCTCCAAAGGTCAGCAGATGGAGGCTGCGAAAACGCGTGGAGAATTTTTTTTCTTTTTTTACAAACGTGACGACAATGAAACAATTCTACATAGCAGACAGAAATGTGGACATTGTAATAATTAATTTGCCCTGGTTGGGTCAACTCCAAGAAAATAAAAAAAGGTCCATAGTCTGAGCTTAACCTTTAAATCTTCACTAATGGAGGTTTCATAAGCATTTACAAGCAGCAGAACAACATCAAGACCTCCTGGAATTTATACCATATTTATTGTGCAAGTTAGTAGGAGAGGATTATGGGTAATATAATAATAATCATAAGATATTGTCTATTAACTAATGGACTGTATAAGAGGCTTACACCTCTGTAAAGTTACTAGTACCATATAATGCAGCATGCTTCATGTAGTGCAGCAGCGATGCACACATATACTTGTATACAAATACAAGGGTGCCTTCTAGGCATGGTAACAATATACATTGATATGCATCCTCACATCAGACACAGATGCATTTATATGTATGCTCACAACATGTGTGCGAGTCCTTATATGCATGCTTAGAACAAACATGAATGCACTCATATGCACCCTCACAACATACATGAATGCACTCATATGCACCCTCACAACATACATGAATGCACTCATATGCACCCTCACAACATACAGGAATGCACTCATATGCACCCTCACAACATACATGAATGCACTCATATGCACCCTCACAGCATACATGGGTGCCCATATCATTGCTCCCAACATACATGAATGCACTCATGTGCATTCTTACAACATATATAGGTGTGCTTACATACATACTGAAAACATACATGGATGCAATCATATGCATGCTCAGAACATACACAAATGCACTCAAATGCACCCTCACAACATACATGAATGCACTCATATGCATGCTCAGAACATATATGAATGCACTCATATGCACGCTCAGAACATACATGGGTGCCCATATGAATACTTACAACAAACATGGATGCACTCATATGCATGCTCAGAACATACACAAATGCACTCATGTGCACGTTCAGAACATACATGAATGCACTCATATGAACGCTCAGAACATACATGAATGTACTCATGTGCACGCTCAGAACATACATGAATGCACTCATGTGCACGCTCAGAACATACATGAATGCACTCATATGCACGCTCAGAACATACATGAATGCACTCATATGCACGCTCAGAACATACATGGGTGCCCATATGAATATTTACAACAGATATGGATGCACTGATATGCATGTTCACAACATAGGTGCCCTTTTATACATGTTCACAGCATATGTATGCATATGTAATATATGTATGCATGCAACCTACCTAGTTTCCCAGTATATGAATGTTGATGCTTTACATCATAGGTGGATGCACTCATATGAATGCCCAAAGTATACATGAATGCTGTTATATGTAGAATTACTACATATATGGATGCACTTACATGTATACCAAGAACATACATGGGTGTCCTTATATGCATGCTCATAGCATACATGGGAGCAGTCATATGTTCACACTTCATACCATATATGCATACTCACTACCTGGACCGACATACCCACCAGCAATATGACTTACACTCATAGTAACCCTCCATTGGATGATTGACTTGAACATTTCTCGCTCCCTCCTATAATGCATCATTCTCCGGACTCCTCCTCTATGAGGGGGACAAGTCGGACATCTTTCCCTCAGCAACTTAAACTGTGTGTCAAGGATATTCCAGCCATTAGCTGCTACAATGTAGAGACCATACTGTACAGTAATACCAGGAGGGCTTTAGATTTACAAACATTTACAAAAAGATCTCCACAGAGCCAGACAAGTGGTACAAAAAATGAACATCCAAGATGATTGGAGACCTTAATTGCAAAGACTAAGTGCGGATCTGTAATTGTTCTCCTATCTCCTGGGTATTGAGGAGACAAGTTGCAGGGCTGCTCCTGCCAATAGCATTGCTTGGGACTTTTCTTGTAATTAAGGTCACGCTTCTCGCCCTTCATCTGTTGTGTCATTAAGAGCTTCATTAAGAAATCTCTAAGAAACATCACGACAAGATTCAAGTGCGGCTTTATAAATGGAGTATAGAAGCAGAAGGAGGGAAGATGGAGCCAGGTCATTGTCTCCCTTATCCTGGCATTATCTCATACACAAGCACAGATGATTCTGCTTTTCTTCCGCTAATGATAAAGTCAATGTCAGCTCTACAGGATGCAAATGGAGACAATCCATCGAGAAAGTGAAGTGATTCTTATCTACAGTGTGACAATTTCTGCTTTACCACCTGAAGAACTGACCAATTAATCTGAGAAAATGTAATTTTAGATCGGGTGAATACACTGATAGCACTGATCCCGGACGAGCCCCCAAAGTGAAACTCACATTTAACCAACCATCTCTTAAGGTGACCGTACATATTAGATAGGTGTAGTTTGATGGTCAAAAGACAGTGGAACAATTGGTGAACGATCATTGTACTGACAAATTTTGGTTCATAATACATCAATAGCACTGATCTTGGTGAGCCCCCAAATTTTGACCCACCGTCATCTTTCAAAGTGACCATAAACGTGAGAAAGATGTAGGTTGATGGTTGGACAATTGGTGAATAATCATTGTGCTGGCCCCAGTGCTCAAACAGCACTCGGGGCGTCCCCAATGCTAAGAGAGAACTCTCTCCAGTACCAACTCCATCAGCATCCTCTTCATTCTCTTCTTCCGGCAGTGGCTTGTAACTTCTAGGCCTCGGGCCTTGGGCAGAGCAGACTGAGCATGCCCACAGGCCACGAGAAAATGGCCGCTTACAGTACTGTGCAAATGGCCATTTTCTCGTGGCCTGTGGGCATGCCCAGTTCTGATGCAGTTTTAACTGCACAGTGTGAATGTACCCTAAGAAAGATCTGTGAACTGCACATAATAAAACTTTCTAGTCTTCCTCTGCTTTAAGAATCCCGAGCAACTTCTCTTCCCCAGTAAATAAATACAATTAGATGAGCGAGGACTGAGCGGCTTCTGCTGTCAGACATCTCCCGGCCTCATAAATAAACATACGGCACATATATATCTTTTACATCCAGCTCCAGCATTGAATAATTCCATTAAGTGCCTGCCGTATGAGCATCCAGATTCAATGTAGGTCAGTGAAGACACAAGATCCGGTATTTTTGGATGCAATTACTCTTGGAGAACTGCGGAATATTTGTTGGATTTGCAGCATGCATGATTAAGTGTGGAGCGGGCGATGGGGCGAGCTCTGGTCCCTGACTCCTCAGACTGTTTATAATATGTTAGACCTGTGCACCAACAGGTATAATCAGAGTAGAGAACAGTATAGAGGCTCCTGCAGGATCCTTACTGTGCTGCCCCAGGCAAAGGGCCATAGGTGATTCAGTACAAAATCTGCATGTATTCTGTATCTCTGTGTGAACTTGTGTCTAGGTGAGTATGGATAAAGGAGTCCTTAGATTTGCTTAATCACTGTATAATAAAAAGTTCAGCAATTTTATAAAGTTTTCTGATTATTTTCTATCTCTACTGAAGACCACGGTTTGCGGTCAGTGGATGGAAAAATCTAGAAGATAAAATAAAACTCATACTGACCTAACCTTGCTTGCACAGGACTGTCTTTGGCAGGACTGGTCTAAGGGTGTGTGCACATGGTGCAGTCAAAACTGTACTGGGAAAAAAAAAAAACACGAAGCGTCAAAGATTAATTAAAAAAAAACTGCACAACCAATGCAGGCAGGCATGCAGGTTTTTTTTCTGATGCAGCTTTAACTGCACAAAACTGTCCTACATGCATGCATACACCATTCTTTAATTGTCCCTCGCCACACTCATTCTGGCACAATTGGAAATTTTTCTCTAGCCCCCACCATTTCTGAGCAATGAGTGCTTGATATGGAAACTAGACTCCCTAATGTCCAGTGGGTGGTGTCAGGCATGACTCAAAGCTCTGACACTGTGATTGGTGCTCTGAGTGACGCCTCTTTGCCTGCTCCTGCCTGACACCACCCACTTGACATTAGGGAGTTTAGTTTACATATCAAGCATCAAAGTTAACAGCGCTGATTACTCAGGAACGGTAGGGGCTAGAGAAAAAATTGCACCAAAATCAGACAGGAGGGAGAACCAATGAAGGATGGAAAGAGATGGAGTTGGTGGAGGAGGTAAAGGTCCTCTTCAAAGAGGTAAGTGAGGAACAGAATCAGGAATGAGGGGAATTTTTGACACAAGAAAGGCCCATTATCACACATCTACACCAAACAAATGTCATCGATGCGTTGATAAATCCCCGAGATGTCTATTAAAAAGTTGCAGAACTTTCCATTGTTAAGTATTTTGCTATGAGTTGAAGTTTAGAATTTCTTCTGTGAATCCTTCCGAGTCATCGAGGAGATGGATTCACTTTCCACTACTCGTTGGTTTATTTCCACACTTGCCAGGCTCCAATTAGCCAGTTGTGTGTCCTAAAGACAAGGTTGCCGCAGAGAATAACAAATTTAGCTTTTCGCCCGAGGCAGTCCTGAGACTGGAGCAGCAGATGTCAGGTCCCGAAAACCACTCAGTGCAAAGAGAGTGACAGCTCCTCTGGAGCGCCGGTGTGCTGGGGACCGAGCTCCGGAGCGGATCATGAGGACCCCAGACAGTGACACCGCTGCGTGCTTATCTAGACTCCAACCCGGGTAATTGGCACAGCCGTCACTTTTATGTATCCAAAGTAAAAATCGCAATGTATGAGATGGCGGGAGGTCGGCTAACAAGAAAGCGCAAACATACAAGGAAAACATTTTGTATAGTGATAGGATTTAAAATAATTAAAAGGCGAAAGTTCCTCTAAAATAAAAAGAAACCTACAATTTATATACAAATCTGAGAATGGAGGATATCCAATATGGAGGCCACTACAGCTCCCAGCTTTTCTAATGTCCTGAAAGGCATCTACGCGGCACATGATAGGTGGGGGTTCTGGTACGGATTCTCCATCGGGGCCCAGAATGATCCCCAAAAAGTTGCTAATCTACCCCAGAGCAGGACAGGTCCACGCCGGAAGCTAGTGACAGCGGGATCCCTCCCTCCATAGTGATATTATGTATCTCCATGTCATTTCCAGCCCCCGGGACCCATTGATCCCAGATTAAAGGAATTTTTACGGTAGATCTGATACTTGTCGCCGATCGTTACCCCGCGAGGCCCCCTACCCCATCTCAAATAATAAAGTAGTAGCCAGAGCAGGAGTTGTGATCAAAATCTCCGGGCATCTGATCATATATCTCGGGTGGTATTATCTCCTGTAGGATGACACAATATATTTTAATTCGGCGTGGCAGAAGACGTTCATCGGAGAGAGGAACCTTCACTCTCCTATTATCGCAGCGCCATAAAGCAGCTAAATAAAGATCACTGACTGGAGAGACGGGGCCGGGTATATCCTACAATAAAACACAACATTACAATGATAAACTCACTCCCCCTTATCTCTCCACGAGACGCCGCGCGTTTCATTCCTGCACTTCTACCGGTTGTCAGGCAGAGAATTATTGCCTTTTATTTATTTATTTGCAGAGAGTACAGGAATATTGTGTCCACTTGGGACTATAAGCAGGTTATCATGGAAATGGAAATGCTGCACTGAAGGATAAGAGGAGATAGAACAACGGATTGAGAGGAAAAAAACGCCGCGCCGCGCAGATATTAAAAACCTGTCCTGCCTGGTTATCACCTGGAGATAAAGTTGTATAGTCTTTAATTTGATGAATTGCATGCTCGCTGTAATCCACAGAGCCCTGCAAAGAAACTAAACTAGGTTTTGTATTGCGGGATACAAGGTACGGTTACAAGGGCGCCAGTGATTTTTGGCTGGTTGTGAAGGGATAGGATAGAGGACGGGTCTTAAAGGGCGACTCCGCTTGTGACTGATATTAATGGAAATGATGCATTAAAAAACTTAGATCTGGACTGACTTTTACATAGTTGTGATGCTGCCCCTGTCATGTCTCTATACGGAGCACAGGTGTCATGTTCTATGTCCAGTGGGAGGAGCTTATTCTTCCTGTGCTCACTCCTGCCCTCTGCTGTGTACACATAGAAGTAACAAATAGGGTACCTGGCAGAGCAGGGCTGTGGGGCCCTACAAGTAAGGGGAAAGATTATTTCCCTTGGACACAAGATGGATGGGGCAGCATGGATACCCTGCTAAGTACAATGTCTCCTATCTTCTGGATTTCATTACTGCATTAACCATCCATGTATAGTGACATCAATTGCGATTAATACCTGCATGTCACACAATTCTATATTTTATTAACTGAGCTGTGACATCACACTGTACATGGTGACCTTCTTATCTACATAGCTAAAAAAAGATGTCATAGTGTACTGTGTGTATTATCCCTGTACTGTGACATCACTGTGTGTATTATCCTGTACTGTGACATCACTGTGTGTATTATCTCTGTACTGTGACATCACTGTGTGTATTATCCTGTACTGTGACATCACTGTGTGCATTATCCTGTACTGTGACATCACTGTGTGTATTATCTCTGTACTGTGACATCACTGTGTGTATTATCCTGTACTGTGACATCACTGTGTGTATTATCCTGTACTGTGACATCACTGTGTGCATTATCCTGTACTGTGACATCACTGTGTGTATTATCTCTGTACTGTGACATCACTGTGTGTATTATCCTGTACTGTGACATCACTGTGTGTATTATCCTGTACTGTGACATCACTGTGTGTATTATCCTGTACTGTGACATCACTGTGTGTATTATCCTGTACTGTGACATCACTATGTGTATTATCCTGTACTGTGACATCACTGTGTGTATTATCTCTGTACTGTGACATCACTGTGTGTATTATCCTGTACTGTGACATCACTGTGTGTATTATCTCTGTACTGTGACATCACTGTGTGTATTATCTCTGTACTGTGACATCACTGTGTGTATTATCCCTGTACTATGACATCACTGTGTGCATTATCCTGTACTGTGACATCACTGTGTGTATTATCCCTGTACTATGACATCACTGTGTGTATTATCCTGTAATGTGACATCACTGTGTGTATTATCTCTGTACTATGACATCACTGTGTGTATTATCCTGTACTGTGACATCACTGTGTGTATTATCTCTGTACTGTGACATCACTGTGTGTATTATCCTGTACTGTGACATCACTGTGTGTATTATCTCTGTACTGTGACATCACTGTGTGTATTATCCTGTACTGTGACATCACTGTGTGTATTATCTCTGTACTGTGACATCACTGTGTGTATTATCCTGTACTGTGACATCACTGTGTGTATTATCCTGTACTGTGACATCACTGTGTGTACATACCTCCCAACCGTCCCGATTTCCGCGGGACAGTCACGATTTGGGTGACATGTCCCGCGGTCCCGGTTGGAGGGAGGTATGTCCCGATTTCAACTCAGATCTGCGTCCAGAGGACGCAGATCTGAGTTGAACACATATGCGGCTGAAGGAAGGAGCTGACACAGGTCAGCTCCTCGCTTCGCCGCTGCCGCCTTTCTCAATGACACATGCGGCTGAAGCTGCTCGCGTGCTCGCTTCGCCGCTGCGTCTCTCTCTCGCTGACACATGCGGCTGAAGCGAGGAGCTGACCTGTGTCAGCTCCTCGCTTCGCTGCTGCCGCCGGCTCCTGGCTTGTAGACGCGATGTACAAGCCAGGAGCCGGCGGCAGCAGCGAAGCGAGGAGCTGACACAGGTCAGCTCCTCGCTTCAGCCGCATGTGTCAGCGAGAGAGAGACGCAGCGGCGAAGCGAGCACGCGAGCAGCTTCAGCCGCATGTGTCAGGGAGAGAGGCGGGCAGCGGCGAAGCGAGGAGCTGACCTGTGTCAGCTCCTTCCTTCAGCCGCATGTGTCAGTGAGAGAGGCGGCGAGGGAGCGGAGGAGAAGGTAAGTTTAATGTGGAGGTGGAACGTGAATCTGGGGGCAGATGAAGGAGAGGACGGCATGACACTGGGGGCAGAGATGGAGAGGACATGAATCTGGGGGCAGAGATGGGGGGACATGAATCTGGGGACAGAGATGGAGAGGACATGAATCTGGGGGCAGAGATGGAGGGACAGGAATCTGGGGGCAGAGATGTGGGGACATGAATCTGGGGGCAGAGATGGAGGGACAGGAATCTGGGGGCAGAGATGGAGGGACAGGAATCTGGGGGCAGAGATGTGGGGACATGAATCTGGGAGCAGATATGGAGGGACATGAATCTGGGGGAAGAGATGGGGGACAGGAATCTGGGGGCAGAGATGGAGAGGACATGAATCTGGGGGCAGAGATGTGGGACATGAATCTGGGGGCAGAGATGGAGAGGACATGAATCTGGGGGCAGAGATGGAGAGGACATGAATCTGGGGGGCAGAGATGGAGAGTACATGAATCTGGGGGCAGAGATGGGGGGACATGAATCTGGGGGCAGAGATGGAGAGGACATGAATCTGGGGGCAGAGATGGAGAGGACATGAATCTGGGGGGCAGAGATGGAGAGTACATGAATCTGGGGACAGAGATGGAGAGGACATGAATCTGGGGGCAGAGATGGAGAGGACATGAATCTGGGGGCAGAGATGGAGGGACAGGAATCTGGGGGCAGAGATGTGGGGACATGAATCTGGGGGCAGAGATGGAGGGACAGGAATCTGGGGGCAGAGATGGAGAGGACATGAATCTGGGGGCAGAGATGTGGGACATGAATCTGGGGGCAGAGATGGGGGACATGAATTTGGGGACAGAGATGGAGAGGACATGAATCTGGGGGCAGAGATGTGGGACATGAATCTGGGGGCAGAGATGGGGGACATGAATTTGGGGACAGAGATGTGGGGACATGAATCTGGGGGCAGAGATGGAGAGGACATGAATCTGGGGGCAGAGATGGAGAGGACATGAATCTGGGGGCAGAGATGGAGAGTACATGAATCTGGGGGCAGAGATGGGGGGACATGAATCTGGGGACAGAGATGGAGAGGACATGAATCTGGGGGCAGAGATGGAGAGGACATGAATCTGGGGGCAGAGATGGAGGGACAGGAATCTGGGGGCAGAGATGTGGGGACAGGAATCTGGGGGCAGAGATGGAGGGACAGGAATCTGGGGGCAGAGATGGAGAGGACATGAATCTGGGGGCAGAGATGTGGGACATGAATCTGGGGGCAGAGATGGGGGACATGAATCTGGGGGCAGAGATGGAGAGGACATGAATCTGGGGGCAGAGATGTGGGACATGAATCTGGGGGCAGAGATGGGGGACATGAATTTGGGGACAGAGATGTGGGACATGAATCTGGGGGCAGAGATGGGGGACATGAATCTGGGGGCAGAGATGGAGAGGACATGAATCTGGGGGCAGAGATGTGGGACATGAATCTGGGGGCAGAGATGGGGGACATGAATCTGGGGGCAGAGATGGAGAGGACATGAATCTGGGGGCAGAGATGGGGGGACATGAATCTGGGGACAAAGATGGAGAGGACATGAATCTGGGGGCAGAGATGGAGAGGACATGAATCTGGGGGCAGAGATGGAGGGACAGGAATCTGGGGGCAGAGATGTGGGGACATGAATCTGGGGGCAGAGATGGAGGGACAGGAATCTGGGGGCAGAGATGGAGGGACAGGAATCTGGGGGCAGAGATGTGGGGACATGAATCTGGGGGCAGATATGGAGGGACATGAATCTGGGGGCAGAGATGGGGGACATGAATCTGGGGGCAGAGATGGAGAGGACATGAATCTGGGGGCAGAGATGTGGGACATGAATCTGGGGGCAGAGATGGGGGACATGAATCTGGGAACAGAGATGTGGGGACATGAATCTGGGGGCAGAGATGGAGAGGACATGAATCTGGGGGCAGAGATGGAGAGGACATGAATCTGGGGACAGAGATGGAGAGGACATGAATCTGGGGGCAGAGATGGAGAGGACATGAATCTGGGGGCAGAGATGGGGGGACATGAATCTGGGGGCAGAGATGGAGAGGACATGAATCTGGGGGCAGAGATGGGGGGACATGAATCTGGGGGCAGAGATGGAAGAGGGACATGAAACTGGGGGCAGATGAAGGGTGTATATGAAACTGGGGGAGAGATAGAGGGGGGACATATAATTTACGGGTGACTGTAGGAGGATTATACTGTGTGCGGGCACATGAAAAATTAACGAGTGGGTGGAGTCAACACAAAAGTGGGCGGGGCTAAATTTGCCGCAGCGCGCTACGCGCGACGCACATTTTGACCCTCTTTCGGTTCTTCAAAAGTTGGGAGGTATGTGTGTATTATCTCTGTACTGTGACATCACTGTGTGTATTATCCTGAACTGTGACATCACTGTGTGTATTATCTCTGTACTGTGACATCACTGTGTGTATTATCCTGTACTGTGACATCACTGTGTGTATTATCTCTGTACTGTGACATCACTGTGTGTATTATCCTGTACTGTGACATCACTGTGTGTATTATCTCTGTACTGTGACATCACTGTGTGTATTATCTCTGTACTGTGACATCACTGTGTGTATTATCCTGTACTGTGACATCACTGTGTGTATTATCCCTGTACTGTGACATCACTGTGTGTATTATCCTGTACTGTGACATCACTGTGTGTATTATCTCTGTACTGTGACATCACTGTGTGTATTATCCTGTACTGTGACATCACTGTGTGTATTATCTCTGTACTGTGACATCACTGTGTGTATTATCCTGTACTGTGACATCACTGTGTGTATTATCCTGTACTGTGGCATCACTGTGTCAATTATCCTGTACTGTGACATCACTGTGTGTATTATCCTGTACTGTGACATCACTGTGTATATTATCTCTGTACTGTGACATCACTGTGTGTATTATCCTGTACTGTGACATCACTGTGTGTATTATCCTGTACTGTGACATCACTGTGTGTATTATTCTGTACTGTGACATCACTGTGTGTATTATCCCTGTACTGTGACATCACTGTGTGTATTATCCTGTACTGTGACATCACTGTGTGTATTATCCTGTACTGTGACATCACTGTGTGTATTATCCTGTACTGTGACATCACTGTGTGTATTATCCTGTACTGTGACATCACTGTGTGTATTATCCTGTACTGTGACATCACTGTGTGTATTATCCTGTACTGTGACATCACTGTGTGTATTATCCTGTACTGTGACATGGTGATATCCGGGCATGTGCTATGAGTGTTGGGTACCAGTGTCCTGTCCTAAATCTTTGCCCTGGGTAAAGGAAAGCCTAGTTACAGCTCTTCATCATAGACTTCTATAGTTCCTACTTTACAGATCCTTACAACTTGGAGTCTGTAAATGTATGAGGCCCTAAAAATTGTATGTGCTTAAAAATATAATATAGATAAAATGTAGAATAAAAATCTTGCTTTAAAAAATGACTATCCTCCTAAAAGATAAAATAAAATAAATAAATCTAAAATCTGTCATTTTCTTGCAAACAAAATGTTCCCATCCTCAGTAGTCATTATGTGTGACCTGCCTGCACTTGTGTCCATGTTACTAAGCCTCAAATGTTTCTCAGTCTCCAAGGAAATATTGGAAGCAGAAAACAAAATTGAGCAAACTTTATAATAATTCTCTACATTACAATAATAATAATACTTGTGAGATTGTTGGAATAGAAAGAATCCTGCAGGTTCTTAAGGAGGATATCCCATAAATACACTTATTCCTATCACCATGGGACACTTACAGGAATTTATGGGTAATTCTGATCCCAGCAGTCAGAACATCAGTGATTAGACATTTATCTCCTGACTTGTGGATACTTGTGTGCAGTGGATAAATCCCTTTAACTTAAAGGCATAAGAGGGAATGTGCAAGATCCCTCTAATAAAGTAGAGTGAAGCATAATCATATACTATTATACTGCTCCTATGTACAAGAATATAACTACTATAATACTACTCCTATGTACAATAATATAACTACTATAATACTGCTCCTATGTACAAGAATATAACTACTATAATACTACTCCTATGTACAAGAATATAACTACTATAATACTACTCCTATGTACAAGAATATAACTACTATAATACTACTCCTATGTACAAGAATATAACTACTATAATACTACCTCCTATGTACAAGAATATAACTACTATAATACTACTCCTATGTACAAGAATATAACTACTATAATACTGCTCCTATGTACAAGAATATAACTACTATAATACTACTCCCATGTACAAGAATATAACTACTATAATACTACTCCTATGTACAAGAATATAACTACTATAATACTGCCTCCTATGTACAAGAATATAACTACTATAATACTACCTCCTATGTACAAGAATATAACTACTATAATACTACTCCTATGTACAAGAATATAACTACTATAATACTGCTCCTATGTACAAGAATATAACTACTATAATACTACTCCCATGTACAAGAATATAACTACTATAATACTACTCCTATGTACAAGAATATAACTACTATAATACTGCCTCCTATGTACAAGAATATAACTACTATAATACTACTCCTATGTACAAGAATATACTACTATAATACTACTCCTATGTAAAAGAATATAACTACTATAATACTACTCCTATGTACAAGAATATAACTACTATAATACTACCTCCTATGTACAAGAATATAACTACTATAATACTACCTCCTATGTACAAGAATATAACTACTATAATACTACTCCTATGTACAAGAATATAACTACTATAATACTACTCCTATGTACAAGAATATAACTACTATAATACTGCTCCTATGTACAAGAATATAACTACTATAATACTACTCCTATGTACAAGAATATAACTACTATAATACTACTCCTATGTACAAGAATATAACTACTATAATACTACTGCTATGTACAAGAATATAACTACTATAATACAACTCCTATAAACAAAAATATAACTACTATAATACTACCTCCTATGTACAAGAATATAACTACTATAATACTACTCCTATGTACAAGAATATAACTACTATAATACTACTCCTATGTACAAGAATATAACTACTATAATACTACTCCTATGTACAAGAATATAACTACTATAATACTACTCCTATGTACAAGAATATAACTACTATAATACTGCTCCTATGTACAAGAATATAACTACTATAATACTACTCCTATGTACAAGAATATAACTACTATAATACTACTCCTATGTACAAGAATATAACTACTATAATACTACTCCTATGTACAAGAATATAACTACTATAATACTGCCCCCTGTGTACAAGAATATAACTACTATAATACTAAATCTTCCATATATATCTAACATCTCAGAGTAATAATGTGATTGTCGGTATGTTTATACGTATATGCTTTTGGGGTGCAGCTGTAGCAGTTGTTACCAGGCCCCACAACACATACTATTGTAAATGACAAAAGGTAAGTCACAACCTCCTTCCAGGTTTTTCTCTGCTCTCTGGGATCTTCACTTTTCGCCTCTGCACATTATTATGATATTTTTGAGTTTCTTCTTAGTTTTTTACTCCATATATTGTGTATTATTTTGCAGGCCTCCATATCTGCATATAATACAGCCTTAGTCCTGGGAGGTTTGTGTCGCCTGCTGGTTGGGTGCCGCCATCCCTGATACCACAGCACCACCTACGGCTGGCACCCTCTCCAGGTGACCTAGATTCCGGTTACAATGGAGCAGTGTTGTGTTTCCCTGGGCCGGCAGATCTCTATCTAATTAAGAAGTCTCAGGTTTTCTGTGTAGAGATTGTGATCTAATGCAGGCTATTGTGCTTCTTCACGACAGTCTCTATCTGATCGGAACGCACCCACTACCAAATATTCCCTCTGCCGGCCCCTGAAAGCGATTGTGTTTCCAAATGATAAAGCTGTCTTTTATCCCGTCCAACCCTTTCTTTGCCAGATGGGTTTTGTAATACCTGTATCTGCGGACACAACAGCGGGGGAATGAATGGTAAAGAGGAATTTTAAAAGCAGTGGGATGGGCTCAAGTCGCAAAAATCCAATAATGTATAAAAAACACTCAAGTCCAAAAAATTAACAAAATGTATAAAACACAAAAGCTTAAAAATTTGCAAAATTCAGTCGCTGACCTGATTCTTGTTTTGTTATGTTCTTATCAAGCTTGGCATCCGGATCTGGAAGGTTTACCTTTTTGTAGGGAACCCAGAACCAAAGTGAGGTCTCTGGGCCTGACATATGGTGATACCCATTAGGGCTAGATTGATGTAGGTTCAACTACCAGTTACCACAATAGTCAGGGTTGGTTCACGGCTGCGTTGGTATTCTGTCCAGTTAGAGTCCGCATGGAGGCCCCCCGAACGGACTACAAAACGCATTTGCAAGCGGTGTGCAGTGAAAGACCTAGCTGGTGATCATTGAGGACGGGGAGGCAAAAACAAAAAAACTACCCATTAGTTGGAAGTAATTCAGTTTGTGAGTCTTGGTCGGCCGGGCCGCAGTTTTGTCACTTTTGTGAGTCTTGGTCGGCCGGACCGCGGTTTTGTTACTTTTGTGAGTCTTGGTTGGCCAGGCCACGGTTTTGTTACTTTTTTTGAGTCTTGGTCGGCCGGGCTGCGGTTTTGTTACTTCTGTGAGTCTTGGTCGGCCGGGCTGCGGTTTTGTTACTTCTGTGAGTCTTGGTCGGCCGGGCTGCGGTTTTGTTACTTCTGTGAGTCTTGGTCGGCCGGGCTGCGGTTTTGTTACTTCTGTGAGTCTTGGTCGGCTGGGCTGCGGTTTTGTACTTTTGTGAGTCTTGGTCGGCCAGGCCGCGGTTTTGTTACGTCTGCTTTAGGTAGCCCTGGCGTTCCTTTGTTTGGATACCTTGAGTAAACAAGCAGAAGACAGAGGAGCGGCAGATAGCAGGTGCTGAGATAAAATTGCTCAATCCCATGTGATGCGCGGCCCTAATAACATTGTAACGGCTCCGTGCGCGGTCTATAATTATTCACAAATATGACACGCGGCGCACAACACGTACAATTATGAAAGAGCGAGATGTGAGAACATAATTGTCTTAAGTGTGTGACAAACCTTTAATTTCAGAGTGAGCCCTCCGTTATTTCTTCCCCTGTCTGAGGCCCGTGATGGGACACCTTGCATATTATATTTTAATTGGTGCCTTTTTATCTGAATGTGTTTGACTGTTGATGGGCCCCCCGCCGAGGATGCGGAGCAAAGAGCGCGTCTCGCAAATTAGTATTTACGTATCATAAATACATCTCCCTTCTGAATCAGTCACACGAAGAGTTAAAAACATATATAAATCCCCAGCGATCATCTGTAAAGTCTTCAGTTCCGCAGCAGCGCCACCACAGGCGGACTGAATCATTACACTGTTTCCATTGAAATCAATAGATTATACTAGTCGTAAGGGGACACGTCGGGTCCTCCAGGGCGAGAGACACTCTTTGTATCCACTCTGGCCTTGATGGCAGGATTTTGCCCTCCCCCGTGGTTAGGTCACCAGGTACTGAAACAAAGTAGTTACAAATTTACTCAACTTCTAATGTAGATTATAGCCGCAGAGTTTGGTCAATGGCGGAGTTCCCCTTTAACAATGCCAACATGGGGCGTGATGAGGACTAGAAAGCGATTTTTTCCCACTAAGATATGTTTATTACATGAAGAGAAGATCATAAGAACCACATAAGCAAAATATATCATTAACAAAATATCCCGGCAAAGGCAAATAAATGTCACCGGCGGGAAAAAATGGAGGCGTCTCTATCCATTAATTGTATAGAAGGAGACGATCTCCCCTAATGAGAGACGGGCCGGCGGGTCAATGACTGGAGGGGAGAGATATTTAAGTACCTGAATTATATTTCATGGCGGAGACCGGAACGTCTTGACCAGGACGTTAACCCCTGTGGTCCTTACGAGGCCGGTAATGAATGGCGCGTCTTGTAATGTATGGATATAGAGCACTTACAGTTATGGGAGATTATTCTGACACATTATAGCGTAATTGTTCACTTCTCTGACAACCTCAGTAATTACAGAGTATATTTATTATTTTACGAGTCTCTCATGCATATGCTGGCCTCATTTGCATATTACAAATGAATTGATATCTTTTGTTTGCATATTGTGCTGTTGATTTAGCACCCCACTGAATGTACACAGACTGAGCGCAGGAATCTTCATCTGTCATAGCAAAATGGAGGACGTGTGACTGCGACTACAGCGCCAGGCTCGCGTCATGGTTCTTCTTCAGTACGTGCTATTGCTTCCTGGTATCAGCCACTGTAGTGTCCCGGACTGAGATCAATGACTGGCAGTGCGGAACACCCCCTCCCCCATGATCATTGCTTTACACTGCCGCATATCTCCAGTCATATCAGCATTACCATTAGAGGGAATATTACTCAAGGAAGTTTCCTTTTTTAAATATTTTTTTAAATTTTTCCATGTCACTATTATTTTAATAAAAATATATAATTTTTTTAATCCAGCAATTTCAACTCTGACCTCTAAGCCTAAAATAAACTGCCAATTCTTTAAGGGTTTCCTTTGCAACAGTGTCCGTCTTCTCTGCGGCTATGGCATTCTATTCATACACCAGGAAGATCAGAATGAAGAGAGTCTTGCCTGAGCTTCTCCATGGTTTTCTTTACAGCATGTAGTGATCTGCTTTACAGTACTCTAATGTTCATAGGCAGCAATAGTCAGGAGCTGAACTATTGGGGTCAATGGGAAAGTATTCTAGACTTGCTTTGTGTAGAAAGGGGGAGGAGATAAACCGTCACATCATCTATCATCACTAGTGGATGCAATGTTGGCTCAGAGGTGTTATCTTCTATTGTAATGATGTCTGTGATTGAGGTGACTGCTGTAAAGAAAACCTCTATAGAATTACGAAGTGTATGTGTCAGCCTATTATTAGGCCTAGTGGCCAGAGTGAAAATTACAGGAAATGATATTTTTGTGACGAATGGAAAATTAGGAATAAAAACTTACTTAGAAACTAGGCCATATCCCTTTCAATACGACGTAATTCTTGGCTCCCGTGCAGTTAATGGATCAGATGGGAACATGTTCTCTACGAGAAGTAAATTTTTTTACCTTTGTTCTTTACAATTTATTGTTTTTAAGTGTTTTCCATGAAAACGCATAAATAATTCTATAATATATTGTATCTGGAGTCTCATATATTTCTAAGGCTTCCAGCTCGTATTCGCGCTCGCCGGTTTTAATTTGCGTGTATGATATTTCAAAATGTCAATTCTTCTTATTGAGCAGCTGATTTGCATTCATGTAATATCAAAAGATTTGAGGAAAAAAAACCCTCTTCGCACACTTTAGCCTTAAAAGGGACTGAACCCTGTAATTATCATCACCGCTCATTACACTGGTATTTAAGCTTGCAGCGTTCAGTCGTCGGCGTGTCCATTGTGTCCCTGAAGGTTGGGAGACAGAATGATGGGCGAATTTGGCGGGGGCACACAACGCCACCACTGAAAGGATAATTCCATAAAAATGGCCCATGTCAGCCAGGCTGCACTGATAATGGGCAGATCCTAATATGGTACCAAAGTGATCATCTTTATACTGAGAGACACCTGGAGGTAAGTGTCCAATTATCCTACAGTGCCACCGCAGGTGAAAAGAAGCATTACACCATGTCCATTCATGTCAAGTGTAATACAGGACAAGAGAGAAAAAGACCCATACAGTATACTCCAACTAGTCAAGGAATAAGTATCCTGAAAAGAAAACCTAAACCTAATAACACCCTAATAGAACAGAATTCCCTAATACAATACAGTCAATATTTCTGAAATAATGAATTCAGACACATGTCTACTGTTCACACCAGGTTACACTTTATATATAGAGTAAATCAATATAATACTGGAAGGTGGATCAGTGTGGAAATACATTACTACTGATCCTGAGTTACATCCTGTATTATACTCCAGAGCTGCGCTCACTATTCTGCTGGTACACTGTGTACATACATTACATTACTTATCCTGTATTATACTCCAGAGCTGCACTCACTATTCTGCTGGTACAGTCACTGTGTAGATACATTACATTACTTATCCTGTATTATACTCCAGAGCTGCGCTCACTATTCTGCTGGTGCAGTCACTGTGTACATACATTACATTACTTATCCTGTATTATACTGCAGAGCTGCGCTCACTATTCTGCCGGTGCAGTCACTGTGTACATACATTACATTACTTATCCTGTAGTATACTCCAGAGCTGTGCTCACTATTCTGCTGGTACAGTCACTGTGTACATACATTACATTACTTATCCTGTATTATACTCCAGAGCTGCGCTCACTATTCTGCTGGTACAGTCACTGTGTACATACATTACATTACTTATCCTGTATTATACTCCAAAGCTGCGCTCACTATTCTGCTGGTACAGTCACTGCGTACATACATTACTTATCCTGTATTATACTCCAGAGCTGCGCTCACTATTCTGCTGGTACAGTCACTGCGTACATACATTACTTATCCTGTATTATACTCCAGAGCTGCGCTCACTATTCTGCTGGTACAGTCACTGTGTACATACATTACATTACTTATCCTGTATTATACTCCAGAGCTGCGCTCACTATTCTGCTGCCAGTAATACCCATATTCCCCTCCTTGAGCTTACAGTCACTGCAGGCCATGATGGTTTCTCTTAGACCTTCCTCATGTAGAATTATTTCATCATTTCTGGCTCAGTTATCACATGATAATTTCAGGATCTAAGCTGAGATAATCCTGGCAGATCTTCAGCCTGTGTATATGACACGTGTGGGGTCATTAGCGTTTGCTGGCGCCGGTGCCCGCCCGGATCTGTCACTTTGCTGCCTTTATTTTGCAGTGTGATGAAGGATATAATGTGTTTTTTAAGGTTTAATTACTGGAATCTTCGGCCGTTCATTCATCGACTCTCGTCTCCGTGTCAGATAACTTCTAAAGCTGCAAAAATCATCACAATCCATTAAATGCAATTGTGTGTGCCAGGGCGACTGCTGAGCTTGCAGTGTACCTTGTAACTAAGCCGGCCCATTACTGCAGCCTGGATGTAATGCGAGTCTGGAGGCTCCTGCGGAGAGACAAGAAAAGGGGCCGGGGCCGACCTCCCCGCTAGGTCCTATTTATACATGGCGTCCATTGTTGTGCACTTACCCCAAATACCCCCAGCTTTACCCCCATTACAAATGCTCCTCCAGTTTACTGTTATCCCAAATGCCCTAATGGATTGTTCTTGACAGTAACCTTAGTCATTTTTGCTTCATCCAAAATCCCTCCCATTTTGCTTTGTCACCAAATACCCCAAATGCCCCTTTTCTCATTCTTCTCACAAATGTCCTTCTGTCTGATCTTCGTTCACATGACCAGGGCCGGCTCCAGGTTTATATGGGCCCTTGGGCGACAGAGCCTCATTGGCCCCCTCATGGAGGAGGCAGGAGTCGGGACACTGCACGCCGCTGCGGCCGGATGAAGCAAGTAACGTCATGCAGGAACGCAGTGTCACCTACGCCATACCTCCCAACTTTTGAAGAGTAGAAAGAGGAACAAAATGTGCGTCGCTGTGCGCGCCGGGGCAAATTTAGCTCTGCCTACTTTTATGTTGACTCCGCCCATTCTCATCCATTTTTCATGTGCTCCCACATAGTATAATCCTCCTACAGTCACCCATAAATTATATGTTCCCCCTCTATCTCTCCCCCAGTTTCATATACACCCTTCATCTGCCCCTAGTTTCATGTCCCCCCTCCATCTCTGTCCCCAGTTTCATGCCGTTCTCCCCCCCTTCATCTGCCCCAGTGTCATGCCGTTCACCCCCCCTTCATCTGCCCCAGTGTCATGCTGTTCTCCCCCCCTTCATCTACTCCAGTGTCATGCCGTTCTCCCCCCCTTCATCTGCCCCAGTGTCATGCCGTTCTCCCCCCCTTCATCTGCCCCAGTGTCATGCCGTTTTCCCCCCCTTCATCTGCCCCAGTGTCATGCCGTTCTACCCCCCTCATTTGTCCCGAGTTTCATGGGCCCCCTTCATTATGTTTCACCTTAATGTTTCACACAAAACAAACACACTCACCTTCCAACGCTCCCCTGCCGCTCTCACTCCACTCACATAGTTGTAGGCCCAATGTGACGTCATCACATAGCGGTAAAGGCTGGAGCGCAGCGGTAAGGCAGGAGCTGAGCGGTGACAGCTCCTGCTTTAATTGTAATGTATACAGCTGCTGACGCCAGCCAGGCATCAGCAAAGAATGCTGCACCTGCGTTCTGTGCTGGGGCAGGCAAGTGCCGAGGGCTCCAGAGGCTCTGTGGGCCCCGACACTTGCCCAACTATGCCGTGTGCTGACGCCGGCCCTGTACATGACAACCCCCCTCACTGGTATCACTTTTATCTAACATGCAACCCCATTTTGCTCTTAACACACATAATTTCTTCCCCAAATTCCCCTGTGTTTTACTCTTCCCTCATAGTACCCTCCATCCCACCCTTATTATACATACCCCTGTGGTTTGCTCTTAACAGCAATTTCCCCAAATTCATCTTTGATCTCGGATACCCCCATTTTGTTCCTATCCCAGCCTTCCCCTCCGGTTCAGTTGTCCTCCTTGTTTTACTCTTAAATCCTTTGCCCCTCTGTTTCACTATTACCCCGAATGTCCTTCGGTCTCAATCTGGTCTGATCTTAGACCAAGTGCCCCCATGTTTCAGTCTTATATAAAATGCCCCCTCCCCTGGGGTTGAGCCAAATTTGAGATTTCAGGATTGTTTTTAAAATCTGATTTTCAATCATTTTCCAGCCGATCATGAAATTTGCTCAAACGCTGATCAGGATCCGATCTTTCCCAATCGCTCAACCCTATTCATGATATATACAGGAATAGGGTTGAGTTGATCTTAAGATAACCTCTGACCTCGATCCCACCAGAAAAGATCGGGATCAGAATTCCGATCGCAATTGTGAAATTTGCTCGATTGGAATCTGATCTTTTCCAATCCCGATCGCTCAACCCTACCCTCCTCATATTGCAATTACCCCAATTTCCCTGCCCTTCATTTTTCCACAAATGCCTTCTTTCACTTACCCCAAATACCCCTAGGGATTGTTACCATTTTTCTTTCAATTTAATCCCAAATACCCCCCATTTTCTACCAACCCAAAATTCACCTCAGTTTCATTCTTACATAAAATGACAGGAACAGCGCCCCCATAATGACAGGAACAGCGCCCCCATAATGATAGGAACAGCACCCCTATAATAGTGCCAAATGTGCCCCCATAATAAGAGAAATCGCGCCCCCATAATGATAACCACCATACAAGAATCAACAAAAGTTGCCCTTCAGCAGAAGTGAAAGGGATCAGGGAGGTCGCTGGGCGCGGGCCGCAGTTACAGATAATGGCGTCTCCGTCTTACAAATAACACTTTCTGCAACTTTTTCTTAGTAAATTGCCTGTGAAGGATCCGTCAGGCACTTGGAGTAAAATGGCCTCTTATCATTAATTATCACAGACGAAGCTCTTAAAGCACAAACTGCGGCGTATCGATCACCGTCCTAATAGACAGCCGCAGGAACATTTCCACTGACACCGGCGGGCGGCAGGTTCTGGTCACTTCCACCTCAGGTTACTCTGAACCCTCCACACAATATTGTTTTTCACACAGCGAGAAGTGTAACAGAAGGTTTAACAAACTGCGGCGTTATCTCACCAATCAGAATGCGGCTTACACAGGTGATCTGACCAATGAGAATGCGGCTTACACAGGTGATTTGACCAATGAGAATGTGTCTCACTGAGGTGATCTGACCAATGAGAATGTGGCTCACAAAGATGATTTGACCAATGAGTATGCAGCTTATACAGGTATTCTGACCAATGAGAATGCAGCTCACACAGGTGATCTGACCAATGGGAATGCAGCTTACACAGGTGATCTGACCAATCAGAATGTGGCTCACACAGGTGATATGACCAATGAGAATGCGGTTCACACAGTGCTGTATAATCTCCTTATTAAACGACAGTCATTTTCTTACGGTCTTATTTCTTCACCCCTTGACTACAATGCGCCATAGAGCCGAGCGTGACCATACGATACAATCCCTCTAATCCAGCATTAATAAAGGCTGGCGGGCCAGAGAACAATATAAAGTGTATTGTACAGATGGACCCCGACATGAAATAGCGAGATTTGTCAAACTGTCTAAAAGGAGAACCATCTTTGTTAACCATAGCAACCAATCACAACACTGCTTTCATTTCATACTGTTGAAAAATGAAAGCTGTGCTGTGATTGGGTGCTTTGGGCAACAAAGATGGGTCTTCCTTTAGACTCTAGCCCCTAGTGAGTGCAGGACGTAGCTATAGGGGGTGCAGCATTAGCAATCGCTACTGGGCCCTGGACTCTGAAAGGAGCCCAAAGGTCCCTCTGCTGCTGAAAATATATATACCACTATTCTACATGGCATACAGTGGGTAGGGCCCCATTAGATTTTGCATTGGGCCCCAGGAGCTCTAACTTACACCTCTGCCTGGAGAGGGGAGGTGAGGTGGGTATCAGTGTTTCTTATATTGTCCGCACCTCTCCTGAGCCCCCAATTATTATATTTGGCGCTCTGACGAGACCTCTGAGTATAATAATAGAATTTCTGGTCTGACGATTCATGAGGTTCACCCATCACTAGTGGCAATGTGGAAGCGCAGCTGATTTTTCATTCAAATGGTCAGGGGACCCCATTTTTTGTGATCAGGGGCCCCCAGGGATTAGACACTTATCTATTCACTGGGGTTGTGATTGTGGGCGGCCCCGTTATTTCTGAACGTTACTGTCTATACCTAATACTAATCCTATACTGAATTATAATGACACCCTCTGGGCATGCTGGAATCTGTAGTACCCCAGAACCGGAGGCAAACCTGTTCTCACAGCGTATTCATTTCAGCCCACCGCACAATGTCACGTTCTATACAATATTTCAGTCTCCTATTATTTGTCAGATGCAGATACAAAAAAATCTGCTACATCAAATAGCTCGGCGGCCATATTTAATGGCGCTGAAAAAAAAAAAAACATATTAATATTCCATGCACAATAGGTAACCACTGTTGGATTCCGGAATAATATACGTGATCAAGCTAAAACGGCAAGTTTAAAGCAAAAATATAAAGCGCTCTCAAACGCTCTGCGCCGAACAATGAACCGGGGCCGTCTATTTAGAAGTAAAAAAAAAAAAAAAATCCTTTCCCCATTAACGTTGCGCTGAGTCTCCCATTGACGGCTTTTTTTTCCCTGTTCAATATCTTTTTATCACCAAAACTGCCTAATCAAAGCCTCTTGTTCCGCGGCCCCCCGCTCACATTGGCCTGTCATTGATTTCAGATCGAAAAAAAAAAAAAAAAAACATAAAAAAATAAAAAATAAAAAAAAAATAAGAAAAACTCCACAAGCCTTTAGAATACTGAAAGCAATTAACACCCAAATGGCTTCATTTCACGGTGTTTTCAGACGCTTCTGCTTTGGTGGCGCCTTCGACTCGTCGGCTCCTTTTTCTGCTTTCACGCAGGCATTTCTTCTTCTTTAAGGAAGCTGTTTATCAGCAGGGAAGATTAAGCTCCCCGCCGTGATAGAAATGGGGTGCCTTTGTGTTCCTGTCCTTAATCTGTCTTATTAAAATTGTTACGGGGATTTTAGGCACTTGGAAAGTCTTAGGAAAGTGTCGCAAGTCAAACAAACGAAGGCGGTGGGGTGCGAATGTGTGATGTCCACGAATGGCGAGAAGTACACAAATATACCGTGCAAAACACACCGCAACACAAGGACCACGGGGGGCCGCGGGAATATGTCTTTATATCACTATACTGTGTATAGGACTATTATGGCTCCTGTGGGTTCCAATTTTCCCCTATATCCAGTCCAAAAACAGAAAGATGCTCCATACTGATCAGCAAAAATAAGGAGTGTAAGGAGGACATAGTGTTTGTACCATATACACTGAATAGAAGGTTCTTAAAACAGTGATGTCACAGTACAAGGATAATACACACAGTGATGTCACAGTACAGAGATAATACACACAGTGATGTCACAGTACAGGGATAATACACACAGTGATGTCACAGTACAGAGATAATACACACAGTGATGTCACAGTACAGGATAATACACACAGTGATGTCACAGTACAGAGATAATACACACAGTGATGTCACAGTACAGGGATAATACACACAGTGATGTCACAGTACAGAGATAATACACACAGTGATGTCACAGTACAGGATAATACACACAGTGATGTCACAGTACAGAGATAATACACACAGTGATGTCACAGTACAGAGATAATACACACAGTGATGTCACAGTACAGGATAATACACACAGTGATGTCACAGTACAGGATAATACACACAGTGATGTCACAGTACAGGATAATACACACAGTGATGTCACAGTACAGAGATAATACACACAGTGATGTCACAGTACAGGATAATACACACAGTGATGTCACAGTTCAGGATAATACACACAGTGATGTCACAGTACAGGGATAATACACACAGTGATGTCACAGTACAGAGATAATACACACAGTGATGTCACAGTACAGGATAATACACACAGTGATGTCACAGTACAGAGATAATACACACAGTGATGTCACAGTACAGGATAATACACACAGTGATGTCACAGTACAGGAATAATACACACAGTGATGTCACAGTACAGAGATAATACACACAGTGATGTCATAGTACAGAGATAATACACACAGTGATGTCACAGTACAGGGATAATACACACAGTGATGTCACAGTACAGGGATAATACACACAGTGATGCCACAGTACAGGATAATACACACAGTGATGTCACAGTACAGAGATAATACACACAGTGATGTCATAGTACAGAGATAATACACACAGTGATGTCACAGTACAGGGATAATACACACACAGTGATGTCACAGTACAGGGATAATACACACAGTGATGTCACAGTACAGAGATAATACACACAGTGATGTCACAGTACAGAGATAATACACACAGTGATGTCACAGTACAGAGATAATACACACAGTGATGTCACAGTACAGGGATAATACACACAGTGATGTCACAGTACAGGGATAATACACACAGTGATGTCACAGTACAGGGATAATACACACAGTGATGTCACAGTACAGAGATAATACACACAGTGATGTCACAGTACAGGATAATACACACAGTGATGTCACAGTACAGGGATAATACACACAGTGATGTCACAGTACAGGATAATACACACAGTGATGTCACAGTACAGAGATAATACACACAGTGATGTCACAGTACAGGATAATACACACAGTGATGTCACAGTACAGGATAATACACACAGTGATGTCACAGTACAGGGATAATACACACAGTGATGTCACAGTACAGCATAATACACACAGTGATGTCACAGTACAGCATAATACACACAGTGATGTCACAGTACAGAGATAATACACACAGTGATGTCACAGTACAGGGATAATACACACAGTGATGTCACAGTACAGGGATAATACACACAGTGATGTCACAGTACAGAGATAATACACACAGTGATGTCACAGTACAGAGATAATACACACAGTGATGTCACAGTACAGGGATAATACACACAGTGATGTCACAGTACAGAGATAATACACACAGTGATGTCACAGTACAGGGATAATACACACAGTGATGTCACAGTACAGGGATAATACACACAGTGATGTCACAGTACAGAGATAATACACACAGTGATGTCACAGTACAGAGATAATACACACAGTGATGTCACAGTACAGAGATAATACACACAGTGATGTCACAGTACAGAGATAATACACACAGTGATGTCACAGTACAGAGATAATACACACAGTGATGTCACAGTACAGGGATAATACACACAGTGATGTCACAGTACAGGGATAATACACACAGTGATGTCACAGTACAGGGATAATACACACAGTGATGTCACAGTACAGGATAATACACACAGTGATGTCACAGTACAGGATAATACACACAGTGATGTCACAGTACAGGATAATACACACAGTGATGTCACAGTACAGAGATAATACACACAGTGATGTCACAGTACAGGATAATACACACAGTGATGTCACAGTACAGGATAATACACACAGTGATGTCACAGTACAGGATAATACACACAGTGATGTCACAGTACAGAGATAATACACACAGTGATGTCACAGTACAGAGATAATACACACAGTGATGTCACAGTACAGAGATAATACACACAGTGATGTCACAGTACAGGATAATACACACAGTGATGTCACAGTACAGGGATAATACACACAGTGATGTCACAGTACAGGATAATACACACAGTGATGTCACAGTACAGGATAATACACACAGTGATGTCACAGTACAGGATAATACACACAGTGATGTCACAGTACAGAGATAATACACACAGTGATGTCACAGTACAGGATAATACACACAGTGATGTCACAGTACAGGGATAATACACACAGTGATGTCACAGTACAGGATAATACACACAGTGATGTCACAGTACAGAGATAATACACACAGTGATGTCACAGTACAGGATAATACACACAGTGATGTCACAGTACAGGATAATACACACAGTGATGTCACAGTACAGGGATAATACACACAGTGATGTCACAGTACAGCATAATACACACAGTGATGTCACAGTACAGCATAATACACACAGTGATGTCACAGTACAGAGATAATACACACAGTGATGTCACAGTACAGGGATAATACACACAGTGATGTCACAGTACAGGGATAATACACACAGTGATGTCACAGTACAGAGATAATACACACAGTGATGTCACAGTACAGAGATAATACACACAGTGATGTCACAGTACAGGGATAATACACACAGTGATGTCACAGTACAGAGATAATACACACAGTGATGTCACAGTACAGGGATAATACACACAGTGATGTCACAGTACAGGGATAATACACACAGTGATGTCACAGTACAGAGATAATACACACAGTGATGTCACAGTACAGAGATAATACACACAGTGATGTCACAGTACAGAGATAATACACACAGTGATGTCACAGTACAGAGATAATACACACAGTGATGTCACAGTACAGAGATAATACACACAGTGATGTCACAGTACAGGGATAATACACACAGTGATGTCACAGTACAGGGATAATACACACAGTGATGTCACAGTACAGGGATAATACACACAGTGATGTCACAGTACAGGATAATACACACAGTGATGTCACAGTACAGGATAATACACACAGTGATGTCACAGTACAGGATAATACACACAGTGATGTCACAGTACAGAGATAATACACACAGTGATGTCACAGTACAGGATAATACACACAGTGATGTCACAGTACAGGATAATACACACAGTGATGTCACAGTACAGAGATAATACACACAGTGATGTCACAGTACAGGATAATACACACAGTGATGTCACAGTACAGGATAATACACACAGTGATGTCACAGTACAGGGATAATACACACAGTGATGTCACAGTACAGGATAATACACACAGTGATGTCACAGTACAGGGATAATACACACAGTGATGTCACAGTACAGGGATAATACACACAGTGATGTCACAGTACAGGATAATACACACAGTGATGTCACAGTACAGGATAATACACACAGTGATGTCACAGTACAGGGATAATACACACAGTGATGTCACAGTACAGGGATAATACACACAGTGATGTCACAGTACAGGGATAATACACACAGTGATGTCACAGTACAGGGATAATACACACAGTGATGTCCTCCGCATGCAGATGAGTTGATACCTCCTGCTCACTGGGACAGGACCCAGAATCCGGTATTGTCTCACTGAATCCGGGACAGTTGGGAGGTTTGTGCTAACACACAGTGGGTAGCTGCGACAATGAATGGGCCTAGTCTGGAGGAGGGAGTGTCTGCAGGCTGAATCGCGAGGTGACTCGGCCTGAAGAATGAACATCTCGCTTCTTTTTTCCGGGAGCCAGAATAAACGGCTCTCGGAAAATGCTCCTGAGCAGCTCCCATTGATTTCAATTGGGTACAGTCTTTTTGGTCAGGATTTTGAGGCGGATAGGGCCTCAAAATCCTGACCAAAAAACTCTGTGTGACCTTATCCTAATAACAGTCCTGCAGAGACTTTTGTCTCCTAGACCCGACACAGCGGCCTGTGATTGACCAGGGCTGAACCAAGTATGGGGATGAACCAAACAGTGGGGAAAACCAACAAGGAAATAAACAAAGGGGAATCTGAAAAACAATAAAATTCCATATAAGGGTATGATCACACGGAGGAAAAGGTGGCGGAAACTTTTTCTGGAGTGTGAACTTTCCGCGCGACTTTCCCTCTCTGGAATCTAAACAGGAGCGTGTTTCGAGCTGCGGACGCTGTGGCGGACTCAGCCCTGGAATCCGCGACAACATAGGGAATGCTGCTTCTTTTTTTCGCTACTAGCTAGCAGAAAAAAAATCGAGCGTCTCCCATTGAAGTCAAGGGGAGCCATTTTTGCAGGTGGATTTTGAGGCAGATTCCACGTCAAAATCCGCATGCAAAAAACTTAGTGTGAAGTAGGCCTAACACATACACAGAACAGAACCAGGCACAGAAATCAGTAGGAGCAGTGACCTCCTGGGACCGTGGAACCTCCGGCTGGACTTTATGTTCCTGATTTTCTTAGTCATTTTCCATCTGGGATTTTCATATTAAATAAACCTGAAATGAGCGATTAGTCGCCGACCGTTCCCTCCGCTATAATGGAGTCATCATCATTATTACAGTCATTAGTAATTAGCCAAGCTAATCTCATTCATGTCCAGCCACGTATGGAAGGAATAAGTGAAAAAGTGGAGATAATAACCCCTAATGTATACCTTTATGGCAACGTCTCGCAGCCGCTTCATGATAATGCATGGAGGTCATGTAATGTTTGACCCTGGCCAAGGATGAGATCCTGGTCACACCTTTCAGCGCCGGCACCGCTCACAGTTCAGTTCTCAGTCTTGTTTCAAATTTCTCCATTTTTGGTAATAGGAAGTTGAGACTTGTCGGCCATATTAGATCTCTTGAGGCTACGTTTTCTGTCAACTAGTCACCCGGATGGTTCTCCTTCCTCTTCGCTTAGGTTGCCCTGGTTGTCTGTCACGGTTAGAGAGGACCCCTCCCCTCCCCGCCTCTCCTTCATCTACATCCAATTTTGGAGGCCCCAAAATTTTAGGGTCACACCCTTACTTTATCAGAAATGCCCACTCATTTGCAGGTCAAAAATCGGTTCCCACACAGTATAACATCTCAATAACTTGCCACAAACATTATATTGCCCCTTTTATGGCCCCACACATTACATTGTTCCCTTTTATGGCCCCACATGGTACATTGTTCCCTTTTATGGCCCCACATGGTACATTGCCCTCTTTATGACCGCCACATTATACATCGCCGCTTTATGGCCCCCATATAGCAACACAACCTTTAATGGCCCCCACAAAGTACTTTGCCCAATTTTATGTCCCCCACATTAGGCCATTACCTGTTGGTTTGTATACCCTCTCTCGTGTTCAGTGACTCCTTCATATTATGTGCATACGCTAAACAATGTCAGGACGTGGCGTCCATAAATTAATGCAGCGCATGGCGCCTCCTAAAGGGTGACATGTACCAGGCCTGGACCAAGGCAAGGACTGATGAATAAAATAGTGGTCACTACCTGTTGGAATAATCTAATAGGTAGTGGCCGATTATAAAAATAAATACCAGAATGCAACTGACTGCTGCAGGGCCCCCGATCTCCAGGGCCCCACCAAATTGCATGTGTTGAGTTATGGCCAAACAAACCATAACTAACTAAAAACTAAGGAAAGAAGAAGAAGCTGACTTCTCCTCCAGTGGACATGGTATGACTGTAGGTGTCAGTGCATACTTATAGGACATTCCCAACCCATGACCCTGATGCTCCCTGGCCCCAACTTGGACCCTGTTGGCAGTTCCACTTGGATGGTGTAGTGGCCCCTGGTAGACAGCGATCTCCATTAGTGCTGCCCCTCTAGGGTCGCTTTGTTGCTTCCATGCTTTGCCGATGCTCCGGCAGTCAGTGTGTTAATGGCAGCTCTGAGGACAGCCAGGTTGCTCGCCGTGGGGATGCTCGCCCTCTTTCTCTAACACCGTATTCTATCCAAAAGAGATAATTTTACTGATCAAGTAATTTGCCATAATTTCATCTGCCCAGACAAGTTACCATGACACCACCACGCAGCGTGAGACTCTGGATTCATCGCAACGTTCACATAGAACACTTCTATTATACTATGTAATCCTAGCAATGAAATACTCTGCTACTGCCCGGAGAGCTCCATTATAGAGAACATTGTCCGCCAGCGGATGCTTATGTGTAGGGGGCGCTCGCAACGGGACACGGAATACCAGCGCTAAATAGCCCACGGTTACAATGGTGTATGAAGGGAACAGAGACATCTATTAGACCTTTATCTTTTTATTAATTCTATCTATCTCCTATCTATCTATCTATCTATCTATCTATCTATCTCCTATCTATCTATCTATCTATCTATCTATCTATCTATCTATCTATCTATCTCCTATCTATCTATCTATCTATCTATCTATCTATCTATCTCCTATCTATCTATCTCCTATCTATCTATCTATCTATCTATCTATCTATCTATCTATCTATCTATCTATCACATTTCTGTTCCCTAGACAAATATCTTAGAATTTCCCCCTTGGTAATACAATACATTACCATACCTGATATATGATACTAGTGCCGCCACCTGTGTCACTTGCACCATGTACACCAGCAGCTCCCATTCCTATTATTATTGCCTCCCTCACATCTCTCCTTTCTATTGTGTTTGCGTTCTAGATTTCATAGACTTTCTCTTCTCTACCTATAATTGTTAAAGCTTCCTCCGCTGGCTGTCACCACTAGGGGGCAGATCTGTCTACACCAGTATACATCTCATATTGACATAAACAAGTGCTGCCTCCAGTGCGTCTCCTTGTGGCGGCTCCATGTAAGATTTGTACAAGTACGTGTGCATGTAGGGGAACAAAGATACGATGCTGAGTACGATATAGTGATCAGATGCATAAGACATTGCAGCAGATTCACTTTACTCATCAGCAGGATCTTAAGCATTGTCACCGTTCCAGGAACATTGCAGATACATTTCGCACTTTCTCTGTGTTTACGCTTGTTTTATTTTTTTCCCTTAATTTGCCAAGTTAAAGAATAAACAGCACAAGCAACATTTAGCGGAACGTCTGCCCCTCCCCCTCCCGCCATTCCCAATGTGTTTTTAGAGAGATTACACCTTTAAAAGACGTCAGGCTGCCTGCAGACGCGCGGTGCGATGCCGGCTTCAGTATCTCATGACCAGCCTTGCGTGGAAGTAAATATCAGCGGATCTTCGTCTTACTCCAGAAGCCTCTAAGAAACAGGCATTTTATTACTACAGATATTTTATACAGCGAGTAATTAAATGGGCACAGCATGATAGTGCAGCGGCTCCGGCATGCCGGGCGGCGGGTACTCCGCTTGCTGGGTGATGCATGGCAGTGCACGATAGCAGCGCAAGGTGTATGTACCCCACAGCAAAACAAGAACATTATTAACAACACGAGACCTCGCTCCGACACAAATCATCCTCCATGACTAGACCTGTTAGTATTCAGTGTGTGGCCATGATGCCCCCTGGCAGGGCAGGTGGAGATAACTTATACAATTGTGCCAGGAAGAGCAACAGAATCTACATAGTCAGTGCTGCATTACGGAAACACATTAGTAGGAATAGTCAAAAGGGAATAGCGCGCCCTCTCATCTCTGGTTGTATCTGGAATTACATGTCACATATCATAGCAGCCACGGTTACCCAATACCAGACCTGGTGGAGCAGGAGGCCCAATGCAGGAGAAGATCGAAAGAGCACAGGTGCAAAATGGTAATGACACCTCCAGTCACACCCCTGCAATCCACGAGGGGCAGCACTCCGAATACACACAAACGAAACAAGGGACTGTCGCGTGACAATGGGAGATGTATAGTGCCAAAGAACGGCCTATTGGTCACACCACACACTGATGGATAAAACAGGGTGCCCAGCACCTCAATACACACATTACAGGAGTAACAGCACCCTGCAAAAATAACAGGGCCTAGTGCACCTGCACAGCCACCTATCACCTGGCACTGACTAAGTCTGATCCTGCTTCCATATTATATCAATTTGTTGCAATATGTTTTTTGGAATTACATTACCCTGAAATAGGTGACCATTGTTGAGCTGCAGTACCAGTTATGACCTGTGAACTACGGTGGCGATGTTTCTTGATCAAAAGCAAAATTTAGTTAATCTTCAAAAGCACTGACATAGTAGTTATATTTTTTTACATATTGTCAGTATTGTATTTCTTTTTCTTGTATATATTTGGCAGTATTATAATCACTTACTATATACATGTATCTTATTCTATCAGTTCAGGGAACAAATGGCCTCTCTTTTAAACTCCCGGCTTTTAGTTGTATCTAATATAAAGTGCATTACTCAGCAGGGGGCGACGTTGAGTATATAAAAAAAGAATAAGTAATCTGTTCTTCTGTTCTTTAAGTGCCATTCAGTTTTGCAGGGCTCATATTCCAGCTGAAGGAACAGACACTGTGTGGATGGCTCCGGATCCGGTGATAGTAACCGCGCTCCTCGGATTTCATTGATACTTTCCATATCTCCTGTATTGACGTATCTCTGAGATTAGAGCCAGGTCACCGCAATGTTGTAGCAATAAACCTCAGGGCTCTCACCAGACTTCTCACTCGGTGTGTCAGTCCATGCCACAGTCCATGGATCTTCCTGGCATTTATCCTGAGCTGCCAGGGTGTTTAAATTAAAGAATAATAGTGCTGCCGAGGCATAAGCCTGCGATGATGGGGAACGTGTTTGTCTGTTAAGAAGCAATTTCAGTGAAAATTAACTCAATTTCATGTGAAATAGCAAAGCTCGCCATAAGCTGTCAGATCCCTGGGGCCAGTAAAATTACTTCATCAGACTTGACTTGCTTAAATTAACCAAGCAGCATCCCTAGTTATTGGCAAAGATGCCGAGTGACGCCGGGGTTTAATAGCTTCTGCGATTATACAAAGGGGAGCCAAAGTCAGGGGGTGCACGCACTGGTGGAGAGCGGCAATGTGGACATTACATAAACGTAATCAGCACAGAGTGTACTTAAAGGGGAGCTCCATACACAACTGTAGTAGTTACAGCTTGTACTAACCTCAGCGTTACCGGATACATCTTTATATTAGATAAAAGAAATTGTTATAGTGTTTTATGAGATTATCAAACCTGTTACATCACTACAATTGCATTTAAATGGGAACAAACTGACAATAGCGACATGTACGAACTGTCTACAGGATAGGGGAAGGCTTGGAAATACTGAAATATTGATATTACAGAAAAGGATCTCACTATTCAGAAATGTGAAGCTGCTGGAGTCACAAACTGCTATAATACTACTCCTATGTACAAGAATATAACTACTATAATACTACCCCCTATGTACAAGAATATAACTACTATAATACTACTCCTATGTACAAGAATATAACTACTATAATACTGCTCCTATGTACAAGAATATAACTACTATAATACTGCTCCTACGTACAAGAATATAACTACTATAATACTGCTCCTATGTACAAGAATATAACTACTATAATACTACCTCCTATGTACAAGAATATAACTACTATAATACTACTCCTATGTACAAGAATATAACTACTATAATACTACTCCTATGTACAAGAATATAACTACTATAATACTGCTCCTATGTACAAGAATATAACTACTATAATACTACTCCTATGTACAAGAATATAACTACTATAATACTACTCCTATGTACAAGAATATAACTACTATAATACTGCTCCTATGTACAAAAATATAACTGTTGTAATACTGCCCCCTATGTACGAGAATATAACTACTATAATACTGCCCCTATATACAAGAATATAACTACTATAATACTGCTCCTATGTACAAGAATATAACTACTATAATACTGCTCCTATGTACAAAAATATAACTGTTGTAATACTGCCCCCTATGTACGAGAATATAACTACTATAATACTGCCCCTATATACAAGAATATAACTACTATAATACTGCTCCTATGTACAAGAATATAACTACTATAATACTGCTCCTATGTACAAGAATATAACTACTATAATACTGCTCCTATGTACAAGAATATAACTACTATAATACTACTCCTATGTACAAGAATATAACTATTATAATACTACCTCCTATGTACAAAAATATAAATACTATAATACTGCTCCTATGTACAAGAATATAACTACTATAATACTGCTCCTATGTACAAGAATATAACTACTATAATACTACTCCTATGTACAAGAATATAACTACTATAATACTGCCCCCTATGTACAAGAATTAACTACTATAATACTACTCCTATGTACAAGAATATAACTACTATAATACTGCCCCCTATGTACAAGAATATAACTACTATAATACTACCTCCTATGTACAAGAATATAACTACTATAATACTACTCCTATGTACAAGAATATAACTATTATAATACTACCTCCTATGTACGAGAATATAACTACTATAATACTGCCCCTATATACAAAACTATAACTACTATAATACTGCTCCTATGTACAAGAATATAACTACTATAATACTGCTCCTATGTACAAGAATATAACTACTATAATACTACTCCTATGTACAAGAATATAACTACTATAATGCTGCCCCCCTATGTACAAGAATATAACTACTATAATACTACTCCTATGTACAAGAATATAACTATTATAATACTACTCCTATGTACAAGAATATAACTATTATAATACTACCTCCTATGTACAAGAATATAACTACTATAATACTGCTCCTATGTACAAGAATATAACTACTATAATACTGCCCCTATACACAAGAATATAACTACTATAATACTGCTCCTATGTACAAGAATATAACTACTATAATACTGCTCCTATGTACAAGAATATAACTACTATAATACTACTCCTATGTACAAGAATATAACTACTATAATACTACTCCTATGTACAAAAATATAACTACTATAATACTACCTCCTATGTACAAGAATATATCTACTATAATACTGCTCTTATGTACAAGAATATAACTACTATAATACTGCTCCTATGTACAAAAATATAACTGTTGTAATACTGCCCCCTATGTACAAGAATATAACTACTATAATACTACCCCTATGTACAAGAATATAACTACTAAAATACTGCTCCTATGTACAAGAATATAACTACTATAATACTACTCCTATGTACAAGAATATAACTACTATAATACTACTCCTATGTACAAGAATATAACTACTATAATACTACCTCCTATGTACAAGAATATATCTACTATAATACTGCTCCTATGTACAAGAATATAACTACTATAATACTGCTCCTATGTACAAAAATATAACTGCTGTAATACTGCCCCCTATGTACAAGAATATGACTACTATAATACTACTCCTATGTACAAGAATATAACTATTATAATACTACCTCCTATGTACAAGAATATAACTACTATAATACTGTTCCTATGTACAAAAATATAACTGCTGTAATACTGCCCCCTATGTACAAGAATATAACTACTATAATACTACTCCTATGTACAAGAATATAACTACTATAATACTACCTCCTATGTACAAGAATATAACTACTATAATACTGCTCCTATGTACAAGAATATAACTACTGTAATACTACTCCTATGTGCAAAAATATATCTGCTGTAATACTGCCCCCTATGTACAAGAATATAATTACTATAATACTACTCCTATGTACAAGAATATAACTACTATAATACTGCTCCTATGTACAAGACTATAACTACTATAATACTGCTCCTATGTACAAGAATATAACTACTATAATACTACTCAAATGTACATGAATATAACTACTATAATACTACTCCTATGTACAAGAATATAACTACTATAATACTACCTCCTATGTACAAGACTATAACTACTATAATACTGCTCCTATGTACAAGAATATAACTACTATAGTACTACTCCTATGTACAAGAATATAACTACTATAATACTGCTCCTATGTACAAGACTATAACTACTATAATACTACTCCTATGTACAAGAATATAACTACTATAATACTACCTCCTGTGTTCAAGAATATAACTACTATAATACTACTCCTATGTACAAGAATATAACTACTATAATAGTACTCCTATGTACAAGAATATTACTACTATAATAATACTCCTATGTACAAGAATATAACTACTATAATACTACTCCTATGTATAAGAATATAACTACTATAATACTGCTCCTATGTACAAGAATATAACTACTATAATACTACTCCTATGTACAAGAATATAACTACTATAATATTACTCCTATATACAAGAATATAACTACTATAATACTGCTCCTATGTACAAGAATATAACTACTATAATACTGCTCCTATGTACAAGAATATAACTACTATAATACTGCTCCTATGTACAAGAATATAACTACTATAATACCACTCTCTATATACAAGAATATAACTACTATAATACTGCTCCTATGTACAAGAATATAACTACTATAATACTACTCCTATGTACAAGAATATAACTACTATAATACTACTCCTATGTACAAGAATATAACTACTATAATACTGCTCCTATGTACAAGAATATAACAACTATAATACTGCTCCTATGTACAAGAATATAACTGCTATAATACTACTCCTATGTACAAGAATATAACTACTATAATACTGCTCCTATGTACAAGAATATAACTATAATACTGCTCCTATGTACAAGAATATAACTACTATAATACTGCTCCTATGTACAAGAATATAACAACTATAATACTACTCCTATGTACAAGAATATAACTACTATAATACTACTCCTATGTACAAGAATATAACTACTATAATACTGCCTCCTATGTACAAGGCAGTATATAGAATATATTTTCTATAATACTGCCCCCTATGGACAGCAATAAATAGAGCAAATCCATAGACTATATTTCATATCTGACTGAAATTGCTTTTTCACTTGAACAGACATACATCTTGGAGGTGACAGTGTGGAGGGGCGCAGTAATGTATCACTGAAGGCTTCATATTTTATCTCAGTGAACTCTAATCAAAACTAAATTAAAACAAAATGAAATATAAGTTTGAATAGGTGGAATCCTTGTAGAACAATGAACAGGTGACATTCTAGATGCTTCTATTTCCTGCCCATTATCCCTAACTGCATATAACAGCCTCTTCTATGTTATCATTTCCTCATCCATCTCATAAAAACATGATTCTCGAGCATTCCAATTTGTTTGAACTATTCATGAATTATAGTAAAGCACAGATCATTTCAGGACCACGACTGATTTTATTTTTTCTATAGAGAACAGTCAATGTGTTCATTCAATTCTAATACATGTGATGTTAAATATATTAAGGAAAAAAAAACGTAGAGAACTTAAACCAAAAATATGACATCACTAAGAGAAATTGTGGCAGTAGTAAACAGTAGTGGCAGTATTATAGTAGTTATATTCTTGTACATAGGAGCAGTATTATAGTAGTTATATTCATGTACATCGGAGTAGTATTATAGTAGTTATATTCTTGTACATAGGAGTAGTATTATAGTAGTTATATTCTTGTACATAGGAGTAGTATTATAGTAGTTATATTCTTGTACATAGGAGTAGTATTATAGTAGTTATATTCTTGTACATAGGAGTAGTATTATAGTAGTTATATTCTTGTACATAGGAGCAGTATTATAGTAGTTATATTCTTGTACATAGGAGGTAGTATTATAGTAGTTATATTCTTGTACATAGGAGTAGTATTATAGTAGTTATATTCTTGTACATAGGAGTAGTATTATAGTAGTTATATTCTTGTACATAGGAGTAGTATTATAGTAGTTATATTCTTGTACATAGGAGCAGTATTATAGTAGTTATATTCTTGTACATAGGAGCAGTATTATAGTAGTTATATTCTTGTACATAGGAGCAGTATTATAGTAGTTATATTCTTGTACATAGGAGCAGTATTATAGTAGTTATGTTCTTGTACATAGGAGTAGTATTATAGTAGTTATATTCTTGTACATAGGAGCAGTATTATAGTAGTTATATTCTTGTATATAGGAGGTAGTATTATAGTAGTTATATTCTTGTATATAGGAGTAGTATTATAGTAGTTATATTCTTGTACATAGGAGTAGTATTATAGTAGTTATATTCTTGTACATAGGAGTAGTATTATAGTAGTTATATTCTTGTACATAGGAGCAGTATTATAGTAGTTATATTCTTGTACATAGGGGCAGTATTATAGTAGTTATATTCTTGTACATAGGAGCAGTATTATAGTAGTTATATTCTTGTACATAGGAGTAGTATTATAGTAGTTATATTCTTGTACATAGGAGCAGTATTATAGCAGTTATATTCTTGTATATAGGAGTAGTATTATAGCAGTTATATTCTTGTACATAGGAGTAGTATTATAGTAGTTATATTCTTGTATATAGGAGGTAGTATTATAGTAGTTATATTCTTGTATATAGGAGTAGTATTATAGTAGTTATGTTCTTGTACATAGGAAGTAGTATTATAGTAGTTATATTCTTGTACATAGGAGCAGTATTATAGTAGTTATATTCTTGTATATAGGAGGTAGTATTATAGTAGTTATATTCTTGTATATAGGAGGTAGTATTATAGTAGTTATATTCTTGTATATAGGAGTAGTATTATAGTAGTTATATTCTTGTACATAGGAGTAGTATTATAGTAGATATATTCTTGTACATAGGAGTAGTATTATAGTAGTTATATTCTTGTACATAGGAGCAGTATTATAGTAGTTATATTCTTGTACATAGGGGCAGTATTATAGTAGTTATATTCTTGTACATAGGAGCAGTATTATAGTAGTTATATTCTTGTACATAGGAGCAGTATTATAGTAGTTATATTCTTGTACATAGGAGTAGTATTATAGTAGTTATATTCTTGTACATAGGAGCAATATTATAGCAGTTATATTCTTGTATATAGGAGTAGTATTATAGCAGTTATATTCTTGTACATAGGAGTAGTATTATAGTAGTTATATTCTTGTATATAGGAGGTAGTATTATAGTAGTTATATTCTTGTATATAGGAGTAGTATTATAGTAGTTATATTCTTGTACATAGGAGTAGTATTATAGTAGTTATATTCTTGTACATCAGGGTAGTATTTATTGTTTATGTTACTTATTATGTTTCTTTATTATATTTATTGTGCATTTTCTTTTATTTTTTATGTGCTGTATTTTTGTGGTCATTGCCGAACAAAAAGCAAGGAAAGAAAACTTCATATCATTGTGACAATTCTCTATTTAGTCCGATGAGGATTCTGTAGTCGTCCCAGAGAGCTGATTCTTTGTAGACTGGCGATTCCTGCCAGAACCCTCTTAGCTCTATTATTAGTTAATTTTATTGAGGATCACAGCTGGTAAACTGATTTGTCACAGAGATACAATGTAGAGTTTTTTTTCTCTCTACACTTTTCAGTAAAGCAACGGAATGTCATCTGATATTTCTGTAAGTCTTAGAATATGATTATTTGGCAACACAATTTTTTGCTTTATGACCAGTAAACCGTGTATTAGCCAAGTGAATCATGAGCAGCGACATAATTATGCAACAGTGTATGAGAAGAATTTGGCACAATGAGGTGGAGACCAGCGTGTGAAAATGTCATGGACTTTTGTATGGTTGTGTTACAGAGAAAGGAATGGGTGAAATGTGCAATGTTGTGATGTATTCATTACAATCTGGTTATGTAATATTACTATTATATTTTCTATTTTGATCTAGCTTTGTGGTTTTTGGTTCTCTGTTCATTATTAACAATTTTAAATTTTGATAGAAAGAATGTAATTTTCTCAAAGTGCCAGCAGACTATATGATATTCTTTGGGTTATTGATGATGAAGTTGTACCCCAGTTGGACAGTCAGCAAATGTATAATCCGGTATCACTGAACAAATCATAATCTACTCTTAGTATATGACATCATGTGACTCAATGGTCGGCTTTTTATGAATTTCTACTTTTCTCTACACAGTGAATGTCTCTATGAGGGTTTGTGATAGAGATGAGCCATCTGTTTTGTAACAAATTTTCCAAAAATCTCAGCTTCAGAGGGACCCTATATTTTGTGGTTCTCCACCTAAAAATCACCATTCTCTTTCAAGTTTGTAACAATCTGGGTTTGTTACAAATTCTTCATAAAGCTCACGTTCAGTTTAAGCTTACAATTTTGGGTTTTAACCTTCACAAATCACTATTATACTCCAGGCTCGTAGCAAACCGGGATTGTAATGAATTTTTCAAAAATCTTGGTTTCAGTCGATTCATATTGGTCTAAGGTTATATTCAGACAACAGTGAGTGACAGGCGTGCGACATCCGATTTGTTTTAACAGACATCACTGTAAATGGGGGCTTATTCACATGACCGTTATTTTGACAGTCCATTTTAATGGCCCAGCAAACTATATGGCTATGTTCTACTGTCTGTTTTCATGGATCCCTCCAAACACATCCGCCCCTCGGGTGCAAGATGGCGCTGAAAAAATGGACGCTTCACACATCAGTTTTTTGGCAGGAAAAGGCACTAGATCCGTATTTAGAAAGATGTGTAACTCCATAACGCCCATTTTTCAAGTTTTACAAGGCCAGATGTTGCACAAATCGCACTTTCTGTAAATTGACTATGGCGTGTCTATTAATGCACCACATTTTTTTGTGCATTTTACGAATCCAAAGTGTCATAACTATAATATTTAGTGCACCCCTCTGTATATTGTAAAGTTGTATAAGTTTATACTAAGTAAAGCCTCCTTAGGCTAGGAGTGAACAAGATACACCGCCGCTTACGTTACCGGTAAACCTTCTGGGGTCTAATGTGTAGATGATACCGGATTCTACATGTCCTGCGGTTTCCACATTACACTTGGTTAATTATTCAGAGTATCACGGATCTGTGGTTCGGTCTATGGACTGGAATACGCCGCGGCTTCGCTATCGCTGGTAGTCAAGTCCCGGGCTGCCGATACCTCCTGGACTCGTAAGAGCGATTCAATTAAGCTTCCTTCCAATGAGGGGAGAGGAATAAATGAAATCCAGGCTGAAAGCCGAGGATTGACCTGGGACGGAATCTCATATCTCGGCTCCTCAGACTGATTCTGACTTCTGAGTTGTGTTGGTGAGAGAATTACGGCATTGACTGCGGCACGGCTAATCCTCAGCCTGCACAAACTGCTAATCCCTTACATGTGTAAATCCAGTATGTTTGTGCAGTGGGGAAGATCAATCAAGCTTTGCCTAAGATCGCTTTTATCTTGTCTTCTGAATCCTCAAGCTGGATTTCCGTGTAGAGCCGAGTCGCAGGCTCTGGGGCGCAGTGGGACACACCTGTTAAAGGGACACGAAATCTAGAAACAAATCGAAAACTGTTTACCTACTAGATATCCTACTCGACTTTCCATAAGCTCCTGTAATAAACTCGCTGAAAAAATAATTGATCAGTCAATTTATCATTCTCTCCATCTTTTGATAGACTGGCAGAAAGGGCGGAGATTAGCTAAAAGGGCGTGGCCTAGCAAAGGGAGAGCTGACTCCCAGATTGGAGCCCATATAAGTAAACTACCGTATTTTAACTTTATCTTTTTACAGTGGTTTTCCAAGAACCAAAGATATTGGATACTTTTGATCTATCCACACAATGGGTCATCAGTATGTGATTTGTGGGGTCTGATACCCCGGACCCCCACAGATCAAGTGTTCAAGTAAAAGGAGCTGCAATTCCCTGGAACCATATTGGATGGGGCAGCAGTGCTATTTCTATTACTTGAATAGGAGCAGCCTGCACATACTCCCTAAATACTACAACACCTTCCGGTATCTGAAGGCCGTGCGGGGTCCAGGTATTGGACCCTCACAGATCACCAAGCGAATACCTATCTTGTAGGTATTGTAGGTAAATCTATTTGGGGCTGGAAAACCCTGTTAGCTTGCATTCTTCTTCATCTAGTCACATACTACAGGCACTGAACCTATAGTCTGCAAACTTTTGGGTAAAATAGGGGGCCAATCTTTGTTCCTCCTGTCTTCAGAACCCTACCTGAGCCCATAGTCCCTGTTATCCCTTTATACCGTCTTCTGGTCCTTTAGTAAAACTCTTATCTTGCCTCCATTATCACTGGATGCGATGACCCCGTCATGGATTCCAAAACAACCATAAATGAAGACAGAGGTGAGTGAAATGGTTCGTTATCCAAAAATATGGGGCTTGGACGAAGCCACGAATCTAATATTTGAAGTTCACCACTTCAGACCCCAGAGTATAATAATCGGAGAGGGATGAAAATAATTAACGCTCATACACACCTTCCTTCGGCTTCCATCTTCATACACCAAACACGGCTTCCATCTTCCATCTTGGACCCAGTCATTTTGCCCCAGTCCCATAGGACACACTGACATCATGACACTTGTATATGGCGCTTACCGTTTGGACTGAATAAATTTCGGTCAAATCGAAACCTGTGAGCCAACCTCTCGAATATTTACCAAACAATTCTCAATAGGTTCTCCTGCCTCAAACTGTAGGAATGGGTAAAATGTGGAGCGATGTGCGCCCATTCCTGCCTATAAAGTGAGCGGAGTATTCAGAGTCAGCTGAGAGATACAAATGATACTTGTAGATAAGTAACATAATCTGTTGTACAATTTAATAGGTTGTTTTTGTTAAAGTTGACAGTATGGCGCACCATGGCCATAGAGGACTAAGACGGCCTTTGCAGGTTCAGCCTCTGCCCCCCTCGGGGAGATCAGACAATTTTATTTACTCCGCTAAATTTCCTGGGGATATTAAGCTGAAAATTGTTTTAATTTGAGAACTGTTCTGTCCACGCAAACAAATCCCCGACCCCCGGAGTGACTCCATAATCACACAGACGGCTGATTAATAGACTCCAGGTGGTTGGGAAACGGGAGATCCGAGAAAGGGCTGCGTACGCCGAGCGAGACCCTCAGACTCAGATAAATGCAATTCATGGAGGAAAAGAAGGAAAAATATAAACTGTTTCATTAAATCTTAGATTTTGTCTTTTAAGACTGTTTGAACCAAATAATATTCGGTGCACTAATAGAGACACACGAGGAAAGCCTCATCACTATAGGGGTAATACTATTATTATTGTGGAGATTATTCCTAATGGGGCACACTAAGGGAGCAATGGTAATATTGGGGTGTGATGGGACACTATTACTAATGGGGACACACTGAAAGAGCTTTATTATTCCAGGGGGCTTTATTACTATTGACGGCACCATGGGGGCATTATTACTAAGTAATGGGGCCCTACTGCTAATGGGACACACTGGAGAGCACTTGGGAGGGGGGTTTATATTAGTGGCGGTACTATGGAGACATTATTGCTAATGGAGGCACAATAGAGGGCCCTATTACTAACAGGACAGTCTACAAGGACATAATTACTAGCTGAGGGGGAACTATGCGGGTATTATTATTAATGGGGGACACTACTGATAATGGGGGTACAACGAAAGGCATTATTATTAATAGGGCACTCTGTAAGGGCATTATTAATATCAGGAGTACTATGGGGCACTGTTACTAATGGGAGCACACTGATGGGGTGTTATTATTATGGGGAGCACTATTACTATTGGATCACTATGGGGGACACTGTTACTAATGGGGCACACATACTGATGTAGTATTATTATCATTGGTATTATTACTTTTGAGGGCACTGTGGTGACATTATTACAAATTTGGCACTATTGAGCACTATTGTATAATGGAGGGTATTATTACTAACAAGCCACTGGGCAGCATTATTAATATAAGGGGAACAATAGGGGAACTATAGCTAATAGGACACACTAGTTTGCCATTATTACTTTTGGGGCACAGTTACTAAGGAAACACTTTAGGGGAGCATTTTTACTCTAGGGGGACACCATTGGATGGACAGAATTATTTCTGCAGGCACTACGTGGAACATTAATTAACCAAGAGGACACTTTCTGTAAGATACCATTATTGTCAGGGGGACTTTCTGTATGCATTACTAAGAAAGATAATATACAAGAACATCACAAGCCTGCATTTCAAGTGCACACAGATAAGACTACTACAAGGTGCTGTCACATGATAATGGGAGGAGCACAGGGCCAAAAATCAGCCAATTGGTCACACCGCACACTATTAGAACAGCTGGGCTTCTAAGCACCTCAGTACGGGCACCTGAGCGGTAACAGCACCCTGCAAAACTGACTCCTAGATAGTAGGTGTGTGAGTGGGTGCTATATCAGCATTGTGCACATGAGCTTTTTCTATCATATATCGGAGGGCCTATCTATATCGTACATAGAGCCATGTTGTATCTGTTATGGGGTAAGTGTAGCCTTTGTGTCAGCCCTATGTGTATGGTACCATTATTTACAGGGAGAACTCTATGGATGGTACTTAGTCCTCCCCTGAAAATAAAGAGTCTAATACGGAGAGTCCCCCATGAAAATAATGGTACCATACAGATAGTGCCCTCTTCAAATATTAGCTTTATACAGATAGCCCCCCTGAAAATATCTCTGTCACTATTATTAGGAGGTCAACGATAGAGGTGAATGATCTGGTAAGACAGGTAAAATGTGTTACACAACAAACCTCACAAAAACTTCAGGGAAATTTTTGGGCCTTGCTACTTACAAACCATTGTTGCCTCCTGGATGATGTCAGCATCCCCAGAGGACCGTCAAGGCCTGTGATTGGGCTCTGACAGGCACATGACGTGTGTCGATGTCACAAAGTATCATGACATCATCGTGTCCCATGAAACTGCCACGGCCCAGTAACAGCCCTCAGTGGTCCCACCGGGCTGCTGATGTCTCCCAGGAGGCCAGAGGATGACAGAAAAACCACAGGACGCCGAAAGGGAGGCCTTTAGAGGTGAGAGCATTATGTTTCCGCACCTCCCCGGGGACTACAATTAAAGAAAACTTATAGTACTTCTAGTTAGAAAAGAATCTGACTGCCAAATATCGCAAATATTAACGAAAATTTCATGAGGTTTGGCCTTCTCGTGTAAGTAGTAATAGGAATAGCAGCAGGTTGATAGTGTTAGGGCACCAGGATAGAGGGGATGATGGAAAACTGAGGAACCTAAGACGCCTGCATGACAAATTTTGCAGTGAAGAGTTGGGTGCTTGAAGAAGGAGTCATGGTGGTCTGGGCAGAACGGAGAATATAAGGATTGTTGTATTTTGCAAAGCAGAAGGAGAGGGAAATGTGGTTGGAGTTTTAAGATCCTAGCACTGGCATACATGAGGTTAACCATTGCCATGTGTTCAATTTAGAGTTGGAAATATAAAGACTTGCAATAACATCAAGGAAAGAAATTCAGAAGGAGGAAGAGAAAAAAATCAGAATTCATGAAGTTTATTAAAGATGCTAATTTAAGAGGGAGGCATTTAGAAGAGAGAATGCAACACTCACAGGGGAAATCCTCATAGAAAAGGCTCCGGCAGCAGCTGCTTGCAGGAAGTTTTACTTCCATTAAGGAACGTCTTGAAGGGTATGTAAAGAAACAAATTAAGCACGTTCCCCCGAAGCGCAAAACTCATCTGAATCGGGAGTTTATAAAAAGGATGAATGTTCTTTTCTGAGCTCAGTTCAATTTAATTTAGGAGACGGTTTTCACTGCGAAAAAAAATATATATTAATGAAATTGCAGAGGGAAGTTAACCTCTTCCCTCCCACGAACACCTGCTCTGTGCAGGTTCACAGTGTTAAAGTGGGTGCCAAGCATAGAAAACCGATTGCCACTTAGTAACGTGTAAGATAATGGGGTGGGCTCACCCTTATTGTAAGCCAGAGTAAAGCGTGCCCACGGAGATTGTGTTTTGGTCTGGAGGACCGAGTATGCCCATTCATCTCAATGAACATGGTGCAATACCTTATTTCACCTGTGGAAGTGCTGCAGAGAACTTGATCACTTGCTCATGTTACACATAGACGCTGAGGGCCTCAACACCAGGATCCCCTGTGATGAGTCTGCCATGGAGGAAAGACTATGAGCATTCTGGTCCAAGTCAAGATGTCATTTCTTTAATGGTGACGTGTAATAATATATTATTATGCCATCATAGGATAGGACATGGGTGGGGGACACTCAGGGTCCCATTGGGATTAGTAAATCCTGTACCTATGCTTCTTCTTACTGGGTCCAGAAGAAAAATAAAAATCAACATTGGCAGCAATGATATATTTTCCTCCTGTTGGATGGGTTTGATCCCAGCTAAAAGTCATTATATAGAGAAGCAGTCGGAGCGCGATCAGATATGAGCTATAAGTGCCAGTCTCAAGGATATCTGTGTGAGCGGGCGCGCTGGGCGGAGGGCGCATCATCCTAAATCTAGCATATAAATTGTAAGAATAGTTACTCATTTATTGTCCTGCGAGACGCACAATGCGCATTAAATCCTTGCCGTTGACACAAGAGCCATTTGTAATCATTTCAGGTGAACTTGTGATTCAGATTACAGGGTCGGCACAGAGAATCTTAATCTAATTTTATTCATAGCTTTTCCAGCTTCATTATCTGGAGAATTCACCCCAGTGCTGGACTAGTCCTACTGATCCTGTGATTGACTGGATAGCAATTATCCATAATGTAATAGGCAACTCCCTCTATGATGTCACAGTACAGGATAATACACACAGTGATGTCACAGTACAGAGATAATACACACAGTGATGTCACAGTACAGGATAATACACACAGTGATGTCACAGTACAGGATAATACACACAGTGATGTCACAGTACAGGGATAATACACACAGTGATGTCACAGTACAGGATAATACACACAGTGATGTCACAGTACAGAGATAATACACACAGTGATGTCACAGTACAGGATAATACACACAGTGATGTCACAGTACAGGGATAATACACACAGTGATGTCACAGTACAGAGATAATACACACAGTGATGTCACAGTACAGAGATAATACACACAGTGATGTCACAGTACAGAGATAATACACACAGTGATGTCACAGTACAAAGATAATACACACAGTGATGTCACAGTACAGGGATAATACACACAGTGATGTCACAGTACAGGGATAATACACACAGTGATGTCACAGTACAGGATAATACACACAGTGATGTCACAGTACAGAGATAATACACACAGTGATGTCACAGTACAGGATAATACACACAGTGATGTCACAGTACAGGATAATACACACAGTGATGTCACAGTACACACACACAGTGATGTCACAATACAGGATAATACACACAGTGATGTCACAGTACAGAGATAATACACACAGTGATGTCACAGTACAGGGATAATACACACAGTGATGTCACAGTACAGGGATAATACACACAGTGATGTCACAGTACAGGATAATACACACAGTGATGTCACAGTACACACACACAGTGATGTCACAATACAGGATAATACACACAGTGATGTCACAGTACAGAGATAATACACACAGTGATGTCACAGTACAGGGATAATACACACAGTGATGTCACAGTACAGGGATAATACACACAGTGATGTCACAGTACAAAGATAATACACACAGTGATGTCACAGTACAGGGATAATACACACAGTGATGTCACAGTACAGGGATAATACACACAGTGATGTCACAGTACAGGATAATACACACAGTGATGTCACAGTACAGGGATAATACACACAGTGATGTCACAGTACAGGGATAATACACACAGTGATGTCACAGTACAGGGATAATACACACAGTGATGTCACAGTACAAAGATAATACACACAGTGATGTCACAGTACAGGGATAATACACACAGTGATGTCACAGTACAGGGATAATACACACAGTGATGTCACAGTACAGGATAATACACACAGTGATGTCACAGTACAGGGATAATACACACAGTGATGTCACAGTACAGGGATAATACACACAGTGATGTCACAGTACAGGATAATACACACAGTGATGTCACAGTACAGAGATAATACACACAGTGATGTCACAGTACAGGATAATACACACAGTGATGTCACAGTACAGAGATAATACAGTACACATGATGATGTCACAGTATAGGGCTCCCTGGATCATAATCCTTACACCCCCTCCCCCTTCCTCCTATACTCGGATACTTTCCATGACCTTCCTCACTTATCAGGCTTTCTACATGTACAATTCTACACGACACCTGTTATTCTCTTTAGATAAAGGGTCTTCTACATTTTTACTATTTTTGCTTTGTTTATACATGACGGTGACTGATCAGACGCACGGACACTCATTTATATATGCCAAAAAAAAAGAGATGAGTGACAGGAGGATCGTTGGGGGGTCCCGTCCTGCTGGGGTCCCACTGTCAATTAAACTAAATTCTCCGTTACAGCTGCCGAAAAATCCAACGTGAGGTGAACCCCCTACCTGCAGTCAATGCAAATGCTGCGCTCTGTATTGGAAACCGGCCCTGGGGCGAAGTGGTGACGATCTAGTGCATTAAAATGTATAAAAGCTACAAAGCAAATGGCAATTAAAATGGCGTCTCTCCCGTGGCGAGCGTGGCCCGCTATTAAAATGTTTATGACTACCAGAAGCTTTGATTTCTTCCCAAAGGGAACGCAACAAAATACGGCGTAAACTTGTAACAAGCTTGGAGTAATTACTGGAGATGTCGAGTTCATCTCAGGTGTAACTCCGCGCCAGCAGTTTATTAAACGTCAGATGGCATGCTGTTTTATAACACCGTTTCCATGGTTACCTACCACCCTCTGTAACCGACCAAGATCACAAAATCCGGGAGAGCGGAGCATCGAGTCAACATTTCTACTAGATGATTTCTTAACCTCTCTGGCGCCCGGGGTGGGGTCAGGGCTGCAAAATCCATAATAAATACCCAAGGACCAGGACAGGTCGGCATCTCGGAAGGGTTTACCTGTGTCGGAACGTGACCCCTGGCATTACAGGTCTAGCACGGTACTATAAACGGTGTGTATACTCCTGCAACTGCTTTGTTGCAATTCTGGAACATCTAAACTGATGAATTCACAAAAAGCAGGTTTGGAGAAAAACTTTCCTACCGTTTTGTGTATACAGCTCCTATGCAGACCTATGTATATGGAGTAAACCCTATATTGTCACAATGTACGCGGATAGCTAGTATATTGTACGGGTCACTTTGTTATAGCCATGACTTTGCTGGCAGATATGGGAAGCGTTGGCGGATACCTGTAATATTATATCTAGAAGAAAAGTGAGAACTGAGCCTAGAAAAGCGACGTCAATCCAGGGGGATTATTGTTACAAATAAAGCAATAAATGAATATTTTATTATATAATACTAGAAAACTCTTTCAATTAAACTTGTATTATCTATCCCTATTCCATATCTATATATCTATCTATCTATCTATCTATCTATCTCCTATCAATCTATCTATCTATCTATCTATCTATCTATCTATTTATCTATCTCCTATCTATCTATCTATCTATCTATCTATCTATCTATCTCCTATCTATCTATCTATCTATCTATCTCCTATCTATCTATCTATCATCTATCTATCTATCTATCTATCTATCTATCTATCTCCTATCTATCTATCTATCTATCTCCTATCTATCTATCTATCTATCTATCTCCTATCTATCTATCTATCTATCTATCTATCTATCTATCTATCTCTCTCCTATCTATCTATCTATCTATCTATCTATCTCCTATCTATCTATCTATCTATCTATCTATCTATCTCCTATCTATCTATCTATCTATCTATCTCCTATCTATCTATCTATCTATCTATCTATCTATCTATCTCCTATCTATCTATCTATCTATCTATCTATCTATCTATCTATCTCCTATCTATCTATCTATCTATCTATCTATCTATCTCCTATCTATCTATCTATCTATCTATCTATCTATCTATCTATACAACCATCGCCAGATTTGGCTTCAGGTACCATCTTTATGCTGATGACACCCAATTATACACATCTTCCCATGACATCACCCCTGCACTCTTACAGAACACCAGTGACTGTCTCTCTGCTGTCTCTAATATCATGTCCTTGCTCTATCTGAAACGAAATCTCTCTAAGACTGAACTACTACTGTTTCCACCATCTAACAGATGTGTCCCTGATATATCCATTGCAGTCTCAGGCCTTACTATAACTCCTAGGCAGAAGGCCCGCTGCCTCGGGGTCATGTGTGACGCAGACCTTTCCTTCACCCCTCATATCGAATCACTCGCACGTTCATGTCACCTCCACCTCAAAAACATTTCCAGAATACACCCTTTCCTTACCAGAGATACACTAAAGACACTTATTGTCTCTCTGATTCATTCTCGCCATGACTACTGTAACTCCTTACTAATCGGTCTTCCCCTCACTAAACTCTCTTCTCTACAATCTATTCTGAATGCAGCGGCCAGGCTCATCTATCAGGCTAGATGCTACAGCGATGCCTCCGGTCTGTGCCAGTCACTACATTGGCTGCCTATTCATTATAGAATAAAATATAAAGTTATCCCCCTCCCCCACAAGGCTCTCCATAATGCCGCACCTCCATACATTTCCTCCCTCATCTCTGTCTACCGCCCAACCCGTGCTCTCCGCTCACTCAATGACCTAACACTTACATCCTCTATTATCAGAACCTCCCACGCTCGTATACAAGACTTCTCCCGAGCTGCACCACTTCTCTGGAATGCTCTACCCCGGACAATCAGATTAACTCCCAATTTCTACAGTTTCAAATGCAAACTAAAAACACATCTCTTCAGACAGGCTGATCACAATTTCTAACGTAAACCCTTCTATACTATAATTAGAATCCCCAAAATTTAACCCTCCTCTGTCCCCGCTCCCACATTACCCCACATAATATGATGTCTTTTCAGGCTAACTTTATCTGTCCAAACTCCATCCACATGTTACAGGACACTACTAGTGACGGCTCATAAGGTTTTGTTTGTGTAATGACAGTCACCTCTATTACAGAATTGTCTGAACACTGTATAAGCAATGCTGCCCCTGCTACCTCTTGTGTCCCCCCCTCTACCTCATAGATTGTAAGCTCTTGTGAGCAGGGCCCTCAGTCCCATTGTGTGAAATGACGTTCTTTGTTATGTATCTGTCTGTATTTGAACCCTACAAATTGTACAGCGCTGCGGAATATGTTGGCGCTATATAAATAACATGTATTATTATTATTACATCTCTCTCAGATCTGTTTCTCCTATATATCTGCTATGGTACAGCTCTAGTAACGTGTCAGTAACATGAAGAGTAAACAGTTTGAGGCATTTTCTGTACGTAGACTCATTTGGCGACAGTCTTGTCACTCTGCCGCGTGTCGTTTAAATGCGCAATATACAAGGTGCTAGCAGAATCACATAAAATACAAACCGCAGGCATATTTAAGAGAATCGATCGCCTCGGCTCCTCGCTATGATTTTCTCGGAGAAGAGAGCACAAATCAGGGAAAAAATAAAAAATAGGAATAATGTGTCCAGTAACATCAGAGCGTGGCCTCACAGACAGCGGCTACTATCGTATTGTGTTGCTCTGTGTGTATACAATTCAGTACATTGTAGCATTTTAATTCTCCATCTTTATGCCTACGGGTGCAGAATCTATGGGAGGGGGAAGGGAGAAGGTATGCGGTAATCACTCTTCGGGCTCCTGCCTACTATGGTTTCTTCCTTACCGTATAATTAAGCAGCGTCCCTATGAGATACTTAATTGTTCTGTCTTAGTTATTTGATCGGACTTACCAGGAGGGAAATTCCTGCATGAGAGATAATATCAGTAACGGCAGGTTAGAAGCGAGAGATAATCTATGATAATAAGATACTCATGTGTGCTACTGATACAGGCAACACTTAAAGGGGATGTTCACAACTCTCAACACCATGTTTATAGTACACTAATAGACTATGTACATACATTACGTTACTTATCCTGTACTGATCCTGAGTTACATCTTGTATTATACTCCAGAGCTGCGCTCACTATTCTGCTGGTGCAGTCACTGTGTACATACATTACATTACTTATCCTGTATTATACTCCAGAGCTGCGCTCACTATTCTGCTGGTGCAGTCACTGTGTACATACATTACTTATCCAGTATTATACTCCAGAGCTGTGCTCACTATTCTGCTGGTACAGTCACTGTATACATATATTACATTACTTATCCTGTATTATACTCCAGAGCTGCGCTCACTATTCTGCTGGTGCAGTCACTGTGTACATACATTACTTATCCTGTATTATACTCCAGAGCTGCGCTCACTATTCTGCTGGTACAGTCACTGTATACATATATTACATTACTTATCCTGTATTATACTCCAGAGCTGCGCTCACTATTCTGCTGGTACAGTCACTGTATACATACATTACATTACTTATACTGTATTATACTCCAGAGCTGCGCTCACTATTCTGCTGGTACAGTCACTGTGTACATACATTACATTTCCTGTATTATACTCCAGAGCTGCGCTCACTATTCTGCTGGTGCAGTCACTGTGTACATACATTACTTATCCTGTATTATACTCCAGAGCTGCGCTCACTATTCTGCTGGTACAGTCACTGTATACATATATTACATTACTTATCCTGTATTATACTCCAGAGCTGCGCTCACTATTCTGCTGGTGCAGTCACTGTGTACATACATTACTTATCCTGTATTATACTCCAGAGCTGCGCTCACTATTCTGCTGGTACAGTCACTGTATACATATATTACATTACTTATCCTGTATTATACTCCAGAGCTGTGCTCACTATTCTGCTGGTGCAGTCACTGTGTACAGTACATTACATTACTTATCCTATATTATACTCCAGAACTGCGCTCACTATTCTGCTGGTACAGTCACTGTGTACATACATTACATTACTTATCCTGTATTATACTCCAGAGCTGCGCTCACTATTCTGCTGGTACAGTCACTGTGTACATACATTACATATCCTGTATTATACTCCAGAGCTGCGCTCACTATTCTGCTGGTACAATCACTGTGTACATACATTACTTATCCTGTATTATACTCCAGAGCTGCGCTCACTATTCTGCTGGTACAGTCACTGTGTACATACATTACTTATCCTGTATTATACTCCAGAGCTGCGCTCACTATTCTGCTGGTGCGGTCACTGTGTACATACATTACTTATCCTGTATTATACTCCAGAGCTGCGCTCACTATTCTGCTGGTGCGGTCACTGTGTACATACATTACATTACTTATCCTTAATTATACTCCAGAGCTGCGCTCACTATTCTGCTGGTGCAGTCACTGTGTACATACATTACATTACTTATCCTGTATTATACTCCAGAGCTGCGCTCACTATTCTGCTGGTACAGTCACTGTGTACATACATTACTTATCCTGTATTATACTCCAGAGCTGCGCTCACTATTCTGCTGGTGCGGTCACTGTGTACATACATTACATTACTTATCCTGAATTATACTCCAGAGCTGCGCTCACTATTCTGCTGGTACAGTCACTGTGTACATACATTACATTACTTATCCTGAATTATACTCCAGAGCTGCGCTCACTATTCTGCTGGTACAGTCACTGTGTACATACATTACATTACTTATCCTGTATTATACCCCAGAGCTGCGCTCACTATTCTGCTGGTACAGTCACTGTGTACATACATTACATATCCTGTACTGATCCTGAGTTACATCCAGCAACATTTCAAGTTAAAAATACCATAGAATGAGATTCTGATTCACTAAACTCTATTATATTTAATAGTTGATATCAAAGGGTTAATTCTCATCTTCATGTAGCTGTCTATGTGATCCTCCAGATTATGATAAGCACTCCAATAATCTATAAGTATTGTGACCTCCGCCTGACCCTCCTCTTCGTCATGAATTTTGCACACGCTGCTAGAATCTATGCGCTTGTTGCAGTACATATGACTTCCAACATAGCTTATTTATTGAAAACATCAATTCTGTATCTCTATTCCTGGCGCTGCCCGAATCCACCACAGCTTTATGAAGAGAATACTGCTATATCCAACCCCTGGACTGACTGTTTACAGAGATCTGTTTTACTTTGCTTAGAATGTGCTAAAAACGACAAAATTCATAAAATATCTGCAAAATCTCAATATATACTTAGAAAAACAACAGTACTCCAGAGCTGCGCTCACTATTCTGCTGGTACAGTCACTGTGTACATACATTACATTACTCATCCTGTATTATACTCCAGAGCTGCGCTCACTATTCTGCTGGTACAGTCACTGTGTACATACATTACATTACTTATCCTGTATTATACTCCAGAGCTGCGCTCACTATTCTGCTGGTACAGTCACTGTGTACATACATTACATTACTCATCCTGTACTATACTCCAGAGCTGCGCTCACTATTCTGCTGGTGCAGTCACTGTGTACATACATTACATTACTTATCCTGTATTATACTCCAGAGCTGCGCTCACTATTCTGCTGGTACAGTCACTGTGTACATACATTACATTACTTATCCTGTATTATACTCCAGAGCTGCGCTCACTATTCTGCTGGTACAGTCACTGTGTACATACATTACATTACTTATTCTGTATTATACCCCAGAGCTGCGCTCACTATTCGGCTGGTACAGTCACTGTGTATATACATTACTTATCCTGTATTATACCCCAGAGCAGCACTCACTATTCTGCTGGAGCAGTCACTGTGTACATACATTACATTACTTATCCTGTATTATACCCCAGAGCAGCACTCACTATTCTGCTGGAGCAGTCACTGTGTACATACATTACATTACTTATCCTGTATTATACCCCAGAGCAGCACTCACTATTCTGCTGGAGCAGTCACTGTGTACATACATTACATTACTTATCCTGTATTATACCCCAGAGCTGCACTCACTATACTATATCTGGGATACATATATTGAGACCCTTTATTCTAATAATCCACCCCAGGCCAGATTCCTTAATAGATTTTAGACCCCAGACCCCTTGAATAAATTCAGACCTCCTATATTAATATGGGACCCCAGACCAGACAACCAACTTAATTCAGCTTCTAGACAGGATCCTAAACATATTAAGGCCAGAGTGCAGATGTTAAATAAATTAAGACACCAAACTCCCTGTATGAATACCCCTGACCAAATTTCAGATTAAATTCTGCCCCCGATGTGATTCTCTCGATAGACTTCTCGAAGGTCCTTATATGATACATATTTCAGTGTGTATTCCAGTGAAGATGAGTTTTGTTTCCATAGATCTTCTTTACAGGATGAACATGAAATTCAAATGGGTTTTATCCCCTAGTGGCCTGGAGCAATATAACAATCCATTACACCCCCCCAATACGGACTAACAGGGACCCCATCAATGAAATGTATGAGCCGTCCGGACATGTTGTATTTCCACATTGGAGACTCTTTCTCAATCAGATTCTTGTAGCCTGAGCCATATTATGTTAAATTATGCAGACTTGATTGATATGTGGAGAGAGTGGCCGAGGTCCCGCCAGACCCTGGATCAAGAAAAAGCCGAGGAAAGGAGAAAAATGGAAAATTCTGAGAAGAGCAAAACATATACCGTAATAGTCTGATAATCCCAGAGCCAACAGTATGGAAATCACCCAATCCGGGACGTCACATGACTATAAAATCTCATAAAACAATGAAAAAAAGCAGAGGATGAGTGAAAGCAAAATTCTGAGCTCTCCGCTGTACTGGTCAGGCACTGACTAAGCTGCAATTTATATTACTGAACATAGAGGGCAGTATTATAGTAGTTATACTCTTGTACATAGGAGCAGTATTATAGTAGTTATATTCTTGTACATAGGAGCAGTATTATAGTAGTTATATTCTTGTACATAGGAGCAGTATTATAGTAGTTATATTCTTGTACACAGAAGGTAGTATTATAGTAGTTATATTCTTGTACATAGGAGTAGTATTATAGTAGTTATATTCTTGTACATAGGAGCAGTATTATAGTAGTTATATTCTTGTACATAGGAGTAGTATTATAGCAGTTATATTCTTGTACATAGGAGCAGTATTATAGTAGTTATATTCTTGTACATAGGAGTAGTATTATAGTAGTTATATTCTTGTACATAGGAGTAGTATTATAGTAGTTATATTCTTGTACATAGGGGGCAGTATTATAGTAGCTATATTCTTGTACATAGGAGGTAGTATTATAGTAGTTATATTCTTGTACATAGGGGGCAGTATTATAGTAGTTATATTCTTGTACATAGAAGGTAGTATTATTGTAGTTATATTCTTGTACATAGGAGGTAGTATTATAGTAGTTATATTCTTGTACATAGGAGTAGTATTATAGTAGTTATATTCTTGTACATAGTAGTAGTATTATAGTAGTTATATTCTTGTACAGAGGAGTAGTATTATAGTAGTTATATTCTTGTACATAGGAGGTAGTATTATAGTAGTTATATTCTTGTACATAGGAGTAGTATTATAGTAGTTATATTCTTGTACATAGGAGGTAGTATTATAGTAGTTATATTCTTGTACATAGGAGCAGTATTATAGTAGTTATATTCTTGTACATAGGGAGCAGTATTATAGTAGTTATATTCTTGTACATAGGAGGTAGTATTATAGTAGTTATATTCTTGTACATAGCAGGTAGTATTATAGTAGTTATATTCTTGTACATAGGAGTAGTATTATAGTAGTTATATTCTTGTACATAGGGAGCAGTATTATAGTAGTTATATTCTTGTACATAGGAGGTAGTATTATAGTAGTTATATTCTTGTACATAGGAGGTAGTATTATAGTAGTTATATTCTTGTACATAGGAGCAGTATTATAGTAGTTATATTCTTGTACATAGGAGCAGTATTATAGTAGTTATATTCTTGTACATAGGAGCAGTATTATAGTAGTTATATTCTTGTACATAGGAGTAGTATTATAGTAGTTATATTCTTGTACTTAGGAGTAGTATTATAGTAGTTATATTCTTGTACATAGGAGTAGTATTATAGTAGTTATATTCTTGTACATAGGAGTAGTATTATAGTAGTTATATTCTTGTACATAGGAGGTAGTATTATAGTAGTTATATTCTTGTACATAGGAGCAGTATTATAGTAGTTATATTCTTGTACATAGGAGTAGTATTATAGTAGTTAGATTCTTGTACATAGGAGTAGTATTATAGTAGTTATATTCTTGTACGTAGGAGTAGTATTATAGTAGTTATATTCTTGTACATAGGAGGTAGTATTATAGTAGTTATATTCTTGTACATAGGAGCAGTATTATAGTAGTTATATTCTTGTACATAGGGAGCAGTATTATAGTAGTTATATTCTTGTACATAGGAGGTAGTATTATAGTAGTTATATTCTTGTACATAGGAGGTAGTATTATAGTAGTTATATTCTTGTACATAGGAGCAGTATTATAGTAGTTATATTCTTGTACATAGGAGTAGTATTATAGTAGTTATATTCTTGTACATAGGAGGCAGTATTATAGTAGCTATATTCTTGTACATAGGAGGTAGTATTATAGTAGTTATATTCTTGTACATAGGAGTAGTATTATAGTAGTTATATTCTTGTACATAAGCCACTACAAATCTGTCGTATTAAGTTGTTTTGGTTTTTTTGTTGACAGCCTATTACAATAGGCTTGTCAATCATAACCTGATTTTGTTCTTCATTTCCCTGCTCATTATTTCTCTCTTTCTGTATTGTCTTGTACTGTATATACTTCCTATAGGTGACTATTGCAGAGCAGGGTCTGGCACTATTATATATGTTGGTACACAGTGGCAGGAGCAGCAGGTTTACCCTCGGATACCACTACAAATCATTTAATTGAGTCTATCATTGAATACCAGGCAGTGCGGAGATTGCTCGCACTCCCCCTTTATCTCAGGGATAGGTGGTAATTTCCTTCTTGAATTTCGCCTCATTAAGAGCTGCCTGTTGTGTTCACGTTAAATTAGATGGTTTCCATTCCAGAAAAGTGTTTCTCCAAACTCTTGGAGAATCCTCTTTGCAGAAGATGCAAATGTCTCGGCGGTGGCGTCTGATGGTGGAATTAACGTCGGGTCTTGTCTTAAAACCGTGACATCTTTTATCTTATACATTATCAATCACCTGGACAGAATCGCCTCATCTGTCAATATCAGTTTCTGCAGAAGTGGAGACCCAATTACATGCGGCTTCACTGTAAACTATGGCTCTCCATCTAATGCAGGACCACAAATCCAATTACAGTATTTTCTGAACTTTACACACAGGTTGAAGTTCATGTGCAAAAGTTTCTCCTCCCTTTCAGGGCTCTACATGGTATCCAAAATGGATGTTCATGCAACTAATAGTCAACTTTATGTGCACCATGTAGCTTGCTCCACCATGGCTAGGCTCAGGCCTGATGTATGGAGCCAGAGATATTCGCTAGGTGATATTAGGGCTTGGTAAGTATGACTTTTTTTTTCATTTGTGGGGGATTACTGGGAAGCGGGGGGCAGCCACAAGGGAGCATTATCATGTATAGGGGACCAAAAGAGAGCCGCATAAATTGTATGGGTCTACTGAGTATCCTTACAATACGTGTGCGAACACTGGAAAGCATTATCCTGTGTGTGAGACCAATAGGGAGCATTATCCTATGTGTGAGACCAATAGGGAGCATTATCCTGTGTGTGAGACCAATGGGGAGCATTATCCTGTGTAAGGGACTACTGAGGAGCATTATCCTGTGTGTGAGACCAATAGGGAGCATTATCCTGTGTAAGGGACCACTGAGGAGCATTATCCTGTGTGTGAGACCAAAAGGGAGAATTATCCTGTGTGTGAGACCAATAGGGAGCATTATCCTGTGTGTGGGACCAATAGGGAGCATTATCCTGTGTGTGGGACCACTGAGGAGCATTATCCTGTGTGTGGGACCACTGAGGAGCATGATACTGTGTGTGGGCCCACTGAGGAGTATGATACTGTGTTTGGTGCCACTGGGAAACCTTATGGCATGTGTGGGAACACTCAGTAGCATTATTCTGTGCAAGGGACTAATGGGAGTTCTTATTCTGTGTTTGGGACCACTGAGGAGCCCTATACTGTGTGTGGGGCCATTGGGGTGTATTATATTGTGTGCTTTGGCTGGTGAGAACATTATACTTTTTGTGGGTCCCCTAGGGAGCATTATACTGAGAGTAGGGCCATTGAAGATCATTATACTAGATGCAGAGCCAATGGAGAATATATTATTGTGTATAGGGCCAATGAAGACCGTTAGGCTGTATTCACACAGAGTAACGCCAGGCGTTTTTTGTGTTTTTTGCACATAGCGCCGCGTTTACGCCAACGCTAAATAGCGCGGCGTTAACGCGGTGTATACGTGGCGTTAACGCGGCGTAAACGCGGCGCTATGTGCAAAAAACACACAAAAAACGCCTGCCGTTACTCTGTGTGAATACAGCCTTATAGTGTGTGAGGAGCCACTAAAGAGAACATTATACTGTTTGTGGAGCGACTGGAGAGCTTTATACTGTGTGCAGAACCACTGAAGACCACTATACTGTGAGAGGAGTCACTAGAGAGAGCATTATACTGTGTGTGGGGCCACTGAAGATCATTATACCTTGTATGGAGTCACTGAAGACCATTATACCATCAATGGAACCACTGTGGAGCATTACCTTGTTTGATAACTACAAATTATTTTGGCTCCTACATTTTTCAGTTTAAGAACCAATGGCTCCTTGGTCATTTTTGTGATGCCATTTTTATAGTAAATGGCGCAATATGAAGGATCCTGCAATATCTAATGAATATATAATCTACTAGCCTCTGCCCGCGACTTTGTCTGCGTGTTGTTGGCGTCGATGATTCGCCTGTATTCAGCAAATTGCTGTCGTCGATGGTTTGTATGCTCCGGCGTTTTGGCAGCTCTTATGCTGTCCTGCTGCTGAACTTGTTCCTCAAGCCATGCCTGTGATTGTTCCAGCATCTCAGCAGCTCCCTGGGGAGCCATATAATGAGCGTGTTGATGGCGTTGATGATCAGGATTCTTCTCATTCCTCCAAAATTTACTGTGTGTTTATGCAATTTTTGCACCCCAAAAATTCACTTCCTGTCCAACAAAAATGGCCGCACACATGGATGAATATTTACAGCATGATACACCTGTTATTGTCTTCAATAGACTTTTCTTACACTCCAGATCTATGTCGCTGGGTTCTTGCTAACAGGAGTAAGAGGGAAGATTGGTGAGAGATATAAGACGGGAATAAGAAAGTCTCCCTCTCATTTCACATTTGTCAATCAATGAGATAATAAAAACGGCAATGTCAACACAAGCAAATAATATTAGTGCAATACTGTAATCTGCTCGGGGGACAGACAATCATTTCACTTAGAATATTTATCATCATGTTAGCGAGACATCTGAAGATCCGGCAGCGCTTAATAACATTATAACATGTAACCGTCACGATAAGTGAAAAGTCTTAAAGGAGACGCAGCTATTTGGTGAATGGTTTGGACTATGAGAAGGGCCAAAGGGGTATTTGACCCAAAGCTTGTACCATTTGGCGGCCTCCGCCACTGTCAGGGTAAGGGAAATGTCTGAAAGAAGAAACTACCATTTGCACAATGGATTGTTCTAGGAACCATAACCAATGGCGCCTCACCTACGGCAAGAAGGGCGCGTGGACCAAACACAAACTTTATGCCAGTGCTCTTTAGCAACATTTATATAATGGTTTGGCAGTCGAATAAACAGACTCGCTCCATTTTTGGAGGTAATATCACCAGTGGAATTGTCAATGGATAGTTTTTGGGAAAGGGTAAGGAAAAATAGGCCATGATATCAAGAGAATGGCTGCAAACAATGGGGTATGTGGCTTATTGCAGTCTTTAGTTTAACGTATTGTCTGGCCAAGGCCAATTGCAGGAGTGTAAAGAAGAGTCCCCTTTCCTGACCCTGCAAGGCAGTCTAATTCCCAGGTTATAATACCGGAGAGGAACAGGAGAAGAACAGGTATAGGTAGAATAGTGCACAACACTAGGTAGCAGATTCCTTATAAATATGTGCAATATCCCTTTAAGTGAGAGAGTTTTTACATGGCCCCCATATCGGTGCTCTGTTCTGACCTCGGCTCTTGGTCATTACACTATGGGAGGATTACGAGTCGATCAAAATCCACTTGAATTGGCTGATAATGAAGAGGTGGACACGGCTGGGTGAATCCCGTCTCACACACTGAGCTTCAGTCCGGAGGCGCACGTGAGTGTAAATACAGTTATCGTTTTTAGGGGCATAGAGTTACCCAAAATGGCAGAGACATTAATCAACACATTGATCTGCGCTCCTGATTATTTGTGTCGTACACTCATTTATCATATTCCACATTGGTAGTCAATGAAGTTAGCACCGAACTAATAGGTCTTCAAGGGGTAATTATAACTGTACAAAAATGCAAGAAAAATACAAAGTGGAAAGTTTTTATTTAAAGTTCTGTGTATTTTTTTTTCAATTTTTGTATATATTGACCTGAAGGTGTCACTGCAGATGCCAGGGACCTCAACTCTTTTTTGCTCAATCACATATAATGCTAGAGCAATCCACATAGAGATAACAAACATTACACTATACAACTAAATATAAGGGATAAGAGTAACACTAGTGCACGCTAATACTGCCTCCCATATACAAGAATATATCTACTATATCACTGCCCCTATGTACAAGAATATAACTACTATAATACTGCTCCTATGTAAAAGAATATAACTACTATAATACTACCTCCTATGTACAAGAATATAACTACTATAATACTACCTCCTATGTACAAGAATATAACTACTATAATACTGCCCCTATGTACAAGAATATAACTACTATAATACTACCTCCTATGTACAAGTGTATAACTACTATAATACTACTCCTATGTACAAGAATATAACTACTATAATACTGCTCCTATGTACAAGAGTATAACTACTATAATACTGCTTCTATGTACAAGAATATAACTACTATAATACTGCTCCTATGTACACGAATATAACTACTATAATACTACTCCTATGTACAAGAATATAACTACTATAATACTACCTCCTATGTACAGGAATATAACTACTATAATACTACCTCCTATGTACAAGTGTATAACTACTATAATACTACTCCTATGTACAAGAATATAACTACTATAATACTGCTCCTATGTACAAGAGTATAACTACTATAATACTGCTCCTATGTACAAGAATATAACTACTATAATACTACCTCCTATGTACAGGAATATAACTACTATAATACTACCTCCTATGTACTAGAATATAACTACTATAATACTACTCCTATGTACAAGAATATAACTACTATAATACTACCTCCTATGTACAAGAATATAACTACTATAATACTACTCCTATGTACAAGAATATAACTACTATAATACTACTCCTATGTACAAGAATATAACTACTATAATACTACCTCCTATGTACAAGAATATAACTACTATAATACTACTCCTATGTACAAGAATATAACTACTATAATACTGCTCCTATGTATAAGAATTTAACTACTATAATACTGCCTCCTATGTACAAGAATATAACTGCTATAATACTGCCTATATATAGTATATGAAGCTCTACAGGTCAGAATATGTTTGTACCTGGTTGATTTCAGCAGGTTATAGATTATGACTCCGCTGATGATCACACAGACATATACAGAGGGGACAAGGACTTTTAGCTTTTTCTCTTCTCTGCATATTTAATACCGTCCTTACGTTTCCTTTATCACTGAAATCCTCTCATCCACTTCCAGACTCAGTTTCTAATATGCTGACTTACAGTGACCCGCTGAGATCTTCCATGATGACAGCCTCTCTGCAGAACATTCTCAGTATGCGCGCATTGTGCTCAGAGAAAATTAAACAGAAGATCAAGGCATACAGGACACCGGCGGACCCATGGGATTCGCTAACAAAAATTAGCTCATCCTCTCTCAACCCATTAATAAGTTAATAACTTATCAGTGATTCAGCTTAACACCTGGAGGCAGCGGCGTCGCCTTGTTCTCACATCAGCTAAAGTCTATTGTAATTCCTTTATCATTCCCTATTATTTTTGCTAAGCTGCTGCAGCCTCACCCGGGACCCAGAGATGTAACAGCAGAAGCTGGAATTACAAAAGACTACACCAAGTACAAAACTCTTAGCAATGGGCAGCTAAAGAGCTGACTCCTCAGAATTAAGGATGAAAGGCGTCTAATGCCTCTCGTTCAACCAGCCCAGGAATAAGAGATTTGTCTTCTGCTTTCTTGTCGACGTCTCAAGCTCTTCTGGCTGAGAATACCCCGTTAATGAGTTAAACAGAGGAATACATGTGGGGTTATTCATCAAAGGGAGCGGCCATCATTGTAACAGGGCTATTTATCGAGGCTGCCGCAGACACTTAATAAATAGCTGATGTCTCGGGCACTTTTATGCTGGCAGTGTTAATCAGCAAGAAACATGAGACGTCTCCAGGCATCTAATGACGGGGCAGGTAGGACGGCGAATGCATCATGTTCTGCATGGACAGCATAGACTCATTACACCGTATGGAGGGTAGCGGTGGTCTACATACAAAAGAGAAGACCCCTGAATCTGGGTTCTAGAAAATTGAATGTAAGACATGAACCGCTCTCCTCCATAGCTTTATAGCAATAATAATATATTCATCACCCCAAAAATCGAGAGACGGCTCCAGTCTAAATCTTGTTCTGCTTTGGTGACCATCTGCCTGGGCTGTGTTACACTATAATACACTATAGTGTCAGGTAATGGTCTGTTCTTGGTCTTCATGTTCTGCAATCCACATCAGGTTTTAGAATGTTTCACATCTGGTTCAGCTGATTGACAACTACAAGGTTGACTCTGCTGCTCCATTGCTCTACACGACTCTACTGCTTCACTACTATAGACTTTGGCTCTGCTGCTTTACTACTATGGACCTGACTCTTCGGCTTCACATCTATAAACTTGTCTCTGCTGCTTCACAATTATTGGCTCTATTGCTTTATTACTATGAGCTTACTTCTGCTGCCCCGCTTGTATGCAATCGGCTCTATCTAGCTTTTACTGTCCGTTCTTGGATTTCCCGGTTGTCTCGCTGTCTCTTCCACTTCCCAGATTCCTGTTCTGTCATCTCTTTTGCATTGGGCTGTCAATAGTTCGCAGCCCAAAGATCCACAATCCAAGTCTCAGGAAATGTCACTTGATCTATAAATCTACTTAACTGATTTGGATTCTCTTTTTGATGTACACAATGCAAACAAAGTAACATTACAAGAGTTTACCCACACATGGGGTCAAATCTTTGCCAAGTCTTAAGCCCTGTTGTAGAGCCCGGACAATAACACATAATTTGGAAGAGTGAAATGTTACAAAGCTTCAAATCCCCAGAAAATCTGTAGAATGAAATGATCCCATTCTGGCCATTGCAGCCACCACTAGGGGGAGCTAAGAACAACCTGCATACAGTGTTATATTTATAGTCAATGTACACTCAGTATTACAAGTATATTCACGTATGATTTAGAGCTCGGTATTAGAAAAACTAAGCTCCGTCCACCATAAAGACATATTAAGAAATTAATCAGAATTTTGGATCAAAAAAATAATATAAATGTTCAAAGAGAATCACTTTAAGTCCCACACATGGGACTCATTTGCAGTCTTTTGGGTAAGCTTTCATGTTTTCATGTCCCTTGGAGACATTGGGTGGATGTCTTGAACGCTCCTGATTGCCCCAGTGATCACTCAGCTTTGGACACCTTGTAGCAATGTGTAGCGTTCTCCTTTTTATGCTGATCAATGCCATCGAATCATCAGGTTTCCCGGCTCGCCCGCACACTGCCAGCTCTGAGATTATTTCAATTTAACAACCTCTCCACTGCATTATTTATATGACTGATGTCAAGGTCTGTGTGTATAGAGAAGGACGGCGCGTACTTAGTGTTTACAGTATGTTTGTCTAATTAAAATGGCAACGATCTATGGAATTGTCGCTGAATCCCCGGGGAATCTCCTGACTCGATGGGAAAATAAGTGTTACCTAATATCATAAAGGTCTAGGCTCTCAGGGAAAAAATGGGAAAATAGCGTCTGCAGTCGACGTCTTCTGTTCTGTGACCTTAAATGGTAAATTAACTGAAAATTACAGCTTGTGTTTATTTTTCGTCTTGTAGGAATAAAGGAACATTGGTATGGAGTAAATTGTCTGTAAGTGACAACTGAGGAAGGAGGGATCTGTAAATAACACATGACAAATACAATGCTGCCGGCAATGATTGCGATGTGTAGCCAAGGCATGAATATTTCAAGAATTCCATCCGTCATACCAAGGAGAATGGGCACACTCATCATACCTGAGGAACAATCTCATAAACTGCTCAAACCTTGGTCTTATTCTTGTCTAGAAGCTCTTGACAGGTCACCGTCTAAGGAGTGCAAGCAATGTATGTTATATCTACTATAGATACAATATATCGCTAGGTTTAGTATGTTGAGTTCATCTTGTTATTATGTTGAACCCACTACATTTTGGTGTTGCAATCAAGGTCTTTGGGTAAACACCTCTTCACTATATGGCAGATAGGTTAAGGTCTGGAGATGAACCCGTCTTAGTCACGTTAAATAGGGTTGAGCAATCGGGATCGAAAAAGATCGGATTCCGATCAGCAATCGGGAAAATTTCACAATCGGGATCGGCTGGAAAATGATCGAAAGTCAGATTTTGAAATCTCAAGATCGGCTCAACCCTAAAAGTGACTTTTCCCATAGAGGAGCATTGACTAGGGTTGAGCGATCAGGATCGGAAAAGATCAGTTTCCGATTGGCGATCGAGCAAATTTCATGATCGGGAGCGGGATTGGCTGGAAAATGATCGGAAATCGGATTTTAAAATCGATCCTGAAATCACAAAATTGGCTCAACCACAATGTTAAACCCATCTTAGCTTTATGGTGACTTGAACAGGATTTTGAGACTTTCTTGATCTTAGCTATACAGACGATTGATTTATCTTACAATGGATTCATGATCTATCAAGTTCTTATGTTAGAACAATAATGATCTTACATGAAACTCCTCATGGGATTATATTTGATCTACTATATCTTGATATTATGGTGGAAAAGTCATGGCCTTGGGTTAAACCCATGTTAAGACAATGGCAGCTAAAATAATTGGCTTTATGGTAATGTGACTAAGAGCCCATCTTGATATTAAGTTGGTCCTGTCTTGATTTTATGGTTGACTTTGGATTTATAGTGGATCAACTTATATTTAACTCATCCTGGTTATGTGTTAAAGGTTTGGATATATGGTAGATCCATTATGTGTATTCTTATGTTAAACCTATCTTGATCTTATGTTGAATTTATTATGAAATTATAGCACATGTGGGATGGAGATGGATTAAACCCATATTGACTTTATAGTAGCTCACTTGTGATCTTGGAATGAAGCCATCTTGGCATACCTAGCCTGGCATTACGTTGAATCAATGGCTTCCTAGTGGATCTATTAAGGTCTTATGATTACCCCTTCTGGGCTATACAGTATATCAAACCCCTGCTTGGATTTATGGTGGATCCATCATCTTCTTATAGTAAACCGATTTGTACTACTGTTGGATCTATCAAGTCTTTACCTTTGAACAATCTTGGCTTGATGAATTGAGCCCATCTTGGTAGATTGCTGAACCTGCCTTATGTTGGAGGAATCAATGCCTTGGGTTAAACCCATCTTGAGTTTATGTAATAACTTGATAAATATCGTAAATCCATCTTAATAATATTTTGAACCTGTTTGAATCTTACGACGAAACTTGGCTTTTATCAATTAAAGATTCATGATGAACCCATCTTGGTTATGTGTTGGGATTTATGGTGGATCCATCATGTATGAAGCCATGGTGGTATTATGTTGGACCAATATCTTGATCTTATGGTGGAACAATCAAGATCTTGAGTTAGACCCTTCTTGGCTTGATGAAAAGGACGTTTCCTAATAGCGTCTTGACCTTAGATTGCTCCCATCTTGGTCTTATATTGAACCTATCTTGATCTTCTGTTGAACCCATCTTAACCTTAGATGGATCCATTATGTTTGTAAACTGTATAATAAACCAGACATGAGTTTATGTTGATAAATAAGTTTGGTTAAGCCCGTTTTGCATTATATTGACCCATCTTGGCCTTACATTAACCTACATTACTGCATCTTCTTCTTAATGGGGTTGTCCCATTATGGACACTTATCCCCTAACCATTCTTGGTCCTATGCTGAATCCATCTTTATTGCGGTTATATAAAGATCTATCACTGCAACATGGCAGGATAATGGAGTAAACTGAATAGATATACTGCATGTCTTTTAGTAACCTTACAAACTTAGATATTACTATGTCTAAGATTAGAACAATCTCTTCAAACCCATCTTGACCTCATGTCGAAAATATCAAGTTCTCCTGCTAAACCCATCTTGGTGTTCTGTTGAACCCATTACCGTTCCCACGGACTCGACATCAATCCAAGTGGCGTAATTAATCCAAAAGTGACTGAAACGCGCAGTTCTCCTTTCTAGACAGCCATTGACTGAGCTTGTGTCTAATTCATGCAGATCAATGCATTGGGGAAGTTGTATAGATATACAAGCTGGCCCGCAGCACCGAGGATGGCGCATTACTCAGGTAATTGACACATCTCTCATTATACGTTTATATCCAGGAATGGCTTTCATCCTGAGTCCGGTTCTGCACCCAGGGGCTGCGCGGCAATAAATAATAGAAGGAAAGTCTGACTCTGTGATTGTATTGATCAACACATCAGCTCAGAGCCAAGGAGGATATTACTGACAGTATAATATTAGACATGTTTACAATGTGTCACAACTGGAGCAGCCGCTGACAGCACTTTACATAGATGTGTCTGGCAGTTAAGCCGAAGAAATGTGCAGGTTAACCCTTTCTCTTTTCTTCAAGGATTCTTCCTTTATTTCCATGTCAGGCTTTAGTTTGATGGTCAATATCCCATTGTGAAAATCTAAGGATCGGATTAAGGACGAAGTTCTGTCTATGAATGAAGCTTAGCCATGATGATACATCCCTTTATACCCAGACAGATGACAGGGCCTAGTGGGATTCTCACACAGTCATTTGGCTTATTGTCTGACTTTTGTGACATCACTATGCCAGGTATGATGATGTCACTTTATCCAGCAGGACACTCTATGTGGATCTTAGTCTTGCAAGGTGTAAAAAAGGCCAGGGAACCCCAAACATTCATTCCATAAATGTCTTTTACCCCAAGTGTCAGCCTGTCATTCTCCTGTACCTCAAGTATCAGCCTGTCATTATCCTGTACCCCAAGTATCAGCCTGTCATTATCCTGTACCCCAAGTGTCAGCCTGTCATTATCCTGTACCCCAAGTATCAGCCTGTCATTATCCTGTACCCCAAATATCAGCCTGTCATTATCCTGTATCCCAAGTATCAGCCTGTCATTATCCTGTACCCCAAGTATCAGCCTGTCAGTATCCTGTACCCCAAGTATCAGCCTGTCATTATCCTGTATCCTAAGTGTCAGCCTATCATTATCCTGTACCCCAAGTATCAGCCTGTCATTATCCTGTACCCCAAGTATCAGCCTGTCATTATCCTGTACCCCAAGTATCAGCCTGTCATTATCCATGTCCCCAAGTATCAGCCTGTCATTATCCTGTACCCCAAGTATCAGCCTGTCATTATCCTGTACCCCAAGTATCAATTATCCAGTCATTTCTTGCCGCTCAATCCTACATTTCTCTAGTTATGCCTCCAGTGTACAGTACAAGCAGGTTAAACATCTTTGCTCCGCATATTATCTCTTTCAGTATTTTCCACTTTTGTATTTGTAATCTCCAATAATCTAGAATGTTTGTCATTACCGCAGGCAGTAGAGTATCGCGGGTGGTAGAGATCAGCATCGGCTGATATAACACATACACGATACATTATATCACTGACGTCGTTTCCTGCGCTCTTATTGTAACTGATACAGACACAGGAGGATTTGTGTAAATTTAACGTTCTTTATCCCATCCAATCAGAAGGCAGGATTTGGCGACGCTGGTTGACAAACCAAAATAATTTGTGTTCATTATTTCTTAATTGGTGCATCCTTGATTGGATTTAGTCTCTCACAAAAGAAAAGAGAATGTTCCAATCAAGAGTTATACATACAAGAGAGAAACAAAGCGGCGGAGACACAAATATCACAGAATTATCCTAATTACAGATTATGCTTTTCACTAGGAAGAAAGATTCCTTGGACGCTTTCCAGCTCTTTTAACATTTTTTCCCTTTTTTCGCAAACAACCTCTTAAGTACGTTATTAAGGAGTCTGAGAGTTAACAGGTTAATCTGCCTTGCGGTGACTTGACGTTTAAGTCACGATGTCTGGAGACGCGATTGACGACAACCCTGGCTGAAGGAGGCCCGTACATAGAAGAAAGAGACGAGACATGAGAAGAGACGATCGCAACAATCTGGATCACACCTCGATACATTGAGATGGACACTATGTCATCCCATAGGCAATGGACCATCTGAAGTCCTCAGCAACTCCATCTTCACTGTTCTTGGTGGCACCAGGAACATACCCTGGATGGAGTAGTAGGATGACTGGAAGTGGTTTAGGCACAGTTATTATTTGGCATGATGTAATGGTGTAGTTTAGGCATCACCCTCAAGAATATACAGCAATACCATAGAGCAATAGGCTGAAGCCCAGCTAATAGAAGAAAGACATACATGTCCATGAGATCGGTGAAATGGATTGTCCAGAAGTTATACACAGGTACTAAATAACACTGCGGTCGGTACTTGGTACCTGGTACTGATCCACTCAGGGAAAACCTCAGTACACAATGGCTAAAGTCAGCAAATAGAGACTTCATAGGGAGTTCAAAAACTCACCAAGGTACAAGAAAGCAAGGTGACCATACACTAAACTAATGGTAACCAAACATCAATGATCATCTATTGTGTATAGAGGTGTCTTACCTCTATCTAATGGCAGATGTCATGTGAAAGAAATATCAGGCTGTTGTATGTTAATATACCTGATCATTTTGTTGGCAGGGCTGACAAGGCACTTCCAGGGGTGTTTGGAGAGAACCGAGGAGTTGGGAAGGGGGGCAAAGAAGTCTGAAGAGGACAGGAGAGTCTGGATGGGAATAAGATGCCTGGTGGAGAAAGAGGAGTCTGGAGAGGAAGACCGAGGGATTTATAGGGGAAATAAAGGTCTGGAGAGCCAAAGAGAGCTCTGGAGAGTGGAAGGGGCAGAGTAGTGTGAGGGGGGCAGAGAAGTCTGAAGGGGACAGAGGAGTCTGGATGGAAAAGATGTCTAGAAGGGAAAGAGGAGTCTGAAGGAGGGCATAAGTGTCTGGAAGGTAAAAGAGGTGTCTGGAGGAGACATAAGTGTCTAGAAGGGAAAGAGGAGTCTGGAGGAGACATAAGTGTCTGGAGTGTAACAGAGGCGTCTGGAGGCGACATAAGTGTCTGGAGGGTAACAGAGGCGTCTGAAGGAGACATAAGTGTCTGGAGGGTAACAGAGACGTCTGGAGGAGACATAAGTGTCTGGAAGGTAACAGAGGCGTCTGGAGGAGACATAAGTGTCTGGAGAGTAACAGAGGCGTCTGGAGGAGACATAAGTGTCTGGAGAGTAACAGAGGCGTTTGGAGGAGACATAAGTGTCTGGAGTGTAACAGAGGCGTCTGGAGAGGAAGACCGAGTGTCTGGAGGGTAACAGAGGTGTCTGGAGGAGACATAAGTGTCTGGAGGGTAAAAGAAGTGTCTGGAGGAGACATAAATGTCTAGAAGGGAAAGAGGAGTCTGGAGGAGACATAAGTGTCTGGAGTGTAACAGAGGCGTCTGGGGGAGACATAAGTGTCTGGAGGGTAACAGAGGTGTCTGGAGGAGACATAAGTGTCTGGAGGGTAACAGAGGTGTCTGGAGGAGACATAAGTGTCTGGAGTGTAACAGAGGCGTCTGGAGGAGACATGAGTGTCTGGAGTGTAACAGAGGCGTCTGGGGGAGACATAAGTGTCTGAAGGGTAACAGAGGCGTCTGGGGGAGACATAAGTGTCTGGAGGGTAACAGAGGCATCTGGAGGAGACATAAGTGTCTGGAGTTGTAACAGAGGTGTCTGAGGACAGAGGCATCTGGAGGAGACATAAGTGTCTGGAGTGTAACAGAGGCGTCCGGGGGAGACATAAGTGTTTGGCGTGTAACAGAGGCGTCTGGGGAAGACATAAGTGTCTGGAGTGTAACAGAGGCGTCTGGAGGAGACATAAGTGTCTGGAGGGTAACAGAGGTGTCTGGAGGAGACATAAGTGTCTGGAGATTAACAGAGGCGTCTGGAGGAGACATAAGTGTCTGGAGGGTAACAGAGGCGTCTGAAGGAGCCATAAGTGTCTGGAGGGTAACAGAGGCATCTGGAGGAGACATAAGTGTCTGGAGAGTAACAGAGGCGTCTGAAGGAGCCATAAGTGTCTGGAGGGTAACAGAGGCGTCTGGAGGAGTCATAAGTGTCTGGAGGGTAACAGAGGCATCTGGAGGAGACATAAGTGTCTGGAGAGTAACAGAGGCGTCTGAAGGAGACATAAGTGTCTGGAGGGTAACAGAGGCGTCTGGAGGAGTCATAAGTGTCTGGAGAGTAACAGAGGCGTCTGGAGGAGTCATAAGTGTCTGGAGGGTAACAGAGGCATCTGGAGGAGACATAAGTGTCTGGAGAGTAACAGAGGTGTCTGAAGGAGACATAAGTGTCTGGAAGGTAACAGAGGCGTCTGGAGGAGTCATAAGTGTCTGGAGAGTAACAGAGGCGTCTGAAGGAGCCATAAGTGTCTGGAGGGTAACAGAGGCGTCTGGAGGAGTCATAAGTGTCTGGAGGGTAACAGAGGCATCTGGAGGAGACATAAGTGTCTGGAGAGTAACAGAGGCGTCTGAAGGAGACATAAGTGTCTGGAAGGTAACAGAGGTGTCTGGAGGAGACATAAGTGCCTGGAGAGTAACAGAGGCGTCTGAAGGAGACATAAGTATCTGGAGGGTAACAGAGGCGTCTGGAGGAGTCATAAGTGTCTGGAGAGTAACAGAGGCGTCAGAATGAGCCATAAGTGTCTGGAGGGTAACAGAGGCGTCTGGAGGAGTCATAAGTGTCTGGAGGGTAACAGAGGCATCTGGAGGAGACATAAGTGTCTGGAGGGTAACAGAGGAGTCTGGAGGAGCCATAAGTGTCTGGAAAGTAACAGAGGCGTCTGAAGGAGACATAAGTGTCTGGAGGGTAACAGAGACGTCTGGAGGAGTCATAAGTGTCTGGAGGGTAACAGAGGCGTCTGGAGGAGACATAAGTGTCTGGAAGGTAACAGAGGTGTCTGGAGGAGACATAAGTGTCTGGAGAGTAACAGAGGCGTCTGGAGGAGACATAAGTGTCTGGAGAGTAACAGAGGCGTCTGAAGGAGACATAAGTGTCTGGAGGGTAACAGAGACATCTGGAGGAGTCATAAGTGTCTGGAGGGTAACAGAGGCGTCTGGAGGAGTCATAAGTGTCTGAAGGGTAACAGAGGCGTCTGAAGGAGACATAAGTGTCTGGAGAGTAACAGAGGCGTCTGAAGGAGCCATAAGTGTCTGGAGGGTAACAGAGGCGTCTGGAGGAGTCATAAGTGTCTGGAGGGTAACAGAGGCATCTGGAGGAGACATAAGTGTCTGGAAGGTAACAGAGACGTCTGGAGGAGACATAAATGTCTGGAAGGTAACAGAGGCGTCTGGAGGAGACATAAGTGTCTGGAAGGTAACAGAGGCGTCTAGAGGAGACATAAGTGTCTGGAGGGTAACAGAGGCATCTGGAGGAGACATAGGCGTCTGGAGGAGACATAAGTGTCTGGAGGGTAACAGAGGCGTCTGGAGGAGACATAAGTGTCTGGAAATTTCACAAAGGAGCATGGACTGAACATGGAGAGGGGACTGGTAGAGGACAAAGGGGTATGTAGGAGACATAAGTGTATGGAGGGGGCAGAAGGGTCTGGAGGCGGCAGAGGACTTTGTATGACTGCAGAGTAGACTAAAAGGAATGAAAGAGTCTGGAGAATATGGTAGAATCTGGAGGAGAAAGAGGGTCTAGATGGGACATAGATGTCTGGAGGAAACAGAGAAGTATGACAGTAGGAGGTCCATCATGCCCAATCTGTACCTCTGTGTTTCTCCTAAGGTATAGCTGTAATGGCCATCTCCTGCCTCTTATATCATAAAAGGCTTTGTCAGAGACTGTGAAGAAGGAATATAAAATACTAATATTGCATTGAACATTGATTGTGTTGAGTCTACTATAGAAAATAAAAACATACTATTTGTAAGCGGTCTGATGGCGGATCAGTCATGATACCCATATACCCCAGCAGGGCATACAAGCACAGGTTGTCTCAGAAGAAGAAATTCACCTATAATTTATGGCAAAGGAATATTTTGGTGTCACCTCTTTAACAATAACTTGCTCCCTATGTCAGTCCATGCAGCGTAGTCTGGATTATGACTCTATTTCAGCATTATACAATGACCTACTTTCTAAATAAAGATGTGACCTGTGACCCGGGAGCTGATAAAGAGGAGGAATAATATCAATGGTAAATCTGTAACAAGATGAAGAATCTTCTCTGTACATTCCTGAGCGAGCGGTCACAGTGACTTTTCCACAGTTGGTTGTCAGGCCGTATCCAGTGCACTAGTTATTACTCAATCTCCAAGTCTGCGGCCTCTCTACAATGTTATTACAATGTCATCAGATGACAGAACCCGGGCAAAGGATGGAGAAGTATCAAAGAGATGCAATACAAGATGTTCACAAGTATACAATATTTAAATATATACTTACTGTACATATATCTCTCCATTGAGTAGGGGGTGAAGTAAACTGTGGGGGTCATTATGGATTGGAAATAAAGCAGCTAGCTCTTGATCACTTAAATGTTAAATGATACTGTGACATCACTGTGTGTATTATCCTGTACTGTGACATCACTGTGTGTATTATCCTGTACTGTGACATCACTGTGTGTATTATCCCTGTAATGTGACATCACAGTGTGTATTATCCTGTACTGTGACATCACTGTGTGTATTATCCTGTACTGTGACATCACTGTGTGTATTATCCTGTACTGTGACATCACTGTGTGTATTATCTCTGTACTGTGACATCACTGTGTGTATTACCCCTGTACTGTGACATCACTGTGTGTATTATCCTGTACTGTGACATCACTGTGTGTATTATCCTGTACTGTGACATCACTGTGTGTATTATCCTGTACTGTGACATCACTGTGTGTATTATCCCTGTAATGTGACATCACAGTGTGTATTATCCTGTACTGTGACATCACTGTGTGTATTATCCTGTACTGTGACATCACTGTGTGTATTATCCTGTACTGTGACATCACTGTGTGTATTATCCTGTACTGTGACATCACTGTGTGTATTATCCCTGTAATGTGACATCACAGTGTGTATTATCCTGTACTGTGACATCACTGTGTGTATTATCCTGTACTGTGACATTACTGTGTGTATTATCCTGTACTGTGACATCACTGTGTGTATTATCTCTGTACTGTGACATCACTGTGTGTATTATCTCTGTACTGTGACATCACTGTGTGTATTATCCTGTACTGTGACATCACTGTGTGTCTTATCCCTGTACTGTGACATCACTGTGTGTATTATCCTTGTACTGTGACATCACTGTGTGTATTATCTCTGTACTGTGACATCACTGTGTGTATTATCTCTGTACTGTGACATCACTGTGTGTATTATCCTGTACTGTGACATCACTGTGTGTATTATCCCTGTACTGTGACATCACTGTGTGTATTATCCTGTACTGTGACATCACTGTGTGTATTATCTCTGTACTGTGACATCACTGTGTGTATTATCCTGTACTGTGACATCACTGTGTGTATTATCTCTGTACTGTGACATCACTGTGTGTATTATCCTGTACTGTGACATTACTGTGTGTATTATCCTGTACTGTGACATCACTGTGTGTATTATCTCTGTACTGTGACATCACTGTGTGTATTATCTCTGTACTGTGACATCACTGTGTGTATTATCCTGTACTGTGACATCACTGTGTGTATTATCCTGTACTGTGACATCACTGTGTGTATTATCCTGTACTGTGACATCACTGTGTGTATTATCTCTGTATTGTGACATCACTGTGTTATCCCTTTGCATTAATGAAACCAAAATCATTTATGTTGTGAACTTTCTTCTTGATGTGGTTATGATGTACTTGGGGCCCCATTCCAGGTTAATTATGGGAACTCGTGGTTACTTCAGACACCCCTGTTATGATCATTTGTTGATGATATGGAGCTAATGAGGAACACAACAACGGCTCGAAATATTTCCTCTATCTGCGATATCCTATCTGCCCTACACTTGCATGTGCCCCCCCCCCCAACACAACATCCATACTATAACACTATAACAAGCACCACAGCTATGTCCTGCTATGTACGGTATAATCAATGCCTGCAGTGTTTTCTTTTCTGCCTGACAAACCACTGTTTATTAATAAAGAAGAGGGAAATAAAGCCGCGTCCAATCATCGGTAATTTCCACAGACGCTTAACGATCTTAATTAACAGCCTCGGCAATCCATTTCCCTCATTAGTGTTGCAGGGCTGACTATACCTTGAGACAGTCCTGCTAACATTCTCGCTGACATTAACCTGTTCATATCACGCGGGATACAGCGACTCTAGAGATGTTTATCAGAATCTTTCCGCCGACTCGTCGTCATGGTTACAATCATTGACAATAATCAAAAAATATATAACAATGTATCGCTAAACCCTAGATAGCATATTCATCTGTCAGCCACGTTAATGGGGGATGAACCTTGGCCCCGGAGGACGGCGCTATTCAAATACATACTAAGAAAATAATTGTATATGTCATTCAGATGGAGCTTGTTATTTGCCTAATACGACTGAAGCGCAGTTCAGCGCTCATCGTAGAATAACTTGGCCTTATCAGATCGGCAATTTACAGGCTACCGGGAGTATTCAATATCTTGGGGCCATGGATAATTATGGTGGAAGCCAAGTGGACCCGATGAAGCTCCCGGAGGTGCAATATAGTAATATTATTGGATACTCTCGAGCCAATCGTAAACTTCACCCGTCTCACCTCGTCTCACCCCGTCAGAGCAGTTGGAAGGATGATTAATCATCATTTAGACAGGACGGGGTGGGGGAAAGGGGGCGATAGGGTTTCCATCACATAGGCTTTTATTACTGTTTATTTCTACCACTGACAATTTTTCTTCTGGGGGTTTTTATAATTAGTCTAGAGAGGAAAAGTGGTGAAAACCTTCACAGGATGTCTGAGGAGTAGGGAAAGACTAAGCAACAAATTCTTCAGATTATATATGAAAGACTAGTCTGGTTATAAACTAAATTGCTCAATGAAACTATAAGAGGAAGGAAGGACAGGTCAATGGGACATAGGTATAAAGGAAAGAAACCCACTATAATACTGCCCCTATATACAATAATATAACTACTATAATACTACCTCCTATGTACAAGAATATAACTACTATAATACTACTCCTATGTACAAGAATATAACTACTATAATACTACTCCTATGTACAAGAATATAACTACTATAATACTACTCCTATGTACAAGAATATAACTACTATAATACTACTCCTATGTACAAGAATATAACTACTATAATACTGCTCCTATGTACAAGAATATAACTACTATAATACTACTCCTATGTACAAGAATATAACTACTATAATACTGCTCCTATGTACAAGAATATAACTACTATAATACTGCTCCTATGTACAAGAATATAACTACTATAATACTACTCCTATGTACAAGAATATAACTACTATAATACTACTCCTATGTACAAGAATATAACTACTATAATACTACTCCTATGTACAAGAATATAACTACTATAATACTACTCCTATGTATAAGGATATAACTACTATAATACTACTCCTATGTACAAGGATATAACTACTATAATACTACTCCTATGTACAAGAATATAACTACTATAATACTACTCCTATGTAAAAGAATATAACTACTATAATACAGCTCCTATGTACAAGAATATAACTACTATAATACTGCTCCTATGTACAAGAATATAACTACTATAATACTACTCCTATGTACAAGAATATAACTACTATAATACTACTCCTATGTACAAGAATATAACTACTATAATACTACTCCTATGTACAAGAATATAACTACTATAATACTGCTCCTATGTACAAGAATATAACTACTATAATACTACTCCTATGTACAAGAATATAACTACTATAATACAGCTCCTATGTACAAGAATATAACTACTATAATACAGCTCCTATGTACAAGAATATAACTACTATAATACTGCTCCTATGTACAAGAATATAACTACTATAATACTACTCCTATGTACAAGAATATAACTACTATAATACTACTCCTATGTACAAGAATATAACTACTATAATACTACTCCTATGTACAAGAATATAACTACTATAATACTACTCCTATGTACAAGAATATAACTACTATAATACTACTCCTATGTACAAGAATATAACTACTATAATACTATTCCTATGTACAAGAATATAACTACTATAATACTACTCCTATGTACAAGAATATAACTACTATAATACTACCTCCTATGTACAAGAATATAACTACTATAATACTACCTCCTATGTACAAGAATATAACTACTATAATACTATCTCCTATGTACAAGAATATAACTACTATAATACTACTCCTATGTTCAAGAATATAACTACTATAATACTACTCCTATGTACAAGAATATAACTACTATAATACTACCTCCTATGTACAAGAATATAACTACTATAATACTGCTCCTATGTACAAGAATATAACTACTATAATACTACTCCTATGTACAAGAATATAACTACTATAATACTACTCCTATGTACAAGAATATAACTACTATAATACTACCTCCTATGTACAAGAATATAACTACTATAATACTATTCCTATGTACAAGAATATAACTACTATAATACTACCTCCTATGTACAAGAATATAACTACTATAATACTACCGCCTATGTACAAGAATATAACTACTATAATACTACCTCCTATGTACAAGAATATAACTACTATAATACTATCTCCTATGTACAAGAATATAACTACTATAATACTACTCCTATGTTCAAGAATATAACTACTATAATACTACTCCTATGTACAAGAATATAACTACTATAATACTACCTCCTATGTACAAGAATATAACTACTATAATACTACTCCTATGTACAAGAATATAACTACTATAATACTACCTCCTATGTACAAGAATATAACTACTATAATACTATTCCTATGTACAAGAATATAACTACTATAATACTACTCCTATGTACAAGAATATAACTACTATAATACTACCTCCTATGTACAAGAATATAACTACTATAATACTACCTCCTATGTACAAGAATATAACTACTATAATACTATCTCCTATGTACAAGAATATAACTACTATAATACTACTCCTATGTTCAAGAATATAACTACTATAATACTACTCCTATGTACAAGAATATAACTACTATAATACTGCTCCTATGTACAAGAATATAACTACTATAATACTACTCCTATGTACAAGAATATAACTACTATAATACTACTCCTATGTACAAGAATATAACTACTATAATACTACCTCCTATGTACAAGAATATAACTACTATAATACTACTTCTATGTACAAGAATATAACTACTATAATACTACTCCTATGTACAAGAATATAACTACTATAATACTACTCCTATGTACAAGAATATAACTACTATAATACTACTCCTATGTACAAGAATATAACTACTATAATACTGCTCCTATGTACTTTAATACTAGACCGTATTATACTATAAGCTGTGTGCCCATTTTATTATGTGTCTTAGAGCTTTTATCTGCCTTACTTGATGAGTGAAATCGTCTTAGCTGAAAATGGGTGTGACTTAAGGTAAATCAATGTTCACCTGTAAAGGAACTGCTAGTTGAGCAATTCCCTAAGGGTGCACTCAGGGGTGAACCTACCCCTTTTGCCGCCCAAGGCGAACTACAGAAAGCCGCCCCCCCCCCAAGAGGGGGCGGAGAGAAGGGGCGTGGCTGCTCGAAGGGGCGTGACAGAGCAAAGGGGTGGGGCTTAGCGGCGTTCGCAGGCAGAGAGCAGGCAGGGAGAGGACCTGCTCTCTGCCTGAGCGTGAGGGGAGGCTGCTGGAGCAGCGCTGCTCCAGTGGCCTCCCCAAACCACCGCTCGGTGCTATGCCAGTCCAGGACAGCTTGTCCTGGACTGGCTTAAGTAATCAAAAATGCCGCCCTCCCTGGGGTCCTGACATAGCGCCGCCTGAAGCGCTCGCTTCAGGTCGCCTCATGGGAGGTGCGGCGTTGGGTGCACTCACATGGAGGAAAATTAAGTCTATTTTCCTCCATGTGAATGGACCCTAATTCTGCTGCTGAAACCAGGGAGGAAGGGAAAGACAGAGAGTCACAAACTTGACCCCACCCCTGTCCCTACATGCCCCAACTATCCTAATGACAGGGACAACTTGGTGACAGTCACTTTTCTGAATAGATGTACACGGAATAGGACAAGACAAAACAACACAAAAAAAGGAGTCAGCAAAGCTCAAAGTCAGAGAGACAAGCAGTGCCATATCGAAATCTAAAAGAGTAGTCACATTGGAAGTCAAAGGTCAGAAGTCAGTAATACAATGCAATAGCAGGAGGACAACTTAGCACAGAGATAAGGAGAAGGTACAGAGGAAAACAAAGGTGCTGGAAATGGTTGTAGCGGAAATTCAATTAAGTTGTGCTTGCACTTAGGTTAACTAAATCTGTTTTAATACTTTACATTGATATATTGTATCTGACCCTTGGCTTGTTATATAACGTATGATACTACTGATACATATGATCATTGGCTTCTTCTATAATGTATGATAGTACTGATATATATGATCATTTGCTTGTTATATACTATGTACGCTTTCCCTTGGAGCTTAGCGCCAGTAGTCAGTTGCAGTGTCCATCATGGAGATGTCTTCTTCTTCTTCTTCTTCTATTAGACTCTACTCCTCCATCTTCTGTAACAATATAAGAAATAAAGATCCGCTGTATTGAACTTTTCTTTGCTTTCTTGGGATTCACAAGAACTTGTTGGGATTTCCTGGGCTCTGTTCTTGTGTTGTTAGCTGCCGGGAGTTCTTGTTAGTCTTATAAATTGCTTTACTTGCAGATCACCCGACACTTCCATAGGGGAAACGAGAATCCTCTGAAGTGTCAGACGTTAAAGATTGTTGAAGTTCTAAAAAAATATGGAAGTCAACAGTGAAAAAGAAGTAAGTTTAAGCTGCTGCGTATACAACGTCTCATTATCCGCACAATGAGATCTATATGGATTACTTCTGCTTTACTAGATCAATTCAGTTGAACTAATGTCAGAATAATAAACTGAATGGTTGGAGATTTGGGAACGACAAAGAATACGTGTATTTTTTACCCAATTATACGATGGCGGATCTTTGTCCAGAGCTGTAAGAACAGATTACTTTCATTTGGCAGATCATATTCCTGCGGATCGATCTCTGTCCTAAGGGTAAATCTGCCACTGGATTACTGGTTCCACAGATTATAAAAGTTGAGTTAGTGGATCGGGTCAGCATTATCTCGAAGATGGTGACTCCAGCAGTGGTTCCATGAAGAGTTTCAAGTAGTAGTAGAGTTTGCAGTTGATGCCAATGGTAGATCTCTGGATTAAACTGCTATCTTGGGAATGAATCCAGTGGTAGATTGTAGTAGAGATGGTAGATCCCTATGTGAAGCTTCAAGTTCCCAGTAGTCCGAACTGCTACTCTCTTCTACATATTGAGTCAAATAATAGATCAAAGTGGATTGTTTTACTATCGTCTCAGGACTAGAGAGTCCAAGCTGCCATGGGGGGTGGACTACTACTTTCTTGAACTTGAGCTTATTGTCTAAATATTATTCCAGAGTAATTGTAGTAGTGGATCCTTGTGTGAAACTTCAGGCGACTAGCGGACAAATTAGATCCCTGAAGATGATGGTTTCAGGGGTGGATTCTTCGTTAACAATTCTAGATTGGAGACAATGAATGCAGGTGCGGATCTCTGTGTTCTAAGCTACTAGCAGAGTGGATTGCTGCTCTCTTATAGATAAGGATTCCAATAGTAGATCCCAGTGGAGTGGATTATTATTCTCTCAGAAATTATGAGTCCAGTGGTAGATCCCTGGATGAAGCTTTCAGTGGAATGGTCTACTGTGCTCATGAAGAGGATGGGTCCAAGCTGGTCAAGCGATTCTTGCAGAGTAGATAACTACCTCTTGGAGATGATGAAATAGACATGGATCCAGTAGTAGATCTCTGTGTGTAAGGTTCAGTGGAGTGGATTACTCTCCTCTCTGAAATGCTGAGTCCAGTGGAGTGGGTTACTTCTCTCTTGGATCTAGTCATGGACTTTATATAACATTTCCAGTGGATTACTTATCTGTCTAGCAGTGGATCCCAGTGTGAATCTGCCAATGGAACAGGTTACTACACTTTGGGGATGGTGACTCTACTGGTGGAGCAACATCGGAAAGAGCTTTGTGATGAACTTACTGATATTCGTCTGACATCAATAATCCTCATCAACATCCTGAAGACTGCAGTCAACTTATTCCATAACGTATTGGATTACATTGATGAATACAATTGCCACAGATGTAATGGTGTGACCACAGTAGACAATTATCACAGCTTTGGTCTGCTAGCCATTGTGAAAAATCTATAAAAATCCTTCATACTCCTCATTGTTTGGATGTATGCTCTGAGCTATAGTAAATGGTCATCTGGTCATACCACTCCTCATTGGGCTTTACCCATTCATTTCAATGGATTTCAATCAATGCTTTTTCATGGGGTGGCGGCTGCTGTTTTGGAAGACACCAGAATATTCTGGAGAAACTCCAGTCTAAGCGATCTCTATGGAAGCAATGGGAGAACCGTGATGACCTCTGAACCGCGTTATAACCCTAGTAAGTAATGGAAGAATTATTTATAGAGCAGCATCCACCAAGGAAAAGCTGGGAAGGAGGTGATGGAGTTTGTACACTCTGGTAAGAATGGGGCCATTCTCAGTCGAGAGGTCTATTATAGGTATTTATATTGACTCTATAGGAATAATTCCATTTTTTGCAAAGCCTATATTTCTTCTTTTCAAGAGGGGAATTTAGTATTTGAATAAAACCCTTCAATGTTGAGGTTGTCATTGTCTGTAGACAGAATGTAGCCTCGTAGGGTGCGAAAGGTTCTTTACATGGCTGTCTATACATCCGTTTTGCAAACCAATTAATTTTTATTGACGCCGTATTGTGCCGCTTGATCCCTGCATCGCCACTTTTACCGATTCCGCACAAGATAAGTCAAAGCCAAAAGAATGCACAACAATACCTGGTAACAATATGTTCTCCATATCCATCCATAGATTTCCATGCGGCACAATACAGCGAAATGAAACCTACTGTTTCCTAATACACGTTTGTTTTGGTATCAGTTCAGACCCGTTATTATCTGGGCCCGCAGCTGCTGTACCCCATTCTCCCGATAATTGCTCCGATCACAACTCATAATGGATACATAAAACATGAATTTTATTTTGCATAGTTTTTAAATAACTGTTGAATAATAAAGCAGCAAAATGCCCTGTTAGCGGTAATGCCGGTGAATGAGCAACAGGGAATAGACTCGCTGCTATAATGATCCCGCAGAAAGGCTCGATGCTGATTATGTGCAAATATGCAGCTTCCAAATCATACGAGAAAATGCTTCGCTTTAGCTGACGACGCACTGACATTGTATCACACAGAGAAAAGAGGCTTTATGTTAAACCGGCGCTGACACAAAGCGGAGGACAAAGTTACACTGAAGGCGGGGAGGAAATAAACAGACTTTGACTTGGGAGAAATATTGGGTGACGTTAGATATTTCTGGGGCCCTGCATAAGTTCATGAAAAGCGTCAACCTGCAACTTTAATGTCAATAACGCTGTCCAGTAGGGGGAGCTTGTGTTCTGTATTTCTGACTGTTTGGTCCACACCACCAGAGAAGTCAAGGGATTTATGTCTTCTCTTGGCATTACATTTGTTGTCTGGGATGCAGTTTTTTGGCCTTTCCTTGGGATAGCTGGCCCCTGAATAGATCAGCTGTGTCAGTGGGAGCTGAACTGCAGTACCCAGACTTGGCCACTATACAGATCATGGAGCTATGTGCTTCTGGCTCTGCGCACTGTATATTACATGGACTGTACAACCCTCCAAATAGTGATCCATGTAGGAGTCAGCACCTACCAGATATTTATGAGGCCAGAACAAGAGAAAAAAATCCTGGACAACCCCCTTAAGTAACCTCAGCGTGTGCTGGCTGTGCAGCCAAATAGTTAGCTATAGGAGTGCAGAAATTGCAAAGGTAACTGAGCCCTGGAGACTGCAACCTAAAATTTGCCAGTATTGCAAATTGACCACACTCTGCGTGGAGTCTGGGAGCCCTTCTAACAGATTATGCATTGAAGTCCAAGTTGCAATGCTACATGGATCTAAAGATACTGTATTTATATGTATATATACCTTAGAGGGAGTGTCACCAGAACCCTGCATATTAAGTCAGCCCGATAGATAGATAGATAGATAGATAGATAGATAGGAGATAGATAGATAGATAGATAGATAGATAGAGAGAGATATGCTGGGTGTGGTGACAGTAACCTATCTATCTGCAGGGCTGGGGTGATATGCTGGTTCTGGTGACAGTAACCTATCTATCTGCAAGGCTGGGGTGATATGCTTGTTCTGGTGACAGTAACCTATCTATCTGCAGGGCTGGGGTGATATGCTGGGTCTGGTGACAGTAACCTATCTATCTGCAGGGCTGGGTGATATGCAAGTTTTGGTAACAGTAACCTATCTATCTGCAAGGCTGGGGAGATATGCTGGGTCTGGTGACAGTAACCTATCTATCTGCAGACCTGGGGTGATATGCTGGTTCTGGTGACACTAACCTATCTATCTGCAAGGCTGGGGTGATATGCTGGGTCTGGTGACAGTAACCTATCTATCTGCAGGGCAGGGGTGATATGCTAGTTCTGGTGACAGTAACCTATCTGCAGGGCTGGGGTGATATGCTGGTTCTGGTGACAGTAACCTATCTATCTGCAGGGCTGGGGTGATATGCTGGTTCTGGTGACAGTAACCTATCTATCTGCAGGGCTGGGGTGATATGCTGTTTCTGGTAACCTATCTATCTGCAGGGCTGGGGTGATATGCTGGGTCTGGTGACAGTAACCTATCTATATGCAGGACTGGGGTGATATGCTGGTTCTGGTGACAGTAACCTATCTATCTGCAGGGCTGGGGTGATATGCTGGGTCTGGTGACAGTAACCTATCTATCTGCAAGGCTGGGGTGATATGCTGGGTCTGGTGACAGTAACCTATCTGCAGGGCTGGGGTGATATGCTGGTTCTGGTGACAGTAACCTATCTATCTGCAGGGCTGGGGTGATATGCTGGTTTTAGTGACCGTAACCTATCTATCTGAGGGTCTGCGGTGATAGGTTGGGTTCTGGTGAAACATATTTATCATAGAGGTTGTCTGGGTCTGTGATATGGAGCTCCACTTCCTCTTTTCAGGACTGTGACATCAATTGGTCACATGGTTATGCTGCAGCTCAATGTTTCTGCACTTTCCTGGGACCCTCGATTATTATACTCTGAGATCTGAAGAGACACCTGTGTAAATTAATGATTGGTAGGTGTTGAACACTAAACATTTTGGATTTGGCTGTGTCAAAATTTTTGTAAAATTTTCAACAAGCTCAGTTTGTTATGAACTGGTTCACTCATCTCCAGATAATATGGCTGACTTCTTCCAGATATTTCTCCATCATTTATGTCTGAAGGGAGATGCAATACCAGACATGGCCTGTAGGCAAGATTGGCTCCTTCTGATTGAAAGCAATCTCCAATCTCCCCTTCTAGGGGTTAACAGTCTCTTCTCTCACAAATATTATGCGGTAATTACGTCGCCCTCCATCCTCATTCTCACGCACCTGCCATGCTTACGGTAAACGATGACCAGCTGAGATTTCGGCACATGTAAACCCGCCCATACCTCCAGTAATGAAGCCCTGTATTATGCGTGTTAGGTATTAATGGGATAAGAACAGGTGGATTTTCAGATTTCGGAGATTAGCCGATAAATTGCACAAGCTTTTCATTTAGCACAAATGACAATGCACGGCGGCAGCACATGTCTTCACTACTGCCAGACCGAACACACTCAGCATGAGCTGTGACAGGAGCCCAGAGCCAGACATTAAACACCGCAAAATTAAGATTAATCAGAAGAGAAGACACTGAAAGGCATTCGATGACATCCTTTGTTCTGCTGTCTCGGTTTTTTAGTTATGCAGTTAGACTAAAATCTGCAGAAAATCCCCGAAAATGATCCTGATGATGGGTTCACCATTCATATATGTCTATATAGCAATTGGGAACCTAAAAACCAGTTCACACGATACGAACTGCAGTATTAGTAGAAACCGAAATAAAAACTGGGCTGGTTCTTTGTCCTTGCTGCTCTTCCTCCCCTCTCACAGAATGCAGTCTCAGATGTACAATAAATGGAAGGTATTGCAGCTGCATCCTCTCCCCTCCTATCTTCTCTTTTCTTCTCCCCTATCCGCCCCTCCCTTCTACTATCTTTTTCCACCTACTCTAGTTTTCTGTCCCCTTTCCACCCACCCCCTTCTCCCCTCCTATCCTCCCTTAAATATTCCTTCCCTCTCCTCCCTCTTCTTACCTCTTCCACCCACCACTCTCCTTTCCTATCCTCTATTCTCTCCCCACCACCTTCTCCCTTCCCTACTCTCTTCTCCTTTCCTATAATTTCCCCTCCTCCCTTCTCTCCTCTCCTTCCTTCTCCTCTTCATTATTTAGGACTAGCTTGAGACCCCACAGGCTAGTACAGAAGCTACAGACTCAGAAATCAGTTTGAAGAATTATGACATGGTCGCTAATATTACCAAAATTTGGGGGGGTTGCCACCCAAAATTCATTATTATACTTTGGGGTCATTTCAGACCCAATAGTATAATAATCAAACCTCCATGGGTGGTGCAATATAAAATTATGACAGTGAGAACACATGCACTCTCGGTAGAGCCAAGCATGTTCAAGTACGGTGGAGGGGTCTGGGGGGAGCGAGGCCAAGCATTCAGCTGACAGCTATCCCATGGGTTAGGCTCTCCTTACTTTTATATTGACAATCTGAGGGTGAGTTCACACGGAGTAAAGTGCCGCAAAATAGCGCCATGTATACGATCCCGGCTCCCATTGAAATCAATGGGAGCGTATACGTCCCGCAAAAGCTCACGCGGCGTCTACGTGCCACATCACGCGGCACTTTACTCCATGTGAACTCACCCTGATAAATAAGCTTGTGGTACTTTTACCATCAATGTGATGTTGATATAACAACACAACAGTAGAAGAAACTGGTAAACACCCTGCACTGCAAAAACATGTCACATAGAATTTAATTATGGAGTCTATCAAAAGTTTCCAAGTTCTTAAGAGAGAAGAAGAAAGATAAAGTTATTTCTTGGATTTTCGACTGAGTGTGTGTTCCATTACAGCGGCTCCTATCTGGCCGCTCTCCATGGTGCTGAAACGCGCCGGCTCATTATTTTAACTTCTCTTCCCATATACATCTTATTTCATTAAAAGCAGTGATCTTTCCTTACTTTGAACTATTTTCTTCTTTACTTAACGTTTCTTGTTAGTTGTGAAATATTTAAAGGATGGACAAGCTGCAAAAAAAGGGGCTTAATTAACTTTAAAAATACTTTAAGGAATTTTTTTCTCCCGCTGTCTCCTCCTTTGAAGTGCGCAGTCACAACCCTCTGATTTTATTTTTTTAAAATCACCAAACACCATTATTTTTTTGCAGCTGTTGAGAGTTTGTTTACTGATGTTTACTATTAAATAGAGCGGCCATCATTAGGAAACGCCGTCTTCAAAAATAAGAGTTAAGTAAACTGCGCAACACGTTACAAGTCTTTACATCAAAAATAATATGCGTTTGGCATTTTTTAGCTTTGAGTTAGAATCTTGTTTATTTCCATCGCCTATTAATCAAACATTACCAATATTATAATGATCAATTAGGAAACTTCTAGTAGGAGTGCAGAGTGCTATAGAAAATTATTGTAACTCAGGATCTGCCCTGAAATTCTAATAGATTGGACATCAACATTACTGCAACCTGCCAGCTAACACAGAGTAATAGTATATACCAGGAGAGAGAAATGCGGAAATCAGGAGCAAGGGAATATTGATATGAGAAAAAGTGTGCGGCCCCCTACATACACATTATAACTAATAATAATACTGTCCCCTATGTACAAGAATATAACTACTATAATACTACTCCTATGTACAAGAATATAACTACTATAATACTACTCCTATGTACAAGAATATAACTACTATAATACTACCTCCTATGTACAAGAATATAACTACTATAATACTGCTCCTATATACAAGAATATAACTACTATAATACTGCTCCTATATACAAGAATATAACTACTATAATACTACCTCCTATGTACAAGAATATAACTACTATAATACTACTCCTATGTACAGAAATATAACTACTATAATACTACTCCTATGTACAAGAATATAACTACTATAATACTACTCCTATGTACAAGAATATAACTACTATAATACTACTCCTATGTACAAGAATATAACTACTATAATACTACTCCTATGTACAAGAATATAACTACTATAATACTACTCCTATGTACAAGAATATAACTACTATAATACTACTCCTATGTACAGAAATATAACTACTATAATACTACTCCTATGTACAGAAATATAACTACTATAATACTACTCCTATGTACAAGAATATAACTACTATAATACTGCTCCTATGTACAAGAATATAACTACTATAATACTGCTCCTATGTACAAGAATATAACTACTATAATACTACTCCTATGTACAAGAACATAACTACTATAATACTACTCCTATGTACAAGAATATAACTACTATAATACTACTCCTATGTACAAGAATATAACTACTATAATACTGCTCCTATGTACAAGAATATAACTACTATAATACTACTCCTATGTACAAGAACATAACTACTATAATACTACTCCTATGTACAAGAATATAACTACTATAATACTACTCCTATGTACAAGAATATAACTACTATAATACTACTCCTATGTACAAGAATATAACTACTATAATACTACTCCTATGTACAAGAATATAACTACTATAATACTGCTCCTATGTACAAGAATATAACTACTATAATACTACCTCCTATGTACAAGAATATAACTACTATAATACTACCTCCTATGTACAATAATATAACTACTATAATACTACTCCTATGTACAAGAATAGAACTACTATAATACTACCTCCTATGTATAAGAATATAACTACTATAATACTACCTCCTATGTACAAGTATATAACTACTATAATACTACTCCTATGTACAAGAATATAACTACTATAATACTACCTCCTATGTACAAGAATATAACTACTATAATACTACTCCTATGTATAAGAATATAACTACTATAATACTACTCCTATGTACAAGAATATAACTACTATAATACTACTCCTATGTACAAGAATAGAACTACTATAATCCTGCCCTCTATGTATATGGATATAACTACTATAATACTGCCCTCTGTGTATAAGAATATATAATGGTTGTGCAGAGTTGCAGTATTATCGGATGTTTCACATTACTGAATATATTGGAGGAATTTAATGACTTTTCTGGGTAATGTTTCTTTTAGAAGATCCGTAGCTCACAGATTTAATTATTCAATAGGAAATATTCTGCTATCACTTTCTTATAATTACTGTAATAATTATTATGTCGGTTTAGCTAATTATAGGAACTTTACATGTGAAGGGGTTGAGGATTTTTCAGCTGCTTTCCTTAAAAATCAAAACAGATGAAAAAAGTAAATGTTGATTTTTTATGAGGGAGGGATTACAAAATAGATTCTAGTCGGTGACAATGATTCTTAGTGGGTCACTGATGGTAGCACAGTCAGTGTTGGTCGGTGGTATGAAGTGTCGTCACTGCAGCCTATGGTGGCGCTGTTGTCACTCTTCAGTTTAGAATGTTGAGCTCTTCTTGTTTTTGGGCCAGCTTATATGATAATTCTATTCCTAATGCAAGTTATTAGTCAGGGATCATTCTCTGTGCCAAATAGAGACTAGCTAGGTGGTTTGGGGACAATGAAGGTCCAGATAATTTACTTCCCCCAGAGGAATAACCTGATGCTCCTCTGCCCCAAATCTGTACAGGAGCACCGGGGCTCCGTTGTATACGCTACCTCTGCATCTCCTATAGCTGTGGTTCTGTCTTCACATTTTTAAGGAATTATCCACTATTAGAAGGATATGTCTCTAAAACAGCACCTCTACTGTCATCAGGTTGTATGTGGTACTGCAGCTATTACTGCAGCCACGCTACAATACTACATACCACCTGCAGAAAGGTGTGGCGCTGTTTATGGAAGAAATGACCATGTTTTTGTTTTTGAAAGAAAATGTTGCCAACCCTATTAAGATCACAAGTGAATATAGATGGAATATACAGTATGATTGGGATGGGATCCACATCTAGTGATGTAGGGACCAGTAGATCCTTGAAGCCTGTTACTCTACAGCTTTGTAACTCATGGCTGGGCTACACATGGTAATGTGGTGGAACATTGTAAGATTTTGCCCCTTTGTGAGCTACTTCTACCCATGACCCAAAAACCATGTATTCCAAAAAGTCACACACCCATCTCAAGTGATTAGAAGTCATTGTGATCTGCCTTGAGGGTGCCATGATTGTTCTCTTATGAAATTGCTTCGGCATCTTTGACTTAGGACTGAACCATTCCATGGACTATTTCCAACACCATTTCGGTTTTCATGCAAAACAAAGCACAAAGGAGGCAAGAGATTTGCAAAAATGCTCAAAAGTGGACATTACTGTGCAAACAATAAGTGGGCTTGTAGAGGACCTTTCAGCATCTCCACCAAGTCGACATCTTTTTATCTGTTAATAGCCTCCTCTCCACTGATTTGGACACCGTTGGAATTTCTTCGCTATCCCTCACCATTTCTGAGCAATTACAGTTGTTAGTTTATTGCCTGATATGATAACTAAACTCCCTAATATCAGGGGGTGGTGTCAGGCAGGAGCAGGAAAGGTTGTGTGACTCAGAGCACCAATCAGAGGTGGATAGTATCAGGGCTCAGGAGCAGTCTCACCTTCCTCTGATGCTGTCCATCTCTGATTGGTACACACCCCCTTTGCTGCTCCTGTCTTACACCACCCACGTGATATCAGGGAGTCTAGTCAGCATATCTGGCACCATAACTAACAGAACTAATAGCTCACAAATGGTTGGGGCTAGAGAATAAAATCCAACTGTACAGAGGCAACCATTACATGGTGAAAAGAGGTCGACTTGGTGGAGGTGGTGAAAGGGGTTCTTTAAATCTTCTGCAAGTGGGGTGTAAAATGTTGCAAGGTTTGGAATGATATTAGATAAGGGCAACTAAATGCAGGTAATATTGCAATGACTCTGTTTCCATGTCTGGTTTGCAGGGTTTAGAGGCCACGTTCCTTCTGTACATGTGACAAGGAGCCTGTCCTCTGTCCCTGGCTGCGGGTAGTCTCAGGCAGGTTCATACAATTACCAGGCTGTTCTTTCCTCTCTTCCTTGTCATATAAAAATGAACTTGCAGCGCACAATACATTTCATGGAATTGCTTTTATATTTCAACACATCAACAATTGGCCTCCCGATTACAGGTGCATGGTAAAGGTTAAGCTCCGCATCTCATGTATGTCGAGAACGCCGCATGGAACAGACCATTGTGGCCATAATTACCAATCCTCCGCAATAAAAGACTCTACAGCTCAGTATTATGTATATTGTATGGAGAAAAGAGCAGTCACAGTCACTCTGTATATTAATGTCCACAATGCTATAATTATTTCTGAATAACAGGGGAAAAATAGATTTCGCTAATAACCCCCACCCTCTATTATTTTCATTCAAAATATCCACTCATTCCCTCCCCCCATCATTCCTATGATTTCATATTGTCTTTATCGTGAAAGGAACTTTCTCATATGCTCTACAACGCCCCCTGCTGAATAATGTACATCGTATGACCTGCCAAGCGCAGTGGAGAAAGAGGAGTGACACAGAATAGAAGTTTTCACTTTTTAAGACATTACATTGGCAAGACTATTAAAAACAACTTTAATACCACCCCCTACATTCAAGAATATAACTGCTATAATACTGCTCCTATGTACAGGAATATAACTACTATAATACTGCTCCTATGTATAAGAATATAACTACTATAATACTACTCCTATGTACAAGAATATAACTACTATAATACTACTCCTATGTACAAGAATATAACTACTATAATACTACTCCTATGTACAAGAATATAACTACTATAATACTGCTCCTATGTACAAGAATATAACTACAATAATACTACTCCTATGTACAGGAATATAACTACTATAATACTACTCCTATGTACAAGAATATAACTACTATAATACTACCTCCTATGTACAAGAATATAACTACTATAATACTACCTCCTATATACAAGAATATAACTACTATAATACTACTCCTATGTACAAGAATATAACTACTATAATACTACTCCTATGTACAAGAATATAACTACTATAATACTACTCCTATGTACATGAATATAACTACTATAATACTACTCCTATATACAAGAATATAACTACTATAATACTGTTCCTATGTACAAGAATATAACTACTATAATACTACTCCTATGTACAGGAATATAACTACTATAATACTACTCCTATGTACAAGAATATAACTACTATAATACTGCTCCTATGTACAAGAATATAACTACTATAATACTACTCCTATGTACAAGAATATAACTACTATAATACTACTCCTATGTACAAGAATATAACTACTATAATACTGCTCCTATGTACAAGAATATAACTACTATAATACTACTCCTATGTACAAGAATATAACTACTATAATACTGCTCCTATGTACAAGAATATAACTATTATAATACTACTCCTATGTACAAGAATATAACTACTATAATACTACTCCTATGTACAAGAATATAACTACTATAATACTGCTCCTATGTACAAGAATATAACTACTATAATACTACTCCTATGTACAAGAATATAACTACTATAATACTACTCCTATGTACAAGAATATAACTATTATAATACTACTCCTATGTACAAGAATATAACTACTATAATACTACTCCTATGTACAAGAATATAACTACTATAATACTACTCCTATGTACAAGAATATAACTACTATAATACTGCTCCTATGTACAAGAATATAACTACTATAATACTGCCCCTATGTACAAGAATATAACTACTATAATACTGCTCCTATGTACAAGAATATAACTACTATAATACTGCTCCTATGTACAAGAATATAACTACTATAATACTACCCCTATGTACAAGAATATAACTACTATAATACTGCCCCCTATGTACAAGATTATAACTACTATAATACTACTCCAATGTACAAGAATATAACTAATATAATACTACCCCTTATGTACAAGAATATAACTACTATAATACTACCCCTATGTACAAGAATATAACTACTATAATACTGCCCCCTATGTACAAGATTATAACTACTATAATACTACTCCAATGTACAAGAATATAACTACTATAATACTATTCCTATGTACAAGAATATAACTACTATAATACTACTCCTATGTACAAGAATATAACTACTATAATACTACTCCTATGTACAAGAATATAACTACTATAATACTGTCTCCTATGTACAAGAATATAACTACTATAATACTGCTCCTCTGTACAAGAATATAACTACTATAATACTGCATCTATATGTATGGCTATAACTACTATAATACTACCCTCTATATGCAGTGATATAACTACTATAATACTGCACCCTATTTGCAGGGATATAACTACTATTATACTGCCCTCTATATGCAGGGATATAACTACTATAATACTGCCCCCTATATGCAGGGATATAACTACCTTTCTAACTACATTCCTCTATATATAGTGAATAATACGGTTTAACAGGAGATTGGACTGTAGAAATCTCATCCTTATACCATTCCTCATTATGCGGCACATGAAGGGTTACGGACGATATTTCTCCCATTTACGGCTCCGCTTCATCCTTATGTAAATCTTCTCTTTCATTTTCCTTTTCTCTGCATAGTGAAATAGGGAAATTGTCATGGAGACAAAGTCCACGTCTGAGCTTCTGAATGTCTTTAGAGAGGCTCCTCCAGGCTTTCGCAGCATCGCCTGTAAAACAACCGTGTTGACCTCATCAGACGCACCGACCGCGGATACGGCAAATCTATTTCTACAGCCGGCTTAGGCCTTATCTGCTCCACATTGTAGGACTTCAGAAAGAGGACTTGCCAATTAAATTAGCGCCTCTTCTATCCGGCAAAGTGAATTCCTTTTCTTCTCTCCTCCTATAAGAAGTCCTCATTACTTGGTTCTGGAACATTAGAGTATCGCTCCGGGTTTAGTGGAAACCCTCTGTTATGTTATAATGGACAGGCGCTGGGCCGGCGTCATATGGCGGAGAGCTCCAGAATGTCAGGCAGCTGCTACAGAGACGGACTTTACAGGTTTTCATCCTGATCTTTTTGGTTCACAAAGTGAATATCAATGAGATTTGGCACTAAGGTAAACAAAAGGAGATTAAGCAGGGGTGTAACCAATGGGAGGGGCCTGCATAATGTGTGTCTTGGGTGCTGAGCACCAGGGGCGGGGTTATAACAAGAAACTGTGTCATGGTGAGAGTATTCAGATCCAGGACTTGGCAGTAAGGAAAGCCTAGCGACAACTGTCTACAGGGCTATAGATTTATCTTGGTGGCCCCCATGGGTTCCGGCCCAATGGCCACAAATACTGATGTTCATCCAGAATCTGATGTCGTATAGAAGGTCAATACTGTGCAAGCGGCCATTTTCTCGTGGCCTGTGGGCATGCGCAGTCTGCTCTGCCCAAGGTACGAGGCCTAGAAGTCGGAAACCTGCGCAGGAAGAAGAGGATGAAGACGACACTGCCGATGGAGGTGGCGCTGGAGAGTTCTCTTGCAGCATTGGGGCCGCCCCCAGTGCTGTTTGAGCACCACCCCCAGTGCTGCAAAAGAACTCATTTGCATACCGACAAGACCCGGGATTGTGGGCTCACGCCGGCGCGGAGAAGACAACAAAAGGTAGGAGACGAATAGCCTTTCTTAAGGCTATTCCGATGTGCTACTCATAAAAAAAATGGGTTTCTATTATAAGATCCCTTTAAAAAAAACAGTGCCACAATAGTCCTCAGGTGATGTCTGGTATTGCTGTTTTTCTTCCTTTGAGCTGAGTACGGGTGAGCAAACCATCCTGTAATAACCCATATTTGTTAACACTTTTACAAAAAATTTAGGCTTGGTCAAATACCAGATTTTCAGGGTTCACCATTCATGAATTGCTATTAGAGATGGGCGAACCTCTGAAGATTTGTTCCATTTTGGGATGGACGGTCAGGTGCAGACATAGACCCCAGAGAGCCTCTGCGCAAATATTTCCATGAGTTCCCAGGCCCATATGCAGCCAAACCGGCCACACCTGCAATATGTCCGTCCCTGGTTTCGGTTCAAGTTGACCAGGTAGAAGAAGAAGTAAAATCATTATACGCTGGGGCCTCAGCAATAACCCAGAAGGCAGGAGCGGTGCCATTCCTCGAAAAAGAGGGTCACATACTCTCCCCCCCAACACCCACAGATGCTACTGGACACCTAAAATGAACACTTTCCTATTTAAAAAGAAAAAAGTTCAAAAACTTTCCATAAAACTTTACCTGCTACAAATCTCGTTATCTATGCGGCGCTCTATCTGCCGCCAACTTGGCTAACCTGGACTCCGGTGGTTACATTTTTTGGAAATGTATCCGGGGTCCTGGTTCCTAATAAGCAGGTATTGATACGGACGTGAATAAGCACAGGTGTTGCGAATTCCTGTTTGGCTGGCGCCATCGAAGCTCAGCTGTTGGCATAGCGAGGGAAGAATAGCTGAAATACGAAAATATGTACAAAAAAAATAATAAAAAAAGAAAATTAAAAAATATTGAAAAAAGCAATCACAATGCGGTGTATGGATTGGGCGCGGGTGAAGAACGCTGACCTATCGCTTTTATTCGGCAGATATAATTGCAGCGGTGACAGAGTAGAAATTGCGCACCTCTTCCTCCCTCCGCTTTCTGGGTTTTTCTATTCAAGACCGTCCAATGTGACATTAAAGTGCTGAATGGAGATGGTTACTATGGCATTAGGATGGAATTATGAATCCCGCTACCCCCTCGTGCCGTCAGAAGCCACACGTAATTAAAATCCAGGAAAATGGAGGTTTCATTGTATCCGAGCGCGGCTGAAATTGCAGAGCGAAAGCCGCGATAATGAGCCGAGGTGTTTAGAAACGCAGTCAAATGCATAATGAGAAACAATGTGACAGGGATAAAGAGATTGGCGCGACGTGCCTGCGCTGACCCGTGGGAAAGATGGGGCAGCGCCATGATGAGGAACAATCTGTACCGCGCTTATGTCAACCCGTGCCGGGTCTGAGGAGCGGAGCTGCGGCACTGATACACACGGCGCCATAAGGAAGGAAACGCAGGGGTGACTGATACATCAAGGGGTGGCTGGGATCAGAAAAAGGGGCTGCACCGTTCTTCTTTAAAGATGTTATCTAATTTTACATATCCATAGCCACTTGTTGCAGAATAAGGGCCACTTATGTGCAAGGTAATGTCTGGGATTGCAGTTTAGCCGTATTTTTCCAGAAATGGCGCCACTCATGTCCATAGGTTAGAACTGGTATTGCACCTTAGTCTCATTCTAGTGCCAGGCTTTGTCTGGTACCGCAGCTCACCCACATTCACTTTTTCCAGAACACAAAGGCCATGTCTGGTATTGCAGCCTCGCCCCATTTTTTTTAAAAAAATAGCACCCCCCTTGTTCTTAGGCTATGACCGGTATTGCAGATAAGCACCATTTTCTTAATATAGAAAACAGCACCACTCTACTCCATTGGTCATATTTGATATTGCAGGTCAATCCTGTTTCATTTCTGCAGAAATAGCACCACCCTTGTTCATGGGCATTGTCTGGTACTGCAGATCAGCCCTGTTACGTACAGCGCTACTCTTGTTCATAGGATGAATCTGGTATTGCAGCTTAGTTCCAGAAGGAGCGCCTCTCTGTCCATGTCTAGTATTGCAGCTTAGTCTCATTTATATTTACTAGAAGAGCGCCACTCTTGTCCATTGGTTATATCTGGGATTGCAGCTCAGTCCCATTCACTTCTTTCACAAACTTGTTCATAGGCTACAGCTGCTACAGTAAGTCAGACAAATTCACCTTTCTAAAACAGCACCGCCCTTGTCCATTGGCTGCATCTGGTATTGCAGCATAGTATCCTTTCTGTATTTGCAAAAACAGCGCCACTCTTCTCCATAGGTTATGTCTGGTATTGCAACTTTATCCCTTTTACTTTCTCCAGAAACAAAGCAACTAGAAAGTGAATACAGTGTAATGTAAAGGCCTGTAGGGACTGACACAGGCTAAAGTGTAAGCAGAGGGGTGCAGCTCTGGGGTTGCAGGAGTAAAAGGCCTACTCCAGCCTTCATTTCTGAGGTCCCCCCCCCTTTCCCAGTATCATAAATACACATGGTAGGTGGGGATCGGTTTCAGATTTTGTGCCCTGGAGCCTCTGCCGGGCTGGGGGAGACGTCTCGACTCCTCCATGTTGCAGGCAGCAGTTTATTCTAAGTGTTTGATAAGATATTTGGATTTGCTGGAGACTTGATAAATGTTCGTTTGCATCTCAGAAACTTAACCTTCGGGTGGTATCAAAATCTCATTACCCCAAAGTAAAGTCTTTTAAATGCAAATTCTCGGCAGGCTGTAGGAGAAGGAGGCCGGTGTAAACCGCTGCCTGCAAATGATGTTGTTGCCTTCCTTTAGAGCTGGCATGTCACTTAACCCCTGCCATGCTGGTCTCCAGAAAAATATTTCAAGGAAAAGTTGGAATTCTAACCCATAAAGAAGAGTCAATGATGATTGAGGGAATCCAGATACAATCCCTGCACCATCGGACGTACAGCTGGGGGATTGGCACTGGCCTGAGCCAAGTCTACACATGTATGGGGGTATCAAGAGGAACAAGCTGTCTAAAGCTGGTCATACACACTAGATTAGTGTTGACCAAATCTGACAATTTTGGCTAACCATCTAATGGGTATGGGGTGTCCCAACTTCTCTAGGTGACGGATGTCAGGGGAAAGAAGGATAAGGCATGTTGGACGTCTCCTTGCTTATACCAATAACAGCTTAAAGGGAATACTCGAGGGGGAGAACTGGGTTTAGTTCATGATACACTGGACTCATGAATGTAGTTTGGCCAAGCATGCACATGGGCGACTGAAGTAATCCACTGCCATTGCTAATCCTTTAGTTTTGTTTAGAGAGATAAATCACCGGAAATGAATTCTTTCTTTTCCAGTTGAGTTTAGCTCATGAATACACTGGACTCATAAGGCCTCAAGGCTTAGAGGAAACACAAGGGATCCAAGTCTCTGCCAGACATCTGTGGTGGTGACTTATCTCCCAGAGACCTGAAGAACTGACAAAGGCAGAGACTTCATTCACTCATCCCGTTCAGAAAACATGCATGTCTGGCTGAACTGAGCTCATGCGAGAGTTTATTAGTGCAGCGTATTCATGCGCTAAACTCGATCCCTGCCCACCAGTGTTTCTTCTAATGGACTGGCAATAGCAGAGGATTAATTCACCCATCGCTTTCAGAACGTATGCACACCTGGCTGAACTGAGCTCGTGTGAGAGCTTATGAGTCCAGTGTATTCATGAACTAAATTCATGTATTCAAGTATTTTGTCTATTGGACTAGCAATGGGAGAGGCTTAGTTCATCCACCCTATTCAGAACACGTGCACACTTGGCCAAATCGAGCTCACGTGTCCAGTGTATTCATCAGCTAAACTCAATACCTGTCTACCAGAGCTAAGTGCTCTGGAAAGGATGGGGTTAAAACAATATACTAATGAGTGTCAGCGAGCCCCAGAACTTTACCTGTCTATGGGATTTCCAGATTGCATAGAAATGACGGTGCACGCTACTTTCATTGTACAGGCCTAAGTAATTCAGAAACGGGCAACTTTCCCTTTAAAAACAACAACATTTGCATCCACTACCTGCCCTGAGTGAGACAAATGCTTTGTATAGTCTTAGTCACGGCTAGGCTTCTAGGCTGAGGCGGCGATGCGTCATTTTATTTGTCAGACTGAGGTGTTTATTAATTGTTGTCAGGAGCGACGCAGCCACATTCTAATGCAATTTTCTGATCTTACTGCAGAAGTGAAGCCGTTTGTGGATCTGTCATGTGCTGACAACTACAGGGAGTTTATCTTTCATTTTTCAATCTGCGGACAAACTTCCTTCCAAAAGCGCAAATAATCTCCCAAAATAAACCCAGCCAGACGCCCGGTGGGGGCCCCCAGGAGCCACTTAGGAATGGCAGAGGTTACTATGTATCAAAGCAGCAAATTCATCACAATTCACACAATGCAGGCGTGCGGAGTTGGCTCAGCTTTTGTCTGGCCTTGAAACCTTTTTATCATTGGATTAAATTGCAAAGTGCCTGAAGTGTAGCTTATTTATTTTTCCATTAAGATAAGGCTGGGTTCACACTGGCGGTTGTCACAGGGTATCGGCTGATGGATCCCATTCATTTCTGTGTAATGGGAACCGATAGAACCGATGTTTGTAGCCAGGGGAAATTCTAACCTCTCTATGGCCACCCCTTTCCCTAAAAACTGGAGGTGGGGGGAACATTGACAGGCTTGTGTGGGATGAAACGGGAAACATGAGATAATGACACACTCCACCTGGTCAATAAATTGTTAGTACAATATGCAATCTACTATCCCTCTTTCTGTAAACTCCCTCTAAATCTGTCTCTATCCTCTCCTGCTGCCTCACTGTATATAGAGAGCATGCTCTACTGCCTTCTGCTGCCTCACTGTATATAGAGCTCTACGGCCTCACTGTATATAGAGAGCATGCTCTACGGCCTCACTGTATATAGAGAGCATGCTCTACTGCCTGCTGCTTCACTGTATATAGAGAGCATGCTCTACTGCCTTCTGCTGTCTCACTCCATATAGAGAGCATGGCTCTACTGCCTTCTGCCGCTTCCCTGTATATAGAGAGCATGCTCTACTGCCTCACTCTATATAGAGAGCATGCTAAACAGCCTTCTGCTGCCTAACTGTATATAGAGAGCATGCTCTACTGCCTTCTGCTGCCTCACTCTATATAGAGAGCATGCTCTACGGCCTTACTGTAAATAGAGAGCATGCTCTACTGCCTTCTGCTGCCTAACTGTATATAGAGAGCATGCTCTACTGCCTTCTGCCGCCTCACTGTATATAGAGAGCATGCTCTACTGCCTTCTGCTGCCTCACTGTATATAGAGAGCATGCTCTGCTGCTTTCTGCTGCCTCACTGTATATAGAGAGCATGCTCTACTGCCTGCTGCTGCTTCACTGTATATAGAGAGCATAACCTACTGCCTTTGGCTGCCTCACTGTATATATTGAGCATCCTCAACTGCCTGCTGCTGCCTAACTGTATATAGAGAGCATACTCTACTGCCTTTGGCTGCCTCACTGTATATAGAGAGCATGCTCAACTGCCTGCTGCTGCCTAACTGTATATAGAGAGCATGCTCTACTGCCTTCTGCCGTTTTACTGTATATAGAGAGCATGCTCTACTGCCTTCTTCCGCTTCACTGTATATAGAAAGCATGCTCTGCTGCCTCACTGTATATAGAGAGCATGCTGTACTGCCTTCTGCTGCCTAACTGTATATAGAGAGCATGCTGTACTGCTTCTGCTGCTTCACTATATATAGAGAGCATGCTCTACTGCCCGCTGCTGCTTCACTGTACATAGAGAGCATGCTCTACTGCTTTACTGTATATAATGAACATGCTCTACTGCCTTCTGCTGCTTCCCTGTATATAGAGAGCATGCTCTACTGCCTCACTGTATATAGAGAGCATGCTCTACTGCCTTCTGCTGCTTCACTGTATATAGAGAGCATGCTCTACTGCCTTCTGCTGCTTCACTGTATATAGAGAGCATGCTCTACTGCCTTCTGCTGCCTCACTGTATATAGAGAGCATGCTCTACTGCCTTCTGCTGCCTCACTGTATACAGAGAGCATGCTGTATTGCTTTCTCCTTTTCACTGTATATAGAGAGCATGTGGTATTGCCTTCTGCTGTCTCACTGTATATAGAGAGCATGCTCTACTTTCTTCTGCTGCTTCACTGTATATAGAGAGCATGCTCTACTGCCTTCTGCTGCCTCACTGTATATAGAGAGCATGCTCTACTGCCTTCTGCTGCCTCACTGTATACAGAGAGCATGCTGTATTGCTTTCTCCTTTTCACTGTATATAGAGAGCATGTGGTATTGCCTTCTGCTGTCTCACTGTATATAGAGAGCATGCTCTACTTTCTTCTGCTGCTTCACTGTAAATATATTACACATTATGTATAAATCGGCTTACCCTAGATACAGTCACCTCCACAATCCAGTGTAATATAGGAGACCAACTAAGCCATTTCAGCATGTTGTAGAAGTAAGCAGAATTTTGAATGCAGCTTTGGATGGGAATGGAGTATTTTATGAATAATGTATAAGAATACAGCTCACGACCAGTGCAGTAATAAAGCAAACAAAATTCTGCAGAATAAGTCGTCATTAGATGTAAAGTGTACCAGCATGTAAAGCTTTGCATTCATTAAAGTTACGGAGGGGGAGGAGCTTTATTCCCGACGTGGGGTCCATTATAATGTGCTAAGGTTTCTACATCGGAATGTAAACCGGCTTGTACTAAACATAATCTGTCTTTAATTCTGCATTTCACAACAGTAATAACTCGCGGGCTCCCCGAGAGTGTCGCCAAATGTTTGGGATAATGTCCTTTAGTGCGGGCCCTCCTGAACTTTATTGGAGGGAGATAAAATCTTCTAAAGCTTCGAAAGCATTAACCAAAAATAAAACTCCAAATGACCCCGGCGAATTGTCAGGCCGGAATACAAACGACGCGATTAAAAAGAGAAACAACGTACAGGCTGAAAAAAATGTTTCCAACTCTTCAGGGCCTTTAATGAAAATTAATATGATACCTTATTAGCGCTGAATGCCCAGGGCCGGCGATGGAAGAGAATATATTTAGCCAATTATCTAAGCCAAATAAGGCCGTGCGATTTTAATCTTGGCGTCCGCTGACCACATTACGTCAAGCGCGGCTAATATCATTACGTTTTTTGACAAGTAGGACTGTTAAGTGCCCAGATCAATACTGTATTTTGCAAAGCTATGACTAAAGGCCGACCCCTCCCCTCCCCCCATATCCAGGATAATATTTTCTTACCGGAGGGGGATACTGCCTAAAACTCTCCTCAATAATGATATAATAAGGCTATCTCCAGAAGACGACCGTGCAAAGCGCGATTTATGGTTCCAGCTCCAACCCCCGTAACTTATTTAATCTCATCGGTCTTCGGAATAATTATCCTTTTCTCAAACCTCATACTGGCAAAGGAGAGTAAAGATGGCTACAGGCGGAGGCCCTAATTGGAAACCATTCTTAATAATGCCACAGTATATTATAATACAGCCGGACATAATGCATTTTCCTGAAGAAGAATCATTAAAATGCGTGTCGTAATTAATGGGGATAGAAGTGATCATGGCCGCCGCTTCTAGAACTTTTTTTTTTTGTTATAAAGAATAACCTGAGAAGCTTCCGGAGAGTGTGAAACGTTCACGGCTCTATGTGTAGGTCACCAGGTTAGTATCCTGACCTCCAGCACTGGGACAATCCCTCTCATCTGTGCTTAGATGGCATGACTAGTTCTTTTTCTGATGTTACAATTGGTCCTGCTGGGCAAGTTTTCAGCTCATGTTGTGCTTCATGTTGGGTATATTGTCCTTGTATGTTTGTGGGTCAGTGTCCTGTATCTGGTGTCCTAGTGAATGTCTTCTTCATGACATCCTAGTCGATAAGTGTTTCATGTTTAGTATTGTCCCTGGTGTCCTAGTGAATAATTTGTTCCGGCAATGAGGACGATATGCTTGTCCCTAATGTCCTAGTGGAATAGTGCTTCATGTTGGCTTGTTGCCTCTGGTGTTCTTGTCCCCTACACTTGAAGTGCTACTGAATGTCTTGTCCCTCTTGTCCTTGTGCATGAGTGCTTCATGTTTGATGTAATGTCTTATTGTCCTTGGGTTATTGTCCTAAACTCTTTGCCCTTGTGAATATGTTATCCCTGCTCGATTGCGTTCTTGTGGGCTGCTGTCATCCAAGTAAATGTCTTGTCCCTGATGTCCTAGTGGACAAATACTTCATAGATTTTAAGTACTTTGTATTCAAGTTTTGCTCAGGATAGTAGGGTGTCCTTGTGAGATAGTAAATGTTTTGGTGGGGTGTCCTAGTGAATGTTTTGTCCTTGCTGGGACAAAGGACAACATCTTGTTCTAGGTGTCTTAGTGGACTTGTGTTTCATGCTTGGTATATTGTCCCTGATGGGCATGTTAGTTTGTGCACTTCACATAGTGTCTTAGTGAATAGATTTTCTCCTGTGACAACATGCTTGTCCCTGATGTCCAAGTGGTCAGGTCAACAGTTCTATCCTTGTTGTCCAAATAGGCAAAAAATGTCTTTACATGGGATAAACAACAGTCTGAGATATCGTGGGATCCTCCTGTGCCATCATACAAATATATTTGCACTTTCTATTTTCTGGTGGTCAGTGCTAAAGTCAAATGTGGCCAGTGTGATCAGTGGGAAAGTTATGTATCAGGTGGACAATGATATGATTATAACCTAGTCCTGGTGGTCAGTGGTACTGAGACTTCCTAGTTTATCAAGGACGGTGATCTAGTTAAAAGCGATGAGTATGATCAGAGAAGTCTGGCTACCATGTGGACAATGATATCATTATGGCCTAGTCCTGGAGGTCAGTGGTACTAACAGTGGCTTCTGGATCAGTTCTACAATGCAAAAGTATAGTCAATAGTGCTCAGTATGATCAATGGGGACGTCTGGGTACCAGGTGGACAATGATATTGTCATGGCCTTGCCCTGGTGGTCAGTGATACTACTCTTCCTAGTTTCTGGTGGTCAGATAGTATTGATTAGTATTATCAGTGGTGCAGTCTTGGTGGACAATGATATATCATAGCGGCCCTGGTGGTCAGTGGCACTGATAGTATCTAGCTACTAGTGGTCAGTGCAAAAGTCTGGGCGCCTGGTGGACAAAGACTATGTTATGTCCAATATCTAGTGGTCTAGTATTGGTGGTTCTGAGTATCTGGTGGTGGGGATGGCATATACAGTGGTCATTGGTACATGCACCGAGGACTATGCAAAGCACCAGTGCCTGATAATATCCCGTGTCGTGCCAGCACTATGCCCATCCATCATGGCAAACCTCTCAGAGAAATAATCGCACTTGTTCCAAGCGGCAGATTTGGACACTTCTATTGAATTTCCAGTCCGCTGATGTGATTTCTACAATGTTACTAAATTTGCTTCATCTCCGGGTCTGTAAGCCGCTGTTTTTCCTAATGTAGCAACGTAAATGTGAACAATGTGCGGTTCCAACGTTCCTCCGCTGCAGGGAAATGGCGTTGCGTTCAGCTCTGCTCACACCTCAGGTAAACACTGGAATGGATTTAATGCATAAATGGCGATAATTACTTCTGATTTCTTTCTCATTTCTGATATAACCACCTGCAGATTTCCAGACTTATATTTCATGGCGGCAATGTCACACTCGGGGAAATAAAATTCAGCTCTTGCTGCACTCAGCGGGTCTCGGAACATTGCGGAATGGGAGAGAAATTAGAATTAAGAAAAAAATCATTTAGTAAAGCTAGCCAGGAGGATCTGTGTGGGCGCCCCCCGCGGTGATGCCGGAGCGACAATGTCACAAATCAAAAGTAATAATGGAGAGTCTTTCAAGCTCGGAGCAATAACACACTACAGAGGTCTGCTGGGGAGACGGAGACTGTTTACCTAATGCCGAGGTCTCCGTGTCAAATATTTGAGCTTTGAGAAAGTCGAATCCCAGACGAAAACAATTTCTTATTAATAAAAGAAGAGTCGGGTAATTCAGGTGACGAAAATACAGAAGCCGATTCACAATTTTTGTTGCAAAGTGGCTAAAATTATACATGCAGAAAAAAAAAAAGACTATAAATGACTGTCCCTGGTGTCCTGGTGGACAATACTCATATTGTGGTATGCTAGTGGGAAGGACGTCGTGTTCTTGGTGTCTTAGAGAGAAATGTTCTGGTCCATAAAATATACCAGGTCCGTTCAATTGAATTTTCAGGATAAGCTGCCATTTGTGTACATGGGTAATAACACTATTATTGGTTATTTTAGGAGTCTGACTTGTATTTTTCAGTTTTAGCAGTTTTCCCCTCTGCAGGGTCTATCTGTAGCTTGCTCTTCTCTCTGAGCTGGTGAGTGCAGACTAACTTTCATACACTGTACACAGTAAGTAAAGGAGAATCTGTTCCCCAATATGGGTTATAACACTATTTTTGTGTTATTTTGTGATTTTTTTGTAATTTTAGCAGTTTTCTCCTCTGCAGGGTCTATCTGCTCTTCTCTCTGAGCTGGTGGGTGCAGACTGTCATACACTGTAAACAGTAAGTAGAGGATAATCTGTTTCTCAGTATGGGTTACAACACTATTTTTTTGGTTATTTTGGTTATTTTATTATTTATTTTTTCAGTTTTAGCAGTTTTCCCCTATGGAAGGTCTGTCTGTAATTAGCAGTTTTTTTCTGAGCTGGTGGGTGGACACTAGCTACCATACAATGTACAAATCTCCTCCATAAAAGTTTCTCTAACTCAGAAATAGCCGCAAGACCTTCATGCAGGACATAAATAGAGAAGTATTGATGTGAACTTCTATTTTGCTCCAGCATTAAACTAACCCCGTCTTTATTCTCTATTTATATTTAGTCTTGTAGTCCTTGTGGCATATTACCATTACTGTGATCCAGTATATAGTGTGCCATCTACTGCCCTGTGATCATTTACCTGTATCCATTCTATGATCCCTGGACATACCTAGGACCACTTAGAAAATAGGAACTTTTTTACATATCCATCTGAAGGCTAGCCCTACAACAATACCTAGGAAATAAATCATAGTACCCATCACAATTGGGTGTCTTCTGCTGGATCATTATTTTGTAAGAGCTAAGAACCACCCTTGAGTCAGCTCAATTAGGGTCAAAGGGGATAGGGCTAGCATCGAGACCTGGAGAAATTGCTGAGTCTTGGGGCATTTGTGGTCCACTACCCTGTGGCCAATTTACTTCTATGGATATTATATTCACCATAGTGTAAGACTCTCTCTTCCCTGATTACAGTCTCTGGCTTGGACTAGTCAGACATCAAACCCCAGAAGTCCATTAGTGGTCATGGTTCAGCTGAAATTGTTCATTGAAATCCTATCATAGGTTACACGACTTGTTATCTACACTCAATATCCTTCCAGAACAGAGCGGCATTGACTTCCTGTCCTACTCCATGGAAGTTGCTGTCATCACAGTGTCATTACTCTTGAGTTATGGACTTGGCTTCGCGCTCCCATACACATCATTTAGCCTTCTTGACTATTAATATGACAACATTTTTGTCCATTGGACTCATTTGCATAAACCATTCATCACAGTGTTTACGAGGCCGACTGCGCAGCTTTGAGTCATCTGTGGGATGACATGTCACCGGCTATGGTCATTTTTTCATGCAGTAATGAAGACATTACAATGGACAGGATCTGGTGGTTGAGGTCTGCGTGTTCCACCACGATGACCTTCGCTTTATCTAAATATTCTTTGTCTGCTTGGACACTTTGACATAGAAGTGATGTATAGGCAATAGTAAAGCCCTGGGGCTCACACATGGTAAATCTGCCGATACTGGCCATGTATGGCTCCTTAGTAGGGGGATATTGCTTAAACTGATAGCCATGCTATTTGCTAGACCAAGAGAAAGAAGTTTTCCTGCGCCATCATCCAATGTGCCCCCATGGGCGATCCCTAACAGTGAGTCTCTAATGTTACCCCTTCCATCTCTTCTGCCATCCAGGAGACCATCACTGAAGAGTAGAGGTGAGGTCTGAGAGCCTTGACTACAGACCACTCAGGGGACACTATGAATTGTGGCTCAGGGTGGACGAAAATGTCCTTTTTCAGTTATGCAACCACCATGACCATCACCCTAGGTATGATTTAACCCCTTTATGCTTTAGTTATCTAGCCCTGCAGCAAAGTAAGGGACCAAAATGGCCGACAGACTACATTTAAAAGGGTTTTCCAGGAAATAAGTCACCCATTATCCATAGGATAGAGGATAACTGTCTGATTGTTAGGGCTCTAACCAAATGACTGGATATACAGGGTGTACATGTACTTTCACTTCATTCATCTCTGTGGGACTACCTGAGATGGTGCTTGGCTATCTTCAGCAGTCACATAAAGTTGATCATTCATTCATTCATTTAGGTACATGAGACCTCCATTCTCATGGCTGTAGTTCCAGAGATTACCTGTGGATAGGAGAAAAGATAATAAATTATTGGAATAACCCTTTAAATATGAAGTGGTACAACTACCATGCACTTCAGATGTGTAAGAAACTGGACATGATACTAGAGAAATCAGTGGTACACTAGAGGGCACATACGCCTCTATGGGAGCCCTATTAGTAATACAGTACTAGGCATAGAACTCCCATAATCAGGACTATAGTGTTGGACCTACTTGCAGCACATCACATGACTCAGCTCCTGAGTAGTCAATGCTGTGGGCTCAAGTCAAAGCACAACAGCACCCATTCTACCCTAACAGCTCCTTAGCATATTAAATACACAGTAGAGCATGAGTTTTCCCACTTGTAGTTGTGTGTAGTACTGCAGTTCCTGCCTGTCTTGTTCTGAAGTTTAACCCCATTCCCTTGTGGTTGTGCCTGGTACTGCAGCTGTGTCCTAACTTTGTACCCTTCTGGATTCGTCTGGTATTGCGGCTGAACTCTGCCTGGTACTGTAGCTTAAATCCATAACCCCTGTGGTTGTGTCGGTTATTGCAGCTCAGCTCTTCCTGATACTTCTGATTAACCTATACCCTTGTGGCTTTGACTGGTACTGTAGCTCAAATCCATATGGGCTGCAATACCAGACATGACCACACATACATCGATGTTGTGATTTTGGGATACTGCAGCACAGGGTCTGCCATGCATGGATGACCCATCTTTAATCTAAATTACAAACTGAGTTCAGCTAAATTTACAAAGTGAATTCCACCATATTTTCTGCCTCACCGCCATGACAGCTGAGCTGACTTTCACATGTCACAATTGCAGAACTCATGAAGGTAAATTATAACTCCAGAACTTTCTGATGGGAGATGTCTCTACAGCATCATTACTTTTGTCCGCTCTTCTTCTTACTGATCACCGGTCACCTGCAGAGCGTCAGTCTACGTTTTATCTTCCGCTCGCATCTCTCAATATTTTCCTTTTCGTCTTTTGTCTCATCAATACATATCATTATTTTTTCTTCTTCATTTCTGGTCGGCGGTGACGACGGCAGGCGTAAATCTTCAGATTATCCATCTCCTTCCAGAGGAGCAATTAAAGTTCTATGAGATAATGATGTTATTGCCGGGAAAATTCTCTGTTGAAACGAAGGCGAAGCGGCCATCAAAGAGGGGAAAAAATACATTGAAATCTGTTATTTACGGCTGAAGAAAAGGGATGTGACATTGAGCGCGCTCTTTCAGCTCCGCTGCGTTATTAGCGCTCCGTTGGCTGACACGCTGACACACTGTGACATATCTGTGTTTCTGCGAAGCCTTAAACATTAATTGGGAAGTAGGAAATGTGAAACCTCCGTAATGAGGGATCTGCTTGTAAGTTCTGACTTAACACATTATTTACAGTGATTTCACTAATGGTTTCATCCATCAGACAGGCAGGAGAGAGGAAGAGAAAAAAATCATGGAAGTTTAAACCGCGCCGAGGACTTTCCTGATGGTGCAACGTTACGACATGTCAGCTTGGGCCGGGACGTGGACACTCTTGTTGTGGCTCCGATTGGTCAGGGATGGATATTACCATTGATGACCTTAGGATCCATCATCGATATCTCTTTGGTGGGGGGTTTGACACCTGAGACCCTCACAGATCAGCTGTATGAGACAGCAATGGCACTGAAGTGAGCGCTACTTCATAACATACAGTGATGGCTGGAATTATTTTGTGACTATTTCCGAGGTTCATCTACCATTTTAGTTTCCAAGTTGTTCGGTCTGATCCGGAAGTGTTTTTATTATAGTCAAAGTGTCATGATGTTGGCATGCTCCGTGTGACCGCCGGCAGTGCGCCAGCAGCTTTAGTCCTCTTCAGTACTTCTGGGTGACATCACAGGTCCCAGAGGACAGAAGATGCTGGAGCATTTCCGCGGGGCCTGTGATGTCACCCAGGAAATGTCAGGATCAGTGATTATTATGTTCGGCACCTCCCCCGAGGCTTCTGCTTATTATAATCCGGAGTCTAAAGACACCCCACAATATAACAGTGATTCGTGGGTGACAAACTCCAAAGGTTTCCAGTTTTGTTGAAAATTTTGGATGCTCTATAATAAATCCTGCTTGATATAAAGAAGTTCCCTCATCTCTACTCCTAGGTCTGCAGAGGAGATGCATCCACAGAATATTAGGAAAAGTTTCAAGTCTTCAAAAAGTTTCAAAGTTCAAGACAAACCAAGTTTGCTTCATTGTTTTCTTCGTTATTTTATATTCAAATAGGAAATCCTGGAAAGAATTCTCGCTAACTGGAAAGGAGGATCTATATGTGGCCCTGCCCCTGAGGAGCAGCCCTGGTCTTCACACACCACCATAGGCATGGACATCTTATCACAAACGACTTTGTGTACAACATTGTGTATAACATTACTCACAGCTATTAACAAACATATTCTAGGAGGTTGAAGGGTTCTTGGGGTAGATGTCAGACAACCTTCAGACTTATAGAAGTGCAGCTTTCTTCATTTCCAGGATGACATCATACAATATCAGAATGCTGAGACTGCAGATCCCCGACACACGGCTCCTGAGCGAGGAGGAAAAAGAGACATGAATTAGGGTTTTATTAAATGGAGCCGCTGCTAAATGCTCACCTGAGATTATTAAGGCGCCATTTTAGTCTGAGCACAATTTATTTCTGAGCATTTCTGTCCACTTATATCCAGTTTTTCTAATTAGTTTGCTTTGCCTCTATCTCGCTGGGACCAGATATTTAGTTCGGCTTTTCTTCTTATTTTTCAGTTTATTTATTTTACAAACTACTGCAGTAAATCTAGAAACAATAAAAGCGAGGGATTATCCCAGGCTCTAGAGAAAATGCAACCTTATGAAAAGTGTCCTATCTATCTATCTATCTATCTATCTATCTATCTATCTATCTATCTCCTATCTATCTATCTCCTATCTATCTATCTATCTATCTATCTATCTATCTAATATCTGTTCTATCTATCTATCTACTATCTATCTATCTATCTATCTATCTATCTATCTATCTCATATCTATCATCTATCTATGTATCTATCTATCTATCTAATATCTGTTCTATCTATCTATCTCCTATCTATCTATCTATCTATCTATCTATCTATCTATCTATCTATCTAATATCTGTTCTATCTATCTATCTATCTATCTATCTATCTCCTATCTATCTATCTATCTATCTATCTATCTATCTATTATCTGTTCTATCTATCTCCTATCTATCGATCTCCTATCTATCTATCTATCTATCTAATATCTATCTATCCATCCATCTATCTCTATATCTGTCTATTTATCTAATCATCTATATGTATATCTTCCTATTATTATGTCTTAGAATATATATATTTGCAGTTTTCATAAAGATCCAATTTTAATTGTAATACCTTTCTCGACCACATGGTGTGCTATAATTGGGAAACATTCAGACATAATATCTAGGTTCTGTATTTCCCAAATCTTTCAGCAACTCATGACGTTTCACCAGTGTTGAATAAAAAGCTATCGGTCCCTCCACTAAGCCTGAACTAGGTTGGACTTATTTTTGTCATTTTTGAACGTCGTAGCTAGTGGATCTTCATCAATCTTTTGTATAAGATAACATCCTAAATATATAATTTTTTTTTTAGAAAACCCTTAAAAGCCACAAACATTGGTCTTGTGAATGTGTCTTGTGAATGGTGAACTAACCCACAGTGGGTCTCTAGAACATTTGGTCACAATGTAGCCATCCAAGGAAAAACTAAACTGTGACTTGGTGAATTTCAGAAATGTTTGGTCATGATGTGGGCATCCAAGCAGAAACCAAATGTTTGGTCACAATGTGGAAACACCAACCAACAGGAGAGCTAATGAATAATTGGTCAGAATATGTGGTCAAAATTTAAGCATTCAAAAAGAAATGGAAGGTTTGTTCACAATGTCAGTATTCAAGGAGGAACCAAACACTTGGCCACAATGTGGGAGTCCAAGAAGAAACTGAATACTTGGTAGCATTGTCAACAACTAAGAAGAAACCAACGTGTGATGGATTGCTGGATCTCAAGAATGTTGTTTCACAATGCGGCATTCAAGGAAAATGAAATTTTTCGCAATGAGGATATTCAATGAAAAACCAACAATTTAACTATAATATGGGCAATGCAAAAAAAAAAAAAAAAACACTTATTTTCGGGCACAATATGAACTTTCTAGAAGAGACTGAATATTTGGTCAGAATTCGTTAACATCTAAAGAACATTAGGATCACATTTGTAGTCCAAGGAAAAATATACCATTGGTGGATCTCATGATATGATCACAATTCGAGCATCTAGTTAAAATTTTATCAATGGTAGAGCTAAACAACTGGTCACAATGTGAGCATTCATGGAGAAACCAACCAATAGTGGATCTCAACATTTGGTCACAATTAGAGATGAGCGAACAGTGTTCTATCGAACTCATGTTCGATCGGATATTAGGCTGTTCGGCATGTTCGAATCGAATCGAACACCGCGTGGTAAAGTGCGCCATTACTCGATTCCCCTCCCACCTTCCCTGGCGCCTTTTTTGCTCCAATAACAGCGCAGGGTAGGTGGGACAGGAACTACGACACCGGTGACGTTGAAAAAAGTAGGCAAAACCCATTGGCTGCCGAATACATGTGACCTCTAATTTAAAAGAACAGCGCCGCCCAGGTTCGCGTCATTCTGAGCTTGCAATTCACCGAGGACGGAGGTTTCCGTCCAGCTAGCTAGGGCTTAGATTCTGGGTAGGCAGGGACAGGCTAGGATAGGAAGGAGAAGACAACCAACAGCTCTTGTAAGAGCTAAATTCCAGGGAGAAGCTTGTCAGTGTAACGTGGCACTGACGGGCTCAATCGCCGCAACCCAGCTTTCCCAGGATCCTGAATGGAATACACTGTCAGTGTATTCCCGTATACCCGATATATACCCCGATACCCGTTCCAACGGTGTGCCCCCCCACCTTCACCCCAGAAATACCCTGCAAGTCCCCTAGCAATAGAATTGGGGCTATATACACCCACAATTTTTACTACTGGTATACAGTGCCATTGTCTGACTGGGAATTCAAAGAATATATTGGGAATACAAATACCCTCATTTCTTGCTACTGCCATATAGTGCCAGTGTCTGACTGGGAATTCAAAGAATATATTGGGGTTACGTGCACCCACAATTTTTACTACTGGTATACAGTGCCATTGTCTGACTGGGAATTCAAAGAATATATTGGGAATACAAATACCCTCATTTCTTGCTACTGCCATATAGTGCCAGTGTCTGACTGGGAATTCAAAGAATATATTGGGGTTACGTGCACCCACAATTTTTACTACTGGTATACAGTGCCATTGTCTGACTGGGAATTCAAAGAATATATTGGGAATACAAATACCCTCATTTCTTGCTACTGCCATATAGTGCCAGTTTCTGACTGGTAATTCAAAGAATATATTGGGGTTACGTGCACCCACAATTTTTACTACTGGTATACAGTGCCATTGTCTGACTGGGAATTCAAAGAATATATTGGGAATACAAATACCCTCATTTCTTGCTACTGCCATATAGTGCCAGTGTCTGACTGGGAATTCAAAGAATATATTGGGGTTACGTGCACCCACAATTTTTACTACTGGTATACAGTGCCATTGTCTGACTGGGAATTCAAAGAATATATTGGGAATACAAATACCCTCATTTCTTGCTACTGCCATATAGTGCCAGTGTCTGACTGGGAATTCAAAGAATATATTGGGGTTACGTGCACCCACAATTTTTACTACTGGTATACAGTGCCATTGTCTGACTGGGAATTCAAAGAATATATTGGGAATACAAATACCCTCATTTCTTGCTACTGCCATATAGTGCCAGTGTCTGACTGGTAATTCAAAGAATATATTGGGGTTACGTGCACCCACAATTTTTACTACTGGTATACAGTGCCATTGTCTGACTGGGAATTCAAAGAATATATTGGGAATACAAATACCCTCATTTCTTGCTACTGCCATATAGTGCCAGTTTCTGACTGGTAATTCAAAGAATATATTGGGGTTACGTGCACCCACAATTTTTACTACTGGTATACAGTGCCATTGTCTGACTGGGAATTCAAAGAATATATTGGGAATACAAATACCCTCATTTCTTGCTACTGCCATATAGTGCCAGTGTCTGACTGGGAATTCAAAGAATATATTGGGGTTACGTGCACCCACAATTTTTACTACTGGTATACAGTGCCATTGTCTGACTGGGAATTCAAAGAATATATTGGGAATACAAATACCCTCATTTCTTGCTACTGCCATATAGTGCCAGTGTCTGACTGGGAATTCAAAGAATATATTGGGGTTACGTGCACCCACAATTTTTACTACTGGTATACAGTGCCATTGTCTGACTGGGAATTCAAAGAATATATTGGGGTTATAAATACCCTCATTTCTTGCTACTGCCATATAGTGCCAGTTTCTGACTGGTAATTCAAAGAATATATTGGGGTTACGTGCACCCACAATTTTTACTACTGGTATACAGTGCCATTGTCTGACTGGGAATTCAAAGAGTATATTGGGAATACAAATACCCTCATTTCTTGCTACTGCCATATAGTGCCAGTTTCTGACTGGGAATTCAAAGAATATATTGGGGTTACGTGCACCCACAATTTTTACTACTGGTATACAGTGCCATTGTCTGACTGGGAATTCAAAGAATATATTGGGGTTATAAATACCCTCATTTCTTGCTACTGCCATATAGTGCCAGTTTCTGACTGGTAATTCAAAGAATATATTGGGGTTACGTGCACCCACAATTTTTACTACTGGTATACAGTGCCATTGTCTGACTGGGAATTCAAAGAGTATATTGGGAATACAAATACCCTCATTTCTTGCTACTGCCATATAGTGCCAGTTTCTGACTGGGAATTCAAAGAATATATTGGGGTTACGTGCACCCACAATTTTTACTACTGGTATACAGTGCCATTGTCTGACTGGGAATTCAAAGAATATATTGGGGTTATAAATACCCTCATTTCTTGCTACTGCCATATAGTGCCAGTTTCTGACTGGTAATTCAAAGAATATATTGGGGTTACGTGCACCCACAATTTTTACTACTGGTATACAGTGCCATTGTCTGACTGGGAATTCAAAGAGTATATTGGGAATACAAATACCCTCATTTCTTGCTACTGCCATATAGTGCCAGTTTCTGACTGGGAATTCAAAGAATATATTGGGGTTACGTGCACCCACAATTTTTACTACTGGTATACAGTGCCATTGTCTGACTGGGAATTCAAAGAATATATTGGGGTTATAAATACCCTCATTTCTTGCTACTGCCATATAGTGCCAGTTTCTGACTGGTAATTCAAAGAATATATTGGGGTTACGTGCACCCACAATTTTTACTACTGGTATACAGTGCCATTGTCTGACTGGGAATTCAAAGAGTATATTGGGAATACAAATACCCTCATTTCTTGCTACTGCCATATAGTGCCAGTTTCTGACTGGGAATTCAAAGAATATATTGGGGTTACGTGCACCCACAATTTTTACTACTGGTATACAGTGCCATTGTCTGACTGGGAATTTAAAGAGTATATTGGGAATACAAATACCCTCATTTCTTGCTACTGCCATATAGTGCCAGTGTCTGACTGGGAATTCAAAGAATATATTGGGGTTACGTGCACCCACAATTTTTACTACTGGTATACAGTGCCAATTTCTAACTAGGAATTCAAAATGCGCAAGGCTCCCGGAAAGGGACGTGGACGAGGCCGTGGGCGAGGTCGGGGGAATGGTTCTGGGGAGCAAGGTAGCAGTGAAGCCACAGGGCGTCCCGTGCCTACTCCTGTGGGGCAGCAAGCATTGCGCCACTCCACAGTGCCAGGGTTGCTTGCCACATTAACTAAACTGCAGGGTACAAACCTTAGTAGGCCCGAGAACCAGGAACAGGTCTTGCAATGGCTGTCAGAGAACGCTTACAGCACATTGTCCAGCAGCCAGTCAGACTCTGCCTCCTCTCCTCCTATTACCCAACAGTCTTGTCTTCCTTCCTCCCAAAATTCCGAAGCTTTACAGAACAATAACCCAAACTGTCCCTGCTCCCCAGAGCTGTTCTCCGCTCCTTTCATTGTCCCTCAACCTGCCTCTCCACGTCACGATTCCACGAACCTAACAGAGGAGCATCTGTGTCCAGATGCTCAAACACTAGAGTCTCCTCCATCTCCGTTCGATTTGGTGGTGGATGACCAGCAACCCACCCTCATCGACGATGATGTGACGCAGTTGCCGTCAGGGCATCCAGTTGACCGGCGCATTGTGCGGGAGGAGGAGATGAGACAGGAGTTGGAAGAGGAAGTGGTGGATGATGAGGACACTGACCCGACCTGGACAGGGGGGATGTCAAGCGGGGAAAGTAGTGTGGATGTTGAGGCAGGTGCAGCACCAAAAAGGGTAGCTAGAGGCAGAGGCAGAGGTCAGCAGCTTAGGCGAAGCCAGGCCACACCCGGAATCTCCCAAGATGTTCCAGTTCGTACCCAGCCCCGAAAAACTCCCACCTCGAGGGCACGTTTCTCGAAGGTGTGGAGTTTTTTCAAGGAATGCGCCGAGGACAGATATAGTGTTGTCTGCACAATTTGCCTCTCGAAATTGATTAGGGGCTCTGAGAAGAGCAACCTGTCCACCACTTCAATGCGCCGTCATTTGGAATCCAAGCACTGGAATCAGTGGCAGGCAGCAACGGCAGGACAAAGGCCGCCTGCCGTTCACGCCACTGCCACTGCCTCTGCCACTGCCTCTGCCTCTGCCACTGCCACTGCTGACTGTGCTGGCGATGCACTCCAGAGGACGAGCCAGGACACCACTTCATCTGCCTCCGCCACTTTGTTGACTTCTACCTCATCCTCCCCTGGTCCTGTCTTATCTCCTTCTCCTGCACCATCAAAGGCACCATCAGGCGTTTCTTTACAACAACCCACCATCTCTCAGACATTGGAGCGGCGGCAGAAATACACTGCTAACCACCCACACGCGCAAGCCTTGAACGCCAACATCGCTAAACTGCTGGCCCAGGAGATGTTGGCGTTCCGGCTTGTTGAAACTCCCGCCTTCCTGGACCTGATGGCAACTGCGGCACCTCGCTATGCCGTCCCTAGCCGTCACTACTTCTCCCGGTGTGCCGTCCCCGCCTTGCACCAGCACGTGTCACTCAACATCAGGCGGGCCCTTAGTTCCGCGCTTTGCACAAAGGTCCACTTGACCACCGACGCGTGGACAAGTGCATGCGGACAGGGACGCTACATTTCACTGACGGCACACTGGGTGAATGTAGTTGAGGCTGGGACTGCTTCCCAAACTGGCCCGGTGTACCTCGTCTCCCCGCCTAACATTCCTGGCAGGGACACGAGAAGAACACCCCCCTCCTCCTCCTCCTCTACCGCCTCCTCCTCCGCCACCGCCTCCTCCTCCGCCACCGCCTCCTCCTCCGCTGTTAGATTGACCCCAGCTACGAGTTGGAAACGTTGCAGCACTGGCGTTGGTAGACGTCAGCAGGCTGTGCTGAAGCTGATCAGCTTGGGGGACAGACAGCACACTGCCTCCGAGGTGAGGGATGCCCTCCTCGATGAGACGGCAATATGGTTTGAGCCGCTGCACCTGGGCCCAGGCATGGTCGTTTGTGATAACGGCCGGAACCTGGTAGCAGCTCTGGAGCTTGCCGGACTCCAACATGTTCCATGCCCGGCCCACGTCTTCAACCTAGTGGTGCAACGTTTCCTAAAGAGCTACCCCAATGTTCCAGAGCTACTGGTGAAAGTGCGGCGCATGTGCGCCCACTTTCGCAAGTCGACAGTAGCCGCTGCTAGCTTAAAATCTCTCCAGCAACGCCTGCATGTGCCACAACACCGGCTTTTGTGCGACGTCCCCACACGCTGGAACTCAACGTTTCAGATGTTGAATAGAGTGGTTGAGCAGCAGAGACCTTTGATGGAATACCAGCTACAAAACCCTAGGGTGCCACAAAGTCAGCTGCCTCAGTTTCACATCCATGAGTGGCCATGGATGAGAGACCTTTGTGACATCCTACGGGTCTTTGAGGAGTCCACAAGGAGGGTGAGCTCTGAGGATGCGATGGTGAGCCTTACAATCCCGCTCTTGTGTGTTCTGAGAGAATCCCTGATTGACATCAGGGATAACTCAGATCACACAGAGGAGTTAGGGATAGCATCCGATCCGTCACAGCTGGAGAGTAGGTCCACACATCTGTCCGCTTCACTGCGTTTAATGGAGGAGGAGGAGGAGGAGGAGGAGGAAGAAGAGTTGTCCGATGATGTGATGGTGATACAGGAGGCTTCCGGGCAACTTCGAATCGTCCCATTGTTGCAGCGCGGATGGGTAGACATGGAGGATGAGGAGGAAATGGAGATTGAACTTTCCGGTGGGGCCAGAGGAGTCATGCCAACTAACACTGTGGCAGACATGGCTGAGTTCATGTTGGGGTGCTTTACAACCGACAAGCGTATTGTCAAAATCATGGAGGACAACCAGTACTGGATCTTTGCTATCCTTGACCCCCGGTATAAAAACAACATCTCGTCTTTTATTCCGGTAGAGGGGAGGGCCAATCGCATCAATGCTTGCCACAGGCAATTGGTGCAGAATATGATGGAGATGTTTCCAGCATGTGACGTTGGCGGCAGGGAGGGCAGTTCCTCCAGTAGGCAACCAAGTTCTCACCGGTCCACACAAACGAGGGGCACACTGTCTAAGGTCTGGGACACCTTGATGGCACCCCCTCGCCAAAGTGCCGCCACGGAGGGTCCTAGTGTCACCAGGCGTGAGAAGTATAGGCGCATGTTGCGGGAATACCTTTCCGACCACAGCCCTGTCCTCTCCGACCCCTCTGCGCCCTACACGTATTGGGTGTCGAAGTTGGACCTGTGGCTTGAACTTGCCCTATATGCCTTGGAGGTGCTGTCCTGTCCTGCCGCCAGCGTCCTATCTGAGAGGGTGTTCAGTGCAGCCGGTGGCATCATCACTGACAAGCGCACCCGTCTGTCAGCTGAGAGTGCCGACCGGCTCACTTTGATAAAAATGAACCACCACTGGATAGAGCCTTCATTTTTGTGCCCACCTGTGTAAAGCACCCCAACATGAAACTCCATGTCTGTACTCAACCTCTCCAATTCCTCCGCATCCTCATACTCATCCACCATAAGCGTTGCACAATTCTGCTAATACTAGGCTCCCTCCAACATGATTTCCCCCAACTCTGCTGGTTAGAGGCTCCCTCCACCCTGATTTCCACCAACTCTGCTGGTTAGAGGCTCCCTCCACCCTGCTTTCCCACAACTCTGCTGGTTAGAGGCTCCTTCCACCATGAATTTGCCAAAACTGGGCTGTTTAGAGGCTCCCTCCACCATGAATTGGTCCAAACTGGGCTGGTTAGAGGCTCCCTCCACCATTAATTGGTCCAAACTGGGCTGGTTAGAGGCTCCCTCCACCATGAATTTGCCCAAACTGGGCTGTTTAGAGGCTCCCTCCACCATGAATTTGCCCAAACTGGGCTGTTTAGAGGCTCCCTCCACCATGAATTGGTCCAAACTGGGGTGGTTAGAGGCTCCCTCCACCATTAATTGGTCCAAACTGGGCTGGTTAGAGGCTCCCTCCACCATGAATTGATCCAAACTGGGGTGGTTAGAGGCTCCCTCCACCATTAATTGGTCCAAACTGGGCTGGTTAGAGGCTCCCTCCACCATTAATTGGTCCAAACTGGGCTAGTTAGAGGCTCCCTCCACCATTAATTGGTCCAAACTGGGCTGGTTAGAGGCTCCCTCCACCATGAATTTGCCCAAACTGGGCTGTTTAGAGGCTCCCTCCACCATGAATTTGCCCAAACTGGGCTGGTTAGAGGCTCCCTCCACCATGAATTGGTCCAAACTGGGGTTTTTAGAGGCTCCCTCCACCATGAATTGGTCCAAACTTGGCTGTTTAGAGGCTCCCTCCACCATGAATTGGTCCAAACTGGGGTGGTTAGAGGCTCCCTCCACCATTAATTGGTCCAAACTGGGCTGGTTAGAGGCTCCCTCCACCATTAATTGGTCCAAACTGGGCTGGTTAGAGGCTCCCTCCACCATGAATTGGTCCAAACTGGGTTTTTTAGAGGCTCCCTCCACCATGAATTTGCCCAAACTGGGCTGTTTAGAGGCTCCCTCCACCATGAATTGGTCCAAACTGGGCTGGTTAGAGGCTCCCTCCACCATGAATTTCCCAAAACTTGGCTGTTTAGAGGCTCCCTCCACCATTAATTGGTCCAAACTGGGCTGGTTAGAGGCTCCCTCCACCATGAATTGGTCCAAACTGGGGTTTTTAGAGGCTCCCTCCACCATGAATTGGTCCAAACTTGGCTGTTTAGAGGCTCCCTCCACCATGAATTGGTCCAAACTGGGGTGGTTAGAGGCTCCCTCCACCATTAATTGGTCCAAACTGGGCTGGTTAGAGGCTCCCTCCACCATTAATTGGTCCAAACTGGGCTGGTTAGAGGCTCCCTCCACCATGAATTTGCCCAAACTGGGCTGTTTAGAGGCTCCCTCCACCATGAATTTGCCCAAACTGGGCTGGTTAGAGGCTCCCTCCACCATGAATTGGTCCAAACGGGTTTTTAGAGGCTCCCTTCACCATGAATTGGTCCAAACTTGGCTGTTTAGAGGCTCCCTCCACCATGAATTGGTCCAAACTGGGTTTTTTAGAGGCTCCCTCCACCATGAATTTGCCCAAACTGGGCTGTTTAGAGGCTCCCTCCACCATGAATTTGCCCAAACTGGGCTGGTTAGAGGCTCCCTCCACCATGAATTGGTCCAAACTGGGGTTTTTAGAGGCTCCCTCCACCATGAATTGGTCCAAACTTGGCTGTTTAGAGGCTCCCTCCACCATGAATTGGTCCAAACTGGGGTGGTTAGAGGCTCCCTCCACCATTAATTGGTCCAAACTGGGCTGGTTAGAGGCTCCCTCCACCATTAATTGGTCCAAACTGGGCTGGTTAGAGGCTCCCTCCACCATGAATTGGTCCAAACTGGGTTTTTTAGAGGCTCCCTCCACCATGAATTTGCCCAAACTGGGCTGTTTAGAGGCTCCCTCCACCATGAATTGGTCCAAACTGGGCTGGTTAGAGGCTCCCTCCACCATGAATTGGTCCAAACTTGGCTGTTTAGAGGCTCCCTCCACCATTAATTGGTCCAAACTGGGCTGGTTAGAGGCTCCCTCCACCATGAATTGGTCCAAACTGGGGTTTTTAGAGGCTCCCTCCACCATGAATTGGTCCAAACTTGGCTGTTTAGAGGCTCCCTCCACCATGAATTGGTCCAAACTGGGGTGGTTAGAGGCTCCCTCCACCATTAATTGGTCCAAACTGGGCTGGTTAGAGGCTCCCTCCACCATTAATTGGTCCAAACTGGGCTGGTTAGAGGCTCCCTCCACCATGAATTTGCCCAAACTGGGCTGTTTAGAGGCTCCCTCCACCATGAATTTGCCCAAACTGGGCTGGTTAGAGGCTCCCTCCACCATGAATTGGTCCAAACGGGTTTTTAGAGGCTCCCTTCACCATGAATTGGTCCAAACTTGGCTGTTTAGAGGCTCCCTCCACCATGAATTGGTCCAAACTGGGGTGGTTAGAGGCTCCCTCCACCATTAATTGGTCCAAACTGGGCTGGTTAGAGGCTCCCTCCACCATTAATTGGTCCAAACTGGGCTGGTTAGAGGCTCCCTCCACCATGAATTGGTCCAAACTGGGGTTTTTAGAGGCTCCCTCCACCATGAATTGGTCCAAACTGGGCTGGTTAGAGGCTCCCTCCACCATGAATTTGCCCAAACTGGGCTGTTTAGAGGCTCCCTCCACCATGAATTTGCCCAAACTGGGCTGTTTAGAGGCTCCCTCCACCATGAATTGGTCCAAACTGGGGTTTTTAGAGGCTCCCTCCACCATGAATTGGTCCAAACTGGGCTGTTTAGAGGCTCCCTCCACCATGAATTGGTCCAAACTGGGGTTTTTAGAGGCTCCCTCCACCATGAATTGGTCCAAACTGGGGTTTTTAGAGGCTCCCTCCACCATGAATTTGCCCAAACTGGGCTGTTTAGAGGCTCCCTCCACCATGAATTTGCCCAAACTGAGCTGTTTAGAGGCTCCCTCCACCATGAATTGGTCCAAACTGGGGTTTTTAGAGGCTCCCTCCACCATGAATTGGTCCAAACTGGGGGTTTTTAGAGGCTCCCTCCACCATGAATTTGCCCAAACTGGGCTGTTTAGAGGCTCCCTCCATCATGAATTGGTCCAAACTGGGGTTTTTAGAGGCTCCCTCCACCATGAATTGGTCCAAACTGGGGTTTTTAGAGGCTCCCTCCACCATGAATTGGTCCAAACTGGGGTTTTTAGAGGCTCCCTCCACCATGAATTTGCCCAAACTGGGCTAGTTAGAGGCTCCCTCCACCATGAATTTGCCCAAACTGGGCTGTTTAGAGGCTCCCTCCACCATGAATTTGCCCAAACTGGGCTGTTTAGAGGCTCCCTCCACCATGAATTGGTCCAAACTGGGGTTTTTAGAGGCTCCCTCCACCATGAATTGGTCCAAACTGGGGGTTTTTAGAGGCTCCCTCCACCATGAATTTGCCCAAACTGGGCTGTTTAGAGGCTCCCTCCATCATGAATTGGTCCAAACTGGGGTTTTTAGAGGCTCCCTCCACCATGAATTGGTCCAAACTGGGGTTTTTAGAGGCTCCCTCCACCATGAATTGGTCCAAACTGGGGTATTTAGAGGCTCCCTCCACCATGAATTTGCCCAAACTCTGCTGGTTAGAGGCTCAATCCACCTTGATTTTCAAAACAAATGTTGGTGCCAACCTCAACTTACTACAAGGGCCAAATTCACTGCTGGTGACAAGCTCTCCTCACTGCAAGTGCCAAATACACATGTTTCAAGGTGTTTTCCTACTGTCAGAGAGGTGGTATTGAGTGTGTAAAGTGTGTAGTTGTTAGGCTGTGATGTTGGGGTAATAGAGGGTCTTTGGTGTGTTAGATGCCCCCAGACATGCTTCCCCTGCTGTCCCAGTGTCATTCCAGAGGTGTTGGCATCATTTCCTGGGGTGTCATAGTGGACTTGGTGACCCTCCAGACACGGATTTGGGTTTCCCCCTTAACGAGTATCTGTTCCCCATAGACTATAATGGGGTTCGAAACCCGTTCGAACACACGAACATTGAGCGGCTGTTCGAATCGAATTTCGAACCTCGAACATTTTAGTGTTCGCTCATCTCTAGTCACAATGTATGAGTTTAAAGAGATAGAGACTAATGATGGATCTCAAAAACAAGAATCAAGAATGATGATCACAGTGTGAGCATCTAGAGAAAACTGGCCAACCGAGGATCTCAACAGTTGTTAGATGATCTCAACCAAGCTAATGATGGATCTCGAGAACCTTTGGACACCATGTGGACATTCAAAGAGAAACTGCCCTGTGGTGGATCTCAAGAACAGTTGGTCACAATATGAGCATCTAAAGAAAAGCTGACCAATGGAAGATCTCAACATTTGGTCACAATGTCAGAGTTTAAGGAGAACTTGGCTAATGGAGGATCTCAAGAACATTTGGTCACATATGGACATTCAAGTAGAAAATGATCAATGGTGGAGCTCAAGAACTTTTGGTCGTAATGGTGGAATCTAAGGAAAACATGAAATAAGCTTACAATTTTAGGTTTTGTTCATTTTAAATGGAGTAACTATAGATTTTCTGAAGTTTGTGGAGATTTTGTTGCGTTTTGCTGAGAGGTTTTGCTCTTGTCCTGGAGGGACTTGGAGGGTTACAAAATGCACATTTCCTTAATCTGAAAATATTTGTCAGAGGCTTCAATTCTTCTTATCTCGCCTCAGTTTCCTGTGCTTCATCTTCTCCCAGCATGCACCGCTGCCATTTCTTACAGGTCCCTTGCCTCACGTCATTAAGAGAGCCAAGGACAATGCGTAGTCTCGGTATCATTAAGGACAGAGCAGCTCCATTGATCTCTGCAGTTTTTCTTAATGAACTACATCTCTTGATATGAATGTTCTCATTGCTGTTGAGGTGCGACGCCTTTTATCTGATTGCAGCGAGTCTCAGCATCCTTGTAGCTCCTGAATTCTTTATCTCCCTGGCTCACACTCTTTCCATGCAAATGTGGAGGAGGCCGGAGCCCGGGCTGCTGCAGACTTCTAATGAGCTCAGTTTGCTGAGACAACATAGTGGACGTTTGCTTGCCCTGGCAGTGTGAGCCCGCTGGGGAATGGGCAATGCGATAGAGTCAGCATTCTGTGCCCGGCCACCACATTTTTTTGCCTACTTCACATCCGCTTATTGACATTGTATTCTTCGGGGGGCCATGGAGAGAATTAAGAAGACTGCGGCGTGAATTCATTGTACTGTACTTTTCTAAGGATGGAGTTTGTAGCCAGAGGGTGAGATGGAACTGAGAGAAAAGCTTTCCAGTTTTATGGTGGGTTTTTATAGTCCTCAAAAAGAAAAAAAAAAATATTGGTCCCAAACATGAAAATTGCTAAGTCAAGGATTCTAAAAATGTCTGAGTATAAAGCACAATATGGGACTAGAGTTTGGGAAATCGCTAAATTTTAGGGACTTCCTACATTTCCATAGGATATGGCTTTGAATTAGTGAGCGTCCATAGAGACTTGTAGGCAGTGTATGGCACTATTATATGAGCTGTGTATTACATTATGTAGGCAGTGTATGGCACTATTATATGAGCTGTGTATTACATTATGTAGGCAGTGTATGGCACTATTATATGAGCTGTGTATTACATTATATAGACAGTGTATAGCACTATTATATGAGCTGTGTATTACATTATGTAGGCAGTATATGGCACTACTACATGAGCTGTGTATGACATTTTGTAGGCAGTGTATGACACTATTATGTGAGCTGTGTATTACATTATGTAGGCAGTATATAGCACTATTATATGAGCTGTGTATGACATTTAGACAGTATATAGCACTATTATATGAGCTGTGTATTACATTATGTAGGCAGTGTATGGCACTATTATATGAGCTGTGTATTACATTTTGTAGGCAGTGTATGGCACTATTATATGAGCTGTGTATTACATTTTGTAGGCAGTGTATGGCACTATTATGTGAGCTGTGTATGACATTACATAGACAGCATATAGCACTATTATATGAACTGTTTATGAAATTTTAGAGATAGGTGAACTAGTTTGTAATTTCTAAAACGTTTTGTTGGAAATTTGAGAGGACTGTGGATAAATGTGGGAGGACTGTGGATAAATGTGGGGTCTCCTATTTTTCATAACCAACCTGGCCCTACCACAGTTGGAAAACCAACAATTCTTGGGCTTTTAACCAGCCTAATAATGTCAGCATGCAGAGACGTCAGTACCTAAGCTTTACTAGATAGTCACCTACTGGACCATACCCAGCTCTTCCCGGCACCCCTGGTGGCCATGTGTACTAGTGGGGGTTAGAGTTAGCCTATCAACCAGGCAGCGGCCCTTACTGTGGCAATAGTAATAATATTAAGAAAATACACAGAGATTAAACCATATTTTCATAAACTATAACAACCCCTAAAGATCTGCATTGACTGTTTTATTAAAAATTGTAAAAAGCAAGTCCATCGAATCCAATGTAGTATAATAGGCAGAAGTTATAATATGTATTAGTAACCCATAAATAAACAATCCCATTATCTGGAACCCCTACCAAACACTGTAAGTATTCTGCCCTCTTGGGACACGTCAGAGAACTTTTGCTGCTCTCATTCTGTTTGTACAAAAGCCATTAAAACCCATTGACAAACCTTATACATCTGAAGAACTGGAAGTTACCATGATGAAGGGACAAAGATCTAGAACGTTGCTTTATGTCCCTTCATTCCAGCAATTTCTGGAAGTTCCACTTTCTGAATACCAACTGATGACATCATCAGTGGCATATCAGAAGAGAATTAAAGGTACTGATAGAATTGTGCAAATCATTGACGGTATTGTACTGACATGCAGGAGATTCGGTGATTGACACCTTGGGGCTACAATGGGTGGCCTTGATGCAATCATATTTTTGTGTATTAAGGTCAGAGGTCCCTGATTACACAGACAGGTGAGGATTTGGTCTGACCCCCTCCGTGGCCCTACACCATAACCACCCACAACCATACAAGATGCTCATTTTAGACAGAAACTAATCTCCGCAGCATCTTCTACAGGCAGCATAGTAGGAATGAAAGGGTGGCATATGGGGTCAGGGCAGAAATTCCTCATTATATCTTAGGCTGACGTTCTCATTTTATTCCCTCTCCTCCCCGGGCTCCCGTGTCATATTACACTTAAACTACTTCTGAGTGTTACAAATGCATAATGAATCCACCTCTACCTATTCATGTCAATCCAAAGGCTGCACAACAAGGCGGGTCAAAGGGGAGATTAATTTTTCATGGTTGTGATGGAGCAATTAACCCGTTCTGTGGAAGAGCAAGGGAAGCGATAGTCACATCCTACATGGTAGCTAGCAGAGAGTCTGATAGTTCTGAGGGTCTCATATTGGAATCAGGATAGGGTGAAACTCTCTAAATTGCACCCTATCGGGAATTTGGCCCTAGGAATAGATCACTAGAATAAAAAATCTACTTTTATTACATAAATAGCGCCACATTGGTGTATGTGGCTGTGCCTGGTATTGCAGGTCAGCCCTTTTCAATTCAATTGGAAGATTCATCAAGACTAAAGTCATTACAGTTCATGAATGGTGAAGTGAACTTGAAATTTTTGGAAAATTCTTAACAAACCAAGGTTGTATAAACTGGTTCAGTCATCTTTAGTAGAAAGCAAACTGTATGAGGGCTTTATGATGTGCAGGACAGAAAGAAATATAGAGAGAGGTAAATATATAGAGGTTCAAAGTGTGCAAATGTATGATAAGCTATGCCTCTAACCCTGCCCAGGTATCCTTTGACCCTTTGTGCCCCCCATATAATGCCCCCTCAGTGGAGTGTGGGTTAGAGAAAAAACTCCAAATGTATCGGAATCAGTGGAGGGCGACTATTCAAAGATAGAAAGATTTGGAGCTGGAGAAAGGCCCTAATGTTCCCTTGTGACCCAAGTCCCCTCTCAGTGGCTTGTCACTGCATTGTACTTGACTGCATCCAAGATGGCAGCAGCGATAGACGGACTTGTTGAAGATGGGACATACCACAAACCGCCTGGGACAGCAACTGAATTTTAGGACTGTCCTTCCTAATCTAGTATTATAAGGGCACATGGTAAGTGGGGTCCTCATTGTATTGGAGTCCTAAAGTTTTAGGTTACGCCCCTGCATACAGTCACTGTAACAGTAAGACCACCATATGTCATTAAGTAACTCTTTAGCTTTACTGCTCCGCCATCCGTATCCTCCTCACATCCGCCGCCACACAGTAGCCTTCAGTTCCTGACCTTGGCACAACTTCTCCAATTTTTCACATCTAGAGTTCTGCTCCTCGACGCTCTGACGCGTGGAGCGACTTCTAAAGAGCGCACACTTTGTCTTTAACCTTTTTCAACGTTTTTTTGTGCTCGGAATACGCCGTTGCCTGCATCAGAGTCTCCCAACGCTGCCCTTATCAACCTCGCTCCCCTGACTTCTCCTTCCGGGGGCTTGAATTAATTCTTCAGTAAGAGATAAGGTAATTTATTCCGAAACATGTTTTCTGTGCATAATCATAAGCTGGGGTAGGATGTACGAGCATCCCAAGAGCTGGAAAGTTCTGAGCCAGCCAGACGGGCAAAAAATTACTTAACTCTCTGTCTTCTGGTCATTATCATAGAACACACGGTTTTCCATTTATGTACCTCATACCTCCAGGGGTTGCACCCCGAAGCCTCAGGCCATGTGTTCTGCATCCAGTAATGGGCTAGTGGTTTTGTTGATCAGTGATGTCCAATCTGAGGGTGAAAAAGTTTAGTTATTATAGTAATTATCTATTTCCATTGACTTCTACAGTTTTCTATTGCAGTAAAGTTGCATCAACTGCGACTTTGTTATGGAAACTAAGGCAGAAGCAACGACCAGCGGTAACACTAGAGAGTTTGCCCAAGCTTTTCTTACTGATGACCGATCCATATCCAATAACAGATTAGTGGGGGGAATCACTCGGCATCACCACCAATCAGCTGTACACAGCAGGCTCCAGATCCAAACAGTGGGTGTAGCAAGAACCAGATGACTCTGTCCATTGTGTAGTGATCGTGGCAAGTTACTGGGACTCATTTGAACCCAGCATGGTCACTACACAATCGATTTGTGCTTGTTTTATTGTAATGCTGGTAGTAAGCCACACGTGTAGTTAGGTTATTACTTCTGTTTGGTTAGTTGCTCGGACGAGCAGGACTTTTTTTTAATTTTTGCCTGAAGTTAAGGTTTATTCATTTTCCTGTTTTTCTAAATAAACCTGTTTGCGCATAATTTTGTGTCCCTGTCTTCATTGTTAGTGTCCGCACCACTGCTTCTACCAAGCTACCTTCCCCACACCTTGTGTATACCTGATATTTTCTCCTCTCAGGCCGCACATTTTGCCCAGACACGGCGATGAGTTGTTAAAACTTTCTTCTGTTCCATGGACAGGACTGACAGGGACCGAGCTCTTGAAAAGGGCAGCGCTCACCCTCGGCCGGGCGTGTGCTATCAATCCTACGACGCTGCCCGGCTGTATAGGCTTTCGCTTAGTAGTCTTAAATAAACGCCTGAAGTCAAGAAGCCCATAGTGTTTCTAATAAGGTCACCGCTAACATCATTCTAATAGCAGGGAACATTGTGTGTTGTGTATTTTAAGCTGAAAAGGAGCAAACTAACCTTTCTGTAGCTGTCAAGAAAACACGGCGTGGAATGAAGACTGTGACCCATTTAGACAGCTTGGGCTCGGCAATCTAATTCTCACTACTGGGCCCTATTATAACACACAGCAGAGCTGCCACATATGCCATGGCCTGCAATGATTGACTCAGAACATGATTGACTGATTCATTTAATGCCGTGCCTTCCAACCATTAGCTCTCTAGCTGTCGTGAAACTACAACTCCCAGCATGCCTGTTTAGAGCATACTGGAAGTTATAGTTAACCACAGCTTGATAGCCACAAGTTGGAGGCCTCCAAGTCATTCTGCAGGATCAATCCTTACAATTCAGGACTTTGGCTATTAAAGTAAATCTGTTAATTCTCTATCTGAGGGAGGAATAGGATACTGGGAGAGACGCTGAGCTCGGGGATATATCATTTTCTATATCTTGATTCAGTATTTGCATGTACAGAGCTGTCTGAATGTTACCAGGACTCCTAGAGAAAGCCTCAAGGACTCAAATAATAGAAATCTATATATCACCGAGCTCAGCATCTCCACATCTAATATAAATAAATAAATAAATAAATATATCACATGGCGGCAACTCAGTGCATTTAGGCATGTAGACATGGTCAAGACAATCTCCTGCAGTTCAAACCGAGCATCAGTATGGGGAAGAAAGGTGATTTGAGTGCCTTTGAACGTGGCATGGTTGTTGGTGCCAGAAGGGCTGGTCTGAGTATTTCAGAAACTGCTGATCTACTGGGATTTTCACACACAACCATCTCTAGGGTTTACAGAGAATGGTCCGAAAAAGAAAAAACATCCAGTGAACGGCAGTTCTGTGGGCGGAAATGCGTTGTTGATGCCAGAGGTCAGAGGAGAATGGCCAGACTGGTTTGAGCTGATAGAAAGGCAACAGTGACTCAAATAGCCACCCGTTACAACCAAGGTAGCCAGAAGAGCATCTCTGAACGCCGCACAGTACGTCAAACTTTGAGGCAGATGGGCTACAGCAGCAGAAGACCACACCGGGTGCCACTCCTTTCAGCTAAGAACAGGAAACTGAGGCTACAATTTGCACAAGCTCATCGAAATTGGACAACTGAAGATTGGAAAAACGTTGCCTGGTCTGATGAGTCTCGATTTCTGCTGCGACATTCGGATGGTAGGGTCAGAATTTGGCGTCAACAACATGAAAGCATGGATCCATCCTGCCTTGTATCAACGGTTCAGGCTGGTGGTGGTGGTGTCATGGTGTGGGGAATATTTTCTTGGCACTCTTTGGGCCCCTTGGTACCAATTGAGCATCGTTGCAACGCCAAAGCCTACCTGAGTATTGTTGCTGACCATGTCCAGCCCTTTATGACCACAATGTACCCAACATCTGATGGCTACTTTCAGCAGGATAATGCAATGCCATGTCATAAAGCTGGAATCATCTCAGACTGGTTTCTTGAACATGACAATGAGTTCACTGTACTCCAATGGCCTCCACAGTCACCAGATCTCAATCCAATAGAGGAGCATCTTTGGGATGTGGTGGAACGGGAGATTCGCATCATGGATGTGCAGCCGACAAATCTGCGGCAACTGTGTGATGCCATCATGTCAATATGGACCAAAATCTCTGAGGAATGCTTCCAGCACCTTGTTGTATCTATGCCACGAAGAATTGAGGCAGTTCTGAAGGCAAAAGGGGGTCCAACCCGTTACTAGCATGGTGTACCTAATAAAGTGGCCGGTGAGTGTATATATATCATCTATCAGATCAAATCCATTGTTTCAAGAAACCCTGATATTTCCTTTGAAATATTATTTATGGTGATGGTAGTCCTCAAGCTGCAAAAAAAAGGGGTTCAGTCTTCTATGGTTCAAAAGAAGGGAGACTCCGATCTCTCCTGGTCACTGGGGTTGAGCCAATCATGAGATTTCAGGATCGATTTTAAAATCCGATTTCCGATAATTTTCCAGCCAATCCCGATCGTGAAATTTGCTCGATCGCCGATCGGAATCCGATCTTTTCCCATCCCGATTGCTCAACCCTACTGGTCACATGTTGCTGGTTACATGTTCATATTGCTGTCTCTAGCGTGGTCATCAATTGGTAAAAGGTAGCGGTAGGAAGGTTTGGAGCAGGGTGGAAGAACAGAAGAGGAGATGAAGTGTATAACAAAAAGATGAACCTGGGATTATGACGAAGGTGGAAAACGGAGGAAATGCAGAGGTCAGGGTTGGAATCGGGGTCAAAATACAGATGAAATAATTTATGTTACAGGTAGTAGTATCCTACCAAATCTGATGATGTCATCAGAGGAGCCAATCATCATGAACCTTCAACATGGTGTTGGTTTAAGGTGAGGTGTAGAGATAAGTCAACTGGTTCATAACAAACTGGGTTTGTTGAGAAATTTTAACATTTTTATGGCAAACTTGAAAATTTTGGGTCCTTTCAAAACACAGAGTATAATAATCAGAGGCCCATGTTCTGCTTCCTTGTGGCATCAGGAGCTCCATCAGTGTCTTCTTTAGTCAATCTTTTGTTCTCCTAGGCTACATTGCTGCACCCCATGTGGCCACTGAGGGACAGTCACCGGCCTCAGTGACGTCACCTAGGAGGCCAGAAGAGGGTAGGAGCAACCAAAGAGGACCATGATGGAGCACTGGACACTGCAGGCGTGCCCTGGGGAGGTCAGGGAATGTTCACCTATCTATCGTGAGTTGAGTAAAATTAAAAAGCTAGATGATCAACCAGTTGGTTGATGGTGGACCTGAAATCTATCCTTCCTAGTAATTTTTGGGGGGTGATAGCCCATCTAGTGGTTTCCACCAAGTGTATGAAGCTGTAGAGTATTTTCAGTAGGTCTCCTGAACTCCCTGACCGCTCAGTCTGGCCTACACTCAACTTCTATATCTGATGAACATCAAAATGTTCCTGGGATTTGCGGTTTTTAACACTTAATGAGAATGTCGGGGTGTGAATTTGTTGTAAATGATTGAGACTCCACACTTCACCTGCCGCCTCGCCCGGCCCGTCCTCATGGAGCGTTTTGTCGAGTGTTTCTCTGTCAGTAATATGGTAATGTGAGTATTCCTATCTGCTCCTCATCAATGTTAAATGCTTGGAAGGTCACGGCCAATAAACCTCCCTGCCACTCACTGACACGGGTGGGATTTGACTCCCGCCTTGGACTAAATTTCAGAAATCCTTTCCCACTCCCTGCTGCTATATTGACAAATCCAATTTCTGCTCCTTCTCTCGATCGGGCTGCACCTTCCCTCCGTTGGTCTCATTTATTTCAATTTGCTACGCTTTCTGTCGACTCCTCATTATTTAAGGAAGAAAAACAATTCTGCAATGTGAGATGTAAATGGAAAAATAAAAAAGGGGGGAAAAAAATGAAGGATGAAGTCAAGTAAATCCGCGGCGGGGTTTTTCTGCAGGTCTTCTCTCTCGATTTTTGGTATTTACATAGTAAAAGAAATTATACAGAATATTCCTCCTGTATTTTGGGTTCATTCGGCTCGAAAAAAAAATTCCAATTATTTTGAAAACAGAAAAAGGCACAAGTTCAAAATTTTTAGAATTTTCTGAATTTTACCTTGGCAAAACCATGTCTATACACAATTAACTCCTTTTAAAAGGCACTTATGAATGATCCCAAATCTTCAATCCATGCCCCAATGATTAGACTAAAGTTTTACCTTCTTTGAGATCTTACAGAGCCCGAGAACCTTCATAATCGGGCAAGGAACAAGAAATCTTCTAGACAATTCTTATGTTCTGTTGTATACATATGAATGCTATACGGTGCTGCCACTTGTATAAATATTACACTATACATTGCTTTCTGGCAGCACTACACAATGTGAAATTAAATACCGCCATATAGAGCACAAATAATACATAAAAACATAGAGTGAATAGAGATAAACTGGTTTGTAATGCGTCGGGTTCTTTGCAAATTTTTTTACCTGAAGTTCTAGGAGTCAGGCAAAAACAGCAATATGCTGCCACTTGGCTTCCATAGTACCCTAGTACCACCAGTATAGAGTGGACAGAGCTGTAGTACCCCAGTACCACCACTCTATTGTGGACGGAGCTGCAGTACTCTGGTACCACCACTATACAGTGGACGAAGCTGCAGTACTCTGGTACCACCACTATACAGTGGACGGAGCTGCAGTACTCTTGTACCACCACTATACAGTGGAAGGAGCTGCAGTACCCCAGTACCACCACTATACAGTGGACGGAGCTGCAGTACCCCAGTACCACCACTATACAGTGGACGGAGCTGCAGTACCCCAGTACCACCACTATACAGTGGACGGAGCTGCAGTACCCCAGTACCACCACTATACAGTGGACGGAGCTGCAGTACCCCAGTACCACCACTATACAGTGGACGGAGCTGCAGTACCACAGTACCACCACTATACAGTGGACGGAGCTGCAGTACCTCAGTACCACCACTATACAGTGGACGGAGCTGCAGTACCCCAGTACCACCACTATACAGTGGATGGAGCTGCAGTACTCTGGTACCACCACTATACAGTGGACGGAGCTGCAGTACTCTGGCACCACCACTATACAGTGGACAGAGCTGCAGTACCCCAGTACCACACTATACAGTGGATGGAGCTGCAGTACCCCAGTGCCACCACTATACAGTGGACTGAGCTGCAGTACTCTGGTACCACCACTATACAGTGGATGGAGCTGTAGTACCCCAGCACCACCACTATACAGTGGCCTGAGCTGCAGTACCCCGGTACCACCACTATACAATGGACTGAGCTGCAGTACCCTGATACCACCACTATACAGTGGACTGAGCTGCAGTACCCCAATACCACCACTATACAGTGGACTGAGCTGCATCTCTCTGCCTATTACTTGAATTGTAGCAGAGCTGCTTTCAGCCCCATCCTGTACAGTGTCTTTTGATTATGGGATGCAAGTGGATCAACTGATGGATGCTGAGGATAGGTCATTGCTATAACAAATCACCAGGGGGCTGGGAAATTCCTTTAACTCTTCAGAAAAGGAAAGGATTGGCCATGTTCAAGTCCAAGAGCCTGACCCTTCTTTCATAGAACAACAGCCATCGGGGCATACCGGGATCACCTCCTACACATTAGATGGTTGGCTGGTGACACCAAAGTCGTGGCAGGTTTTAGGAATTTTACGGGACAGCCAATTTTTTTTCCAGTTTCTCCATGATGCGAATGGTTTGGCATTAGGGGGTCTAAAACCTTATCAAATTCTGTATGACTTCTTGCATCTAAAAACTTCGACAAGTGATGTGTTTATCAAGGATTCTGCATTTGCTGAAAAACCTGAAATAATCTAATAAATAAAAATAATAATTCTGTTTGGGAGGGTGGTTAACTCTTCCAGTGCCCGGCGGCCGCTGTTTGTCATCCGCTGCCTCCTCGATGACAGCATCAATAGCCGCTCCTGGCTCCAGGGTTAAATTTTTGCTTGTGTTAATTGCCTTGAAGCCCGGAGCCGTCCCGTCCTCTTTGATCTCCAATACAATAGAATGCATCAACAAGAAGACGCTCGGCCTCCTCAGCGAATAATATTCGAGGCAGTGGCGGCAAACATTATCCACGGAAAGCCAAGCCACGCAGGCAAATGGGACTTTAACATATCCACAATTTACTCTCTGTCACCGCTTATTGAATTTTGATAGCTGAAATGAATAATATTGAAGGGAGCGGGATGTGCGAAGATGGGAATGAGGAGACCTTCAGCAGCCCTGGAGCAGATAAACCGCATAAAATAGATGTAGAGCAGACAGGAGAGCTATTCTGCAGCCACCGCCGCCTCGTACACATGACAGGCACAATTGGCGGCATGGAGGGCGATAAACAAAAATATTCTTAAAGAAAAGTTGGACTGAAAGATTTGTTTTTCGACCAAGTATTGAGGATCAATTTTAGCTCCTGTTTATTTCAATGAGAGGGTTGCATGGCAATGAACTTTTCATAGAGATTGAGATTGGCGGTATAATTTATCATATCATAATATGGTGGTATTATTTATTATACCATAATATGGCGGTATTATTTATCATACCATAATATGGCGGTATTATTTATCATACCATAATATGGCGGAATTATTTATCATACCATAATATGGCGGTATTATTTATCATACCATAATGTGGGGGTATTATTTATCATACCATAATATGGTGAGGGGTCACACGGTGGCTCAGTGGTTAGCACTGCAGCCTTGCAGCGCTGGAGCCCTGGTGTTCAAATCCCGCCAAGGGCAAAAAACCATCTGCAAGGAGTTTGTATGTTCTCCCCGTGTTTGCATGGATTTCCATCCCATATTCCAAAAAAAGACAAGGGAAAAAATGTACATTGTGAGCTCTATGTGGGGCTCACAATCTACATTTAAAAAAAAAAAATACCATAATATGGTGGTATTATTTATAGTACCTGGTAATATAGATTATCACACCGAAAGATGGTAGTAAAATTTATCATACCATAATATAGCATTATAATATATCAAAACATAATTTGGCAGCATTATTTATCATACCGTAATATGGTGGCATTATTTATCATACCATGATATGGCGGTATTATTTATCATACTATAATATGGAGATCTAATTTATAGTATCATAATAATTATTCATCATACAATTATATGGTGTGTAATCTATCGTAAAATATGGTGGTATATTTTATCCTAACATAGTATGACAATATAGGTTATCACACCAAAAGATGGCAGTAAAATGTATCTTACCATAATATGGCTGTATAATATATCAAACAAATTGGAGGTGTAATGTATCATTTTATACACCTCAATATGGTGGTATAATTTATAATACCGTAATATGGCGGTATTATTTATCATACTGTAATTTGATGGTATAATTTATAGCATCATAATAATAATAATGATAATTAATCATACCATTATATGGTGTGTAATCTATTATAAAACTTAGTGATACATTTTATCCTAACATAATATGGCAATATAGGTTATCACACCAAAAGATGGTAGTATGATTTATCATAACATAGAGGTATAATGTATCATCCGTTATATGGCAATATAATATATCATACCATAATATGGCAGCATAATTTACCATAGATTATATGGCAATAGAAGATATCATGCCATAATATAGTAGTATAATTTATCATATTATAATGTGGTGGAATAATTTATCATGCTATAATAAAGCGGTATCGTTTATTATAACATAATAATAAGGTTATCATACCATACTATGGCAGTATAATTAATTATGCCATAATATGACAGTATTATTTATCATAGCATAATATGGCAATACACTATAGGGTGATATAATTTATTATGTGATAATATGACGGTATAATGTATTTCACATTATATGGCAATCTAAGTTATCGTACTATATTACGGTGTTATATTTCATCCATGACATGGTGCCATAATTTATCATGCTATAGTGCGGTGGTATAAGCTATCATACCGTAATATGGAAGTATAATTTATTATACCATAAAATGAGGGTATATCTTATAAATCCATAACATGGTGGTACAATCTATTATACCATAATACGGTGGTATAATTTATCAAACCATGTTTATGGCAGTATAATTTATTATACAACTATATAGCTGTATCCTTTACCATACCATAATAAGAGACACAGGTTCCTGCCAGCTGGATCTCCATGAGTTCAACAAATGAGCTGGTACAAATTTCCACCATTAAACTAAAGCAGGTCGATAGAATTCAGATGATTTTTCCAATTCTTTTATTTCAATGATTAATCCATAAGGGTCCAATCTACCATCGCCTTTAGTGTTCGTTCCGACTCATTTATGGGATCAGTGGACATCAATGGCTGGACCTTCAAAGATACTAAAACATGTTGCTCCGAGCCCAAGAGATAGTAGAAGGTAATGCTGGTCTTACACGACCGTAATGCAAGTCCGCAAATGGACTGCAATTGAGGGTTTTCAATTGCGGACCATTTGCGGACACATTACATTCAATGTGGCTTCTTACACCACTGGAAATTTTATCCGTGGTGTGGCCGGGTCGCAACCGTGGTCCGCAATTTATAGGACATGTCTGTAATGGCCGTGAACTGCGGCACTGCATGGACTCTCCCATAGAACTCTATGGGCGAGTGCGGCAGGACACGGACATCTGATCAGCAACTTGCAGACCATACATTCAATACGGTCGTATAAGACCAGCCTAATTCTTCCAGTAGGAAGTGTCCACCATTATCTTGCAACCACCTTTCGTTTGAAGGACGGGACTAACTCATTCACTTCTTTAAATCCTTGTGCTATACAGATAACTACTATGGGGTATTACACCACTTTCATTTTTATAATTGGTTGGGATTCAAGCTTTTTAAAAAAATTTTTTATCAGAGCTGCAGAATTATAAGGGGTTAAATAAATAATCAGCAGAAGTAAGAGAATGGCAGACACATCAGCGGATTACCTACAGTATTACTGACCACCAGGTCCAAAAAACAAAATCAAGTGAATTCCCCTCGGCCTTCTCAATGAGCGCTGCCAATTGCTTGCAACTTGGACACAACATGCATCAGGGCTGCACGGCCGTGTGTGAATTAGACGTTTTACGATGGAGTGAATCACTTCCGATGCCCTTTCCCAGAATTTTTAGGATTTGAGTGGAATTTTTGGTAATAGTAAGAATGGTCTAATAGTCCTAGTCAATGTTTTATGTGTTAATAAGAGCTGGAGGACGACGACTGCAAAATTTTTTTTATTTTTTAATTAGATCTGGCTGCCACCCGAGCGGAGAGAGGGGCACCGAGAATATAAACAGTGAATCAAACCAGATAAGCCCTGGACAGAAAACCAGGACTCGTCCCAAATACCATCCAGGAAACAGTTGGAGCTTTCAGCTAATTGTGTTTTCAGTTTACTCTCGCTTCCAAATGAGGAAGCCATGACGATTTATGTGCAATAAATGAGAGCAGAAAAAGTTTATATTTAGAAAAATCCTCCAGGAAAATGGATACATTGTGTTATGTCCGATGCTCAGGGGCGGAGCATGATACGGAGGTTCTAAGATCTTCAAGAGGTCATGCTCCGCCCCTGAGGTCCCGCATTAGATATAACACAGCATGGCAGATTTATTTAGAATGGCATTTTGCACGCCAGTGTTAATAAAGGCCCCACCTGGAGCAGGGAACAACTGATTGTAGAATGAAGATCTACCCATGTGAGGAACTGAAGGGGCCTTGCACCAAATGTGCACATCAATATAATCCCTCTACGCTAGGAAACTGGTGTAGAAGGATTAACAAATTTGCCTCATTACATTGAAGGCCATTTAAGATGGTGGAGCGCATATATCAAGTGTTCATGATGCGCCAAATTAATCAAAATTGACAATGCAACAAATTTTTTATATTTGACCACTTCATTTTTAGCATGATGTCACTACAATTACGATTGTCTGTAAGATCAGGAGCAGTAAGTTTATGGGCAACACGGAGGAATACAACGATCAATAGTATGATAGGATTGTTGCTTTAGAGTTAGGACACACATTATAGTCTTGTTGCTTCAATTTGTAGCAATTTTTGAAAAATTTCAGAATTTTTGCAACTATTTTTGAAGCCATTTTTGCCAACATTGTGACAAAACATCCAAAAGGACAGCTATGGTGTTAACAGAACTTACAGAGGTATGCCAATGGTATCCTAATTATTACACATGTGGTGATGAAATTGACTGAACTCGGCCCATTTTCTCCCAAAACGTAACTTTATGGCCAACGTACATTTTCACACAAATTGCTGCACATAATGATATATTACAAGCAACTTTTGTGCAGATACTATGCTCATGTACAACAATTTTATGGTGCTCAAAAGTCACACATTTTGGTGCAGGTTACGCCTGGACAAAAACTTGCAACTTCGGGGCAACGCGGTGGCACAGTGGTTAACACTGCAGCCTTGCAACGCTGGAGTCCTGGTTTCAAATCCTGCCAGGAACATCATCTGCAAGGAGTTTGTATGTTCTCCCCGTGTGTGCGTGGATTTCCTCCCATTCTACTAAGACATACTGATAGGAAAAAAATGTACCTTGTGCTATATGGGGCTCACAATCTACATAAAAAAAGGAAGCTTTCTATTGAGTTCTCAGAGTAAAGTGTAGAATTTTTCAATCGTCCCATTCGTTCTCCCAGACTTTATGACCGCAGTTGGGGAATACTTAGTTAAAATATAATCAGTTTTTTAACAACACCTCTGATAGCCGTCAGGTCCAGAGTGATGGAGCAGATACATAATCACTAATGTCACCATTGTGGTGTAATGTTGCTGCACCTACTGTCATTGGGACTTTTAGGAACCTCAGAACAATGTCCACGAGTCATTGAGAATTCCAAGCCAGGATGGTTGGGACGTCTGCGAAATGCGATATGACAGACGATGTCTGCGCCAGGCGTTTGGAGTTGAAGGAATCTGACATTGTTCTGGATTCAGGTGCCATCACATCTGGAGACCAAATGAATGATTCAGACAGGGCAGGGACCAGGGGCGGCTGCATCTGTCACCAAAGTGGAGGGGAGCAGTGATGGAGGTGCCATGTTAGGATAAATGTTTAATTTCACACCGCGCTGTGCATTCGAGCACCTGCTGGGTCCAATTCCTGTCGGGTTCGCCAATATTGCCAACTCACAGAAGCAGCTTGGCATCGCTCCCCGGCGCTCAGGACGGTAAAGGTGATTGATTCAAGGGATTAAAATCCAACGTGAAGCCTTGGCACAGAGCTCCTGGCATCGGTCGGAGGCTGCTCTGCTCTATCTACTCTCATATCCGCCGTTCTCTCTACGACCTCATCACATTTATTAGCGTTCAGCATGGAGTTGGCAGACCGCTGCCTCACCCGCACCGTCCCAGCTTACTTTATAATGGAATCATTGATAGAAATAATGCAAGAGAATTAGCCGTAAATCACAATTGTGACATAGAAAGGCCCCGGCGCTGCGGAATCCATTGTGTAAATGAATATAAATGAACCCCTGGACGCATCAATATTGTAAAAACTGCACAGCATTACTAGTAGTGACTACTACTCCCTCCCTCTCTACTTGTCTCTTCTCTGCGACATCATGGCATAGGCTTAAGCTACCATCGGTAGTTTGTGGATGCACACCAGTTTGTCTGACAGCTATTCCTCCTGACCTCCCCCATAGACATGTACACTGGGCTTGACCGAGCATGCATGTCTTTTCAACACAGGACTGAAGTCACTGCTGGACACATCTGGTGATGACTTATTTATGCTGAAATTAACCCTGTCCTTCTTTCCTCTGACCCCCAAGAAGGAAAGTAGATTCGTTGGTGGGCCATTGGGCATGTAGCAGGCACCCCTATGTGTGGAATACCGCTGCATGATTACATGACTATGTATCTCCAGCTCACAGAGCTACAAGGGCCCCTAAATCAAGGTCAGGCAAACTGACTATTTATGACTGCAGCGTTTTGTGGGAAAAGTGCTGTTTGCCCCTGAAAAACTGCAGGCACCATTGTCGTCCTGGACTGACTGCTACGTGTGAACTCGCCCTTCACAGCATTTGCCATAGATGCCACTTCTGGGATTCTCAATGGAGATGAGCAACCAATTTACAATAAAGAGTATTCATTACAAATTTTCCAAGAAAGCTGGGTTCAGCCAAACCCAACATTTTGGGGGTTTGCCACTTCGGGTCAGTGAACTGATATGGATTGGCTCAACGCAAAGCCAAAACTTCTGGGGCTCATCACCCATGAAACACCATTATATATCACCTCTCTGGAGTCCTCACACACTCTCTTTAGGCCTCGGCCCATCACTTCTAGGTCATGATGATGCCGGTTTGTCCCATGTGATCAGAGGCCTCTAATCTGTGACACCAGGGTGCAGCCAGAGGCCAGAAGAGGATGCTCGGGGACCGTCAGAAATCACAAGGGCGCCCAGGAGAAGGGAGGCAAAGTGAATGTTGCAATGTTGGAATGTTCCAACTTGCTACATCCTCCATATATTTCAGTGAAGCTCCACGGAGAATGCAGAGGTCAAAATGTTGAGTTGGGTAATGACCATATGCCAATGACCATAGACCACCTACTCTGACACTTCTAAGTGACCAGTGGCTACTCCGGCCATAATGGGTGGCTTCAGCTGCCTTTGTTCTAATGTATATGTGAAACTTTAATTTATGCAATAATCCAACCCCCTCCCATAAAGGAAGCTGAGCTTTGCGTTGCTGTTTGCTTCGCCCCTCTCCACAGCGATCTTTCCCTATGTGGCTGGCCGTTGAGACGAACGGACCGTTGTGGTCACTAGTGGACTAGTTTCTTCTAGTAAATCGTGTTCTAAGGGTTAGGAAATAAAATGTTTGTGCTGGGCTTTAAAAAACAGCCAGAAAAACAGCGACATTACTCATGCAAATAAAAACCACTGCAGCTCACAGTCGGAAAATATGACATTAGAATAACAATGGCTGCGGGAGATTAAACTCGCGCACGGAGCTGCTCCATCAGGCAAAGGGCCACCGGCCTGTATGATTTCTTAAATCTCTCCGGGCATGATTTTTTTTTTCTCCCTTTTCTGTGTTAATTCTTCCGTGAGTCTTTGTAGAATAACTTCTGGAACGTTCTGCTCTCCAAATTCACATTCATGGGGATTATCTCGGCGGCCCTGTTGGATTCTCCCAGAGAAAATGTAATCACCAGTCACACCGTGGATGTACAAGGCGCAGCGGAGCGCCATAACTACTCCGGGAGGAGGCCTCATTGCCTCTGAGAGTTTTTGTGTCATTGAGTTGGAAATTTTTGAAAAAGTTTGGATATTATACTAGAGGACATGTTGTATATCTCCTACAATATGAAACAATCCCATTCAGAGCTAGATTGGGGGTCTAGAGCTCAACAACTAGGCAGGGGAGTGCACCGAATTTTCTTAAGGTGGAGGTCTGCCTAAACTCCTCCCTCCTGACTACGACAATGGCTGATCTACTTCCAAGTCACCCTCCATTGGACCTCAAGAAGACAGATTTACACACATTACCCCCACAATGAGTTGCCTTATCTATACACTGAGCTATAAAACCGCTATATACTTATCAGAAAGAAAGCACTGACGATCACAACGTCAGGCATCTTATATATAGCAGCAGACATCTGTGTGGAGTCGTGCCGTCACCTGGCGCAGACAATAATGTGCCACATTACACATGGATGGTGCTGCTCTGTAAAAAGCGACGCACGAAATTTACTTCCCCTTGTGACAATAGCTCTGTTTTGATATCTAGTTATCGGCGCTGTTCACACCTGGCTGTTTGCTACCTGTTAATGTGTTGGCGGAGAAGAAGCTGCAGTTCTAGGGAAACATTGTCATTAAGATGCGTGTAAATGATATTCCTATTAGCTGGCGGCTGCACCCGCGAAACTGCATCAGGATCTGTATGGAAAGGATATAGCGGCGAATGTCTGGTGTGATGATGCAATGAAACACCTCAGTCAGTGAGTGAAATCGGGCGAAAAGTGAGCAATGCTTGTGAATTCACAGCAGAATGTGAGAGGATGTACTGATTTACAGTGTGAACAAGGTCCAGGTGAAGTATGGTTCTCTTAAAGGGATAATGCAATGGCTCTGGAATCACATGCGGAGTCTGGTTCTAGGGACTTTGTGAAACTTATAGTTTAAAGGTAACATCAAACTAGTAACAGGTAAGTGGGGGCATGATCATATAACATGTTATCCCTGTACTGTGACATCACTGTGTGTATTATCCTGTACTGTGACACCACTGTGTGTATTATCCCTGTACTGTGACATCACTGTGTGTATTACCCCTGTACTGTGACATCACTGTGTGTATTATCCTGTACTGTGACATCACTGTGTGTATTATCCCTGTACTGTGACATCACTGTGTGTATTATCCTGTACTGTGACATCACTGTGTGTATTATCCCTGTACTGTGACATCACTGTGTGTATTATCTCTGTACTGTGACATCACTGTGTATTATCCTGTACTGTGACATCACTGTGTGTATTATCCCTGTACTGTGACATCACTGTGTGTATTACCCCTGTACTGTGACATCACTGTGTGTATTATCCTGTACTGTGACATCACTGTGTGTATTATCTCTGTACTGTGACATCACTGTGTGTATTATCCTGTACTGTGACATCACTGTGTGTATTATCCCTGTACTGTGACATCACTGTGTGTATTATCCCTGTACTGTGACATCACTGTGTGTATTATCTCTGTACTGTGACATCACTGTGTGTATTATCCCTGTACTGTGACATCGTCATTATGAGATTGGTTAAATATAAGGATTTATTTGTTCCTTCTTCATAGACCGGCTCAGAGATGTGAAGGTAATACAAACTAAGATCCTTTCTGGAATATTCTGAGACGTACAATCCGCTCACACTCGCTTCCCCGGGGTTTTAGTTCAGAAATAAACCTGTTTACATAAAAGTCACATATTGTAATATTCTGGTGCCAAAACTAAGCGTATTATTAGCTCAGGTAAAGCTGACAAGTTTCAGAATTCCCCGGACGTCGTACATCTGCTTGCAAAAGTTCTCTGACTAATGACGGGAATGTGATACTATGTGTGAAGCCATGCTGAGATACGTCGCGCCTGACATATCGCCTGATGGTGACAGCTCCGTGATCATACAAGACCATTGAGAAGGAGATGATGAGTAACATGAGTAACAAAAAGTTGCAAAAAATTACTAAAAGTTTTTGAAAATCATCCGAACATGTGCCATACTGCCGTCTTCTTATTGGGTAAAAGGTGTTCAGGGCCACTGCTACTGTTTGCACCCAACACATCCATCCCCCTCCTCCCTACTTTCTCTACCTCCTTATTCCAACCCTACACATGAATGGGTTGTTTCACTCTGAGGGCACATTTTCCGAATTTCTTTAAACACAATCGTACTCTGGGGGCGATCTTACACTCTGCAAACCACAGTCACATCTGCACCATTGGAGACAGAAACGGCCAAAAATTAGCGGAGAGATATAAACTTGCATAGAGGACAAAACTGACGCTGGAATACACCTGACGGACATCCAATGGACCCGAACGAAGGAGACACCAGTGCATGAACTTAGTGTAAGATTATAGGAAGTTCGTTTCGTTGCTGTCTTCTGGTCCTATCACTTACTTGCTTTGAATTAGGAAGTAATTCCATTACTTTTTGGGAACTGCGAAGCAGCAATACCATACCTGTCATGGGCTCTGTACAAATGTTCTGGTTATTACCAGGGAATATGGGTTGGTTTGGGGTCTTATGTGAAATTCACTCAGAGGAGCTACTAAGAAACCAAATACAAGTGACCACCTCCTTCCTCCAGAACCTCGGGTGGATAATCAACTGGGACAAGTCAGACGTTGTACCCTCCACAAGGAAGACTTTCCTAGGGTGCGTCCTGTTTCCCTTAGTCCAAACAGCAGCACAAGCCTCCCTCCCTATTATGGCTATTTTTGCTATTATTATTATTACTTTATAACTAACACAAGGGGAGGAGGTTCCTCTTACCTTCTTATAGGGGGGGGGGGGGGTTAATTGCTTTATTAATTGAATTAAAAATCCACCTGTCCTAAACCACACACAGGGGCAGGAATACCTCCATCTGTTGTGCTGCGGTTTGGACGTGGGGGAAATGCAATTTTACCATTTTGAGGGTCACCTACATCCAAAACCGAATTTAACACAACGTATCTCATATTATATGATCGTCGCAAAGTTTCATGTTCATATCTTAAAACTCGTCTAATTATCCCTTAGCAATGAACACCTATGATATTTTCGCTGACACCCGAGACTCTTGAACTGTAGACGTGTAACGTCAGAGCGGATAATTTACATCAGAGTATGTCACGGAGTAATGTAGTCTTTGTATGATGGTACACCAGGCGCACATTGACGCCAAGCAGATGCCAATTAGCGAGACCGGCACCTGAGAGCCGGGGATTCATAAAGACGGAGACAGAACGGGTATAATTAGCAATGTTTAGCGGTGAAGTATTAGACACACCTCGGGTAGGAGCTGGAGACACATTAAGTTGTGTTTTTAAGTAGTAAATCAAATGGGTGGACGGCACAATAGGTTATAAAGTGACTACTTACCTCCTGGTGGCTATTATGCCAATATGCAAGCAAGGTGCAGATATTTATTGTTGATGTCCCGATGTGTCCCTGGGCACCACCCATCACAATAACCCATGTCACAACTAGTAGACAGTCAGGGGTGTGACAACTAATCTATGGGCCAGGCAGGTTTTATTGATGTCATCTGCAATTTTTAGACTGATGTCCTCAAACATTTCAGTAAACAATGTCGCCATAAATTTCCATATAAAGCCCACATTATATTACCCTATAACATAATACTGCCATACACAGTGTATATAATACCAACATATAGTGCCAACAAAAAAGTGCCATACACAGCCAACATAAAACCACCGTATAGTGTCAACATATTGCCGCCATGCTCAACCCATATAACATTAACATAGAATGGCAACATAATACTGCCCTATGCAGTACATCACTAAATAGTGACAACATAATACTGCCCTATGCAGTACATCACTATATAGTGACAACATAATACTGCCCTATGCAGTACATCACTATATAGTGGCAATATACAGTAATATTGCCATGTACAGCCTATGTAATATAATAAGAAGAACAATGTCCTCATCTATAGCCACATAACTGGAGAAGAGGAAGGAGGCGATTTAATCCATCAGCAATAAAAATCATTGAGAATTGCATAAAAATTGATTTATTTTTTGAAAAATATTTACAATTTTCAAGAATTTGATTACATGTTGGCTTTAAACTCTGCGAAGAGACCCCTGTAAGGTCCAGCTCCTAGGATGAAGCGACGGCGGTGTGGTATAATGGACATATTGGATTCTACACCAGGCACAGATCGTTGTTGCTCTTCCGAGATTCAACCGCTAAGGAAAGAGAAACCGTTCAACCAAACCAGCAAATCTCCACTTTTTACTTATTTTATATTTATTTATTTCTTCACGACCTGCTTAACACCATGATTAACCCCGGGCGGCGGCGAAAGACTTGTGCAGCCAACAAGAAGAAACAATAACAGGGCTTATTTCAGTCTGATAACCAGAAGACACCGGAGCTGGAGCAAGGAAAAGTAGCGTTCCAAGGAATACATGGCAGCATAGTACTGAAAATTTGTAAAAAGATATATATGGTGTTGTTTTGGGTCTGTATATTCAAATTTCTAGATAAAACTGTACATAGTGAGGCACCTGATAGGGCACTGAGTCACAGGACAGCTCTCAAGTTCTTCAAAGGGGACACAATGTGCCCATTGACCAAATAAAGGGGTTCCCATGCTTTCGTAGAGAGATGGGAGGTCTCTCCGAGTTTTTGTATATCCAAATATACAGAGGAAGTAGCTAACGTCTCCGCCTACTTGAGTTGTAATAAAAAAATAAAAATAACTACAAAATACTAAATTTAAATTTCTCATAAAGAAATGTATCAGAATTAGTCTAAGGTTACGTGTTATCTCGCAGCCAAATGACAGTACAGGAGATTTCACTTCAATTTTTCCTTGTGGGAAGTCTTTTATTTTGCTATACCCACCTCTGTGTAATGCATTGGGTATGGACCCCCGATGTCACTGTCATGGGGCCACTCCCTAGGGATTTGTCTTAGTGCTCATCTGGGAATCATCATTTAACCTCCATATTGGAATCCAGACTCTTCTGCAAGGAAGACACCAGGTTGCCACCTCTTGGAGTAGTCTACATTCAGTGGCAGATGACCCAGGTGAGTCCGATGCTGACACTGCATATGGAAAGGACCTGAAGAGATACGATCAGGGAACAGGCAGAAGTCAGAGCTGGCAGCACAGAGTCAATACAGTAACCAGGCAGAGGTCAGGACAGGCAGGTCAGGTAACACAAGCAGAGGTCATACACAGATAAAATGGACAGAACAATGGCAGAAATGTTTGCAAGACATTGGTTGCCTCATTTCTCAGGCACCACTCCGTGACGGAGGGGGCCTTATACAACTAGGGGCACGGGGTGTTTGGTTAACAATCAGTAGCTTCAGTGTAACTCAGGAAGAGACCCATGAGAAGCCATCGGAGCAGAAGGACCAGGACGCGCCCAGAGGATCAGGGACAGATGAGTATCATTTTTTATTTTTTTCACCTCCCCCCGGTTTCCCAGGCAGTAAAGAAAATGGCTGGACAACCTCTTTAGGGACGTCTGGAGAATGGGTCTCACTCATGACAAGGCAAAGGCCTTCATAGACCCCTTCCAATGTCCAGGAACTTTAAGACAAGGAGAGCGAGAATGCATGTCATGGAGACAATACGAGCATTAGGATCAGGCGGCTGCACAGAAAGTCAGCCTCCGATGTTATACTCCGCCCTATACCTATAATAATAAGACAAAAGAGCAAGTGAAGGTCACCAGATATAAACCACATAAACCACATAAAGAGCAAAGCTCTGGAAGTAGAGGGGTGTGATGCTCTGCAGCTCTATAGGGTCTTGGCTCTGAGCTGCGATATGTTGAGAAGCTGGGATCTCATTACTTGGCACCTCTTTTGCCATAAGACTCCTGGTCAGGGTCTTCCCAATGGCTCCCGAGCTCCATCGCAGTTTTAAGTTTATCTGTACCCGCTCGGGATCCATAGCTGCCCACAATCCACTTATGACATGATCAATGGGTTGCCAACTAATGTGCTAAAGGTTGTGAGTAGTATTTTTAGGGAACACAGCAATTGAAGGTGCATCAGGATTCTAAGTTGGTTGCGATCTATCATGCTGCCCGGCTCTTACCGAGAGGCACCCAGTCTCATCAAAGGCTAAAAAAAAATGGTTAAAAATGCTGGAAAGAAGCAAATTATTGAGTACAAATGGTATTGGGAGCGAAGAAATAGGTCACAGGGCAAGAAAATGATCAGTCCCGGAGTCTGAATGCGCCTTTGTGCCGCTTTTACTGTAAAACGAAATCCTCGTCTCCTCCACTATAATCTGAATGCTACTGAAATAAAAACAAATCCTACTGACAGTAATTTCTTCTGAGATGGAGACTTCACGTTGCTCTTTTTTTTCCTCTTAATGAGATTTTCTCGAGATTCTCTTGTGTGTGGTAAATGTGGAGTCATTTTTACTTCTAAGTAGCTAATTGGTGATTCCTGTAACATCATTTCTAGTTCTCGTCAACAGGAAATGAAAATCTGAAGGTAATTCGTCTCGTTTTCAGTTCATTTTGAGCCGCCACCTTGGTGGAATGGACCTCCGATGCTTCGTGGTCACAGATAAAACACAAATGAAAAATGATAAAATCTATTGTGCCGAAAGTTTATATTAGACGAAATGTGGCAGAAAATGAATACACGGGATGAACATGCAAGTCACGAAAATTAGACTTTCTGGACATTCGAAGATTAAGTCATGGGGAGCAGGACAAACACAGACTGTAATAAAGAGTAGGGGGTAATAGAACCACTGTCACTAAACCTCTGGGACACCAAGGGCATCTCATTAGACCACTAGGACACCAAGAATCTGTCATTAGACCACTAGGACACCAGGAACCTGTCATTAGACCACTAGGACACCAGGAACATGTCATTAGACCACTAGGACACCAGGAACCTGTCATTAGACCACTAGGACACCAGAAACATATCACTTAGCCAGTAGGACACCAAGGATATATCATAAGATCACTAGGACACAAGGGACATGTCACTAAACTACTGGGACACCAATGACATGTCATTAGATCAATAGGACAATAATGACATGTCATTAGACCAATAGAACACCAGGAACATGTCTCTAAACTAGTTGAACAACAAGGTCTTGTCATTAGACCACTCTGACACCAGGGACATGTCTCTAAACTACTAGGACACCAAGGACATGTCAGTGTAATATTGGAACTTCAAGGACATGTTAGTAAAACACTGGAACAGCAAGGACATGTTAGTAAACCTCTAGTACACCAGGGACATGTCACTAAAGAACCAGGATACTAGGTATACAGTATGTCACTTAACCATTAGGACAAAAGGGATAGGTCACTAAACCACTGGGACATCAATTAAACCTATCGAACCCCTATGATGTCAGATATACACCACTAAGATGCTGGAACACCAGGAGCATCTTATTACACTACTTGGACATCAGGTATATGTGTAACCATTGGGGCAATGTGACTAAACTACTGAGATACCAGGAACACCTTATACTATTACTGAGGGACCAGGGAAACGGCACTAAAACCAGCAGGACACTTGGTACTGGTCTGTATACCCCTGGAACACCAGGTAAATCACATGACACCACTGAGACATCGGGTAAAGGCACTACATTACAAAGGCAACAGGAGAATCTTAAAATATACATAGGAGACCTAAGATACCACTAACCAAAACTTTAGAAAACCAGCGATACAACATTTGGAAGTTACAGAAAATTCCAAGCCATTTTCTATATAATGCGGCTTCAGCTTCTTCATTTTACTGAATTACAATTTCCAAGGGCGGTGCTGGAGATTTACTAAGCAAAATTCACCAAAATTAAGGCTCAAATTGTGTTATATATTATACTCTTTTAATATTCTATTACCCTCCATTAGACAAAATTGAAAGTGCAACGTAACGTTGAGATATCTAACAGTATCATGTGTGACACGGCCTACTGGGCCGGAGTATCTAAGCTTATCATGTGAGATACCCTCCGAGGTGCTCTCATATATGATACGTAGGACATGTCGTCTAGGTGTTGACTTCTTCACTCTAACAATCTAAAATAATTGCCCAGGGTATTATAGGATGAACCGCTGCGGCTGAGCTTCAAAGGCTTCGTCCTCGTTCACATGCTGTCCAGACACCTGGAGATAAGACAAGAGGCCTTGCGGGCACCTCCAATAATATTCTTGCAGCAATTTTCCTTCCTTTGGGCACTGGAGTGTTGCAACATCAAACCCTGTGTCCTCATTAAAAGGCACCGCGTGTGCATGACATCTTTATTCACACGCCCGGTGACTTCAAAGCCTCCAGGAGAGCTCCTTGGTGGATATAACATAAAGCTCGCACGGAAGATGAAAAGAAGCCAATGAATTCTCCTTCTAATGAGATGCTGGGCACAGGACAGTGCGGGGCACAGGTACATAGCCAGCAGCGAGGATGAAAGAGGCGGCACCACTACCTGGACAGTACAAGGACGACTTGTATAATAACCCCAACATAGATTGTATATGGAGAGAGGGCAACATACACTAGGCTGAGTGTATAAGGGAGCATTCACACTACTGGTGGATTACTGTCTGATTTTTTTTTTTTTTTTATCATCTTTGGAAATATTAATGATCCTGAGTTACATCCTGTATTATACTCCAGAGCTGTGCTCACTATTCTGCTGGTACAGTCACTGTGTACATACATTACATTACTTATCCTGTATTATACTCCAGAGCTGCGATCACTATTCTGCTGGTACAGTCACTGTGTACATACATTACTTATCCTGTATTATACTCCAGAGCTGCACTCACTATTCTGCTGGTGCAGTCACTGTGTACATACATTACATTACTTATCCTGTATTATACTCCAGAGCTGCGCTCACTATTCTGCTGGTACAGTCACTGTGTACATACATTACATTACTTATCCTGTACTATACTCCAGAGCTGTGCTCACTATTCTGCTGGTACAGTCACTGTGTACATACATTACATTACTTATCCTGTATTATACTCCAGAGCTGCGATCACTATTCTGCTGGTACAGTCACTGTGTACATACATTACTTATCCTGTATTATACTCCAGAGCTGCACTCACTATTCTGCTGGTGCAGTCACTGTGTACATACATTACATTACTTATCCTGTATTATACTCCAGAGCTGCGCTCACTATTCTGCTGGTATAGTCACTGTGTACATACATTACATTACTTATCCTATATTATACCCCAGAGCTGCGCTCACTATTCTGCTGGTACAGTCACTGTGTACATACATTACATTACTTATCCTGTATTATACTCCAGAGCTGTGCTCACTATTCTGCTGGTACAGTCACTGTGTACATACATTACATTACTTATCCTGTATTATACTCCAGAGCTGCGCTCACTATTCTGCTGGTACAGTCACTGTGTACATACATTACTTATCCTGTATTATACTCCAGAGCTGCACTCACTATTCTGCTGGTGCAGTCACTGTGTTACATACATTACATTACTTATCCTATATTATACTCCAGAGCTGCACTCACTATTCTGCTGGTACAGTCACTGTGTACATACATTACATTACTTATCCTGCACTGTTCCTGAGTGCAGCTCTGCAGTATAATACAGGATAAGTAATGTAATGTATGTACACTGTGACTGCACCAGCAGAATCGTGAGCGCAGCTCTGGAGTATAATACAGGATATAACTCAGGATCAGTAATGGACGTATACATTGATTCAGCTTTCTACATAGATGTATACAGTATATCTAACATGGTAGAATTAGGCAGATTTTTGGCTTTTAGCTTATAATGCACAATTTTAACACATTCATTTGGACTTTCTTATAATTCACGATGGCTATTACCGCTATATATGAATGATATATAAAAGTCATTCAGTGAAACCACAGGTGCCATATTCCATTCAGTGGATACAGCAGAATATATATACATCCATCGCTGCCTGGGTAGTCATAACATCCCATAGTCAGATGTGCTCCCGTATATCACGCTGGGCGCTTGTCAGCGGAGGCTCTAAAGTTTCAATGAGCAGATATATCACATCCCTGCAGTTAATATAATGCCTTTATTATAAATGAGGCTACACGTTCCAGCATACAAAGGGTCACAGTTTTGTGTCTGAGGAGACTTTAGGGGAACTTTCAGTCCTCTGTTCTCCTGATCAAAGGCGGACCCAGCAGTCAGGTCCCTAGCAATTGGACACTTATTCCCTGCCCTATCTATATGTGATAGGTATCCTTAATGGTACAACCCCTTTAAAGGGTCAAACATGGCCGCTTTCTTCTCCAAACAACTACACAAATGTAGCCATCACTTTAATGGGCTGAACTGTGATACCGAACACGGCCCATGGATAAAAGTGGCACTGTTTCTAGGAAAGGCAGCTATGTTTTACACTCTCATCCAACCCGTGCAAAATGGCAGAAGGGGAATATCTATAAACTCTGTGTGATAGCAGATTTTTCATTTTTAACATCTCCATTCACCAGAATTGTTTTCCCTCCATCGTAAAGAAGAGATTTTTCTAATTACAAAACAATTGGAAATAAAATAAATGATGTTTGACAGATGGCGGCCCACGCTGAGCGGGGAGTGAGAGGAGCCAGTCAGTCAGTAGGAGAGTCGTAAAACTCCCCAGTACCGGACCATAAAGACCATCGAGAAACATTACAATCAACATTAGAGAAAAAACACCACAAATATAGATTTATCTGTTTATATTCTAATCTGTAGCTTCAAGGAGTTGTCCAGTGTACACAGTCATAGGAGGGGTCCCAATAATTAGCAGGTTATAGGGTGTCCTAAGGGAGTCCAGTAAAGACAAAAGTTCAACTTTCCTTTAGTGACACCACAAGTGAATAACATGTGCTGATCCTGAGATACATCCTGTATTATACTCCAGAGCTGCGCTCACTATTCTGCTGGTACAGTCACTGTGTACATACATTACACTACTTATCCTGTATTATACTCCAGAGCTGCGCTCACTATTCTGCTGGTACAGTCACTGTGTACATACATTACATTACTTATCCTGTATTATACTCCAGAGCTACGCTCACTATTCTGCTGGTACAGTCACTGTGTACATACATTACTTATCCTGTATTATACTCCAGAGCTGTGCTCACTATTCTGCTGGTGCAGTCACTGTGTATATACATTACTTATCCTGTATTATACTCCAGAGCTGCGCTCACTATTCTGCTGGTGCAGTCACTGTGTACATACATTACATTACTTATCCTGTATTATACTCCAGAGCTGCGCTCACTATTCTGCTGGTGCAGTCACTGTGTACATACATTACATTACTTTTCCTGTATTATACTCCAGAGCTGCGCTCACTATTCTGCTGGTGCAGTCACTGTGTACATACATTACATTACTTATCCTGTATTATACTCCAGAGCTGTGCTCACTATTCTGCTGGTACAGTCACTGTGTACATACATTACATTACTTATCCTGTATTATACTCCAGAGCTGCACTCACTATTCTGCTGGTGCAGTCACTGTGTACATACATTACATTACTTATCCTTTATTATACTCCAGAGCTGCGCTCACTATTCTGCTGGTGCAGTCACTGTGTACATACAGTACATTACTTATCCTGTATTATACTCCAGAGCTGCGCTCACTATTCTGCTGGTACAGTCACTGTGTACATACATTACATTACTTATCCTGTATTATACTCCAGAGCTGCGCTCACTATTCTGCTGGTGCAGTCACTGTGTACATACATTACATTACTTATCCTGTATTATACTCCAGAGCTGCGCTCACTATTCTGCTGGTACAGTCACTGTGTACATACATTACATTACTTATCCTGTATTATACTCCAGAGCTGCGCTCACTATTCTGCTGGTACAGTCACTGTGTACATACATTACATTACTTATCCTGTATTATACTCCAGAGCTGCGCTCACTACTCTGCTGGTACAGTCACTGTGTACATACATTACATTACTTATCCTGTATTATACTCCAGAGCTGCGCTCACTACTCTGCTGGTACAGTCACTGTGTACATACATTACATTACTTATCCTGTATTATACTCCAGAGCTGCGCTCACTATTCTGCTGGTGCAGTCACTGTGTACATACATTACATTACTTATCCTGTATTATACTCCAGAGTTGCGCTCACTATTCTGCTGGTACAGTCACTGTGTACATACATTACATTACTTATCCTGTATTATACTCCAGAGCTGCGCTCACTATTCTGCTGGTGCAGTCACTGTGTACATACATTACATTACTTATCCTGTATTATACTCCAGAGCTGCGCTCACTACTCTGCTGGTACAGTCACTGTGTACATACATTACATTACTTATCCTGTATTATACTCCAGAGCTGCGCTCACTACTCTGCTGGTACAGTCACTGTGTACATACATTATATTACTTATCCTGTATTATACTCCAGAGCTGCGCTCACTATTCTGCTGGTGCAGTCACTGTGTACATACATTACATTACTTATCCTGTATTATACTCCAGAGTTGCGCTCACTATTCTGCAGGCTTTAGAGCTGAGATCTTCCAGCATTCCCAGCTTGTTTAGTGTCTTCTTACAGATTGTCCTGATAATTTCCATGGTGTTCTCTTCCCACCAGACTGTGCCCCATTTACTCTACACTTCTTGAAGACGGGATAGTAGAGGTCTATAAATATAGTGGACACTCGATCATTTGCCCCTTATACACTTGCTATATTCCAGCCTTGTACATCCTACTGATACCACTTTTTGCAGCTGATACTTTGTACCTCTCTGTAATTTTTTGTATAATCTTTACCCCCACTAATAACACATCTTTCTGGTCATTTTCCGTCCTGCATTTGGAGCAATTTCTCTTTTGCGCTCTGCAATTTCTTGAATATAAAGTTTTCCCGCTGAGGTCTGACAATAGAAAGAGCCATTGGGGCCGAAGGAGGACGGCGAAATTACAGTATAACAAGCAGCGCCCGGAGATTTAGTCATATGGATGGTCGGATTGATTTCTCCTGTTGTGCGAAGACCATGAATAATATCCACATGGGAACAGAAATGAGGTGCCGTATCAGGGATTAATCCGGGATAATCGCGTATTTTTGCGCGTCTACCACTTGAATGACCTGGCATCAAGTGGCTGCGGGCTCCTCCCCACCGTGCCAGTCTAGTTACATTGTATCTACCGCCGGGCACTTAATAGAGTCTACAAAGAAAGGACTGGAGACATCACAACATGTCCAATGTGTATTACACTCGAACCCATGCCCGGAATGTAATGAACCTCTTTGTGCTTTCTCCGCTGCCAATCTGTGTCCCGGTGGTGATAAAGTATTAATCTAGACTGGGAATTAGATTCTCCTGCTAGGAAAATTCTTTGTAACAAATACACATCAAATGCTGCGAGAGATGGAAAAACAAGAATATCTTTATTTGGAGGGAAAGGTGTTATTGACTGGTTATGTGGTTTGATGTTATCGTCTAGTGCTGCCTGGCTCTGCCGCCGCTACAATAGGATACAAGGGCAGAGGTAATAAAACACGTATTTGATCAGTTGGTGCGGGTCTAAATGGTCAGCTATTTCATAAGGGATCGATCTAGAATACATATTACACTCCATATAAAAAGCAGAGGCTGCAGGTAATACATACAATGCAGATGTAGCAGAGCTGAGATGGGCATTTAAGGTAACAGTTTGGGTTTTGCTTTTTCACCCTTACACTCCTCAGTAGGGTTGAGCCGTTCTTCAGATTTCAGGATCTATTTTAAAATCGTGATTGTGAAATCTGCTCGATCGCCGATTGGGAATCGATCTTTCCCAATCCCGATCGCTCAACCAATCAATGCTTCTCTATGGGAAAAGTCACTTTTAGGGTTGAGCCGATCTTAAGATTTCAAAATTGGATTTCTTATGATTTTCCAGCTGATCGTGATTGTGAAATTTGCTCGATGGCCGATCAGGATCCGATCTTTTCCGAACCCGATCGCTCAACCCTAGTCCTCAATGTCTCCACCTGACATGTCATATACAGTATATGGGACTGGGTTATAGGGTGACCAAAGAAGGCAATTGCCTAGAGCGGCTTCCACACTTTAATGCTTCATCTCCCTGCACGTCCAACTAATAGAGGTCAAGTGTTTACTGCCATAGGGAGAGGGAGATAAGCGGATCTCAGACAGTTTTATCTCCTTCTGATGCCCCAATGATTGGGCTATCCCCATACACCCAGGAGTGTCCAAAGTTTTGGTCTGCTGCCAATGGACATCTTTACGATTCCCAGGTAAGGGGCCACCATCTACCATCAAACCGACCTCTAGGTCATAGTTATAGACCCTCCTGGAAGCTCCCCCCAAAATGGGATGACCTTCCACAATCCTCATCATAAATCTGGCAAACTGTCCGCCATCACTGGGATCATCAAGATTGGCGTATACTACCCTGGTCTGGGTGAATCCGCTCCACCGTGTAGTTGTAGCTCCCCCAGATTCCCCAGACTGATAATATTGGGAAGAAGAAGGATTGGGCAGCTGGTTTACGACACGGCTGATACTTTTGTTATTGGGGAAGAAAAGCTGCTATCAAAGGTGTGAGACTGTGGCTTACTCCCCTCTGCCCATTTAGAATACATGCATGCTCAGCCAAGTAGATGGTATAAGGATAGAGCAGAGTTAAAAGGATTGTCCAGGATATTTTAGTACTGCGGCAGGAGGCTGGGGAAGGTGGAAAAACACTGCCTGGTCCCCCGGCGCCTCAGGACTTTCCTATTGTAAGTCACCACCGCACATGACCAATGGGGCCGACCAGCGGCCTCAGGAACGAAAACAGGACGAGACTCATATACATCCCTTGTGAGGTGCGGTGGGGGCCGGATAAGTCCATGGACGCTGTGGGACCGGACCGTGGCCTGGAACAAGAGAGCACCAGGGACAGGTGAGTATGGTTTTTTTTCACCTTTTCGGCCTCCACAGAAAAAACCCCCAGTTTTTCCTGGACAACCCCTTTAACCCAAACTTCTACAATTGGTGAAACTGATGCGGCCTGATATCTTATGACAGAAGACAAATACAACCGATAAAAAGTCAGTGTAAAATGTTTTTTCATTGACTTTCCATGGGCTTTTGTTGTCTTCTGTGATATCACGCTGTAGTAGTTTGGATTATGTCTGCTAGATCTGTATCAGGAGACAAAGTTTTCTTGTTTGGCCATTTTTAGGTCTCGCAAACCCATTAAGCAGAAGGGTAACGTGAAGTTTTGGGGCCCCAATGTGTTAATTACAATTCTGTAGTCTTATGTTACGGAGAGGCCTTTGGGCCCCCTCAGGCCTCGGGCCTGGTATTGTTTGCCACCTCTGCACTCCATATAGCTATGGCCCAGCCTTAAGGCTTCCTTGAGGCCTACTCGGCCTTCTGTGAGGTGAGAGACCTCGGTAATACATGAAGGGCTCCGTGTCCTCCCGAGGCGGCAGCGGGGCCTCTTACCGGCGTGTCGCTGTGTTGTAGATACGGAGGGGATAAGAATGGAGAAGAGCCGCAGGAAATTTACAGGTGATAAAGTTCAGCAGCTCTGTCAACAGCCAGGAAATGAAAGAGCGGGGGAAGAAATGAAGATTTATGAAAAAGCTGAGAGTGTATTATGTGCGCGCTATTGATTTAAGACGATTGCGCTGCCACAGTCCAAATAGCTTTTTACTTGTTTGGGCCCATCCCTGACAAAAGCACTTTCTCATGTGTTGACAAGACCTTGTCGCCATGGCAACCGCGCGCCGGTACTAAAGGCCTAGATGCCTCTCGATAAGGAAGGTATAATAGAAGCCTTTTAGCAAAGTTCACAGATCTTTTTTGTTCTCATTTCCTCTCGTCGCTTCAGTCCGTGTACTCGCTCTTCTTCCTTATTCTTCAAGATGTCTGCGCCATTAATACAAGGAGCCGGACTGATTGTTTAACCCAAAGAGTGCTGGGGACAATACAGTGCTACAGATGATTGAGAACGTAGAGGCAGTGTGATGTGCTGTATCTAAGCCTATCATGTGTAATACTGTCTGCTGACATGCTGTATCTAAGCCTATCATGTGTGACACCATCTGATCACATAGTATATCTAATCAAGTGTTGTGTGATACTGTATACTGATCTGTGTATCTAATCCTATCCTGTGTGATACTGTATACTGAGCTGTGTATCTAATCCTATCCTGTGTGGTACTGTATACTGAGCTGTGTATCTAATCCTATCCTGTGTGATACTGTATACTGAGCTGTGTATCTAATCCTATCCTGTGTGATACTGTATACTGAGCTGTGTATCTAATCCTATCCTGTGTGATACTGTATACTGAGCTGTGTATCTAATCCTATCCTGTGTGATACTGTATACTGAGCCGTGTATCTAATCCTATCCTGTGTGATACTGTATACTGAGCCGTGTATCTAATCCTATCCTGTGTGATACTGTATACTGAGCCGTGTATCTAATCCTATCCTGTGATACTGTATACTGAGCCGTGTATCTAATCCTCTCCTGTGTGATACTGTATACTGAGCCGTGTATCTAATCCTCTCCTGTGTGATACTGTATACTGAGCCGTGTATCTAATCCTATCCTGTGTGATACTGTATACTGAGCCGTGTATCTAATCCTATCCTGTGATACTGTATACTGAGCCGTGTATCTAATCCTATCCTGTCATACTGTATACTGAGCCGTGTATCTAATCCTCTCCTGTGTGATACTGTATACTGAGCCGTGTATCTAATCCTATCCTGTGTGATACTGTATACTGAGCTGTGTATCTAATCCTATCCTGTGTGATACTGTATACTGAGCCGTGTATCTAATCCTATCCTGTGTGATACTGTATACTGAGCCGTGTATCTAATCCTATCCTGTGTGATACTGTATACTGAGCCGTGTATCTAATCCTATCCTGCGATACTGTATACTGAGCCGTGTATCTAATCCTATCCTGTGTGATACTGTATACTGAGCTGTATCTAATCCTATCCTGTGTGATACTGTATACTGAGCTGTGTATCTAATCCTATCCTGTGTGATACTGTATACTGAGCTGTGTATCTAATCCTATCCTGTGTGATACTGAGCTGTGTATCTAATCCTATCCTGTGTGATACTGTATACTGAGCTGTGTATCTAATCCTATCCTGTGTGATTCTGTATACTGAGCTGTGTATCTAATCCTATCCTGTGTGATACTGTATACTGAGCTGTGTATCTAATCCTATCCTGTGTGATACTGTATACTGAGCCGTGTATCTAATCCTATCCTGTGATACTGTATACTGAGCCGTGTATCTAATCCTATCCTGTGTGATACTGTATACTGAGCCGTGTATCTAATCCTATCCTGTGATACTGTATACTGAGCCGTGTATCTAATCCTATCCTGTGTGATACTGTATACTGAGCTGTATCTAATCCTATCCTGTGTGATACTGTATACTGAGCTGTATCTAATCCTATCCTGTGTGATACTGTATACTGAGCCGTGTATCTAATCCTATCCTGTGTGATACTGTATACTGAGCCGTGTATCTAATCCTATCCTGTGATACTGTATACTGAGCCGTGTATCTAATCCTATCCTGTGTGATACTGTATACTGAGCCGTGTATCTAATCCTATCCTGTGTGATACTGTATACTGAGCCGTGTATCTAATCCTATCCTGTGTGATACTGTATACTGAGCCGTGTATCTAATCCTATCCTGTGTGATACTGTATACTGAGCCGTGTATCTAATCCTATCCTGTGTGATACTGTATACTGAGCCGTGTATCTAATCCTATCCTGTGTGATACTGTATACCGAGCTGTGTATCTAATCCTATCCTGTGTGATACTGACTGCTGAGCTGTGTATCTAATTCTGTCATGTATAACACTATTTGTGACAATACTGTATCTAAACCCATCACTGTCAGCTGAGCTGTGTATCTAAACCAGTCATGTGTGATTCTGTCTATTGAGCCGTGTATCCAAACCTATGACCTGTATCACAGAGCGCCTGTTTTTGATGTCTGATCCATCATGTAAAACTACAGGTTGGTGACCTGGACAGTGTCTTGTTTTTCTTCTATTATTTTGGGGTTTTCCATAATGGGGGATTGAGCAGAATTTGGAGCACCTCGGTGTCACCTACTAACAATTGGATGTGCCACGTTTTTGTGAATACAGTGCAGGAGAGAAACAGTTAAATGACATTTTCGGCTCTGCTACATCACCGTCCCTGAACAGATCTGCCTGGGAGAGTCTAACATTAAAAACAAACACACTTAAACAGGTCGGCTTTAGCGGGGAGTTCAAGGAGAGCTATTTACCTTCCCTGCAAACACATAATGGCATAATAGCTAACCAGCCGGAATTTTCCTTCCATGTATTGAGAGAATGTAATAAAACTGCTTGGAGGAACTTGGCCTCATTCTAAGCTGAGGAAAATATACCAAAATCTGAAAATAAGAGGAACATTCTTGCTTCGAAGGCCTTGTTCAGAACAACTTTCAATGATGTTAAAGAGGACCAACTCCACCAACGCCAGATCTTTTCACCTATTAAAAGCCTATTCTCCATTGATCCCAGCATAGGTGGAATGTTTTCTCCAGCCCCCACCATTCCTGAGCAGTGCAGTTAGTTTTGGTGCCTGATCTGCTAACTAATCTCCCTAAAGCAAGAGGGTGTGACTCAGAGCTCCAACCAGAGGCAGGCAGTATTGGTTGTCAGAGTCACTCTCCCCTGCCTCTGATACTGTCCACCTCTGATTGGAGCTCTGAATCACACCCTCTTCCCGCTCCTGCCTCACACCACCCACTTGATATAAGAGAGTCTAGTTCACATCAGAGGCACCAAAACTACCTACACCAATTACTCAGGAATGGTGGAGGCTAGAGGAAAAATTCCAACTGCACTGAAATCAGTTCAGGGAAGGCTATTAAAAGAGCTTATGTTGGTGAAACTGCATTTTTGAGGGGTTGCATTTTGGGTAATTTTCTAATAGACTATTACTAGACCTGTATAAATGAGAGAAAGGTTCTTTAGAGGGTGCATGTTAGTCACGTAGACCACCAAGGCAAAAAGCATATAACATTAACTATCAACAGTTCTCCGGTCCCGAGAGGTTCTAGATTGTTGTAAACAAAACAATTCAATGTCTTTTGCAGGATCCTGCTGTGGCACAGAATCTTCTTCTGCCCTAACTCCTGCACTTTCCAGCCAACAAGGGATAAACATCGGCCCGTCTTCTGCAGCTCCCACTCATTCTAAAACATATACAAGGGATAATCTCTACTGGGACCTTGCACATGTCTCCCAAATTCTCCGAGTTCCAATTCCGGTCCAATGAACCTCACTTGTGCCCTGAGTCTTCATATGAACATGGGTGACCAAACTCCACTTCCAGTGACCAGCACTGCTGCATCCCCAGGTGGGCTCTTATTCCACTGTCTAATAATGGGTGAACTGCTGGAGATTTGTTTCATCCAATGTTCGGACAAAGCGATGCCCCGGCTCAGGATGGTTCGGCATACCCCTGTCATCGCAGACGCTCAATCACAAGCCTCAGCATTGACCCCGGGGGCATGATGTCACAGAAGAGTGGCAGGCGCTCTTCTTCCCGCCATTTCTGATCAAATCCACGCTAATTATGATCACAAAGCACTGGGGCGTTCCCCCTGTGCTCTGAGCACCCCCGCTTCATAACTTTCCACCACCCCTTAGCTTATTGTGTTCACCCCCCCTTCTTCCTCTTCTCCGTATCTTCTGCCTTTCGCAAGCATTGGGCGCAGTGCTGTAACAGACCACAAGAAAATGGCGGCTCGGGCTTCATGATAGTAATTAGCATAACAGAAGAAACAGATTTTATCAGAATCGTCAGGGAGAAGAATAAAGTGGAAGGTCGGAGGAGAATAGACTTTTTAAAGGCAATTCCCAATGTGCCATTAGTTACAAAGGTGTTTTTCTAATGATAGACTCCCTTTAACTCTATTCACAGTATAATATTATGGAACTGCATTTTCAGCAATTTTCCAAGATTGGCTCTGTTTGAACATTTGTTCCTCAGGTTCACAATGAATTACATGATGTTCCTGACTACAGCAGCACCTATGTGACTCTACATATTCCGACCTATAGGTTACCGTTAAGAATATGTCTGTGGTGCAGCCTGTGGGGCTAAAGATAACAGGTGAGATAGCACAGTCCGCCCACTACCCGCAGGATATCTCACCAGGCAGAGTGAGAAACCCATATCCATATGTATGAAGGAAAATACATGAGAAAGATATTCAGTAAATGCAACATAATATATGCCAGATAGATAGATAGATAGATAGATAGATAGATAGATAGATAGATAGATAGGAGATAGATAGATGATTGATAGATAGATAGATAGATAGATAGATAGATAGATAGATAGATGATAGATAGATAGATAGATAGATAGATAGATAGATAGATAGATAGATAGATATGAGAGACATGTAGGTGTTATATTACCTGTGTTCTGCAGGGATGGTAGATTTTAATTCTTTGTATAATTAATATAAAATTTGAGGACCAGTTATTTGCCCCAGGTGGACATGCTTCTGCTCCAGCCACCCCATGATCAAGCAGCTGACCACCCTGGAAGACGAAAGATGCCTCAAGCTACCAAAAACAGCGAAGAGACTGTCCCGGAGCCCATTACAAGTAACTACAGGGGGCTCAGACAGCCTTAAAGGCACGGCGCTGTCTTAATCAAGCAAGGGTTGCAATAAAGTCACCAGTCAGGTAGTAATTGTGCCCGCTGCGTTATCGTCATCCAGGTAATTAAACATTATGTATTCGCAGAGCCACGAATCATTTACATTCTGAATTTTAAAGGTTAATAAACCTCATAAAACTCATACTCAAAGTCTACGAGCAGGAATACGGCGTAATGTGCGCTGTTATTAGAGCCTATGTATAATCTTCTCTGTGTGACATTGTATCGCTCTAGATTGCTTCTCTCCTAGTCATAATGACTCCGAAACCATCTAAATACTATCTCATTTCCCTGATTTTGTAATCGCTGCAAGTCCCAGGTAGAAAGAGACAGAGAGAGGAATCTAAATGACTTGAGCAGCTGCCATTGTAGCACTTAAAGGGGATGTATCACTTTGACAACACAGTCCAATCTGTAGGCATCTTGTTGTACAGCAGGAGGAGCTGAGAAGATCGATATATAGGTTAAAGGGAAAATATTCAGTAGAACTTGTAATTTATTCACTTAAAGATCTGCTCATTCCAGCTTAGGAGTCCAGTGGGTGGAGCTATTCTGTTATTAGGGCCGCCCACTAGACTCCCAAGCCCAGAGTCAGCAGAGGTTTAATGTAATAAAATGGTAGCTTTACTGACTACATTACCATATATATATATATATATATATATATATATATATATATATATATATATATATAGGGCGTGCTTACTTTGGACAATTCCTTCTTGTTACAATAATTGATAATTGTTCTTCCATTTTTTCCCACGTGTCCCCCATTTGTCTCCCATCTTTCCCCTATGTCCCCTGTTGTTCTTCTGTTTTTTTCCCCACATATGCCCATTTGTCTCCCATCTTTTGCCCTTGTGCCCATTGGTTTTTCACCTTTTCGCCCATGTTCCCCATTGTTCTTCCATATTTCCTCCCCACATTCTCAGTTGGTTCTACCATCTTTAAATCCCCTTTCCCCCATTGTTTTCCCATCTTTTGCCCTTGTTTCCCATTCCTCTTCCATCTTTCTCCCATTGTCTTTTGCCCTTATTCGCTATTGGTCTTTCTTCTTTTCCCCATGTTCACTATGGTTCTTCAGTCTTCTCTCCCATGTTCCCCATTTTTCTTCCATCTTTCCCCCAATTCTCTATTGTTCTTCCATCTTTTCCCCCTTATTTCCCATTGTACTTCCATCTTTTTCTCCATATTCCACATTGTTCTTCCTTCTTTCCCCCAAAAATCCATTGTTCTTCAGACTTTCTTCCATTTTTTCCCTCATGCCCCCATTGTTCTTTTGTCTTTTCCTTATTGTTGTCCCATCTTTGCCCTTATTCCCCATTGTTCTCCTGTCTTTCCCACATGTCACCCATTGGTTTTTCAATTTGTCTCTCATATCCACATTGTTCATCTGTCTTTCCCCATATTCCCCATTGTTCTTCCATCTTTTCCCCATGTTCCCCATTGTTCTTCCATCTTTTGCCCATATTCCCCATTGTTCATCTGTCTTTCCTCCATATTCCCCATTGTTCTTCCATCTTTTGCCCATATTCCCCATTGTTCAACTGTCTTTCCTCCATATTCCCCATTATTCTTCCATCTTTTGCCCATACTCCCCATTGTTCAACTGTCTTTCTTCCATATTCCCCATTGTTCTTCCATCTTTTGCCCATGTTCCCCATTGTTCATCTGTCTTTCCCCATTATTCTTCCATCTTTTGCCCATGTTCCCCATTGTTCTTCCATCTTTTGTCCATGTTCCCCATTGTTCTTCCATCTTTTGCCCATGTTCCCCATTGTTCTTCCATCTTTTGTCCATGTTCCCCATTGTTCTTCCATCTTTTGCCCATGTTCCCCATTGTTCTTCCATCTTTTGTCCATATTCCCCATTGTTCATCTGTCTTTCCCCATATTCCCCATTGTTCTTCCATCTTTTCCCCATGTTCCCCATTGTTCTTCCATCTTTTGCCCATATTCCCCATTGTTCATCTGTCTTTCCTCCATATTCCCCATTGTTCTTCCATCTTTTGCCCATATTCCCCATTGTTCAACTGTCTTTCCTCCATATTCCCCATTATTCTTCCATCTTTTGCCCATACTCCCCATTGTTCAACTGTCTTTCTTCCATATTCCCCATTGTTCTTCCATCTTTTGCCCATGTTCCCCATTGTTCATCTGTCTTTCCCCATTATTCTTCCATCTTTTGCCCATGTTCCCCATTGTTCTTCCATCTTTTGTCCATGTTCCCCATTGTTCTTCCATCTTTTGCCCATGTTCCCCATTGTTCTTCCATCTTTTGTCCATGTTCCCCATTGTTCTTCCATCTTTTGCCCATGTTCCCCATTGTTCTTCCATCTTTTGTCCATATTCCCCATTGTTCTTCCACCTTTTGCCCATGTTCCCCATTGTTCTTCCATCTTTTGTCCATGTTCCCCATTGTTCTTCCATCTTTTGCCCATGTTCCCCATTGTTCTTCCATCTTTTCCCCATGTTCCCCATTGTTCTTCCATCTTTTGCCCATATTCCCCATTGTTCTTCCATCTTTTGCCCATGTTCCCCATTATTCTTCCATCTTTTGCCCATCCTCCCTATTGTTCATCTGTCTTTCCCAATGTTCACCATTATTCATACATCTTTTGCCCATGTTCCCTATTGTTCTTCCATCCATTCCTCATGTTCCCTGTTATTCTTCCATCTTTTGCCCATCCTCCCCATTGTTCATCTGTCTTTCCCCATGTTCCCCATTATTCATACATCTTTTGCCCATGTTCCCCATTATTCATACATCTTTTGCCCATGTCCCCCATTGTTCTTCCATCCATTCCCCATGTCCTCCATTATTCTTCCATCTTTTGCCCATCCTCCCCATTGTTCATCTGTCTTTCCTTATTGTTCTTCCATCTTTTGCCCATGTTCCTCAATGTTCCCCCATTTCTTCCTTCTTTTATGAGCACGGTGTTAATTCTTCATCTTCCCCCCGTACATCGATGGTTCATTTAACTTTTTCCTTTGTAGCTGTCGCCCCCTCCCCCTCTTTTTCATTTACTGTCATCTCTTCCCATCCGCTGAGCCCCTGACGTTCCTCTAATTGACAGACGGTTTTTAAAAGCACATTGGAAAGCGTCTGTCTTTTTAAATAGACTTCAGTCTCATCACAAAATGTAGAGTAACATTCCATTAAAGTGAATTTCTAACAGATAGAAAGCCCCATTAGAACATCGCTGCTGATTTTTTCAGAGGTCTCTGTCTGCGCGCTGAATTTTTTATTTTTTTTATTTTTATTTTTTCGTACAGATGATAAAAACGTATTAACAGATAATGCGGTTGCTCAGAAGGCAGCAACGTAAATGTCCAAACAGTGCGAAAGGGAATTTATTTGGAAATAATCAATGGTATAACTCATGGTAGCCCTGGAGGGTTGCTAAGTGGCCCACAATTAAAAAAAATGGGTGGCAATTACAATGCACCAGTTCGCTCATCTCTAGGACTCAACGTACTTGTCAGGTTATCAAGTAGTGTCCAAGAGACCATCAGCTACAGGGTCCAAAGAGCATTTCCAATTTTGGGACTACTTATGAATCTAATCTGAACTTTTAGGATTTACCAACACCTCAGCTTTTAACTGACTCCTACTGAATTATAATATGGCTTAGGACCCCAGCGGCCTGGCCAGTTCCCTCTTACAAGCCCTTTTGGGGGTCCTGGAGAACCCCTTCATCCATTGTTTACTGATTATATTCAGCCCAGGGAAGATCTAAGCAGTCTGACAACTGGGCAGGGTCCAAGCACCAAGTACATGTGGGACCCATCGGGCATTTGGCACCATCTGTGAATGTTATCTGAATTGATATAGCATACGCTATTACTTTCATCCATTGTTGGATTGGTGGATGTGGATCCTCCGGTGGGCCCAGGGTCTAACACAATCAAGGTCCAGCAGAAGACATCCAAACATGAAGGGTACGATGGTCTATTGGGGATGTAGGAAACCATTTTATCTAGAGGGCCCAAGGAGCCGCAGTCCAACACTGTTTCCATTAGGCCTGATCTTCACTTTATACCCTATAGAAATTCTAAGTAATTCAGTTACAAAAAAATCCAAAAAGTTTCATTGCACTTGAAAGGTTCCAGATGATATATATATATATATATATATATATATATATATATATATATATATATATATATATTTCTCTGGTAGGACAGATTTAAAGGGTGAAAAAAATTAGTGAGCGTGTCTTTATAACATTGTTATATCCTGATACTATCCCACAGTGGGCCTGACAGTCGTGGCCGGGAAATGTTAGAGGAGAGGAAGGTGCGAGGAGCGAGGAGACTGCTGTCTTCTTCTCTTCTTCGTCATGATAACAGCTAGAAACCCAAACATGAAACACGCCCGTGTTTATAACAGGCCAGAGGGTGTAAACGCGCTGATATGGCTTTGAACGTTATCAGCAGGGCGCCGAGCCCGATGTCTTGTGGGTTTTGTTTTTTACTTTTTTTTTTTGAGAAAATTTTCAAGCTAATAAGTAGCATGCTGAGAATGTCAGGGTGTCTGAGCGAAGATCCCGGAGCTCTGTGCAAACATTCAAGGGCAGGTTAGAAACAGAAGTGTTTATCATGTGCGTGAGGTCAGTAGGGGGCAGTCAGGAGGGGGGACGCGTTTTGTGTCCGGTGCCTGCATCACAGTAGGTGTGAGGCTGTGATGTTAATGTGTGAATATCTGAACTTTTTATTATATTTTTTCTTAACCCCTTCTCATCCAAGATGGTCAGATCAGGTGTCAGTACTATTAACAGCAGTACAGAGTATTTTAGGAGAGGATTGAGCATATCTTGTAGGGGGGCAGCGAGATGTCCAGTGTGTCGTTACTGAGGATAGGTGTAAATTAAGAGACATGCAAGGGCATGAAGAGGGGTATTTAGACTAGGGGTGGTAAGAAACAGCAGCACAGAGTATTTCAGGAGCAGGGGATATTTATGGGAGTCTATGATGCATCTATTCAAGATTATATTAGGGAGGGCAGGGCTGGATAAGAAGGGTGAAGGGCAGTACAGAGGAGAGTGATGCTGATCACATGATCGGTCCGTGAACCACGTGAAGACAGGTCTGCACATATATTTTATGTCATTATGACATCATCATACATAAGTGTCAACAACTTGCAGTACTTAGCGGTTTGGAAACTACAACTCCCAGCATGCAACCTTGCTTAAATACTCTTGGAACTCCTTTAGAGGTGAACAGAGCATGCTCGGATCTGTAGTTTTACAACAGTTGAGATACTTCAGGTTGCTGACACCTGTCATACATGGCCATGAGCTGATCAGCGCACCATGTGGTCAGGAGGGGTACTGCACATGCAAATGAAAACAGTGGAAAATGGCTTTGAACAGAGGTGATAGGCTTACAAAAAATAATATACATCCTGAACAGCATACCATACAAGTGAAAAGTAAAACAGTGCTAACTAGCTTCAAACAGGGGTTGTAAGCTTAGGAGAATTTTATATGCATTCTCAGTTGAACAGCACAATGTGTGGTCAAGAAGGGTACTGCAAGTGAAAATCAAAACTGCTAAATGGTGTAATAAGGGGTAATAAGCATTATCATTTGAACACCATGCCATGTGGCTAGTAGGAGTACTACAAGTGAAAATTAAAACAGAGGTTTATAGCAAGGGTAAAAGGCTTACAAAAATTCATATGCATTCTGGACAGCACACCATGTGGTCGGGAGGAGTACTGTGAGTGAAAATCAAAAGAGTCCCAAACATGTTTAATCAGGGGAAATAGGTTTAGAAAAATTCATATGCATTCTCACCTGGATAGCACACCATGTGGTCTGGAGAGGCACTGCAATAGAAAATCAGAACAGTATTAAATAGCTGTATTAGCCTTAGGTAGTGATTATTAATGTTATGGGGGACTTCAATTCCTACTCACAAATTAAACTGCAGTGAGGTACATTCCCTGTGATCAGTTACGTTGGGAGGGCGACACCATTTTTACTCTATTATTCTGGGCTCTTGACTGATGATCTGAATGTTAGCTGTCACTATAACTTGCCACATTTCACTGCACTGAGAGCATTGTATCCAAAACTGCTAAAAAAAAGTTGGATTATTCTTGCCGTTCTCATTGTTTATGGATCTAACGCTTTATAGTAAAATCCAAGTTCTGTTTAGTGTTTATGCAGTTGCCAGAAGTCCACGGTATCTGGCACTGGAGTCAGATCTCAGATTGGTGTGTGATAGCATATGTGGAGCTACATGTGAGGAGCGGGCATTTGTTCTAGGTCCGACCTCCTGGTGGGGGAGAGAATATAAACAGCCTGTGATATCCGTAACTGGACAGACCTATAAATTATAGATACCTGGACTGCTCTGTAGAAGCTTCCAGCACCTGTTAGATCTCCGCGGTGCAGCTCAAAGCCTCCGAACAGCAGCATCTATCTATAATTTAGACACTGATCCAAGGCGAAGTATCACAACCTGTAAATAATCCAGAGGTTTTATTCTAAGAGTAAAAATCATTGCCATAATTCTAATATTCTCTTTGGCAAATGAAGGCAGCGCAGGAATGATGTTAATCTGACCGCCGTGGAAAACGCAGTATGGATCCTGAGCCGGAGAAATCTATTACAGCAACACAAGATGCACATCAATTATCACCTGCTTCATGTATCTTATCTCTGCATCTATTAACAGGGCGGCGAGAAGAAAGAAAGCCAAAAACAGGAATATAGTAAAATAATCCATCTCATATCTATCTATCTATCTATCTATCTCCTATCTATCTATCTATCTATCTATCTATGTCCCTGCCTGTTGCCGACTCTGGCCTATTCCTGACCACTGAACCTGTGCTACCAGCCCTGACCTCCAGCCTATTCTCTTAATGTGCTCAAACTCTGCCTGCACTGACCATAAGCCTGTCTTCTGACCTCACATACACACTGCTAGCCTTGACATCCTGGTCATTCACTCAATGTACAAAAACTATTCCCTCACTGACTATAAGTCAGTCCTCTGACCTTACATAAACACTACCAGCTCTGACATCCCATCTATTCACTGGAAGTATACAAACTCTGCCTGCACTGACTATAAGCCAGACCTCTGACCTCACATACACACAACTAGCCCTGACCTCCTACACATTCAATGTGCACAAACACTGCCTACACTGACTATAAGCCTTTCACATACACACTGCCAGCCCTGACCTCCAGCCCATTCACTCAATGTGCACAAACCCTTCCTGCATTGACTATAAGCCTGTCCTGTGACCTCACATTACACACTGCCAGCCCCGAACTCCTGGCCATTCACTCAATGTGTACAAACTGCACCTGAACTAACTATAAGCCTGTCCTCTAACCCCACAAACACACAGCCAGCCCCGACCTTGACCAGCATTCAGAGGTAATGACCTGGTGGTCTCCAGGCAGAGAGGTCCAGATCCCTGTATAGAATTAAGCGATGAGGAACAGGGAGGCCCCATAGACAACATCCTTAGGAGTGGCCCTAATCCAAAGTGGCTTGTTGGCACAGATGGGCCCACAGGGGGCAGATTTTTAATTAATTTTATATAAACCATTTTAGTGAATTTTTTTTTTTTTTAAAAGTTGGTAAGTAAATCAGACACGATTGATGTGTGAACAATCTCCAGAAATTTCTGCTCTGTGTAATCCATTAAACACAAGGGTTAAATAATTCAATGTGACAGATTATCTATTTTTTTGCTCACTTTCTAATTATAAGTCTCCTGCAGTCAGGAGTCAGTCAGTAAGTGACAGATGAGGAGAATTACGTCTCAGTCATTCTGACAGATAATCTGTTCATCATGACGGTTATATGTGAATAATGTACATACATGTATAATTACCCAAATCCTGAGATTGTGGAATCTACAAGTTCATAGTATATATCCTAGAGCAACAGTAGAACCAGCAGAGCAGGGGGACTCTAGTGTAGGACCTAAGGACTATGGACAACAGATGTCTGGGCCCAAGCTACGTCATAATGGCAGAGGTACAAGGGTAGCACATGTGTGGCTATGCTGCAGTGCAGGCAGCAAGATTACTGATCCCTGCTGAATTCCATCGATGTATAAGTGACAGCGGTCAGGAGATCAGTCCTTCTCACAACTGCAGTCATTGGGAAGGAGCAAAGAGGGAGGATTTCTTACACACCCCTAACTCTACCTGTATGGTTGGCAAAAGGGAGCACTGGGGGCATTGTAGGAGCACTAACAGGACATTATACTGTGTCATTATGCTGCGAGGGGACACAAATATGGTATTATACAATTTGGAGGGCACTAAAGGGCATTACATTTTGTGGTCAGAATTAATGGGGCATCAGACTATGTGGGTTACAGTAATGGGGCTTTCTAATGTGTGGGGTGAAAGAATAGCACATTATCCTGTGAAAGAGAAATTAGAAGGCATTATACCATGGGGGAGACACTAAGGGGGCATTATACTGTGTAGACACTGTGAGAGGATTACACTATACTAGGGCACATTTGGTCATATGGGGGCACCAATGGGGCATTATATGATATGGACTAAGGGTGTACTACACAGAGTGGGCATAAGGGGGCATAATGCCATGTGATGAAACTATTACTTTCAGTATTATATGGTGTAAGGGCATTGATACACACAACTTTTTAAGGACATTATAAAAGTGGAGGACACAAAGAGGGTATTATACTGCGTGAGGGCTCTAGTGGGGACTATAGTTTTGGGGGGCGCCAATGGAACATTATACTATGTGGGGAAAGTAAGGAAGCTTCATCACTGAATTCTTTTCCTGAAGTCGGCACTATTACTATTTGGGATCACAAAGCGACTGGGGGTACTGGATAAGGCCAAAGAGGGTTTAAGTTGGTATAGGCAGCGTTAGAGCTGAGAAGGGTTGAGCGATCGAGATTGGAAAATATTGGATTCCGATCAGCGATCGAGCAAATTTCACGATCGCGATTGGCTGGAAAATGATTGGATATCGGATTTTAAAATCGATCCTGAAATCTCAAGATTGGCTCAACCCTAGAGGTGAGTCAATATATGTAAGTACTAGACACAATCAGCTACTGTGTCGCTTTGACCTTCACCTAATGGCAGAACCAAGTCTGTCAATTTTCAATAAAAAAAAAATAGTTAAGTACCCCTGGTCTAGAGGTCCATGATTTACTGGTCACAGTATGGGGCAAATAAGATCTACTGTACGACCAAAACAAATCAGACATGAAGGAGTGTGGGCAACTAGTAGCCTAAGGCTCACCAGCAAGAAGTCGGGCCCTTATTATTTGGGGTCCTTTAACCACAATGTACACCGTATACACAATACCCCACTTCAGGCCTTATCCATGAGTTCTTGGTTCTCTCTCACTATAAATTATATGTTTGATTCCGAGTAGAAGGATTTTCCAGAAGACTTTTCAGGCAGAAGTTTCTATATAAGAAGATCCTGTAATCTCGGAAGAGTCGGCTGCAGTTTTGTGCGACTATTATCAGACTTAAGGAGCAGCATCTGCTGGGGCCGGCCATAAATCTTCTGGATTACCTATTTACATGCTGTTTGTGGCTGTAAGGCGTAAAATCCTCACCCTCACACTTTCTGCTCGCCCGCGTCTATATGTTCTTCATTATCATAGACACAGTAAACCGTATGGGAAGGAGAATTGTGAGAAGACGACGGGGCATTCATTACACTAAGAGTTAATTAAAATATCAGCTGCCGGCAGAAGCCCCAATATCTGAGGGAGCGTCCGAAACGTCTTACACTCAAAGGAAACTTGTATAATATTTGTCCTGCTGCAAGACTAGTAGTGTGATCAACAACAGAGGAGCAATAAGAGGTCATTTATTGTACTAGAGGTCAGTGGTGGAGAGAGGGGGCGCTATAGCAACCATCAAAATGGGCTTCCATATTGTGGTGCTGGGTGTTGGGCTTGTCCTCTCTCTCTCTCTTAGAACTCAGTGACTGTACCAGCAGAATAGTGAGCGCAGCTCTGGAGTATAATACAGAATAAGTAATGTAATGTATGTACACAGTGACTGCACCAGCAGAATAGTGAGCGCAGCTCTGGAGTATAATACAGGATAAGTAATGTAATGTATGTACACAGTGACTGTACCAGCAGAATAGTGCAGCTCTGGAGTATAATACAGGATAAGTAACGCAATGTATGTACACAGTGACTGCACCAGCAGAATAGTGAGCGCAGCTCTGGAGTATAATACAGGATCAGTAATGTAATGTATGTACACAGTGACTGCACCAGCAGAATAGTGAGCGCAGCTCTGGAGTATAATACAGGATAAGTAATGTAATGTATGTACACAGTAACTGTACCAGCAGAATAGTGAGCGCAGCTCTGGAGTATAATACAGGATAAGTAATGTAATGTATGTACACAGTGACTGCACCAGCAGAATAGTGAGCGCAGCTCTAAAGTATAATACAGGATAAGTAACGCAATGTATGTACACAGTGACTGCACCAGCAGAATAGTGAGCGCAGCTCTGGAGTATAATACAGGATAAGTAATGTAATGTATGTACACAGTGACTGTACCAGCAGAATAGTGCAGCTCTGGAGTATAATACAGGATAAGTAACGCAATGTATGTACACAGTGACTGCACCAGCAGAATAGTGAGCGCAGCTCTGGAGTATAATACAGGATAAGTAACGCAATGTATGTACACAGTGACTGCACCAGCAGAATAGTGAGCGCAGCTCTGGAGTATAATACAGGATAAGTAATGTAATGTATGTACACAGTGACTGCACCAGCAGAATAGTGAGCACAGCTCTAAAGTATAATACAGGATAAGTAATGTAATGTATGTACACAGTGACTGCACCAGCAGAATAGTGCAGCTCTGGAGTATAATACAGGATAAGTAACGCAATGTATGTACACAGTGACTGCATCAGCAGAATAGTGAGCGCAGCTCTGGAGTATAATACAGGATAAGTAACGCAATGTATGTACACAGTGACTGCACCAGCAGAATAGTGAGCGCAGCTCTGGAGTATAATACAGGATAAGTAACGCAATGTATGTACACAGTGACTGCACCAGCAGAATAGTGAGCACAGCTCTGGAGTATAATACAGGATAAGTAATGTAATGTATGTACACAGTGACTGTACCAGCAGAATAGTGAGCGCAGCTCTTGGGTATAATACAGGATAAGTAATGTAATGTATGTACACAGTGACTGTACCAGCAGAATAGTGAGCGCAGCTCTGGAGTATAATACAGGATAAGTAATGTAATGTATGTACACAGTGACTGTACCAGCAGAATAGTGAGCGCAGCTCTGGAGTATAATACAGGATAAGTAATGTAATGTATGTACACATTGACTGTACCAGCAGAATAGTGAGCGCAGCTCTGGAGTATAATACAGGATAAGTAATGTAATGTATGTACACAGTGACTATACCAGCAGAATAGTGAGCGCAGCTCTGGAGTATAATACAGGATAAGTAATGTAATGTATGTACACAGTGACTGTACTAGCAGAATAGTGAGCGCAGCTCTGGAGTATAATACAGGATAAGTAATGTAATGTATGTACACAGTGACTGCACCAGAAGAATAATGAGCGTAGCTCTGAAGTATAATACAGGATGTAATGCAGTATAAGTAATGTAATGTATGTACACAGTGATTAGTTTTCTATCAAGATTATATGGAAACTGCACATGTATTTACCACACAATGAGATCACCAGGACCATTGGGAAGGCAATGTGATCATATCTAACAGAATTGCGCAGCTGGTGCTCGGCTTCTACGAGTATGGAGACAATAGTCCCGGAAATATCTCCTCTTTACATGTAGAGCTAAATGCAAAGCTGTCATTAAGGAAATCTTCGTCACCATCGCACAGGGCACTTAGACTAACAGGACAAACACCACTCAACTGGATCCGATCGTTTAATGACAAGGCTCTCGGATCTGACCCCATCGCTAGCAGGACGTTAAATACATCAAATAATAACAGCAAATAATTACGGCAGTTTCACCGGCAGCAGAAGGTAATTTTCTTTCTTTCCAAACAGAACAGAAGAAAAGTGTTATTGATCTGTGTAATTGTTATTCTCATCATTCTTCTGTGTGTAGCCTTCACATTCATAAGAAGCTGATGGGGGGTTTTACTCCTGGATTCATTGGTTAGTAGGATGTACAGGGGGGGCAGAATGATGGTGGGGGAGGGGTGGATATGGACCGATGACTTTGATTAATCCAATATAACTTGTTTCTATTCACTAAAGGATTTGTGGTGACTTCTGTGACCCGCAGACTTGTTTATGTGATAATGGATCATGGTAAAAAGAGGTGAACACTGGGAAGGAAACTGTATAGCTATGGCGAAGCCGAAAGAACAAGAAATACTACAGCGGTAAGTAGGGCTTTTTCTACAGAACATCCAAAATCAGCAAAACAATCTCAAATTATTAACATGTCTTCATTGTGGATAGGATTAAGCAATCGGAAAAGATTGAATCCTGATCGGCGATCGAGCAAATTTCACGATCGTGATTGGCTGGAAAATGATCGGAAATCGGATTTTGAAATCTCAAGATCGGCTCAACCCTAAAAGTGACTTTTCCCATAGAGAAACATTGTCGACATTCCTTTTATACTGGATGTAGAAAACAGCTGATCACATGGTGATCCCATTGGTGTGATCCCTGTTGACCAGTTATCCAGTTATTTCCCAAAGGGGAAATAAAGTATTACACGGCGCCCCTGGAAATCAATAGTGTCCATGTAATGAAAGGACATGGGTGAAACCATCGTGTACATTAATGAAAAGGGACAAATATAATGAAAAGGAACCTTAATTCACAACTTCTTCTAACAAACTTTGTTTCAAGTTTTGGAAAAAAAAATTTAAGTATAAAAAAAAATGTGATGGATTTCTATGTGAAATTTAATTTTCATTCCCACAAGTTTCTCCTCCCAGAACTGTCTCACAGTCTGACGCTTACGCACAGGTGCTGATGACCCATTTTCATTTCTTACACTTTTTTTTTACACAGATTGATCTAAAATTACAGAGAATTTGGAAAAATTACATAATTGGAAACTTCTAAAGAGTCACAGCTTTAAGTCTGGTGACAAAAAAATGAAGGAGTGATTTTCTTAGCCAGAACACAAAAGTTATTGTAACTTTTATTTTATTTTTTTCTAAGTCAAATTGTCCAAAAAGCTCCAAAAGTTAATGGTAAATAGAAAGTAAAGAATAAGAGAAAGAAGTGCTGAGTGTCATTGTTTATCTCAAATTAATTTGTCAATTTACTGTCACAAATGTTACTGAAAAAGAAGCAAATTGTTAATAAACATTTATTCTAATGATCACCCTCATGGAGTCTCAGGGAAAACCTAAAATTTTACAGAGAGCAACAACTATAAATACTACCATCTATATATAAGAATATAACTACCATAATACTGCTCCTATGTACAAGAATATAACTACTATAATACTACTCCTATGTACAAGAATATAACTACTATAATACTGCTCCTATGTACAAGAATATAACTACTATAATACTACTCCTATGTACAAGAATATAACTACTATAATACTACCTCCTATGTACAAGAATATAACTACTATAATACTACCTCCTATGTACAAGGATATAACTACTATAATACTGCTCCTATGTACAAGAATATAACTACTATAATACTACTCCTATGTACAAGAATATAACTACTATAATACTACTCCTATATACAAGAATATAACTACTATAATACTACTCCTATGTACAAGAATATAACTACTATGAGGGTGCATTCAGACTACGTAACGCCGGGCGTGTATGAGAGCCGTACACGCCGGCATTACGGCAGACTGCCGAACACTTCCCATTCACTTCAATGGGAGCGCTCGTAACAGTGGCGTTTACGAGCGCTCCCATTGAAGTGAATGGGAAGTGTTCGGCAGTCTGCCGTAATGCCGGCGTGTACGGCTCTCATACACGCCCGGCGTTACGTAGTCTGAATGCACCCTAATACTACTCCTATGTACAAGAATATAACTACTATAATACTACCTCCTATGTACAAGAATATAACTACTATAATACTACTCCTATGTACAAGAATATAACTACTATAATACTGCTCCTATGTACAAGAATATAACTACTATAATACTACCTCCTATGTACAAGAATATAACTACTATAATACTACCTCCTATGTACAAGAATATAACTACTATAATACTGCTCCTATGTACAAGAATATAACTACTATAATACTGCTCCTATGTACAAGAATATAACTACTATAATACTGCTCCTATGTACAAGAATATAACTACTATAATACTGCTCCTATGTACAAGAATATAACTACTATAATACTGCTCCTATGTACAAGAATATAACTACTATAATACTGCTCCTATGTACAAGAATATAACTACTATAATACTACCCCCATATACAAGAATATAACTACTATAATACTGCTACTATGTACAAGTATATAACTACTATAATACTGCTCCTATGTACAAGAATATAACTACTATAATACTGCTCCTATGTACAAGAATATAACTACTATAATACTGCTCCTATGTACAAGAATATAACTACTATAATACTGCCCCCTATGTACAAGAATATAACTACTATAATACTACTCCTATGTACAAGAATATAACTACTATAATACTGCTCCTATGTACAAGAATATAACTACTATAATACTACTCCTATGTACAAGAATATAACTACTATAATACTACTCCTATGTGCAAGAATATAACTACTAGAATACTACTCCTATGTGCAAGAATATAACTACTATAATACTACTCCTATGTACAAGAATATAACTACAATAATACTGCTCCTATGTACAAGAATATACTATAATACTGCTCCTATGTACAAGAATATAACTACTATAATACTGCTCCTATGTACAAGAATATACTATAATACTGCTCCTATGTACAAGAATATAACTACTATAATACTGCTCCTATGTACAAGAATCTAACTAATATAATACTACCTCCTATGTACAAGAATATAACTACTATAATACTACTCCTATGTACAAGAATATAACTACAATAATACTGCTCCTATGTACAATATAACTACTATACTACTGCTCCTATGTACAAGAATATAACTACTATAATACTACTCCTATGTACAAGAATATAACTACTATAATACTGCTCCTATGTACAAGAATATACTATAATACTGCTCCTATGTACAAGAATATAACTACTATAATACTGCTCCTATGTACAAGAATCTAATATAATACTACCTCCTATGTACAAGAATATAACTACTATAATACTACTCCTATGTACAAGAATATAACTACAATAATACTGCTCCTATGTACAAGAATATAACTACTATACTACTGCTCCTATGTACAAGAATATAACTACTATAATACTACTCCTATGTACAAGAATATAACTACTATAATACTACTCCTATGTACAAGAATATAACTACTATAATACTACTCCTATGTACAAGACTATAACTACTATTATACTACCTCCTATGTACAAGAATATAACTACTATAATACTACTCCTATGTACAAGAATATAACTACTATAATACTACTCCTATGTACAAGACTATAACTACTATTATACTACCTCCTATGTACAAGAATATAACTACTATAATACTACTCCTATGTACAAGAATATAACTACTATAATACTACTCCTATATACAAGAATATAACTACTACAATACTACTCCTATGTACAAGAATATAACTACTATAATACTACTCCTATGTACAAGAATATAACTACTATAATACTACCTCCTATGTACAAGAATATAACTACTATAATACTACTCCTATGTACAAGAATATAACTACTATAATACTGCTCCTATGTACAAGAATATAACTACTATAATACTACCTCCTATGTACAAGAATATAACTACTATAATACTACCTCCTATGTACAAGAATATAACTACAATAATACTGCTCCTATGTACAAGAATATAACTACTATACTACTGCTCCTATGTACAAGAATATAACTACTATAATACTACTCCTATGTACAAGAATATAACTACTATAATACTGCTCCTATGTACAAGAATATACTATAATACTGCTCCTATGTACAAGAATATAACTACTATAATACTGCTCCTATGTACAAGAATCTAATATAATACTACCTCCTATGTACAAGAATATAACTACTATAATACTACTCCTATGTACAAGAATATAACTACAATAATACTGCTCCTATGTACAAGAATATAACTACTATACTACTGCTCCTATGTACAAGAATATAACTACTATAATACTACTCCTATGTACAAGAATATAACTACTATAATACTACCTCCTAGCTGTGAGGACGTGTTTTTGTAGCTCTCCTGAGGCTCCTGATGTCTGGAGATAGCCCAGGGCGGGGCCGCCCTGGGTGGGGAAGTTCCCCTGCCAAGGCCCAGGCTCCAAGGCCTTCTCTGGGAAGCAATTCCCAGACAACTAAAAAAATGGATGGAAATCCTAAAGTCCCCAGTAATGGGAATCGTGTCCAGTGTGTCAGCAGTCCTAGTGCAGCAAGCCAAGATGGGAAGAAAGTTGTAAAGGAAGAAGTAACGGAAGCAAGCAGTAGTACGGTGCAACAACCAAGCAAAATGGTTGAATGTAAGGAGCAAACTTTGCAGCCTGTGCAGACTCCATTGCAGGTTGCAGGTGTCCAGTCCACCCCACCCTCCTGCAGACAGAGGAGAACATCCCTGGAGAAGCAGACCATGCAGGAGAACATGCAGCAGTCTGTATTGGTACGGTCTGAGCGGACAAGATCTGGAAGCGGTAACTACAAAAATGTAGTGAAGGCAGTGGAGGAGATCAAAGGGAGACCAGCGGGGAAGCTTCAAGGTACCAGCAGTACAGTCACTGGAAATAAACTGGGACATAGTCCCCAGTCTGGACATTGTGGGCCCATGGCAGTGACAACAGCCGTAGCATGTCAGAAATCACAGGCTACACCAACCAGAAGCCATACTGGGGGTAACCAACCTGCAAAGCTTTCCAACAATGCACAGACTGTCACAGCTACTGAGCGAGCACCAGAACTGCGCCTGGCAGATGAGATACCAGCACTGGTCAAGCGACTGGAGACATTGAAGGCCAGTAAAATATATCTGCAGAGACAGATTGAATGTGCGTATAATCTAAAAAAGTCTGCATGCCCTGAGAAACTGGTGTTACTGGACAGGAAGCTGAGCGCACTGGCGAAAGAGCTCGCCGAGAACGTACGGGAGACCGAGACTGTACTGGAGCAAATGGGACCGGTGGGAGAATCATACAGAAACCAGCAGCGGTTCCAGGAATACCAGAAGTCACCATCACCTTGTGCTAAAGCTGGGTCTGAACCCTCTCAAGGTGGCAGCCAGCAGTCCCATGTAAAACCAGTTCTGCAGCCAGCAAGTTTCCCTTTTAAGGAAGGGAATTTGTACGGGAAAGCGACCAGTGTTCAGCAACAGCAAAAACCTGCAGCAGTTCTCAGCAAGGCACCACAAGTCCCAGCAACCAGCACTTTGCAACCAGGTCATGGACCCCTGCCTAATGGTAATGAAGTAGCAGCTGTGCAGACACCACAAGTCCCAGGAGACAAGTCATTGCAGCAGGATTATGGACTCTTACCTGAAGGTACTGGGGGAGTAACATATTTGGGGTTACAGGTTGTGGACTCTGTTGTGCAGGACTCTGCTGCCGCTGACTGTAGTGGTAATATGGACTCTGCTATGCAGGACTCTGCTGCCGCTGACTATAATACTAATATGGACTCTGCTGTGCAGGACTCTGCTGCCGCTGATTGTCTGACTAATGTGCCTGATATTATGGATATTCCTGTATGTGATAACGGCCCAGCAGGGGAAGGTGTTTCTGGGGGGGATCCTTCACTATCTATGGCGTCAGACCCCTCTGCAGTCCAGTCTCTGGAGTCTGGTGATATTGCAGACATAGAGGTTGATGGTGGGGCGGACACAGGACAGTCCAGTGTGCAGGACTTTCCCCCTCTGGATACTCGCACAGTAGCAGAACCACGTGGTACAGGTGCTCAGCAGCCCACACAGCGCCCACAAACACGCCAAGATGGCGGATCCGGCCGTACCTCCTCAGGGAATGCCTGGAGCCGCGGTGCTCCATCTTTTGCATCAAACTCCAATTATACAGGCCAGGCTTTCAGGAGGAGGAATGTAGTCAGGTTTAGGCACGGAGGTGCCAAGGAGGATCTGCCGGATAGGAGGTTTGTGGTCCGAGAGCTCCTATGTACCCAGATGGGCTTTGTGCCGACTGATATCCTGGCCGTCATAAACCTTCCTGACCGCCAGGGGTATGATGTTAGTTTTAAGCTGATGTCTGATCTGGACCGGTTCTGGGCCAATCTCACCAGGTTGAGAGATACGGAAGGTTGGGATAAGTTCAGTTTCATCCCCATCTCTAGGCCAGATACAGCCTCTGTCACAATTGTATTTTGGAATGAAGCCGTTCCCCCTCAGGACATTGTCATCTGGCTCAGGAGGCATTGTGACCTCATGTCCGATCTTACTAAGAACAGGGATGAAGACGGGGTCTGGACCGGTGGGTGGAGGGTCCTGGTGAAGTTGCGTCAGCAGAACAACATAACCCAACATCTGCCCAATTCGTTCTTTATAGGCCGAGAAAAAGGGATCTGCTTCTATGCGGGTCAGCCTCGCCGGTGCTTCAAGTGTGGGAAGGCCGGCCATGTGGCCAGTGTATGCTCCATGGTAAAGTGTAGCCTATGTAATGAAATGGGCCACGTGAGTGCCACATGCCAAAGCATTAGGTGTAACCTGTGCGGTCGGATCGGTCACCCCCACAGAGATTGTCCTGATGCCTGGCATAACATCTGTAAGGATAGCCCTGATGAGGACTTGCTGGCAGCGGCTGATGACATACAGGAGGAGGAGGAGGCGCTATTGTCAGGGTCAGTAGTCACGGAGGCGGAGCCTCAACCACATACAGGTGATACCACCCAAGACCAGGCCGAGTCAGGTCCCATTGAGACGACCATGGAGGTTGTCGAGCAGGTTGTACAACCCTCAGTGGTCGTCTCTTCTCCTGCCCGATCATCCAACAATAATAAAAGGAGGAAGAAGGATAAAGCCAGCCGTAAGCCTGAGGGTGAGTGGACCACGGTAGAAAAGCCCACAAAGATGAGAGTAAGTAGTGCAGGCGAGGTCACTGCAACGGGGAATAGATTTAGTGTCCTATCAGAGTCAGACGGAGAAGCAGAACTAGACAGAGAACTCTCACGAATGATGGCGGAGTATGAGGATGAACCAGAGGGCGATCCTCCCAATAAGAGGAGACCCCACCGAGATGAGGGGCAGTCCGAATCAGACATGGAAACAGCTGGTCACCAGGACACCTCTGACTCTGATCTATGACAATGGGGCCCATCTCTCTGTTTCTCATATTCCTAGTTGTTCTGATGGCAGGTTTCTATCTTAAAGTTATCTCTAGTAATGTGAATAGCATCCGAGCAAGGAGGACAAGACACGCAGTGTATGAACATCTGAGATATCTTGATGCCGATGTCTATTTCTTACAAGAAACCCGTTTAAATACTTTAGGACTAATACGAGAAGCAGAGAGAGAATGGAAATCTGGCCCGTCCTTCTGGTCTCTGGCTGTGGAACCTTATGCCGGGGTTTCTATACTGTTTAACACCCCTGATGTCACCATACACAGATTCACTGAGGTTCTGATGGGGAGGTGCCTGGTTTTAGAAGTTACCATCCGAGGCAGAAGGCTCCGACTCATTAATATCTATGGTCCACCGCAGTCGGTGATTGAAAGGGCACGTCTGTTTGATGAAGTCAAGCAGTACTTGTTTACATCTGTTCCGGTAGTCATGGCAGGGGACTTCAATGCCACCATGTCATCCAGTGACAGACCTACTGGTAGGCCTCTCACCAGGGACTGCAAGGTCTTAAGCAGAATTATTTCACAGGCTGGTCTGTCTGATGTGTTTACTGAGGGTGGTAGGAAACCAAAATTCACTTACTCCTGCGCTGGTAGATGCAGTCGGATAGACTTAGCTCTGGTCAGTCCCGCTGAGCATGTTAGTGAGAAAAGTGAAAAGACAGTCCCTTATTCTGACCATCTGGCTTTGTATTTTTGCTTGGGCTCCACAAAACGCCCTGATATTGGGAGAGGCCTATGGAAGCTCAATTCCAGCCTCTTGGACGATGACTGTGTCCGGAGTTGTGTCCACTCTCTATTTCAGAACCAGCTTGAGAGAGTGGTGTTTTATGACAACATGGCAGACTGGTGGGAGGATGTCAAGGAGGAGATCAGATCCCTCTTAAGGAGACTGTCAGTTAAGAAGGGGAAGAGTAAATATAGCCAGTATCTCAGGCTGCGGAAAGAATTAGAGTCACTCTATTCGGCGGGCGGGGATAACCAACAGAAGATTGACCGGCTGAAATCTGAGATCAGTCAGTATCAGTACCGCAGGTATACATCCCTGGTTCTTGAACGGGATTATGGGTCCTTAGGGGCTCCGGATCCTTTTGAGAATTGCAGGGAGCGGGTGGCAAATAAATCGGTCACAGGTCTCACTGACTCCCAGGGTGTGTTACAGGAGTCTCGGGAGGGTATCCTGGGGGTGGTGACTATGCTGACTTGTTTCAGAAGAAGGTTTTGGATAGAGAGAAGGTGGCTCAATTCTTGGAGGCAACTCCAGGTCCTGATACTAATGATTTGGACTTTTCTCCTTTGACAGCAGAGTTAACAGTGGAGGAGGTGAAAGAGGCCATAGATAAGTTACATCTGAAGAAGGCACCAGGTCCAGATGGGATTACAGCTGAGTTCTATAAGAAATTCCGAGACCTCTTGGCACCAATTCTCGTGGATGTATACAAAACTAGTCTAGAAAACCACCTGATGCCTCCATCCATGAGAGTGTCCTCCCTGATCCTGCTGTCTAAAGGTAAAGAGCCTAGTGACATCAAGAACTGGAGGCCGATTGCCCTCTTGAATGTCGATAGGAAGATTCTTGCAAAAATTCTGTTCTCTAGATTAGTTTGTTTGTCCCCGGCACTGTTGGCAGGCTCACAGTTTGGCACAGTTAAAGGGCGGAACATCTCTGGAGCAGTTATCTCGATAAGGGAGATGTTTGAGAGATGTAAAGCTCTGAGGTGTGGGAGATATGTTGTGAGTCTTGACCAGGCTAAGGCCTTTGACAGAGTAGACCATGAGTATCTATGGGCGACTTTGACAAAGTACGGTATTCCGGGACAATTTGTGGATTGGCTGAGAACTTTGTACCATGAGGCGGAGAGCTTTCCTCTGATTAATGGTTGGCAGGGTGATGCTTTCAGGGTTGAGGCAGGGGTGAGACAAGGTTGCCCACTGAGTCCATTACTGTATGTGTTTGCCATAGACCCGTTTCTTAGGTCACTGCAGGAGTGTGATTTTCAGGGGGCGCCGGTCCCCCACTGCTTGCCCCTGAGAGTTGTTGCCTACGCGGATGATGTGACTGTGGTGATATCTGAGCCTCGTGAGGTGGAGATGTTGTCTGCAGCCATCAGAAGTTACTCAGAGGCCTCCGGGTCTCTTGTCAACCTTGAGAAGAGTCAAGCTCTCTGGACGGGTCATACTGGTCCTACATTTGATCTGCCGCAGTTTGCCCAGGCCTCCTCCTATATTAAGATCCTTGGGGTGAAATTCGGGAGGGATGATAATTGCAGACTAAATTGGGAAGAAAAGTTGGAATCCGGAAATGCAAAGGTTCAGCGATGGAAGAACTGGAGGCTGACCTATAGAGAAAGGGTTAAAATGTTGAAGACTTACCTGGTCCCTGTCTTCTTGTACGTCTCTGTTGTCTTTCCTTTGCCAGAATCTTTCTCCGCTAGGCTCTTTAGCCTGTTCTTCCAACTTTTGTGGGGGAACAGGTTGAACCCAGTAAAAAGAGGGATAACCTACCTACAGAGGAGAGAGGGTGGGCTGGATATGTTAAATCCAAGGGTGTTTTTTGACTCCATGTTTCTAAAAGTAAATTTTGGTTGCCTGGACTCAGATAACAGCTCCCTGTGGGTAAATAGTATCAGGGACTGGATATTGCCTTTTGCAGAATCCTGGGTGCGAGGCGGCAGCCTTAAGAGGGGTCGATCGACTCGTGACTACCTCCCCCAGTATCTGGACTATGGCATAAGGTGCCTGAAAAAATGGGGTATTGAAAAGACCTATCTGGTGAGTAAGACCAGGAGAGATCTATACACCAGGGTATGTAAGACCTTCTATTGTCTCCAGCCGGCATTGAGGGACTGTACATCTATAACCCTGCAGGATAGTCTGAGGCTCCTCACTGGTCTGAGGCTCCCTGCAAAGTTCTTTGACATTGCCTGGCTATCTCTGCATGGGAAACTTTTTGTAAGAGGCAACCTAAAACATCTCAGTGTGACAGATCGGGCATGTCCATTGGGTTGCCAGCAGGAGGAGACCATGGCACATTTTATATCAGAGTGCGGGGGAGGGCGAAAGATCTGGCAGGAAATATCCCGGAGGCTGAAAATTCCCCGATTACAATCACTCAAATACCCCGAAATCATATATGGCATCCCAACTAATATAGGTGACATTAACCGGGAGACCCTGTATATTATTATTACTGTCATCAAATATTATCACTGGCATACGAGGACCCAGGTGTCCCTACACAGAGAGCCCTTCCGTCATATGACCGCTGTCACATATATCATGTCTGAACTGAGGTGGATAAAGTCTCTGGAGGTCAGAAAAAAGTCTGATAATGTAAAATTGTGGAGAAATGTATATATCGATTGCTGAATATTCTGATAACACTGCAAATAAGTCTGTTCATTTATTTATGGATTTATTTTTTTTTTCCCCCTCTTTATCCTGCCAGCAATGGACTCTTAAGTTAAAGTGATTCTCATTTTTGTTATCTGACAGACATGTCTGATTTATGTTATATTATTATTATTATTATTATTAGTTATTAATTCTGCTGGAATGTAATGTATTTTTGTTTTGTTTTTACTAATAAAAATTACCTCCTATGTACAAGAATATAACTACTATAATACTGCTCCTATGTACAAGAATATAACTACTATAATACTGCTCCTATGTACAAGAATATAACTACTATAATACTGCTCCTATGTACAAGAATATAACTACTATAATACTGCTCCTATGTACAAGAATATAACTACTATAATACTGCTCCTATGTACAAGAATATAACTACTATAATACTGCTCCTATGTACAAGAATATAACTACTATAATACTGCTCCTATGTACAAGAATATAACTACTATAATACTACTCCCATATACAAGAATATAACTACTATAATACTGCTCCTATGTACAAGTATATAACTACTATAATACTGCTCCTATGTACAAGAATATAACTACTATAATACTGCTCCTATGTACAAGAATATAACTACTATAATACTGCCCCCTATGTACAAGAATATAACTACTATAATACTACTCCTATGTACAAGAATATAACTACTATAATACTACTCCTATGTACAAGAATATAACTACTATAATACTGCTCCTATGTACAAGAATATAACTACTATAATACTACTCCTATGTACAAGAATATAACTACTATAATACTACTCCTATGTGCAAGAATATAACTACTAGAATACTACTCCTATGTACAAGAATATAACTACTATAATACTACTCCTATGTACAAGAATATAACTACAATAATACTGCTCCTATGTACAAGAATATACTATAATACTGCTCCTATGTACAAGAATATAACTACTATAATACTGCTCCTATGTACAAGAATATACTATAATACTGCTCCTATGTACAAGAATATAACTACTATAATACTGCTCCTATGTACAAGAATCTAACTAATATAATACTACCTCCTATGTACAAGAATATAACTACTATAATACTACTCCTATGTACAAGAATATAACTACAATAATACTGCTCCTATGTACAAGAATATAACTACTATACTACTGCTCCTATGTACAAGAATATAACTACTATAATACTACTCCTATGTACAAGAATATAACTACTATAATACTGCTCCTATGTACAAGAATATACTATAATACTGCTCCTATGTACAAGAATATAACTACTATAATACTGCTCCTATGTACAAGAATCTAATATAATACTACCTCCTATGTACAAGAATATAACTACTATAATACTACTCCTATGTACAAGAATATAACTACAATAATACTGCTCCTATGTACAAGAATATAACTACTATAATACTACTCCTATGTACAAGAATATAACTACTATAATACTACTCCTATGTACAAGAATATAACTACTATAATACTACTCCTATGTACAAGACTATAACTACTATTATACTACTTCCTATGTACAAGAATATAACTACTATAATACTACTCCTATGTACAAGAATATAACTACTATAATACTACTCCTATGTACAAGAATATAACTACTATAATACTACTCCTATGTACAAGAATATAACTACTATAATACTGCTCCTATGTACAAGAATATACTATAATACTGCTCCTATGTACAAGAATATAACTACTATAATACTGCTCCTATGTACAAGAATCTAACTAATATAATACTACCTCCTATGTACAAGAATATAACTACTATAATACTACTCCTATGTACATGAATATAACTACAATAATACTGCTCCTATGTACAAGAATATAACTACTATACTACTACCCCCATATACAAGAATATAACTACTATAATACTGCTCCTATGTACAAGTATATAACTACTATAATACTGCTCCTATGTACAAGAATATAACTACTATAATACTGCTCCTATGTACAAGAATATAACTACTATAATACTGCCCCCTATGTACAAGAATATAACTACTATAATACTACTCCTATGTACAAGAATATAACTACTATAATACTACTCCTATGTACAAGAATATAACTACTATAATACTGCTCCTATGTACAAGAATATAACTACTATAATACTCACTTCTTCACAAACCTGTGAATATAACTACAATAATACTGCTCCTATGTACAAGAATATAACTACTATACTACTGCTCCTATGTACAAGAATATAACTACTATAATACTACTCCTATGTACAAGAATATAACTAATATAATACTACCTCCTATGTACAAGAATATAACTACTATAATACTACTCCTATGTACATGAATATAACTACTATAATACTACTCCTATGTACAAGAATATAACTACTATACTACTGCTCCTATGTACAATGATGATTAATATTTAAAATACTTATTGGCGTTGTAATGCTGGTAATATACTATTTTATATACTGTCCTTCATACAAAGTCCTTAAATAACTGTGCTGCTATAAGCAGTAAATCTCAGCACTGTTGTGTAATATAATATGATATAACTTTATACTGTGATTTCCAAGTTTCAATATATTTCAAATGCTGCTCGCAAACAAGCAGAAGTGACACATAAAGTGCTGTAAATAAGATCTGATGAATGAATATAGAAGACTGAATTTACATGACATTATATTGCATGTACAGTATATGATGATGATGATGAAAGTCACAATAAGAAGAATGGGTGGATTATAGATTAACCCTGTCATGACCATGTGATTAGTCTTTGAGATTGACTCTTAAATCTCAGTTTGATTGTGAGATATTGAGTCTTGAGTTTCTGGATTATGGATAAGAAGATGGATATGTTTTGCACATTCGCACTCAATGTCAGGCAGCAGCTGAAAAAGCTTAGAAGAGTTTATGGTTTCTAAAACGACAGATACAAACCTGTGACCCCAATGTAGTATTAACTGTTATAGTGCAGCATTGACCCCTCAACTTCTACAGTAAATTCTGCAAAGAAGATGTCTGTCAGTCTCCTGAGATGATAGGGTGATAATATTAGTAGGTGGAGACTGTTACATAGCATGGGTGGGTGAGAAACACACAAAATCACCTGACTGACAAATCCCACTCGTGTTTACCCTAGTAGTGCGCCAAACTCAAGGTTGTGGCTGTACTTGGTACTGTAGCTTAGTCAAAGTCACATGTCTGGGAAAACAGCAATGAAGACACAAGAACCACTGCCAATCAGCTCAGTGAAAGAGCAAAGGGCCTTGTGTGACATCATTATTTACCCAGGCACAGTGCTACACATGTGGTTGTGGCTGAACCTGGTACTGCAGCCTACTCACTGTCTTCTGAATCCACAAATACATGTTTGGCACTGTGCCTGAGTATACAATGAAGGGACATATTACTAGCACCCATAGTCCTTTCATTATTTACCCAGACACAGCACCATGTATGTGATTGTGGCCATGCCTGGTATTGCACCTTAGTTCCATTCACATAATTGGGACTGAGCTACTGTGGCAATGAGTTGCAGTACAAGACACCACCACAGACACATATAGGGCACTGTTCTTGGCTCGAGCACCCAGGCATCACTACCTAACAGCTAAATGATAGTGCAGAGAGGGCAGTGTCTTTTTCATTATTTACCCAGGCACAGCGCCATACATATTCTTGTGACCGTACCGGTACTGCAGCTTACTCATGTAAATGTGATTGAGTTGCAGTACTAAATGCAACCACATCCGTATACGTGGCACTGTGCGCGAGTAATTAATGATTAGGTCATGAATAACGAAGTCCAAGAGAGTCCCTTTAATGAAGGTGAAATATAATTCAGGTGGCCAGCAGGGGTGCCAGAGGCCATACCTCTATCTATGAAATACTGGTGACTTTGATAAAATCAATAAGCTGGTATAACAGAAGTGATCACAAATATTCTGCTTCCTGGCTTGTATTACGTCATTCTACCCGCATGTTTCTAGAAGCGATGGGATAATTTACAGATTTTGATGAATCCAATTAATGGGAATAAAATCTCCATCAAGGTGTCTTATTGCTTCCCGACTCTCTGATTGACGAGATCTCATCTCCAAGAACATAAGAATGAAGAACAATACATAATATAAATGACAAAACACAACAGCAAAGACTTACGGCTTTTAATATGTAGAGCCGGAGGGGGAGGCAAGATGGGGAGATGTCTGAGGAGGAGAGCAAGGCGCTATAAATAAGGAAGATCCATGGGCTGACAGCGATTCATAGAAGAGGGACTGGAGCTGCAGGTGCACTACATGGTGCAAAAGACTATAGTGAGACATGCACTAAATGGTGCAGGAGACTAGACTGAGAGGTGCAGTACATGGAGGAGAAGACTATAGTGAGACATGCACTACATGGTGCAGAAGACTACAGTGAGAGGTGCACTACATGGTGCAGAAGACTATAGTGAGAGGTGCACTGCATGGTGCAGGAGACTAGAGTGAGAGGTGCACTACATGGTGCAGGAGACTAGAGTGAGAGGTGCACTACATGGTGCAGGAGACTAGAGTGAGAGGTGCACTACATGGTGCAGGAGACTATAGTGAGAGGTGCACTACATGGTGCAAAAGACTAGAGTGAGACGTGCACTGCATGGTGCAGGAGACTACAGTGAGAGGTGCACTACATGGTGCAGGAGACTAGAATGAGAGGTGCACTACATGGAGGAGAAGACTAGAGTGAGACGTGCACTACATGGTGCAGAAGACTAGAATGAGAGGTGCACTACATGGTGCAGGAGACTACAGTGAGATATGCACTACATGGAGGAGAAGACTATAGTGAGAGGTGCACTACATGGAGGAGAAGAGTATAGTGAGAGGTGCACTACATGGAGGAGAAGAGTATAGTGAGAGGTGCACTACATGGAGGAGAAGTCTATAGTGAGAGGTGCACTACATGGAGGAGAAGTCTATAGTGAGAGGTGCACTACATGGAGGAGAAGAGTATAGTGAGAGGTGCACTACATGGAGGAGAAGTCTATAGTGAGAGGTGCACTACATGGAGGAGAAGTCTATAGTGAGAGGTGCACTACATGGAGGAGAAGAGTATAGTGAGAGGTGCACTACATGGAGGAGAAGACTAGAATGAGAGGTGCACTACATGGTACAGGAGACTAGCGTGAGAGGTGCACTACATGGTGCAGGAGACTAGAGTGAGAGGTGCACTACATGGAGGAGAAGTCTATAGTGAGACGTGCACTACATGGAGGAGAAGGATAGAATGAGAGGTGCACTACATGGAGGAGAAGACTATAGTGAGAGGTGCACTACATGGAGGAGAAGTCTATAGTGAGAGGTGCACTACATGGAGGAGAAGTCTATAGTGAGAGGTGCACTACATGGAGAAGACTATAGTGAGAGGTGCACTACATGGAGGAGAAGAGTATAGTGAGAGGTGCACTACATGGAGGAGAAGAGTATAGTGAGAGGTGCACTACATGGAGGAGAAGACTATAGTGAGAGGTGCACTACATGGAGGAGAAGACTATATTGAGAGGTGCACTACATGGAGGAGAAGAGTATAGTGAGAGGTGCACTACATGGAGGAGAAGACTATAGTGAGAGGTGCACTACATGGAGGAGAAGACTATATTGAGAGGTGCACTACATGGAGGAGAAGACTATAGTGAGAGGTGCACTACATGGTGCAGGAGACTAGAGTGAGAGGTGCACTACATGGTGCAGGAGACTAGAGTGAGAGGTGCACTACATGGTGCAGGAGACTAGAGTGAGAGGTGCACTACATGGTGCAGGAGACTAGAGTGAGAGGTGCACTACATGGAGGAGAAGGCTATTGGGGGGGTCTCCGGGTTTTACCATTGCAGTAATTATTATGGGTTTGATGTTTCTTTCCCGAAAAGTAGAAATCAATGAAGTTTCAGTAAGAGTTGGAAAAAACTTTCTGGGCACGACTAATGCAGACAGTGGGAGCAGACATTTACAAGGAGTGATCTCCAGATGTCAAATCTGTGTACCGCAACAATTATTGAGGCGCTGGGGAGAACAGGTTAGCGGGAGTGATAAGCGCAGAGAAGACGTCTACGGACTGATTCATTTTCATTATCTTCTGCACTTAACAGAGCGGTTTCCCTGTAGCTGCCTCAAGTCTTCCTTTATACTAACATTGCACTGGGATTAATATGATGATAATGTTCAGAATATTGGGAAAATTATAGACTTGTTTAGTAGAACAAAAAAAACTAAAAGATATTTTGCCGACTTGTGGCTGAGAACGTCGAATGTATTAATGGGCTGAGCCATCCGAGATTTTTATCTGTTTGTTTTTCCAGAGTTCGCAAAATGCTACAAAAAGACCAAATACTATAAAAATAAAAATGTTCTGAAGTGGAAACGTGATGAAAATATATTGAAAGCCAAGGACAAAAGGTTCATTAAAGGAAACTCTGTTAGTACTATGGGGGCCCCAGACAAGGGGAATACAATTTCTGAATGATGGACCCCAGGAGGGGAAATATCAACTTTCACTCTCATTCTGCCTTTTGCCCCGTGTGAAAAAATATAACTACTATAAACTGCTCCTATGTACAAGAATATAACTACTATAACACTGCTCCTATGTACAAGAATATAACTACTATAATACTACTCCTATGTACAAGAATATAACTACTATAATACTACTCCTATGTACAAAATATAACTACTATAATAATACCTCCTATGTACAAGAATATAACTACTATAATACTGCTCCTATGTACAAGAATATAACTACTATAATACTACTCCTATGTACAAGAATATAACTACTATAATACTGCTCCTATGTACAAGAATATAACTACTATAATACTACTCCTATGTACAAGAATATAACTACTATAATACCGCTCCTATGTACAAGAATATAACTACTATAATACTACCTCCTATGTACAAGAATATAACTACTATGATACTACTCCTATGTACAAGAATATAACTACTATAATACTACTCCTATGTACAAGAATATAACTACTATAATACCGCTCCTATGTACAAGAATATAACTACTATAAACTGCTCCTATGTACAAGAATATAACTACTATAATAATACCTCCTATGTACAAGAATATAACTACTATAATACTGCTCCTATGTACAAGAATATAACTACTATAATACTACCTCCTATGTACAAGAATATAACTACTATAATACTGCTCCTATGTACAAGAATATAACTACTATAATACTACTCCTATGTACAAGAATATAACTACTATAATACTGCTCCTATGTACAAGAATATAACTACTATAATACTACCTCCTATGTAAAAGAATATGACTACAATAATACTACTCCTATGTACAAGAATATAACTACTATAATACTGCTCCTATGTACAAGAATATAACTACTATAATACTACTCCTATGTACAAGAATATAACTACTATAATACTGCTCCTATGTACAAGAATATAACTACTATAATACAACCTCCTATGTACAAGAATATAACTACTATAATACTGCTCCTATGTACAAGAATATAACTACTATAATACTACTCCTATGTACAAGAATATAACTACTATAATACTGCTCCTATGTACAAGAATATAACTACTATAATACAACCTCCTATGTACAAGAATATAACTACTATAATACTACCCCTATATACAAGAATATAACTACTATAATACTACTCCTATGTACAAGAATATAATTACTATAATACTGCTCCTATGTACAAGAATATAACTACTATAATACTACTGCTATGTACAAGAATATAACTACTATAATACTGCCCCTATGTACAAGAATATAACTACTATAATACTGCTCCTATGTACAAGAATATAACTACTATAATACAACCTCCTATGTACAAGAATATAACTACTATAATACTACCCCTATATACAAGAATATAACTACTATAATACTACTCCTATGTACAAGAATATAATTACTATAATACTGCTCCTATGTACAAGAATATAACTACTATAATACTGCTCCTGTGTACAAGACTATAACTACTATAATACTACTCCTATGTACAAGAATATAACTACTATAATACTGCTCCTATGTACAAGAATATAACTACTATAATACTACTCCTATGTACAAGAATATAACTACTATAATATTGCTCCCATGTACAAAAATATGAATGTGTAGTTTGTGAACCTTATTCCCTAATATTAAACTGAAGAGTTAAGTGTTTGCCGCTGTCGATGTCACTGCGCCGCCTGTAGATGACATCATCCCGTACTCTATTGACCATGCGGGTAATCTTGTAATGAGAACGGCTCTACATAAACCAGCCAAATATTTATTCATTCCACTTTCAATGAAATATCCAACTCAATTTAGATAAATGCCTGAGACACGGGAATAAATGAAGATTGGGTAAGGACTGTGCATTCAGCGAGCGCCCCCGGTACACAGGCGTTTTGTGGCTGCGGATCGGCAGATATGCAGATTTCATTGTGCATCGGATGAGGAGGTTATCTCTCTTCTCACCCATTTGTCATAAGAAAACTTGATGGGAAATTCTCCAGCCTCCGCCGCGTCTTCCTGATTAGACGCTATTGTCCTACTTTACCGCTGAAAACTATTTCACGTCACATTCGTCCCAAGGAAAGATGTAAATAATATAGCGGGGTTAATGATCTGCATTGTTACCTGGGGACGGTAGCGTACTCCAGCTTATCAAAGCCATACAGCCAGCCGCCAACTCTCCCCTCCCGTGAACAAGGAAACAAAACCTGTATACAGCAACTCTGCTCCAATGTGTTACTGCTAGCCAAGTCAATAGGGATTGAAAAACTTGAATTTCGGAATTTCTAAACATTTTCCAAATCTCCGTTTGCTGTCAGTGAATGTTCTAATGCCTAAAAGCTGAAAACACCTCCTGAATTAGTTCTGATCATGGTTCATGGTGATTTAGGAATGAACAATAATGGTTGGATTTATGATAGGCCATCGAGATTCTTTTAGTCTCATGTTCAGACAAGTCGATCATCTGGACAAGACGCAGATTTTTTTAAAAATTGTTGTTTGTCCAAACACATAATTTTGGGAGTTCTTCACCTGCGAACTGGAACTCAAACTTTTATATTCTGGGTTTTCTTCAGACCCCAAAATGTTATAGGAGTTGTAAAAATTAAGCAAGTATACTCACCTTCTCTCACCTCTTCAGGGTGTCCTCATGACGTCCTGAGCTCTCACTCGGTCCATTTGTGACCATAGGGGTGACATCATGATGCTCGGCCTGAGCCATGTGACTGCTGAGGCCCAATCACAAGCCTCATCGGTGACCCCTGGTGCATGTCATAACCTCAGCCAGAAATGGAGCAAGACAGAGCTCCAGACACCACGAGGAGTCTCAGAAGAGGCGAGAGAAGAGTATAACTGTTATGTCGTCACATCTCTCCTGCTATACTCCGGGGTAATGGGGTCTGTCTACGCCCAAGAATGCCCAGTAGGGGGCGCTTCTTCCACAAATCCTGTCCTTTTCTGTCTGCAACAGCTCAAATGTGCTGCTATTGTTGTCGAAAAAATCAGGACAATCTCAGCAATTTCAGAACTGTTACCAACCATGACCACCCTGGCGCTCTACTGATAACATATTAATGACGTTACACTGGTCGCTCATGACAAAAACTAGACTCATTATTTGGTGCTTTGTGTCTGAGGACGACCCTGTGGGGGAAGCAATGGCCTACTGTATAATATATGCCATCTACATGGGACAGGGTGTGACACGAGTGATCATGGAGATCTGCCTTTGTCATCCATTACATGCACAGGATGTTGTTAGGCAACAGCCAGTCATACTCTATTGTACATTGCATTATGCAAAAAGTCATTATGTGGGAGATCTGTCTGTCTCCCATAGTAACCAATCACAGGGCAGCTTTCATTTTGCAAAAGCAGAATGCATAGTAAAAGCAGTGTTGTCATTGGTTGCTGCAGGCAACATAAATCTCGCCATACGATTCTTCCAGGTGGCTTTTCCCGGAGATGCCCTTTAAATAGTCTTTCTCTCTTCTCTCAGGTGGAAGAATTAAACAATTATTGAGGTTTTGATCTTCTTATCGGAGGTGAAGCTCCGGCGTCTTATTACACGTCTATTATTATCTATATGGATTCCGATTTAAAGGTATAGGGCTCCCCCCGGGCCGGTGAGGGCAGCTGAGGTCGAGGCGTGCTGTGGTAGCGGCAGGGATAATATGGATGATGCACGGATGTGTCCTGCTGAGGGGATTATTCTCTCGTACCCATAAAATGTTTACTCTGCAGAGGAGGAATTATTTTCTCCCCTGAAGCAGGCCTCGGGTGAACCCTCCAGCGGGTCCATTACATCGCAGAGCAGGCGTGCACACACAATCAATTCCTTCTGTAAGCTGCGAGAGCTGGAATAGCCGCACGCTCCTCTAGCCGGGCACTGCTGCAGTGATTAGCATATGGTGCGTCGGTCAGCGGCCTCTCATGTCAAAGCCAGCGGACCCCGAGATGAAGACAGAATTCATAGGAGTCCACATCAAATTCAGGAACCCTATGTCCTACCCTCTACATACACACCATGCATACAGTGAGCTGGGCTGAAAGGATGAAAACACATATAGAGCTAGATAGCAGAGAGATACTGGATGGGACCCCTAAGGAGCAGGACCCGACAGGGGACACCTTAGACGAAGAATATCCCGTGTAGCTAGAATGCAGCGGTTAGAAGTAGGATCATCCTGTAGGTGGCGCTGCCTCGGGTCTGGACAAGTTAGCTGGGTGGTCTGATGGGGTCTCAGCTAATTCAGCCTCTACCTCGGTATTTGTTATTGCAGTGTGGTCTCCAGTAACTAAACCATCCTCCTAAATGTAACCCTAACCCGCCTGGTTTGACGATACTAACAATCACTGTCCATGTTAAAGATACCGAAGCCGAAGCAGCACCAGGGAGAACCTACATCTACCGTACCATGCTCCAAGTATAGACAGGTCAGATTTGGTGCGACCTATTTCCACAGCAAATCTGCAAAACCCACAGAAAAATGTGCAAGAACCAAATCGTGTGAATTTTCCTGCACAAAAATTACTCTGCGGATTGACAGACCGTCCACTGCAAAATGCGCAGTCGTACATGTCCATGAGATCTGATGGCAGGTTTTGACTTCCCTTTTAAAGTCAATGGGGAAAAATTGCAGTAAATTCTGAAAATATTGTGAGGATTTTGGTGTAGCTTTCATACAGATTTGCTGCTGTGGTTTTACTGGCAAAAGACATTCATTTATAATCCACATTCGCAGATTGTGCTGCGGTGCCGCAGGCCGTCCATGACACAAAGCACAATAATAAGTTTACGTTAGATCTCACGGCACATTTTCTCTTCCCCCCATGCTCTGTGTGCCGTGTAACAATGGAATGTCATGCCCAGTATGGATGGGGCCACAAGCCCTTATAGGTGGGGCCATGTCTAATGGAACCTCAACACACCCTGTTCTGTGACACTTTATGTTCTGGACATGCCTTTTCCAAGATGTGACCAGCACAGAAACTGCCCAAGTCCTGTATTAAATAACTGCTAGCCTGGTGGATGATTGGGCTTTGCACCAGGCCCAGAATACTTGTCCTCTTTTCCAGAAGTACAGGAGGTCATCCCTCATTTTGGAAGCTTCCCAGACATTCCCAAAGGTTTGGAAAATATGACTTAGGCCAGAAGGACGTTGCTTATATTTTTTCCTTCCATCCTCGTTATCTGATCCTTGAGTCAATGCCCATCTAATAGCAAAGAGGATGGCACCGACTAGGACTGACCCCTAGACTACATTTTGTAATAGTGAATGGGCGCAAGGACGAGGAAGAGGCACAACTGACTATCTGCACAGACCCTGGCAAGTAAAGAGGATGCGCGGAACGGATATTGGCAGCAATGTATGACAACCCCAAGGTATCGAGCCGTCAGGTGATTGACAGCTTAGTCTCCAAAGAGGTTCTGCATTGTCATTGTCCCTGCAGGCGAAGCTTTCATCACCGCACGTCTTATGTCACATATAAAGGATCAGATGTTACATCTCTGAACTGCGACAAGTTATAATAAAGGAGAAAAACAACCTTACTGGAGGATTCTTCTGTTTCATATTGATTTTATGAGGGAAATGTGGAGGAATCTCAGCAAACACAGGAGCAGCCTACACGGGTGTTTACAGTCTCCAGTTGGGCTAATAGACCCCAGTGGGACATAATACAGTATACAGCAATTATACAAGATAAGTGTGGATGGTGTGTGCGTGTATAATACTGCGACACTCGGCTGATAGAATCAGAATCCTACAAAAAAATATCTAGATAGACAAATAGGAGGCAGTCAGATAGATAGATAATAGATAGATAGGAGATAGATAGATAGATAGATAGATAGGTAGATAGATAAGAGATAGATAGATAGGAGATTGATAGAATAGATAGGTAGATAGATAAGAGATAGATAGATAGATAGGAGATTGATAGAATAGATAGGTAGATAGATAGATAGATAGGAGATAGATAAATAGATAGATAGGTAGATAGATAAGAGATAGATAAGAGATAGATAGGAGATTGATAGAATAGATAGGTAGATAGATAGATAGATAGATAGATAGATAGATAGATAGATAGGAGATAGATAGATAGATAGATAGATAGATAGATAGGAGATAGATAGATAGATAGATAGGAGATTGATAGAATAGATAGATAGATAGATAGATAGATAGATAGATAGATAGATAGATAGGAGATAGATAAATAGATAGATAGGTAGATAGATAAGAGATAGATAAGAGATAGATAGGAGATTGATAGAATAGATAGATAGATAGATAGATAGATAGATAGGAGATAGATAGATAGATAGATAGATAGATAGATAGATAGATAGATAGGAGATTGATAGAATAGATAGATAGATAGATAGATAGATAGATAGATAGATAGGAGATAGATAAATAGATAGATAGGTAGATAGATAAGAGATAGATAGATAGGAGATTGATAGAATAGATAGGTAGATAGATAGGAGATAGATAGATAGATAGATAGATAGATAGATAGATAGGAGATAGATAGATAGATAGATAGATAGATAGATAGATAGGAGATAGATAGATAGATAGATAGATAGATAGATAGATAGATAGGAGATTGATAGAATAGATAGATAGATAGATAGATAGATAGATAGATAGATAGATAGGAGATTGATAGAATAGATAGATAGATAGATAGATAGATAGATAGATAGATAGATAGATAGATAGATAGATAGATAGATAGATAGGAGATTGATAGAATAGATAGATAGATAGATAGATAGATAGATAGATAGATAGATAGATAGATAGGAGATTGATAGAATAGATAGATAGATAGATAGATAGATAGATAGATAGATAGATAGATAGATAGATAGATAGATAGATAGGAGATTGATAGAATAGATAGATAGATAGATAGATAGATAGATAGATAGATAGATAGATAGATAGGAGATTGATAGAATAGATAGATAGATAGATAGATAGATAGATAGATAGATAGATAGATAGATAGATAGATAGATAGGAGATAGATAAATAGATAGATAGATAGGTAGATAGATAAGAGATAGATAGATAGGAGATTGATAGAATAGATAGGTAGATAGATAGGAGATAGATAGATAGATAGATAGATAGATAGGAGATAGATAGATAGATAGATAGGAGATTGATAGAATAGATAGATAGATAGATAGATAGATAGATAGGAGATAGATAAATAGATAGATAGGTAGATAGATAAGAGATAGATAAGAGATAGATAGGAGATTGATAGAATAGATAGGTAGATAGATAGATAGATAGATAGATAGATAGATAGATAGATAGGAGATAGATAGATAGATAGATAGATAGATAGGAGATAGATAGATAGATAGATAGATAGATAGATAGATAGGAGATTGATAGAATAGATAGATAGATAGATAGATAGATAGATAGATAGATAGATAGGAGATAGATAAATAGATAGATAGGTAGATAGATAAGAGATAGATAGATAGGAGATTGATAGAATAGATAGGTAGATAGATAGGAGATAGATAGATAGATAGATAGATAGATAGGAGATAGATAGATAGATAGATAGGAGATTGATAGAATAGATAGATAGATAGATAGATAGATAGATAGATAGATAGATAGGAGATAGATAAATAGATAGATAGGTAGATAGATAAGAGATAGATAAGAGATAGATAGGAGATTGATAGAATAGATAGGTAGATAGATAGATAGATAGATAGATAGATAGATAGATAGATAGGAGATAGATAGATAGATAGATAGATAGATAGATAGATAGGAGATAGATAGATAGATAGATAGATAGATAGATAGATAGGAGATTGATAGAATAGATAGATAGATAGATAGATAGATAGATAGATAGATAGATAGGAGATAGATAAATAGATAGATAGGTAGATAGATAAGAGATAGATAGATAGGAGATTGATAGAATAGATAGGTAGATAGATAGATAGATAGATAGATAGATAGATGATAGATAGATAGATAGGAGATTGATAGAATAGATAGATAGATAGATAGATAGATAGATAGATAGATAGATAGATAGATAGGAGATTGATAGAATAGATAGATAGATAGATAGATAGATAGATAGATAGATAGATAGATAGATAGATAGATAGATAGATAGATAGGAGATTGATAGAATAGATAGATAGATAGATAGATAGATAGATAGATAGATAGATAGATAGATAGATAGATAGATAGATAGGAGATAGATAGATAGATAGATAGATAGATAGATAGGAGATTGATAGAATAGATAGATAGATAGATAGATAGATAGATAGATAGATAGATAGATAGATAGATAGATAGATAGAAGATTGATAGAATAGATAGGTAGATAGATAGATAGGAGATAGATAGATAGATAGGAGATAGATAAATAGATAGATAGATAGGTAGATAGATAAGAGATAGATAGATAGGAGATTGATAGAATAGATAGGTAGATAGATAGGAGATAGATAGATAGATAGATAGATAGGAGATAGATAGATAGATAGATAGGAGATTGATAGAATAGATAGATAGATAGATAGATAGATAGATAGGAGATAGATAAATAGATAGATAGGTAGATAGATAAGAGATAGATAAGAGATAGATAGGAGATTGATAGAATAGATAGGTAGATAGATAGATAGATAGATAGATAGATAGATAGGAGATAGATAGATAGATAGATAGATAGATAGGAGATAGATAGATAGATAGATAGATAGATAGATAGATAGATAGGAGATTGATAGAATAGATAGATAGATAGATAGATAGATAGATAGATAGATAGGAGATAGATAAATAGATAGATAGGTAGATAGATAAGAGATAGATAGATAGGAGATTGATAGAATAGATAGGTAGATAGATAGGAGATAGATAGATAGATAGATAGATAGATAGATAGATAGGAGATAGATAGATAGATAGATAGGAGATTGATAGAATAGATAGATAGATAGATAGATAGATAGATAGATAGATAGGAGATAGATAAATAGATAGATAGGTAGATAGATAAGAGATAGATAAGAGATAGATAGGAGATTGATAGAATAGATAGGTAGATAGATAGATAGATAGATAGATAGATAGGAGATAGATAGATAGATAGATAGATAGATAGATAGATAGATAGGAGATAGATAGATAGATAGATAGATAGATAGATAGATAGGAGATTGATAGAATAGATAGATAGATAGATAGATAGATAGATAGATAGATAGATAGATAGATAGATAGGAGATAGATAAATAGATAGATAGGTAGATAGATAAGAGATAGATAGATAGGAGATTGATAGAATAGATAGGTAGATAGATAGATAGATAGATAGATAGATAGATGATAGATAGATAGATAGGAGATTGATAGAATAGATAGATAGATAGATAGATAGATAGATAGATAGATAGATAGATAGATAGATAGATAGGAGATTGATAGAATAGATAGATAGATAGATAGATAGATAGATAGATAGATAGATAGATAGATAGATAGATAGATAGGAGATTGATAGAATAGATAGATAGATAGATAGATAGATAGATAGATAGATAGATAGATAGATAGATAGGAGATAGATAGATAGATAGATAGATAGATAGATAGATAGGAGATTGATAGAATAGATAGATAGATAGATAGATAGATAGATAGATAGATAGATAGATAGATAGATAGATAGATAGATAGAAGATTGATAGAATAGATAGGTAGATAGATAGATAGGAGATAGATAGATAGATAGATAGATAGATAGATAGATAGATAGGAGATAGATAGATAGATAGATAGATAGATAGATAGATAGATAGGAGATTTATAGAATAGATAGATAGATAGATAGATAGATAGATAGATAGGTAGATAGATAAGAGATAGATAGATAGATAGATAGATAGATAGATAGATAGATAGATAGATAGGAGATTGATAGAATAGATAGATAGATAGATAGATAGATAGATAGATAGATAGATAGATAGATAGGAGATAGATAGATAGATAGATAGATAGATAGGAGATAGATAGATAGATAGATGGATAGGAGATAGATAGATAGATAGATAGATAGATAGATAGATAGATAGGAGATTGATAGAATAGATAGATAGATAGATAGATAGATAGATAGATAGATAGGAGATAGATAGATAGATAGATAGATAGATAGATAGATAGATAGATAGATAGATAGGAGATTGATAGAATAGATAGGTAGATAGATAGATAGATAGATAGATAGATGATAGATAGATAGATAGGAGATTGATAGAATAGATAGATAGATAGATAGATAGATAGATAGATAGATAGATAGATAGATAGATAGATAGATAGGAGATTGATAGAATAGATAGATAGATAGATAGATAGATAGATAGATAGATAGATAGATAGATAGATAGGAGATTGATAGAATAGATAGATAGATAGATAGATAGATAGATAGATAGATAGATAGATAGGAGATAGATAGATAGATAGATAGATAGATAGATAGATAGATAGATAGATAGGAGATTGATAGAATAGATAGATAGATAGATAGATAGATAGATAGATAGATAGATAGATAGATAGATAGAAGATTGATAGAATAGATAGGTAGATAGATAGATAGGAGATAGATAGATAGATAGATAGATAGATAGATAGATAGGAGATAGATAGATAGATAGATAGATAGATAGATAGGAGATTTATAGAATAGATAGATAGATAGATAGATAGATAGATAGGTAGATAGATAAGAGATAGATAGATAGATAGATAGATAGATAGATAGATAGATAGATAGATAGATAGGAGATTGATAGAATAGATAGATAGATAGATAGATAGATAGATAGATAGATAGATAGATAGATAGATAGATAGGAGATAGATAGATAGATAGATAGATAGATAGATAGATAGATAGATAGATAGATAGGAGATAGATAGATAGATAGATAGATAGGAGATAGATAGATAGATAGATAGATAGATAGATAGATAGATAGATAGGAGATTGATAGAATAGATAGATAGATAGATAGATAGATAGATAGATAGATAGATAGGAGATTGATAGATAGATAGATAGATAGATAGATAGATAGATAGGAGATTGATAGAATAGATAGATAGATAGATAGATAGATAGATAGATAGATAGATAGATAGGTAGATAGATAAGAGATAGATAGATAGATAGATAGATAGGTAGATAGATAAGAGATAGATAGATAGATAGATAGATAGATAGATAGATAGATAGGAGATAGATAGATAGATAGATAGATAGATAGATAGGAGATAGATAGATAGATAGATAGATAGATAGATAGGAGATAGATAGATAGATAGATAGATAGATAGATAGATAGATAGATAGGAGATTGATAGGATAGATAGATAGATAGATAGATAGATAGATAGATAGATAGATAGGAGATTGATAGATAGATAGATAGATAGATAGATAGATAGGAGATTGATAGAATAGATAGATAGATAGATAGATGATAGATAGATAGATAGATAGATAGATAGATAGATAGGAGATAGATAGATAGATAGATAGATAGATAGATAGATAGATAGGAGATAGATAGATAGATAGATAGATAGATAGATAGGAGATAGATAGATAGATAGATAGATAGATAGATAGATAGATAGATAGGAGATAGATAGATAGATAGATAGATAGATAGATAGATAGGAGATAGATAGATAGATAGATAGATAGATAGATAGATAGGAGATAGATAGATAGATAGATAGATAGATAGATAGATAGATAGATAGGAGATAGATAGATACCAGCTAAATAGACATTTTTAGTACGTCTCGGCCCGGTCTGGTATTCTCACACCCTGAGCTGTATACCAGTGTTTAGCTTGTTTGTTGAGTACAAAGCTCCACTTTAATAGGAAGATCTAATAATCCAACTGGTACTCGGCCAAGTGATGCGTACGGGCCCCGGAGGATTCGTTAGGCTAATATATGTGTAAAAATCTGCCGATGCGGATCTTAGAATACATTTATACCAGGTCATGAGAAAACATGAATTAGCTGGTGCTGGCGGAGTCCTCTGTCAGTCCGCTTACTGCAGTCAGGGATATTTGTCACCATCTTTACATGGATCTGGCTGTCACCATGATGACGGTCTCCAAGGAATTACAAAAAGCGTCAAATGTTGTTTGTTCTGAATACAGTTCTGACCTTCCTCCAGAGTTCAAGACCATGATGTTTATCAAGAATATGCTGCTCCTGAAGACCATGAAGCTACTTAATGCCTTTATCTTCAACAAAACCTCAATGTTCTTCAAGTTATTCACCTTCGCCTAGACCATAATGTTCCAACAGACCATGAATGATGTTTTTAAGGCTACGAAGAGACTAGAGACCATAATGTTCCCTAAGACGATTATGTTCCTCAATACCTGAATCTTCCTCTAGACCACAATATTTCTCACCGCCATGATGTTCTACAAGACAGTACTGTTCTTCAAGCCTACAATGTTCCTCAGGACTTGGAAGTTCCACAAGACCACATTGTGCTTCAAGGCTACAATGTTGCAAAAGACAATGATGATAGGGTATGGTGACAGGATATGGTGTTCCTTAAGACCACGATGATCCTTAAGCCCATGGTGTTTCTCAAGGAAACAAAGCCCCCGAATCCATGATGTTTCCTAAAACTACAGTGTTCTTCAAGATTATGACGTTCCTAAAGACCATGTTGATCACCAGGGCGTCTTTAGAGAAGGGATGTGTCTTAAACAAACACTGAACCAAGCTGTCTCTACCCACAATGATGTGACTGAGGTAGAACATCCACTGACAAGTGATCCTATGGCCAGAAATAGCTGGTGGATGAAAGGATCAGAGGAGTAATCGTTCTGGCGCTCAGGAGGAGAACAGCCAAATACAACACCAGCATCCAACCAATGTGTCTGAATACACAACTTGCCATTCTTTAGCATGGATGGACTATAGCTGCAGACAACCCGGGTGAGCGCCATTACTGTCTACAGGAAAGTCAAGACTCCAGAGAGCAGAAAAAATTGTATCACTGAGCGGTGAAGAAACATGGCCTGGTCAAATGGATCCAGATTTCTATGACACCATGCAGATGGAAGGCAGAATTTTGAAGTTGGATTGATTTTATCGTCCTCATGGTCACACTTTATACTCATATCATCGTGACTATTCCCCTTTAAATCGTTTCCCATTTTCTCAGAAGGAAACTTTCCCTTTGGGCTCCATCCACATGGACTTAATGTCAGCACCAGCATGATAAAGCTCATGGGATTAAGGTTTCTGGCCGACAACTCGCAGGACTGAGATTAAAATCCCCCTGTAAACCCTCATCCTGCGCAGACCGAGCCACCTCGCAAGTCAATTTGATGGCGTAATAAAAAATAAATATATAAAGCTAACAATATATAGAGATATATATAAATATATATATATACACAGAGAAGGTGAAGTCGCCAATTTATTTTCAAATCTGGGATTGTGCCGAGTACGGGGGGATTTGCATAAATCAGAGGAGGGAGAAGAGGAGCTTAAACAAAATGCATTACAGCACTGGCCGGCGCTCCCTGTCTGTGCTCGATAACTGAAGCACAGCCTATACTGAACGCCGCATGGTGCCAGGTTTTTTTTTTATGTTTATCGGCAGGTTTTAGTTCCATTGGAGTAAAGAGTGCATGAAAAATGTTTCACTGTTTATTTGCCAGAATTAAAGGGCAACTCCACCCTGCTGGGTAAGTGCAGACTCCATGATTTACACTGCAGGCTGTCACTCTGGGGGTCAACTGTGCACTGTGTGAATATAGAAGTAGCATTCGAGAGCTCTCAGAGCCCAGGAAAAATGTGCGCTGGCTTGGTGGATGTTTACATGTGGCCCAGGTGCATTATGGGTCCAGAAAAACAAACTGGGACCCTGAATTTGGTGTTTTTTTGAATAGTCCTCACTACTGTAGCCCAGTCCTCATTGATGACATCATAGTAGTAGACCCGTCACATTCAGCACATTCATTTCCTGAAATACTCTGTGCTGCTAAGGCTTTCCTAGTTTTGACCCCTCACTTGTCACTATGACCTTCCCCAATTTATGAATCCTATCTCATGCAGGTCCATCATCTCTAACATCATCATCCATTCCTCAAGTCCTCTGTGCTGCTGGGAATCCCTGTTACTGCTATTTTGTAAAGCTCGGTCTGACTGAAGGTCACTATACTACATAAGAAGCCATTGGTATGACAAATGCCACAGAATACGTGGGGACATTGCTACACTTATCCATCTCATGAATCTGCTACTGTCACATGCATTACCTCCTTAAGTCCTCTGTGCTGCTAAGAAACTCTGCTACTCCCGCTTCGTAATGCTCGGTCTGGGCTTAGTCTGTCCCAAGTACACTTTGCCACATAGAAAAATACTGCATAGTACAATGGAGACACAGATTTTGCACCGAGTTACTCACACCACTTCTGAAATACTCTGTGCTGTGCTGAGCATGTAAACAAAAACATTTCCTTCATATGAGAAATTGATAAGAACAGTATAAATGTTCAGATCTTCATCACATACACAGTGATAAAGCGTCGGGTCAACCTTCCTCCAAGGCTCCAAGTTATTCCTGGCCCATAATGCACAGTAGGATCGGGGCATCAATTGATTCTAAGGTCAGGCTCTATCTTCTTACAACATCTTCTTGCCCAGAACATTTACAACAAAACAAATTCCACTCCATACACCGGAACAAGCAGATCTGGAGGAGTGTATAGAAAAAGCCTGAACTGAGAGAAGTCTAAGAAAGGAAAGGTCAGGATTACGTGAGGCCTCCAAGAGAAAAGACGCCGAATACAGCGCCAAACAATACAACAGAGACATTAAACCCGGGAAATAATGATACAGAAAATCAAAATCAATAAAACAGAGATGAGAGATTGTAAGGTCTGGACGCTGCGGGCTCATCCCTGGAATCAGATAACATAAGGAAGGTATCTTTATATATCACCCCAAATACCCATAAAATTACTGAGAAATCACTTAAAGAGAAACTTCAATCTCTATTTATGTTAAAATCATTGAAGGAATAATCAAATCTAAGGAACACAATAAAAGATTTACATACTACCGCTATGTACAAGAATATAACTACTATAATACTGCTCCTATGTACAAGAATATAACTACTATAATACTACCTCCTATGTACAAGAATATAACTACTATAATACTACTCCTATGTACAAGAATATAACTACTATAATACTACTCCTATGTACAAGAATATAACTACTATAATACTACCTCCTATGTACAAGAATATAACTACTATAATACTGCTCCTATGTACAAGAATATAACTACTATAATACTACCTCCTATGTACAAGAATATAACTACTATAATACTACTCCTATGTACAAGAATATAACTACTATAATACTACTCCTATGTACAAGAATATAACTACTATAATACTGCTCCTATGTACAAGAATATAACTACTATAATACTACTCCTATGTACAAGAATATAACTACTATAATACTGCTCCTATGTACAAGAATATAACTACTATAATACTACCGCTATGTACAAGAATATAACTACTATAATACTACTCCTATGTACAAGAATATAACTACTATAATACTACTCCTATGTACAAGAATATATCTACTATAATACTACTCCTATGTACAAGAATATAACTACTATAATACTACTCCTATGTACAAGAATATAACTACTATAATGCTGATCCTATGTAAAAGAATATAACTACTATAATACTACCTCCTATGTACAAGAATATAACTACTATAATACTACCTCCTATGTACAAGAATATAACTACTATAATACTACCTCCTATGTACAAGAATATAACTACTATAATACTACCTCCTATGTACAAGAATATAACTACTATAATACTGCTCCTATGTACAAGAATATAACTACTATAATACTACTCCTATGTACAAGAATATAACTACTATAATACTACCCCCTATGTACAAGAATATAACTACTATAATACTACTCCTATGTACAAGAATATAACTACTATAATACTGCTCCTATGTACAAGAATATAACTACTATAATACTACCTCCTATGTACAAGAATATAACTACTATAATACTACTCCTATGTACAAGAATATAACTACTATAATACTAGTCCTATGTACAAGAATATAACTACTATAATACTACCTGCTATGTACAAGAATATAACTACTATAATACTGCCCCCTATGTACAAGAATATAACTACTATAATACTACTCCTATGTACAAGAATATAACTACTATAATACTACTCCTATGTACAAGAATATAACTACTATAATACTGCCCCTATGTACAAGAATATAACTACTATACTACCTCCTATGTACAAGAATATAACTACTATAATACTGCTGTGTACAAGAATATAACTACTATAATACTGCCCCTATATACAAGAATATAACTACTATAATACTACTCCTATGTACAAGAATATAACTACTATAATACTACTCCTATGTACAAGAATATAACTACTATAATACTACCTGCTATGTACAAGAATATAACTACTATAATACTGCCCCCTATGTACAAGAATATAACTACTATAATACTACTCCTATGTACAAGAATATAACTACTATAATACTACTCCTATGTACAAGAATATAACTACTATAATATTGCCCCTATGTATAAGAATATAAATGTAAAAGTGGATGATCCTTGGTTGTAGTATTAAATTATGTTACATTTTGAGAAAGAATTACATGAAGAGGATAGACACCATAACAACCATTTAACAACCTTTTATTTTCTCTATTATAAAACATTGCAGCAACTCTTCTTGATTTATAATCTTCTACCATCTTGTGTATACAGCACTTATGCATACTTATGAGTCTCCAATAACACAGACTACAAATACCGACATTGTGTAGTCGGATACTGCGGCCATGTCTTAGTTCTTCCTCCTCTTCTCCTCTCTACAGCTATCAGGAGGAATGACTTATCCCTAGTGACACATATCTCTGCATAAGAGCTGTGTACACAAAACAGTAGCAGATTTTTAATCTAGACTATTTTGGAATCACTGTGCATGGGTTATGACTATAGTGATATACCCTACCTCCATATTATTTCTTGTTATTTTGAGGTCACCATTTTTTAACCCTTTCACACACACAGGGCAGTATATTAGCCAGACTAATTCACTTAGTATAGTTCTATATGTGGCCGGTCAGATGTGTCGCTCCTGCCTGTTGTTTACAAGGCTGTCAGTCAAAGATTACTGGGCGACCTTTTAATCTCCCCTCTCAACCTTCCAATTCCGGCTGCAGCGCTCCGAGCTCGGCGCCGGGTTCATTTGACCATTTTTCAGATGTGCTTATCCGACAATGACCAAGGAATAAAAGAGTTTATGATTGATCTGAAACCCATTTGTTACATGGGCACTCGGCCTCTCCCCTCCCACCCGCCTTCCCCTGCAGGGCACCTCTGAATTAATGACTGTGTTTGGTTTCTAATACCCGCGCACAGATGGACGATCCCTTTCATTTTTTACTCGGAATAAAATATTGGCAAATATGTACATACATCAGCAGATCCCTAGAAAGCCATTGCCGCCTGGCTCTAGCTGAACGGCTTCGCGGGATAGCCGGCCGTATTGTTCGGTAACATTTTTACCGCTCCTTGGGGGAATCAGAGTATTCATAGATCATAAATATGTCACAAATCCAAGCTAACATATTTCAGTCACTCCGAAGAGAAGCGTATACTAAAGAGAGAATATATAGAGGGACATGAAATAATGGAGTTGTTATGGCGGAGCAGCCGCTCCTCACCTGGTGCAATATATACACTGCCAACAGAGAAGGCGCTATATAGTCAGAGATACAATGTAGCAAAAACGGGCTGAAACAGGGGAACACCATGGGTCATGATGGATAGGTAATAGACCCTAGAGGCGTGAGAATGTATAGGCGTGGGGACGCCACATTTCTCATATTGGCAGAACATGAGAGCCGGGTCACGAGAGTAGAGGCCACAGTAGTTCAGAACCCGCTAGAGGGTGGAGACCTGGACATATCTGACTTGCAGGCGGAGGAAGAAGCCCCCACGGCAACAGTCCAAAAGGCAGAGTGGCCATGCAGGAAACGTTCCCATATTCTTAGCCTGCAATATCATTGTAGCAGCAGAAGAGGAATGTACAGCTCTTGCAGGGACCAGTGACCATTCGATGCTATATCTAGAAAATTATGGCTGTACTCTTCCAAAAACAGCATCACCTCTGTCCCCTTTTTGTTGAAACTAACAGGGGTGAACTGCAATACCACACATAACCTGTAAACAGTTTGCAGCCCTGCTTCTTAGGCATAAAAATGTATAAGCCTTTTAACATGGACAGGACCATTGTAGATGAAGACGTGATGAGGACACAGATTGAATGTTGGTTGGTGGAAAGAACATGGCCTGAGCAGTACAGATCATTTCAGAAGAAGGGTATGAAGGAGGCAGAGACCGGTTAGTGAGGATAGGGTTGCAGGGAGCAGAGGTTATGAGGAGAGGGCTAGAGAGACAGGCTAAATCTCCACACAGATTGTATGCTGAGCAGGCAAAGATGGCGCCCTGTAGTCAGTGATACATTGCTTCAAATTTCTTAACACAAATGGAACATTCAGTAGCCAATAGGATCATTAGAGAAATAAGACTTGAAATAGATACAAACAGAACACTTTATAACCTATCAACTCCATTATATCATTGACATGGCAGCAAAAGAGGAGTGCGAAGACTTTGCAAGGACCAGTGACCTAAATATGTTCATGTGGACAGGTCTGCTATGTATGATAATAGGAGGAAGTGGATAGAGACTAGTGAGAGGACACAGCCCAAAGGTTGGCTAGCGGATGGAGTGTGGACCTGAACAGCAATGAGTATTTAAAGAGAGGAATGTCTTGATCTTGTTGGAGGCAGTGACCTGCATGTAACAGCGGCAACGCGATGAGGAGTCACTTTGCTGAGTATTCAGACAGAGATTGTGCTGAATGAGCAGAGAAAGTGCCCTGGAAACAGAAAACCTTATAACCAATCGAGTCTATTATATCACTGCAGCAGCAGAAGAGTGTGCAGACTTTGCATAGACTTGAATATATTACATACATGGCCAGGTGTACTGTAAATGATAATAGATGGAAGTCAATAGAGACCTAGGGAAAGGATAGAGTCCAAATGTCCGTAGTGGATGGAGTGTGGCCCTGAGCAGCACAGTGTATTTCAGGTGAGGAGTTTACTGACCTTGTGGGAAGCAGTGACCATGTTGATTGCACATGTGAGGGTATAATAGGAGGAATGGATTATAGACAAATGGGAGGAGCTGGTCTTTGGATGAGATTATGGAAAGAACAGACTATTGCAAAAGAAGCAGATAGTATTTCATTTCTTATGATAAATTAGGATTCATTGGCCTACTTGTTGGAATGAGGAGCTGAGTTACCTACAAAATATGTTGGTCTTACACTGCGCAATGAAAGACTATGTACTCCATCCAAAACTGCCGGCCAGCGAGCGTCATCTTGTGGTAAGTTATTGTCAGAGCTGAACAAGTCCTCCTTGTACATACATCCATACACATAGACAGGGGAACCAAGAATCCATCCCCATGGAATGGTCTCCAGCATTCAGAACATCTCACCACCATCCCAACTCCAATGGCCACCAATACCGCCGCTACAACCTATCAAGATTCAGACGCAGATGAACTATTACAGAGTCCTACATCACAGCAACCATCATATGACCATTTCTATTTGAAGATTTAGGAGGTGCCCGACCCTCTCATTCTTGTTCCCCGTGTTCTGTTCAACCAATAAAAAAAGTGCTAATGAATTGCTGTATCTTCTTCTTCTTGGGTTGTGTAGTCTCTGGCCTCCATGTGCCGCCTGTCTTTGTTTGTTTGGCGCTAATCTGCATACAAATACTTCATGGTTGTTATCTTATTTCCGACAACAGGCCCGCAGGATGATTAGAACAGGCAGGTACAAAGAGCTTTCAAAGACTTCCCAAAAACTTCAAACAGCTCCCGGCGCCTCAGGAATGAAAGGGAAGCTCAAAAGAAGGTCTGTGGTGCTGGCTGGTGATATTTTCTGTCTCTCCTCTTCCAGCTGCTGGTTGGATTAATTATGGATGTCTTTGCTTCTTTTTTAACGCTTTCAGCCTGCTCGCAGAAGATAAAATAGACTTGAAAAGTCGTCTTTCTGAAGCCAGGATGGAAGTTCGGGAGATCGCTTCTGCTTTTTCTTCTTCTTCTTGGTTGATGGAGGAATCTCTTTGTTGTATAATTTCCTGATCAAGGTAGAAGGCCATGTTTTCTAGATCCTTCTACCTCTAGGACACTTTTTTTTTTTTTAAAGAAAAGTTTGACTTCTCTTGAACTCATGATATGTGGCTTCTCACCACTGGGTGGTGTACAGAAGAGGGGGCCCCATGGTAATGAGCAAAATGGGTCCCCATTAGGGTTCTAAGTCACCTCTTAGAACTTGTTTCTCCTTTGATGGAGTTTCTATGACCTTTTGGCCAGTACTGACCCAGTTCGTCAGCATGTCCTGGACAAGTTCTCGCTATTCAGTTGCAAAGGGAATAGTGTCGGCTCCCTACATGGGCACCAAAGCAGTTTGGGATTACTCCACAGTAAGTATATCCTCGAGATGGTCCATGGAGTAGAAATTAGAGGTCACCGTGGTGGTGACATATTGATCTGGGTGCTGGTAATGAACAAGAATTTGTGGAGCTGTGCACTCAGTAAGAGCGCAACCGGGTGCATGATCTTATTGTTCTGCACCATAGGAGGTATCAAACTAAGGTGTGAAACTAATCAAACTGAGACTCAGGCACAACTAGTGGTTCTGTGCAACCGGCAATCAGTTTTAGAAAATTTTTATCATTTCATCTTTGGAGAGTTCATTCTTGTCTATAGAGCTGAAATCTCCCAGAATCGCCTGCTTCTTCAGTGTCTGCTGACAATTTGCTCTGCTAATTAGTATTCTCGGAATTGTCACCAGGAGAATAGTGAGCGCAGCTCTGGAGTATAATACAGGATAAGTAATGTAATGTATGTACACAGTGATTGCACCAGCAGAATAGTGAGCGCAGCTCTGGAGTATAATACAAGATTAGTAATGTAATGTATGTACACAGAGACCAGCAGAATAGTGAGCGCAGCTCTGGAGTATAATACAGGATAAGTAATGTAATGTATGTACACAGTGACTGTACCAGCAGAATAGTGAGCGCAGCTCTGGAGTATAATACAGGATAAGGGAGCATTCACACGGCGTAACGTCCCGCGAGATTTGGCACGTGTACGCCGCGTGACCCTTTGCGTGCCGTACACGCTCCCATTCATTTCAATGGGAGCGGGGAGCGTATGCGCCGCGCTAGTTTGCGGCCGTGCATTTATTCACGGCCTCAAACTAGCGCGGCACATACGCTCCCCGCTCCCATTGAAATGAATAGGAGCGTGTACGGCACGCAAAGGGTCACGCGGCGTACACGTGCCAAATCTCGCGGGACGTTACGCCGTGTGAATGCTCCCTAAGTAATGTAATGTATGTACATAGTGACTGTATCAGCAGAATAGTGAGCACAGCTCTGGAGTATAATACAGGATAAGTAATGTAATGTATGTACACAGTGACTGTACCAGCAGAATAGTGAGCGCAGCTCTGGAGTATAATACAGGATAAGTAATGTAATGTATGTACACAGTGACTGTACCAGCAGACTAGTGAGCGCAGCTCTGGAGTATAATACAGGATGTGACTCAGGATTAGTATGAGATAATTAATATGCATTAATAAAATGGTTCAGTTATTTGGTATTTAGGAGCAGACATATGGACATATCACCACAACTGGCGCTCTATCTAGCAGGCAGCATAGGACAAGCAGTGGACATTGCATATCTGTATTAATAAGGCAGCAGATTTATAACAAGTTTGTGTCCTGGGGTCTAGACGTTTTCTCCCTGGAGAGAGGCTGGAAAATGCTTGGGCATCGTTTGATCTTGCATGCTAGTCCTCGCTACTCTACGCCAGTATTAAAGACTAATTTGCTTGGAACGTGTTGCCATGAGGGGAGCGCGGCTCTGATTGGAAACAAGACCACTCCAGTACATTGTATTAATTGCCTATTTTTTAGCTTTATCAAGGGTGAATTTCATTTTGGTCAGAGAAGATGATAATAAGACAAAGGAAGGCTTCAAGGCTGCAAAAATGTTCATTACATCTACTGATTAATTATCGGGACGGATCTTTATAGGGAATAGGCCTGAGGGTAACACAATTTTTGCCAATTTTAGACATTTTTTTATAATTTAAAAGTCCCTTGAGGTCAAGGGGAGGGAAGGGCTCATTGTAGATTTGTAGTGTCTAGGGCACAGGAGAGGCTCAATCTATATTCCCTGGTAGTCTCCGATAGTAAAGGAATTCATTTCACCTACCTTGGTTGTCTTGGGTAGTGAAAGGATTAATTTAATAGGAATGTATCCCCGGTTTTTTTTGTTTGTTTTTTAAAAAAACAGATGGTGAAATCTATCAATTTTGTTCCAATCAGGTTTTTTTTTACTGATGGTAGATTTTTTAATACTATTTTCTGTACATGATTATGGGGGCGGCCATCTTGGCTGAGCTTCTCCTCTGCTTTGTTAAAGGGGTTGTGTAGGACTTCAAAAACATGGCTGCTTTTTTTTCTTCTTCGGATGTGACATCATAATCATTGGTCACATGGCCATGCTGCAGCTCAGTATCATTCATTTTCATGGGATGGAGATGCAGCAGTTTTTGCATTTTTGTATATCGATATACGGTATGTTTTTGTATTTTGGTATATGTTTTTTATGTGTATACTTTTGTATATAACATCTTTTCTTCACTACACCTTAGTTATTTTTGTACATGTGTAGACACTGAGGTACATGGGGATTGCCCGCCCCCCCCCCCCCCCCCCCAATATGTCCCCAGGACAACACTGAAGCAGCAGATCATATACCAGGAAGTGTTGTCATGAGGACCTAACAGTAGCCCGGCGGTCGGCATATCACGTCTCATGGCGTCTTTAAGGCCTCTCATTGGCTTCAGGCCTCTAAAGAAGTAGAACGAATGTTTTTGCGATCTTGGCCATTATTATAAAAGGTTTACTTTTTCCAATGAGGTCGTTTTAATTGTGATATTTCTGTAGCTGGATACTTTGTTTGCCGGCAGTGGCGGCCGCGGCCTGGAGTTTAGGATCGGGGAATAAAGCATTGGCGTACTTATTTTTGATTACTGTAATTTCTGCACAACAGCGGTTACGGGTCGGACTGTGTATTTGTTTCAGCTCGAGATGAAGCTCAATTGCTGTGGTCGAGATTTATATCGAGATAACAAACTCCGAGCCAGAAAACTGCAATTATTATGTATTAGGAATTTCGGGGTTAAGCAGGATCATTGGGCCACTGTAACCCCTTCCTTACTGCACTCCTACATAGAGGCAAGTCCTATAGTCTATTATAGTATGTACATATATACCAGTCTAAATGATGGGATATAGCATGTAGTATAGTTACACTGATTATCCTCATACAATTGCAGACTTAAAGGGGTGTCCCATTATGGGCACTTATCCCTTATACACGAGACAGGGTATAAGTTAATAATTGGTGGTCCAATCGCCAAAAGCCCCCCTAAGGCCTCCTTGTGAATGGAGTATCAGTGCACTTGGGTTACCGATGCTCCATTGACTTCTGTGGGACTGTTAAGACTGTAATGTGCCCACAGCCCCATAAAACTTAACAGAGCATCGATCCTGTGGATAAGTGTCCATGATGGGACCAAGACTGTAGCAAATTTTTGGCAACAATCCCACCAAAGTTGGGAAAGTTCAAAGGGGTGGGGTTTATTGACACCCCCATTCCTTGATATACAAGTGCAGCTGACTGCATACTAACACAGTATAGATCAAATAGCGGTGATAGCCTATGTCATCTATGACTGCTCCTACAGAGGCGGCATGACGCTAGTATAAATATATATATATATCCAGCAGTCACTGATGCGGCCGTCATCCCGGCTCCTCTGTATCACGTTTCTCTCCCAGTGACTCGGCTCCTTATCATGGCCCATCAGCTGTCACTTAATATACAGCTATTCTGCTATCTCTCTATATATCTATAGCGCACGTCTTGCCTTCATTTTCTTCTTCCCGCACTCACATAAACCGCCATCTCCTCTCGACGTGGCGGTATCTCTATATGTCACTGTTTATCCCGCTCTGCTGACACGTCTTTATTGTCTGTTGTTGCTTATAGTTCCATCTTGGTGGCAATAAACATATGTATATCCCGCCAGTGTTTAGACGCCTCTTACATCTGCTCCACAGAGGAGCCATATTTCCTTCCTATGAGCCAAAGGATCATTTCTGAGCCTATAATTCAACCATTTTTAACCCCTTCCCGCCGATGGCACTTTTTGACTTCCTGACCAAGCTCGATTTTTCAAAACTGACGTGTCACTTTATGTGGCAATAACTTTGGAACGCTTTAACTTACCAAAGTGATTTTAAGATTGTTTTTTCGTAACACATTGTACTTCATGTTAGTGGTAAATTTTGGTTGATATGTTTTGTGTTTAATTATAAAAAAATTGGAAATTTGGTGGAAATTTTGAAAAATATGCATTTTATAAAGTTTGAAATGATGTACATTACATACAGATAGTCAGACCGCCAACATTATATCATAAATCTCATGTCCCAGATCTCTGCTTTATGTCGGCATCAAACTTTAGTCACCCTTTTAATTTTTACGGACATTATAAGATTTACAAGTGAAACAACAATATTCAAAATTTTCAAGAAATTTCCAAAGCCCATTTTTTAAAGGGCCTAATCCAGTTATGAAGGGGTTTTGAAAGACCCTTGTATTAAAGCCCCCCATAAATCACCCCATTTTCAAAACTGCACCCCTTAAATAAGCCAAAACAACATATACCTAGTAATTTAACCCTATAAGTGCTTAACAGGAATTAATACAAAATGGAGGTGAAATTTTCAAATTTGAATTTATTTTACTAATATTTTCGTTTAGCCCTAGAATTTGCACATTCACAAGGGGTTAAAGGAGAAAACGCATCCCACAATTTGTTAGGCAAGTTCTCCCGACTACCATAGTACCCCACTTGTGGGTGTAAACTAATATATGGACGCACAGCGAGCCGCAGGAGGGAAGGCGCGCCAAAGAGCTTTTAGAGGGCAGATCTGGCTGTGATCAGTTTCAGGAACCATGTCGCATTTACAAAGCCCTTGAGGAGTCAAAACAGTGGAAACCTCTAGAAAGTGACCCCATTTTGAAAACCGCACCCCTCAAAGTATTTATCAAGTGATGTAGTGAGCATTAGTAACCCCGAAGTGAATGTGTAAGCTGTGCGGAGTAAATTGGGTACACCAAATCCCATTCTATTTTCCCACCAGCTCCTATGACGCGGACGGGGAAGAGGGGCATTCTGGGGGGTCAGCGCTGGTGTATGCTCTCTCATAAGCTCTAAATATGGGGTGTCCCCTGAAAACGCTCGCACCGCTTACACATTTCCTTCTAGTCGCAGCCACTTATGTCCTAATGATTTGGCGACTTTTGGGGTTTTTGTCTTCACATTGTACAAGGTAGATTTTTATTTTTATTTTCTGGCAATGTGGCCATATGAGGGCTTGGTGTTTGCGGTATTAGATGTACTTTTCAATGCCACCATTTTGGGGCGTGTAACTTATTGACTACATTTTATTAACTCTTTCTGGGTGGGATGTAAAAGGAAACATCAATTCTGGCATTGCTTTTTAGCATTTTTTTTTTCCCGTGCAGCGTACAGCATAAGTAACGTGTTACCTTTATTCTGCGGGTCGGTACAGTTATGGCGATACCTCATTTATATGATTTTTTTAATGCGTTGCTATTTGTGCAGAATAGAATTCAATTCAGGGAAAAAAATCTATTGTTTTTGCATCGCCATCTTCTGAAAGGCATAACGTTTTTATTTTTCGCTAGACAGAGCTGGTTGAGGGCTCATTTTTTGCGGGAAGACCTCTTCTTTTTATTGGTACCATTTTGGTTTTCATCTGACCATTTGATTACTTTTTATTGAACATTTTGTAAGGGAAAGGTGGTGAATAATCATTATTTTGTGCGGTTTTCTACGTTTTTTTTTTTTATGACATTCGCCGTTCGGGTTAAATAATGTTTTAATTTTATTGTTCAGGTTATTACGGACGCGGCGATACCAAATATGTAATGTTTTTTTCTATTTTTCTTTATTTTACATAATAAAACATTTTATATGGGGAAAAAGGGATTTTTGGGGCTTTATTTATTTATAATTTATTTTAAACTTATTTAAACTTTTTTATTTTGACTTTTTTTTTCACTTTTTTTTTCTGTCCCCATGGGGGATTGAAGCAGTGATCGGCTGATCACTGCTTCAATAGAGATACGCTGCAATACACGTGTTACACGTGTATTGCAGTGTATAGGAAGCTGTCAGCCTGTGTAGACGCACAGGCTGACAGCTTCATTTACGGCAGGATCTGCCAGGAGCGAGGACGGGGTAAGTGATGGGGCAGACCCGGGGTCACTGATCAGACCCCGGGCTGCCCCCTACGAACACCGGCACCCCCCGAAACCGGCGCGGGGGGTGCCGATCGGCACCATATGACGTTGTAACCCCGGAGGTGCCGGTGGTCATGTTGATCACCGGCATCTCAGGGGTTAACACCCGCGATCGGACCCGGTTCCGACCGCGCGTGTTACGGGGCATTGTCAGCCGTGTATTACGGCTGTCACCCGCTGTGCATGGTGCGCACACAGTTTCTGGGTGCGCACCATGCATCCGCAGTAATAGTACGGCGGTTTGCGGGAAGCCCTTCCCTGCAGCGCCGTACTATTACGGCGAATGTCGGGAAGGGGTTAAAGAGATGCATCCATATAAAGCTGACACATTAGATGTATGGTGACCTCCCGACTGTACCCCATGGCCGATGTTGGGGAGACAAGGACTGGGCAGGTAGATTTCTCCTAGGGTAGAGAAGCCATCAAAAAACACTCTGGTAGCAGTTCTCTCCATTCAAAACAGTGATGGGGGCTTTGCCAGATGGCCTGGCCTCCACAGTCACCAGACCTGAACCAAATCGAGATGATTTGGGGTGAGCTGGACCGCAGAGTGAAGGCAAAAGGGCCAACAAGTGCTAAGCATCTCTGTGAACTCCTTCAAGACTGTTGGAAGACCATTTCAGGTGACTACCTCATGAACCTCATTAAGAGAATGCCAAGAGTGTGCAAAGCAGAAATCAAAGCAAAAGGTGGCTACTTTGAAGAACCGAGAATATAAGACATATCTTCAGTTGTTTCACACTTTTTGGTAAGTATATAATTCCACATGTGTTACTTCTGAGTTTTGATTCCTTCAGTGTGAATCTACAATTGTCATAATCATGAAAATACAGAAAACTTTTTGAATGAGTTGTGGCCAAACTTTTGGTCTGTACTGTATGTCCAAAATAAAGGGGTTATCCATGGCAACAAATAATGACTAGTCCTTACGATAAATTATTAAGTGGCGACTGACGACGCTCCAACACCAATCACATTAATTTGAGATTGATGGCAGTCCGACACCAGGCCCCTGCACCGATCTAGTTTTTTTGAGCACAGTGCACATTGCTAGAAGCATACAGCTCTGTACATTGTACAGTGACCCAGCTGTACTTTTGCAGCTCAGCTCCCTTCTCCATACAATGGGGCATGATGATGAAGACTGGCATATTAAGCACCAGTTTTCATATCTGGTGGTAAAGCACACGGCTCATCTGAAATGTAAAGGCTCCTCCACTGGGTCGTGCACCAATGCTGAAATCTTTGCCAAATTGTATCACAACTTCCATACCACTTCCTCTTTCAAAAAAATGATGCGGGAGACCCAAACATGAGGTTTGCGATTGTTCTACACCACAAATCAGGTGTAGAACGTATAAGTATGCCCACTATGTGCACAACAGCTGATGGGTGCAGGGGCTCAGGTCAGATAAAGATAAGTCATTTAGTCTTTAAGCTGTAGGTTCCTAATTCTTCTCAATGTTGGGGTGTTCATTTAAAAGGGTTGTTCAGCAAAATAACAAAATGTATCTTAAATGGATCAGAATGGGGGGATCCTAACCCTAGAAAGTGATACTCACTCTTCCCGAGTCCTGCAGGTTTCTACTTCCTGTTGTCTTGACACACAGGAAGTGCCTGCTTGGCCTATCGCTGGTCTCTGTGCTGACCCACCTTACCTTAGTTAAGTCAGGCTTTTTGGACTGATCCCATACTGCCATAGAACGTCGAACTTTGGGTGGGGTCTGCATAATCCTGAATTTGCCAGGATTCTTGAAAAAAATTTAGGAAGTGCCTTAGCAATTCAGGACTGCTGGCAAATACGGCTTAGCCAATGACATCAAGTGGAGTAGAGTTGGGACCTAGGCAACGCCGAAACCAAAATAACGTGAGGATTGATGCTATTCCAATAGGATGAGGGCCACTTTTTATGTTAGGATCTCCATTATGAGCTGTTTATATTTTTAATTTGCCTGGACAATCCCTTTAAGCAGTTGATATCACCTGCTCCTGAAATACTCTGTGCAGCAGGAGGACTGGGCTCCAGTGAGTCCCCATAAGCTTAGCCAACAATTCTCCTTAAATACTATGTGCTGCTGGAGGACCAGGCTCCAGTGAGTCCCCATAAGCTTAGCCAACACTTCTCCTGAAATACTCTGTGCTGCTGGATGTCCACCTTCCACCATGGAATTTTTGGTCTGATCTTCTAGAATGTAATTTCTGGATTTGCTAGTAATGTCCCTTTAACAACCTCACCTTGAGCAGCGGCATTTCTCTCCTTGCTCCCCTCCCCCGCCTCGCCCTCATTTTTCCCTCTGCTCCTTGAGCGTTCCTCCAGTAATAACAATATTCTGAACCTGTCATTGTTCCCTCTCCTTTGATCTGTGCAGAAGGAGTAATAATCTTTTACTTTTTTTTCTAGCACATTTATTCTTCACTACAATTTTAATAACTTCTATTTACATACTCGCACATCATTCCATTGCCGACGATTTTTCAATTAAGCTTCAGGTGGCGGCGTCACGTAACCAGGTCTGTGAGCAAAATAAAAAATTAACCAAAAAGCGGAGGCTTCATCTGTGTCACTGTCAGCGGGACCTGCTAATCCTGAGTCTTAGTTTATTAGGATATGTAAATGAAGAGGAGGGGCTTGGAGAAATAAATGAATCGATCGGATGTGATCGGAATCTAAACTGCTACAAAAAAAATTTCTGGTCTCATTCTATGAAGATAGGAAGGGTAGAGCGCCATCCGATGTCATGTTTATTATATTACTGGGGCTGCTATGCCTTTAAACTGCACCAAAACCTCTCTAAGCAGGGGTGTAACTTATCGCTCCTGGATCCCAATGCAAAATCTATTACACGGCCTAATCTTATCATGGACTGTATTTAAAGAGATTGTATATCAACAATGTAGGAGAAAACTTCATGATCATTGAGGCCCCTGCCAATGCCGAGAAGGGGGTCGAACATGTACCATTATTTTTCCATGTTAGCGCCCACTGCTTTGGCTAATAGATGGAAGTATCCCCTGCAGTGCCCCCACAGGAGAGATGAAGTATTGCACAGTATCAACTGAATCCATATAATGCACGTCCATGTTGTGTCCTCCAGAGACAGATGTGTTCTTTGCACAGTAGCTTATAGATAAGAGTTCAGAAAACAGGATTTAGAAGCCAACTATAGCGTTGTGCAAAATCTTTTGGTGCACTTTACAAAGATTTTGTAGATAACTGCTCTTAATCCATCTCTGTGCTAAAATATCTCCATGGAAGCCAGAGACAATGCAGAAATGAAGTTGCCTGTACAGCTTGGATTGCTGATGTCATCTGCCCTTAGTTTATTGATAGGCGGCATTGTCATGATATTGATTTAACCCTCATCGTTGCCGCCTCCGTCTTTTTGAAGATTCTGGTTTGTTTCTTTTTACCTGACTTGAAATAGAAGAATAAAGAAATATTCTATCCTATAACTATTGCTTTCAGAGTAGCGGGATGGAGGGTCACCATCGACAGCCATTGTTTGCGGGTAAACAAGTGCGGCTTCATTGTTGGTCTGAATACACACATCGTTATTATTAAGTCTCTATTGAAGCGCCATACTCCATTCGCCTCTGGATGGTTCATGTTGCCTTCTGAGGTCACCAAAAATTAGGTAAATGTGTATATAATTGGCACAAAAAGTTATGTCTGCTGTGCACGTATTAAAGGGGCTGTCCAGGAAAAGTAGGCGCAAAATGAAATAATACAAAAATACACTCCCTGGCGCCATGGTTCGCCGTCCATGTCCATCCAGTGTCATGAAGACGCCACGTTGCCAGAAGTCCTGCACCTCACATGACCACTGAAACAATTCATGTATGTGAATGACATCATCGGTCTCCATGGTCCGAGGCGCAGGACTTGTGGCAATGAAGTGTCAGCATGAGACTGAATAGACACCAGTGGTGGAAACAAACTGTTGAGGACAGGTGAACGTACTTTTTTTTATCCATTTTACGCCTACAAGAATGTAGCTTCAATTCTTGGACAACCTCTTTAACTAGAAATAAGGAGATTCTACCCAAATCTTATTATGGGGGAAAACTATTGAGACTGGAAAGAAATGTGTAGGAATAAGTGAGTTGTAGTTTTGCATCAGCTGGAGCCCCACAGGCTGCTGTAGGGTGTGCAGGTTGATATTGCCTAGCAGCAAACACTTGATCTCCTAGGTGACCACTTACTTGATACATGTAGCAATGTGTACTGACGTGGTTACAGACTCTTCTATCTGCTATAGCGGGGACTGCCTCTCCATGCTACAAGCAGGTTTTATTACCCTATGGCGGACATTTTGACTTTGACCCAACTAAGAAACAGTTGAATAGAGATAACAGAAGAGGCGACTTTTTGTCAGCAGCCCGCCGGCCCCATAGGGATCATCATCAGTCCATTCCTATAACTAAGAGAAGACGTAGGCTATGACTCAATTACACCATCCAGCCCGCAGACCCCCGCCACTGTCAGAACGGAACTTTATTTTAGTTCTCTCTAAATCTTATCAAATAGAATAATTTATGTATTCGCTGGATATGGACGTGGCTTTTAGGTCCCAGCTGTGTTCACTTGAAATTACAGACACCATTTATATTAATGTTCCAGGAAGACAAATGGGGACTGTCAGGAATGTTCCGTCACCATCTACTGGGGTCTGTGTGGCCCCCACCCATTCAAGAAGTATGGGGGTATCCTATATATACATTGATACATAGATACAATAGTATTAGACAATGACAGGGCTGTACTGAAGCTTACAGGAAGTGTTGTCAGAGGGACACCAGAGCAGGGGGGCTGCAGACTTCAGGTCTGTCACTTCTGTCAGTGGCAGCATCACACGATATGACCTATATCCTTTGTTCTTACACCTTTACATTGCTACTCCTCAGATACATTGTATCTTTCCTCTTCGTCATGTCTAGTGTACAGGATTCCCTTTGTGCGTGACGTCTTCTAATTGATGTTCGTCGCCATTTTCCGCCTTCCCCCTCCATTTGTTCCTAGTCCTGTAGAAGGGGCTGATTTCCATCATTTATCCTATGATGAATGCGTCGGGGCTGTATTTCGCATGTTCATTTATGTCTTAATGGCTGCAATATAAAGGTCAAGACATTTCATTACAGCGCTAGGGAAAAAAAAGTCATGGAAGGTTTCTATACGGAAGACAAGGCTGTGAGGCCACTAGTACAGCGAAACCTCATGTTCCCCTGTCCTCCGCTGTCTTCCATACATCCCCTTAATGAGGTTACACTGGGACTGGTGGCTTTAAGACTCACAGAATATGATAACTTGTATGAAAGGGTTAAAACAACAAATTTTCCAAGGCAGGGTGTCGCTCACTCAGGACCCTCATCGAAAGTAATAGTTATAGTGGAGACTGCCCACAAGAAGTGTCTGGGGATGTCTTTGTATTACACTGATTTCAGTGGTAATTGTGTAATACTTCATTTCCTCTCTGGGGGCGCTGCAGGAAAACTGAACACCTTCTGCAGATTAGTGGATCATCAGGGATCAGTTTATGATCAGAAAACTCTTCAACAAAACAGGAAAACTTCTTCTTGATTGTGTTCCTATAGAATGTCATGATCAAAATCAGATAATCGGAGGTAGTATTCAGTCCAATCAAAAGGCAGGATTCTACGAAGCCCAAGGTGGTGACCTCCAGGTAAGTAACAGATACCACCAACACTTTTGTAAATGGGGAAGTCGTGGTGATTGCGATGGTGAGGGGCATGTGATTAGGAGGATGGTCAAGGGGGAGTTTGACCTCATTTTACCCCCTCTTTACAAAAAATTCCAAAATTTTAAGTCTGTAGCGATTAAAAGAATTTACAGATAACACGTAGATTGGGGGGGCCAACCTTGAGACCCCCACTGATGAGGAGAATACAAAGTTTTGTCCCTATTGTGAATGGAGTGGTAGCTGGGACATGATATAAGGCTACTTACTGCACCCACTCCGGCCCTTCCCCATGTTGGGCCTCAGTTTGCATTCTGCATGTGACATGCTGCTGTACAGGGTATGGTTCGCCGCCTGTCCTGGGTCTTAAACCTAAATGTCTGTCTCCAGCTTCCTGCTCACAATGTGAACCTGTCTATATAACTGTTCCTTCTGGTCACATCTCCCTCTGTGATATCTTGAGAATCCAGTGATTTCTGCCAGACTATTCTCTTGTGTGTGGCATGGGGTGATGGAAGAGCACTGCCATAATGTGGGGAGGGGGGAAACAAGTGACTGCTGGACTCCATCAGGAATCAGTAACAGCTGCTATTGTTTCATGTTATCATGATGATGATTTTTAGTATAATATTATGCTGCATTCTCATCTGACTGACAGTGCAGACTATGCAGCATTACATTGCTTCTAGATACTGCCTGCAGGAGCTGTCCTAGGTAGCGGCATGGTAGAGATAATATGTCATCACAGGAAATGGCTGCAGAGAGACAGGTAGATAGAGAGATGATAGATGAAAGACAGATACATATGATAGATAGATAGATAGATAGATAGATAGATAGATAGACAGATAGATAGATAGATAGGAGATAGATGGATAGGAGATAGATAGATAGATAGATAGATAGATAGATAGATAGATAGATAGGAGATAGATGGATAGGAGATAGATAGATAGATAGATAGATAGATAATAAATAGATAATAGATAGATAGATAGATAGATAGATAGATAGATAGATAGATGATAGATAGATAGATAGATAGATAGATAGATAGATAATAAATAGATAATAGATAGATAGATAGATAGATAGATAGATAGATAGATAGATAGATAATAAATAGATAATAGATAGATGGATGATAGATAGATAGATAGATAGATAGATAGATAGATAGATAGATGGATAGGAGATAGATGGATAGGAGATAGATGGATAGGAGATAGATAGATAGATAGATAGATAGATAGATAGATAGATAGATAGGATGGATAGATAGATAGATAGATAGATAGATAGATAGATAGATAGATAGATAGATAGATAGATAGATAGATAGATAGATAGATAGATAGATAGATAATAAATAGATAATAGATAGATAGATAGATAGATAGATAGATAGATAATAAATAGATAATAGATAGATAGATGGATGATAGATAGATAGATAGATAGATAGATAGATAGATAGATAGATAGATAGATAGGAGATAGATAGATGGATAGGAGATAGATAGATAGATAGATAGATAGATAATAGATAGATGATAGATAGATAGATAGATAGATAGATAGATAGATAGATAGATAGATAATAAATAGATAATAGATAGATAGATAGATAGATAGATAGATAGATAGATAGATAGATAGGAGATAGATAGATAGATAGATAGATAGATAGATATGAGATAGATAGATGATAGATAGATAGATAGGAGATAGATAGATAGATAGATAGATAGGAGATAGATAGATAGATAGATAGATAGGAGATAGATAGATAGATAGATAGATATGAGATAGATAGATAGATAGATAGATAGATAGATAGATAGATAATAGATAGATGATAGATAGATAGATAGATAGATAGATAGATAGATGATAGATAGATAGATAGATAGATAGATAGATAGATAGATAGATAGACAGGAGATAGATAGATAGATAGATAGATAGATAGGAGATAGATAGATAGATAGATAGATAGATAGATAGATAATAGATAGATGATAGATAGATAGATAGATAGATGATAGATAGATAGATAGATAGATAGATAGATAGATAGATAGATAGACAGGAGATAGATAGATAGATAGATGGATAGATATGAGATAGATAGATGATAGATAGATAGATAGATAGATAGATAGATAGATAGATAGATAGGAGATAGATAGATAGATAGATAATAGATAGATGATAGATAGATAGATAGATAGATAGATAGATAGATAGATAGATAGATAATAGATAGATGATAGATAGATAGATAGATAGATAGATAGATAGATAGATAGGAGATAGATAGATAGATAGATAGATAGATAGATAGATAGATAGATATGAGATAGATAGATGATAGATAGATAGATAGGAGATAGATAGATAGATAGATAGATAGATAGATAGATAGATAGATAATAGATAGATGATAGATAGATAGATAGATAGATAGATAGATAGATAGATAATAGATAGATATGAGATAGATAGATGATAGATAGATAGATAGGAGATAGATAGATAGATAGATAGATAGATAGATAGATAGATAGATAGATAGATAGATAGGAGATAGATAGATAGATAGATAGATAATAGATAGATGATAGATAGATAGATAGATAGATAGATAGATAGATAGATAATAGATAGATGATAGATAGATAGATAGATAGATAGATAGATAGATAGATAGGAGATAGATAGATAGATAGATAGATAGATAGATAGATAGATAATAAATAGATAATAGATAGATAGATAGATAGATAGATAGATAGATAGATAGATAGGAGATAGATAGATAGATAGATAGATAGATATGAGATAGATAGATGATAGATAGATAGATAGGAGATAGATAGATAGATAGATAGATAGATAGATAGATAGATAGATAGATAGATAGGAGATAGATAGATAGATAGATAGATAGGAGATAGATAGATAGATAGATAGATAGATAGATAGATATGAGATAGATAGATGATAGATAGATAGATAGGAGATAGATAGATAGATAGATAGATAGATAGATAGATGATAGATAGATAGATAGATAGATAGATAGATAGATAGATAGACAGGAGATAGATAGATAGATAGATAGATAGATAGATAGATATGAGATAGATAGATGATAGATAGATAGATAGATAGGAGATAGATAGATGATAGATAGATAGATAGGAGATAGATGATAGATAGATAGATAGATAGATAGATAGATAGATAGATAGATAGATAGATAGATGATAGATAGATAGATAGATAGATAGATAGATAGATAGACAGGAGATAGATAGATAGATAGATAGATAGATAGATAGATATGAGATAGATAGATGATAGATAGATAGATAGGAGATAGATAGATAGATAGATAGATAGATAGATAGATAGGAGATAGATAGATAGATAGATAGATAGATAGATAGATAGGAGATAGATAGATAGATAGATAGATAGATAGATATGAGATAGATAGATGATAGATAGATAGATAGGAGATAGATAGATAGATAGATAGATAGATAGATAGATGATAGATAGATAGATAGATAGATAGATAGATAGATAGATAGATAGACAGGAGATAGATAGATAGATAGATAGATAGATATGAGATAGATAGATGATAGATAGATAGATAGGAGATAGATAGATGATAGATAGATAGATAGATAGGAGATAGATGATAGATAGATAGATAGATAGATAGATAGATGATAGATAGATAGATAGATAGACAGGAGATAGATAGATAGATAGATAGATAGATATGAGATAGATAGATGATAGATAGATAGATAGATAGGAGATAGATAGATAGATAGATAGATAGATAGATAGATAGATAGATAATAGATAGATGATAGATAGATAGATAGATAGATAGATAGATAGATAATAGATAGATGATAGATAGATGATAGATAGATAGATAGATAGATAGATAGATAGATAATAGATAGATGATAGATAGATAGATAGATAGATAGATAGATAGATAGATAGATAGATAGGAGATATGAGATAGATAGATGATAGATAGATAGATAGGAGATAGATAGATAGATAGATAGATAGATAGATAGATAGATAGATAGATAGATAGGAGATAGATAGATAGATAGATAGATAGATAGATAATAGATAGATGATAGATAGATAGATAGATAGATAGATAGATAGATAGATAGATAGATAGATGATAGATAGATAGGAGATAGATAGATAGATAGATAGATAGATAGATATGAGATAGATAGATGATAGATAGATATGAGATAGATAGATGATAGATAGATAGATAGGAGATAGATGATAGATAGATAGATAGATAGATAGATAGATAGATAGATAGATGATAGATAGATAGATAGATAGATAGATAGATAGATAGATAGATAGATAGACAGGAGATAGATAGATAGATAGATAGATAGATAGATAGATAGATATGAGATAGATAGATGATAGATAGATAGATAGGAGATAGATAGATAGATAGATAGATAGATAGATAATAGATAGATGATAGATAGATAGATAGATAGATAGATAGATAGATAGATAATAGATAGATGATAGATAGATAGATAGATAGATAGATAGATAGATAGATAATAGATAGATGATAGATAGATAGATAGATAGATAGATAGATAGATAGATAGGAGATAGATAGATAGATAGATAGATAGATAGATAGATATGAGATAGATAGATGATAGATAGATAGATAGGAGATAGATAGATAGATAGATAGATAGATAGGAGATAGATAGATAGATAGATAGATAGATAGATAGATAGATAGATAATAGATAGATTATAGATAGATAGATAGATAGATGATAGATAGATAGATAGGAGATAGATAGATAGATAGATAGATAGATAGATAGATAGATAGATAGGAGATAGATAGATGGATAGGAGATAGATAGATAGATAGATAGATAGATAGATAGATAGATAGATGATAGATAGATAGATAGGAGATAGATAGATAGATAGGAGATAGATAGATGGATAGGAGATAGATAGATAGATAGATAGATAGATAGATAGATAGATAGATGATAGATAGATAGATAGATAGATAGATAGGAGATAGATAGATGGATAGGAGATAGATAGATAGATAGATAGATAATAGATAGATAGATAGATAGATAGGAGATAGATAGATAGATAGATAGATAGATAGATAGATAGATAGATAGATAGATAGATAGGAGATAGATAGATAGTGACTATAGGAGTTGAACTATTGGCAGATGCACCTAAGCCCTGGTAGAAAAGGGCACCCCAAAAATCCTTGCCCCCCTCACCCCCCCAAGTATTATAATCGGGGCTGTTACTGCTTTGGGAGGGGGGCTGACTGCTACATCTCTGCCTGGCCTATGTGTGACTTAGCTCCTGGGTCACATATTATAATATAGCGCGTCCCCTCCGCTAGCCCCCTGAGAATCTCTATCATTATCCATATCCGGCTGTAACTTTCTTCTCCCAACTTCTTTGGCTTCTCCTCCTCGTTTTTTCGCCTGGGAATTATCAGCTTAAAATAAAAATTAATCCATAAATAAATAAAATATTTATAAAAGAGTCAGCCTGAAGCTCATTATGAGAATCATCGTTAGGTGCAAAAAAAAAAAAAAAGACAGATTACTTAATATCTCATAGGTAAGTGCTAGTAATTAGTGTGTAACACTCTGATCATTAACGGGTGCATTCAAATTATCATCAAGAACATCTCCAGCGCCGCCGCCTCCCCCTCCCCTTCTCACCTTCTGCTTCTCTCAACCCTTGCTCTAGGCTCAAATGTAACTGGATGGTTGTACATTCACAAAGGTGCAGGGTGGGAGCGCATTTTTCACGTTTTCTAGAAAAGGTCTCTACTGCCCCCTAGTGGCCAAAGGCAATGATGTAACGCTGCTCTTGTATATAGGTTTCGGGGAAATATTTTATGTTTACAATTGGAGAGATACATTGTATCTGGGTGTTGAGGTTGCTATGGCATGTAGGAAAGCAGCGCTGAATTGTGGTAGAGGCATGTAATCGTATACGACGAAATCAATGCAGGGAGCCTGAAGACATGGCAGCGGAGCCTCTACTTGTCTCACATTTGGGGATTAATTTAACAGCAGGCTAGGTGAATGACGGGTGAATGGAGTCCTAGAGGTTTTCCTGGGGGGGGGTGATCACAGTGTGGAAGGTATAGGTAAGGATCAGACTATCTAGATTAAAATCTTTACTCCAAAACTGACCCCATAATTTATAGGTTGCAGGTGCTCTTAGATGTTATATTTGCCTCCACAAGGTGGCGCTTTGGATAGCTGCCTTCATAGTACACCAGGGCCTTAGCAGTAAATACAATCACAGGGATAGAACGGGATTCACTATCTTCTAGAAGAGCCATGATCAATGTATCATGTAATAATATACAATGTAACACACATGCCGTTCACTATATATATTCTATAGACATATCTTGTGTTCCCTCCCTGACATGTTGCACATAATCTTCAGATTGTATGTTTTGGCTCCATTTGCTGGTTTTTGCACATTTTTCTCTCTCCCTGCATGCTAAGTGATCGGGGTCTTCCTGGTGTGATGTCAGATCTTAGCTGTGTGCTCTGGGCCAGTCAGGTAATGATGCAGCTTCATCTCCCTCCTCATCTCTTCACTGCCTTGTACTGTCATCTATTACTCATATGTTTCCCCCCGGTTGCTGCCTCTCTTCCTCTCTCACAGCATTTACAAACTGATGGCAAGACGCTTTCCCTCTTCACTGTCTGCTGTTACTCAGTGGTCTCTACCTTTGTTTTTGCCTCTCTCACAACACTCATCTCCAGTACATGCTAAATGAGAGATATTGCAGCTTCATCTCCCTCCTACCTTCTTTACTGTTTGCTATTAGTCTGTTGTCACTCCCTGTGTTTTCACCCGCCTCTCTCAGCATACATACACATTCATGATATACAATGCAACTGCATACCCCTCCTCTTCTATCACACATATGCCACCCATTTTGCTGTTTTCCCTCCCCACTCACAGCACACAGTTCATGTTCATACTAAAGGATAGATACTGCAGCTGCATTCCCCTCCTCTCCTTCTCACTGTTTTCTATTACTGTTTTACACTAGGTCGTTAGTAAGGAAAGTAATGGGGGTCAGGAACATTAACAAACAGAAAAGGGTACTACAAGCTGAGGAATCATGTAGTTAGAACTACGGCTGCCATACTGGCTATACTGTGTGATGCCTAGTGCAGGGTCTGAGGGGGTGGAGCATGACTACATAATATCTGAATAAAGCCCTGTACTAGGTATGGAGTGTTCCTTTAAGGATAGTTACATTGTATTAGTATCAGTAAGTTTCCAATATTCGAGCCCCCAGGGAATATCTGGATACCAGGATTTCCAGCATATCAGACATCAATCAGAATCCGGGATAAGGATGAAACTCCCAATAATCCATATAAACCTCGCTCTATACTGCTCGTCTCCAGCCCATGGTTGTTGCAGGATTACAACCCCCAGCATATACTGACAGTCAAGGGCTGGGAGTTGTAGTTCTGCATTAGCTGTGAAGCTTCAGGTTGTAAAGTCATGCTCTATAGTGTATACGGCTACTACTTACTAAACTACCCCAGTGGGGCTCCCGAATATATTGTCTTTTGTTTGGCCCGCATCCCGTTTAACCCTTTGCTCACATACCATTTGCAATTAATTCCTTTCATTTCAAGGGCAACGATTAAGCCTTTTCGTGATTCTTCCGCTGGGGTATGTAAATGAGCTACTTACCCTGGAATTACACAAAAAAAAAAGTGGGATTTTCTACAACAAACAATAGACGTCGAATAAATCCAACCTCTCGAGTGTCTGATGTTAATTACTGACAGGAATGGCGAATTCTGGCTACAGCAAATAACAAGACACCTCAAGAAATTATATGATAATAAGTGAAGATCCTGTGCACAGGAAGAGGCGGAGAATCCCAGCACGTAGCCCTGAATATAGTGCCACAGCAGCACAGAGTATTTCAGGAGTGAACTAATCAGGGGCGCTATGGTGATGTATGGAGGGGAATTTAGACAAATGGAAGGTGGCATAGTGAAACGTGCATGGTACTCAGCAGCACAGAGTATTTCAGAGAGGGAGTGTACTAATATTGTGAGTGATTCAGCCAGAGAGTCTTCAGCAGCACAGAGTGCTTTAGGAGAAAGGTAAACTGACCTTGAGGGAGGCAGTGACCTGAACCAGTAAGATGGCAAGTGATGTAAAAGAGACAATGGGAGGAGCAATGTCACAGGAGCACAGGGTATTTCAGGAGAAGAGTGTGCTGATCCTGTGGCAGGCAGTGACTTAGACTAATGAGACGTTTCTACATTTGACATAAACAGCGATGTAATAAAAGGAAGTGCAAAATAAAAGGCAGGGACAATGTCCCAGCAGCACAGAGTATTTAAAGGAGACCCTTCACCACCCCACCAAATCCAACTTTCTGCTTCAATAGACAACACTGCACTGATCCCGACACAGTTGTAATTTTTTCTCTAGCTCCACCATTCCTAAATAATCAGTGCAGTTAGTTTGAGCACCCAATATGCTAATTAGGTTCCCTACTGTTAGGTGGGCGGTCCTTGACTGCATCAGGTCTGCAACCGCCCACCTGGCAGGAGAGAGACTGATAAACATAATGGGTGCTGAAACTATCAAAAGTGATTGCTCAGGAATGGAGGGGGCAATACTAAATGACCAACTGTGCCAGAATCAGCGGAGAGCAGCTTACTGAGATGTGCAAAGAGTTGGAGTTAGTGGAGGTGGTGAAAGGTCCCCTTTAAGGACAATAGTGCTAACATGCTGTGTGTGACAGGGCAGGCCTGTAATATGGGGAAAGGAATTAAACCAAGTGGGGTGCTGAGAATATGATAGTATAAGGAGCGGGGACTCCAGCAGCGCAGAGTATTTCAGGATATATACTGATATATTTTTGCATTATTCTATTTTTGCGCTTCCATCCTCAGCTCTTGCGATTCCCTGAGAACTCCTTATGTATTTCAGAACTTGTCAGGCACATACAAGAGATCTTTAATATCACCCGCTCCCCCATATAGCCGTCCTATTAGGGCAGTCAGATTTGTCTATAAAATTGGCCTTCCGTCAGGCGGCGGCTCTGCCATTACTGTGGAGCTTCTGCATTTTATTTATATTCTTGTCACCCCTGGAGGACTGAGCGTTTGTTATGTATCCGCAGTCATGTGGGCTTCACACGGGGATCTCACCGAGCTCGCTGACGCACTGACCCATAAAAATGTCACACACTTAATCTCTGCCCTATTACATCTGAGCAGAATCTCTGCACAGCTCTGCCTGTGATGTGGTGGCAGTGGGTTCCGCTCCAGCACCCCCACAAGCCCATTCCCCATCATTATATGCAGGTTGTCAGCAGAGGCGAGAGGCTGAGGGCACACAGTGGACGCTCCAAATCACATCGTCCCTTCACTGGATTGTCCTTTATAGACCCTCAGAATGAAATATCTCGCCCCCCAGTCACTTATTCTGCAGACTCTGCCTTCAGATTCAGGTAGAGGAAGTAACTGCATGAAATCTGCTAGTGTCAGCCATGTTGGCTCCCGTGGGGCTGGGATTTCTGTCACCGGTCACTGTGAGACTCTCCCTGGCATTCAGTGACAGTAAAGCTCTGTTCACACATCAGCATTAAAGGGAACCTGTGATCGATTTGGGACATTAAACCACCCACAGGTCTTTACAGAATAAGGGAGAAATTGCCCAGTTTTAGATCCATCAGTGTCCACTTTAAAAAATAAACAAATAAAAATGTTGTCTTTGGTGTAGAGTAAAAAAGGGGCAAACTAAATACCCGCACAAGGCTTCATCTCTAATCACAAGAGCCGCAATGTGGTATTATAATAAAAAATCAATTAAGTGAATAAATCATCAATTCAATGGAAAAGTCATAAAATGTGACCCTAAAATTAGTGAGAAAAATATCCCCCTATTATTTACACCTATCTAATGTCTATTCATCACATATCTGTCTCATATCTATTCACTTTCTATGCATCTATTGGTCTATTTCAGCTATCAATCTATATAATATCTACCAATCAAATATCTATTTCAGTTACCTATCTATCTCCTATCTATCTATCTATCTCGTATCTACAGTGTTGGCCAAAAGTATTGGCACCCCTGCAATTCTGTCAAATAATACTCCTGTTCTTCCAGATAATGATTGCAATCACAAATTCTTTGGTATTATCTTCATTTAATTTGTCTTCAATGGAAAACCACAAAAAGAATTGACAAAAAGCCAAATTGGATATAATTCCACAGCAAACATAAAAAAGGGGGTGGACAAAAGTATTGGCACTGTTTGAAAGATCATGTAATGCTTCTCTAATTTGTGTAATTAACAGCACCTGTTACTTACCTGAGGCACCTAACAGGTGGTGGCAATAAATAAATCACACTTGCAGCCAGTTGAAATGGATTAAAGTTGACTCCACCTCTGTCCTGTGTCCTTGTGTGACCACATTGAACATGGAGAAAAGAAAGAAGACCAAAGAATTGTCTGAGGACTTGAGAAGCAAAATTGTGAGGAAGCATGAGCAATCTCAAGGCTACAAGTCCATCTCCAAAGACCTGAATGTTCCTGTGTCTACCGTGCGCAGTGTCATCAAGAAGTGTAAAGTCCATGGCACTGTGGCTAACCTCCCTAGATGTGGACGCAAAAGAAACATTGACGAGAGATCTCACCGCAAGATTGTGCGGATGGCGGATAAAGAACCTCGACTAACATCCAAACAAGTCCAAGCTGCCCTGCAGTCCGAGGGTACAACAGTGTCACCCCGTACTATCCAGTTTCAGCGTCTGAATGAGAAGAGACTGTATGGTAGGAGACCCAGGAAGACCCCACTTCTTACCCAGAGGCATAAGCCAGGCTGGAGTTTGTCAAAACTTACCTGAGAAAGCCAAAAACGTTTTGGAAGAATGTTCTCTGGTCAGAGGAGACAAAAGTAGGAAAAGGCCTCAACATAGAGATTACAGGAAAAAAGAGGCCTTCAAAGAGAAGAAGACGCCCCCTATAGTCAGACATGGCAGGGGGTCCCTGATGGTTTGGGGTTGCTTTGCTGATTCTGGCACTGGACTGCTTGACCGTGTGCATGGCATTATGAAGTCTGAAGACGACCAACACATTGTGCAGCATAATGTAGGGCCCAGTGTGAGAAAGCAGGGTCTCCCTCAGAGGTCAGGGCTCTTCCAGCAGGACAATGACCCAAAACACACTTCAGGTCAGCACTAGAAAATGGTTTGAGAGAAAGCCCTGGAGACTTGTAAAGTGGCAGCAATGAGTCCAGCCCTGAATCCCATAGAACACCTGTGGGGGAGGAGAGGACTCTTGGTGGCAGTTTGGAGAAGGCCCCCTTCACATCTCAGGGGGGACCTGGAGCAGTTTGCCAAAGAAGAAGGGTCTAAGATTCCAGCAGAGCCTTGTAAGAAACTCATTGCTGGTTAGCGGAAGCGGTTGTGCGCAGTTATTGTGTCTAAAGGTTGTGCTACCAAGTATTAGGCTGAGGGGGCCAATACTTTTGTCTGGCCCATTTTTGGAGTTTTGTGTAAAATGATCAATGATGTGACTTTTTTTCATTCTCTTTTGTGTTTTTTTCATTGCAAGCAAAATAAATGAAGATATTACCAAAGCGTTTGTGCTTGTAATCATTTTCTGGAAGACAACGAGGATTATCTGACAGAATTGCAGGGTGCCAATACTTTTGGCCAACATTGTACCTATCTATCTATCTACCTCCTATCCACTCTGCAGGATGACCTCTCTCAGGAGATTGATCTTCACCCCTTTATGAATACTGCAGCGATCCCCTGATACCCCTCTCCCGGCCCCCAACCATATATGCTTTGCTTCTTCAGAATGCAATGCAGATTGTATTATTCCTCAGGATGCAGCATGACCACATCATATACAAAATATACAGTACTGCAGCTGCAGACACATGTGAATTGAGGCCGGTTGCTCATCTCTGGTGCATTCTGTAACCAGTGCTACAATAAATACCCCCGCACCCCACATCCTGAAGCAGCTGATTGTCTGTGGTACATAAATCCCTGGCGATGCCGCGTCAGCACAGAGGGATCTGCAGCAGGGAAGGTGTTGATATAAAATAAATGGCTGGCAGCAATGGATGTGCTCTATGGAAAAGAGCGAAAGGGGCCCAATGACTGGAAAATGTTAACTCTATACCAGGCCCCCACCTAGCATGGAATATCAATAATAATTGTGTCTTCTTATGTAGCAGGCGGGTCATTGGTTCCTTTCAAATACCTGTGGTGCAAATAATACCTCTGCTTTCCCCATAGCTGTCCCTATATGACATCTTCTCTTCTGCCTCCTGTCCCTCCAGTCAGTGTCTACCTACATCTTTGTTCTTCCTCAATTGAAGGATCAGAATCATTTCTTTGCACTTGCCGAAATGCCAGTGGTCTGTGAGAGGGTACGTGACCCCCCTCCCTGAGGGGACGAGCTCATTTCAATTACTCTGCCATCTCTCTCCCAGACCCCATCACATTTACTAATGAGATTGAATTGTTTTCTTAATTATCTCCCTGCAAGCCCTGGAAGGCCGGAAAGTAACTGCACAAGACACTGCAGCGCCTCGTAACCCCTTCAGAGCAGTCACCTTGTAAACAGTCTGATGGAATAATCCCATATTCTGGGGAAGATATTATAATTGTCCACTAAATTGTTCATCTTTTTTTTCCCTGTTTAGCAAATGGTTTGTGAGACTGTTGAATAGTAAACCAGGAGGAGGGAATATAACATAATGAATGACTAAAGAGCAAATTCATCACAGAATGTCCTCCAATCATCTCCACCATTCATATATCCTGTACTGATCCTGAGTTACATCCTGTATTATACTCCAGAGCTGTGCTCACTATTCTGCTGGTGCAGTCACTGTGTACATACATTACTTATCCTGTATTATACTCCAGAGCTGTGCTCACTATTCTGCTGGTACAGTCACTGTGTACATACATTACATTACTTATCCTGTATTATACTCCAGAGCTGCGCTCACTATTCTGCTGGTACAGTCACTGTGTATATACACTCACCGGCCACTTTATTAGGTACACCATACTAGTAACAGGTTGGACCCCCTTTTGCCTTCAGAACTGCCTCAATTCTTCGTGGCATAGATACAACAAGGTGCTGGAAGCATTCCTCAGAGATTTTGGTCCATATTGACATGATGGCATCACACAGTTGCCGCAGATTTGTCAGCTGCACATCCATGATGCGAATCTCCCGTTCCACCACATCCCAAAGATGCTCCTCTATTGGATTGAGATCTGGTGACTGTGGAGGCCATTGGAGTACAGTGAACTCATTGTCATGTTCAAGAAACCAGTCTGAGATGATTCCAGCTTTATGACATGGCATTGCATTATCCTGCTGAAAGTAGCCATCAGATGTTGGGTACATTGTGGTCATAAAGGGATGGACATGGTCAGCAACAATACTCAGGTAGGCTTTGGCGTTGCAACGATGCTCAATTGGTACCAAGGGGCCCAAAGAGTGCCAAGAAAATATTCCCCACACCATGACACCACCACCACCAGCCTGAACCGTTACCGATACAAGGCAGGATGGATCCATGCTTTCATGTTGTTGACGCCAAATTCTGACCCTACCATCCGAATGTCGCAGCAGAAATCGAGACTCATCAGACCAGGCAACGTTTTTCCAATCTTCAATTGTCCAATTTCGATGAGCTTGTGCAAATTGTAGCCTCAGTTTCCTGTTCTTAGCTGAAAGGAGTGGCACCCGGTGTGGTCTTCTGCTGCTGTAGCCCATCTGTAGCCTCAAAGTTGGACGTACTGTGCGGCGTTCAGAGATGCTCTTCTGGCTACCTTGGTTGTAACGGGTGGCTATTTGAGTCACTGTTGCCTTTCTATCAGCTCGAACCAGTCTGGCCATTCTCCTCTGACCTCTGGCATCAACAACGCATTTCCGCCCACAGAACTGCCGCTCACTGGATGTTTTTTCTTTTTCGGACCATTCTCTGTAAACCCTAGAGATGGTTGTGCGTGAAAATCTCAGTAGATCAGCAGTTTCTGAAATACTCAGACCAGCCCTTCTGGCACCAACAGCCATGCCACGTTCAAAGGCACTCAAATCACCTTTCTTCCCCATACTGATGCTCGGTTTGAACTGCAGGAGATTGTCTTGACCATGTCTACATGCCTAAATGCACTGAGTTGCCGCCATGTGATTGGCTGATTAGAAATTAAGTGTTAACGAGCAGTTGGACGGGTGTACCTAATAAAGTGGCCGGTGAGTGTACATTACATTACTTATCCTGTATTATACTCCAGAGCTGCGCTCACTATTCTGCTGGTGCAGTCACTGTGTACATACATTACATTACTTATCCTGTATTATACTCCAGAGCTGCTAACAACTATAATACTGATCCTATGTACAAGAATATAACTACTATAATACTGCTCCTATGTACAAGAATATAACTACTATAATACTGCTCCTATGTACAAGAATATAACTACTATAATACTACCTCCTATGTACAAGAATATAACTACTATAATACTACCTCCTATGTACAAGAATATAACTACTATAATACTACCTCCTCTGTACAAGAATATAACTACTATAATACTGCTCCTATGTACAAGAATATAACTACTATAATACTGCTCCTATGTACAAGAATATAACTACTATAATACTGCTCCTATGTACAAGAATATAACTACTATAATACTGCTCCTATGTACAAGAATATAACTACTATAATACTACCTCCTATGTACAAGAATATAACTACTATAATACTACCTCCTATGTACAAGAATATAACTCCTATAATACTACCTCCTATGTACAAGAATATAACTACTATAATACTACCTCCTATGTACAAGAATATAACTACTATAATACTGCTCCTATGTACAAGAATATAACTACTATAATACCTCCTATGTACAAGAATATAACTACTATAATACTGCTCCTATGTACAAGAATATAACTACTATAATACTACCTCCTATGTACAAGAATATAACTACTATAATACTACTCCTATGTACAAGAATATAACTACTATAATACTACCTCCTATGTATAAGACTATAACTACTATAATACTACCTCCTATATACAAGAATATAACTACTATAATACTGCTCCTATGTACAAGAATATATCTACTATAATACTACCTCCTATGTACAAGAATATAACTACTATAATACTACCTCCTATGTACAAGAATATAACTACTATAATACTTCCCCTATGTACAAGAATATAACTACTATAATACTGCTCCTATGTACAAGAATATAACTACTATAATACCTCCTATGTACAAGAATATAACTACTATAATACTACCTCCTATGTACAAGAATATAACTACTATAATACTACTCCTATGTACAAGAATATAACTACTATAATACTGCTCCTATGTACAAGAATATAACTACTATAATACCTCCTACGTACAAGAATATAACTACTATAATACTGCTCCTATGTACCAGAATATAACTACTATAATACTGCCTCCTATGTACAAGAATATAACTCCTATAATACTACCTCCTATGTACAAGAATATAACTACTATAATACTACTCCTATGTGTAAGAATATAACAACTATAATAATGCTCCTATGTACAAGAATATAACTACTATAATACTGCCGCTATGTACTAGATTATACAATAATACTGCTCCTATACTTCTGTAATATTAGATTCAATGTTTTCAGTCATCCCAATCAGTCCTGGTGAGGGTAGACATTATATTTACTATCACTTCTGTACTGTCAGCATCCTCGTGAATTGCTAGACCTTGGCAGATACCAGAATATGGCGGTCCCTGCTGTGTATGAGGCGACATGATAAAATAAATGGATTTTCTATAGTGTGCTGTGCAGTTCAGGAGCTTTGTTAACGGCAGCAGATGACAATAGGAATGAGAAGGAGCTTCAGTGTCTTGATAAACAGTCTTATTTATTTGCGCTCTGATCAGACCTGCAGAGACTGTCTTATTACATAAGAAAAATCTCACTTGCATGGTAATGAAGCACCTACATGTCTCATACTCGTAGGTAACTGGTAATCTTTTTCTGATTAAAAACTAATTAAGGAAATTGATTGCGTGAGTTGGAAGCAGAGCGGCTAGAGAGAGACTGTGCAGGAGAACAATGAGTGCTGGGAATATCTTCCCAGAGACAGAGGTTTAAGTCCAAGAACTGCAAACACATTGATAGCGGCTTATGGGATTCCAGTCTGTAAATAATCCTTTGGAACCAGTCAATGACTAAAGGAGTCAAGTCCGGAGATGAAACCTCAACAACCTATGTAGTGCCATGTAAGATGATGACGGTTGACTCCACCAAGAGAGGTTGTCATGAAGGACAATGGAAGGGAAATCCTACTAGAGTCAGCAAGTCCAGGTTCCACTAGTGGATACAACGACAAGTATAGATCGTATAGTCACTTTGAGTGGTCCAAAGTTAGTTATTATTACCAATATCAGGGGCTCAACTGATTATCTTATGTGTATGAAGGTTTCCCGATGATGTTTGGGGAAAGATCAACAGGCTGCCACAAAAGGTGCCAAAAGTGATCAAAGGTGAATAGTAGTGATGTAATCTGCTCAGCGAGCCAAGCATACATGTGTATGGTAGGTCTGGAGATGCAGAATGTGGAGAAATACCGATAAAGGCAAAAGTGGAGGACCTGAAGACATCCAGAAAATGAGTGCGTTTAGGGAAATTTCCAGAGTAGTGCAGTGTAGGACATTGGAAATCTCAAGTCCTGACCAATCCCCACTTAATAGACCTTAAGTTAACATCTGGTAACACCAGATTTGAAAACACCCTTCCCAGAAAAATCACATCAGAAGATTAAATCTTCAAAAGAAGTCCATACAAGATCAAGTAGAAGAGAAATACCGACAAAAGAGGAGAATCTGAAGACATCCAAGAAATGAGAAGCAAATTTATGGACCTTTCCAGAGCAGTACTGTGTAGAAAGTCAGACATTTGGTGGCCTGACCAATCCCCAGCTGATAGACCTTAAGCTATCTCCTAGTATAAGGACTGATGTCACCTCCTTGGTCTTGGTTCTGCATCGGAAATACTCTCCTAACAAACCAGCATCCATACTGATCAGTTAAGGAAGAACACATCTGTATATACCGTCACAATAAGTGAATTCCCTCTTAAGTCTATCCTATCCAGGAATCCTGCGGAGAACCACCTTGTATTTATATCCTTGAGCCAATTCTTTGGGAATATTAAGTCCTATAACAAGTTTGACTAGTTGGGCATCTTTCCTGGAAATCTACAAAGTCTAGAATTACAGCAAATTCTAGAAAATATATCCTATGCAATATTCTCTTGACCTAATCTTGACCTGCACCAATGATACAATAGCAACTCCTACTGTGAGATCAACGGTCCATGGTCAAAAATAGCAAAACTTATACCCACAACCTCCTGATGTGACCTAAATTGAAACCCTGATTGGACTTTCTATGATCCTTCAGGTCTATGGGTCCACCAATATCAGTTGTAACGTGACGATGAACGAAGGCTATTAAGTTCTATGAAGAACAAACTGGATCATGTAAAAAAAAAAAAAACTAGTATTCGAGCAACCAGCTTATTGGGGAAAGTCAAAGCAGGAACACTGTCTCAGACACCATAATCACAGTAGATTTAGGTGGTACACATGGGAATCCACTTATAACATGTAAATTTGTAGTATATGCCCCTCAGAAGACAACCTTAATCTCATTAAACCCATTATCCTTGCAGTGGAGCTTGCCATCTAATGTGTCTACAGAGAACGCGTGCATTTGTGTTGACACGCTAGGGCAATCTCGCAGTAAACCGCGTAACAGCAAGAAGGAGAAAGGTCTTCCAATGTGGGAGAGAAGTCAAACATGGACATCTAAAGACATGGGAGAAGGCATTTAGAAGGGTCTAGGAAGATTGATGGATTGAGGCATCTAGCTCTATGGAAAAGGTGCAACACGAGAGAAGTTTTGAAGGAGAAATTGAAGGAAAGTCATACAGCGGGTGATCGGAAAATTGTGTGAATGAAGACCTTCTCATGATTACTGCTATAATTCCACACAGTAGTCTATAAAACGAAAAAGCGGCTCAGCCTTAACTATTATAGCACTGACAGCAGATGTGAAGAGACGCTTCATCTCTACGGTGGTTGTATCCATGGTAATTTTACCTTGAAAACCAGCCACTCGATAGTTTTCCCACAGATAAATTCTTCTCTCTTTTCATCGTTGACATTCTACCTGATGGAGGTGTGTATCCCCGCTCACTACACCCAGGCTCACCGCTCTTTATTTCCCTACATAACCTTACGCTTTAGTCATTACCCTGAAGGGAGCAAAAGCAAATCTCTCCAGTGTGATGATGTTAGGAGCAGAGAGAAGATTAATAGGTAATATTGCATTTAGGCTCGGCTGGCACGGTGGCATACAGGAGGTTGGCGCAGTGACAGACACCCTTTGTTTCCAGGAATTTTGATCACAGTATCTAAAGGTGATGGAGAAGGGTGGTGGTAATTTCTGGCTATGGATTTTGACAGCAGGCATTATGACTATAGGATATAGCCAACACATTGCCCTAAACTTTAGATGAAATAGTTAAGATCCAGTAAGTCCCTGCTTCCACCACCCAAAACCTGATCCACCAAGTCTTGTCTTTGCGCCGATAGTGCAACTCTTTTCTTTGAGTCAATCGACCCAACTTTTGAACTATTCTATGATACCTACAATATGTACATGGTGTATGGAGGAGACCAATGGTACAGTCCAAAAAATGGTTTTCTTCATTATGTGTCTAGATGATGATACTGTGATGTCACTGCTGGGCGGAGACTACTAAGTGACATCATACAGGAACCTTGATTTCCACTGTAGTCCATTCTATTTGAGTAGCCAATGACATAAATACCGTAGGGCAGACTATGCAAATTTTGTGGAGTTCTTAAAGGGGTTGTCCAGGATTAAAAAAACAGGGCTGCTTCATTTCAGAAACAGCTCCACTTCCTCTTACAATATTTGCTATGGGGCCTCATCTTTCTTTGAACATCTTGTCCTTTCCGTGCATCAGGAAAGATGCCAATGGACATATCTTGTTCGTGATGAGTTAAGTTTGTCAATGTAGCAGAGCTAAGTATGTCATTGCTACAACTCTCCATAATGAAGCAGAGATGATACAGAGGTCAGTGCAAAGATCACTGACAAATTCAGCCCTGCTACATCGGCACTACTGCATCTCTGCATCACATCCAACATGTAGATAGTCAAAGAATCCAATTCCCTTGGGGAAGATCACAAAGCATGGACCACTCCGTCTTAAAGTGACTTCAAATCCTTCATTGGGAAGCCCCGTTCTGCACAGTCCCCAGAGGACGGTGCAGGAGTTGGCGGCACAGTCTCCCAGCTTGTTCTCTGTTCTCCTAATGAGATGATTTAATTCTTAATGGAAGTTTGTGTGAGAGCGCGGAGCGCGCAGTAAATGCCAGCACCTCGCCGCCGAATTAACAGCTCCGACATCAAATGCCAAACACTTCAAGTGACGTGAGCGAAAACAAGAAGGATGCGGCCGCCTTGTGATGGAGCAGAACGAGTCTCCTCCAGTTACCGGCCTGCAATCAACGTATGCAAATTCACGACAAGCCGTCCCGCTTCTCCGGCCCATTGGGAAGATCGATAGCGACTGCAGGGTTCTCAAGGGATATATGGAAAGTTTCATTAAAATAAGCTATAAATATAGAAAGCTCTTAAAGGGAATGGCTCCATGGAGTTTCATTTTATTATATATCTGTATATACTGTGAGAAGGTGACAGGCAGAGCGCTGGAGTCCAGGTGTCTGACATATGTGTGGTCTAGGCCGGATCTGGAGTAGGCCTCAGTCCCCACAATACATATCTTCATAGTGGTCAGAATTCTATTTTTCTGATATCGAGCTCCAAATACCATGCATAACTATAGAATTACATGATACCATTATGTCTCCCTGCAGTCACCACTAGGGGGAGTTCAGTAATTAACTGCATACTGTGTTATTCTTCACTTCAATGTATGTCCAGTATGCACCAAGCTCCTGTGCTCCCCCTAGTGGTGGCTACATAGAATTGTACAATGTAACTTTATGGCTGTGCATGGGATTTAGAGCACTGTATGGGAAAACGAACCCGCAGACTGCTGCAGACATATTGCAAGAAACCAAACAGAAATAAAAATGAAGATAGTTTTTGGTCCCAAGGGTCTCTTCTATTCGAGTCTCTGACTTTCATGGGGTTATATTTTGGGTGACCCCAGAGGTCATTTCTAGACAAGTCTCTACAACTTGTTCCATCTATTTTTGGGTTATTTTTGACTGGTTCCCACGCGTCTCTCCTATAAAAATTACACTTGACAAAATGTGATGAAGACTCAGACACCAATTTTACAAAAACTCTCAAGTGAAATAATTGAAGAAAGATACATTTTTGCTTCTCGCCTTCTGGTTTTCAGTCTGGATGTTCCCCCACCCCCAAGCCCACATCTTGGTCTCGCAGTGTTTCGCGGAGGTTGCGGCTGGCCTTCCTTGTAACTAGAGGTTTCTAACGCTAGTACAGAGAGTAACCCTGCAGGGAACTGGGGGAGTTATCAAAGCATGACTGAAGACTGAAAATAAACCAACCATGAGTGCAAGACCCCATGGGGGGCAACGTCTGAGCACATCCCCAGCCTCCACTGCTGCAATATCTGATTTGTGGCGGCTCGCCATCCCGGGTGTCTTTCTGGTAATGACAGAACATGTAATTATTGCTGTAATCCAGGGATTCTGTAAATAAGGAGATGTCGGGGGGTAAATCATCATGTCAGTGATATGTATGCACACCTGTCAGTCTAAGAATGACAGCCCTCCACTTATCAAAATCAGACAGCAGGTGAAAAAAATATATATATATACTCATTTTGTCAAAAGATGGGTTACCAAGCAACAGCATTGCCTTGAGCTTCAATGTATATATCGCCTATCGCCGTGGGAGCCGCCAAACTTGTCAGCTTGACCAACGAGGATTCCAATTAAGAAAAACTTCAGATGAAACTGATACAATGTATCCTACAGAGGGCAGGGGGCGGAGCATGACACAGTGATTGTACTAGGGCTGATACAATGTATCATTCCTTCCTTTAATAGTAAATGTACAGCATTGAGACTCGGAGACACAACTACTAGAATTATACATGTACAGCTCTGTGTTTGAACTCAACAGTGAGAATCTTTAAGGGTGAATTTGCACAGTGCAGATATATTTCATTTTTTTTGTCATAAAATCCTGCAGTTTTTCAGCAAAAAAATGGCATTTAGCTGCAGTGTGTGAACGTATCCTAATAGCCTAGCATAAGAAAGATCTCAGTGGGGCTATTCAGGCCGTACCTGGTCCATCTAAATTCCCATCCCCTTTTGCTGACTTTTTTGAAAACAGGTACAAAAAAAAATTGTGCAAAAACACATGCACATGCAACAACTACGACTTTTCAGGCCTTGTACATCAGAAACCTGGAGTCCAATGTGAGAAATCGGCCCCAAAACTTATAAGCAGTGGTGATTTCTGTACATTTAATGGTTCATTCACATCTGCGCCCGGTCTCCGTTCTGCAGGTTTCCGTTTCCTGCACAAAACAGAGGCAGGAGACGGAAACCTGCAGGACTCTTTCATACCCATTTATTTGAATGGCTGAGAAAGCTGTCGGGCCGTGAGCGGCTTATGCTCTCTGCCGCGAAACCGTTTTTTTTAATCCGGACACAGAGTTGGACATGCAGTACTCTATGTCCGGATTTAAAAAAACGGTTTCGCGGCGGAGAGCATAAAACGCTCACCGCCGCACAGCTTTCTCACCCATTCTTGCATGCAGAAGACGGAAACCACAGAACGGAGTGCTGAACGCAGGTGTGAACCTAGCATAAGGGTTTGTCCTCAACTAATAGGGCACACTGACATCGTAGAGGCAGGGAAGTGGTTCAGGGGTATTATACGGTTAAACATGGCTTCTACTGGTAACATCCGATCCCCGGTATCATGAGACCAATCCTTTACACTTTAATCCTAACAATATCATGCCGATCAGTGAGGATCGAGTCAGATCCCCACCATGGAGTTTTTTGGGGGGGTTTTAATGTAGATTGTGAGCCCCACATAGAGCTCACAATGTACATTTTTCCCTATCAGTATGTCTTTGGAATATGGGATGGAAATCCATGCAAACACGGGGAGAACATACAAACTCCTTGCAGATGGTTTTATGCCCTTGGCGGGATTTGAACACCAGGACACCAGCGCTGCAAGGCTGCAGTGCTAACCACTGAGCCACCGTGTGGCCCCTCACCATGGAGTTTTTATAGTGGCCTGGGCTAATATAGCACACTGCCCTCTAGTGTTTGAGAGGAATATCACTATTATACAAAGCATAACAAAAATTATCTGAATTTAGCAGCAATTCATGGTAAACCTACAGATGCAGAATGACCACGGGGTACCGGTTTTCAGATCAAACAGAATTAATAAGATATTTGAGGCCTTAATTGTGTCTTTGTTCTTTGTTATATGTTCCTCTGGTTATAAAGGATCATTTCAATATTATCAAAAAAAAAAAAAAAATCTGTTTTTCCTCCAGAACCAGCACTGCTCCTGATCTAACAGAAGCAATTCCAATATCATGTAGATCACTGAGGATTGAGGCAGGTCCTCACCATGGAGCTTCTGTAGTACAGTCGGGCCTAATGTAACACACTGCCCTCTAGTGCTGAATACGTACATCACACTAGCACAAACTATATCAGCAATATATATGGATAGAAATATCATTGTTTCCTGATGCAATAAATAGAAAAGTGAATTTCAATTTCATAAAGCCTTAGGAAGGACGGGATAAACTGCTAAATAGAAATCTTGGGGAATTGGATTACCGCCGAACTGTGGGATTCTAAGAGGAGCGATAACTCCTGCACCGCTCGCTGGGGCATCTCCAAGTTAAAACAGTTCTCTTTAGGCTGTATAAAGAGACCACAGGGGTCCGCTTGTCAGCGTAGCATTGCATGCCTGATGAGGCTGTCATTGCAGAATCGGCGGCCCCATAATGGTGCGGCAGGCAGAATTCTTCTCCTAGGTACCACCAGCTGCGCTCTCATTATAGCCCTGATCCACAGTCTGGGCTAATCACTAACTTTCATGCATAAGTAAACGGATTCACTTTTACTCACCGGCTCCGGCAGTTCATTAACTTTGCCTTTTCCTTTCATGCATTGTCAAAATATTTTAACATCCCCTTCTTGGGGCTGTAAAAAAAACACTCCCCTGGTGTCATACCGCCAGTGTCACAGGGATGCTGGGTATTAACCCTCTCATCACTGTGGATGGGTTATTTGATGGTATAGGGGAAATGCATCTGAATTGCATTTGACCGTATTCAGATCTTGGGACCCCGATGAGACTCTATGCACCCCATTTTAGATGACCATAGGGTTTTGTGGTGATGTAAGCTCAATTCAATAAGACAACACGTAATCCAGGTATTGCTGTCGTAAAATGGACTTTTAAAATGGTCAAAGTACAAAAGAGCACCTTTGACTCTGGAGGACATGTCCTGTCCCACATTACAGCTTATTGATGGGAATGGACATAGTGTAATGCTTCATTTCGCCTGTGGTGGCGCCAAAGGGAAATTGAACAGTTACTACTGGGTCTTCCTAAAAATTACACCTGATCACTGGAGGCCTTGGCAGGGGGACACGCGATGCGTGACAACGGACCCTCTACAATTAGCTCCTTGAACACTCTTTTGGTATCCAAATACTTCAACAATTTTATGTTGTTTTTTAATATATTACTATAGAAGCCAGAGCTCTATTTTCATGTACAGAGCTCCAAAACCTCTGTATACCCCGAGAGGTATACGATACATTTCTGTCTGCCTGCAGCCACCATACAGAGGCCTCACTGCATACACTGTGGAATATTAACCAAGTCTCACACTTTTCTGTCATCATTTATGCTAAAATACCCGTTGCACTGCATTTATAACATATTTATGAACAGCGTGCACCAGAAAGAACAGTAAAATACAACTGGATCAACATTTTAGAAAATGGGATTTATATATTATATAAGACAGTGTTGAAAAACATCCCCCATTGTTCCTTTTTGAACTCGATAATAAATCTGCACGCATTCAGCTCCCTCTAGTGGTGGCTGCAGAAAGCGTTAAAATTTATGGAAACTATTGCAGCGAATTTTTGTTATTGTTCATTTGCTTGCTAAATGCAAAATCAAAAAAGTTTCTAAATAATCTTCATTAAAAATGTCCTGCAGGTTTGTTTGTTTTTTTGTTGAAGAGTCTGTGCAACTCCTTAACCTAGCTGGCTGTACTGCTGCTTCTAATATAGATCTAATAAATCAGTGATGACTCTTTCTGCTTTTTGGTTTTAGCAATAGTAGCAATGAGCCAAAGGAGAACATACAAGACAGATCAGAGAGTCTGTAGACAGGGAAATCATGCTTTAGATTGGAGAAGAGGGGACACAGGGAAGGGATTAAACATATAGGCTGTGCAAAAAAAAAAAAGTGCAGACTCTGCAGAGAGAGGGAGATGGAATCACACACTCCTTAGCATCAGTGTCTGTCAGCACAAGGAAAAGGAGATTCTTCGTGGGTTGCAGGAGGAGGAATCAGTCTGGGGATGAAGCTATAAGAACTCGCGCCACATACAGACACCATATCCAGCATGTATTACTGGAATGAACATAAGAAAACCTGAACCTAAAAGCAAGTTATTGGGGATCTGAGCCTTAAAAAAGGAATGAAAAGCAATTCTTCTCAGTACACTTGTAGACAGTTTTGGCAGAATTCAGCAGGGAGATTGTTCTAAGCATAGACAGACTGGATGATTCTGAGAACTGTATGTAGAGAAGAGAACACATCTGCAATGTGAAAGGTTTGATGATATAGGTTGTGTACCAGTATAGGGAGAAAGAAGACTGCTTATTCTGTAGAGAGAAGGAGGAGGAAACGCATACTTCTCAGCATCAGTGTCTGCCACGCAAGGAAAAAGTGATCCTCTTTGGTTATAGGAGAAATCAGTCCAGAAATTACACAAAAAACAGCTAATCCTTGATAACCCTGATCCAATATACAGCATGTATTACTGTGATGAAAAATCCACATGGAAAGTCTGAATAGAAAAAACTGTAAGGATATCACACCCTAGTGTGACGTATAGGGAGTACAGAAGAAGAAGTCCTACCCACACAATGCTGGCTACGGGGTTTCAAAGGCCATATAAGACTACTTCAGTGTAATAAATGGTAGGATATACGCAGGGTATGTTTCTGGGTATGCACACGTCATAGTTACCCCTGTTCCCTGGCACAGAGAGGTTTCCAGCAGGCAGAGGGTTAGACCAGTACAGAGTATAAAATCTGTGCACTTGCAGAGGTTGAGAGGAACACAGCGGCTGCTGAAGGAAGGCTCTTGTAATTGTCTCCGCAAATCAAGATGAGCTCGGGAACTGATGGAGCGTGCCGTGCATTAGATTCTTCATATTGTTTAGAGATAGGGACACAGCTGAATGCATTCAGCAAATAAAGATCAAATAACCTGCTGAGAATAATGTCTTAAACCCGACTTCCCATCAGGGTCTCGTTAGAAGTCCATACACTCAGCGGGGGGAAAAAATGCCGAAAATGGGTTACACATGACTGCGAGGCCGCTGCAACGCAAAAGCCGAGCTGCTTAGAAATAGGAAATTCTCCCTTTCTGTGTTTTCGGCCTTCCCTCGGTATTTTAACTAAAACTGCATAAAATTATCAAGCGGGAGAACAAGCGTGAAGATTTACAACGGCGGATAGTTCACATTCCTGCAGAGATTTGATACACAGCACAAAGATGATTCTTTTATTATAATTTTGTTGTTCGAACACAAGTAATATCTACAGATACAAACTAAAGATGCTCAACACAATGGACGGATGAGATAAAGTTTTCTAGAAAATAATTTTAGGTTTTTTTTTAATGTTCCGTTCTCATCAATGACTCCCCTGTGAGCGTCTACTTCCTAGTCCCATCCTCCTGCACAAAAAAATGTCTGACTGAAGGAAACCAGTGAAAAGGACAACAGTGACCCAATAACCATCAGAAATACAGCAACTGGGAAGAAGGAGTGGAGACCTGGCTATTGTAATGTTCTAACTCACTTTGCCCCTATTGAGGATTTTTTAACAAATACTATAATCATGTTAAAACTGGACAGTATTACGAAAAGTGGGAAAAACATATTAAGACACCGCAACTCTAAGTCATTAGGTTATGCTAAGGCCTAACGTAGTGGAAACGCTTTTCATTACAGATTTTGCTGCATTTTTTGAGCCAAAACTTTTAGTGATAATAAAAGAAAAGAGAAATATCTAGGAAGCTCTAATACTTCTACTATCTGCACAATCTACTCCTGGCATTAGTTGAAAGAAATGTAACAAAATCTCCAACAAAAAAAGGTGCTTTTTTGCAATATGGGACCTAAAATTTAAGGTGTTTCACTAAATAAACCATAGGTGTAAAAAAAAAAAAAAAAAAACAGCACCTGGCCAAGCAGACTGTCAGGAGATTTACTGCATAATATTATAATAGTTATATCATTGTACATAGGAGTAGTATTATAGTAGTTATATTCTTGTACATAGGAGTAGTATTATAGTAGTTATATTCTTGTACATAGGAGCAGTATTATAGTAGTTATATTCTTGTACATAGGAGTAGTATTACAGTAATTATATTCTTGTACATAGGAGTAGTATTATAGTAGTTATATTCTTGTACATAGGAGCAGTATTATAGTAGTTATATTCTTGTACATAGGAGTAGTATTATAGTAGTTATATTCTTGTACATAGGAGTAGTATTATAGTAGTTATATTCTTGTACATAGGAGTAGTATTATAGTAGTTATAATCTTGTACATAGGAGGTAGTATTATAGTAGTTATATTCTTGAACATAGGAGTAGTATTACAGTAATTATATTCTTGTACATAGTAGTATTATAGTAGTTATATTCTTGTACATAGGAGTAGTATTATAGTAGTTATAATCTTGTACATAGGAGGTAGTATTATAGTAGTTATATTCTTGTACATAGGAGGTAGTATTATAGTAGTTATATTCTTGTACATAGGAGTAGTATTATAGTAGTTATATTCTTGTACATAGGAGCAGTATTATAGTAGTTATATTCGTGTACATAGGAGCAGTATTATAGTAGTTATATTCTTGTACATAGGAGTAGTATTATAGTAGGTATATTCTTGTACATAGGAGGTAGTATTATAGTAGTTATATTCTTGTACATAGGAGTAGTATTATAGTAGTTATATTCTTGAACATAGGAGCAGTATTATAGTAGTTATATTCTTGTACATAGGAGTAGTATTATAGTAGTTATATTCGTGTACATAGGAGCAGTATTATAGTAGTTATATTCTTGTACATAGGAGTAGTATTATAGTAGGTATATTCTTGTACATAGGAGGTAGTATTATAGTAGTTATATTCTTGTACATAGGAGGTAGTATTATAGTAGTTATATTCTTGTATATAGGAGCAGTATTATAGTAGTTATATTCTTGTACATAGGAGTATTATTATAGTAGTTATATTCTTGTACATACCGTGTTTCCCCGAAAATAAGACAGTGTCTTATATTAAATTGTCACTCTAAATATAGGACCTGTCTTATTTTCGGGGGGTGGCTTATTACAACCGGCAGTCATGCCGGCACTTCCTTAGTGGAGCGTCAGCATGACTGCCGGTGTAGGTAGTGTAGTGTAGGGGAGGGGGGAAGTTATCATACTTACCTTTCCCTTCTTCCTAGCAGCAATGGTGCTGCTGTTCGTCCTGGAAGTGGTGAGCGGGGCTTAGCTAGGCTTCGGGGGGCGGGGCTTAGCAAGGATTCGGGGGAGGGGCTTAGCGGAGCTTTGCAAGCTCCACTTCACTGACACAGCAGCTCCGTGTGCACAGGAAAGCCGGCTGCTGCCTCTACTGTATGGCAGCTGCTGTCTCTGCCTCTGGGTTGAGCTGGGAGAGCTTATCCTACAACAGCAGAGGCAGCAGCCGGCTTTGCTGTGCACACGGAGCACAGAGCACGGCTGCTGTGTCAGTGAAGTGGAGCTTGCAAAGCTCCGCTAAGCCCCGTCCCCCGAAACCCCGCACACCACTGCCCGGCATGCCTTATTTTCGTGGGATGCCTTATATTAGGCAATTCAACAGAAACCCTCGCATGCCTTACTTTCAGGGGGTGTCATACTTTCGGGGAAACACGGTAGGAGTAGTATTATAGTAGTTATATTCTTGTACATAGGAGGTAGTATTATAGTGGTTATATTCTTGAACATAGGAGTAGTATTATAGTAGTTATATTCTTGTACATAGCAATAGTATTATAGTAGTTATATTCTTGTACATAGGTGTAGTATTATAGTAGTTATATTCTTGTACATAGGAGTAGTATTATAGTAGTTATATTCTTGTACATAGGAGTAGTATTATAGTAGTTATATTCTTGTACATAGGAGTAGTATTATAGCAGTTATATTCTAGTACATAGGAGCAGTATTATAGTAGTTATATTCTTGTACATAGGAGTAGTATTATAGTAGTTATATTCTTGTGCATAGGAACAGTATTATAGTAGTTATATTCTTGTACATAGGAGCAGTATTATAGTAGTTATATTCTTGTACATAGGGGACAGTATTATAGTAGTTATATTCCTGTACATAGGAGTAGTATTATAGTAGTTATATTCTTGTACATAGGAGGTAGTATTATAGTAGTTATATTCTTGTACATAGGAGCAGTATTATAGTAGTTATATTCTTGTACATAGGAGTAGTATTATAGTAGTTATATTCTTGTACATAGGAACAGTATTATAGTAGTTATATTCTTGTACATAGGGGTAGTATTATAGTAGTTATATTCTTGTACATAGGAGTAGTATTATAGTAGTTATATTCTTCTATATAGGAGGTAGTATTATAGTAGTTATATTCTTATACATAGGAGCAGTATTATAGTAGTTATATTCTTGTACATAGGAGCAGTATTATAGTAGTTATATTCTTGTACATAGGAGGCAGTATTATAGTAGTTATATTCTTGTACATAGGGGTAGTATTATAGTAGTTATATTCTTCTATATAGGAGGTAGTATTATAGTAGTTATATTCTTGTACATAGGAGGTAGTATTATAGTAGTTATATTCCTGTACATAGGAGGTAGTATTATAGTAGTTATATTCTTGTACATAGGGGTAGTATTATAGTAGTTATATTCTTGTACATAGGGGTAGTATTATAGTAGTTATATTCTTGTACATAGGAGGCAGCATTATAGTAGTCATATTCTAGTACATAGGAGTAGTATTATAGTAGTTATATTCTTGTACATAGAAAGTAGTAATATGATCGATGCGTACTTGGTTTATTGCAGCACTGGAATATTTAGGAATGTTCATACAATAATGTGATTTTAAGTTATAAAAGTTAGGAGAGTAGGAAAGCTTTGCCACATAGTAAAGTATTATTGGAATGATAGTCCATATGAACTTAGGTATTGCTTTTCATTTTGCCTCACCTTCTGAATTTGACCTTATTCTCTGTAGCTCACTTGTAAAGCTCCACTTGCATATTTCCTGAACACTCCTCACACATGAAATTGCAGTAATTTGTATCCAGTTCTCAAAACCACAAGCTTCCCTGCACTTTGCACCAGCCCTATCTGTCTTATTTATGCATGTGAAGATGGCTTGAAGTGTCTTGTGAGCCTCTCATGTCAGATACTGGAGGTGCATTCAGCCATACATTCTATGTTTTCATAAGAGAATTGACATTTAATCGTAGGTCTTTTCAGTTACACACAATCTAGAGATTTCAGCGTCAAAGAGTGTTTTTGTTATTACTGAAAACATCATTATATTCTATATTCATAATATGCTTTAAAGAAAAAGGAGAATAGTCCTCATGTAAAGGCAATGACAAGATGTCAAATACCATTAACTTTTCACCTATTCAATACGCTGTTGTTTTCACTTCACAGCCCATGAAATATACAATATTCTGCTTACATTATATTACATTATAGTCAGTGCCTGGAGTGAATTCTGGTACTGCAGCCACTATAGTAACCATTCTTACCAATGACAAGTGTCCAAAGGAAACAAGGAGGTGAGAGATCAGAAAGAACAACATGATCCAGGGTATACAATAAAGATCCAACCAATCATACTTGTAGCCACTAAATATACAATAAATATTTTGCATTTGCAAGAATATACAGTAAATATTATAATACTGCCCTCTATGTAAAAAAAGATATACATGCTAGAACACTGTTCCTATGTACCAGAATATAAGTACTGTAATACTACCTCCTATGTACAAGAATATAACTACTATAATACTGCTCCTATGTACAAGAATATAACTACTATTATACTACTCCTATGTACAAGAATATAACTACTATAATACTACTCCTATGTACAAGAATATAACTACTATAATACTGCTCCTATGTACAAGAATATAACTACTATAATACTACCTCCTATGTACAAGAATATAACTACTATAATACTACTCCTATGTACAAGAATATAACTACTATAATACTACTCCTATGTACAAGAATATAACTACTATAATACTGCTCCTATGTACAAGAATATAACTACTATAATACTACTCCTATGTACAACAATATAACTACTATAATACTACCTCCTATGTACAAGAATATAACTACTATAATACTACCACCTATGTACAAGAATATAACTGCTATAATACTGCTCCTATGTACAAGAATATAACTACTATAATACTACTCCAATGTACAATAATATAACTACTATAATACTACTCCAATGTACAAGAATATAACTACTATAATACTGCTCCTATGTACAAGAATATAACTACTATAATACTACTCCTATGTACAAGAATATAACTACTATAATACTACTCCTATGTACAAGAATATAACTACTATAATACTACTCCAATGTACAAGAATATAACTACTATAATACTGCTCCTATGTACAAGAATATAACTACTATAATACTACTCCTATGTACAAGAATATAACTACTATAATACTACTCCTATGTACAAGAATATAACTACTATAATACTGCTCCTATGTACAAGAATATAACTACTATAATACTGCTCCTATGTACAAGAATATAACTACTATAATACTACTATGTACAAGAATATAACTACTATAATACTACTCCTATGTACAAGAATATAACTACTATAATACTACTCCTATGTACAAGAATATAACTACTATAATACTATTCCTACAGTATGTACAAGAATATAACTACTATAATACTGCTCCTATGTACAAGAATATAACTACTATAATACTGCTCCTATGTACAAGAATATAACTACTATAATACTACTATGTACAAGAATATAACTACTATAATACTACTCCTATGTACAAGAATATAACTACTATAATACTATTCCTACAGTATGTACAAGAATATAACTACTATAATACTACTCCTATGTACAAGAATATAACTACTATAATACTACCTCCTATGTAGAAGAATATAACTACTATAATACTGCTCCTATGTACAAGAATATAACTACTATAATACTACCTCCTATACTCTAGATCCGCCCTTGACCACACATATGTCAGAAACCTGGGGCTGATATATCTGGACTCCAGCACTTTGCCTTTCACCTTCTTACAGACTGTACAGACAGGAAGGAAATTAAAATATAAGTAATCAGTCTGTATTTATCCACCACTAGGGGGAGCTAAGCAACTTCCTTATTGAGGTCAATATAAAGACAGTATAGACAAAGATCCTGCGCGCCCTCTAATGTTCTGAATGATGTAATGAAGAAAGAAAACCGCACAAATGTGAAATCTGATGAAAAGTAAAACCATACAAGGTAAATAAAAAACACTTTGGGATCACTTGTGTATCTAAGCTGCAGGTCACATTTTCAGGGTGAAGGGAGAAATGAGTTAAATGGCTGCCTGTCAATCTCTTCATTCTTTCTGTTCATTGACTGGAGGGATAAAAACACTGAAGCTTTTAATTAGTGTAAATTAATAAATATCTGGATCCACGCTGGGCGCTGTTCACAAGCAGGTGAGGAGTATGAGGCGCATGTTAAACATAATAACGTGTTAAAACTGACAAGGAAAATTGTCGCTTTTCCAAATGATTTACGCTCTGGTAAGTAAAGAATATACCTAGAAAAATACATCTGTGAGCCAGGTCTACAATCTGGGAGAGACAAGTCTGTATTATACACTCAACAGAGCTGTACATATACAGTGTATCGTAATCAATATGTATAATATATAAGGAGAATATAAGACCAGGAGCTTCAAACCATGAGAAGTCAATCAGAAGATACTATAAGATACCCGGGTTATACCAGCAGGGTCCATATCACTATATACAGGAGATGCCTAGGTTATCATGGCCGATATCACTATATATGAGAAGACGCTGTAGCACATAGGATTAGATATAAAGTGCCGGCTATAATCCTCTTGTCCTCGCCATCAGCAGACATCTCAGGATAGTTATGATACGCAGTGCAGGGTAAAGTGTGATTTTCCTACTGTAAGTGAGCTGGATCCAGCTGGGCTAAATGTAGCGTAAAACTTGTTTTCAATAGTATACTGAATAAATAAGGCGAGAAATTCTGAAAAAAGACAATATGTGTGCAAGCAAAATACTGCGGCCCCACCAGGCCCTGCTGCCTCCACGGCCACCTCTGATTAACCCATCAGCTCCTAGAAGGATTATTACATCCTGTTGAGGAATGGATGTCTAATGTACTGTTCAATAACAAAGCTCCACAGCTAGTGCAAAACTACAAGTCCAAGCATCTCCCAACTTGTAATTGTACAACAACTGGGAAGTCACAGGAAAATAAAGATATCACAATTTTAGGCAGCCTTCACACGGGAGTTACGGTGCGCTCATTCTGATAGTAAAAACACGTTCAGAATGAGCGCGTAAAAAGCAGCTTCCATTGACTTGAATGGGAGCCGACATACGTGCGCTCCCCATTGAAATCAATGGGAAGCTTTTTTCCCTATTGCTTTCAATGTATTACGCGCGTAATTCAAGTCAATGGGAGCTGCTCTTTACGCGCTCATTCTGAACGTGTTTTTACTATCAGAATAAGCGCACCGTAACTCCGTGTGAAGGCTCCCTTATATGGATCTGTGATTTGGTGGGTAATACACACAGTGATGTCACAGTACAGGATAATACACACAGTGATGTCACAGTACAGAGATAATACACACAGTGATGTCACAGTACAGGATAATACACACAGTGATGTCACAGTACAGAGATAATACACACAGTGATGTCACAGTACAAAGATAATACACACAGTGATGTCACAGTACAGGGATAATACACACAGTGATGTCACAGTACAGGATAATACACACAGTGATGTCACAGTACAGGATAATACACACAGTGATGTCACAGTACAGAGATAATACACACAGTGATGTCACAGTACAGAGATAATACACACAGTGATGTCACAGTACAGAGATAATACACACAGTGATGTCACAGTACAAAGATAATACACACAGTGATGTCACAGTACACAGATAATACACACAGTGATGTCACAGTACAGGATAATACACACAGTGATGTCACAGTACAGGATAATACACACAGTGATGTCACAGTACAGAGATAATACACACAGTGATGTCATAGTACAGGGATAATACACACAGTGATGTCACAGTACAGGATAATACACACAGTGATGTCACAGTACAGGATAATACACACAGTGATGTCACAGTACAGGATAATACAGACAGTGATGTCACAGTACAGAGATAATACACACAGTGATGTCATAGTACAGGGATAATACACACAGTGATGTCACAGTACAGAATAATACAGACAGTGATGTCACAGTACAGAGATAATACACACAGTGATGTCACAGTACAGAGATAATAAACACAGTGATGTGACAGTACAGGATAATACACACAGTGATGTGACAGTACAGGATAATACACACAGTGGTGTCACAGTACAGAGATAATACACACAGTGATGTCACAGTACAGAGATAATACACACAGTGATGTCACAGTACAGGATAATACACACAGTGATGTCACAGTACAGAGATAATACACACAGTGATGTCATAGTACAGGGATAATACACACAGTGATGTCACAGTACAGAGATAATACACACAGTGATGTCATAGTACAGGGATAATACACATAGTGATGTCACAGTACAGAATAATACAGACAGTGATGTCACAGTACAGAGATAATACACACAGTGATGTCACAGTACAGAGATAATAAACACAGTGATGTGACAGTACAGGATAATACACACAGTGATGTGACAGTACAGGATAATACACACAGTGGTGTCACAGTACAGAGATAATACACACAGTGATGTCACAGTACAGAGATAATACACACAGTGATGTCACAGTACAGGATAATACACACAGTGATGTCACAGTACAGGGGTAATACACACAGTCATGTCACAGTTCAGAGATAATACACACAGTGATGTCACAGTACAGAGATAATACACACAGTGATGTCACAGTACAGAGATAATACACACAGTGATGTCACAGTACAGGATAATACACACAGTGATGTCACAGTACAGAGATAATACACACAGTCATGTCACAGTACAGAGATAATACACACAGTGATGTCACAGTACAGGATAATACACACAGTGATGTCACAGTACAGGATAATACACACAGTGATGTCACAGTACAGGATAATACACACAGTGATGTCACAGTACAGGATAATACACACAGTGATGTCACAGTACAGGATAATGCACACAGTGATGTCACAGTACATAGATAATACACACAGTCATGTCACAGTACAGAGATAATACACACAGTGATGTCACAGTACAGGATAATACACACAGTGATGTCACAGTACAGGATAATACACACAGTGATGTCACAGTACAGGGGTAATACACACAGTCATGTCACAGTTCAGAGATAATACACACATTGATGTCACAGTACAGAGATAATACACACAGTGATGTCACAGTACAGGATAATACACACAGTGATGTCACAGTACAGAGATAATACACACATTGATGTCACAGTACAGAGATAATACACACAGTGATGTCACAGTACAGGATAATACACACAGTGATGTCACAGTACAGGGGTAATACACACAGTGATGTCACAGTACAGGATAATACACACAGTGATGTCACAGTACAGGGGTAATACACACAGTGATGTCACAGTACAGGGGTAATACACACAGTGATGTCACAGTACAGGGGTAATACACACAGTGATGTCACAGTACAGGGGTAATACACACAGTGATGTCACAGTACAGGGGTAATACACACAGTGATGTCACAGTACAACGATAAACCCAGGGGCCCAGGTATGTATATTTAGGGTCTTGCATTCTGATAGGGGAGGACTAGTTCCAGTATTACACCTGCACCTTTAAACCTATTCATATGAATTCCCCAACAAGGTTTTCGAGGGCCCTTTAGAGGGTGCAAATGAAATGTTTGCTGCATATTGTCTGCAGCTCCTGCTGCCTATGTTCTCTTGATGATGGCAGCCTGATTTCTATCTGTCAGGGCCAAGTGGGCAGAAAGCCAGAATGCCGAGAGGGAAAAAATTAGCTTTTTTGGATACAGCTAAATTCATCGTCCTTCTCTCTGAGCCCAGAGTCCCAGTTTGCATCAAAATAACACAAGAGCATTAGAATACATTTTCCATTACTGGGGAGAAGCGGCAGCTACGGAGAGCGTCTCCCTGTAACCTGTACTTATAGCTCTGATAAGAAACACAACGCAAATTGAACTCTTAAGTGAGCCACAAAAGCCGACCTTGGAGGAAGGGGACACAGATCAATTTCAGCTTAAATGGCCTGATTATGAATGGATATACAGATAGAGGTGTCTGCACACAACGCATAGAAGACAGATTACAATCCGAGACACAACAGAATCAAACAGCATAATATAATACAGTCATATACCTATACATCCTGAGCTGCAGCCTGAATTATACTCCAGAGCAGCGCTCACGATTCTGCTGGTACAGTCACTGTGTACATACATTACATTATGTATCCTGAATTATACTCCAGAGCTGCCCTCACTATTCTGCTGGTACAGTCATTGTGTACATACATTACATTACTTATCCTGTATTATACTCCAGAGCTGCGCTCACTATTCTGCTGGTGCAGTCACTGTGTACATACATTACATTACTTATCCTGTATTATACTCCAGAGCTGAGCTCACTATTCTGCTGGTGCAGTCACTGTGTACATACATTACATTACTTATCCTGTATTATACTCCAGAGCTGCGCTCACTATTCTGCTGGTACAGTCACTGTGTACATACATTACATTACTTATCCTGTATTATACTCCAGAGCTGCACTCACTATTCTGCTGGTGCAGTCACTGTGTACATACATTACATTACTTATCCTGTATTATACTCCAGAGCTGAGCTCACTATTCTGCTGGTGCAGTCACTGTGTACATACATTACATTACTTATCCTGTATTATACTCCAGAGCTGTGCTCACTATTCTGCTGGTGCAGTCACTGTGTACATACATTACATTACTTATCCTGTATTATACTCCAGAGTTGCGCTCACTATTCTGCTGGTACAGTCACTGTGTACATACATTACATTACTTATCCTGTATTATACTCCAGAGTTGCGCTCACTATTCTGCTGGTACAGTCACTGTGTACATACATTACATTACTTATCCTGTATTATACTCCAGAGCTGCGCTCACTATTCTGCTGGTGCAGTCACTGTGTACATACATTACATTACTTATCCTGTATTATACTCCAGAGCTGCGCTCACTATTCTTCTGGTGCAGTCACTGTGTACATACATTACATTACTTATCCTGTATTATACTCCAGAGCTGCGCTCACTATTCTGCTGGTACAGTCACTGTGTACATACATTACATTACTTATCCTGTATTATACTCCAGAGCTGCGCTCACTATTCTGCTGGTGCAGTCACTGTGTACATACATTACATTACTTATCCTGTATTATACTCCAGAGCTGCGCTCACTATTCTGCTGGTACAGTCACTGTGTACATACATTACATTACTTATCCTGTATTATACTCCAGAGCTGCGCTCACTATTCTGCTGGTACAGTCACTGTGTACTTACATTACATTACTTATCCTGTATTATACTCCAGAGCTGTGCTCACTATTCTGCTGGTGCAGTCACTGTGTACATACTGTACATTACATTACTTATCCTGTATTATACTCCAGAGCTGCACTCACTATTCTGCTGGTGCAGTCACTGTGTACATACATTACATTACTTATCCTGTATTATACTCCAGAGCTGTGCTCACTATTCTGCTGGTGCAGTCACTGTGTACATACTGTACATTACATTACTTATCCTGTATTATACTCCAGAGCTGCACTCACTATTCTGCTGGTGCAGTCACTGTGTACATACATTACATTACTTATCCTGTATTATACTCCAGAGCTGCACTCACTATTCTGCTGGTACAGTCACTGTGTACTTACATTACATTACTTATCCTGTATTATACTCCAGAGCTGTGCTCACTATTCTGCTGGTGCAGTCACTGTGTACATACTGTACATTACATTACTTATCCTGTATTATACTCCAGAGCTGCGCTCACTATTCTGCTGGTGCAGTCACTGTGTACATACATTACATTACTTATCCTGTATTATACTCCAGAGCTGCGCTCACTATTCTGCTGGTACAGTCACTGTGTACATACATTCCATTACTTATCCTGTATTATACTCCAGAGCTGCACTCACTATTCTGCTGGTGCAGTCACTGTGTACATACATTACATTACTTATCCTGTATTATACTCCAGAGCTGCGCTCACTATTCTGCTGGTACAGTCACTGTGTACATTTATTACATTACTTATCCTGTATTATACTCCAGAGCTGCACTCACTATCTCATTTCTGCTACCTCTGGTGAATACAAACTTGGTAAATTTGAGAAACTTTATTCTATTACATTGGTATACTACTTTTACACAGTGGCTGTACAGGTATAGAGTAGATTTGTGACTTGCATCTGCTCAGACCTGAGCTGTCAGGTGAAGAACTAAAAGGAGAAGAAAAGGACATTTTGAGTGACATATCATGAATACCGGGGGTACAGCGCCCCCCTGCACCGCAGCCATAGTGCATCTATCTGACAACACATCATCTGACATGTCCTTCATCCTCTAGGCTGTCATATAAGTTCCTGCCCCTCTCAGTATGTTGAGACGTCTCCACCTTCGTCTTCCGTTCTCCAGCTGTAAAGTGGAGAAAACGAAATCTTTTCCTAATTAACTTTGTCAGTGACCCGGGTATAAACACCTCCCCCTCCTTCTCGGGCGTTGGCGCGTTACGGTGCGGAGATGGGTTTGTAATTTTTCTTTAATTTATGCTCACAAATCATGCATAAATAATGGGTAAATTTTTCTTGCACCTGATTGAAGCCCGCTTTTAAAGAGACGGCGTGATATCCTCATTTTCATATTTAGCGGTGAATGGCTCAAGGGCCTGTTTACTTAAGTGGTTTGCATTAAAGTTTAACCCATCCTCGTCCGTAGAGGCTCGCAGTATTTGGCGGAGACATGTAATCCCACGTTGGGGGGCTTGTCGTAATCGCCGGCCTTCGCTCCTGTGAGTGTTTCATTTTTCATCATTAAGTCGCATTGCAAATATTTGGATTCGGCGTAATCCCCTAATGCAGAAAATTCATTAATCTGTCACGTAGAAATACACGGCATCAGAGAGCGTAATATCATCGGTGGCGGACTGGGTACAGAACACACGGAGTCCTGGGAAATAACAGCTGAAAGCATCGGCCACGTACACACAGATACTTATATATCAATACGTAAAGACATATGCAATCATACATACATGAAGGAACACACGCTGATACAGGTATACAAGACAATGAAGGGGTTAATGCATAATGTGCAAGCTGCACCACAAAAAGGGTCTGGTGGTCTAGGACAGTGAAGGGGCAATTCTAGTGTTTCTGTTGGTGTAGGACAGTGAAGGGGCATTTCTAGTGTTTCTGGTGGTCTAGGACAGTGAAGGCGATTCATTCCAGTATCTTTCTAAGTCTAGGACAGTGAAGAGGAAATTCTAGGATATCTAGTGGTCTTGGACAGTGAAGGAGGTTCATTCTAGTATCTCTGGTGATCTAGGACAGTGAAGGGGGTTCACTCTAGTATCTTACTTCGTCTAGAACAGTGAAGAGGCAATTCTAGCGTCTCTGGTGGTCCAGGATAGTGATGGAGATTCATTCAATTGTCTGTGGTGGTAAGTGGTTGTCTCTGTGCTCTTGGACAGTGAAGGGTTAATTCTAATATCTCTTGTGGTCATTCTAGTGTCTCTCTTGGTCTAGGAAAGGTGCATGGAGCCTCCATTACAAATTTAGCATTGGAGTCCAGGAACTTGCAGTTACACCTCTGCATTTATCTATAAAGACAGAGCTACATGCTGACTTTAGCTGTGACTCCAAAGAAGACCATATCATCCTGAGACTCCTTCATCAATGTAAGTGAATGGTGTCAAATATGTAACCCAGGGGTCATGCAAAGTTGCAAAGAATGCAGCAGTGTTTGACTAGAAGTAACAACTGCAGCAACCTCGAGATAGCAACGCAACTCCATTCACTTACATTAGCAAATGAGTAGCAGGCCAACATGGCAATTTTTGGTTGCACGTCAGGGTCATTGTCAAGGTCGGCATGAGGTAGGTTTTTCCTGCAGTTCCATTTAAAACCCACAAATTGTGACATCCCCATGAGCTCCACCATAGCTCAGCTACATCTGTACTTTATATTCCAATCAGTGCAGACTAGAAGAGCATTTTGGGCCTCAGTTTGTGTGACGACTGCGATCTACAGGTTGTCCCGTGTATAATGGAATTTCTGCCACTGAATGAGATGCAGGTGCTGGAGCGGCAGAAGGTTAGCGGCACCTGTCAGCAGCTCCGGCAAATGACCTTGACAAGTGCGCTGCCCACTCCAGGCTGGAGGAAGGAGCGCGCCACTTGACATTAATATCCAGCCACTTATCCCGTAAAGTGTTTCCTATATTCCTGGCCCGTGTTGTGCACTCATAGAGAAACACTGGAGAATGGCAGAAGCAGCTTCCTCCCGCAGGATCATTAGAAGCCATTGTGCGGGTAATTATCCCTGAGCTTGTTCACTCGTACAAACAATTGGAAGTTGATGGGGTGGGGAGGGCGACAACAGCCGGATGAAGCGGAAAAATGTTTGGGCTTTTCAATAGAGATGAGGTCACCCCCCCCCCTTCCCCAAATGCTCACGTGTACCTGGTGAAGCGGGGGAGGAGGGATGGGGATAACAGTAAGAGGGGTGCTGCATGGAGAATAGGAACAGCTGGGCACTGATATGGCAGAATCCTGGCGGCCGGTGCCAGCTACACAGAAGACAGCCCTTCCTGCTGGACACAATCCATTCTCATTACTCATTATCCGGCCTGCTGAATCGGCAAGAAAAGGTGTTTCTGATTATTAATATCCTTTACTTTACCCTTAAATTGCATCACGCAGCACTTTACAGCCCAGTTTATTTCCATCCCTCTAATAATATGCTTGCCGAGCAAAGAAGAGGGCATAAAATTAGCTGCGCCGCTAACAGAAGACTTGGAATAACCGGAATAAACTCGCTGTGTCCAAGGTCTGAAGAAAAAGCCCCTTCCCCCAAAAATGACAAATATGGATCATTGTATAGTGCAAATCTTGTACATTTAGCATGACACTTAAAGACTATCTTTCACCCCCTCCAGTTCTTTGCATCCTTTAATAGTCCCCCCTCCACCGACACGGTTGGCATTTTTCCTTTAGTCCCCAACGTTCCTGAGCAATTTTTGCTGTTAGATTTGGTATCCGATATGATAACTAGACTCCCTAATGTCAAGTGGGTGGTGTCAGGCAAGGGGGTGTGACACAGGACTTACAGAGCTGATTGTGATTGGAGCTCTGAGTCACACCTCAAAGCATTCGTGATTATATCCATAAGGCAAAATTCCCACCCAGACTTACTATGTTACATATGTACTTTATACTTTGTGTCGACAATTCTAGACAATGGATCATCTAGACAACGATGTCACAGATATGATAACTAAACTGATGTCACATTACAGAGATAATACTGAGAGATAATGACATCTGTCCTCACCTGGCAAGTAATTGTGCACCTGAAGAAGAGCTTGTGGAGCTCGAAACGCGTTGTGCAGTATGTTTTTGACCAATGAAGGTCATATATTTTATTCATCTTGTCGACACTCCAATCTGTGGACCAGAGAGCGCAGACGTCCATCTCCAGCTGCTGGCCTCCTTCCTTCCATTACCGTCTGGTCCTCAGTGACCAGTCTTTGGATTCTGCAGCCACCTCCACCCCTAGGCTTCCATCGGTGTTGTGGCTTATTCACAACACAGGAAGGTGAGGGATCAACTGTCCATTTCTCTGTACATTGCAAACTCATCTACACTATAAGCATGTTCAGTGTTCTCCCCCTTTTTAATACACACAGTGATGTCACAGTACAGGATAATACACACAGTGATGTCACAGTACAGGATAATGCACACAGTGATGTCACAGTACAGGATAATACACACAGTGATGTCAAAGTACAGGATAATGCACACAGTGATGTCACAGTACAAGATAATACACACAGTGATGTCACAGTACAGGATAATACACACAGTGATGTCACAGTACAGGATAATACACACAGTGATGTCACAGTACAGGATAATGCACACAGTGATGTCACAGTACAAGATAATACACACAGTGATGTCACAGTACAGGATAATACACACAGTGATGTCACAGTACAGGATAATACACACAGTGATGTCACAGTACAGGATAATGCACACAGTGATGTCACAGTACAAGATAATACACACAGTGATGTCACAGTACAGGATAATACACACAGTGATGTCACAGTACAGGATAATGCACACAGTGATGTCACAGTACAAGATAATACACACAGTGGTGTCACAGTACAGGATAATACACACAGTGATGTCACAGTACAGGATAATGCACACAGTGATGTCACAGTACAAGATAATACACACAGTGATGTCACAGTACAGGATAATACACACAGTGATGTCACAGTACAGGATAATGCACACAGTGATGTCACAGTACAAGATAATACACACAGTGATGTCACAGTACAGGATAATACACACAGTGATGTCACAGTACAGGATAATACACACAGTGATGTCACAGTACAGAGGTAATTCATAGTAATCTTGCAGAGAAGGTATAACACACCATAGGTTACCATGGGTCACAAGAATAAAGGCTATATTCAATCTTCTGCACCCCCTCCCACCGTCTATAATCATTAACTGCACTTTTATGTATATAGAAATGGACCCCTCTACGAACCCCATAGTATCCACTTAGTAGATCGTCTTGACAATGTGATGGGGCTTTAGTGTCAATCAGCTCCTGAAAGGGCCATCATTTTTATCTTTGCTATGTAGAATTTTTTCATTTCCTTCCACACTTACTTTACACTGAATAATGATGTGAGGATCAGATTTCTTTCTTAGTATTGGCTGGAGGCTTTCAGATGACCCAGAGAGTAAACTCAGAAGCCACAAAGTGTGAACAGGAGGCAGAGAAGGTCACGTTTTCTATAAATGGAGGAGTCAGGGGGTGACGTAGCAGCGATCCCTTTCCCTCAGACGGAGGTTTGCTGTTTATTTCTATCTTGAAAATAAAAGAAGCCACTTTAACAAATCAGGGACTGAGTTAGTTGTAGTCGGGGGGGGGGGGGGGGGATGGGGGGGCTGGTCATATATTTGGTAATGCTTAAAGAATTCATGGCTTTATTAAATTCTACCGCTGTTGTGCAGACCTATGCGCCTGGGGGCTGCGTCAGCTTCACGGTTACAGACTATACACAAGACATTTATGTCATCCCTGAAGGGTTTGGAGTCTTGGGATTGCGCGCGGTTACTAGTGTGATAGTGACTAGTCAGTGGGGTGCCTGATACTGACGCCGATCAGCTCTGATAAGGTCAAGAGAGTGGCTATGTGGACACAGTCTCTGGCCTTAGTGCCTGTAGGGGTCCACACGCTCCTCTGCCATTATAGATAGTCAGACATTTCAGGCGGATACTGCCGAGAGCGCAGACTTGTCACACATCAGCTTTACTTTTTTCCCTCCTGTGGTTAGAACACAGAGCACATATACATTACAGCAGCCAGACGGAAAATAAGGGGGAGGGGTGTAATAATAATATGCATTCCTATACACCTCCTCGGGTCCTCAGGCCCCGTGCTGTTCACTTCCTCCACCTCTACAGACTTTATGCATTACATTAGCATTTTTCTTTAAAGATAAGCAGAAGGAAAATAACAAAGTGCAGAAAGTGGCGCATTACCAGGGAAATATGGACGAGACTGGAATCTGGCGACTGCGATTGTGTCAGATTCACGGGAACTGCCTGTGTGACTGGAAGACGGATCTGAACTTCTTGGAATGATGAGACTTGTTACAGTCTTTTTTGGGTAATCATGCTGGCTTGGACCCCTTAGCGCTTGCAGGAAATCGGTTGTATCAGATATTACCTGCGCATATTATATCAGTAAGTGAACCGTTTAAAAGTCACCAGTTAGATACCGTAGTGGCTGGTGCTGGACCTGTACATAATAATAGTAGGGCACAACATGTAGGCCAGAACTAGGAAACCCCCCTTTACCACCCTAGACCATCAGATATACTAAGTAATTCGCCCCTTCATTGCCCTAGGCCACCTAGAATATTGTGAACTTCTTTAGATATGCAGGTGATATACCAACTTTAACTCTTTCAGTGACCTAGACCACCAATGCATTATACCTGTAAATTGTTAAATACTATTTGGCTATGGGAAAATGCCATAATGTATGAACTGGGAATACCCTTTAAGACCAAAACTCAGGAACATGCGGTTTTATACACCACTAGAAAGCCGACAGTGAGATGAATTCAACGCACTCTCAGCTTTCCCGTAATGTGCCCCCCGGTGAAGAGCTATCGGTGACGTTACTGATATCTCTTCACTGTCAGAAGGGTGTTCCTGACAGTGTAGATGGGCTGTGATAGTAGTCGTTCCTAGACTAGTACTGGGGGGCGCTCCTGACCACTCAGCGTCATAGCTGGGCGGTAAGTAACGCCCGCTCTGACAGTACAGGGCTATGGACGAGTACCGTACTGAATTCAGCGCACTAGCGGTATATACAACCTCATCTGCCTGAGGACATTAAAGGTCTTTAAAAAGGTTGAACAATCTCAGAATAACATGGTTGCTTTCTTCCCCAAAATCAGTGCCTCACCTGTCCCCAGGTTGTGTGGGATTTGTTGGTCACCTTATTTGCAATAATAGTATTTTTTCTATAAGAAAGCACCCATGTTATTCCTTCTTAAAGGGCCCGTCCCTATCCATCACGGCCCATGTACAGACCCCACTATAGTATTTCCATTGCTAATTCCAACAATCCTGCACTGAGGGATCAATTTGCAGATCAGTAAAGCCAGGAAGCGCCGATTTCCTTGGCCGGTGGAGTCTGTGCGTGCAACTTCCAGAGAAATAGAACAGATGCTTGCAGGAGTAAGCAGACATGGGTAGTGCCATAGCAGCGCAGATCGGAGACTGTGTGCCAGTAAGGGAGAGCCGAGTGAGAAAACAGATGTTCACAGTCATTTGAGGTGTTTTTAAAGGCAGCTATTTACTAAGTAAATGTTTGCAAATTCACAAGTGTTCTCCCCACATCGAGGAGCATTAGAAGAAATGCCAACAGCAGAATCGTCTTGAAAGGTTACTTCGTTCTATCAACTGCAGAGAAATGTGTGTACGCCGTGAGCCGTCCCGCAATACAAAACAAAACATAATCCTCATAGACTATTCATTCCAGTGACTCGTCTTTCCCAGTAAGATCTGATGTTGGGTCTACATTCACCATTCTGTATGGAGTTCTGCTGTGTTTAATGGTATAATTCCCACCACTAGAGGGAGCTCACTGCATATGGATTTATACAGTCACCACTACGGGGAGCTCACTGTATATGAATTTATACAGCCACCACTAGGGGGAGCTCATTACATATGGATTTATACAGTCACCACTAGGGGGAGTTCACTGCATATGAATTTATACAGCCACCACTAGGGGGAGCTCACTACATATGGATTTATACAGCCACCAGTAGGGGGAGCTCACAACATATGGATTTATACAGCCACCAGTAGGGGGAGCTCACAACATATGGATTTATACAGCCACCACTAGGGGGAGCTCACTACATATGGATTTATACAGCCACCAGTAGGGGGAGCTCACAACATATGGATTTATACAGCCACCACTAGGGGGAGCTCACTACATATGAATTTATACAGCTACCACTAGGAGCTCACTGGAGTAGAGATTATTTGGGGGTCTAGCATTGAATCTGTAGTTATTTAGAGGGTCTGCTCTGAGGTCTGTAGTTATTTAGGGGGTCTGTAGTTATTTAGAGGGTCTGCTCTGGGGTCTATATTTAGAGGGTCTGGTGTAGTTATTTCAATGATCTTGTCTGGGGTCTGTAGTTATTTAGAGGGTCTGGTTTTTGGATTATTGGGGGGGTCTAGCATTGAATCTCTAGATATTTAGAGGGTCTGCTCTGGGGTCTGTAGTTATTTAGAGGGTCTGCTCTGGGGTCTATAGTTAGAGGGTCTGGTGTAGTTATTTCAATGATTTTGTCTGTGGTCTGTAGTTATTTAGAGGGTTAGGCCTGGAGATTATAGCTATTTAGAGGGTCTGGTGTAAATTATAGTCTACTTAAATAAACCTGTATGACCACTTTAAGTGGTCTATCCCAGCCCCTACACATGACCATGTAGTAATTGCAGTGGTTGTCACGCCGCAATGATGTGCTCATTAGTCGCTGACATATATTGGCGTCAGTGCACACTGGTTACTCTCATCCATTATTTACCGCAGGCCGAACCTCTGAGGTCACCCATAAATACCAGTTTCCGCATCATCAAGGCCCCATCCATTGAACTTGTGGGGGTCACTCCTAAACCTTTAAATATCAACATCTTTATTAACACAATATGGTGAGAACAAACAATCATTACACAAACGAGGATCCTAATTATTTCCAGCAAATTAGCCCCTAAGACAAAAAGAAAAAAAATCTGCAATTTTTTTGTCCTGTGCTGCTTTGTGGTGAGCGGACATCACATGGAATAATTACCTTCAAGATTTTTTTTTTTCCTTTCCATCCTTTTTATTCCTCCTGGTTTATTTTTAATCAAAGGTTCTGAAATCCACAACATCAAACGGCGGCGAGGACTGACAATTGCGCGTTTAATCTTCGCTCCGTAACTGCGACATCTCCCAAAAAAAAAAGTTTGGCTGAGAAATCACAGTCGCTGTTTGGCTGGTAAGTAAAATTAGCCGCTCGTCTTTACCCAAGAAAATGCTGTCTGGCGCGATTTTTGCGAAAGTTTCCCAGATAACCCGCTGACAGGATAAATCTCAGCTTCCTCTTAAATAAAATATCACAGTCTGTCGTCTTGAGGTTGATCCATCTCTCCTGCTGTCTCCTTGAGAAGTGTCTATATTATCTGTCCCGGTATTACCTTCAGCTGCTTCACAAAGTACACAAGTTCAGGTGAAATCTGCATAAAAACGCCGTGTTTCTCCAATCACATCCAAAGCTGCGCTCAGAATTCATAAATGTTCGTACAGGTTTTGAGTCACAATGTAATTGCTTTGCTTAACCTGCTTATCCAGAGTTACAACATGTCTTATACTCCAATCACATCCAAAGCTGCATTTGGAATCCTTAAATCTGCATAAATATTGTGCAGTATACTCCAATCAATTCTAAAGCTGCATCTAAATAGTTATATAGATTTGATTTGCATTGTGAATGCTTTGCTCAACTTAGTTTGTAGTAATCCGGAGTTACAACATCTCATACTCCAATCATATCCAAAGCTGCATTCTAAACTACCAAATTTGCAAACAGATTTTGAGCCACATTGTAAATGTTTTGCTCTACTTACCTTGTACTTTTCCAGAGTTACATGTCTTAATATACACCAATCACATCCAAAGCTGAACTTAGAATCTTTCAATCTGTATAAAAAGTTGTCTAATACTGCAATCTAGCGCTTAATTAAGAATTCCTAAATTTTCACACAAATTTGAGTCACATTGTAAAAATTTTGCTTAACCTGTCTTGCACTTATTTCAGAGCTACATGTATTATACTCCAGTCACATCCAAAGCTGCATTTAGAATCTTTAAACAATTGTGTATTACACTACAATCACATCCAAAGCTGTATTCAGAATTCCTAAATTGTCATATAGAGTTGAGTGCCCCTGGGAATGTTTTACTCCACTTTTCTTGTACATATCCTAAATTACTTATACTCCAATCACATCTAAAGCTACACTCAGAAACAGTAAATCTTCATGCACATTACAAATATTTTGATTTACCTAATTTGTACTGACCATGTCTTGTGTTACAATGTGCCTTATACTACAATCACATCCAAAGCTGAGTCGAGAATCCTGATATTTTACAGATTTATAAATGCTTTGCTTTACTCACCTCGTAATAATCTCAATCCTACACCATTCACATCTAAAGCTGCATTCAAAATCCTTAAATCTGCAAAAGAAAACGTAGAAAATTAAATTCATATAAATGTTGCTTTTACTTATTTTCTACTGATGCTCAATGACATATTTTTAATACAGCAGTCACTTCCAAATCTGCATTCATCATTTTTAATTGTTCAAACAATTTATAATGTATTAATCCTACATCCCATCATCTCATACTCCAATCACATTCAAATCTGCAATCCAGATAAAACATGGAGTCACTTTCTAAATACTTTACATTACTTAACCTGTACTTATCCTGAATGACATTGTATTTTGTACACTAGTCACATCCAGAGCTGCATGCAAAATGTGTCAGTTCTTGCAATTCAACAGAAAAACAGTAAAATGTTGTGTGCAGCTGTGGAGGTGACTGGAGGACGGGCACACATGTCAGGTGCTTAGCCTTGTTTTCCTGGCTCCCATGTGACGTGCACTGGATTATTCGGTGCGGTGACGGGATTGTCACATCTCTCCATTAAACAGTCTTTAATTGTGTTTGTGAACAGGACGAGGGAGCGGCGGGCGACATCTCTGAGCCGAGCAAACACAGATAGCGGCAGCTTTAGTATTGATTATGTTTGTTTAAAAAAGGGATTGTGGAGAGAAGATGAGCAGGAGATGGCGGAGCAAGACTTAAGGCGAAGGCGCGGAGCTCTCCTTAATCACTCTCAGCATCTCCGCAGCCAGGAACAGCAGTGCTGAGGCTGCAGATGGCGCTGTAGAGCACAGGCATACAGCTACCAATACTCTGCAGAAGGATATGTGTGATAGGTGGCCTATAGCATTCATATAATCCACACCCTCACCCTGCACTGCCCCCCATCTATATACAGTGGCTTGAAAAAGTATTCACACCCCTTGAACTTTTCACGTTTTGTCACCTTACAACCACAAACTTCAATGTATTTTACTGAGATTTGATGTAATAACAACACAAAGTAGCCGATAATTGTGAAGTGGAAGGAAAATGATCCAAGGTTATCAAAACTTTTATCAAATATAATTCTGAAAAGTGTGACGTGCAAAAGCCTTCAGCCCGCTGTACTCTGATACCCCTATATAATATCCAGTGCACACAATTGTCTTCACAAATCACTTAATATGTTAATAGATTATTCTCAGTATAAATCCACCTGTCCTGTGAAGGCCTCAGAGGTTTGTTAGAGAACACTAGTGAACAAACAGCTCCATGAAGACCAAGGGACTCACCAGACACCAGAGATAAAGTTGTGGAGAAGTATAAAGCAGGGTTAGGTTATACAAACATATCCCAAGCTTTGAGAATCCCAAGGAGTGCTGTAAAATCCATCATCTAAAAATGGAAAACATTTTCTACAACTGCAAACCTACAAGACATGGCCGCCCACCTAAACTATTCTTTGTTCACTGCACAAAGAAAGGTCCATAAAGACATGGTTGGAGGAGTATGGTGCGGAAGAACTTGAATACTGCTCAGAGTCCTGCCCTCAACCCATCCAACACCCAAGGGATGGTCTAGAATGGATATGGTGAGTCAGACTTTACAATGTCCGACATTAGGGTCTGACCTCACAAAAGTTCATCTGGATGACGGGGCAAAAATTCTCCCTGTAATTTGCCATTTGCCTCCATACATCTCCGTCCTATCTCCATTATTATTCTGTGTAATCCTCTTCATGACTCCCGTATGGTCAGCTTATCCCTCACACACGGATAAGGATTCTCTCCGCACAACATGACCCATGTAAGTTGACTCTGTGGATCAGGACATCAGGTCAGCCATAAAGGGTCAAATGAGGGCTTTGATTGGTCTGACTGGTCATGTGAGTCTCTCCATCATAAGAGGGGACCGGGGGTGTACAACAAAATGTCGGGAATAGGTGACGATGACTTTTATTTTGTTTTACGCCGCCTGAGTTTTCCAAAAAAATCTAGACAGCCCCTTTAACACTATTAAAACCTTTGCTTGCTGTCAGTGTATCAGCACAGGTACGTTAGATCCATCGCAGGTGACATCTGATAGACGGGGACATTTGTCGGGGCTTTTTTGGCTGATTTCTGCCGCAGCGATTCATAGAGATGACTATAATTTCCCTCCATGTATCCACAGTGTAGCCTTCAGAATCCGAACGCGTGAAATACGAGCGGATCAATAGTAACTCAATTCACTTTGAAGGCTGCAGCGTGCAGCGATAAACATGATCCCCCCCCCCCCCCCCCTCAGATACTGCTGTTTTACCTTAGTTAAGAATTGGAAGAAATCTCATATATTGCCTTTATTGCCTCTTGTAAAATGCGGAAAAAAACATCTTGTCCCTGAGCGTCACAGGATTGCACACTATGGTGGAGTGGCAGCCATTGTGCCCGACTTTTCCTTCTCACTCGCCGAGGGACGGGAACAGGAATCGCATCATCTTAATTGACTCGACTCACTTAACTGCATGCAACTGATCAATTTGGACAGTGTCAACTCAGGTGCGCCTGGAGAATATACGTCCCCGCTACCAGCAAAGATAAGATCCTTATCTGGAATAGGGGAAAATGACTCTTCCTCGTGTCGTGTCTTGGCAGAGAATCAGCAACAGAGAGATCTGGACAAGAAAGGAATATGTCAGGAATGTGCGGTAACTATTGTTACTTAAAAGGCTTCTCCGCTATGTAAAATCCATTTCTGTTAGGAAAGTCCCCAGAAAATATGTTACACACAGGATGACCCTACTGCTGGGACTAATGTTCATTTTCCCTACAGCGCCTCCAGAGGGGAAATACAGCATTACACAGTTCCCTCATTAAAACCCTGTAACATGGTTGGGTCCTCCCAAGAAATAGAGAGTGACCATAACGTTGGTGGAACCAGGACAAAGATCCTCAACAAGAAAACACTCCCTGAAATGTCACCGTCTCTAGTGTTTGTTAAGTGTCTGAATATAGCTCAACCGCAGACTTGCAAAAGTAGCTTCTTGACTATTTCTGATGATAACATGAAGAATAGTGAGCGCAGCTGTGGAGTATGATACAAGATGTAACTCAGGATCAGTACAGGATAAGTATTTTAATGTATCTACACAGTGACTGCACCAGCAGAATAGTGAGCGCAGCTCTGGAGTATAATACAGGATAAGTAATGTAATGTATGTACACAGTGACTGTACCAGCAGAATAGTGAGCGCAGCTCTGGAGTATAATACAGGATAAGTATTTTAATGTATCTACACAGTGACTGCACCAGCAGAATAGTGAGCGCAGCTCTGGAGTATAATACAGGATAAGTATTGTAATGTATCTACACAGTGACTGCACCAGCAGAATAGTGAGTGCAGCTCTGGAGTATAATACAGGATAAGTATTTTAATGTATCTACACAGTGACTGCACCAGCAGAATAGTGTGCGCAGCTCTGGAGTATAATACAGGATAAGTAATGTAATGTATGTACACAGTGACTGCACCAGCAGAATAGTGAGCGCAGCTCTGGAGTATAATACAGGATAAGTAATGTAATGTATGTACACAGTGACTGTACCAGCAGAATAGTGAGCGCAGCTCTGGAGTATAATACAGGATAAGTAATGTAATGTATGTACACAGTGACTGTACCAGCAGAATAGTGAGTGCAGCTCTGGAGTATAATACAGGATAAGTAATGTAATGTATATACACAGTGACTGTACCAGCAGAATAGTGAGCGCAGCTCTGGAGTATAATACAGGATAAGTAATGTAATGTATGTACACAGTGACTGCACCAGCAGAATAGTGAGCGCAGCTCTGGAGTATAATACAGGATAAGTATTTTAATGTATCTACACAGTGACTGCACCAGCAGAATAGTGAGCGCAGCTCTGGAGTATAATACAGGATAAGTAATGTAATGTATGTACACAGTGACTGTACCAGCAGAATAGTGAGTGCAGCTCTGGAGTATAATACAGGATAAGTAATGTAATGTATATACACAGTGACTGTACCAGCAGAATAGTGAGCGCAGCTCTGGAGTATAATACAGGATAAGTAATGTAATGTATGTACACAGTGACTGCACCAGCAGAATAGTGAGCGCAGCTCTGGAGTATAATACAGGATGTAACTCAGGATTAGTACTAGATATCTAATGTCATACACTCTTTTACAAAGTGACACAACTTGTTCTATAGGTGAGAAAAAATGCACACACACATATCTACACTATATACAGTATATTTATAGTACTAAATAGGATCTAGAAATATACCAGCACCATACAGGTAATCAGCCCATTACGATAATGATGATGATGGAACGCTATATCACCGCTCTCCAGTTATAACATTATAATTTACAGGGGGTTATTACACAATAAACAGACCTCATGCATTACAAAACTCAATTATTGCAAGTGCCTGCAGCGATCTGAACACACAGCACTTTTCCTGCTGCAGCTGCCAGGTGGGACGTTCCATGTAACAGACAGAACCAGCTGATTCATCAGAATTATGTTTGCAGTAAATGTGAACGCAATAATTATGAGGAATCTGGAGCAAATTGCCCCCCCTGCCCTCGCAGTATGGAGAGTAATGGGCCTGAAAGACTCTATAAGCTTGGCAGCTCCTTCATTGTACTGAAATAATCAATGAAGCCATGATGAAATAAATATGGTGGAATTGCAGAAAATTCACCAGTCAGCGGCGGCCAATTGTGTGCCATGAACTCAGGGGAGCAGAGCTGTAACCGGATCCCTTTTCAATTTGACATTGTAATAATTGTTTGGCTTCCAAGATGGTGACAGCAGGTCTTCAGAGGTCATAAGTCATATTAAAACCCATTAGTCTTATGATCTTAGACATACAGTTATACAAAAGCAGAAGTTTGGGCAGTTTGCTGGTCTGGAGCATTCAGGTGTATGTTAGTTAACACAATGGCAAGGAAGAGAGCATTGTTTCGCAATGGTCAGAGAAATTGTAAAAAAACAAGCGCTACATCGGACTGTACAGGCCTCCATTAGCATGGTAGATGTTCAAGCAGAACATTTAGAAAAAGACTGAACAAGTTTGGAAGGGTTGCCAGGAGAAATCTTCTTTCTAAAAGGAACATGGCTATTGATCTCACATGTGTCTGATGTATATTCCACTCTACTCTGTTCCGCTCCCCATATCCCACAGACACCCAGTATGCTGCTTCTATTACATGAGCATGTGACTCTCCGGCTGCAGAGCATCATAGTCACTGCTCACAATGGCAATTAGCAGGAGAAGAAAGCTTCCACGCTTAATGATCTCACTATTATGATCACATCAAATTGCCTTTGACTTGCAGACTCCTGAAATCCTCCGCGTTAAAGAAAGGTCCCAGGGTCCCAATTAAATCACAAGCTCCGCAGTCATTGGAATTGTATATTTTTTTCTCTTTCGTGGCATAAAAGAGCTCATTATAAAGAGGGGAAATTAATATTATTAATCTTTTTATCACAAGTTAACAGCCACCTCTGAAGACTGTGCAGGAGACAAGCGGTGATAGGGCCTCAGACGAGCGTCACTAGAAGGAAGAAACTGAGCAGCTGGAACAAGCGCTGAGATGTAGAACTAAAGACGAGGTGTCTCAGGGAAACCTTAAAAGTGGCAGCAGGGGAGGGAAAATTACGATTTTGTGATGACTAATAACTATGAATAATATATAGTATTATGGATCATGTCCATGTAATTTATACCAATATAAAGTATATATGGAAGATGCCCAGGTTATATCAGCATGGTCCTTATCACTATATGCAAGAAGATGTATAACTTATACCGGCTGTACATATATAATTATATACAGTATATACCCAGGTTATAGCAGCTGTACATATATAATTATATACAGTATATACCCAGGTTATAGCAGCTGTACATATATAATTATATACAGTATATACCCAGGTTATAGCAGCTGTACATATATAATTATATACAGTATATACCCAGGTTATAGCAGCTGTACATATATAATTATATACAGTATATACCCAGGTTATAGCAGCTGTACATATATAATTACTAGCATCTGCCCGCGACTTCGTCTGTGGGTTGGTGTTGGCACTGAGACGCTTATATATAGCCAATTGCTGTTGTGGATGATCCGCCTGCTCCCGCGTCTCAGCTCTGCTACATCGCAGCATATGCGCAGCATACTCAGTTGTATGTACATCTCTGTATATGGAGAGCGTACTCAGCTGTGCTACAGCGCAGCTTAAGCTCTGCTACATCTGGCCATTTGGATTATAGGGGTGTTCTTATGTCAGTGTGTGAGCAGCTTCTGTGTTACAAAGGGCTGAATGGATGTTGCTGAAATGTGCCAAAGTTCTCTCCCCTCCCCCATCAGAAGCAGAACAACAAATTCCCTGTCCTACTCACTGAAACTCTACACCTGATATACTCCTCTTGCCCACACACACCCTGGATGTTTTGTAGTCTCCTGATCTTCCATGAGACTTCATTTTCTTTCAGCTTTCACACTGTGCAGCTTCATCCTATATATCTCCACCCACAAAAGAGTGTGTAGCTCCGCCCACTGCCTAGCATGATCCTATCCTAGAAAGGCTGAAGGAACTGTGATGATGTCACCACAGGTCCTTTAGTGTTGTGTGAACTTAAATTCCTTCACTGCCGTAGTGTAGTGATGTCATATACCGGGATAAAAAGTAGTCTATGTTTTAATCGGGGTTCCTATTTATGTATGTGGCAAATTCCACGCAAATCCGTACAGCCGATTTTGCGTGATTGAGGAACAAACATCCAAACTCACAAACATCCAAACCCACAAACTTTCACATTTTTATATTAGTAGGATATACAGGAGATACCCGGGTTATACCAGATGTGTGTGTGTGTATATATATATATATATATATATATATATATATATGCACACGCACACACACACACACACACACACACATAATTATATACAGGAGATACCCAGGTTGAGATACCCAGGTTATACCTATGTACAGTATATACCCAGAAACCACTGAGAAAATCTACATACTAAGGGTAGGTGTGGAATAGCATTTCTAAAGCCTATGCAAGGATGTGATTAGTTAAAAATGACTTTAAAAAATGAGAGCAGTGATATAGACCCTGCTGGTATAATGTGAGTATCTCATTGTTTCAGTTGATACAGGTATTTGGTATAACCTTGGCTTCTTTTGTTGGTGTGTTATTGAATGCGGAAAATACTGCAGAATTGCCTTTTAAAGAATGTAGTTTATGTGAGAAGCAGAAGATAATTCCTTTCTTTAGTAGTAGCCGTGTAAATTATTGTGCATTGCACCCAATAAACGTGGAGTCTGTATATAATGTGTGCAGGATGTAGTTAACAGGAGGGATAGAGGTTATTACACAGCATCCTGGGCTCATTGCTTGGGGCTGCTGTGATCCCAAATGTGATCATTCAACCCCAGACCTCTACTAAATATCAGAACAATTAGTTCTCCCTCTCACAGGACATTGATTGTGGACATAATTGTGGGTAAATTACAGCGCTGTAGTCAGGTGCAACATAATATCATCCCAGCAATCAATGTGACAAGCCCTGATCTCTGTACACCATGGGGATTCACTGATACATTGTAACTCACCCCAACCAGGGCTGTGTGAGAGTGTCTAATAGATGGATGTTATTTTTAGTATGTTCTAGTAATCCATAGGAAACTACATGAATCCTCCATGTACTATACTCACAGGAATGACTGGCGATTTCAATATCAGTAATACTGCTGCAAGTCTCTGCAGGATTTATACAGCAATATGTAATCTCCTACAACACAGGCTTATTGGTATAACCTGGGTAACTTCAGTGCATAACTATATATGTATAACCTGGGTATCTCATGTATATAAAAATATGTGTAAAGCCGGTATAACCTGGGTATCTCATGTATATAAATATATGTGTAAAGCCGGTATAACCTGGGTATCTCCTGTATATAATTATATATGTACAGTTGGTATAACCTGAGTATATCCTGTATATAATTATATATGTACAGCCAGTATAACCTGGGTATATACTGTATATAATTATATATGTACAGCCAGTATAACCTGGGTATATACTGTATATATGTATAGCCGGTATAACCTGGGTATCTCCTGTATATAATTATATATGTACCGCCGGTATAACCTGATTATATACTGTATATAATTATATATGTACAGCCGGTATAACCTGGGTATATACTGTATATAATTATATATGTACAGCCGGTATAACCTGGGTATATCCTGTATATAATTCTATATGTACAGCCGGTATAACCTGGGTATATACTGTATATAATTATATATGTACAGCCAGTATAACCTGGGTATATACTGTATATAATTATATATGTACAGCTGGTATAACCTGAGTATATACTGTATATAATTATATATGTACAGCCGGTATAACCTGGGTATATACTGTATATAATTATATATGTACAGCCAGTATAACCTGGGTATATACTGTATATAATTATATATGTACAGCCGGTATAACCTGGGTATATACTGTATATAATTATATATGTACAGCCAGTATAACCTGGGTATATACTGTATATATGTATAGCCGGTATAACCTGGGTATCTCCTGTATATAATTATATATGTACCGCCGGTATAACCTGGTTATATACTGTATATAATTATATATGTACAGCCGGTATAACCTGGGTATATACTGTATATAATTATATATGTACAGCCGGTATAACCTGGGTATATACTGTATATAATTATATATGTACAGCCGGTATAACCTTGGTATATACTGTATATAATTATATATGTACAGCCGGTATAACCTGGGTATATACTGTATATAATTATATATGTACAGCCGGTATAACCTGTGTATATACTGTATATAATTATACATGTACAGCCGGTATAACCTGGGTATATACTGTATATAATTATATATGTACAGAAGGTATAACCTGGGTATCTCCTGTATATAATTCTATATGTACAGCCAGTATAACCTGGGTATATACTGTATATAATTATAAATGTACAGCCGGTATAACCTGGGTATCTCCTGTATATAATTATATATGTACAGCCAGTATAACCTGGGTATATACTGTATATAATTATATATATACAGCCGGTATAACCTGGGTATATACTGTATATAATTCTATATGTACAGCTGGTATAACCTGGGTATATACTGTATATAATTCTATATGTACAGCCAGTATAACCTGGGTATATACTGTATATAATTATATATGTACAGCTGGTATAACCTGGGTATATACTGTATATAATTATATATATACAGCCGGTATAACCTGGGTATATACTGTTTATAATTATACATGTCTAGCCGGTATAACCTGGGTATATACTGTATATAATTCTATATGTACAGAAGGTATAACCTGGGTATCTCCTGTATATAATTCTATATGTACAGCCGGTATAACCTGGGTATCTCCTGTATATAATTATATCTGTACAGCCAGGATAACCTGGGTATATACTGTATATAATTATATATGTACGGCCGGTATAACCTGGGTATATACTGTATATAATTATATATGTACAGCCGGTATAACCTGGGTATATACTGTATATAAAATTATACATGTACAACCGGTATAACCTGGGTATATACTGTATATAATTATATATGTACAGAAGGTATAACCTGGGTATCTCCTGTATATGATTCTATATGTACAGCTGGTATAACCTGGGTATATACTGTATATAATTATAAATGTACAGCCGGTATAACCTGGGTATATAATTATATATTTACAGCTGGTATAACCTGGGTATACACTTTATATAATTCTATATGTACAGCTGGTATAACCTGGGTATATACTGTATATAATTATATATGTACAGCCAGTATAACCTGGGTATATACTGTATATAATTATATATGTACAGCCGGTATAACCTGGGTATATACTGTATATAATTATATATGTACAGCTGGTATAACCTGGGTATATACTGTATATAATTATATATATACAGCCGGTATAACCTGGGTATATACTGTTTATAATTATATATGTCTAGCCAGTATAACCTGGGTATCTCCTGTATATACTTATATATGTACAGCTGGTATATGGTATACATATTCCTATATACTTTGATATAGACCATGCTGGTATAATCTGGGTATCCTCTGGTCCACATAACTGGAAGATATTTTATAGCTGGTCCCTTCTTTATGATATAATTTTTGATACTATAACATTCTTGCACAAGGTGTAAGGCATTCAGTCTGGGCTGTTAATGTTTCCATTAAGGTAGCTCTTGAAGCAGAACCTGAAGGGGTTAACCACATTGAGCACAGCAGAGATATAAGACAGATATTTGTCCAATTTACTGGAGAGAAAACAGAAGGAGAAGAGCCGGGCCAATCACATTCTGATCAGACACCTTCCTCCTTAAGAAGAAATCAAAGCGTAATAGTTATGGATAGGCTATTAAGCAGCAGCCCATCACTGTTCAAAGAAATTACCATTTTTTACAAGGCGTGATATATGGTTCCCGTGTAGCCGTCATAAGCCATTTCCCCTTAAATAAGAACGGAATATGTTTTCCCACCAAGCTGTCACATTAACCGTCTTTGATTTGTATTTCAGAAACACAGAGAAAATGAATGTGAGATGCGAAGGAATTCGCTCTGCACCGGAGATAAGAGGAAGCTCTGCACTTCACATCCATGCATCAACATCACCTCTAATTCGTGCAACATCCACTCTGTCTGTTCTGCACAATGCCCCTGCCGTAGGCAACGCGCTCACCGGCTGCAAGTGCATCACAACTAGGTCAAGGGGAACAACATGGCTCCTCTGTAGATGCTGCTTTTTTATCAGGGGCGGCTCCAACCCAGCAGTGGTCTGCGGTTGCCTTCAATAATAATATTAGGAAACTAACGCAATGTGAATTAGGAAATCGCTCAGATGTTTGGCAGAAATTCTGAGAACCCTGTAATAATCTTCAGATTAATCCTGCAAATGGTGAGAGCAGAATATACACTCACCGGCCACTTTATTAGGTACACCTGTCCAACTGCTCGTTAACACTTAATTTCTAATCAGCCAATCACATGGCGGCAACTCAGTGCATTTAGGCATGTAGACATGGTCAAGACAATCTCCTGCAGTTCAAACCGAGCATCAGTATGGGGAAGAAAGGTGATTTGAGTGCCTTTGAACGTGGCATGGTTGTTGGTGCCAGAAGGGCTGGTCTGAGTATTTCAGAAACTGCTGATCTACTGGGATTTTCACACACAACCATCTCTAGGGTTTACAGAGAATGGTCCGAAAAAGAAAAAACATCCAGTGAGCGGCAGTTCTGTGGGCGGAAATGCGTTGTTGATGCCAGAGGTCAGAGGAGAATGGCCAGACTGGTTTGAGCTGATAGAAAGGCAACAGTGACTCAAATAGCCACCCGTTACAACCAAGGTAGCCAGAAGAGCATCTCTGAACGCCGCACAGCACGTCGAACTTTGAGGCTACAGATGGGCTACAGCAGCAGAAGACCACACCGGGTGCCACTCCTTTCAGCTAAGAACAGGAAACTGAGGCTACAATTTGCACAAGCTCATCGAAATTGGACAATTGAAGATTGGAAAAACGTTGCCTGGTCTGATGAGTCTCGATTTCTGCTGCGACATTCGGATGGTAGGGTCAGAATTTGGCGTCAACAACATGAAAGCATGGATCCATCCTGCCTTGTATCAGTAACGGTTCAGGCTGGTGGTGGTGGTGTCATGGTGTGGGGAATATTTTCTTGGCACTCTTTGGGCCCCTTGGTACCAATTGAGCATCGTTGTAACGCCAAAGCCTACCTGAGTATTGTTGCTGACCATGTCCATCCCTTTATGACCACAATGTACCCAACATCTGATGGCTACTTTCAGCAGGATAATGCAATGCCATGTCATAAAGCTGGAATCATCTCAGACTGGTTTCTTGAACATGACAATGAGTTCACTGTACTCCAATGGCCTCCACAGTCACCAGATCTCAATCCAATAGAGCATCTTTGGGATGTGGTGGAACGGGAGATTCGCATCATGGATGTGCAGCCGACAAATCTGCGGCAACTGTGTGATGCCATCATGTCAATATGGACCAAAATCTCTGAGGAATGCTTCCAGCACCTTGTTGAATCTATGCCACGAAGAATTGAGGCAGTTCTGAAGGCAAAAGGGGGTCCAACCCGTTACTAGCACGGTGTACCTAATAAAGTGGCCGGTGAGTGTAGTTACTGTTTGTGGCAGTCTGTATTCTACGAATTCACTGACTTTGTAGTGCGAGCAACTGTGATAACTCTGCTGAGCTTTGGGGTTGTAATAACCTTCAAGATGGTCTGCAGGGCTACAGTAAAGAAAGTAAAGGTCCCTGTGGCTGTCCTGAGATTATAGGTGCGGTTTGTGGAAGTCTGTATTCCGCAAATTCACTGACTTTGTAATGCATGTAACTCTGATAACTCTGCTGAGCTGTGGGGAGGTGGAGGTGGGAATGGTGCCAGCACAATGTAGATGCTGTTTATGGCAGCCTGTATTCTGTCATTGGAAGGATCACTTTTTTTTTTTAATAGGAGTAACTCTGATAGTAACTCTGAAGAGTTATGGGAACTGAAAGATTTCCATGGCAATCCTGCAAATGCCAATATAAGATTAGATGTGCTGTTTATGGCAGCCTGTATTGTGTCTGCAGAGTATCTTACTCCCTTTACAGTGGGATGACTCTGATAATAATACTTTATACAAATTTCAGGACCACGGACAGCACTCGCCTAGTCAGAGCTGTGCCTAGACTTTACTTCACTGGGTACAGGTTTAGGTCACTGTCCTTGTGTCTTGTTGTCACCCCTCCTCCCTCACAACCATCACTTGAGACACATGTCCCAGTTGCCCTCACTCTAGTGACACTCGAACTAAGCACAATATATGATCATTGTATAGAGGAAAGAATATAAGTCCTGGGAGGAGTCGGCCACAAAAACTTCACCATCTGAACCTGTCAAATTCAATAAACACACAATATACCATACGAGCTCCCCCTAGGGGTGGCTGCAGGCAGACAACAGGTTTTTTTTTGATTCTACTTCTCTGCAGAGGATTTGGAGCTCTGTATCAGAGCAGCCAAGTTCTGACTGCTATAAAGAGATAATAAGAAATTAATCAATGCAGAATTTGGACCTAATCATGACAAGGATGGAGATTCACTTTGTGCTTCACGGATTGGTGGGCGTTGGGTCTCCTAGATTCCAAGGTCCCAAGACTCTGGCATCAGCAGCGGAGCCCAGAAGGCGTATATTATAAGCAGTGACATTTCCAGGAAACTTGTCCTCCCTCTGCACTGTCACACGGAGATATCCCTGTGATTTAATTGTGCCCTAGTCATTTCCAGGCCAGAGAATCCTCCAGCGACATGGGCCAAGAACAAAAATAAAGCGATGGCGAAAAAAAAATGGAGACAGGAGTTAACGCAACGTCTGTTCAATTAGTTTGGAAAGTATTTCTGTGTGTGGACGCCGAGTGCGTTCTGCTCAATTCCCTCCGGCTGAAATGCCAATTTTCTGCATTGCCGGCACGGCGGCTGCCTATGGAACGACTCTGTTAATAAACTGCACAAAATAACCGAGCAATTAAGCAATTAAACTGTTTTGAAATTTAATTTAAGGCGCTGGCTCGGAGCTGCTGTTTCGTCTCTTTGCTTTTTGCGGTGATCAGGACAGCGTGGGGCCGAGCAGAACTACACGGGAGGGCGCGGGGCGTGCGGCCTGGGCACCATCATTAAAGCGGCTTTAAATTATTATGGCTGTGATTATTTACATCGGTGATGCTGAAGTCATTCGTAGCAATAGGCGGCTGCCAAGAGAGGGACAAATCACCAGACGTCACCGTAAAGACAGTGGCATAGCCGGACGAGGCGGGTGCTGCTATGTAGGAACATGGCTATGGGATTCATGGAAGATGGCAGCACAAGTTTAGTGTAAGGGTAAGGATGGGGGTAAGACATCAGGCTAAGATCACACATTATACCCTGCCTAGCTGAGGTCTTCTCAGTCACACACTACAGAAAAGTCTTTTCCTCCAGATGATGTCACATTGGTAAGACATGTCATCCAGAAATAATGGAAAACTGACAGACTTGCCCATGTTCATGTGAGATAAAATCTGCAATTTTGGTTCTTACAGGCGGCAACTACTAAAGTTCAATTGTCAGAAAGTGAAAAGTTCTGCAGATTTCAAGTTTTTTCTTTCCTCACCATTTTTTTAAATCTCTGCTTCCTGTCAGTGACTAGAAGTGTTATTGTTCATATCCCAAAGAAGAAAACTTGTCTTGATATTGAAGATGATAGATCAGATCTGTAACTGGATTTTATGTATTAAAAAGTAAAAAAAAAATGTCTAGAATGATAGAAATGTGACCTAGGGTAGATAGATATGAGATAGATATAGATAGACAGACAGACAGACAGACAGACAGATAGATGATAGATAGATAGATAGATAGATAGATAGATAGATAGGAAATAGATAGATAGATAGATAGATAGATAGATAGATAGATAGGAGAGAGATAGATAGATAGATAGATAGATAGATAGATAGATAGATAGATAGGAGACAGATAGATAGGAGATAGATAGATAGATAGATAGATAGATAGATAGATAGATAGGAGATAGATAGATAGATAGATAGATAGGAGATGGATGGATGGATAGATAGATAGATAGATAGATAGATAGATAAGATAATAAGTATGTCTGATGTGCAGGATCTCCTCCATCGCCACCACTGCCCCCGGGCTGTAGACCAGTACAGAACATGTTCCGCCCGCGCTCTCCCAGTTGAGGCGTCTTCTAGTCGATACCTCGTCTTCACAGTTGGCGATGCAGACAACAAATCTTTAATCACTTTCTGATACATTAAACTTGCTTTGTTTTTAATCTAATTGGAGCTGGCATTTAAGCATTAAATTGGCATCATAGGCGGGCAGAGATAAGAAGGTAGCCGGTCATTATCAGACTTATTAAATGTCAATCAGCGGCTGGGCAATTAATGTTGTGTAATCACCGCGCCACAACGAGATGGTTAAATGCCAATTAAGCGCTTCACCCATCTCCTGCCATCTGAGGCATTAATAAGGCTCTTATTACAGATTAGTTGCCATCAGCATTTTCATGGCATTCTGCTTCACTTCTCCTACCTATCGCAAGGTTTATTACTATTGAATGCCGTTAACCCACATATAACTAACGGGACTGAGTAATAATGGCGGCTGGAGGCCTCCCACAGAAGTGAATGTTTAACTCCTATATCCCGATGGTATAGTGAAAATTGCAAAGCCATGAGTATAAAGGCAATGAGATGGAACGTGCAGGAAGCCTGTAAGGTGCAAAATGTCTCCCAAACCAATAATTGTACTTCAATAGGTGCAGACACATATGTCTGTGGCCACAAACTGATAAACAACGCAGCCAAATGAGCCTATAAGTGTTGTGAAGGCGGGACTAATCAGGCCCCTCCTATGAAGACTGATTTGCATATCCCTAAAGAGGATTATGCTGCAGTGCTTGTGTCAATCAGTGTGTGCTCACAATGCACTATTAAGAATTTGGGATCCTTCTGGAACTAATAGAATTCCTTCTTGTAGAATATCTTATACAGACTTAAAGGCAAGACTGCGATTTACAAAGATTGCTGGGAAAGTTGGGTGAGCAGATCTTGTTGGTTGTTGTCACTCTACTCTCCCAGAGTAACAGATCTGCTCCTATGAGGTTATTCATTCATGATGCCGTTTTTTTTAGAGGGGAGTCCGGCACCTCATAGTGGGGTAGATGATGGGACCAAACAGGACAAGGCCTCCTCTAAGAACCCCATAGTCATCTGCCTCTATGATATGGCTCCTACAGGAGTTGTCACCCAGTCCTCTGACAATCTTTCTCCTCCCGTTCACGTCTGGTGATCATTGGTACCCGTCCTACATGGTAACCTCTTGTTAATATGTTGCTGCTATATAAATAAAATATATTATGTATTATATTTAATTATCAGTTGACAAAGTGGATTTAAAGGGGTTGTCTAGTAAATGGATGAACCCCTATGGAGGTGTAACATAAAAATCATACTCATCTGTCCTGCATTCCGTTGTCCGCCATTGTTGTCCGTTTGGTCTTGTGTTGTGTTTTTGTTGCTGAAAGTCCTGCGTGCCCCATGTGACTACTTCGACCAATCAGTGGAGAGAAACAAGTGACATCACTCACATACGTCACCACTTCCTCATCAGCAACCGCTGATCACCTATACTGTGACCTTTGCACCTATGTGAGCAGAACAAGGCCAGGTCAACCTCTACAAATGTCCCCATTCACTGACAGTAAGCAGATATTGGGGTCATCTGCAGTTCTGACTCCACTATGCCGGCGCTTGTCGGGCGTCTTGATCATTCGTCCATGTAGGAAGTCTCTGCGCCTTCACAGATTCTTCAGACATTTAATTCATTTGCAATCTCTTTGGGAGAAATCACATCTCGAGTCATAATTATTTGTTGAGTCGTTGGCAATTGAGCGCTAAATAATAGGAGTAATGATAGGTTAGTGATACAGCCGCCGCGTTAAGCGATAAATGGAGAAGTTGCCATCTCTCTCCTGTCAATGGCGCCGCTGAGTAAAGTAAAGGACTTGGCTTCAGTCTATTCAGAATTGAGAAAAGTCACTGATTATTACCGAGATAAATTCACCTGACTCCGTCGTCCTATTCAATGACTTAATGAGGCGTGGACGCCATCCGGAGCCATTACCGCCATTCACTGCTTGACTGCAGCTCAGGAGATGCTATTGTTTCAATACAAATATCCTGTAAGGTGTCTCTGATGAAGGGATATCCTCCACCTGACAGGAAGCGACCCTCTGATGTCATCTGCTGTATCTCAGTGACAACAATGGAAAAACAAAAAATAATTGTAATGTTAAAGGTCTCATAATCTGACATCAAACAGTCCATTCTCATAGTCCAGCATAGAACATTGAGGGGAAGACAAATGAATAGAAATAATTATTTATCGCAGATTGAATTATATGATCAACTAATAATCTATCATGTTTGATAATCTGGGAAGTAAGAAGTCCCCTTGGATTAAGGCCGAGGCCCCACTGTAAAGTATGCCTAAAAATACACACAGCAGACACTGCGATTTTAAAGCGCGTCTATTATATCTACAGAAACACCAGAGGTTTCCCTACAGATACAATGGAAGTAGAAAGTCTGCAGAGGTAACATTTGCAGACTTTCAGTGAAAAGCACTGCATGAAAAACCACAATGTGTTGTCACTGCGGTTTTGCCTACTACGCTTTTTTGCTGTGGCCTGCTACATGGGGCCTTAGCCTAAGGGTCTTTTTCCAAACAGCCTTTTATTATACCCCAGAGCTGCGCTCACTATTCCGCTGGTGCAGTCACTCACTGTGTACACACATTACATTACTTATCCTGTATTATACTCCAGAGCTGCGCTCACTATTCTGCTGGTACAGTCACTGTGTACATACATTACTTATCCTGTATTATACCTCAGAGCTGCGCTCACTATTCTGCTTGTGCAGTCACTGTGTACATACATTACATTACTTATCCTGTATTATACTCCAGAGCTGCGCTCACTATTCTGCTGGTGCAGTCACTGTGTACATACATTACATTACTTATCCTGTATTACACTCCAGAGCTGCGCTCACTATTCTGCTGGTGCAGTCACTGTGTACATACATTACATTACTTATCCTGTATTACACTCCAGAGCTGCGCTCACTATTCTGCTGGTGCAGTCACTGTGTACATACATTACATTACTTATCCTGTATTATACTCCAGAGCTGCGCTCACTATTCTGCTGGTGCAGTCACTGTGTACACACATTACATTACTTATCCTGTATTATACTCCAGAGCTGCGCTCACTATTCTGCTGGTGCAGTCACTGTGTACATACATTACATTACTTATCCTGTATTATACTCCAGAGCTGCGCTCACTATTCTGCTGGTACAGTCACTGTGTACATATATTACATTACTTATCCTGTATTATACTCCAGACCTGCGCTCACTATTCTGCTGGTGCAGTCACTGTGTACATACATTACATTACTTATCCTGTATTATACTCCAGAGCTGCGCTCACTATTCTGCTGGTATAGTCACTGTGTACATACATTACTTATCCTGTATTATACTCCAGAGCTGCGCTCACTATTCTGCTGGTGCAGTCACTGTGTACATACATTACATTACTTATCCTGTATTATACTCCAGAGCTGCGCTCACTATTCTGCTGGTGCAGTCACTGTGTACATACATTACATTACTTATCCTGTATTACACTCCAGAGCTGCGCTCACTATTCTGCTGGTACAGTCACTGTGTACATACATTACATTACTTATCCTGTATTATACTCCAGAGCTGCGCTCACTATTCTGCTGGTACAGTCACTGTGTACACACATTACATTACTTATCCTGTATTATACTCCAGAGCTGCGCTCACTATTCTGCTGGTGCAGTCACTGTGTACATACATTACATTACTTATCCTGTATTATACTCCAGACCTGCACTCACTATTCTGCTGGTGCAGTCACTGTGTACATACATTACATTACTTATCCTGTATTATACTCCAGAGCTGCGCTCACTATTCTGCTGGTGTAGTCACTGTGTACATACATTACATTACTTATCCTGTATTATACTCCAGAGCTGCGCTCACTATTCTGCTGGTGCAGTCACTGTGTACACACATTACATTACTTATCCTGTATTATACTCCAGAGCTGCGCTCACTATTCTGCTGGTGCAGTCACTGTGTACATACATTACATTACTTATCCTGTATTATACTCCAGAGCTACGCTCACTATTCTGCTGGTATAGTCACTGTGTACATACATTACATTACTTATCCTGTATTATACTCCAGAGCTGCGCTCACTATTCTGCTGGTGCAGTCACTGTGTACACACATTACATTACTTATCCAGTATTATACTCCAGAGCTGCGCTCACTATTCTGCTGGTACAGTCACTGTGTACATACATTACATTACTTATCCTGTATTATACCCCAGAGCTGCGCTCACTATTCTGCTGGTGCAGTCACTATGTACATACATTCACTATACTGCATGCTTTACAGGTGAAATATCTCAGTATTCCCTTCATGTTTAGAGTCTGTTCTAGGGATTTGCATTCTGGGAATTGTTGCCTTTCCTCTAATAATCCATCCTAGAGATGAGCGAGTACTATTCGAAATGGCCATTTCAAATAGCACGCACCCATAGGAATGAATGGAAGCGGCCGACACGCAGGGGGTTAAGTGGCAAGCCACCGGCAAAGTCTCGCTGCGTCCATTCATTCCTATGGGTGAATGCTATTCGAAACGGGAATTTCGAATAGTACTTGCTCACTCATCACGTTTGCAGAAAACTTAGCTGGAGTTCCCCTTTAAGACGCACTGACCTCCTGTTGGTAGAATGTTAATCAACAATTCTGCAAATCTTTCTAGCAGACATAAAACCATTTTACAGAAATCCTCCTCAGCTGCGATGTGCTCGAAGATTTCACAATAAAACACGAACAGCTTGAGCAACGTAAAAGTAATGGCCACTTTTACAAGGAAATTAGATTTTCTTCTTTTTTTCCTTCTACTTGCTGTTCACTTGTTATAAAACCATCGGAGTCGCCCTCTGGTGGTTTAGGGGGATTTATAGCTCAGGTGCAAATGGTTTCTTGAAACTGGGATTAATGGGAGCAGTCGGTGCACTCGGTCTTGTGCATATAATACAGGACAGGATCATTTGCAGTATATTTTATATGGTCACTGGGGAGATAGATCAGGAGACTGTGCAATTATTTCACTGAACTTCAATTATATTCTACAAATGTAAATTCCTTTGATCCAGCATTTTATAATCCAGAAAATCTGATAAATTGATGCAGGTGGAGCGGAACGGATCAGAAGCCGGAACCATGAATACAGACACCAGAAATGGACACCAAGTACAGATCAGGATCTAGAACCAGGAATAAAGACACCAGGAATGAACCAGGAATACAGACACCAGGAATAATGGACCAGAGAGCTAGAACCAGGAATAAAGACACCAGGAATGGTCTGGGAGCTAGAACCAGGAATAAAGACACCAGGAATGAACCAGGAATACAGACACCAGGAATAATGGACCAGAGAGCTAGAACCAGGAATAAAGACACCAGGAATGGTCTGGGAGCTAGAACCAGGAATAAAGACACCAGGAATGAACCAGGAATACAGACACCAGGAATAATGGACCAGAGAGCTAGAACCAGGAATAAAGACACCAGGAATGGTCTGGGAGCTAGAACCAGGAATAAAGACACCAGGAATGAACCAGGAATACAGACCCCAGGAATAATGGACCAGGGAGCTAGAACCAGGAATAAAGACACCAGGAACGAACCAGGAATAATGGACCAGGGAGCAAGAACCAGGAATAAAGACACCAGGAACGAACCAGGATCTAGAACCAGGAATAAAGACACCAGGAACAAACCAGGATTTAGAACCAGGAATAAAGACACCAGGAATGGACTGGGAGCTAGAACCAGGAATAAAGACACCAGGAACGAACCAGGATCTAGAACCAGGATTGGACCGGGAAGCTAGAACAAGAAATACAGACACCAAGAAAGTACCAGGGAGCTAGAACGAGGAATAAAGACACAGGAAGGGGTCAGGTGCTGGAACCGGAAATAAAGATACCAGCGATGGATCAGGAGCTTGAACCATGAACACCAAGTACAGATTAGGACCTAGAACCAGCAATAAAGACACCAGGAATGAACCAGGAAGGAACCAGGAATGCAGACACCATGAATGGAACATAAAGCTAGAACCAGGAATACAGACACCAAGAATGAACCAGGATCTAGAACCAGGAATGGACCAGGGAGCTAAAATAAGGTATACAGACACCAGGAATGGATTAGGAGCTAGAAATAGGAATAAAGATTCCAGAAATGAACCAGGATCTAGAAACAGGAATGGACCATGGAGCTAGAGCCAGGAATATGGACACCAGGAATGAACCAGAAGCCCAAACACCAGGAACAACCATGTGATGTAGTGTGATTACAGGACATGAATAAGGCTGCAGCACACGGACACAGTTACAGCGCTGGAACATTGTCTAGAATGGAGCCAGAATCATTAGCAGCAGAGCAGTTCAGGAACCATATGTCGTATCCATGGGTCAAGGCAGGAGCGTAGTCAGAAAAAGCCAAATACAAAGATTTCAGGTAAATTATCTGTAAGTATTCAGAATGATTTGGAACAGACTGGGGAAAATGTGGATTGAGGCCTGAACTACATGAACGGTGAGCAGGTAAAAACATACCTTGATCTGTTCTGCAAGATGTCCACGGACACGAAGTCCATGAGTGATGAAACTATATAGAAACATCTGCACAGCAACAAAACCCAGAATCTAGGACAGTTAAAAAGTTAATGTCAGACAGTAACGCAAAGCCTAGTGTCAGGCAGCTGCTGCCAAGCTAAACAATATTATAGAATCTTAGTCTATTTACTGCAGCCCCCGGGTGGAGATGTTGTCAAGTTCTACAAGGAGCTCAGTCTGCTCCTAACTAGGGTTGAGCGATCGGGAAAGATCGGATCCCGATCGATGATCGAGCAAATTTTACGATCAGCTGGAAAAATATTCGAAAATCGGATTTTGAAATCTGAAGATCGGCATAACCCTACTGTATATATAATATACAATTAGGGTTGAGCGATCGGGAAAGATTGGATCCCGATCGGTGATTGAGCAAATTTCACGATTGCGATCAGGATCAGCTGGAAAATGATTGGAAATCGGATTTTAAAATCTATCCTGAACTCTCAGGATCGGCTCAACCCTAGTCCTTACCTAAAAGCCCAAATCTCCCGTTAGACAAGTACGAAGTTTGGAACCAGTCACAAGATAGAACTCCTCCTGTCATAAGATTTCATAAAACTTAATTATGATAATGAACTAATCATCTTCTTGTCAAATGGGGACATGATTCTTAAAAATGTGTTGTTACCTTTTAACAGTTTCAGTCCCATGCGTCCGACTGCTATGATGAGCTACATTAGACGTTCAGCTAGCGGCAGTAGCGATCCTTAGTCACATATAGATGTGTAGATGCCCCGATAATTAGGATGTTTTCACCTCCAAGTCAGGCATGCCCCATAATAATGACCTATGACCAGCCCTTCAGCAGGGTGCCATTAATTAGTGGGAGCCATGCCTAGACTCAGCTTCATTAGCAGGAAGACGCTGCATGACAGGAAGGCATCTCAAGCAAAAATCCACCACCCTGAACCACCAAGCAGGAAGGGCCAAGTCAGTAATTAAATCTTAGTTACACCATGTGAACAATCTTCTAGAAGCTAACGAGCGCCAGAAATGTAGGGAGGGCTGTATCAGCAGCTACTGGAGGTCGGTAATTTGGAGTTACTTCCATCGATTTTCCCAATCAGCTCCTTCAATCCCCTGTAATGTTACATGGAAATAAAAAGTGTAGAGTATGGAGTCTTTGATAACAATTCGCACTAGGAGTTTATCAGATTTTACAATTACACTCCAAAGAACTGGACTCCATGAAGATTTATTGACAAGAAGATTTTAAAGAGGTCCTCTGTTTTGGACAATCCTTCTTTGAGAGAATGGTCCCTGGACAATTAACCAATCATAATGTGCTAATGTCTTTCTACACTGGTCAACTAGTAATCAGTTATAATCTATGGGAAACTCAGAAGTAAGTGTTACAATTCCCTGCAGCGCCGCCACTGGAGAAATGAAGCATTGCACAAGGTCCATTTAATCCAATGGGCGGTCCATGCAATGAAGGACAGGACAGGTGTGAGACATTCTCATAGCCACTCCAGATTATGGCCAAAAGATGAGAATCCTGAAAAGAGGACCTCCATGTACTAAGAGCTTGTCCAGGACTACATTTATATAGCCAGGTAAGGAATCATTAGCCAGAAGCCATGATGGACAGAACACCAGCTTTAGTTGGACCCCATCCTGCATTCCTCAATAGCTTCTAGAGGACAATCTGCCAATTTGTTCCAGGTTATTCAGGTCTTCAGGCCAAAATGGCACAGACTGGAAGCGGAGATGGGATAAGTTTCAGTGCCGCATACTAAAGTAGACAAAGGGGGATTCATCAAATAAGCCATAAATTAGGTCTTTTTTTTATGCAACTCATTTGATGAAACCCTCTTTCCTCCCGAATGTCTGTGAACCCTTGGCTTGTCTGCCTTTGGGCTCATCTCTCACACAGTTCTGTTCTTCAAGGGAAAAGTGAGGAGTACCCAAGGGTCGGGGGTGTCCTGAACGTTGTATGTCACTAAGCTTATACGTTAGAGCTTAATTGCTTAATCCTCCAGTGGGTCTGGGATCTGAGATAATCATGAACCCCAAAGGTTCAGCAGAAGACAACCCCAAAATCATCCTCTGCCATATTAATACTGTGTTTAGGTAATCAATGTTGACTTTTGCTTTTACTCCTCTATGAACTTTTGCCTTGTCCACCTTTTGGCTCATCACCAGTTTTACGTCTTTGGTTGTCTTCTTCAAGCCAATAGTAAGAAACACCCAAGGATTGAGGAGTGCTGATGGCAATATGTTTTCAAGCCTATTCTACCAACCGGTTCCACCAGATTCTATGGTACTCTCCAGTGGGCCCGAGGTCTGAAGCAATAATGAACCCCAAAGGCCCAGCAGAAGACAACCCCTGAATCATCCTCAAGAAGCTTGAGTCAAATACTACCAAGGAGCTACTTGAGCACTAGAAACTTGTAAAATATGTTTCAGTGTGTTGGGACATTGTTCCAAAATTTCGGATTCATAAATTTTCTCATATCTTGTCCTCCAAAATGCAAAGGGTTCTTGAGAAAATAAAAATTTCAATACTGTACACAAATGTCTCAGCCCAGTGGTGGGAAAGAGTTAAGGAGAGGTTTTGTCTTGACTTTTTTTGTCTCTCAGCGCTCTGATTGGATCAGGAAGCCATGGTTCCAATCATATCTATTGTTCTCCCTTGTCCTGGTTACATTGGTTTCTGCATCTGTGTGACAGATAAGGTTTTCCCCATTGTTTTATTGTAGTAGCTGCTGCTATATTTGAGATAATGGAGATAAAGACAAAAGAATTAACCCCTCAGTTTGCTCAACCTGCAAGCTGAAAATTATTTTTCATTCATTCTACTCTTTTTGCTTATATCTTCTAGGTATATCTTCTAGGTATTTTGGTATTAGAAGGTGTGGACTGAAAGTCAGGACAGGGTCTGTACGCAGAATATCCACAAAACAAACACATTCAGGGCTGATAAACAAGCTGGGACACTGGATCGAATCCCCTATATGGTCCCGGAACGTGACATCACACACCTTGTTGGGTCCTGGTCTTGAGGAGGTCTTGGACCAATAGTTGTGTGATCGTAGACATAGGACACTGTGGCTCTAGATAAAAAGCAGGTTGCTTAACTTTATAGACAGTTATGCCAAGGCTCTTATAGACGTATGGATGACACTGGTGGTAGTCCACAAAATAGGACAATGTCCACTGTCAATGTATTGCCACACTAGGTTTATTTTGACGAAATTATTCAGAAGCCCATCCAAAATAAGAACATGTGCTTCTTCATAATGTTATTTTATCTTTAACTCCAAAGTCAGCTCCGAAATAGGTTGCCTTCTAAGGGACCTTTGGGAGCCATTATTGTGTCAGAGACTGTACAATGGTGGGTCATCCTGCGCTCCCTCTACGGCAGGTACACAACGTCAAGTCTAACGCAGCTTTTTCAGAAGTTTTGCTCCCGCTTCATACCTTAAACAGATAAGTAAAGTTTATCTCCATTCACAGCTGCAGTTTTATCTGCATCTCTAGAAGTCAATGATGCCGCCTCGTTCTTCTATCCCTCCCGGAGAACAAACCACTTCAGCCCCTGTAGACTCTCGCTGTCTTGGCGCATACTTTAGCTTTGTTTCAGGAAGTTCAGAGATTCCCCAGTGGCATGAGCAGAACTTCCAGGGCACATCAGTCGCCTGCGCCAAGCGGAGGAGAATTATCCAGGAAATCTCCAGGGCTCTTGACTCTGTGCTTGTCATTCCAGATGAAACAGTAGCACGCTGTGTATGCGGATTATACATGTAATACCAACCGGCCTCTTCATGACTTTAAAGGGACCTTCCAGCATCACTGGGTCAGGGAAGGTAAATGGCGTATTTATATCCAGTGAAGAGGAAATCTGCATCATGGCCTGAGACTGACATTGCAATCCTGAAGATCAATACTTCAGTAAAAAACTAGAAAAACTGAAATCACGGATTGCTTTTCTAATCAAGGACCTCTAGAAATACTTGTGGCCCATCGACAGTCACTACTATATCTGAAACATTGATACCAATGGTAGTGGATCTCCTGGAAAAATTGGGAGTAATGAAGGGACATTATAGAAAGTTTTGGCTGGAACCATAAATATCTTCATTAAAAATATTTTTTTGATTCTGTTTGGCTGATATATGAACTGCTAGGAGTCAATGTGGTGGTCTCAGATTCTCAGGTTAGTGCTTTAATGTGTCAATAGCGCTACCATGTAATTGAAGTTGTCTCACCCTGACAATCCCTGTCCCTATGCCCTACTAGGGGATATAGACATCACGTGGTGAATTGATCTCTAATTTGACGTCCCTCAATGCATCAGAATGGACATAAGCTCCTACTCTGGTGGACCTGGAACATCTTGGCACTACTTGGATTGACATTCATTTGCATGGCTGCCATATAAAGCTACATTTTCCTAGCAGTGACCATTGCAGGGAAAATAGGTGGATAGCACGGTAGACCCATCAGACTATGACTATTTAAAAAAAAGAGTATTGTTTTCATGTGTAAACCCAAAGTTGTGGTATAGAAAAAAAAATAGTCAGTAGACAAACAACCAGTCTTTCAAAGCTATATTTACCTGGATTGCCAAGTTGATCATCAGTTGCGTAACTACTGGGGTAGCAGCTGCCACAGGGCGCGGGACCTTAGGGGCCCGGTGACAGCCACTACCCCTGCGGACACCCTGGAGTCACTCCAGCTGGTAACAGGCCCTATTTACTTACTGATCCTGGCAGGGGCTGGGATGGGCAAGTGACGCTGCGGGCCCCAGAAGCACTATCATTATACTAGGGGGTCTTTTCGGACACTGTTACCTCTCCACGCTCTGTACAGGCATTGGGCCTAGTTGTCTGACATCCCTGATGTCACATGACCAGGACCTGTGTCCCGGGTCATGTAACGTCAGTACGTCATTAAAGATTGCCAACACCGCCAAGGACTGCAGGGGAGCCGGAGATAGGCAAGTAACAGTGTTTTTTATGTTTGTATCCCTCTGGGTCTCCGATTATTATACTCTGGGGTCTGAAAAGACCCCAGAGTATAATAATTGTTCATGGGTCCATTATGGGGAATAATACTGTGTGCAGGGGCCACTATGGGGGGGTTTCGGTCGGTCAAGGTCGTCGATGTCGGTCAGGAAGGCGGGGGCCCCCCATGTCGAAAGTTCGCCATGGGGCCCCATTCTCATTTACGCCACTGGTGATCATGCTGGGTGAGTTAGTTAGGAAGAGCTAGTAGTGGGCAGGATAGGTAGCAGGGAAGGGGAATTAGAAAGGGAGGGGGAGGGAGTTAGCTATGAGTGAAGCACAAGGCATCATGGTAGTTGTAGGAAAAGAGTGCAGGAAGCTACCCATGTAAACAAATGCAGAAGATGCCAGGAGCTCCCAAAAGATCCCAGATATCACTCAAAACACTGATAAAGGTATTTGGTTGAACTGATTAACCTATTAATAGCACTAAACTACCGTTTTTTGAAAAAAAAAAAAATTTGCCTGAAAAATCCCTTTAATTTGTGCCAACTGGGATGGGTATAGAAGAGGGCAAGAAGTAAGGAAAAGACTGGGTATGAGGAAAACCGGGTCACAAGAGTGTAGAGCCTGAAGGTGCCACAATGGCCGATCATACTGTTAACTACTTTGGAAAGCTCAAGTACCAGGACATTAGTTGGTTGCTGTGCGTTCCCAAATGTTCAGCATTTTGCTACGTCCTGAATGTCATTGGTAGCCATCTAGGTATGTTTACTAAAAATCAAAGTTATGCATATCATAAAGGCAAATCATACGGCTGCTATGGGGCCCTTAATGAGAGTGGGCCCAGCCTTGATTGGTTCAATGCCTGTCACTTCTAATTGGTAAAAAGCATCACAGAACTCCCCTCTCTATAGGGAACTGGATTGTTCATACATATGAAGGCAGGGACTTTGTCTAAGGATTAAAGGGGGTGAAAACAAACACCCAATTAATGTTTCTTGGGTGTCATAATGGTCCACATACGCCACTGTGCAGTCAAATAATATTGTAGATCATATTGTCTAGCCTTGAGGCTATGCCCTGGAATTACTGCTCCAGCAGCACGTACTCCATTTATTGTCCAACTATTGCACCCATGTCATTTCTACTTCTGCTATGCAGAACGTTCCCTAGTCTGAGCTACCACTTTATACCTGCCAACTTGATTCTTTTTCACGGTGAGATAATATTCTTCTTTCTCTGCTTTTCACACTAATTTTCCAGTTACAATAACTAGAAACTTAAGTCACAAATGCATTTCATGCCAACTGAATCCATCCCCGCTGACTGCAGTGAGAACCTAAGTATGAGAAGGAAACACAGGTTATTATCTCACTGTGCAAAACACTATGGATGACGGCATGTCTACTATATATAAATATAACACATATCAGTGCACGGGACAGGACTTGTCACATCACCAAACCGAATACCAAGGATGTAGACTAGAACAGTCACATCACATCTATCAATTCACATGTGAATACTTAGATATATAGATGGCGGTATTATAGTAGTTATATTCCTGTACATAGGAGCAGTATTATAGTAGTTATATTCTTGTATATAGGAGTAGTATTATTATAGTAGTTATACTCCTGTACATAGGAGCAGTATTATAGTAGTTATATTCTTGTACATAGGAGCAGTATTATAGTAGTTATATTCTTGTACATAGGAGCAGTATTATAGTAGTTATATTCTTGAGAAAAAATTCCAAAAAGGATTCAAACAAAGTTTGAAGGATCTGCAGCTCAGAGGAGGTTAAAACTCAAAAAAAACTTTATTTCATACTTTTAAAAGGACTCACCCCAAGTGGGTGAATACATTCAGAGGTTTAACAACAGAACATAGTGAGAAAAAGATAGAAAAATGTGAAAATAAAACCAAAACCGCTGACGCGTTTCGGGACAGATTTTTAATGTCCCTTAATCATAGCGGAATACAGGCTCCAGGAGGTCAAGGAGAACAGGGTCGTGCACCACAGGAGGATAAATGAACGGAAGATAGGTGAGCTACTTCTCTATTTTTTCTAAAAGTGTAGTTATATTCTTGTACATAGGAGTAGTATTATAGTAGTTATATTCTTGTACATAGGAGGTAGTATTATAGTAGTTATATTCTTGTACATAGAAGTAGTATTATAGTAGTTATATTCTTGTACATAGGAGGTAGTATTATAGTAGTTATATTCTTGTACATAGGAGGTAGTATTATAGTAGTTATATTCTTGTACATAGGAGGTAGTATTATAGTAGTTATATTCTTGTACATAGGAGTAGTATTATAGTAGTTATATTCTTGTAAATAGAAGTAGAATTATAGTAGTTATATTCTTGTATATAGGGAGTAGTATTATAGTAGTTATATTCTTGTACGTAGATGGTGGTATTATAGTTTTAAGAAGACAGGGAATAAAATACGTCTGAGGTGGTGCCACATTTTTTTGTCTCCATGGTCCTATATCACTGTCTTAGACTCATCTTTTGCCATATTGACCAACACCTCTATATTGCAGACCTTGCATGTTTTTCTTCCCTATGAAGTATCTCCTGAGCAGTAGATGAATGGTAGTCTGTAGTCTTGGTATTACCGCCAGTAGTCCAGGCTTTGTCTACACACTTAATTAACAGCAGAGCTGGCTCACAGATTACTTTTCCGATGCGGTGCGAGAGTGGTAGGCAGGGTCCTGACCAAGCATTTTAAGGCTGCAATCATCCTGGGATCCCGATGCAAGATAATTACCAGTTTATATTTTTCTTTGTCATTGTACAGACAGCGTAATGACAAGAACATGATGCAGGAAGTAGAGAACCAGAGAGAGAAAAAGCCCAGGATGGCAGATTCCAGCCTTTACCAACTCCCCAGTGGGACCGACTGTCTGACCCAATGTGTCAGTTCTGACGTCCATTCCACTAACTGGTTTATAAACCAGCTGAGGGAATCTTTGAAGTTTCAACTCTCCGATTCTCCTCTGTGGAAAGGTCTAACTCCCTAATTGCCTCCATTTGCTGAGCCAGCTTCCCGTTAAGTGAAGGATTTTTGTTCTCCTCCGTTAACCCTCCAGTACAGGGATTGATAATTCACCGATGCCATCTCCAAGACAGTGCCCAGAATAGGACATGTTACAAAGAGGGGATGGAAGCCACAATGAAAGGGTTAACTCCCTGCATGCATGCTAATGGCTTTCTCGGTCTTTGCATGCGGAGTAAATGTGTTTGTTGAATGTGTGCAAACTGAGAATTGATTCTTGCAGGTGCCAAGACGTTCAGATGGCTTAAAGTTGCATTATAGCCACTTGTCGCTGTATAGGGAATATTGACTCCATTATTGAGCATGAAGTTCTGTTCTGGCTGAATTTCATACAATGAAGGTTATAGTACTATGTGTGGCCCTAGCACAGCATAGCTACTCAATTATACAACTAGATCGTTGGAACATGGGAAGGGTTCAATATCTCTTGGTTGTAAATGAAAAGAAAACATGACTGCTTTCTCCAAAAAGTGAGTCGCACCTGTCCACAGGTTGTTGAACCAGTAAACTGGTATCCATGATAATAAATATGTGCAGCAGCCCAGAGGAGGAGACCAGAGGATGGGAGTCGTGGTGACATGGGCTGTGCCAACTGCTAGGCCGGGGGACACTCCTCACACACTCCAATTCCACCTATGAATTTATCCCAAAGTGCTGAAATTCTGTCCATATGTGCTAAAATTTTGCCCAATAGAAACTAGTGAAATTTTAGACCAACTCTGTATTGGTCTAATCTGCGGCAATATCTTGCAAAATAATTATTTGTGGTTTTTAAATGTATCAGCAAAAAAGCAGTGTGGGAAAAACGGCAGCGGCAACGCATCACAGTTCTGCCCACAGCTCTTTAAACAAAAAATTCACCGAGTTTTCCTCCGCGGACCTTCTGTTACAATTATACCTATGGGGAAATCACTGCCGTTTCCGTAGGCATAACTGACATGCTGCTATTTCCAAAATCGCACAGGTTTTGGAAACCGTGGCGTTTCCGCACGGTAGTTTTTAGCGCAAAGTGAGCATGGGATTCGCTAAAATCCCATTTCCTTGCCCATACTGTAAAACACAGCGATTTTTCCCACGGTCTTTCCGCCGCATGGGAATCGAACCTTTTCCTCCGATGAGGCCCCCATGTTACGGAAATGCTGCTTTTTTATGTTGCATATTTTGCTGCGTTTTTTTTGAACCAATTGGTCCATGTACAGGAAGTTCTTACATTTCTCCCTTCTGCTCAATCTACTCCTGGTTTTGGCTCAAAAACCTGAAATAATACTGCAGTTTCGTAATGTGAGGCCTCAGCCTGCGGACACTTATTTTTTTAGTGTCCTGCTGTGATCGCTGCATCCCATTGAAAACCATGGAAGGCAAAGTCTCAGAATCGGCTGCTGATTTGGGGGCAGAATCCACACAAAAATCAGCATCAAATTTCCACATGTGAACACCTCCTAAGAGATTTCTTTATATTTCCCCAAAAAAGCAGTTTTTCCGGAATGTGGGGCAAATTTCCTCAGGGCAACACTTGTAAATAATTTTTGCCAAAAGATATTAAAAAGTTCTAAGGATTCGGACAATGCTGTGGTCATCTTCCCAACCAGAGTGTCGCAGCTCCCAGGCAGATTTTTGAGGCACCCCTGTTGGGAATTGCTGATCTAAAAGATAGAGCAAACTGGCCTAAAAATGAAAAATGTTGAGAAAGTCAGAACTGACATAAATGTGTCTAAAATCAGATGCACCAAAATACTGGTATAGGCTCTGCCATGACAGTGGTTGCATAGCAAATGTGCACCACTGTATATAGCGCAGATACTGGAACTAGCGTCCAGTATCTGAATTGGAGTCCTGAGCTCGAGGTCCTACAATTGACCTGTGTTATGTAACAGATAGTCATCCTGCGGTTCCTACAGCGATCACTGGTGGTCAATGAGGAGAGGGGAGTCTTAGAAATGGTTAATACAGAAATGTTATCTATTATCCAGATAAACAGAAGTCTATGGGAATACTCTGAATATAATAAAGCAACAAACGTCTGTAGATATTACCTTCCAAAATGTTTCACATCCCCTCTGGCTCCTACAGCCCCTCCCCCCACACCCAACGCAGCCCTGTCCTCTCTAGGGGGCGCTAATATCACGGTTTGGTCTTCTACCTTATAAGTTGTTTACATTTTACAAACCTTCTCTTCTGCTTCATTTTGTGTTGATTTTGTCTTCCAGGTAGAAAAAAATGAGAAATTGCGCTTTGCGGTCGCTCCTGGGAAATTATGTTGTGAAGTTTTATTCAATCAAACTTCAGAATCAACAAGAAGCTTCTCTAATAATAAATGAAAAAGTCCTGTCGTGTTTTGTGTACATTACAGGAGTTGTAAAACCTGCAGACAGGAAGTTATCTGCCGTGTAAGATGGGTCAATACGTGTAAGTGGCGATGGGCCAATGATGGACACGGAATAAGTCACGACGGGTGATTGGGGTCAGTATGGTGACATGTATCGTGTATTAATGGATCCCATCAGTCAAGTTATCCTATAAATTACCTGCATATTTATCAAAGTCAAAAGTCTCTGGAAATCATCATCCCCCCCACCCTGGTGCCCTGACACCCTGGGAGAATCAGTTCGCTTAGAACCCGATTTGATTGGAAATTTCCAAAAGTTTCAAGTTCGTACAAACAGAAAACTTATGTGCATTGTCACCCATGACACACTACTATACGCAGAGGTCTCCTCAGACCCTATATTATAATGGAGGCCCAGGAGAGTTGAGGGAAAATAACAAACACTTATACTTATCTTGCCCCGGCTCTCCTGGGCATCCACTGGTTCCTCATTGTCCTACAGATGATGTCACACGCCCCAGGGTCACTGCTGAGACCCAATCACAGGCTTAGTGAGTCTTAGCGCTATGACAATGATTGACATGACCCACAAAACCACTGAGGCCTGTGATTGGGTCCCCAGGACATGAGATGTCAGCTGGCAGCCAGAAAAGTCCTAAAGAGGACACTAGGAGACACCACAAGGATGTCCAGGAGAGGTGAGACAAGGTGAGTAGAAGTGTTTATTTTTACTCGCTGTGAACAGTAATAAGTGGTCCATGAGTAATAGCGCCCCCATAGTGCCACTAATAGTAAAAATTTTCCCTTAGTGTACCAATTTTGACAAGACAATCCCATGAATCTTACTGCATAGGGGGCGTTTTAAGGTCATTCAGAAGTCAAGGCTTAAATGTCCCAAATCTGATGGTCAGTATAATGTGTCACCCAACTTTCCCATATTCCTGAAAGCCAAATTCAGCTTTGTTGGGGTATATTTCTCACTTCTGCATTGCTTCCTGTCCCTCATTACGGTTCGCCATATAGTGTCCAAATAATAGTCATAGAGTGCACAAATAGCATCACTCAAGCACTAGGGCATGCACTGCATAGCAATGGGGGGGAATTTCCACAAGGGGTTTGGAACAAAAAATTGCATCTCTCTACACCACCATCACCACTTCTTGAAGAGGGGTGTGGAAAGGGACTAGCCCCGTCAGATTTATCATCATCATTTACACCAGTTTATAGGAGTAAATGATGCCTGAAATCTACGTTAGCTATGAGCTGGTGTAGATTTTAATGAAGGTGTATGGCCGTATCGGAGGATGCACTTGATTTATGACAAGGCATGCGTCTAGTTAGAAACAAGGAGAATCCTCCATCAAATACTGCAGACCAGGCTGTCAAGGCCAAATGGCGCCCCCTTTAGTAATGACAGATAATGAATCCTTGTGCAGTTAAGTCATATGGCACGCTGCAGAAAGGGAAATATCCGGGGTTTAGCGCTCACCGAGCATTTCCAGAACCAAATATAACTAACAAATAGCTGAATAGAATCCGGAACTTTTATTAACTGGGGATTTATGTTTTGGGGGTAAATACTTTTTAACCTGTGTAAGCACCGGAGTCTGTAGCATAGAATATTCCCATCCGCCGCTGATTTATTTGCTTGTCCTGACTCTGCTCCCCAGTGCAAGCCAGACTCCATATCAAAATAAAGTGACAGGCTGCTAGGGAGATGCTTCATTTGTGCGACGGGCTCGGTAATTGGTTAACACCAGCACTCGCCGGGCTTCTGCAACAACGAAATTTTGTTACCGTCACCTTTGGCTGCCTCTCTCATTCTCGCTGCTGCAAACTCACAAGAGAGAAGAGAACTTGGCATCTCGGCAGCTGTGCCAGCCTCCACCCTGCACCTTCACGCCTCTTGTACGCATTTTATAGCAGGGCCAACGAGATGTTTCGTTCAGATTTAAATTGGTCCCCAGAGAAAATCCAGCTGGTGTTTTCAATTCTGCACAGGCAGCGAAACGGAGACAGGGGCAGCCGACATAGAGCTACCAGCAAAGCTTATGGGGCAGCAAGTGTATGGAAGAACAGCGCAAGCAATCCCAGACAAAAGAGACAGATTGAAAGTGGAGCAGGAAGGAGACGGCAGACATATTTGTATTATTCATCTGTATTAATGCCTCGTCAGATTCGGTGCTCTTATGCCGCTTGACCCTGTCACTGCTTGCAGGATTTAAAGGGACACTATGTCTAAAGTCATCAGCTTAGAAAGGGGCGTTGTTATAAAGCTACACCTAGACAATATGACACCGGTATTTGCAATGTTTCCACTGACTGTGGATTTCCTACCGTGTCTGCCCCGTTATGGCTGAAACATAACATTTTGCCAGAAGAGAACTTTTTGTATTAGGCAGTAGGGAATATCGGGACAACTAGTACAGGTGCAGTAAGGGGCACCTAGAATAGAGATTTAGAGGGGAGCCTGAGACAGACACTGAAGGGGCTTCTGGGACAGACACTAAAGAAAGCACCTAGGGCAGATGATGAGGGGTCATCGGGCACCTAGGGCAAATGATGAGGGGGCATCGGGGACACATCACGGAAACCTGATTAGAAATTAAAGGGGCACAGGAATAATCTTAAAGAGGACACCTAGGTTATACACTGACCAGGAATCCTGGAACAGATACATACGGGGAATCCTGGGGAAAAATGACGGGGTTCCTGGGACAGATACTGAAGTAAGTCACTGCGGTAGGCACTACAAAAGGCCCCCACGACAGATATTAAAAGTGTGTTGGGGGTAGATAAAGAGTAGAAGCCTAGGTCACACATTACTGGGGGTAAAACCAAAGGGGGCACCTGGAACAGATACTATAAAAGGAGCCTGGCGCAAACACTATAGGGGGCCTCATAAGGCCGATGCTGAATGGGGCGCTGATGGTCAGACAGTGATGAGGGCTCTTAGGACATACAAAGGAGAATACTGAAGGGAAGACACTAAAAAAGACACCAGTGCACTGAAGAAATTTGCAAGAGAAACCTAGGACACACACTAACAGGACAAAAACCTAAGTAGGCACTTAAGACAGATACTATAGAGGGAACCTGGGGCAGATACTAAGGGCTTCAAGTGCTGACATGGAAGAAACCACCAGAAACTGAAGAGGGCACTTGGGAGTTACACCGGAAGAAAACTGGGGGATGATACTAGAAGGGGAATCTGGGGTAAGTACAGAATGGGTCACCAAGAACACAAACTGAACAGGGAACTTGAGATACACCCTGAAAAAGGAACATGGTGTACCGAAGGGCACGGGGGGGCAGTAACAACAGAAAGCACCTAGAACAGATACTGAAGAAGGCAGCTGTGACATTGTAGAGGGGGACTTAGAACATACTGTAAGAGGGCAATATAGAGGGCATCGGAGACCAAAGGGGGCACCAGGGGGAGAAACCAGAGCAGCAAGTAGGAATGGGCACATGAGACAAGAACATTTAAGGGTGTAACTAAATGATCTTGAAACATTGAGAAACAGAATAAAAGCAGTCTCCTCATTGGATGTCATTTCTCCTTTGTTTGACAAATCCCTCCAAAAATGACCCCTTCACCCATATCGGAGGTCCTCCTCGATGCATCTTAACTAAACCAGAATACTGAATGTTAACCAGAGAAATAAAGAGAGCAAATTATCATAGAAAATAAACAAAAAATCCCAAATACTTTTCTTACTGAAGAAGCGTGTGTTCCTGGCCCCGTAGGGCGCCCTCCCCCAATGTAACACCCTCCATTTTACTCCTTATTTCATGTTTCCACTACAGAGACGGCTTTGTTAAGAACATAAAGCGATATATTCAAAGGAAAAATGTCTGACTTGTAGATGTCAAGGACCAGGAGCTAAGAAACGCGTCGGGGCCCAGTCGTGTGTTGTACTATATACACAAGAAAGCGAGTGGTCGCCTCTCTCTCCCGTCAGTTTCCATGTAGAAACCTTGAACGCGCATAAATCATCTCGGCTGAGGTGGGGAGAATGGAGCGGTTTCTATGGCAACCAGAGCGGGTCTCCACTAGAAAGTGTCTCTTTTGTGTTGCCGGCCTTGTCTTTTCTCGTTGGGCAAATTGTAATTCGCAGGAAAGCAAATACCCCCGCCATTTTCTAGACACGGCAATTAACCCATTAGCGGTCCTTGTGTCCTACATGTCATACAACTCTATATGTGGTAGTAAATGAAGACATAGTGTGAACAGGAGAGAAATGAAGATGTGACCCTCTACATAAAGAGCTGAAAATATCGACACTGGCCAAGTAATTGTGATATTTTCCACCATGCTTGCAACTAAAAAATAGGTTTTTTTTTCTTTTCAGCATTTTGCATTTGCCATGTTGGAAGGCTGTTCTTAAGGTGCCGCCATGTTGGTGCTATTCTGCCCATTATCGATCACTATTCATTTACATTTCTGGAGATGTTATTAAAGGGTTACCTGGTTTCTAGTACTGCTATGCTACCAATATGAGATCTGCAGGGGCCTGACACCTGGGACCCCTACAGATCAGCTGTACTGAGCCAGCGCAGCTCTCGGTAAAGTTCACCTACCGCAAGACGCCATTCCTGCTCACTGTACAACTGTAGTAGCCAGTGTAGGTACTGCAGCGCCATCCCATGGATGTCTATGAGGCAGCACAGCAGTACCTATACCCGGGACCCTGACCCCTGCAGACCTAATATAAAAATACTAAAAGCTTTAAAGTTAAGAGTGTTTGTCAGCCACAGAAAGTTGTCCCCTACCCACAGGACCATCTGACAGCCCTGTTGAAATCAATGCAGTAGGAGCGCATATTTCCGACCACCATCTCCAACCCAGTTCTCATGATCATTAGAAGTCCAAGTGGTCAGACCCCCACTGATCAGCATGTTACAGTACAGGCGGAAATTTACTGCAATACTTTTAATTTCAAATTCCACTAATCCTAAAGTTGGCATAACAGATAGTAATAGATTGTATTCCCCTGTCCTACAGTCGGCCTCTCCTCTCCTGACATGGCTGATAACAGATAGTAATAGATTGTATTCCCCTGTCCTACAGTCGGCCTCTCCCCTCCTGACATGGCTGATAACAGATAGTAATAGATTGTATTCCCCTGTCCTACAGTCGGCCTCTCCCCTCCTGACATGGCTGATAACAGATAGTAATAGATTGTATTCTCCTGTCCTACAGTCGGACTCTCCTCTCCTGACATGGCTGATAACAGATAGTAATAGATTGTATTCCCCTGTCCTACAGTCGGCCTCTCCTGACATGGCTGATAACAGATAGTAATAGATTGTATTCCCCTGTCCTACAGTCGGCCTCTCCTGACATGGCTGATAACAGATAGTAATAGATTGTATTCCCCTGTCCTACAGTCGGCCTCTCCTCTCCTGACATGGCTGATAACAGAGAGTAATAGATTGTATTCCCCTGTCCTACAGTCGGCCTCTCCTGACATGGCTGATAACAGATAGTAATAGATTGTATTCCCCTGTCCTACAGTCGGTCTCTCCCCTCCTGACATGGCTGATAACAGATAGTAATAGATTGTATTCTCCCGTCCTACAGTCGGCCTCTCCTCTCCTGACATGGCTGATAACAGAGAGTAATAGATTGTATTCCCCTGTCCTACAGTCGGCCTCTCCTGACATGGCTGATAACAGATAGTAATAGATTGTATTCCCCTGTCCTACAGTCGGTCTCTCCCCTCCTGACATGGCTGATAACAGATAGTAATAGATTGTATTCTCCCGTCCTACAGTCGGCCTCTCCTCTCCTGACATGGCTGATAACAGATAGTAATAGATTGTATTCTCCCGTCCTACAGTCGGCCTCTCCCCTCCTGACATGGCTGATAACAGATAGTAATAGATTGTATTCTCCCGTCCTACAGTCGGTCTCTCCCCTCCTGACATGGCTGATAACAGAGAGTAATAGATTGTATTCCCCTGTCCTACAGTCGGCCTCTCCTCTCCTGACATGGCTGATAACAGATAGTAATAGATTGTATTCTCCTGTCCTACAGTCGGCCTCTCCTGACATGGCTGATAACAGATAGTAGTAGATTGTATTCCCCTGTCCTACAGTCGGCCTCTCCTCTCCTGACATGGCTGATAACAGATAGTAATAGATTGTATTCTCCTGTCCTACAGTCGGCCTCTCCCCTCCTGACATGGCTGATAACAGATAGTAATAGATTGTATTCCCCTGTCCTACAGTCGGTCTCCCCTCTCCTGACATGGCTGATAAAAGAGAACAATAGATCATAATCAGTCATATACCAAGTAGAGAGAGTATAGACTTATTGGGGCACACTTATTATGCCACTTGCTTATGTTATGTTGCGGCTCTACTTGTATTTATGACTTTTTAAAAAAAGAGGCAAAAAATGTGCAAATGCCTCCCAGTACATGGGCAGTGCCCGTCAGATCAGCTTATAAAGACGCAAGACACAAGTACTAAGAGACGAGCTCTACATTAACAAGGAACAGCGACTATTTCATAAATAGACACAAGAATGTCTAAAATAAAAAAAAAAAAAAAAAGCCGCACGTGAAAAATATGGCCCAAATAAGAGGCAAATGATAAATAACCCCTATGACTGCCGCTTGAGTGCCCCTTTAATGTCATTTCACCGTCTGATATGAAATGTCATTACCATGGAGACATTGGTACCACTCCGCGCCGTTTCTTTATACACCCGCTTTTTATAGTCCGTACAAATATTTGCGCAGTCACTTTATTCCTCTATCGTTGCAGTAAATTCTTCTTTCTCATCCCGCTGTCGGGGTACATAGTGCGGGTCAATGATCCCAATTCCTACTGTTGCTGGGAAATGAGACTTTCCAAACTGAAGAATCTTTCCAGGAAGGCGACACAATTATTGCAACGACACCAGTAACAAAACGTGACGCCAAAAACACATCAGAGGCCAGTCCTGCCCGAAGAAATGACTTGTCTGTGTGTGCAGATGGCGCGGCATTTATTGCAGAGTCTATAGATAAATAAATTGCACCTCTCACACAAACATCACAAATATGCCAGGACGACAAATGTGACGCGATGACTATGGGCTCCACACAGGGGCCCAATAGATAGTGGCCTATTGTCACTGTGTAAAGGCCAGTAAAAAAAGAGCTGTGTGGGGACCAATGAAGGGGCATTACACTGTGTGGGGTCAATAAAGGGGGCATTATACAGTGTGGGGCCAGTAAAGGGGCATTATACTGTGTATGCTCAATAAAGAGGGCATTCAATGGCATGGGGGCCAGTAAAGAAGCATTATACTGTGTAGGGTCCATAAAGGGGGTATTTCACTGTATAGGGGACAAGTAAATGGGGCATTATGCTTTGTGGTGCCAATAAAGGGTGCATTTTGCTGTGGTGGGCCACAGAATTGGGTATTATGCTGTGGGGGGGGTAAAATAAAAAGAAGGTATTATGTTGTGTGGGGGGCAGTAAAACAGTTATTATACCTTATGGGGCTAATAAAGGGTCCATTATGATGTATGGGGGCCAGTAAAAAGAGATATTATACTGTATGTTGGCCAATAGAGGGGGCATTATGTTGTATAGGGGTGAGTAAGGAGGCATTGTAATGTATGGGGCCGGTAAGGAGGCATTGTACTGTATGGGGCCAGTAAGGAGGCATTGTACTGTATGGGGCCAGTAAGGAGGCATTGTACTGTATGGGGCCAGTAAGGAGGCATTGTACTGTATGGGGCCAGTAAGGAGGCATTGTACTGTATGGGGCCAGTAAGGAGGCATTGTACTGTATGGGGCCAGTAAGGAGGCATTGTACTGTATGGGGCCAGTAAGGAGGCATTGTACTATATGGGGCCAGTAAGGAGGCATTGTACTATATGGGGCCAGTAAGGAGGCATTGTACTGTATGGGGCCAGTAAGGAGGCAATATACTGTATGGAGCCAGTAAGGAGGCATTGTACTGTATGGGGCCAGTAAGGAGGCATTGTACTATATGGGGCCAGTAAGGAGGCATTGTACTATATGGGGCCAGTAAGGAGGCATTGTACTATATGGGGCCAGTAAGGAGGCATTGTACTGTATGGGGCCAGTAAGGAGGCATTGTACTGTATGGGGCCAGTAAGGAGGCATTGTACTGCATGGGGCCAGTAAGGAGGCATTGTACTATATGGGGCCAGTAAGGAGGCATTGTACTATATGGGGCCAGTAAGGAGGCATTGTACTATATGGGGCCAGTAAGGAGGCATTGTACTGTATGGGGCCAGTAAGGAGGCAATATACTGTATGGGGCCAGTAAGGAGGCATTATACTGTATGGGGTCAGTAAGGAGGCATTGTACTGTATGGGGCCAGTAAGGAGGCAATATACTGTATGGGGCCAGTAAGGAGGCATTTTACTGCATGGGGCCAGTAAGGAGGCATTGTACTGCATGGGGCCAGTAAGGAGGCATTGTACTGTATGGGGCCAGTAAGGAGGCATTGTACTATATGGGGCCAGTAAGGAGGCATTGTACTGTATGGGGCCAGTAAGGAGGCATTGTACTGTATGGGGCCAGTAAGGAGGCATTGTACTGTATGGGGCCAGTAAGGAGGCATTGTACTGTATGGGGCCAGTAAGGAGGCATTGTACTATATGGGGCCAGTAAGGAGGCATTGTACTGTATGGGGCCAGTAAGGAGGCATTGTACTGTATGGGGCCAGTAAGGAGGCATTGTACTGTATGGGGCCAGTAAGGAGGCATTGTACTGTATGGGGCCAGTAAGGAGGCATTGTACTGTATGGGGCCAGTAAGGAGGCATTGTACTGTATGGGGCCAGTAAGGAGGCATTGTACTATATGGGGCCAGTAAGGAGGCATTGTACTATATGGGGCCAGTAAGGAGGCATTGTACTGTATGGGGCCAGTAAGGAGGCATTATACTGTATGGGGTCAGTAAGGAGGCATTGTACTGTATGGGGCCAGTAAGGAGGCATTGTACTATATGGGGCCAGTAAGGAGGCATTGTACTGTATGGGGCCAGTAAGGAGGCATTATACTGTATGGGGCCAGTAAGGAGGCATTGTACTGTATGGGGCCAGTAAGGAGGCATTGTACTATATGGGGCCAGTAAGGAGGCATTGTACTGTATGGGGCCAGTAAGGAGGCATTGTACTGTATGGGGCCAGTAAGGAGGCATTGTACTGTATGGGGCCAGTAAGGAGGCATTGTACTGTATGGGGCCAGTAAGGAGGCATTGTACTGTATGGGGCCAGTAAGGAGGCATTGTACTATATGGGGCCAGTAAGGAGGCATTGTACTATATGGGGCCAGTAAGGAGGCATTGTACTGTATGGGGCCAGTAAGGAGGCATTATACTGTATGGGGTCAGTAAGGAGGCATTGTACTGTATGGGGCCAGTAAGGAGGCAATATACTGTATGGGGCCAGTAAGGAGGCATTTTACTGTATGGGGCCAGTAAGGAGGCATTGTACTGCATGGGGCCAGTAAGGAGGCATTGTACTGTATGGGGCCAGTGAGGGGGCATTATACTGTATGGGGCCGGTAAGGAGGCATTGTACTGTATGGGGCCAGTAAGGAGGCATTGTACTGTATGGGGCCAGTGAGGGGGCATTATACTGTATGGGGCCGGTAAGGAGGCATTATACTGTATGGGGCCAGTGAGGGGGCATTGTACTGTATGGGGCCAGTAAATACTATATGGGGCCGGTAAGGAGGCATTGTACTGTATGGGGCCAGTAAGGAGGCATTGTACTGTATGGGGCCAGTGAGGGGGTATTGTACTGTATGGGGCCAGTGAGCGGGCATTATACTGTATGGGGCCAGTAAGGAGGCATTATACTTATTACACATTTACTAAGACACTTTATAATCTGTGTGGGGAATAAATTAAGGTTGTGAACAAAATATTTTTATTAGGCCCCCAGACATAAGTTTTATTGGAGCCCCAGGAATGGTGAATCTTTCCTTGAAAACATAATATTATGGCCATCTGTACTTCTGTCACTAACCAAACCCCTACGTGTGTGAACAAACCCAAACACCCGGGAGTTTTTATTTGCAGGTATTTTTTATTTTTGGGTGAAGTGATCTCTTTGAATTCAACATCAGATCTCACATGTTCCAGATAATACTCTGGATAATTGGATGCAAAATTGAACAGGACTCGTTCTTGAAGCAAATGAAGATGTTATGGTCACCCCAACCTGCCCGGGGGCTCGTGACATCTCTACCTGTTGTCATGGCGTTGACTACAAGACTCCATCTGTGCCACACATAAGAAGTTCATGCCCCATCGTACATACAATAAGCAATAAGACAGCTTTCCATCACCTAGCAACGCGGCCGACCTCCTCTCAAGACTTCATTCCTTCCCTCCGGGTCTTTTTGGAAACGGGCTGATTTACCAGCACTCTGCATAAAATGGCGTTGGCAACAATGCCAGCCTGTGGGAGGCTTTTATTCCGTAAAAGAGCAGTGGCAGGTCTCCTTTTGAGCCTCATTAGTGACTTTTGAGTTCTTTTATTCACATACACCGTGAGATATGCAGGGAGCACAAAAATACCTTTTGAGACCAACAATAAGGTATTTGGGAAATGCAGGCTGTAAATGGGTTTTCTCCGCACGAAACCCTAAAATAGAAGAATGGAAAGGCACTTTACCTTACCTTGCTTTCAGAGCTCGATGTCTGAATCCCCCTCTCCTCATAAACTGCTGCTATTAACCCCCTAGGCTCAAAGTTCATGCAAAGTAGAAATCCATACACTGGAGTAAGGCGCATCAGTCTTAAATTCCACTATTCCATGGTAGCATTTCTATCTGTAACGGTATATGGACCATTAGGCTAAATTCTGCACTTCCCATGTCAAACAATTCCACTTCTTGATCTTTTTGAGGAAATGGCTGTTACAGCAGCCATTTATAATAGTCATGGAGTTATGGATTAGTCACAGGGTCACCCGGGCTTCACAAAAATGCACAGACCATGCTCACTCCACCCACTCTCTATGGCTCCTCCAGTTTTATAGTATGCCCTATGCCCGTGGTGGCAAACCAATGGCACACGTGCAAGAAGTGGCACTCAGAGCCCTCCCTGTGGGCACCCATCTGTGGAACAGATTATACTGTGTGGGAGCCAATTTGCATCAGATTGTACTGTGTGTGGGAGCCACTGTGGAGTAGATTGTACTATGTGGGGCTACTGTTGAGCATATTGTACTGTGTAGGGGCCCCTCATTATTTGTATCACAGAATATCTGTTTTATAGCAGACGTGATATTAGTACAGGCTGTAATAACACGGCCGGGTCACTATAAAACAGATTCTGTGCGATGTAGTGAACATTAATTGTTCAAAAGTATAAAAGTACCAAATTCAGAGACTATTACCTTTCAGTAGAAAGTTGTTTTGTATCATTTATGGTATTTTGCTGGTCCATAATTGTCTGCAATTGTGGATCCGCACGGTATTATTGTTAAATTGCCATGGTGGCACTTTGCGATAAATTAATGGGTTTTGCAGTTTGGGCACTCTGTCTCTAAAAGGTTCGCCATCACTGCCGTATGCAGGATGGTAACTGTTGTAGTATAAGCACAATCATCTCAGATATAAGATAACCTCCTAACCGTTACTACATTGCGGCACAGTCTCTTGATGGTTACTACATTGCGGCACAGCCTCTTGACGGTTACTACATGGAGGCGCAGTCTCTAAACGGTTACTACATTAAGATATAGTCTCTACAGTTACTACATTGAGGCACAGTCTCTTGATGGTTACTACATTGCGGCAGTCTCTTGACGGTTATTACATGGAGGCGCAGTCTCTAAACGGTTACTACATTGTGATATAGTCTCTACAGTTACTACATTGCGGCACAGTCTCTTGACAGTTACTACATTGCGGCATAGTCTCTTGACAGTTACTACATGGAGGCGCAGTCTCTGAACGGTTACTACATTAAGATATAGTCTCTACAGTTACTACATTGAGGCACAGTCTTTTGACAGTTACTACATTAAAGCACAGTCTCTACGGTTACTACATGCAGGCAGTCTCTTGACGGTTACTACAGGGTTGCACAGTCTCTTGATGGTTACTACATTGAGGCACAGCCTCTTGACAGTTACCACATAGCGTAGCAGTCTCTTGATGGTTACCACATTGAGGCATAGTCCCTTGATGAATGGTTTCTATGGCTACTACATTGAGACACAATCTGTGTCATTGAGACACAGTTATTACATGGGGGCTCAGTCTTTTGGTGGTTACTACATGGAGGTGCAGTCTCTTGATAATTACTACATGGAAGCACAGTTTCTTGGTGGTTAGTAGAGACACAGTCTCTTGACGGATACTACAATAAGGGTGCATGCACACTACGTAACGCCGGGCGTGTATGAGAGCCGTACACGCCGGCGTTACAGCAGGGCTGCCGAACACTTCCCATTCACTTCAATGGGAGCGCTCGTAAACGCCGCTGTTACGAGCGCTCCCATTGAAGTGAATGGGAAGTGTTCGGCAGCCCTGCTGTAACGCCGGCGTGTACGGCTCTCATACACGCCCAGCGTTACATAGTGTGCATGCACCCTAAGGCATGGTTTCTTGACTGTGACTGTTACTACAAGGCACTATCTCTTGACCATCACTAGAATGAGACACGGTCTTTTACCTGTTAATACAATGCGGCACAATCTCTTGACTGTTACTCCAATAAGGGACAGTCTCTAATACCATTAATTAATGACAATTGAGGGTACCACCTCGCTTCTCTCTTCTACCCTTACCTTATTATATCTATTGCACTTCTATCCAGAGAAAAACTCCTTTAAGGAGAGGGTCAAAAACTGAACAGAGACAAAACTTCAGGGGAATTATTAATTTTCCTTCAATGCCACAAATTCTGCTAAGCATCAAGTAAAATGAAGCATGAAGATCCGACTCCTTTCTTTAAGCATTTTGCATCATTCCCTTGTAAGTCATGAATTACACATCTGCATTTTAGCTGTTCCTAAATGCTCCACGCTCCGTAAGTCGCCGCTCAGCAATGGAAGAATCGACATTTTATTCTGTACAAATTCCGCCAAATTGGAAGAAATTCTGAATTTATCATTATTTTCAATGAGAATTATACATTACAGTCTTCACAGTCAGCCACTTTTCTGAGCCCTGTTCACACTTCCCAGAACTGTAAAAAAATGTTGAGAACTCGAGAGGGCAGTATTTTAATTTACCGTTAATACAGAAGCACTCCAGCGTTTTTGCCTATATATTGCAAAATAGGTTATTAAAGTATAATGTCATTTGGGTTGTCTGCCATCTTGGCTTCTTCTGTTTTCTGATATAGTTTCCATAATTCACGCTGAGCCTCAGGGTATCCAATGTATGTAAAATAAGTCTGTCTTCCCTGTTTGTGGTAGGTTTCTCCTTGGCAGTTCTTAGAAGCAGTAAACAGGAAAGATCAGAGTGAAGTTGCATCTCATAGAAATACACTGAACATTCTGCACTCAGCATACACACCATCAACAAGCAGTACAAGTCAGAGGAGAGCAGCATGAAGCTGCATCTCATAAGATACAGTGGAAATTTAACAGACAAATTTAATATGAACAGGCAGTGCACGCCAGGGTAGAACAGTGTGAAGTTGCACCTCATAGAAATACTCTGGGCATTCTGCACACAGCACTCACAGATAGTAGAAACGAGTAATTTGAGTCAGAGTAGAGCAGAGTGAAGCTGGATCTTATAAGATATACTGGAGATTCTGAACACGGCACACACACATAGTATAGGCAGTGTGACTCAGGGGAGTTTTATAACTCTTAAGCTAATTACTGTATGGTGAGGCAGAGATAAACAAGGAGCATAAATCTTAGTGGGGAAGGGTAAGTGGATAAGGGAAGGGGTCTAAGAGCTATCAGTAGTGATGTAATAGGTGATGATAAGATACAGTGAAAAAAAATATTTCCTGATTCACAATGGATGGAGATAATGATAAATGAAAAAAAGAGTCTACTTTTTTGCTAGAAACATTGCCACCATTGCCTATGGTCATGTCTGGTAGTACAGTTGGGCTCCATTGACCTGTAATACCATTTCCACTCCCAATAAAAACCCTTTAACTGGTACCAATGAAGTAAGTCAGCATTCATATTTTACTGTATGCCTTTACAGTGCCTTATCGCAACTTCTCCCCCCAATAAAGATACACCAACTTATCTAAAATCCTAAATTATTTTTTATTCAAGTCTGATGCCTATTGCAGAGCTATTTAAGTGAAACCTGCTTAGGAAGGAAAATAGTGAAGCAGCAGGGGAGGCGATTAAGGCCTCATGTGCATCTAATGAGTCACCCGCTCCCTTCCTACTCGTGCAAAAAATACATATAGCATCCAAGACCTGACCTCACAAGTTCAGCTCTGCAGGCAGAGAATTCTGTGTTTTGCCTCCACTTTCATCTTCCTTCAGCTGAAGCAACAATAACAGCTACGGATCGTGGACTGCCACCAATTAACCCTTTCTCCGCAGTCCGCTGTTCCTGACATGAAGGTGTAAGTGCCAGGTTAGCATTAGAGTATTATTACCAGGAAAAAATAAAGCGTATTTGTTAGACGCTCCCGGTGAAACTACTATACCATACTACATGCTAACTTTTTGAAGATACGGGAAAAAACAGCGGGCTACTTGGCTAACGTTATGTTATGCATTATGTTATGCTCCGCCCAGAAAATGTGGCGGGTGAGGTGCAGATCGAGTGCTTGAGGCACCAAATGTGTGCCTAGATATCGTCAATTTTCTGACGTAGGATAATGATGTATTTGCCTCTTACATTATTTAGGTCTCGCCTGTAAAAGTTCAATAATCCAACATAAATTCTGCATTTTTTTCAGAGCCAATGGCCAAAATAAGTAGCCCTTGGGGTCCATGTGACCCTGTAAACAGCTACGCACACGGTGCTGAAAATCCAACATCCAGTGTGTGTTTGAGAAGCAGCAATAGGTCAGAAGATGGGACTGGAAGCATCCTATAGTGTAATGCAATCCCAAGAGGAAGACCTAGATCTCTTGGTTGGTTACTTGTGAAGTAAAGATGAAATATCAGGTATGATAAGTGTGCGAGGCTCCAGATGGCTGCCAGGCCATAAAGATAGATCTACACCCCTGTCCGGTGTACACAGCGCCCTGTATACAAGCCTTTAATGCATTTCTGCTCCTTAACCCTCCTGTCTATGTCGTCCTCTGTTGTCCTCTGTCAATAAGAAATAATTGAAGCTCCATCTTCAGCCTGTCCCATCATATACATCTTATGGAGGGGAGAACGATCCTATTACTTTCTACACATAGTCTTAAGACATATCATTTTTATGGCTGTACAAAGAGCGGCAGAGGCGGTTTATAGGCAGTATTCATCTAGATTATAACACTTCCATCATGTTCGCAGATACCTATCTATTGACTTATCCAGGAGCAACCATGATTAGCTTGTAGAATGGATTTGTGGCGCAGATGGTGGAAACAGCCACAGCAGGCAAAGGGTTAAATGGACGGGAATTCGTTTAAGGGACTTTACAACCAATTTTTACCTTGTTCCAATGCATTTGTGTTAAGAAATGAAACGACTTGGTAAATAGTCTTGAATAACAATGTAGTATTGTTTAGTGTATAGCCATGACACTCTGTCCCACACAAACTATGTGGCCCAATCACAGGCCTCAGTGGTGACCCGGGGATCGCTGACATCACAGAGGAGGCCAGGAGACAGTCAGGAAAGAACACTGAATACTGCAAGGGAGCCGGAGAGGTGAAGGAGGTGAGTTCATATTATTTTTTGACACTTCCCCTGGGCCTCCAAAAAGACCCCCAAGCCCCAGAGTATAATAATGATTCATGGGTGACGAGCCCCAAAAATTTAGGGTTCAGCTGAACTAAAAAAAATTTTGAAAATTCATAACAAAACTGTCTCATTGCAAATTGATTTGCTAACTTCTACCACTGAACAGGGAGCAAATGAAAGGCCGTACAGGCAGGATATTGTAGTTAGTAACCATGGATACACCCAGGTATTTAGTACATACTTTTTGCAAATTTGTAGATTTTTTTTAATTTAGGTGCATTCAAGCCATAAAAAAGTGGTTGCAGTAGCCATACCCATATAGCAACACAACCTTCTGATATGACATAGGTCTGCATGGGAGCTGAATACTCAAAATCAGTATATACTTTGATACATTATAACCTCATCTTTATATACGGCTGACACCAGGGCAAGACGACATGTTTCGGAACAAAGGTAGAGGGGCATTTTCTTCCTACTCCCTGAAACATTTGCCCCTTTTTCATACCTTTTGTGCCCTTAAACTGGCATATAAATCATGATAAATTCCCCCAATATGTCCTGTTCCAGCCTAATGATATCCTCCAGTGTAATATTGTATCCTGCATGAAGACTGACAACCACATTTTGTTTATGCGAATTGGTTGTCACAGTCCTGCCCTTATACTGGATACTTCAGCCCATAATGAGCCTGGTATTTAGACTGTCAGATTTTGGAAATACTTCTCAACCCTGTATAACCTGCAAGTGAAAAACAGAGTGAAATCTCCCGTGACCCTATGGAGGCGAAATGTAGACACGTTATTAGGCTGTTAAAGAAGCCGCATCTATCCTCATTTTCGGCTGGATCTGGTGGGAATTGGCTGGACCTGTTGAACCGGCTCCTTATTTGTACATCACTGCACGGCCGGCTGGTCAGATCCTCCTCCCCTGTCGCTTCTGGCCCGTTTATTTTCATTTACTTGACGCGTCGGCCAGTTCAGTACATGTCATTGATGCACGCTGCTGTTAGACCCATTAAAGGACATGTCAGAGCCATCTCACAATGTCACATCCTAAAAGCTGTAATTTACCAAGGCTAGAAAATTTGCAAAAATGGAAATGTATTTCCACATGGCTGGAAGGGAGTATTAGAGAAGACATAGGAAAAACGTCCTAGAGCGTAAGCTCTTCAGCTCAGAGACCATTAGCAGAAACCTGGTAGTTCTACTTGGCTATACCCCAGCACTGGTATCTCATAAAATTTCAGGGGCGCAACTTAAAGTTCTGGATCCTAGTACAAAACCGATAACTGGGCCCCCACCACCCAAAATATCCCTCTGTCCCATATGAGGTAAATGGTTTGAGGTGTCGGGTGTTGAACCCCCCGCCCACAATCTGATACTCATGACCTATCACCTCAGGATTGGAGATCAATATCTTTACCCCAGAAAACACCTTTAACTCTTTGCATAAGCCTTAATAGAGCAATCCCTTTAACATTCACGCTGATGCAGCACTCGCTAGATATTACTCAATTGTGGCAAATATGGGAATGATCTGTTTGACATGCCTAGTTTATACAAAAGGGTGTGGCTAAATATATTCAGACATCCTATGTTAAAGGAGATGTCCAGGAATTTATTTATATTGACCTAGCCTTAGGACAGACCATAACTATCTTAATGGTGGAAGGGGGTGACAGGTGGCCCCTGTACAGATCAGCTATGTACAGGGCTGCTTCCGAAGAACTGTACTATAGACAACACAGACAACGCAATTGGCTCTAGTCCTTGTATAGTGACCAAAATCCAGAACTTCATCTCAGATCCCACTGACTCTGCCCCCACCAATCAGATATTAATCCTAAGAATAGGCCATAAAAATACATTCCTGGATATATTCAGACCCCAGACAAGGTCCCCTAAAATTTTTAGACCAGAGAAGAGGATTCTAAATACATTCCGGCCCCTTAGTATGTTCAGACCTCAGACCAGAACCCTAAATATGTTTCGACCTCAGACTAGAACTCGTATACGTTTAGATCTCAGACCAGATGTGCAAATATATTTAGAGTTCAGACCACAAACCAGGGGCATAGCTATAGGGGGTCCAGCATCTGCAGTCTCCAAAGGGCCCTGGACCCTAATGAGGCCCAAAGGCCCCCCTGCCACGTAAATTATACCACTATTTTAAATAGCACAAGGTGGGCAGGGGCCCCATTGCAGGTTCTTCACTGAGGCCTAAAAGATTCAGTTTACGCCTGTGCCCCAAACCTTCTATATTAATATCAGACCCTAGACCAGATCTTCCATAATATATTCAGACCCCAGATGTGCTATAAATAAGGCTCTGACTTGCATCCTAAATATAATCAGACCCCTGAAATTAATATTAAAGACCAGACCACCCCCCAACTTTAATCCTACTGCCACACACAGCAGCAAGGAGCACAAGCATACGGTCACTATCTAATGAATTCGATAGGTAACAGCAGGTTTTTTTTTTTACTTTTTTGGGATGCTGCACCATTTCTTGTGAAAACTATAAATCACCAGATGTTCGGGGATAAAAATGGGAGCACTGATGTGTCTGCTAATGCCACCACTGCCATTCTCTGGTTTATTAGGAATGTTCTATGGGCCCCGGAAGCAGAGGGGTCGTATGGGTTCGTATCAGTCCTTTATCCAGAATGTTCTGTGAACTTTTATGCGGCTTCGTCCTCCCCCCATAGCCGGACTTTTCTTGTCTGTGGCCCTTTAACCGATTCTTCTTTATCAATTATTTTCTTTCTTTTTTTCTATATGTGGGCAGCAATTGAGCAGTTGTATTGTTGTGTTTTATGCTTCAATATTCCTCCGCACCGCTGAGATATCGGACTGCGTAACTTTCTAATCTGTTGTCAATTTATTCTCTATTCTATTTCACAACACTTCTGTCTCCCATTCACTTGAAATGATGAAAAGATTTTCCTTAGACACAATAGTCGGGTATTGAACGCCGGATCATTACAACTGGTTCCAACAATGACTAGAACAACACGCACCCCTCCGCTGGCCGCACAAGGCCCAGTGTGAGCTCCGGCTACTGCATGCTCCTGGGGATATAATTGCCCTCTATATTATTAATATACCCCAATGAAGGCTATTCTAACACACCACATGGCATTGTATAGCTTGTCCAGTATTATAGTCCAAGGCGTGGACCCTTATTACATGCATGCTGGTATAATGCTTTACCTATCATTATCACATCAAACTCTGGCCTTGTATTGTCACCGCCATGGAAATCCCAAAGCAAGAGGTATATCATATTGTATAAATGTGATATGCAATGCTGGGCCCTCAGAAAGGGTCCCCAGTAAAGACTGGTGGGGCTATAGAGGGTGCAGAGGCTGCAGTAACCCCAATTCTTACAGGAATGGAACAGTTAATACAGATTTTGCTAGTTGTACAGTTATAACCCGCCACTCTTAATACAATGCACTAGGTATTAAAAGCTTCCTGGTTTCTAATAGGATGGCTCTAAGTGAAGACCGAATGTATAGCTGTACAGGAGAAGAAACAGGAGACACATAACGCTTACTATATGCCTTTCAGAATCTGTAGAAAGCTGGGTCCATCCTCTTGGACTCACACCGTTCTTGAGCCACAGATAAAGTGTAATGCAGCACAGGCCCATTCATGTAAATAGGGCCAGATTAGGATCCTAGTACAGCTTGTGGCTGTGTGGGGAAATAAAGTAAAGGGAGCGCAATGTGTCCCCTACATTTTCAGGATCACAGGGGGCGCTATTGATCATTAGAAAAATATAGTACAGTATATCCTAGCATTATAAAATGGGAATATCCCTTATAAATAATTGATGACCTATCCTTAGAATACATCTTTTATTAAAGATCTGCAGCTTTCCCCCCAGCTGTTTTAAGAGGCAGTAGCATTTGGGTAAGCGCTGCCACTTCTTCGGTACTTACCAAACACAGTGCCATAGATTGTATAGTGGCTTTGCTTGGTATTCGTGCTCAGCCTCATTTACAGGAATGGGACTGAGCTACATCTAGGCCATGTGAATACTGAATGTGACGTCATGTGGCCTGTGAAGTGATATCGGCACTCAGGAAGGGCTGTCACCACTTCAGACAGCAGCTGATCCATTATATAGGTCATCAATTAAATATTCCTTCTATATATTCTATTTCTTACAATAGTATTGATGAATAGATTGGTCCTGTTTGGTCAGAATTATTGGACGAGTGAGGCAGGACACGGACATCTGCAGAGCCTATGTTGCCGATCAGCAACTTGCGGACCATACATTCAATACGGTCGTGTAAGACCAGCCTTATATGGAAAGATAGAGGACTCCCTTATAAAGACTTGGCCTTGCACTTTGTGACCCACCTTTAATCTGAATGGCCATGTAATACCGAATTTGACCTGCAGGAGAAACACATGGCTCACTAAACTGCCCCCAGCCATAACAGGCAAATTTTCTGAAGTTAGACCAGTGGTGATCAGAAACATGCCCTTTAAAGGATCAGAAAACAGAAGCTAATTAACATGCAATTAAGGAGAAGTCTTATCAGTGTGTCAGAGCTCTATACAAATCTATCTCGGAGTCCACAAGACTATGAAAAAAATGTAAGACTTCCTCTGCCATGCAGTACACTTGTATTAGCAGTAGGTGGTGCTAACACTAATTCTTATCAATGGATTAAACATAGCTGTGCATTAGCATTTAGGACCATTACTAAGAAATAATATGGTACAAGCCGATGCTATATATTTTTCCATTGGCATAAATTATACATATAACTTCTAAGACATTTATCATCTTATGCAAAAGCCTTGTGATTTCTGCGGCTTCATACAGCGCCGCGGACAGCGGTATTTACCATATACATTTGCTATAAATAATTTGCTATCTGCTCATTCTGTGTTTTTTTTCCTTAGATTATCCCATAATATAATTTAAAGCACAGTTGCAGTTTCTCTCCCAGAGGACTCAATTATGTCTCATAAGGCTTAATTTATAGCATTACTCATTGGCGAGGCCACAAATGCGGAGGAACGGGGGTGGGAGATAAATATTGCGATACGCACGCTATTTTTTTCTTTGTTGCCAAGCCACAGACTCTACAGATAGTTCAGACAATTACTGAAGAAGATGGGAGAACTTTATAACAATGTGATGAATTCTTCAAGGACTCAAAGAGTTTGTATCTTCAAGATGTATAAAGCTGAACAGATGCCGTATTCACTCAGCGCTCAGGGGGTGTATCTCCAGAGCTGTGCTCACTATTCTGCTGCTGCAGTCACTGTGTACATACATTACATTACTTATCCTGTATTATACTCCAGTGCTGCGCTCACTATTCTGCTGGTGCAGTCACTGTGTACATACATTACATTACTTATCCTGTATTATACTCCAGAGCTGCGCTCACTATTCTGCTGGTGCAGTCGCTGTGTACATACATTACATTACTTATCCTGTATTATACTCCAGAGCTGCGCTCACTATTCTGCTGGTGCAGTCACTGTGTACATACATTACATTACTTATCCTGTATTATACTCCAGAGCTGCGCTCACTATTCTGCTGGTACAGTCACTGTGTACATACATTACTTATCCTGTATTATACTCCAGAGCTGCGCTCACTATTCTGCTGGTGCAGTCACTGTGTACATACATTACATTACTTATCCTGTACTGATCCTCAGTTACATTCTGTATTATACTCCAGAGCTGCGCTCACTATCGGACAGAGAGAAAGAGCAAGTATTTTATGCCTCTGCTTTCCCCCATTACCACAATCTTTGCCCTTCTGAATTGTGGCATTTTAGATTACAGGATGATGCTGTATCTCTACTGTATTCAGATTGTTTCTCTAGTTGTCACGCAGCGACCGGTCAGATCGGCCAGGAGCCATCGTAGGGACTGTATGACGCTTCACTTTCCTGATCTGCTGTGTAATTTTGGTGTCAGAGCTAAAATGTTAGGTCGCTTGTTTCAATGAGATGGAGGCAGGAAATAAATGCGGCGGAGCCGAGCGCTCTGCACTTTACTTGACAGAGTGGACTAACGAGAAAACATCTCCAAACGACACATTCTCCTGCAGCTGCTCTGAAAGACGCATCAATCCAGGAGAAATGCCACCACGCCGAGCATTCTGGGAGATGAATCCAGGACGGGCGCTCAATGCCAGGTCTCAGCCGGCATTTGCACAGCCTGTAGATTATTATCATAAGCATAACATTAAAGTTAGTGAGTCAATGAGACGACTGGTGAGTCGGCAATGGTCAACCATTCTGCTTCTGTTCTTCACGATTCTCATAATCTTCGCTTATTGCCAGTGAATACGCTACAATGTATATATCTTGGACATATTGTATATAATGTGGTAGTCCAGGTGAGGAATAAAGTAGCCATGTGCAAAGGCCAATTTTACCCCTAAAACTCTTGCCTCTCCGAGAGTCAGTCTCTGCCAGGCTATAGCACTGACATTAGGCCGATGTCATGTGACTGCGACAGCCAATCAGAGGCCTGCAGCAGCGATCATAGACAATCCACGTAACATTATGACATTTCCATTACGTGGTCAATATAAGGTATAAGGTATAGGGTGTTTTGTCAGGAGATGTATAAAACAGTTCACTTCGGGCAGCACGGTGGCTCAGTGGTTAGCACTGTAAACTTGTAGCACCGGAGTCCTGGGCTCAAATCCTGCCAAGGAGTTTGTATGTTCCCCCTGTGTTTGTGTGGATTTCCTCCCTCACTCCAAGTGTCCTAATACCCCACCCAATTCTATAAGAAAAAACCCAATATATGAATGCCAAATAGTGAGTATGATCAGCTTCTTTGCACCCTAAAATTAATACAGACCTTCATTAACCAAGACCAGGCCCCCAGAATAAATACAGGCACAATATTTACCCTTAAAAGGGTTAGAACATTTTCTTTGCTGCACACCTTTAGACTGGTGCCCCATGGGACATAAACGCAGCGATTTGTGGCGAAAAATCGTGGCATTTTACAGTGCAAGCAAAGGGGATTGGATTCATGCGAATCCCCCGCCCACTTTGCGGAAGAAATCGCAGCGCGGACACGCTGCGATTTGCAAAGCCGTTGCGGCTTTGCAAATCGCATCATGTCAATTATATCTACGGAAACGCCCACGGCTTTCCCGTAGATATAAAGTTAAGAGAAAGTCCACGGAGGAAAACTCAGAACTTTCTCTTAAAAGCGCTGCGGAAAGAACCGCATTGCGATCACGCAGCTATTCTTCTAAATAAAAACCCCAGACCAGACTCCCCCATAATACAGATCCCAAAATAGGTTGCCCTCATTAAGAGATCCCAGATCAGATTCCTCTGAACCAGACCAGACTCTGCCTAAATCAAGACACCAGACTAGACCCCTCTGATGTAAAAGCAACCTTAATGCAGATCCGAGACTAGACAATCCCCAGTGTCAGGACATTGTCTGCAGTATCGCCCTGGAAGCAGAGGACTACAGGAACAAGGAGAGGTGAGTATAATGGGTTTTGGGGAGATTGCTTGCTTCCTGAAGTCTGGGAGTTCTCCTATTTTAGTATGATACTTGGCTTGTATCTTTCAGTCTATCCCTGGCCACAAGGTTGATGTTTTTGTGATATTTTCCTCTCCATTATTCCTTATACTTACTGCTCTCAGCTCCCACTGACCACATGAGAATTCATGATCCATTGGGACTTTTTGCTCTTTATCCTCCTGGTAACACAGATGTGAGAGCATCAGACAGAGCCGCTGTTTAGAGCAACCTGTGCGTGCTGTAAGGCCGTGTTAATTCTAGAGTTATTTAGTTATGTAGCCAGAATTCAATACGGCTTGGAGGTGATGTCTGTTCTCCAGGAGCCGCAGTCTGATTCATACATAGGGTCACAGTGCCCCCTACTGGCAGTATCCATACCTCAGGCTCCAGTCTGGACAGTACCACCTCCACAGCGAGGACCAGATGTCTTTATTTCTGGGCTGTAAACACTTAGAAATAATGAGAAAGGAGACAAAGTGCTGAGGGGCGCAGGATTTTTTTAGCATGGCGCAGGTGACAAAGGTCTGAATCTGGAGAATGATTTATTTTCTTTGTCACAGCGATCAATTTAGAGGGAAATAAGAAACAATAATTCTGATGAACTCCAAGGTTTCTCACTACAGAAGCAGCATTGGCCTTACTTCTACCCTCCAGGTTATGGGGTATCCATTGCTTTTATTACATAGTCATACAATCTGATATTCAGGCAATTCACCTTTAGTATGTGAGCCTATAGAGCTGCGCGCATAGGTGTAGCTATAAGTGCTGCAGTTACTAGAGATGGAAACTGTATTACATATCGTATATGGTAGGTGGGGGCTTTTTTAAAGATTTTATAAGCAGTAAGTTATATCTGACACAGATGTACACAGAATGTAAATGTGTGTGGGAGGGATTCATGGACAAGAACACTTTGGAAAGTACTATCATATATAAGCAAGCACACAATGCGACACACACACAAACTGAGATATAGTGTGTATATACATTGTGTATTTATACACATATATACACTGTGACACAAAACATACACACATATATACATTGTGACACATTCAGAGATATAGATACATATAGTCACACATAAATATACACACGGTGACACATACAAACATATTTACACTGTGACATACACAGAGATGTATATACTGTACATATAGAAGAAAAAGTCACATATAGATATCAGCAGGGCAGGTAGAGGAGTCAAACATCCTATGCTCATTGTTGGGGCTCCAGGGGACATGCTGATATCCAGAGTAGGGAAAGCATTGTCTAAACAGCGGGAGAAAAAAATCTGCAGGGGTGAGGACACAAGAAAAATCTTTCATCTCCATAGTGTCCCCCTCTGTTGCATACCCCACTGATATCTGAGGCACAGTCAGTGTTGTGCAATGCTGACAACAGCTAGCAATGCCTTGTACATTGTGCAAGGTCTAGAACATTGTGCACAGGTCTAGAATTCTGCTATGGAGTCCTATTTAGTATACGCTCACATGGTCATGCTAAAGTCTAATCTGTAGCTGAAATCTGCACCTGAAACCCCTGGACCTGACCACGACACAATGGTGCCACGTCTACCACAACCGCCTTGTAAAAGCTGACACTGTGAGGATGCATGTTAAACTTTAGCTTCAAAAAAAAGGTACAAGTTCTCCTGTTGTCTCTTTTGTATTGTGTGTGGCCCCTTTAAGAGCAGACGTATAATGTATTTTCTCTCCTGCTGGTTTTAATGATATATAAAGAGCCGGAGGGCTTGTTCCTGCACCTGGCACATAACAGGCTGCAGAATAGAGTGTGAATGCAGCCACTCCACTCGGCTCAGTACTAGGCACAATCCTGAGCATCATATAGAGACGCTCTTGGAACAAGTTTGCAGATAATAATAGGCGGTGTGACAGGTGCGGGTTATGTAAGGGAATGCTTTCATCAGTGCTAAGAGGGTGTACTGTATAGCAATAAAGCTTTCACTGGTTATACACACTGGAGACAAGATACAGGGGGGTAAATTCCAAATACAGAGGTCTCATAACTCAATCAGCTCTGCTACATCTGGTAATCTAATGTGCTTTTTAGAGTAATTTATGGTTACATTGTAATAAATACAGCTATACAATCTACACAAGGCTGTAAAAAAAGTCCTGAGCAGGTCCAATTACATCCACAGAATGGGTGCAACCACCCCCAACTCAGCGCATCAATTATGCCAAATACTTGGTGTAAATGATTATAAATCTAATGGACCAAAGGCCCCCTGTCCCCTGCACGTCCTCGCCACACCCCCTTTTCAAGGGAAAAAAAAAAAACTTTTTTGCGCACAAACCTGATTGGTGCAAAACAAATTCCAACTTTTTATGCCTTGTATTGCAGAAAATTGTAGCACAAGGCATAATTAAGGCCCCATTAAGTTACCCACAAAGAAAAAGAGGGTCAATATCTTTTATATGTCCTTTACTGAATACCCTGAGGTCTAATGTTTTGAAGGAAAAAAAAGTTATTTTTGGGGGTGTTCACACTATTTTGTAACTTCACCTCTATAATATAGTGTTGACAAACCAGCTATGGGAAATGTGCCCTCCAGATCTGAAGAAAAGTAGTGCAGGGAGAGAGGAAAGGGGTCCGAGATGAAGTTTTGCGCCAGGACCAATAAAGGCTTTAGCCACTCTCCTGTAGGATTCAGCTCCATGGGGACAACATGGCAGCTCCTCCTGCTCTGAACCAAATGCCCAAGTAGTCTGTCAACCAATATATCAATTTTGCCATAAAATAACTCCTATAATCTGGCGTCTGATAATCCAATACTTCCCAGTAGAGAGTGTGTGATAACCCAACATGTCTTAGTCCATTACCTGATTCTCTGCTTTTTTGTTAGATTATTGTATAATCCTGTGGCTGAAACCTATGGATTATCTGATGCCGTATTAAAGGAATTATACTCAACAGTATTGGTCCAGATCTATAGAAATCAATGGAACAGGATGAAGGTTTTATCAAGGACTAAATATGGGAATCATCTGCATTTCAAGCAATTCTGTTACCATAAAATAATGATATTTTTTCAGTCATTCGACCTCCTCGGGGGGCTCCGAGCTGACGGGTTGTCACTTCTCAGCATGCATAACACCGCTTATCTGCCGATGCTTTGATCTCTGTTTACTAGGCCCAAAACTTCTGCCCCAGAGCAAACATCCTGCACTGCATATAGAGCAGTTCCTTATTTCTCAATACATAGCCAAGAGCTGGCAGATTAACCTCTCCTTATACCAAAGCCAATGTGGGAGCAAAGAGACAGACAGAGAGAAAGAGAGAGAATAAAAGAGAGGCGATCACAGGATGTACCACTATTATACCTAAATCAACCACAATCCCATTGACAGTCTTGATCAATAGGAAGAGAACTCACACCCAAAGAATTCAATACAGACCCCTCATTTTTCATTCATACCACTCCATTTATAAAATAAAAAATAAAAAAGCAATCTGAAGAGAAAAGATCTATCACCTTACAGTTGTATTATACTCCAGAGCTGCGCTCACTATTCTGCTGGTATTATACTCCAGAGCTGCGCTCACTATTCTGCTGGTGCAGTCACTGTGTACATACATTACATTACTTATCCTGTATTATACTGCAGAGCTGCGCTCATTATTCTGCTGGTACAGTCACTGTGTACATACATTACATTACTTATCCTGTGTTATACTCCAGAGCTGCGCTCACTATTCTGCTGGTACAGTCACTGTGTACATACATTACATTACTTATCCTGTATTATACCCCAGAGCTGCGCTCACTATTCTGCTGGTACAGTCACTGTGTACATACATTACATTACTTATCCTGTATTATACTCCAGAGCTGCGTTCACTATTCTGCTGGTACAGTCACTGTGTACATACATTACATTACTTATCCTGTATTATACTCCAGAGCTGCGCTCACTATTCTGCTGGTACAGTCACTGTGTACATACATTACATTACTTATCCTGTATTATAATCCAGAGCTGCGTTCACTATTCTGCTGGTACAGTCACTGTGTACATACATTACATTACTTATCCTGTATTATACTCCAGAGCTGCGCTCATTATTGTGCTGGTACAGTCACTGTGTACATACATTACATTACTTATCCTGTGTTATACTCCAGAGCTGCGCTCACTATTCTGCTGGTACAGTCACTGTGTACATACATTACATTACTTATCCTGTATTATACTCCAGAGCTGCGCTCACTATTCTGCTGGTACAGTCACTGTGTACATACATTACATTACTTATCCTGTGTTATACTCCAGAGCTGCGCTCACTATTCTGCTGGTACAGTCACTGTGTACATACATTACATTACTTATCCTGTATTATACCCCAGAGCTGCGCTCACTATTCTGCTGGTACAGTCACTGTGTACATACATTACATTACTTATCCTGTATTATACTCCAGAGCTGCGCTCACTATTCTGCTGGTACAGTCACTGTGCACATACATTACATTACTTATCCTGTATTATACTCCAGAGCTGCGCTCACTATTCTGCTGGTACAGTCACTGTGTACATATATTACATTTTAATTACTGGGTTTTTGGGTTGGTTCTTTTTTTTTTTTTTGGGGGGGGGGGGTTGGGGGGGGGCATCTCCAATACATGGTACTTATGGATCACTGGTCTCAAGTGTCAGACATAAGATGACATTATGCTATGTGAACACCTGGGCAAGTTCCAGAGAGGTGGGAGGCAGAGTGTGAAGAGGGGAGGTGGGATCCTCAATGACTGTGAAAGGCGGGTTTCCATGAGAACGAGGAGCGGATGTTTGTTAAACACGACAGTAACAGCTTTCATATTTACAATTTGCTAAATGGGGCTGACTATTTGGGAAATGTGTCGTGCCAATTTCCCTTCTGCAGGGAACAGTGCAGATGATATAAGGAGCACCTGTGCTGGTGTTGGCTCCGGATGATGAGAATCCTCCATCAATTTGGATAACTTGAAAATCAGCACAAACATATTTTTTTTCCACTTTGCAAAATAATTTGCAGACACAATGGAGCTTGATGGTGTGAATGGGAAAATGACAGGAGAGTAATCGATGTAAGATATTCCTCCTTACAGGGACTCTCCACCCTTAACCAGGTCCACAAGTCTGCTAATACATTTCTCATAATTTTTTGTCTAAAACAGAGCTCCAAATCCCCAGCGCTGACAGAGGTAAATTATAAAATTCTTGCTACCTGCAGCCACCGCTAGAGGGAGTTCAGAGCTTACTGCCTACTGCGCTATTATTGAGCTCCTTCTATCGGTGGCTGCAGATACCAAGAGTTTTTTCATTTACCTCAATGTCTACGCAGAGGATTTGGAGCTTTGTATCAGAAAACCTAAGCAATGATGTACTGAAGAATAAATCAGCGCATAATGGGGAGATTGATCAATCTCTCTACACAAGTTTTCTGGCATTAAGAGATGATATTGTGGCACACATATGGTGTAAGGTCCTTACTTACACCAAACATGCACCCCAAACCCTGTTCCACACCTTGGTCACCCCATTGAGTGAATGTGGTTGGAGCAGGACAGGAATACCTCCGCCTGATACCAGTGAAAATGGAAACTTACACTAGTCCGTAACTGAAGTAAATTTACATTCTGGTGCTGGAGCAACTTCATATCCACAAGACTTGGGAGCCTTTCTTAAGACTGCCATATGATAAATCTGCGCCAATGTGCTAAAAAAATTACTCTGACAAGGTAGAGATCCACTTTAAAGTGAAGGTTCTAGAACTGATACCCAGAGGATCTATGTTATAAGCAATTTCCAAATTGTTATATTTCCATAAAGGGTTTTCTATGAAAGATATGGAGGATATATTGACAGGTGGGTAAGTTTCACTTTAACTATGGCTGTAGCCCCTTCATTCTGGAGATCATGGGGGCCCCAGCAGCCTTAGGTATACCATCTGGTACCAAAACCTTATTCATTTAGTTCCTGAGGCGGGAACACAGCGCTCCTGAACAGGGATAAGCGACTACCATATGGGCAGTAATTTACTGAGATGTGAATAACTCTTTAACTGGTCACTTACACAGCTACAGTCTAAACAATCATTCAGCTGACAGCCATTCCACCCATCTACTCAATACACATGCATGCTCAGCTTGGCTAAGTCCTACCCAATGTCTGGATGCACACCAGATGCATGCATAGTCCTAACCTCTGTCTGGATGCACACCAGAAGCTCCAGATACATGTAGGACTCAGTGGACCTCGTCATCCTCTGGGGGGTCCTAGAAGCAGTTCTATAGAAATGAATAAAGCACCAATACTCTACTCAGACGGGGGCGAGGCATCCCTGTTCTCATGATCATTGGGGGTCCCAGCACTGCAATATTACAATGTTATCACAGCTAGTGTGAACCTATAGGGTGTTTCTGAAAATCTGGAACAATCCTGGCAAATTTGGGATAGCTGGCAAGTATGGTATGCTGTGCTCTTGCATTGCTGTACTTTATTCTAACACAAAACTGAATGTATGTTACACAGCTGTAACCAGTCTTGAACTATCCTTAGGTCTATTCACCAATATGAGGGGGGGCCCAAGTGATCACCTACCTAAAACAGGAAGCCTTTTCCCACTCCATGTTCATCAGTGACATGGTACAGGAGCAGTTCAGTCCCATTAAAGTCAAGGGAGCTGAGCTGTAATACCAAGTTAAGCAATGCGCAGCGCTGTGCTTTGTATTCAGGGCAGAGTCTGCAGCCCTCACCTGAACACTGTGGTCTTTTCAACCTGCTAATCTGTGGCGGTCGGTCCCGATTGTCAGACCTCCACCAATCACATATTGATGAACTATCCCTGGGATAGATCATCAATATGTAAGTCACAGGAAACCCCTTTATCCATAGGACAGATCATCAATACCAGATCTGTCTACCCCACCAATCAGGTGTTCAGAGAAGTATAGCTCTATATGCTGTATTGTGGCCAGGAAAGGTACTGCAAGCTCAGCCCCAATTCCTGGAATACAGCTTTAGGACGGCAAAAGCCTTTCAAGCAAAATTCTAGTTTTGACTGTCTGTAGAAGACGTAGTATCCTATGTGTCCACTAGAGGGCGCTGTTCTCCCTCTCCAGGATCACATGCATTATGTACGGTTCTCGCTTTCTCACCGTTGTTAGGCAAAAGTGAACATGATTATTTTAATACATAATGATGCTAGAGGATAATTAAATCATCAGAGGTGATCGGAGCACCTGGTACAGCGCATTACGAGAAGATCCCACGTCCTTAAAACCCTGACCTGATGACTTATTTACTATGCCGCAAACCATTGGAATCACAAGAACTGGTTTAATATCATTCAGAATATAAAATGTAACGCCGCTTGTTGATTCTAATATCTGCAAACAGTTTTATCCCCCGAGAGATTAAACACTTAGAAATGTTGCGGTTTCCATGGGAACACAGAAGGCGTGCGGTTCAATAATTAAAATATTTAGACTTGTTTTATTAACATGTTACGTTATTGTAATCTGGTTATCGAAGAGGAGACAAATAGCGTAAAAATAGAATGGAAACGGCGCCGTTTACAGCTTTCGCAAATTGCTGGGTTGTGACGCTGGGAGGTAATTATTGGTCTTTCTCCAAAAATGAGTAAACGCTTCCAAAAATGTGCCAGCCGGCTGCAACGAGGGCATGGAGTGAAGGAATATTAAAATAAAATAATTCTGCTGCCCCTATAGCTGCTATACAGTAAGACTGGTACAGTAAGTGAAGAGTTACTAATTATACTAAGTACTGCCAGCAGAGGGCAACATAACACCCCAGCAGTAGAAATTGTAGCCACTAAATAAGCATAAGATTGGGGTAATTCTGGTACTTTTTGGGCACCTTTAGCTACGTGTGGGCACAGTATGACTCACATGGGCACTGCATACAGTTTTGGGGTAATTCTGGCACTTTTGGCCAACTTTACATACATGTGAACACAGTATGACTCTACATGGGCACTGAATGCACTATTAGGGTAATTCTGGTACTTTTTGGGTACCTTTAGCTACATATGGACACAGTATAACTACATGAGCACTGTGTGTGTATATTGGCGCAATATATATGCCCAACTCAAAACTGTGACAATATGTGGCACAGTTTGCAAACTATGGCACTCTCTGCCCTGAATTCTGCACTTTTCAAGTAAACGATGGCACTCTCCAAGCACTCTATAACACTTGGCGGGCACTATGTGGCTCTGTATGGGTACAGTGACAAAACATGACACTCTGCGGGCAATGTTTGACAATCTGAGGGTATATTATGGTTTTATATTGGTAATGTTGACATCCCGGGCACTATATGGGTGCTGTATGACACGGTGTAATAAAACACGTCTTGTTTGCTCACTCACCTCCTCTGGGTGCTCGGCCTCTTCACTCCCTTCCTGTGATATAACTTGTACACCGAATGACCCCACCAGGAATCTAATAAACAGAACAAATAAAAATCCATTCAGCAGGTGTGGAAATCGTAATACACTTGGTCAATGCGTTTCAACCCCCTTTAGGATGAGGCCCACGTTGTGGAAGCACAGATTTTTTTTTTTTTTGCTGTGTTTCTTGAGCCAAAGCCAAGAATGTCTCCAAAAGTAATGGGAAATATCTTGGAAGCTTCTGATACTTCTACTTTCAATCCACTCCTGGCTTTGGCTCAAAAAAAAACCACAGCAAAATCTGCAACAAAAGATCAGCTTTTCTCCAATGTGGGGTCTCAGCCTTAAAGTTGGGGTGCATTCAGTTTCATCTTCAGATAGTGATGGAGCAGTTGGGTGTGGACTAATAAAACTGCATCAGAGACAATCGTACGCAGCTTGGATGCAGGTTTAATGTCACCCGGCTGCACAATGTGAATAAGCTTTTACTGTTATCACCTAGTCGATTAGATCAGTAAATGGTTAATAAACGTGAAGTCACAAAGAGCCTTACTGGGATAGATAGTAGGTAACGGCATTGTGAACAGAGGATATCGGGGACTGCAGCACCTGAACAATACGGTTACAGACACACCATTGGCAGGTTACAGGTTAATAGAAGCCATATATAATTAAAGGGGTTTGCTATACTTTATATATAGGATGCGTCTGACCCCGGGACCCCCACAGATCAGAGGCGCTGGGATCACCCCAATACTGCCGCCTCTTTACTGAATACCCAGCATAGCCGTATATTATATAGTGTCTGTGCTTGGTATTGTTGTTCAACTCCAGTCACTCGAATGGGCCTGCGCCGTGACTGTACCGTGTGGTGATCGCTGTGGCCTCTTCATACAGCTGACCAGAGGTCGGGGTGTCCGACCCACCCATGTTCACCTACTAAGGACCTATCCCAAGGATAACCCCCTCCTCCTAAAATTGCCTCATCATAAGGGCTAGTTCACACGGGGACATTGAGGAGGATCTTGACAGCGGAATCCACGTCATAACCCTCCTCCATACAATGTTATATAGACCGCTAACAAAGAATAAGAAGCGACATGACCTTTCTTCAGGCGTTGTCCGTCTGAAGAAAGCAATAGAAATGAACGGGAGGCAAAAACTGCACGGTTTTTCCATGTGTTTTTTGCAAAAAATAAGCGACGTTTTTTAGGTTTTTTTGCAAAAAAAACACGACGCGGGTTTTTTTCAGTCCATTCACTGTACAGGAGGGGAAAACAGCCTGGCTTTTTTTTAAGCTGTTTTTACAAAAAAAAAAAGCTTGGCAAGGTCCAAAAAAAGCTTCCTAATTAGGTGCCAAAATAAGCCAGACGTTATTTACGTGTGAACTAAACCATAAGACTGTATGGTGAGGTGTTTTTTGGAGGAGGAATCTGAGTCAGTTTCCTGACCATAAAACTCTGTGTGAACTGCAGCCTTACTGTGCGCTTTATCCTCTGCTATAGGCCTGTGTTCACACATTGCGGTTGCGGTGCAGTTGATAAAGTGTGTTTTACCGCCATATAACGTAGTTTTCATGCTTTTTACTGGTGAAACACATTTCTATTACCTGTCAGCTGTAACCACATTGTAAATCCAAGGGAAACTGTGGTAAAACTGCGCCGTTTCTTGACTCATACTGTGAATATACCCATAATAATCAGCTTTAGACGGAGTTATGGGACATGATAGGTGGGGGGGTGTACAGGAATATGAGAGAGCTTGTGAGGTGTTATGTCGGCGTCCCTTCTTGTTTCAGTCAGCGCTCCCGTCACCTCAGCACAGCTCACCATTCAGCTCACGCTTTCCCGCCACTTGGCAGTCACGTGACCCGGCTTCTGCTAGTTCATCCTTACTAGACATTCTGAGCGATCACGTGGTATAATGCCGGGGGGCGGGGCCGGGCGGGAAGACAGCGCAGAGTCATATTAGAGTGACGGCGCCCGAGAGGGGTCAGAATCATCCGCCATCACCATGCCACCGACCGGCAGGGAGGCTCTGCGGAGCCGGGTGCAGGAGCTGCTGGAGAAGAACCCGGTGCTGGTCTTCAGCAAGAGCTACTGCCCGTACTGTGAGCGGGTGAGGAAGGGGAGAGGGCCGGGGGTGAGGGCGGCTGCTGCCTGTGTGAGTGGAGGCTCCTCATTGCTGCCGGTCACCTGTGTGCTAGTTACCATCCCCTACACCACAGGGACGGGTTCCACCATTACTGCTGTTAGTGAGGCCGCTAGGGTTGAGGGGAGGGTGGTGGCTCTGGTGACTGGCGGCCACCATTGTGACTGTGGCCACTGCTGCCGCCGTTGTGAGAGGTTACCTGGGGGCGGTGGGCCTGCTCACACTGGCTGCCGCCTCTGTTGGGTGAGGTCGCCTCTGTTACTGTGGCCACCGCTATGTGAGAGGTCGCCCTAGTCACTCTGGCTACTGCGGCCGCCTCCAATGGGAGAAGTGACTGTAGACCCCCATTATAGTCTATGGACACCGTTGGGCTACTTATGTGGCCACTATTTTAGCAGTCTGTTGTTCTGTTCTGACAGCCGGTGCAGGTGTCAGCAGCCCGAATCTGTCCCCTGTAAGAGACTGTTATTCAATGTCCATTGCTCTAATCTGTCACAGGATAAGAACAATGGACATTAAGGCCGGTCTTACATGACCGTATTGAATGTGCAGTCCGCAAGTTGCTGATTGGCAACACAGACTCCGCAGATGTCCGTGTCCTGACGCACTCTATGGGCGAGTCCCCAGTTCACGGCCATTATGGACATGTCCTATAAGTTGCGGCCCGGCCACACCACGGATAAAATATCCTGTCACATTGAATATAATGTGTCCACAATTGAAAACCCTCAATTGCGGACTTACGTTACGGTTGCATAAGACCAGCCTCAGTGACAGAGTCCTCAGTGCCAGTTCTGCATTCACCTCAGTGTAACAATCCTGCTGGACACTTTCTTCTGTCTTCTATGTGCAGGACTTTATCTTCCTTTAAATAAAATAAACAAACCTGATGGAAGAAAGTGTCCGCCATATTGTTCATTATTGCCAGTGGGTGCAGACACAGGCGATGGAGGGGGCGTCCTATCCATTACTCTACTACAATTAACGTCTGTTGCAGCCATCCTGTGACAGCAATGGACCCCTGTACTGGTAGTGTGAATATGGCCATTCAGTGTATCAGTCTGTGTAAGAGGAGTGGAAGAGATTGTAGCATACCCTCAGTTGTGAGAAGTATTGAGTCAGGACTCCCCAAGGCGTACATGGGGCCGTATCTTCTGTAACCTTTAACTGTTGCTCTTCTTGTCTGTCTTGGGGTTGTCAATAACACACTAAGGGGCAAGCGGGGCAGGTTACAGCTCTGGAGTATAATAATGTATGTACACAGTGACTGCACCAGCAGAATAGTGAGCGCAGCTCTGGAGTATAATACAGGATAAGTAATGTAATGTATGTACACAATGACTGCACCAGCAGAATAGTGAGCGCAGCTCTGGAGTATAATACAGGATAAGTAATGTATGTACACAGTGACTGTACCAGCAGAATAGTGAGCGCAGCTCTGGAGTATAATACAGGATAAGTAATGTAATGTATGTACACAGTGACTGCACCAGCAGAATAGTGAGCGCAGCTCTGGAGTATAATACAGGATAAGTAATGTAATGTATGTACACAATGACTGCACCAGCAGAATAGTGAGCGCAGCTCTGGAGTATAATACAGGATAAGTAATGTATGTACACAGTGACTGTACCAGCAGAATAGTGAGCGCAGCTCTGGAGTATAATACAGGATAAGTAATGTAATGTATGTACACAGTGACTGTACCAGCAGAATAGTGAGCGCAGCTCTGGAGTATAATACAGGATGTGACTTGGGACCAGTAATGTATTTGCTGAGTGACTCAGTGTGATATAGATGGGTTGTATCTATAAATCTTATAATTCTGTTGTGCCTTTTATCTTGTTTCCTGTTGTCAAATCCTGATTTTCCGGTCATTTCTGCTGTGTCACATGCAAATTACAGTGGAGGAAATAAATACAGTTGCGATGTTTATTGTCCAGGTGACTTATTACAGGTCTATAGGCAGTGAATGTTGTGTAAATCTGGGCGAGTCGCTGGTATAGAAGGACCACTAAGATGATCACTATGCAGAGCCCCATCTGGGATTTGCAGTTTAGTTCTGAGAGGACGCTCTATGTTACATATCAGGTCTGCAGGAGCTTAGAGGTTAGAAGGACTAAACCTGAGAGGCGGGGCACTACAGAATGTATAGAACTATATAAGTAGTATTTTTAGACAGTGTTGTAAAAAATGTGGAATAGCCTATTTAGTGGGGTAGAACAACCTGTATAAAAGCTGCATTCTCCGGTCCAATGCCAGTGCGAGACTCGCAGCATCATGTGACTGCAGGACAGTAGAGCTTCAGGAATCCCGGACCTCACAGCATTAAAAATCATTATGGTCCAACAGATTGCAGCTGCCTCTGATACTGCTGTGTGACTTGGCCCTTACTGTAAGAGCTGTGAATGTGCGGAGTATACTAGCTCTAGAGCTGTGAATGTGCGGCGTATACTAGCTGTGAATGTGTGGCATATACTAGCTGTGAATGTGCGGAGTGTACTAGCTCTGAAGCTGTGAATGTGCGGAGTGTACTAGCTCTGAAGCTGTGAATGTGCGGAGTGTACTAGCTCTGAAGCTGTGAATGTGCGGAGTGTACTAGCTCTGAAGCTGTGAATGTGCGGAGTGTACTAGCTCTGAAGCTGTGAATGTGCGGAGTGTACTAGCTCTGAAGCTGTGAATGTGCGGAGTGTACTAGCTCTGAAGCTGTGAATGTGCGGAGTGTACTAGCTCTGAAGCTGTGAATGTGCGGAGTGTACTAGCTCTGAAGCTGTGAATGTCAGGAATAGCCATCCTTTGGAGATGGTTCTTTCCTGTAAAAGCTGTGAGTGTTTGGGTTCGGCTCGTACACTGAGTGTTTGGATTCTTCACTGTACGAGCTGTGAATGTTTAGCTTGCACTTCCTTTGGCGCTGAACACAGTATTCATAGGCAATGGCTTCAGATTGCCCTTACAAAATCTTAGGTGTAATCAATTTTTATTAATTTTTTCATAAGAAAGCAGGCTGAGTGCACAATACAGAATACAAGCAATGGTGCGAACATCATGGTAACACTTGTTCAAATGGACATATCAGGCTCCTACAAAATCTTTGAACCTCGGTGCTCATGTGTAGAGTTCATGTTGTGTATGTAGATCCAGTCTGATCAGCAGGGAGGTTTTTCCTTTTTCGGGCAGACTGGTTCATGCGATTATCCTATTAATATTATAAATGTGAAAGTTTGTGGGTTTGTGTGTTTGGATGTTTGCATGTTCGGATGTTTGTTCCTCAATCACGGAAAAACCGCTCCACCGATTTGGCTGAAATTTTCCACAAACATAGTTAATACACCCGATTAAATAATAGGCTACTTTTTGTCACAATGGCGCACATATGTTTTTCCCAGGACCCCCACAAAACCCAGACTCACACCACTATCTCTGCAATCTCACACACTTTGGACCCCGATTTGGCTGAAATTTTCCACAAACATAGTCCCTACACTCGATTGCACAATAGGCTACTTTTCGTATAGCTCACATACGTTTTTCCCAGGACCCTTTGGATGTTTGGCGGTCAATCACGCAAAAACCGCTCCACCGATTTGGCTGAAATTTTGCACAAACATAGTCCCTACACTCGATTAAACAATAGGCTACTTTTCGTCACAATAGCGCACATACGTTTGTGCCAGGACCCCCACAAAACCCAAACTCACACCACCATCTCTGCAATCTCACACACTTTGGACCATAGCAAGCCACAAAATTCACATTCCCCTCTACAGCCTCGCCCCTAACCCCACACAATCACATATACATATACTTTACCACTTTGCCCCTCACCTTAACGATACTCCAGGAGGCGCTCTATAACGCTCCGGAGCAGCCATGTTTGCCCCCACCACTCTGACAATCCGCGACACCACCCACCCATGTCAATACCCCTAGGCGGTCTAATAAATGCAAAAAAAAAGTTTAAAAAAAGTTTAAAAAAAATATAAAAAAAATAAATAAAAAGGATTAAAAATTCAAATCACCCCCCTTTCCCTAGAACACATATAAAAGTAGTTAAAAACTGTGAAATACATACATGTTAGGTATCAGCGCGTCCTAAATCGCCCGCTCTACAAAGCTATACAAATATTTTTCCTGTTCGGTAAACGCCGTAGCGGGAAAAATGCTCAAAAGTGCCAGACTGCCATTTTTTCACTGTTTTGATTCTGCTAAAAATTTGAATAAAAAGTGATCAAAGCAATAACATTTCCCAAAAATGGTAGAACTACAAAGTACACCCGTTCCTGCAAAAAAGACACCCTATACATCCCCGTACACGCAAGTATAAAAAAGTTATGGCTGTCGGAATATGGCGAGTTTTCAAAAAATAATTTTTTAACAGTTTTGGATTTTTTTAAGGGGTCAAAATGTAAATAAAACCATATAAATTTGGTATCCCCGGAATCGTAACGAAACACAGAATACAAGGGACATGTCATTTTGGTTGCACAGTGAACGCCGTAAAACCAAAACCCGTAAGAAAGTCGCAGAAATGCATTTTTTTCTTCAAATCCACCCCATTTGGAATTTTTTCCCTGCTTCCCAGTACATTATATAGAATAAATAATGGTGGCATCATGAAGAAAAATTTGTCCCAGGAAAAATTAAGATCTCATATGGCTCTGGGAGCGGAGAAATAAAAAAGTTATGGGGTTTAGAAAGAGGGGAGTCAAAAACGAAAATCAAAAAATGCCATCGGCGGGAAAGGGTTAACTTCAAATACTTCTGTCCCAGTCACTATGTAAAGTTTCTCACAACACCGTATATATAGCAGCTCAAATACAAAGTAACTTCAACACACAAGTCTCACGGATTCTCTGAATTACAGCAAAAACAAGATACAAAGTTACATTTCATATCCCATACCATATACACACTACGAAAACCTTACCCATACCTGTATATACCCACTGCTACAATCACCGCAGACGAAGTCGCGGGTACCAGCTAGTACAGATATAAATATCCCTCAGAGCGCAGCCTGTGAACGATCAGAAAACGCCGAATCACCATGGAGGATGAGACGCCGTCAGGATCTGATAAATGTCGGCATATCGCTTCCGTTCTGACACCGCTGCCCTTTAAGTTTGGGTGAATGTTGAAGCATTGAGTATAAACCGATTGCCCATAGGACTACTAGTTGTGGCTCATTCAGTAAACCTCCGACTGGCCCTGCGGTTTAACCCCTTGTTGAAGCATCCTTCCCTGACATTTTCTAATAGACCTAGGTTTCAGTTTCTCTTTTAATGGTCTGCTTGCTGTCAGTGAATGCACACCGTTATACTTCACACTGCTAAGGGGTTGCCCCAAAGTATCCAGTGTAGATGATCCTTTGTAAGCTCCCCAGCCTGATACACTGTAACAAACTATCATCTGAGCTGTTGATACTTACTTTATACCTAGACTGTGCAATCCTTGGTGCAGATACCAGGCATTACCTATGGATATAATGGTCTCTGCAGGTTCTCGGCACTGGACATATGTGACGTGTTGTAGTCATTGGGGAGGGGTGAGAACGTTTCTATTTCTCATGCTGTGGTGGCTGATAACAAAGAACAATGGATTTCTATACATCTGTCTCTAGGCATTGATGATAATTGCTTGTGTTGATCTTTCTCTTCCAGGTAAAAGAACTCTTCACTACGCTGGGGAAAGAATATTTTGCGCTGGAGTTGGATCAGTGCGGTCAGTAAATAATTTGCCGATTGTATCCCACATGAATATCCTCTGGTCAGATTTTAGCTGTTAATATTTGACATGTTTCACGGACGGCGCCATCTACAGTATAGAAAACGCTGACTCACCGTGCTATATATAATCAGACATCGGCAGGTTAACCCTGTAAGAGCCGGCTTGTTGTGGCCTCCAGGATACAGAAATTTTCTTTTTTTCCAAATCTTGGTCAGTGACGCCACGAGAGGGTTCAGGGTTTCGTTGTCTTTTTGTGTCTGCCGTGCTTCCCTGGCCCCTTTCATTCATTGAATAGTAGCAGCAATATCTGAACGGGATAGGCCCTGTTCAATATTTTGCAGCCCAGGACTGTATAGTAGGTAATCATGTCTACGGGCCCATAGAAATGAATGGGTCAGTGTGCTATTAGGAAAAAACCCGCCCCGGATAGCACACTGAACTTTTCATATGGTCGTCTGCAAGGGGTTTAATAGCGGCGCTGCGATTTCCTGGAACCACTGCTATGCACTCCACTAGCAGCAACAGATGACATACTGGTGACCTATAGGTGGATGGGTAATTGGTATGAAAAATCAATTTGGGGACGGACAACCCCTTCAGTGTCATTTCTGCTGCGCCTTATATACATAGCATGGCAAGAATGTGTTAATAACCGTACCCTGGAGAGAACCTGTCATTAGTTACCGCACATAGAAATCTGGGAGGAAATAATTATATTGGCTCATTCTTGCGTTGTAGATGACGGCAGCAGTATCCAGGACGTGCTGCATGAAATGACCGGACAGAAAACTGTCCCCAATGTCTTTGTGAATAAGACTCATGTTGGCGGCTGTGATAAAACCTTACAGGTGAGTTTTTCTATGGCTACTTTTGAAATGGCTTGACTTATTATTAAAGAGGTCTGTCTAGATTGGCTTAGCAGCTACTTTTTAAACATAGCTCCACACCTGTCCTCAGGTTGGGTCTGGTAGTGCAGCGCGGCTCCATTCACTTCAATGCACCATAGCTGCAATGCTAGACCCCACTCATGGATAGTCATGAGCAATGGCCGTGTGATATAAGCTCCTTCCCTGATTGTGTGTTCTTGTTTGCAGGCTCATAAGGATGGCTCGCTGCAGAAGCTTCTGGATAATAACACTGTCACCTACGATTATGACCTCATTATCATTGGCGGTGGCTCAGGAGGGCTGGCATGCTCCAAGGTATTGTCATTTGTTATGTCTTCCCTCTTCCCCAGTCACATTGACTTTACATTCAGTAGATGGAAAAGTGATGACATGAGGTGGACACACTATATTAACTTGTGCGAGGATTATACTGTTTCCTTAGTACGATACATTGTAGTTACCTGCAGACATAAAATGGTCATCTCCCGAAAAAACTCATGAAAGCAAACAGGCAGAGCATTCCTATTAATCCGGGCCTACAGGAATATAGAGCATGTGCTTGTAGATACCGTATTATCTCCATAAATGTAGAATGTGTGTGACTTAAGCCGTGCTCTTGTAACAAGTCCCCTCAGACAGGTGCAGCACTTGTTATACGATTCCACGTACCCATACCCGCTCCTCCTGTTCTCTGCGACCTCTTGAGTGTACTGAGTAATTTTTGCCACTGCCAGAGGGGAAGTGCTCGGCCCTTAAAGATCTAAACTAAAGTTCTTGGTTCATGTTTCAAGAAGTGATTGACTTAAAGCAAGGCTCAGCAGTTTTTTTTTCTTCTCACGGTGGTCAGATTTTTGCACAAAAAAAAAAAACAATGTTGGAGTAACAATTGCAATTTGACCATGTGTGAACTTTGCCCTAAATGAAGTTGGCTGGATAAAAGGTTGAAGGGGGGTCTCTGTAGTTTTGACCCCAGGGTAAACATAAATGGGTTAATGGTGACACCGTATATTCATGATTGAGAAATCTGTGTTTTGCGGCCCATGGTGATGCTATACGGATCTCGTCTCTGAGTGACGGCTCTAGTGTCCAGTCAGGATGACGGTATGGCTATAACTCAGGGCAGGGGGTGAGGCCTCCAAACATTCAATACTGACAGTCCAGAGCTCTGCATATGAAGAGGCAGCCTTCTGGGGATCTTCACTTCTCACCCGGGACATTAAAGGGGTCCTCCAGGGAGTCTTCTTAGACTGAGTTCCTCCAGGAGTTTATATATGATCCAAACTAGAATGTGACCTTTCCTCGGGGTCACAACCAGCCATAAACCATAGGTCATGTGATCAGGACTTGCACATGACCCAGGGTTGTAACTTCTTGGAACAACCTAGGTGCAGCATCTAAAAATCCTCGGAGGAAGGAAGTCTAAAAAGTCTCCCTGGAGAACCCCTTTTACAATGTACATTTGCTGTATACACAGTGAATACTGCTGTCTGAGCCGGAGCTGTCTCTGCTATTGGATGGCTCTGCCGTCTATTGGGTGCAGTTGAACTTTACTAGACATAGATCCTGACTTCAAGGAAAAAAAATTCCATCAGGTCTCGCCTGACTGACACATGGAAAAGAACTTTGCTTGAGCTAAATAAAATGACTGTACAGGGGATGCCGCCTTTGAAGTTCAGCCCGAGTCACATGCCAGTCATCAGTCGGCGTGTCCTGCACCCATATTGACTGGTCTATGTGTTACCATGTGACTGTTGATTGGACAATGTCTTCCTATGCGTGTGGCTTAATGCTCTGGGTGATTTCCACACAAACATTAAGCCATGTTCAGACAAGGTGGAATTTCACTGTACCTCTGATCTGCAGCAATTTACAGTCTAATGCATTGGGCAGGCTTCTGAAGAGTAAATCTAGTGGGGAACGTACCAGAACATGCTGAGGATTTACTTTTACATATTTTGCAAATATATGTGTGCATTTTCCTCTTAGCAATGCAAAGGGTTAAAGATGCACAAATAACTACGGTATCATGTTTGGCATCTTAGCGAGTTGGTGGAATGACTGGAGACTACCTAGGAATTGGTATGAGGCAACCCCTCTTTTGTAGGCGTCACTTTCCATGCAATGATGGAGAGATCCCTACTGGTACATAAATGTGATTTATTATTGTTTGTTTTTATAGGAAGCTGCATCGCTGGGGAAGAAGGTCATGGTGTTGGATTTTGTTGTTCCTACACCTATAGGGACATCTTGGGGTAAGTCCTTTGCTGTGTGGTTCAGTTTAAGATCTCAACTCTCAGTAAATGTCACCATTTGACCACTTTTGTGAGAGGGACAATGTGACCTTATCCTTCTCACAGAGCTGCGGTTTCGTTCATTAGAGTTCCTCCCAGATATAACGGTGGTGCATATACTCGGATGTTCCATTTACTAATATGGGTCTTGTGGAGATCCCTGCAATGCAGTGCAAAAAGGACGGAGTGGGGTAGGGTGACCTGGGGTACAGGGCTGGTTCTGATCACGTGACCTGGTGTCAGAACCAGCCTAGAATCCACTGGTCCAGCCTGAAGGAACCGCTGGCTAATGTGCGTTAAATAGAAGTTTCTGGACAACACCTTTTAAAATTCAGTCCCTTGATGCAGGTAAAGGTTTAGCAGCCTTCTCTATGCATGTGATGCCTGTAGACCATCGGAAACTGGCCAGTTTACTAACCGGAGCTGCAGGACCTCGCGTGTTAATCTATTCTGCCTTTACTGCTGAGTTTATATGGAGGCAGTGATGGCTTTTAGGATATGGGTGTCTCGCTTCTTCTCTGTAATCATCAGGCCTCTGCAGATTTATGGCTAATTGGTGGTTTCTTTTGTGCAGGGCTTGGCGGCACATGTGTCAATGTTGGGTGTATTCCCAAGAAGTTAATGCACCAAGCAGCCCTCCTGGGGCAAGCACTCAAAGACTCCAGGAAGTTCGGCTGGGAATATGAAGAACAAGGTAACAAGACACAGAATTCCTTGTGTTAGTAATGTCATAGTTTGCTTTATGTTCACATTTCTAATATGTCCTTCACAGTACAACACAACTGGGAGACCATGAGAGAGGGCATCCAGAACTATATTGGCTCATTGAATTGGGGGTACAGAGTGGCGCTGAGGGACAAGAACGTTCGCTACGAGAACGCATACGGAGAGTTTGTGGAACCGCATAAGATCAAGGTAAATGTGAAGGATTCACTTGGCACTTTTCTATATGAAGCTTATTTTCTAATCTGAAGAATATTGGAGAGTATCTGAGTGCAGTTATACAGGTCACTGCAGCTGTCACAGAGCACCAAAGAGCCAAAATAAATTTTTAGAAATCCTTGAAAACCTCAGATAATATTTCAGATAATGGTCTCCTATGGACATCTCAAGTCTTGCCACAGCAAGAGCTCCTAATAAACTGCTCCCTGCTTTGTACTCGAGGGTTCCTTACTGGTGTATGTATCCCCTCCATATGGTTAAGATTATCCCGATAAGACAAGAGGTGATTTCAATAGATCCCATGTAATACTACATCCAGTCGTGTTTCTGTGCACACCCATCAGATGGTGAAAAGTGGACAACCCATTCAAAGATGTCCTTAATTCTCATCCCTATGGGTCTGAGCGTAAAGAGCCCCCATCAGTATCTTTAGCTTTTTAGCCCTTCCCAATGTGAAAACAGAGCGTAAGAAGCGCCATAGACTTGCAATACAATGTGTGGCCAGTCTACGCCTCATGTAATGGGCAAAAGGAGGACCCTGCACTTCAGAGACCCCCTCCCCCCCCCTTTAAGCTTTAGTGTAGATTACCCCCTTTCCTTCCCGCCCACTCTTGCATCTGGAGGTGAACTTTATAGACCTCGATTAGAGAAACTTTATAATGTTTCCTTCTGGATTATTAGGCAACAAACAAGCGAGGCAAGGAGAGCTTCTTCACAGCAGAGAAATTTGTTCTTGCCACTGGGGAGAGACCCAGATATCTGAATATCCCAGGGGATAAGGAATTCTGCATCACCAGGTGAGTCCTGCACTTACAAGTAAAAGTTGCTTTGCTCGTTTCCTCCGCTTCTTACAACATACTGGTCTGTCAGCACTTCGCTAGGAGGTTGCACCATTTTCCTTATCTCTGCCACATTCTTGCAATTTTACTATGTGGAGGAGTAAATATCCCTGCGCTTGCAGTTTTAGAAGCTGAAAACACTTGGGATTTAAAGGGAAACTACACTGAGAACCACAGCCAGAATGAAGTGTTAATTGGCAAGTGTGAGGCCTGTGCTCCTTGTCACCTAGTCCAGTTATTAGTCAGGGCTCGTTCACATCTGTGCCCGGTCTCCATTCTGCAGGTTTCCGTTTCCAGCACAAAACAGAGCAGGAGACTGAAACCTGCAGGATCTCTCAAAGCCATTCATTTGAATGGGTTTGAAAAGTGTCCGGCCGTGAGCACCTGTGAGCATTTTATGCTCTCCGTGGTGAAACCGTTTTTTTTTGTGTTTAAACCGGACACAGAGTCTGACATGCAGGACTCTGTGTCCGGTTTAAAAAGGGTTTCGCCGCAGAGAGCTCAACACACTTACCGGCGCTCACGGCCGGACTCTGCATGACAAGTTTCCATCTTCTGCATTACGGAGTCCAGACACTGGTGTGAACCCAACTTCAGAGAACTTGACTGCCCTCTTCACACACCCAGTGTAGAGAGTCGCTCTTTGTAGTGCGTTTCCACTTTGATTTATAGGTATGATCTCCTCGGGAGTGGTCTGAGACATGTCTGTAGGGGTCCACGTTGCCAGCTGATATATGGAGCTTCCTTCATTGGCCTCTGATAGATGCAGGAGGGTCACCCGTGTACTCATTGTGGTATCAGTGTGCTTTCTTTGCCCAGCAGGGCTAGTCTGTGACCACTTCTGCAGGGAGATCAAGCTGGATGCTTACAATGGCTGCATGCAGCCTCATACATTCAGTATTGGGTGCTAGCCCATAAGGTTTGTTTTTGTAGGAGTTTGTGGATTGACTTGTTGCTTTCAAGTCGTGATTACTTAAGAAGGGAGTGTCTACAGTTAAGGGGTTAGAAATCCCTAAGGGGTTTCATCATGTATAATCATGAAGCAACCTCCGCTCACTGACTGTAAACCTTCTCCTGCCAATACATAAATAATGGTGAGTAAACGTTGGATTTCCCAGAATTCATAGGGCTTACCTGTCTCTTACAATGGATTTGAAAGGCAAAGAATGGGGGTTTTCAACCCATTCAAAATGTATATGCCATCATTACTGGGACTCCAACTGGATAACCCCTTTAAGGATGGACCTGTCATCTATCCTAAAAGGGATTGCATGCTTCAAGGGAAGGGCTATAAAATAAAAATGCATCCCTCCAATCTGTTCCTGAGCTGTGAGCAGTGACTGCTGGGGTCCCGGCAATGTGACATCACTGCTGCACCTACTCTATGGTACTAATGGCTGACCCCGCACAGAATTGGAGATGGAGGTTATTATGAATGCATTTTTATGTTCTAGTTCTTCCCTGCTGCATGCATTGAATTGTATGAACCCAGATACCCCCTTTAAAGGGAGCTTTGCCATAAGATATGCCCCTGAGGCAATGATGTCATCAGTCCAGATCCCCCTCCTGGCACTCCCATATCAAGCCAAGGCCAGCAAGCAACTTGCCCTGCAGCGGCTATTTCGGCAGAATAGTAGTAGTATATGGCAGCCATTCAAGTGAACAAGTCTGCCAAAATAAGGAATGCTCCTATAGGGTGGATCTTTGACACTCAGCACCGATTGCTTTGGGGTAATGTGCTTTGGCAAGGAATTGTCAGTTTATGAACATACTTCCAAGAATAATAACAGAGGAACGGCGCAACATGGTTCCCAGTAAAGATGCTCCTGATCTGTTCTTTCATGGGAATACAAGTACATGCTAAACTAGATCTGTTGGGAGAACAGACGGATCCTCTTTAGGGCGCTGGCCGATGTCAGTAGAGCAGGGCAGACCCTTCTGCATCGTCCATATTGGGCTGACCACTAGCACAGAGCTGTGTATTTAGTAGATTCCTGTGTTTCGCTGTTTCCCTAGCCCTAATGGTCTGAGAGATCGAGTTTATGAATCATATGTTCTTCAGTATAACTGGACACAATCTTAGCAGCAGAGCGCCATCCGCCAGTAAACTCCTCACGCTTTGTGTTAATCTCTTGTAAGAGGCCGGCTGTGGTTCTTCTGTATATACAAATAATTCTCTGATATTTCATTAGCGGGATTGCAGATGTTACTTAGCAGAAAACCTCCTTCCGATGGCCGCCGCACACCAACCACAAGAAGACATGGGAGTGGGATGAACTTTAACCTTTCTGCTGCTGAAATCTTTTACGCTGCCTTGTCTATTTCTATATAAAATAAATAGTACTACCCTACAAGCGAATGCACATTAACATGCACACGGTTCAGATGTGACATTTGCGCCACCATGGTTTGGTGGTGGGGGTTGGGGGTTTCTGTCTGCATTTGGATTGTCTCTGTGATTTAGCTTTGCCCTCATGTAATCCCACTTTGCTTTGTCTTTCTAGTGACGATCTCTTCTCATTGCCCTACTGCCCTGGAAAGACCCTCGTGGTTGGAGCTTCCTACGTGGCTTTGGAATGTGCCGGATTTCTTGCCGGCATCGGTTTGGATGTCACTGTTATGGTGCGCTCGATATTTCTTCGTGGTTTTGACCAAGAGATGGCAGAGAGAGCTGGAGCCTACATGGAAACTCATGGAGTGAAGTTCATCAAGAAATTTGTACCCGTTTCAGTAAGTAACTATCATCTTGCACTTTTATTTTACATGCAGCAGCTCCAAGATAAAAGCACAAGATCTGCACGGGGAGAAGTGGTAGAAACTTTACTTACTGTATCGGCAGTGTTTGACATTGACAGCTTTCCTGCTGATTATTGTAATGTAGAGTTGATGTGGGGAAGCAATCCTCATTACTGTCATTATTATTACAATAGTCTGATGTCACTCTGCTCAACAGGTGGAGCAGCTGGAGGCCGGGACTCCAGGGAGGCTGAAAGTAGTTGCAAAGTCTACTGAAAGCGATACCGTCATTGAAGATGAATACAATACAGTAAGTGATCCACATGCAAATGTAAAGCATTACTCCCAAGTCCTTGATAGAAATGGGATACAGATAGCAAAGGGGATCTGGACTTGTTTCTTATGAGGAGCTGACAGATCCTCTATATATTACACCACACAGGACAGGTCCTCTATATACTACACCACACAGGACAGGTCCTCTATATACTAAACCACACAGGACAGGTCCTCTATATACTAAACCACACAGGACAGGTCCTCTATATACTACACCACACAGGACAGGTCCTCTATATACTACACCGCACAGGACAGGTCCTCTATATACTACACAGGACAGGTCCTCTATATACTAAACCACACAGGACAGGTCCTCTATATACTACACCACACAGGACAGGTCCTCTATATACTACACCACACAGGACAGGTCCTCTATATACTACACAGGACAGGTCCTCTATATACTACACAGGACAGGTCCTCTATATACTAAACCACACAGGACAGGTCCTCTATATACTACACCACACAGGACAGGTCCTCTATATACTACACAGGACAGGTCCTCTATATACTAAACCACACAGGACAGGTCCTCTATATACTACACCACACAGGACAGGTCCTCTATATACTAAACCACACAGGACAGGTCCTCTATATACTAAACCACACAGGACAGACCCTCTATATACTACACCACACAGGGCAGGTCCTCTATATACTACACCACACAGGACAGGTCCTCTATATACTAAACCACACAGGACAGGTCCTCTATATACTACACCACACAGGACAGGTCCTCTATATACTAAACCACACAGGACAGGTCCTCTATATACTAAACCACACAGGACAGACCCTCTATATACTACACCACACAGGGCAGGTCCTCTATATACTACACCACACAGGGCAGGTCCTCTATATACTACACCGCACAGGACAGGTCCTCTATATACTACACCGCACAGGACAGGTCCTCTATATACTACACCGCACAGGACAGGTCCTCTATATACTACATCATGCAGGACAAACCCTCTATATACTACACCACACCGGCCTAATGTTCATTCCCTAAAGCTGACATGCTGTTTCCTTTACTATTTTTAGGTCTTAATTGCTGTTGGGAGAGATTCTTGCACCAAAAATATTGGCCTCGAGAAGATTGGTGTGAAGATCAATGAGAAGTGAGCGCTGGTGACTTTTCTTCTGCCGTTTTTAGATTTTTCAGTGTCTTGTTTTATTCTAAATCTCCTCCTTACGATTTGTAGGAACGGCAAGATCCCAGTGAATGATGAGGAGCAGACCAGTGTGCCTTATGTCTACGCTATAGGGGATATCCTGGATGGAAAGTTGGAGCTGACGCCAGTTGCAATCCAAGCTGGTCGGCTGCTGGCCAGGAGGTTGTATGGAGGCTCTGATGTAAAGGTATTGATCCTTATAGATCCCAGTGAATTATAGAAGTTGTAAAACTACAACTACTTAAGAACCGCATGTTAGTTACAAAAATCCATGGAGGACTTTGATCCTGTGCACATGTGGAAGGCTGTCAGTGATTTCTATAAGATCAGGTTACTTCGGTCCATGGAAGAGCCAGCCAATGGGTCAATAAGGTGGACAATAAACCACCCATATGGACTGGGGGATTTACAATCCGATATAGAATTGTAGTAACGCCATCTGTGACTGCAAGAAAAAAAAATATGGAAGGGGGGCAGAGTGGGACCTAAAGCTTGCAGTCATTACCAATAGTAGAAAATACTTTGCACCCTCCTTGTCATAATTTGCAAAAAAAACACATATACAACTAATGTGGAGACTAGTCTTTATTACAGGGCAATGTGTTTGTCTACTAGAATGTCAGCCCATGTGTAGGAGTGCCAGGAGTAGAATGTCCTGTACTTTGTGTGTCTTGGCTGAGCCTTGAGGAAATCCTTTTCCTTGCAGTGTGACTACATCAATGTACCTACGACTGTGTTTACTCCAATGGAGTACGGCTGCTGCGGATACTCAGAGGAAAAAGCCATCGAAGTCTTTGGAGAGGAAACTCTGGAGGTTTGTGCTTATTTCTAAAGCTTGCTGTGATCCTGCACGATCTTATAACTGCAGTATACCTTGTAGGAGTTGTGCAGGATTCCACCACTGGATCCGTCCATGGGTCGCTAAGCTGTGATATCGCACACAACCAGTAGACTGGTGTGGCGTTTTTGGTGCGACAATATTCTCCTCCCTCCCAAGAGCGCATGTAATGATCTGCTTTCTTCTTTCTAGGTGTACCACACCTTGTTTTGGCCCCTGGAATGGACCGTCCCCGGGCGCGACAACAATACTTGTTTCGCCAAAGTCATCTGCAACAAACTTGATAACGTAAGTGACAAGGGGTTTTATTCTTCTTGGGTAAGGAGCGGAGTTTATGTCCTGGGGAAGTTGCTCTGTGTAAAGGGAAGAGCAGCTCTTGCACCATGATTGTGCTTTGTTACATTGGTTCCTCTTTATGAATTGCCGAATACCTGGATATACAATGACTGGTCTGTGCTCAGCTCTGTGTTAATGCTCTGGATTTGCAATGTCATGTGGTGCCATCTTGTCATATCCTACTGTGCCTCATGCTCTTCAGCTATTGTGGAAACTACAATCCCCATCCAAGCAAAGACAGATTGAACCTTAGTTGTTACACTTGGCTTTGTTGTGTGGGTTTTTTTTTTTGTTTTTTTTTCCCCTTTCACTCACCCGTGTGTGTTCTCCTCTTAGGAGAGGGTCATTGGTTTCCATGTGTTGGGGCCAAATGCCGGAGAGATTACTCAGGGATTTGCGGCAGCAATGAAATGTGGTCTGACCAAAGAAAAGCTGGATGAGACCATTGGAATCCACCCAACTTGTGCGGAGGTGAGTGACTCCTGGCTGCCACCTAACCCTACACTGCAACTTACTATAGTATTATCTACCTGTAGAAAAAGCTGGGTGAGAATAAGCAAGGCAACTACATGCTTATGTACCTCCTTTCTAAGAGTCCTGATGTAGTCGGCGCCATTCTAAGATTGTGATAACGGATCTCCTCTGCTCTCCTCATAACATAACCCCTTTAACTTTCCAAACTGGATAATAGAAGGGAGTCTTTTGCTAACTTCTATCTGCATTTACATCACAAAGACAGTGGCCAGGACTTTGTCACCAGGCAGAGGGGATAAGTGCTGTTGATTGGCGTATTTGGGATACAACTAAGCTTTATTTATACAACTACATGGTTATATTGACATCTAAATACATATTGGCGGCTGTTCTGTTTTAGATCTAGCGTCCCTTTAAGGCCCGATGTGTGAGGAGGAAGCGTCTCGTTTCTAATTACTTTATTCCGGCTTTTTCCTCGGCACTAAAACTCTTGCCAAGCTGCTTAATGCAAGCATATGCTGTAAATTGTCAAATAAAATAATGAGCTCAGCCGGTGCCGCTCTCCTGTAAATGGCCGCCTGTTACTTTTTCCTCTGCTGAAGCGTAACCACCTGTACGTCGTAAAACTCGACAATCTCCATTTTTACTATCCAGCTGGGCGGCTAATCCTTTAGTGCCAGGCAGGAGGGAATAAAGTTCCTGATTGTATCTCATTGCAGTAAAATATCGATCTTTGCACTTTTGGCAACAAAACGTTAATTGATATATATATATATATATATATTTTTTTTAGACATTTACAACCCTGGAGGTCACCAAATCATCCGGCGGAGACATCACCCAGAAGGGTTGCTGAGGTTAAGCCCTGCTGTTAACCGCCCCCTTGACTGATCATCTTGTGGTTCAGCCAGTGTAAGTCCTCAAGACTGCCATGATGGGTTCTCAAAATGCAACATGGCTGAGAGTTGTAGGATGAACATTGGTGGACATAAGAATGTCTCTCAGGGGTGAGCGGTGGAACAGCAGGGTTTCCGAAGGGTCTGGATCTGCCTGGATCGGCGTCTGTATCTAGAATGCTTGTTATGAAGCCTCTGCTCATCACCTCCCCTAGAGGAGAGCAATGGTGGATGACCAGGCATTGTCCGGATCGTCACGTCCTCATCTGCCCTCTGTAGTTTAACTTTATTTTATTTGTCAGTAGTATTTTTGTTAACTATATCCTCTCCCTATTCCCTTCTCTCAACAACCCCATTTTGGATTCTGTATTCTCATGCAATCCCTCCATGGACACTCGTGTCTTTGCAATATAAAGTTTTAAGTCCTCTGTATTTATTTGAACTGTAATTCTCTAACAAAAAGTTCAGCTTTTACCTGTGGTTATGTCCTTGCCCCTGTACTCTTGGGTGGGTTGCCTGCAGAGGGTCCTAGAAAGGTAAAAGCATCTGCTACTGTGTTTGTACCCACAAGGGCTTTTTGGGGTGACAAAATCCTCTACAACTACAATTCCACCTCTCTGGGTGCAAAGAGGAATGTATTTGTTCACGGACACCAAACAGAGGGTATAAAACATCTCCTGATTAGAGATGAGCGAGTACTGTTCGGATCAGCCGATCCGAACAGCATGCTCCATAGAAATGAATGGATGCACCTGGTACTTCTGCTTTGACGGTGGCCGGCCACTTAACCCCCCACATGCCGGCTACGTCCAATCGGCTGATCCGAACAGTACTCGCTCATCTCTAGTCCTGATAACTCCCAAGTGACAGGGAAGAGTGCTCCTATCTGCATCACTGGACATGAGGGGGAACATGTTTTCAGCTTATGGATGTTGATGCAATGATTTCATTCGCTGGCAGTTAGCAGAGATCCTACATGGAAAAACACAGGATCTGCAGAGTGTTTTATTAAAGTGGATTTCCAGGCCTAATGATTGATCACCTAAACTTAGGATAGGTGTTTGATTGGGGAGTCCAATGCCAGGGCACTTGGTGGAGCAGCTGATAGAAGAGACTGCAGAATTCTCCTGATCCTCTTCATTACTTACCAAACACAGTAGCTGGACTTGGTATTGCAGCTCGGCCTATTCACTTGAATGGGACAGAGCTTACAGCCAAGGTAAGTGACTAATGAACGTGTTATCACATGACTTGCCCTTCAGGCAGCTAAACTGTGGTGGGGGTGGGTGTCCCAGGGGTTGGTACCACACCAATCTTCAGTTGTTCCTGGAAGCCCCCCTCCTCTACTTGTGTGTTTAGCAAATACTCTGCCCTTCTCAGCTGCTGTGCTATTATCTATACAGATACCAGGGCTGCACTACATAGACCGGCTCAGGGCAGGTGGGGTTTTCTGGTTATGGAGCTTCTGGGTCAGACTTTAGGGGGTATAAGAGGGCCGAGCTCCAGGTAAAAGCAGAATGAGTCATTTTGCACATTCTATAGAGCTCTTATCAGAGGTATCAATGAGGCTGTGGCCCCCAGGAGCCATGTAAGAGCTGCGGGTCCCTTATTGGGCTGTTGAGCTGGGTTGTAAGTAGAAGGGTGCAGAGAGTGTGGTCGCACCGGATACCCATGAGGTCTCTTCTCCCAAGAAGACCAGTCATATAAACAATATTATTGTGGGGCCCTATACAGATTTTGCCCTGGGGTCCAGCAGTCTCCTGTGATGCCTCTGTGTTTAGAGCACTTCTGTAGGGGGCGCTGTTTTTATTTGATATATGTAATTCTGCCTGTATGATATTAAATGGAGAGTGACGACACCGGCTGTCTGAGGCTTCTCTTCACTGCTGTGCCCGGATCTCCCCTCCCCCCCCCCCCCCATGCTCTGTGGGGCGTCAGGCGGTAGATGCTGGTTGTTTGGGAGTCTTATATAAGACGCTATGATGTATGTTCTGGTAACTCAGCGGTATTTCTGTATAGTCTGAGATACCCTTAAAAGGCAAAGCTGACACCCAATCCTGCTGACTATACTGGAGTAATTGTTAAAGGGAATGTGTCCTCCAAAAATGACCTGTTTTGAAGTCATTCTTTTTTGGAATATTTTTTCCTGTTCTGTAAAGGTCATCGTCTGACTCGTTATTATCACAGATAGGATGACTGGGAGTAACTCTGTACAGGTAAGTGGTCACAGATCACCTCTCTGCCCCAGTAATCTCTGCGCACCTCACAGAGCATGCCCACAACACTTCCAGTATAGAATTCTATTCCACTGGGGAAAGGCCAGAAACTTTTCTTCAGCACTGCCGCATGCTCTGTTACTTCTAGGAAAAGTCCAAGAACAGCAGAGCAGGATGGGAGTTGTAGTTTGACAACTAAATGGCCGCTAAAGGTTGCCTATACCTGCAATAGGTGATGGTTGTAGATAACTTCTGCACCCATCCACAAAGCCCAGAGCATGCCCACAATGGGAGAGGCTGAAGCAAAGGAGAGAGTGCAGTGACTAAAGCTGCTGTAGTGGGATTTCTACCCCCTGGATTGTCCCTTTAATTCTTTGGGTTTCTGTATAATGTAGGAGAGGTGGATTTGTAACCATTAGATCTAGATCGCCCCCTACTGACACCTATGTAACTAGATGACCTCGATGATCTTTTACCTCCTCCGCATCTGGATGAATGTGATGTAACAGGAGGGGTCATGGGGCAGAAAATGTTCTCTGGTTACTGGAAAGTGTAGATCCTGCACCCGGGGGTGGCCCAGCCCTAAAAGATTACAGAGGGAACGAAGCAGCGTCATTACCTGGATCCATAATGGAGCGACCCTCGCCCTGCACAGTCACCGTGACACAGGAACCCAACGTCAGCCCTCATAAACCTACAAGAGCATGAAAGTGACCGGATCATAGAGACCGTACTTAACCCCTTAAGGGCGGCATAGCTAAATACATAGCTGTCTCTTCCAGTCTTAATAGTGAATGATGTCTGGATTTTAGATAAGTTGTAGGAATGAATTCGGAGAAACCCGTTTTACCTCTCCCACCAGATCACACACAGACGGAAGATGTATCAGGTCCAGGAGTTATACAATATAATTTATATCATGTAATGTAATCCTGTAAGTACGTAGGTTCATGGTCACACCAAGTGGAGATTTACAGCAGTTATTATACCTACAAGAAGAAGAATATCAATTATTAACACCGCACATGATAAAATATGGATTATATAAGCGCAATTCCTGACATTAAAGAGGTTATACAGCTTTATTCTTGTACATAGGAGCAGTATTATAGTAGTTATATTCTTGTACATAGGAGTAGCATTATAGTAGTTATATTCTTGTACATAGGAGTAGCATTATAGTAGTTATATTCTTGTACATAGGAGTAGCTTTATAGTAGTTATATTCTTGTACATAGGAGGTAGTAATATAGTAGTATATTCTTGTACATAGGAGTAGTATTATAGTAGTTATATTCTTGTACATAGGAGTAGTATTATAGTAGTTATATTCTTGTACATAGGAGGTAGTATTATAGTAGTATATTCTTGTACATAGGAGTAGTATTATAGTAGTTATATTCTTGTACATAGGAGGTAGTATTATAGTAGTATATTCTTGTACATAGGAGTAGTATTATAGTAGTTATATTCTTGTACATAGGAGTAGTATTATAGTAGTTATATTCTTGTACATAGGAGTAGTATTATAGCAGTTATATACTTGTACATAGGAGGTAGTATTATAGTAGTTATATTCTTGTACATAGGAGGCAGTATTACAGTAGTTATATTCTTGTACATAGGAGTAGCTTTATAGTAGTTATATTCTTGTACATAGGAGGTAGTAATATAGTAGTATATTCTTGTACATAGGAGTAGTATTATAGTAGTTATATTCTTGTACATAGGAGGTAGTATTATAGTAGTTATATTCTTGTACATAGGAGGTAGTATTCTAGTAGTATATTCTTGTACATAGGAGTAGTATTATAGTAGTTATATTCTTGTACATAGGAGGTAGTATTATAGTAGTATATTCTTGTACATAGGAGTAGTATTATAGTAGTTATATTCTTGTACATAGGAGGTAGTATTATAGTAGTATATTCTTGTACATAGGAGTAGTATTATAGTAGTTATATTCTTGTACATAGGAGTAGTATTATAGTAGTTATATACTTGTACATAGGAGGTAGTATTATAGCAGTTATATTCTTGTACATAGGAGGTAGTATTATAGCAGTTATATTCTTGTACATAGGAGGCAGTATTACAGCAGTTATATTCTTGTACATAGGAGCAGCATTATAGTAGTTATATTCTTGTACATAGGAGCAGCATTATAGTAGTTATATTCTTGTACATAGGAGCAGCATTATAGTAGTTATATTCTTGTACATAGGAGCAGCATTATAGTAGTTATATTCTTGTACATAGGAGCAGCATTATAGTAGTTATATTCTTGTACATAGGAGCAGCATTATAGTAGTTATATTCTTGTACATAGGAGCAGCATTATAGTAGTTATATTCTTGTACATAGGAGCAGCATTATAGTAGTTATATTCTTGTACATAGGAGCAGCATTATAGTAGTTATATTCTTGTACATAGGAGCAGCATTATAGTAGTTATATTCTTGTACATAGGAGGCAGCATTATAGTAGTTATATTCTTGTACATAGGAGGCAGCATTATAGTAGTTATATTCTTGTACATAGGAGGCAGTATTATAGTAGTTATATTCTTGTACATAGGAGCAGTATTATAGTAGTTATATTCTTGTACATAGGAGCAGTATTATAGTAGTTATATTCTTGTACATAGGAGGCAGTATTATAGTAGTTATATTCTTGTACATAGGAGCAGTATTATAGTAGTTATATTCTTGTACATAAGGGGATGGTGTTACAGTATTTATACTCTGATATGTATTGTATTGCAGTATAACTAAAGAAAAGAAAAAAAAGTGAATTGTTAAGTCAAGGAGATTTGTTCGGAGATGATATGAGCCGTCCTCCTCCCATACCTCCTACCTGCTCATACATGTTTATCCAGCCGGTGGTGACAAGGAGATGGACAGGATCTTTTTCTGTAGTTTAAAGAACCTGAATATGAAGTACAATTAGATGTCATCAAGGTCTGATTTCTCCATCATTGATGATATCTGCCATGACTGGAGTTCCCCTTTATTCTTTATATATTTCTCCAGTGTTTGTCTTCATTTACTTGGCACTAACTGAATGGATGCTGCAGAGCTAATGGCGGCCAAGAATCAGTTATTGTATCTGAGCCGTGCGCACCTGTGTGTGGGAGGGAGATTTAATCTGAATGATCATCTCAGTGATGTTCTCTCCATTGTTCCTGTTCACATCTTCTTTATGCTATAATTTTGTAAAGAGATGTTTACACTGCCAAGCAGAACAAGAATTCACCAGCTCTATATACATATATATACCGGGGTAATTACCAGTCATTAACGTGACAGCAGTAACAGCTCCATCTAGTAATCTACAGGGTGGGTTTGTTTTCTCCAGCTTATGTCACTCTGCATAAGTCATCTACTTGTCTCCTAGTAGTCTAGTGGTTTACAGAACAATTCCAACTTTATCCAAATATAAAACCATCACACACCACTATATCCCTGCTCCCGGCCCAACTAATGCTTAGCAATATATAGGTTATAACTGCTATAATACTGCTACTATGTACAAGAATATAACTACTATAATACTACTCCTATGTACAAGAATATAACTACTATAATACTGCTCCTATGTACAAGAATATAACTACTATAATACTACTCCTATGTACAAGAATATAACTACTATAATACTACATCCTATGTACAAGAATATAACTACTATAATACTGCCCCCTATGTACAAGAATATAACTACTATAATACTACTCCTATGTACAAGAATATAACTACTATAATACTACTCCTATGTACAAGAATATAACTACTATAATACTACCTCCTATGTACAAGAATATAACTACTATAATACTACCCCTATGTACAAGAATATAACTACTATAATACTGCTCCTATGTACAAGAATATAACTACTATAATACTACTCCTATGTACAAGAATATAACTACTATAATACTACCTCCTATGTACAAGAGTATAACTACTATAATACTACTCCTATGTACAAGACTATAACTACTATAATACTACTCCTATGTACAAGACTATAACTACTATAATACTACTCCCATGTACAAGACTATAACTACTATAATACTGCTCCTATGTACAAGACTATAACTACTATAATACTACCTCCTATGTACAAGACTATAACTACTATAATACTACTCCTATGTACAAGAATATAACTACTATAATACTGCACCTATGTACAAGAATATAACTACTATAATACTACCTTCTATGTACAAGAATATAACTACTATAATACTGCCCCTATGTACAAGAATATACTATAATACTGCTCCTATGTACAAGAATATAACTACTATAATACTGCTCCTATGTACAAGAATATAACTACTATAATACTGCTCCTATGTACAAGAATATAACTACTATAATACTACTCCTATGTACAAGAATATAACTACTATAATACTACCTCCTATGTACAAGAATATAACTACTATAATACTACTCCTGTGTACAAGACTATAACTACTATAATACTGCTCCCATGTACAAGACTATAACTACTATAATACTGCTCCTATGTACAAGACTATAACTACTATAATACTATCTCCTATGTACAAGACTATAACTACTATAATACTACCTCCTATGTACAAGAATATAACTACTATAATACTGCACCTATGTACAAGAATATAACTACTATAATACTACCTCCTATGTACAAGAATATAACTACTATAATACTACCTCCTATGTACAAGACTATAACTACTATAATACTACCTCCTATGTACAAGAATATAACTACTATAATACTACCTCCTATGTACAAGACTATAACTACTATAATACTACCTCCTATGTACAAGAATATAACTACTATAATACTGCACCTATGTACAAGAATATAACTACTATAATACTGCTCCCATGTACAAGACTATAACTACTATAATACTGCTCCCATGTACAAGACTATAACTACTATAATACTATCTCCTATGTACAAGACTATAACTACTATAATACTACCTCCTATGTACAAGAATATAACTACTATAATACTGCACCTATGTACAAGAATATAACTACTATAATACTACCTCCTATGTACAAGAATATAACTACTATAATACTACCTCCTATGTACAAGACTATAACTACTATAATACTGCTCCTATGTACAAGAATATAACTACTATAATACTGCTCCTATGTACAAGAATATAACTACTATAATACTGCTCCTATGTACAAGAATATAACTACTATAATACTACTCCTATGTACAAGAATATAACTACTATAATACTACTCCTATGTACAAGAATATAACTACTATAATACTGCACCTATGTACAAGAATATAACTACTATAATACTACCTTCTATGTACAAGAATATAACTACTATAATACTACCTCCTATGTACAAGACTATAACTACTATAATACTGCTCCTATGTACAAGACTATAACTACGATAATACTACTCCTATGTACAAGACTATAACTACTATAATACTGCTCCTATGTACAAGACTATAACTACTATAATACTACTCCTATGTACAAGACTATAACTACTATAATACTGCTCCTATGTACAAGAATATAACTACTATAATACTACCTCCTATGTACAAGAATATAACTACTATAATACTACTCCTATGTACAAGAATATAACTACTATAATACTACCTCCTATGTACAAGAATATACAGTGCCTACAAGTAGTATTCAACCCCCTGCAGATTCAGCAGGTTTACACATTCTGAAGTAACTTGGCATTGTGACATTTGGACTGTAGATCAGCCTGGAAGTGTGAAATGCTCTGCAGCAAAAAAGAATGTTATTTCTTTGTTTAATTTTTTTTTAAATTGTGAAAAATTTATTCAGAGGGTCATTTATTATTCAACCCCTCAAACCACCAGAATTCTGTTTGGTTCCCCTAAAGCAGTGATGGCGAACCTTTTTGAGACCGAGTGCCTAAACTGCAACCCAAAACCAAATAAATTATCACGGAGTGCCAACACGGCAATTTAACCTTAAAACTCTGTGGGTCCACAATTGCGGACCCACAAATTACAGTCATGTGACTGGGGATTTACAGATCTTGTACTGAAAGGTAAAGGTCTCTGCATTCTGTACTTTTAAACAATTAATTTTCACTATTTACATCGCACAGGATCTGTTTTATAGTTTACCGTGCAATGTTATTACATCCTGTACTAATTTCACGTCTGCTATAAAACAAATACTGTGTGATATACATAGTGAGGGGACCCCCCACAGTACAATCTGCCCCTCAGTGGCCCCCCACACAGTACAATCTGGCCCACAGTGGCCCCCACACAGGATTATACCTGTATACTCCACAGTAGCCCCCTCCCACACAGCATGAACTGGTCCACAGTAGCCCCCTCCCACACAGCATGAACTGGTCCACAGTAGCCCCCTCCCACACAGCATGAACTGGTCCACAGTAGCCCCCTCCCACACAACATGAACTGGTCCACAGTAGCCCCCTCCCACACAACATGAACTGGTCCACAGTAGCCCCCTCCCACACAACATGAACTGGTCCACAATAGCCCCCTCCCACACAACATGAAATGGTCCACAGTAGCCCCCTTCCACACAGCATGAAATGGTCCACAGTAGCCCCCTCCCACACAGCATGAAATGGTCCAGAGTAGCCCCCTCCCACAGAGCATGAAAGATCCACAGTAGCCCCCTCCTACACAACATGAAATGGTCCACAGTAGCCCCCTCCCACACAACATGAAATGGTCCAGAGTAGCCCCCTCCCACACAACATGAACTGGTCCACAGTAGCCCCCTCCCACAGAGCATGAAAGATCCACAGTAGCCCCCTCCTACACAACATGAAATGGTCCACAGTAGCCCCCTCCCACACAACATGAAATGGTCCACAGTAGCCCCCTCCCACACAGCATGAAATGGTCCAGAGTAGCCCCCTCCCACAGAGCATGAAAGATCCACAGTAGCCCCCTCCTACACAACATGAAATGGTCCACAGTAGCCCCCTCCCACAGAGCATGAAAGATCCACAGTAGCCCCCTCCTACACAACATGAAATGGTCCACAGTAGCCCCCTCCCACACAACATGAAATGGTCCACAGTAGCCCCCTCCCACACAGCATGAAATGGTCCAGAGTAGCCCCCTCCCACACAACATGAACTGGTCCACAGTAGCCCCCTCCCACAGAGCATGAAAGATCCACAGTAGCTCCCTCCCACACAGCATAAAATGGTCCACAGTAGCCCCCTACCCGCACAGCATGAAAGTCTACAGTAGCCCCCTCCCACACAACATGAAAGGTCCACAGTAGCCCCCTCCCATACAGCATAAAATGGTCCACAGTAGCCCCCTACCCACACAGCATGAAAGTCTACAGTAGCCCCCTCCTACACAACATGAAATGTCCACCGTTGCCCCCCTCCCCTGACAGTGCAAACAAACACAATATAGTTACCTGAAGAGCTGCCGGGTGTTCTCTCTTCTGTTCACTGCGCACGCTGATGACTTACGTCATCACGCCCGCGCTTGTTCAGAGGTCACACTCTGTAGTCAGTGTAGGCCGCGTAGTACGCGTGGCCTACACTGAGCTACACTGACAGCTTTCAGCTGGATGCGCATTTGCACAACCAGCTGAAGGCAGCGATCGCTCACTAACGGGGAATCCTGCATCGGATTCGCCGTTAGTGAGCGATCAGGGCGACAGCACGCGTGCCAGCAGAGGGGGCTCTGCGTGCCCTCTCTGGCACGCGTGCCATAGGTTCGCCATCACTGCCCTAAAATATTAAGAAGTAGTTCAGGCACAAAGAACAATGAGCTTCACGTTTGGATTAATTATCTCTTTTTCCAGCCTTTTCTGACTATTTAAGACCCTCCCCAAACGTGTGAACAGCACTCATACATGGTCAACATGGGAAAGACAAAGGAGCATTCCAAAGCCATCAGAGACAAGATCGTGGAGGGTCACAATGCTGGCAAGGGGTACAAAACCCTTTCCAAGGAGTTGGGCCTACCTGTCTCCACTGTTGGGAGCATCCTCCGGAAGTGGAAGGCTTATGGAACTACTGTTAGCCTTCCACGGCCTGGACAGCCTTTGAAAGTTTCCTCCCGTGCCGAGGCCAGGCTTGTCCGAAGAGTCAAGGCTAACCCAAGGACAACAAGGAAGGAGCTCCGGGAAGATCTCATGGCAGTGGGGACATTGGTTTCAGTCAATACCATAAGTAACGTACTCCACCGCAATGGTCTCCGTTCCAGACGAGCCCGTAAGGTACCTTTACTTTCAAAGCGTCATGTCAAGGCTCGTCTACAGTTTGCTCATGATCACTTGGAGGACTCTGAGACAGACTGGTTCAAGGCTCTCTGGTCTCATGAGACCAAGATCGAGATCTTTGGTGCCAACCACACACGTGACGTTTGGAGACTGGATGGCACTGCATACGACCCCAAGAATACCATCCCTACAGTCAAGCATGGTGGTGGCAGCATCATGCTGTGGGGCTGCTTCTCAGCCAAGGGGCCTGGCCATCTGGTCCGCATCCATGGGAAGATGGATAGCACGGCCTACCTGGAGATTTTGGCCAAGAACCTCCGCTCCTCCATCAAGGATCTTAAGATGGGTCGTCCTTTCATCTTCCAACAAGACAACGACCCAAAGCACACAGCCAAGAAAACCAAGGCCTGGTTCAAGAGGGAAAAAATCAAGGTGTTGCAGTGGCCTAGTCAGTCTCCTGACCTTAACCCAATTGAAAACTTGTGGAAGGAGCTCAAGATTAAAGTCCACATGAGACACCCAAAGAACCTAGATAACTTGGAGAAGATCTGCATGGAGGAGTGGGCCAAGATAACTCCAGAGACCTGTGCCGGCCTGATCAGGACTTATAAAAGACGATTATTAGCTGTAATTGCAAACAAGGGTTATTCCACAAAATATTAAACCTGGGGGTTGAATAATAATTGACCCACACTTTTATGTTTAAAATTTATTAAAATTTAACTGAGCAACATAACTTTTTGGTTTGTAAGATTTATGTATCTGTTAATAAATCCTGCTCTTGTTTGAAGTTTGAAGGCTCTAACTTATTTGCATCTTATCAAACCTGCTAAATCGGCAGGGGGTTGAATACTACTTGTAAGCAATGTAACTACTATAATACTGCTCCTATGTACAAGAATATAACTACTATAATACTGCTCCTATGTACAAGAATATAACTACTATAATACTACTCCAATGTACAAGAATATAACTACTATAATACTACTATGTACAAGAATATAACTACTATAATACTGCTCCTATGTACAAGAATATAACTACTATAATACTGCTCCTATGTACAAGAATATAACTACTATAATACTACTCCTATGTACAAGAATATAACTACTATAATACTACTCCTATGTACAAGAATATAACTACTATAATACTACCTCCTATGTACAAGAATATAACTACTATAATACTACTCCTATGTACAAGAATATAACTACTATAATACTGCTCCTATGTACAAGAATATAACTACTATAATACTACTCCTATGTACAAGAATGTAACTACTATAATACTACCTCCTATGTACAAGAATATAACTACTATAATACTACTCCTATGTACAAGAATATAACTACTATAATACTGCTCCTATGTACAAGAATATAACTACTATAATACTGCTCCTATGTACAAGAATATAACTACTATAATACTACTCCTATGTACAAGAATATAACTACTATAATACTACTCCTATGTACAAGAATATAACTACTATAATACTACTCCTATGTACAAGAATATAACTACTATAATACTACTATGTACAAGAATATAACTACTATAATACTGCTCCTATGTACAAGAATATAACTACTATAATACTGCTCCTATGTACAAGAATATAACTACTATAATACTACTATGTACAAGAATATAACTACTATAATACTGCTCCTATGTACAAGAATATAACTACTATAATACTACCTCCTATGTACAAGAATATAACTACTATAATACTGCTCCTATGTACAAGAATATAACTACTATAATACTGCTCCTATGTACAAGAATATAACTACTATAATACTACATCCTATGTACAAGAATATAACTACTATAATACTACTCCTATGTACAAGAATATAACTACTATAATACTACTCCTATGTACAAGAATATAACTACTATAATACTACTCCTATGTACAAGAATATAACTACTATAATACTACCTCCTATGTACAAGAATATAACTACTATAATACTACCTCCTATGTACAAGAATATAACTACTATAATACTACCTCCTATGTACAAGAATATAACTACTATAATACTACCTCCTATGTACAAGAATATAACTACTATAATACTACCTCCTATGTACAAGAATATAACTACTATAATACTACCTCCTATGTACAAGAATATAACTACTATAATACTACCTCCTATGTACAAGAATATAACTACTATAATACTACCTCCTATGTACAAGAATATAACTACTATAATACTACCTCCTATGTACAAGAATATAACTACTATAATACTACCTCCTATGTACAAGAATATAACTACTATAATACTACCTCCTATGTACAAGAATATAACTACTATAATACTACTCCTATGTACAAGAATATAACTACTATAATACTACTCCTATGTACAAGAATATAGCTACTATAATACTACTCTTATGTACAGGGATATAACTATAATACTGTTCCCTATTCTAAGTTATATTGTCTGGTCTCCTATACTCAGTACACAATATAATACTGCGGTATTAGTATATTTTCCACATATCTCACTGTACATACGACATCCTATTAGCTACATCCAGGTATTACAAGACAACATCAGTCCAATACATGTTCATCTTCTCCATCCCTTTCTCTGAGCGCTTAAGATTATTTCATGATGATGTTTCGTATAACTATGATTATTGACTATTTTTGTTGGTTCTTAGTTTACAAAGATTTACTATAAAGTTATGTGTAATTGCAATAAGTCTCTGCTGCCCTCTAGTGGTAAATACAGGTTTTACAACTGTTTGTCCTTAATGAGGACCTTTTCATGGTTTGGCGCACAATCAGTTCTATATACTGCTAAATTCAGCACACTATCTGCTTTCCCGATCTGTGCCCCGGGTAAAGAGCTATCGGTACCGTAGCACTTTACAGTGAGAAGGGCGTTCTGTCAGGTACGTCTTTCTCCACAGCAGCGCCTGTCGTGCTGTACAGTGTGATCGGGGAGGAACGCCCCCTCCCTCTGCTCACAGTGCTCGTCCATAGAGGAGTATTATCAGGAGGGGAGGGGACGTTCCTCCCCCGTCTCAGAGCACAAAGGAATGGAATATATATCGGAAGTTCTTAGATGTTTCCCTCCAGTAAAATCCACTCCTGACTTTGGCTCATAAAACCGCAGCAAAATCTGCAAAAAAAAAAAGAAGAAAAGCTGCATTTCCACGACGAGGGGTCTTAGTTTACTTATTTACATTTATATGATTGGGATATATACTTATACCTGTATGGCTGTGTATATCTCACATAGAGCTAATGGCTACATTAGTGTGCAAAATTTTTAGGCAGTAGTGGTACAAGTCCCACAGAGTAAGAAAACCATCAGAAACAAAAGGGTTAATAGTTTTATTTTTGGCAATAAACAAAATGAACTTAAAGAAGAAAAGAGAAATGTAAGTCTCATTAGAATTTGGCGGGAGCGCAGCACTTTATCCACACTTGCCTATAACTTTTGCACGGCCCTGTATATCTGTCTCATTGCTCTCATCAGTGCATCGGCTCCAGTGTTTCTTCATTAGAGACCATCTTAATCTCATTAAGCCTCCTAGCAACTCGTCTTCCTTGCCGTGATATTTCATCATCTGAATGTAATAGAATTTTTATTGCATTGAATTACCCCAGAAACGACCCCGGCCGGTGTTGGGTAATCGCAAAGCAAAGATGGAGAAATCTAAGTGAAGCCATCCTGATGAGAGACAGATGTGACCAAGGAAGGACGTTGTGAGAAGTAACAAAGCCTGAGGAAGCTTCAGAAGACTTCAAAGAGAAGCAGGGACAATGGCACAATGTAATGGAAGGAGCAGATTTAAAGGGGAACTCCACACACGCTTCCCCATGGTAAATATATGTCAGTATATTCACAATATAGACAATACAGATTACTTATTGTAACATACAGACCTGATTGGTGCACAATGCAGTCATCACAGCATCCACTGATCACAGCACAGGGGTGTAACATGAACGGCTGGGACCTAAAGAAAACTGTTGACTTGCCCCATTAAGTTGGTCACAATGCTGCTGGCAGAGGCATAGCTAGTGGGGGGGCAGAGGTCCCCTGCCCATTAACCATGTGGAGCCCACTCTGGAGCTGCTGCAAACACTCAGATATTTCATCCGTATCAGCGTCTCCAGGCACCGATACAGGTGAAATATGGGGTATGGCAGATAATCCAGCTTCCTGCTCTACCATTCTGTTACCTGGAGGCCGCAGGCCTGTATGAGCTTGTGGCCTCTAGGTGTCATTGTAATGCTAAAGACGTCAGTATCCTGACCCCGGGCGCGATGATGTCACTGCTCTGCGCCTCCTGAGCCGGGACACTGACACTACCTGGAGCATTTAGCGAAGAAGTCACGGAGACAAGTCTGTGTATCAGGGGATTGAAGGCAGGTAAGTATTTTTATTTTTTAGTTGTGGGGAGGCAGGGGATTAGCTTAAAGGGATCCTATCATTCAGAAGTAATTTTTTGTCCCTAACACTTCAGAATAGCCTTAAGAGAGCCTATTCTTCTCCTACCTTTAGATGTCTTCTCCGCGCCGCCGTTCCGTAGAAAACCCGGTTTTCGCCGGTATGCAAATGAGTTCTCTTGCAGCACTGGGGGCGTCCCCAATGCTGTGAGAGAACTCTCCAGCGCTGCCTCCATCTTCGTCAGGAACGTCCTCTTCCTGTGTCTTCTTTTGGCGCAGGCTGTGAAACTTGTAGGCCTCGGGCAGAGCCAACTGCGCATTCCCACAGGCCACAAGAAAATGGACGCTTACTTACTGTGTAGGCGGTCATTTTTCGTGTGGCCATGGGCATGTGCAGTAGGCTCTGCCGAGGCCTACAAGTTTCAAAGACTGTGGCGGAAGAAGACACAGGAAGAGGACGTTCCTGACGAAGATGGAGGCAGCGCTGGAGAGTTCTCTTGCAGATTTGGGGATGCCCCCAGTGCTGCAAGAGAACTCATTTGCATACCGTCAAAAACCGGGATTTCTACAGAACGCCGGCGTGGAGAAGACATCTAAAGGTGGGAGACGAATAGCCTTTCTTTAGGCTATTCTGATGTGTTAGGGGCAAAAAATGACTTCTGAATGATAGGATCCCTTTAATATTAGGGGTCAATAATGATATAAGGGGGTATTATTAATATAATGGGCCATTAAGGCTGACAGTGGTAATACAAATAGGTCATTAGTAGAGATGAGCGAGTACTATTTGGATCAGCCGATCCGAACAGCACGCTCGCATAGAAATGAATGAACGTAGCCGGCCGCCATCAAAGCAGAAGTACCAGGTGCATCCATTCATTTCTATGGAGCGTGCTGTTCGGATCGGCTGATCCAAACAGTACTCGCTCATCTCTAGTCATTAGGGGGTATTATTAGTATAAGGGGGCATTGGGAAGCAGCATGTATGTACGGTAGTATTAATCCAATAGTACTACTAGCTGGTATCTGATCCCAGGACTATTTGGCTAGTACCCCATGCTGATAGCTTGCGTTGCCCCTTCCGTCTAGTCAGGCCACATATGACAATCTGCAGACTCTTATTCTAGGACCTCCAGTTCTTCTAAGCTGGGAATGTAATGAGGACTTTCTTCCACCGGGTGGTGCTGCGGTGCAGTGTATATAATCCTAGACTGTTTTATGAGCCCCACCTTGACATTTGCGCACTATATTTATTCTCTGCAGTTTACCTGCGGTCTTTTCTCGGAAGTATTTTAACATTTACTGCAGAATTTTCCAGCTTGCTGCTCATAAACCAGATATAGTTTTCAAAAATATTTTATTTGTGGCCCTCGCACTTCCTTTACAAATACAAAGACGCTGTTGTGTGACCTCATTTCTCTTCCTAATATTTGCCCCTTAAACACTCCCATAGTCGGACGGCGGCTGGAAGTGTTTAGACTGCGCTGATTTCCGCTATTGACAGTGTCTGGACAGATTGTCTCACGTCGATTCTTCTTCTGAGGTCCAGGATGGAGAGAAAACAAAATGAAGCAACTTTGCAAATTAGAAAACTTGTTGCCGTTTTGTCTATACAGCTCCTATAGAGGTTTATATGTCTCCATGTAACAGACTACAAACAATCCCAGTGTAGTCTGATCCTGCTATTATTGTCTCGGAATGTGTTTGGGCAGAATTAAGAGGAGAATTGAAAGCCTGACTACAAAGTGTCTTTATGTGGTCTGTTACCATGGATGCACATAGCTCTGTGTAGGATCTATAAGCATTGGTCCCATTCACATCACACACTTAGCTTATATCCTATGCATAGGTGATCGGTGGTGATTATGGACAGTCCCTTTAAGGATGAATACCCCTTAGGAGATCTACCTGCAGGTTACATTCCTCCTGCCCCAGTGCCAGGTGAGATGACATGTCTGACATTCCTACATCATGCTGGATCACACGCCACATTTCAGGCACCATTCATGACGAGGCCACACCATGTGTTGGAGACATGTTGGATCTTGTACCCCTGTCCCTCCCTTCATCTCACATTCCACAGCTCAGCCGCCGGCGACTTGACGTGTTCCATGTGTAAGAGGATTTTTTTGGTCATTTTCTGCAGCGTTGCCCCGGTCATGTGCTGTGGGGTGCACACAGGCGGCTATTGTCTTCAGGAATATTTTACCAGACTCTATAGGACTCACAAAAATGCATATTTCTCTGCAGAAACCCGTGGAGAACAAGCAGAGGATTTCCCTTCCTTAAAATCTCAGTAAATATCGTCATCCTTATAGGTATCACCTTGGAAAAAGTAAGGAATAACACAACATAGCCAGCCTGACTACGACTACAGGGGCGACCACCTCCCGGCATCAGACTGCTGAGCAGGATATCTACCTGGCTATACAGATACCTGAAGGAAGATGAATAGACATATCCCATAGTCAGGACTCGGGCAGGATTTTATAGCCGCCATACTGGTTGTCACCCAGTTTTCTAGAAACATATATTACAGGAGAGACTTTCCCCCGTCTCCTAATTGAGAGTCACAGCTCCCACACTGGAGGACTCAGCATCTCCTTGTATTACAATTTATCTCGGAAGGGGCATGTAATATCACATTACTCCATTAGTGGCCGCTAAAGTAGAAATTTGCTACTGCCGGCAGGATCTGTGGAGATCTAGTCCTCTAATAAAGTTCTATTTTGGGGATCACTCCCTATTTTGACAGTTTAGGAAGCAAAATTCCAATTTTTATCTCTGTATTTAAGGAGATGCCTGTCTTCCACTAGAGGGAGCTCTGGCGCTTACTGCATACTGATTATACAACGTACAGTAAGCACCTAGTGGCAGCTGCAGGTAGTGCAATAGCCTTTAATCCCTGTACAAGCAGTGTCAGCCATTATAACCATAGATACAGCCTCCCAATTAGTAGGAGTAACCCCTACTCCCATATTACAGGATAATCAGATATCCTTTTCAGGACCCCAAGAAAGCTGGGTGATAACTTCTGTGGATGCCAACCATTATAACTAGAGATGAGCGAACAGTGTTCTATCGAACTCATGTTCGATCGGATATTAGGCTGTTCGGCATGTTCGAATCGAATCGAACACCGCGTGGTAAAGTGCGCCATTACTCGATTCCCCTCCCACCTTCTCTGGCGCCTTTTTTGCTCCAATAACAGCGCAGGGTAGGTGGGACAGGAACTACGACACCGGTGACGTTGAAAAAAGTAGGCAAAACCCACTGGCTGCCGAAAACATGTGACCTCTAATTTAAAAGAACAGCGCCGCCCAGCTTCGCATCATTCTGAGCTTGCAATTCACCGGGGACGGAGGTTTCCGTCCAGTTAGCTAGGGCTTAGATTCTGGGTAGGCAGGGACAGGCTAGGATAGGAAGGAGAAGACAACCAACAGCTCTTATAAGAGCTAAATTCCAGGGAGAAGCTTGTCAGTGTAACGTGGCACTGACGGGCTCAATCGCCGCAACCCAGCTTTCCCAGGATCCTGAATGGAATACACTGTCAGTGTATTCCCGTATACCCGATATATACCCCTGATACCCGTTCCAACGGTGTGCCCCCCCACCTTCACCCCAGAAATACCCTGCAAGTCCCCTAGCAATAGAATTGGGGCTATATACACCCACTATTTTTGCTACTGCCATATAGTGCCATTGTCTGACTGGGAATTCAAAGAATATATTGGGCTTACATATAACTTCAATTCCAGGGAGAAGCTTGACAGTGTAACGTGGCACTGACGGGCTCAATCGCCGCAACCCAGCTTTCCCAGGATCCTGAATGGAACACACTGACAGTGTATTCCCGTATACCCCATATATACACCCCAAATCACCGTTCCAACGGTGTGCCCCCCCACCTTCACCTCAGAAATACCCTGCAAGTCCCCTAGCAATAGAATTGGGGCTATATACACCCACTATTTTTGCTACTGGTATATAGTGCCATTGTCTGACTGGGAATTCAAAGAATATATTGGGGTTACGTGCACCCACAATTTTTGCTACTGGTATATAGTGCCATTGTCTGACTGGGAATTCAAAGAATATATTGGGGTTACAAATACCCTCATTTCTTGCTACTGGTATATAGTGCCATTGTCTGACTGGGAATTCAAAGAATATATTGGGGTTACGTGCACCCACAATTTTTGCTACTGGTATATAGTGCCAATTTCTAACTGGGAATTCAAAATGCGCAAGGCTCCCGGAAAGGGACGTGGACGAGGCCGTGGGCGAGGTCGGGGGAATGGTTCTGGGGAGCAAGGTAGCAGTGAAGCCACAGGGCGTCCCGTGCCTACTCCTGTGGGGCAGCAAGCATTGCGCCACTCCACAGTGCCAGGGTTGCTTGCCACATTAACTAAACTGCAGGGTACAAACCTTAGTAGGCCCGAGAACCAGGAACAGGTCTTGCAATGGCTGTCAGAGAACGCTTACAGCACATTGTCCAGCAGCCAGTCAGACTCTGCCTCCTCTCCTCCTATTACCCAACAGTCTTGTCCTCCTTCCTCCCAAAATTCCCAAGCTTCACAGAACAATAACCCCAACTGTCCCTGCTCCCCAGAGCTGTTCTCCGCTCCTTTCATTGTCCCTCAACCTGCCTCTCCACGTCACGATTCCACGAACCTAACAGAGGAGCATCTGTGTCCAGATGCTCAAACACTAGAGTCTCCTCCATCTCCGTTCGATTTGGTGGTGGATGACCAGCAACCCACCCTCATCGACGATGATGTGACGCAGTTGCCGTCAGGGCATCCAGTTGACCTGCGCATTGTGCGGGAGGAGGAGATGAGACAGGAGTTGGAAGAGGAAGTGGTGGATGATGAGGACACTGACCCGACCTGGACAGGGGGGATGTCAAGCGGGGAAAGTAGTGTGGATGTTGAGGCAGGTGCAGCACCAAAAAGGGTAGCTAGAGGCAGAGGTCAGCAGCTTAGGCGAAGCCAGGCCACACCCGGAATCTCCCAAGATGTTCCAGTTCGTACCCAGCCCCGAAAAACTCCCACCTCGAGGGCATGTTTCTCGAAGGTGTGGAGTTTTTTCAAGGAATGCGCCGAGGACAGATATAGTGTTGTCTGCACAATTTGCCTCTCGAAATTGATTAGGGGCTCTGAGAAGAGCCACCTGTCCACCACTTCAATGCACCGTCATTTGGAATCCAAGCACTGGAATCAGTGGCAGGCAGCAACGGCATGACAAAGGCCGCCTGCCGTTCACGCCACTGCCTCTGCCACTGCCTCTGCCACTGCCACTGCTGACTGTGCTGGCGATGCACTCCAGAGGACGAGCCAGGACACCACTTCATCTGCCTCCGCCACTTTGTTGACTTCTCCCTCATCCTCCCCTGTTCCTGTCTTATCTCCTTCTCCTGCACCATCAAAGGCACCATCAGGCGCTTCTTTACAACAACCCACCATCTCTCAGACATTGGAGCGGCAGCAGAAATACACTGCTAACCACCCACACGCGCAAGCCTTGAACGCCAACATCGCTAAACTGCTGGCCCAGGAGATGTTGGCGTTCCGGCTTGTTGAAACTCCCGCCTTCCTGGACCTGCAACTGCGGCACCTCGCTATGCCGTCCCTAGCCGTCACTACTTCTCCCGGTGTGCCGTCCCCGCCTTGCACCAGCACGTGTCACTCAACATCAGGCGGGCCCTTAGTTCCGCGCTTTGCACAAAGGTCCACTTGACCACCGACGCGTGGACAAGTGCATGCGGACAGGGACGCTACATTTCACTGACGGCACACTGGGTGAATGTAGTTGAGGCTGGGACTGCTTCCCAAACTGGCCCGGTGTACCTCGTCTCCCCGCCTAACATTCCTGGCAGGGACACGAGAAGAACACCCCCCTCCTCCTCCTCCTCTACCGCCTCCGCCACCGCCTCCGCCACCGCCTCCTCCTCCGCTGTTAGATTGACCCCAGCTACGAGTTGGAAACATTGCAGCACTGGCGTTGGTAGACGTCAGCAGGCTGTGCTGAAGCTGATCAGCTTGGGGGACAGACAGCACACTGCCTCCGAGGTGAGGGATGCCCTCCTCGATGAGACGGCAATATGGTTTGAGCCGCTGCACCTGGGCCCAGGCATGGTCGTTTGTGATAACGGCCGGAACCTGGTAGCAGCTCTGGAGCTTGCCGGACTCCAACATGTTCCATGCCTGGCCCACGTCTTCAACCTAGTGGTGCAACGTTTCCTAAAGAGCTACCCCAATGTTCCAGAGCTACTGGTGAAAGTGCGGCGCATGTGCGCCCACTTGCGCAAGTCGACAGTAGCCGCTGCTAGCTTAAAATCTCTCCAGCAACGCCTGCATGTGCCACAACACCGGCTTTTGTGCGACGTCCCCACACGCTGGAACTCAACGTTTCAGATGTTGAATAGAGTGGTTGAGCAGCAGAGACCTTTGATGGAATACCAGCTACAAAACCCTAGGGTGCCACAAAGTCAGCTGCCTCAGTTTCACATCCATGAGTGGCCATGGATGAGAGACCTTTGTGACATCCTACGGGTCTTTGAGGAGTCCACAAGGAGGGTGAGCTCTGAGGATGCGATGGTGAGCCTTACAATCCCGCTCTTGTGTGTTCTGAGAGAATCCCTGATTGACATCAGGGATAACTCAGATCACACAGAGGAGTTAGGGATAGCATCCGATCCGTCACAGCTGGAGAGTAGGTCCACACATCTGTCGCTTCACTGCGTTTAATGGAGGAGGAGGAGGAGGAAGAAGAGTTGTCCGATGATGTGATGGTGATACAGGAGGCTTCCGGGCAACTTCGAATCGTCCCATTGTTGCAGCGCGGATGGGTAGACATGGAGGATGAGGAGGAAATGGAGATTGAACTTTCCGGTGGGGCCAGAGGAGTCATGCCAACTAACACTGTGGCAGACATGGCTGAGTTCATGTTGGGGTGCTTTACAACCGACAAGCGTATTGTCAACATCATGGAGGACAACCAGTACTGGATCTTTGCTATCCTTGACCACCGGTATAAAAACAACATCTAGTCTTTTATTCCGGTAGAGGGGAGGGCCAATCGCATCAATGCTTGCCACAGGCAATTGGTGCAGAATATGATGGAGATGTTTCCAGCATGTGATGTTGGCGGCAGGGAGGGCAGTTCCTCCAGTAGGCAACCAAGTTCTCACCGGTCCACACAAACGAGGGGCACACTGTCTAAGGTCTGGGACACCTTGATGGCACCCCCTCGCCAAAGTGCCGCCACGGAGGGTCCTAGTGTCACCAGGCGTGAGAAGTATAGGCGCATGTTGCGGGAATACCTTTCCGACCACAGCCCTGTCCTCTCCGACCCCTCTGCGCCCTACACGTATTGGGTGTCAAAGTTGGACCTGTGGCTTGAACTTGCCCTATATGCCTTGGAGGTGCTGTCCTGTCCTGCCGCCAGCGTCCTATCTGAGAGGGTGTTCAGTGCAGCCGGTGGCATCATCACTGACAAGCGCACCCGTCTGTCAGCTGAGAGTGCCGACCGGCTCACTTTGATAAAAATGAACCACCACTGGATAGAGCCTTCATTTTTGTGCCCACCTGTGTAAAGCACCCCAACATGAAACTCCATGTCTGTACTCAACCTCTCCAATTCCTCCACATCCTCATACTCATCCACCATAAGCGTTGCACAATTCTGCTAATACTAGGCTCCCTCCACCCTGATTTCCCCCAACTCTGCTGGTTAGAGGCTCCCTCCACCCTGCTTTCCCACAACTCTGCTGGTTAGAGGCTCCCTCCACCCTGCTTTCCCACAACTCTGCTGGTTAGAGGCTCCCTCCACCCTGATTTCCACCAACTCTGCTGGTTAGAGGCTCCCTCCACCATGAATTGGTCCAAACTGGGCTGTTTAGAGGCTCCCTCCACCATGAATTGGTCCAAACTGGGGATTTTAGAGGCTCCCTCCACCATGAATTGGTCCAAACTGGGCTGTTTAGAGGCTCCCTCCACCATGAATTGGTCCAAACTGGGGGTTTTAGAGGCTCCCTCCACCATGAATTGGTCCAAACTGGGCTGTTTAGAGGCTCCCTCCACCATGAATTGGTCCAAACTGGGGTTTTTAGAGGCTCCCTCCACCATGAATTGGTCCAAACTGGGCTGTTTATAGGCTCCCTCCACCATGAATTGGTCCAAACTGGGGTTTTTAGAGGCTCCCTCCACCATGAATTTGCCCAAACTGGGCTGTTTAGAGGCTCCCTCCACCATGAATTTGCCCAAACTGGGCTGTTTAGAGGCTCCCTCCACCATGAATTGGTCCAAACTGGGGTTTTTAGAGGCTCCCTCCACCATGAATTTGCCCAAACTGGGCTAGTTAGAGGCTCCCTCCACCATGAATTGGTCCAAACTGGGGTTTTTAGAGGCTCCCTCCACCATGAATTGGTCCAAACTGGGGTTTTTAGAGGCTCCCTCCACCATGAATTGGTCCAAACTGGGGTTTTTAGAGGCTCCCTCCACCATGAATTTGCACAAACTGGGCTGTTTAGAGGCTCCCTCCACCATGAATTTGCCCAAACTGAGCTGTTTAGAGGCTCCCTCCACCATGAATTGGTCCAAACTGGGGTTTTTAGAGGCTCCCTCCACCATGAATTGGTCCAAACTGGGCTGTTTATAGGCTCCCTCCACCATGAATTGGTCCAAACTGGGGTTTTTAGAGGCTCCCTCCACCATGAATTTGCCCAAACTGGGCTGTTTAGAGGCTCCCTCCACCATGAATTTGCCCAAACTGGGCTGTTTAGAGGCTCCCTCCACCATGAATTGGTCCAAACTGGGGTTTTTAGAGGCTCCCTCCACCATGAATTTGCCCAAACTGGGCTAGTTAGAGGCTCCCTCCACCATGAATTGGTCCAAACTGGGGTTTTTAGAGGCTCCCTCCACCATGAATTGGTCCAAACTGGGGTTTTTAGAGGCTCCCTCCACCATGAATTTGCCCAAACTGGGCTGTTTAGAGGCTCCCTCCACCATGAATTGGTCCAAACTGGGGTTTTTAGAGGCTCCCTCCACCATGAATTGGTCCAAACTGGGGTTTTTAGAGGCTCCCTCCACCATGAATTGGTCCAAACTGGGGTTTTTAGAGGCTCCCTCCACCATGAATTTGCACAAACTGGGCTGTTTAGAGGCTCCCTCCACCATGAATTTGCCCAAACTGAGCTGTTTAGAGGCTCCCTCCACCATGAATTGATCCAAACTGGGGTTTTTAGAGGCTCCCTCCACCATGAATTGGTCCAAACTGGGGGTTTTTAGAGGCTCCCTCCACCATGAATTTGCCCAAACTGGGCTGTTTAGAGGCTCCCTCCATCATGAATTGGTCCAAACTGGGGTTTTTAGAGGCTCCCTCCACCATGAATTGGTCCAAACTGGGGTTTTTAGAGGCTCCCTCCACCATGAATTGGTCCAAACTGGGGTTTTTAGAGGCTCCCTCCACCATGAATTTGCCCAAACTGGGCTGTTTAGAGGCTCCCTCCACCATGAATTTGCCCAAACTGGGCTGTTTAGAGGCTCCCTCCACCATGAATTGGTCCAAACTGGGGTTTTTAGAGGCTCCCTCCACCATGAATTGGTCCAAACTGGGGGTTTTTAGAGGCTCCCTCCACCATGAATTTGCCCAAACTGGGCTGTTTAGAGGCTCCCTCCATCATGAATTGGTCCAAACTGGGGTTTTTAGAGGCTCCCTCCACCATGAATTGGTCCAAACTGGGGTTTTTAGAGGCTCCCTCCACCATGAATTGGTCCAAACTGGGGTTTTTAGAGGCTCCCTCCACCATGAATTGGTCCAAACTGGGGTTTTTAGAGGCTCCCTCCACCATGAATTTGCCCAAACTGGGCTGTTTAGAGGCTCCCTCCACCATGAATTGGTCCAAACTGGGGTTTTTAGAGGCTCCCTCCACCATGAATTGGTCCAAACTGGGGGTTTTTAGAGGCTCCCTCCACCATGAATTTGCCCAAACTGGGCTGTTTAGAGGCTCCCTCCATCATGAATTGGTCCAAACTGGGGTTTTTAGAGGCTCCCTCCACCATGAATTGGTCCAAACTGGGGTTTTTAGAGGCTCCCTCCACCATGAATTGGTCCAAACTGGGGTTTTTAGAGGCTCCCTCCACCATGAATTTGCCCAAACTCTGCTGGTTAGAGGCTCAATCCACCCTGATTTTCAAAACAAATGTTGGTGCCAACCTCAACTTACTACAAGGGCCAAATTCACTGCTGGTGACAAGCTCTCCTCACTGCAAGTGCCAAATACACATGTTTCAAGGTGTTTTCCTACTGTCAGAGAGGTGGTATTGAGTGTGTAAAGTGTGTAGTTGTTAGGCTGTGATGTTGGGGTAATAGAGGGTCTTTGGTGTGTTAGATGCCCCCAGACATGCTTCCCCTGCTGTCCCAGTGTCATTCCAGAGGTGTTGGCATCATTTCCTGGGGTGTCATAGTGGACTTGGTGACCCTCCAGACACGGATTTGGGTTTCCCCCTTAACGAGTATCTGTTCCCCGTAGACTATAATGGGGTTCGAAACCCGTTCGAACACACGAACATTGAGCGGCTGTTCGAATCGAATTTCGAACCTCGAACATTTTAGTGTTCGCTCATCTCTAATTATAACCACTAATAGAAATTTCCTTAAGTATTGGATGGTAAATATGTCCTGTTATGTAGGAGTGTATCTGCTACTGCCATGTTACAAAATAACCAACGGGTAAAGCTGGGTGATAAACCCTGTGAGTACTGTAAAGGATACATATTAGTTGTCACACAGCTTTCCTAGAATCAGAAAGTGCAGTCACGTTCAAATGGAGAGCAGGGCCGGGTTATCCAGCCTCAGGGTGGATCCCATGATGTGATCTACTCTCAGCAGTGCACAGTCTTGGGGTGGGGGTCTACAAGACCCCACAAAGCACGTCTCTTTCTCCACTTCATTGCAGTAATTCTATTTATAAACGTTCGCAGCTCTACTCGAAATCTGGAAAATTTCACATATGACACTGTGGTTTTGGGAACAGCAGACAGAAACTGTGAGAAGCCGACCACAACAGAGCGCGCCGAGGATGACGGATCTATAGCAAAGAGATGAAGGGACTGCGATGGCGGCCTGACCATGATGTCATATAGAGGAAGATCTGACATCACAGTATTCTTCACATTAATGCTCTGTGTGGCTCTGCTGAAATACTCTGTGCTGGGAACCCTGAAACTTCCTCTATGTAACTCTTATTCTATGGCACCCGTTTGATTCCATTCTTCATGATCCTTTTAAGGTTCCTAGAACTTTTACAGACCGAGACAGTTTGGGGAGATTGGGGTAAGTCTTGTCCCCATTGCGGTGCCCATAGTTTATCCCTTTAAGACTGCAGACACATTTAACTCTTAGACAAAGTGGTCCACCCTAATGTCCAGTTAGATCTCCGGTCATGATAAGGGTAAGAATGGCCACCCCCTTAGGATAACACAATGCTACATTTGGAAACATGTTTAGTCAGGCCAATCCTGTAAAATAACAGGCTGCCTTATGTCCGGCCGCTGCGCCTATTCCCCAGAATCCTGCGGTGTGCGGTGACACTGACACTATATATCCTGGACGGGAGGAAATTGTAGGCTTGGTCAGAGAGGATGATGATGGCTGATATAGTAAGACAAGGGAAACAGTGCACTGAGTATGATGAAATATGGGATGTGTGATAGATAGATAGATAGATAGATAGATAGATAGATAGATAGAAAGAGATATGAAAAAGATAGAACTATAGATACGAGATAGATGACAGATGTGATAGAGAATTACATAGACAGACAATCACTGTTAGGACTGTATTTTTCTATGACATTCTCCGCTCTCCAGGCTTCTGCATTAAGGACATACTTAATACTCCAGGTTTATTCTTCACAGATGGTGCAGATCCTGATGAACCGCAGATCTCTCAAAAAGTCAAGAACTATTCATCACACTGCACTGCATCTGGGAGACAAAATGTCAGACCGAATATTCACAGTGCAATTTTCCATCTCACGTACAACAAATTATTTGGCAGATGCAGCAGAGATGGAAAATAATGAGAGTGTGTATTATAAGAGACAGAGAGAAGTCACATTACTGAAGAGCTCTTTACATCCGTATCTTGTGTACATAGGAGCAGTATTATAGTAGTTATATTCTTGTACATAGGAGGTAGTATTATAGTAGTTATATTCTTGTACATAGGAGGTAGTATTATAGTAGTTATATTCTTGTACATAGGAGGTAGTATTATAGTAGTTATATTCTTGTACATAGGAGTAGTATTATAGTAGTTATATTCTTGTACATAGGAGGTAGTATTATAGTAGTTATATTCTTGTACATAGGAGTAGTATTATAGTAGTTATATTCTTGTACATAGGAGTAGTATTATAGTAGTTATATTCTTGTACATAGGAGTAGTATTATAGTAGTTATATTCTTGTACATAGGAGTAGTATTATAGTAGTTATATTCTTGTACATAGGAGCAGTATTATAGTAGTTATATTCTTGTACATAGGAGTAGTATTATAGTAGTTATATTCTTGTACATAGGAGCAGTATTATAGTGGTTATATTCTTGTACATAGGGGTAGTATTATATTAGTTATATTCTTGTACATAGGAGCAGTATTATAGTAGTTATATTCTTGTACATAGGAGTAGTATTATAGTAGTTATATTCTTGTACATAGGAGGTAGTATTATAGTAGTTATATTCTTGTACATAGGAGTAGTATTATAGTAGTTATATTCTTGTACATAGGAGTAGTATTATAGTAGTTATATTCTTGTACATAGGAGCAGTATTATAGTAGTTATATTCTTGTACATAGGAGTAGTATTATAGTAGTTATATTCTTGTACATAGGAGGTAGTATTATAGTAGTTATATTCTTGTACATAGGAGTAGTATTATAGTAGTTATATTCTTGTACATAGGAGTAGTATTATAGTAGTTATATTCTTGTACATAGGAGCAGTATTATAGTAGTTATATTCTTGTACATAGGAGTAGTATTATAGTAGTTATATTCTTGTACATAGGAGCAGTATTATAGTAGTTATATTCTTGTACATAGGAGTAGTATTATAGTAGTTATATTCCTGTACATAGGAGTAGTATTATAGTAGTTATATTCTTGTACATAGGAGTAGTATTATAGTAGTTATATTCTTGTACATAGGAGTAGTATTATAGTTATTATATTCTTGTACATAGGAGTAGTATTATAGTAGTTATATTCTTGTACATAGGAGTAGTATTATAGTTATTATATTCTTGTACATAGGAGTAGTATTATAGTAGTTATATTCCTGTACATAGGAGTAGTATTATAGTAGTTATATTCTTGTACATAGGAGTAGTATTATAGTTATTATATTCTTGTACATAGGAGTAGTATTATAGTAGTTATATTCTTGTACATAGGAGTAGTATTATAGTAGTTATATTCCTGTACATAGGAGTAGTATTATAGTAGTTATATTCTTGTACATAGGAGTAGTATTATAGTTATTATATTCTTGTACATAGGAGTAGTATTATAGTAGTTATATTCTTGTACATAGGAGTAGTATTATAGTAGTTATATTCCTGTACATAGGAGTAGTATTATAGTAGTTATATTCTTGTACATAGGAGCAGTATTATAGTAGTTATATTCCTGTACATAGGAGTAGTATTATAGTAGTTATATTCTTGTACATAGGAGTAGTATTATAGTAGTTATATTCTTGTACATAGGAGTAGTGTTATAGTAGTTATATTCTTGTATATAGGAGTAGTATTATTGTAGTTATATTCTTGTACATAGGGGCAGTATTGTAGTAGTTATATTCTTGTATATAGGAGTAGTATTATTGTAGTTATATTCTTGTACATAGGGGCAGTATTGTAGTAGTTATATTCCTGTACATAGGAGTAGTATTATAGTAGTTATATTCTTGTACATAGGAGCAGTATTATAGTAGTTATATTCTTGTACATAGGAGCAGTATTATAGTAGTTATATTCTTGTACATAGGAGTAGTATTATTGTAGTTATATTCTTGTACATAGGAGTAGTATTATAGTAGTTATATTCTTGTACATAGGAGCAGTATTATAGTAGTTATATTCCTGTACATAGGAGTAGTATTATAGTAGTTATATTCTTGTACATAGGAGCAGTATTATAGTTATTATATTCTTGTACATAGGAGTAGTATTATAGTAGTTATATTCTTGTACATAGGAGTAGTATTATAGTAGTTATATTCTTGTACATAGGAGTAGTGTTATAGTAGTTATATTCTTGTACATAGGAGTAGTATTATAGTAGTTATATTCTTGTACATAGGAGTAGTATTATTGTAGTTATATTCTTGTACATAGGGGCAGTATTGTAGTAGTTATATTCCTGTACATAGGAGTAGTATTATAGTAGTTATATTCTTGTACATAGGAGCAGTATTATAGTAGTTATATTCTTGTACATAGGAGTAGTATTATAGTAGTTATATTCTTGTACATAGGAGCAGTATTATAGTAGTTATATTCTTGTACATAGGAGTAGTATTATAGTAGTTATATTCTTGTACATAGGAGGTAGTATTATAGTAGTTATATTCTTGTACATAGGAGTAGTATTATAGTAGTTATATTCTTGTACATAGGAGTAGTATTATAGTAGTTATATTCTTGTACATAGGAGCAGTATTATAGTAGTTATATTCTTGTACATAGGAGTAGTATTATAGTAGTTATATTCTTGTACATAGGAGCAGTATTATAGTAGTTATATTCTTGTACATAGGAGTAGTATTATAGTAGTTATATTCCTGTACATAGGAGTAGTATTATAGTAGTTATATTCTTGTACATAGGAGTAGTATTATAGTAGTTATATTCTTGTACATAGGAGTAGTATTATAGTTATTATATTCTTGTACATAGGAGTAGTATTATAGTAGTTATATTCTTGTACATAGGAGTAGTATTATAGTTATTATATTCTTGTACATAGGAGTAGTATTATAGTAGTTATATTCCTGTACATAGGAGTAGTATTATAGTAGTTATATTCTTGTACATAGGAGTAGTATTATAGTTATTATATTCTTGTACATAGGAGTAGTATTATAGTAGTTATATTCTTGTACATAGGAGTAGTATTATAGTAGTTATATTCCTGTACATAGGAGTAGTATTATAGTAGTTATATTCTTGTACATAGGAGTAGTATTATAGTTATTATATTCTTGTACATAGGAGTAGTATTATAGTAGTTATATTCTTGTACATAGGAGTAGTATTATAGTAGTTATATTCCTGTACATAGGAGTAGTATTATAGTAGTTATATTCTTGTACATAGGAGCAGTATTATAGTAGTTATATTCCTGTACATAGGAGTAGTATTATAGTAGTTATATTCTTGTACATAGGAGTAGTATTATAGTAGTTATATTCTTGTACATAGGAGTAGTGTTATAGTAGTTATATTCTTGTATATAGGAGTAGTATTATTGTAGTTATATTCTTGTACATAGGGGCAGTATTGTAGTAGTTATATTCTTGTATATAGGAGTAGTATTATTGTAGTTATATTCTTGTACATAGGGGCAGTATTGTAGTAGTTATATTCCTGTACATAGGAGTAGTATTATAGTAGTTATATTCTTGTACATAGGAGCAGTATTATAGTAGTTATATTCTTGTACATAGGAGCAGTATTATAGTAGTTATATTCTTGTACATAGGAGTAGTATTATTGTAGTTATATTCTTGTACATAGGAGTAGTATTATAGTAGTTATATTCTTGTACATAGGAGCAGTATTATAGTAGTTATATTCCTGTACATAGGAGTAGTATTATAGTAGTTATATTCTTGTACATAGGAGCAGTATTATAGTTATTATATTCTTGTACATAGGAGTAGTATTATAGTAGTTATATTCTTGTACATAGGAGTAGTATTATAGTAGTTATATTCTTGTACATAGGAGTAGTGTTATAGTAGTTATATTCTTGTACATAGGAGTAGTATTATAGTAGTTATATTCTTGTACATAGGAGTAGTATTATTGTAGTTATATTCTTGTACATAGGGGCAGTATTGTAGTAGTTATATTCCTGTACATAGGAGTAGTATTATAGTAGTTATATTCTTGTACATAGGAGCAGTATTATAGTAGTTATATTCTTGTACATAGGAGCAGTATTATAGTAGTTATATTCTTGTACATAGGAGTAGTATTATTGTAGTTATATTCTTGTACATAGGAGTAGTATTATAGTAGTTATATTCTTGTACATAGGAGCAGTATTATAGTAGTTATATTATTGTACATAGGAGAAGTATTATAGTAGTTATATTCTTGTACATAGGGGCAGTATTATAGTAGTTATATTCTTGTACATAGGAGCAGTATTATAGTAGTTATATTATTGTACATAGGAGCAGTATTATAGTAGTTATATTCTTGTACATAGGAGCAGTATTATAGTAGTTATATTCTTGTACATAGGAGCAGTATTATAGTAGTTATATTCTTGTACATAGGAGTAGTATTATTGTAGTTATATTCTTGTACATAGGAGTAGTATTATTGTAGTTATATTCTTGTACATAGGAGTAGTATTATAGTAGATATATTCTTGTACATAGGAGTAGTATTATAGTAGTTATATTCTTGTACATAGGAGCAGTATTATAGTAGTTAGATTCTTGTACATAGGAGGTAGTATTATTGCAGTTATATTCTTGTACATAGGGGCGGTATTATAGTAGTTATATTCTCCCATTCCTCATGCACTTTATTATAGTATCTGCATATAGCCCAGTTTTTTATTGTGTAACTATAACATCCTCAGCGGTGACCAGTCCCTGTACATTACATAATAAAGCGTCAGTAATATTTCTTTGCAATGCAAATCATCCCACAGTTATTGGGGAAATGGGACTTTCACAATGACAAAATAGAAACTTCCCCATTGTCTGTTAGTGTCATGAGATTGACACTCACAGGAAGGGGCCCTCACTGTAATACAGAATCTAATAGATATTGTATATTTATTTAGCTCGGACCCTTTTTGCAATAAATCACATACAATCAGTGGCCCGTTAAACTTTTCAGAGGAAAGATTTTCTTTGCCAGTAGGTTTCTTTCAGACTACTACATGAGTGCTCATGATGGGAGACATCTCTACCCCACCTCAAATATACCGGGGTTATTTAATCATGAGTTTATTCTCAATGGTTGTAATTGTAAACAAATTTTCAAATTTTTTAATGTTTTTTCTTTGGGGGTGACACGCAGCACTACTACTACTATATATCAAATCAAATCATAGAAGCTTTATTGGCACGTCTGAATAGCTATTTGGCGTTGCCAAAGCAAGTAGAGTGGGGGGGGAGAGTTGGGGTTGGGGGAGAGAATGGTGGATATGTGGGGGTGGGGTTGGTGATTTGGGGTATAATAGTCTTTGGGGTCTCATCTTCCTCTTAGTAGGTGACAGGTGGACACCTATTGGGATCTCCACAGTCGACTCGCTGACCACTACTCTTGTGTACACTGAGGGTCCCAGTGGTCGGGGCGGCCACCATAAAGACTTTACCACTATCTAGAGGTAAGTAGTTAGCAGATAATGTAAAAGCCAGCTTTTTTTTGCCACGGCATTTTGTGACGCTGGGCCCTAGTTTTATTTGGTTTTATTCCGCTTTTTTTTTTTTTTTTTTTTGCCTCCAATTTATAACTGAATGTTCCATTTTCTACTTATTTATGTGAGAATTTTTTTTATTTTTACAGTCTGTATCTCAGTAATACTGAAAAAAGATAAAAGAAATCCTTTAACTAGAAACTAAACAAAGATAGGAAAAACCCGACACAGCAGAACTAAGTCCGAAACAAAAGCGAAACAACTCATAACTGCAACGTATTACACAAATGAACGTACTACGTAGTTACAATAGTCACATATGTATCACATACAGGTAAAATGGTTACAGGTCATACATGGTTACAATACAGCACATACAGTTGCACTGTATCACACACGGTTACAATATATTGAGCACACACTACACTATTGTACCTCTTACTTGTATCACACAAGGTTAGAATATATCATAACCAATTACAGTGTATTGTGTATTGTACATACACTATTCCATTGTATCTCCTACTTGTATCATATACAGTTACAATGTATAATAAGGGGTTATAATGTATAACATACAGTTACAATGTATCACATACTGTTACAATGTATCACATACAGGTACAGTGTATCATGCATGGTTATAATGTATCATACACGGTTACACTGTGTCATATACAGTTACAATGTATCACATATGTTTACTGTTTATCACATATAGTTACAATGTATCACACACTGTTACAATGTATCACTTCTAGTTACATTGTATCACATAGTTACAATGTATCACACATGATTACCGTTTATCACACATGATTACCGTTTATCACATATAGTTACAGCGTATAACACACCGCTACAACGTATCACATATAGTTACAGCGTATAATACACCGCTACAATGCATCACATACAGTTACAGCGTATAATCATACGGTTACAACGTATCACATATAGTTACAGCGTATAACACACCGCTACAACATATCACATATAGTTACAGCGTATAACACACCGCTACAATGCATCACATACAGTTACAGTGTACTATTCATACACTACTCCATTGTACCTCTCACTTTCTTTGCTCTCACTATCAAACTTTGCAGATACAGCAGACTAAGAGAGAACAGAAGCTTCCAGGACGGTCTATACCATCTTTCAAAAAGGAGAGGGGGGTATGCAGAGAGGCAGATATTTTTGGTTTAATATGACTCCTTAAATGATGTGCTCACTTCTAAGTGTATAATGGGCTCAGGGATTTAGTACCGTATATGCCTAAGATTACAAGGCGGACACAGTAAAAAGTTATTCCAGGATATGTTGACTGAGCCACCCCCATCAAGGTGGAGGCAGGTGGTACACTCCTTTGTGGGTTCTCTGGCTGTGCAGGGAGAGTGCAGGGACTCAGTGGATGTGTTCACACTTTGCAGGCAATGAGCACCCAGGGCTGGCTCCCTGTGCAGCATGAGGAGAAGCAAAGTGATGGTCCTGGCGACCTGTCTGGGCTCCTTCGTCCTGATTATCTTCTACTTCCAGAGCGGCCTGAGCTCAGGTAAGTGCCCACTCACCTCCAGGGAGGGTTAGGAATAGAGGGGCTGGGAGGAGGGACGCACAATCCACTAACTTAGACGTTATCGCCGCTGCTAAAAATGCAAGCTCACTGGGTCAGTAACTAATCTGGGCCATAGACCTCCCTATAGTTGATAAGAAGGATCATTCGCTTTTGTAGCGACAATTTCTCTGTCTATGGAACCAAATTTATTGATTTTTGACAAGGATCTATTTTCCTATATGTACGGTATTTTCCTATATATACGGTATTGATGTCGCTGATGTCATTCTTCTGTTCCCTAATTCTGTTGTGACTGGCTGAATGAGATGTTAGATCCCATTGTAAACGTTGCAATCCATACGAATACAATGAGCTAACATTGCAACAAAGTTGCAAGAAGAAAGATCTGAAAAGGTTGTAGGTTGTGTAGCCTTAGTGGGATAAATCTTCTCAAGGTAAGTAGTCGGACTTGTATTATAAGTAGCCACAATCTTGCGTCTTTCTACAATCTATTAGGATTTGCAAACTTGTTGTATGTTCCGGGATCCTTTACAATTCCTGACTGCTAGAGATTGCAAGTTCCTTGACCCCGAACCATTCTCTCTCATATGTATCTTTTACAGTTCTTTCTGCAGTCTTTGTAACTCTTCATCTTTTGAGCTTGACCATTGACTTAGACTCATTTATGTGGCATGCAAAGTGTTAACGCTGCCAGCACCCTATAAATAATATGTGCCCCCCTGCCTGTCTTGTAGGGCTGAAATATTCCCTTTATTCATGCATGGCCTCCCAGGACTCGGCTGAGGAATGTTCCTGTCTTGGGTTCGCAGTGTAATGAATGGAACCTCTCAGCCAGTCTCTTAATATTTCCACTTTAGGCATCGGGTAGAGTCTGCGCCTCCAGGGGTTAATCGTACCCCCACTACTGTTTTCATAACCCTTATAAGAAAACCAGTGCGGATCCAACCCTATGCAATTCTGTCAGCACCCTGAAAGTCCTAGAAAGGTACTGATGTAGCAGAACTAAGTTTGTCATTGGGCACAGCTCCTGTTTTTACATAGGACTGCAGGTAATCTTTCCATATCACCATGCACAAAATCCATGATTACAAATTCAGCTCTGCTACATCTGTATTTAGAACACCCTATGGAAACGTCCGCTCATTCATTCTGCGGTCCAGACTGTATAAATACTCTAGACCGCAGAGACTCTAAAATTAACTTGGCATTAAATGGGTTAATTGTTTAGGCTGTGCCCGCCCCTCCCATAGTCTCTGCCAATGTGGCAGATCAAAATAAACACCTCCATATATCCCCCCCCCCCCCTTCCCTCTTCCCCTAACACATGCTCCCTCTGTCTGGCTGCATTGTGGAAGTTTCTCTGGCCCCGCAATCTGTCTCAGACCCCTGGAGGCGGTGGGCTTATAAAAACACTGGAATACTTTACAGCTGATGTCACCCCACAACCTCCGGCCCCCAATTGTATTTTCTTAAATTATGTGCAAAATTTTATGCAAAAAAAAAATTCTTTAAGTCTCCTTGGAGTGATCCTTAAAGGGCCACTAACCCTGAACTAGACAAGGTCCAGCACATCTGGATATAAAGCTCTATGGAGGATCTCAGTGGTGGAAATCTGAAGCCGTGATCGGGGAGGGTTCTGATCATTCATCCCATGGTAGATCACTATGGGGATTCTGATGGCTGATCACAGAGAACAGTAGCTTTACATACAACTATGACAGAGACCATAGCCATCATCAGACCCACCTGCACTGATGGCGATCCCTTACCTGAATGGTGGCGGTCACGCTCTATTCAAGTCTATGGAGAGAGCCAAGCGATGTAGTTCGCTTTTTATCATCTATGCAGAAAGGGCTACCAGAGGTCCCCCTATTCCCATGATGGGTTGGACCACCCACCAATAAGACACTTCTCACCTATTCTATGGATAGATGATGGTTATTAACATGGCGCAAACCCTTCAAGGGAAGGGGCAATAACCAGACATTATTATGGACTGTGTTTAGTTTTTGTAAGGGGTCCCCATTTGTCTAGAGCAGGGGTCCTCAAACTTTTTAAACAGTGGGCCGGAGGCAGAGCAGGTCGCACAGACATCGGGAGCGGTGCCCTCCAATAGGTAAAGTGAAGTGCGCTCCATGGCCTGGCCCGAGCTCCACAGGAGCTTCATTATAAATGCACGCCTACCGGCGTTGTCGGCGAGGCCAGCCAGAAGTGCTTGGAGGGCCGCATGTGGCCCGCGGGCCGCAGTTTGAGGATCCCTGGTCTAGAGACTTCACTACATCGGAGATCGCCCTCCTCATGGGTTTTCAGGAACGTCTGACTACCCCATCCACCCTGGTACACGTTGGGCCTCGCTTATTAAAGCCGTCTAATCCTTTACCCAAAGCAACCAATCAGAGCGCAGCTTCTATTTCTCCAAAGCGGTTAAAAAAGTGAAAGCTGATCTCTGATTGGTTGCTATGGGAATCCAGGCCTAGTTCTTGGCTTAACCAACTCTGATAATTGCGGCCTAGTGTAGTTTCTATAGTAACGCTGCCAAATGGTTGTAGCCTCAGATGGCCAACATGTCTGTCACACCCTCTGAGAGCACACCGCAGGAAATGGCAGCTCACTTACAGTTTATTACTATGTCAGTCCTTGTCTGGTGTGCGGTCACCATCACCGTCCAAAAGTCTAGGGCTATATGGTGACCTTGGCCACGACTCCTTCGCCACTTTTACCCAAGGGTATCCGACAGTGCTCCGTCTTTTTACGCAGTCACAGCCTTCGAGGGTTCTGATATCACTCCATTCACTTGCGTTGATGAAGACGTCTTCTTGCGACATGGCGATCACTGGTCACCTGACAGAAGATTCAGCCAAAGACCCCATGTAGCCCTAGTCATAGTGCTTTAGGAGAAACTCTGGCAATGGCCCCTATTTCTCTATGGCTGGCTTAAAGGGGCACGCTAGTTATATTGAGCATGATTTTAATGGACGTGTGAAATGGTTGATCAAGCTGAAGCCGAGCTGCCATGTTATAGGGCCCCTTACTTCAGGTCATGGAGGAGGGTCCCAGAATGCCACCAATGCTACTCAGACATGTTTCAGCCTGACCATGGACCTAAGACAGCCAAACCTGGTGTCTGATATGTGATGAGCGATGACAGATTTATGGCCATAACTATAGGCGGAGCTGCATTGTGTATGGCAGCGGCTGCAGCTCTGGGATTGCCCTGACCACATATCCTGGGAGTTGTAGTGTATAGGAGAATCTGCCAGTCTACGGCATTAATGTCTTACCATCCCCCTCATTCACTTTGCCCCAGAGACATTGCATAGGGCATGTTAAATTGCAATCTTTATGGAGAACTTGCCTGAAAACTGATCTGAGAGCGATGGGGTCTGAGTGATACTCCTGATGTGGAGGAATGTGGCTCTAATGAGTTACAGCCGCCTCGGGACCCTCTTACTGAAGGACTACAAGCCCCAGCAAGTAGTGGCATCCAGGGGCTGGTAAAACATGGCATCCCTAGGTCATGTAATATATATGGATGTGTCGGGTCCTCCAGAGAGGGCGTCTGAGTCTCTCCCTAAAAAGAGGCTCCCACCCCCCAAATAACTATTAATAATTGGGTAAAATTCTGGGGCTATAAACAGAAATAAAAAAATATTGATAAAATGTGACTTTGTTTCCTCGTCCGCAGTCTGGGCGTCTGGAGCTCGGGCACCTTCTCCGCTTCCTGATGGAACTTTCCATTCTAGGAACAGAAAAGCTGAGATTCTGATGAGGACAAACCCGTCATAAAGCAGACTCGTCCCAGGAGCCGCTGACCATAATAAGAGCTGCTGTGTATCTGGACCCCAAATCTGTGACTGTGACTGAACATGGCCTAAGGCTATATACATGTGAGAGGACTGAGTGGATGGCACTCGTAGGCTGTCCATTCTTTCCACACATTTCACACAGACTGTAATAGGACCTGCTGAGCTTTGTGTCCGGGCTCAAGGCTCCCACATGGACCTGTGGAAAAACACGGTCTTGTCTATGCGGCTATTATAGTAAAGAATGTATCGGTGTGCGGTGGGTTGAGGAAACTGATACAGTTGTATGTGAGGCCTTAGACTCTTCTATTTGCTTTCCTAATATTAACGCACCTTATCCTGATATGACAAATACAAGTTGGGCCCAGTGGACACCATTGACTATGATGAGGTCTGACCGGGTCCCATCATGATGCCCTCGACCACAGGTGTGAATGTGGGGGTAACGCCGCCTCGGCCACAGGTGTGAATGTGGGGGTAACGCCGCCTCGGCCACAGGTGTGAATGTGGGGGTAACGCCGCCTCGGCCACAGGTGTGAATGTGGGGTAACACTGCCTCGACCACAGGTGTGAATGGAGCCCTATATGTTTTTTTTTTTTCTCGTGCAGTTTGTTCCTTCCTCCTCTGACTCTAGAGTTCCCATGTTCCGCCTGTGATGTCCAGCTGTATTTATCAGTTTTTCAATGCCAGCCATTTTGTGTAGCTTCTCTCTAGAAACCTCAGACCAAGAGAAAAGCTGAGGAAGGAGACGTCTATAGCTTAAGATGACAATATCTGCAAAAAAATGCGCATATTACAGAACAACAAAGGAGATAGCCCCTTCCCTACAAAGCAAGAAGATGTAAATCTTATCACCCTAGACCACAGGTGTGAACTGCGACTTATGTGACTAGCACAGTTAGAGCTCATTAACACAACTGTGCTTATGTGCAGGTCTATGGGTAACACATGGCTGCCAGGCTGTGCAGGACACTAGCCATAGAATACATGGAGGGAGAGGAGGATAGCACATAGAACAATATGGTGGTGTGCCTGGGGCCTTAGACCCCCTGGGGGCATCCCATAGCCCTGGGCATCTTGACCACTTTTATGTAACCTAAATGACACCTTCAAAACCTTACAGGATCTGCAACCAGACAGACTTTAGGTTGGGGAATCTATTAAAGCCCTTGTATAGCTGTACTTTATACTGGTCCCCACTCCACTGCTGCAGATAATTGGGGGTCCCCTTTATTCCGCAGAGACATTGCTGCACATGCTCAGTTGCATTATAGTGAATGGATCATACAGAAACCTCCGAGCTTGCTTCAGTCTCTGTTCACATCTGCACTTTGGCTGCTGTTATAAATGAGACAGTACAAGATCCTTCACATGTCTCCTGTACCCAGTGACTTATAGTGACAATGGTAACTACAACAGAAAAGTCAATTCTACTGGACACATCTTGTTCCATCTCTGGTTGCCCCTATTGCACTATAACGTTCCATGAGATTTGGCAGTAACTTATGGGCTAAGTAATGGGTTAAAGCAGAAGTGTCAGGCCGGGGTTGTTTGCTCAGTCTGGTCAGTATTCTGTGTGATATTTACCAGCTCCAGCTCCACACAGGGGGTAAAAGTCACTGCCGACGTCACCGCTCTCCCCCGAACTCCGCACTCCTAATCCTATAGAAATGCTCCTCGTACAAGTCACAAAGCACGGCAGATTTTTATTTTATTATTTTATACATATTTTTTTTTAAAGCTTTTACAGAAGAGAAAAAACATTCCAGATTCTTCTGGGGTCACTTGTATAAGGTTACAATTGACAACACTGTATATTAGTTCCACCTGCTCGTAAGAAGGAACCTGTCAGCACACTATGGGCACTAAAATGTCATCCTAGTACCTGGCCCCTTCTCCAACGCTGTCTTTTGTAATGTTACAGCAATGCTTCTGTCCTGGGAAAAATAACTTATCCCATATTTAAGCTTAGGATTTTGAAGCAAAGTGCATAGTCAAGCTCTCCAGGTATACATACCCAGCCTCAGCTGCACCAGTGTCCTGGCACATGTGCACATACCCGGCCTCAGCTGCACCAGTGACCTGGCACATGTGTACATGCCCAGCCTCAGCTGCACCAGTGCCCTGGCACATGTGTACATACCCAGCCTCAGCTGCCCCAGTGCCCTGGCACATGTGTACATGCCCAGCCTCACCTCCACCAGTGACCTGGCACATGTGTACATACCCAGCATCAGCTGCACCAGTGCCCTGGCACATGTGTACATGCCCAGCCTCACCTCCACCAGTGACCTGGCACATGTGTACATGCCCAGCCTCACCTCCACCAGTGACCTGGCACATGTGTACATACCCAGCATCAGCTGCACCAGTGCCCTGGCATATGTGTACATGCCCAGCCTCACCTCCACCAGTGACCTGGCACATGTGTACATACCCAGCATCAGCTGCACCATTGCCCTGGCACATGTGTACATGCCCAGCCTCACCTCCACCAGTGACCTGGCACATGTGCACATACCCAGCCTCAGCTGCACCAGTGTCCTGGCACATGTGCACATGCCCAGCCTCAGCTGCACCAGTGCCCTGGCACATGTGTACATGCCCAGCCTCAGCTGCCCCAGTGCCCTGGCACATGTGTACATGCCCAGCCTCACCTCCACCAGTGACCTGGCACATGTGTACATGCCCAGCCTCAGCTGCACCAGTGACCTGGCACATGTGTACATGCCCAGCCTCAGCTGCACCAGTGACCTGGCACATGTGTACATGCCCAGCCTCAGCTGCACCAGTGACCTGGCACATGTGCACATACCCAGCCTCAGCTGCACCAGTGACCTGGCACATGTGCACATGCCCAGCCTCAGCTGCACCAGTGACCTGGCACATGTGCACATGCCCAGCCTCAGCTGCACCAGTGACCTGGCACATGTGCACATACCCAGCCTCAGCTGCACCAGTGACCTGGCACATGTGCACATGCCCAGCCTCAGCTGCACCAGTGACCTGGCACATGTGCACATGCCCAGCCTCAGCTGCACCAGTGACCTGGCACATGTGTACATGCCCAGCCTCAGCTGCACCAGTGCCCTGGCACATGTGTACATGCCCAGCCTCAGCTGCACCAGTGCCCTGGCACATGTGTACATGCCCAGCCTCACCTCCACCAGTGACCTGGCACATGTGTACATGCCCAGCCTCAGCTGCACCAGTGACCTGGCACATGTGTACATGCCCAGCCTCACCTCCACCAGTGACCTGGCACATGTGTACATACCCAGCATCAGCTGCCCCAGTGCCCTGGCACATGTGTACATGCCCAGCCTCAGCTGCCCCAGTGCCCTGGCACATGTGTACATGCCCAGCCTCAGCTGCACCAGTGCCCTGGCACATGTGTACATGCCCAGCCTCAGCTGCCCCAGTGCCCTGGCACATGTGTACATGCCCAGCCTCACCTCCACCAGTGACCTGGCACATGTGTACATACCCAGCCTCAGCTGCACCAGTGACCTGGCACATGTGTACATGCCCAGCCTCAGCTGCACCAGTGACCTGGCACATGTGTACATGCCCAGCCTCAGCTGCACCAGTGACCTGGCACATGTGTACATACCCAGCCTCAGCTGCACCAGTGACCTGGCACATGTGTACATACCCAGCCTCAGCTGCACCAGTGACCTGGCACATGTGTACATACCCAGCCTCAGCTGCACCAGTGACCTGGCACATGTGTACTTACGCATTTCAGGGCATCCATTCCAAGCCCGTTACTCATATCTTGAGTAAGGGGCTTGGAATGGACGCCCTGAAACGTGTAAGCTGGCTTTTGTTGTTTCACTTCATGGATCCTTGTTGATGTTGTGGGGGGCTAATAATATCTTATGAAAAATTGTGTATAGAGGTGGGGACTGAGATTGTTCTATCTGTCCATAGATGAGCAATTTGGAGACTTGCCAGACTGGTTATGTAAATACTATGCTCTGTGTATTGGGTGATGCTATCTTACAAAGGATGGGGACAGATCGTCTGGAACCAGGGGCATTGTTAGGAAAGGATCAAAGACCAAAGACCCTTTTTTAAGATAAAGGGACAAGAGAAGGGTAATTAAGCTAATTGTCTCCAACAAGGATGTCTATTGTCTTTAGAATACCATAAGATAGACATCTAGGGTGTGTATTTGAGACATGTGCTGATGGCTGCCATTTTGATTGATACCATGCGGCTACTGACTCCATTTTAGAGTAGAGCTAGCCCTCAGGGGGGTGTGACCTCTCTCCAGTTTCTTATCCAATAGATATGCATCAGGGCTATTGTTACAAACTTCTCCACCAATAGATGTTAGGCTAATTATACTAGCCAATCCTGTTCTGTCTATGCCATGTTATATATACTTTGTTCTAGCCACCATTAAATCAGAATCCATTTTGATACACCACCACCATGTGTCTTTGTGATTCTCCAGGCTAAAAGATGGCTGTAGCCAATCTTGGCCTGTTAATTAATTTTCCTTTACAGACAGCATATCTCTGGGGTATTATGATTCCCCCAACAATGTAAATTCTTATGGAATTTTATATGAATAATTAAGTTACTTTTTATATTGGATGCTGGATTCTTTTACATATTCCTTGCATGTGTACATATCCCAGCTTCAGATCATCACTGCGCATGCGTTGGGTTCTGTGACCCTGCTCAGCCTGGCACAGTGTTAAGCTGAAACCAGGGATGTATATCTGGCTGCAGGATGGAGATGGAGCTACAAGGTGCAAGGAGGAACTTTCTCAGGCAATAGGGTGATGTATTTGGTGCTAGGGGAGCTCCATTGCAGCTGTGGTGACAAGATGGAGTATGGAGAGCCTGACTTTATGCATTTGATCTCCAAACCCTTTGGGCTATCTGAGGCTCTCGAGTCCTGTAGAGGTTATTGCCTCTGCACCCCCAACCCATCAGGGGCATAATCTGGGCACCTCCTGTGACTTGTGAGCAATGTTTGTAATGGGATATATATATCGCACCCTTTACTTTCCTCTTGTGCCTCTTCAGGTTGGATCTGTGAGCACGTGTGATTAATATTGAATACGGAAGGTCAGGTCACTAGAAACTAGAGCTGAGGTTTCGTGCCCCAGTGTAACCAGAGAACGACGCTTAGCATTAGATCTTTGGTTTTCTAGGTGCTCACAATGTGACGGTAATGTCTGAAGGATTAGAGGTTGCAGACTGAAGCTACATTTGTGATTTAGGATGCTATAGGTGGGAAATCAATGGGTTATATAAAGCGTCTCATTGAGTTCAATGTGTAGCGCCCGTAAGCTGGCACCCATTGGGATCTGTTTTGAAGCGCCTCGCTCTGACACGTGTTTATGTCTAAATGAGCGGCGTGTTACTCCGTGGGAACAGGGCCGTAGATGGGCCCCGAAGGTTGGGGCCACAGATGCATCATTAATGGTAAATTGACACTAGTACATTTCAGGAATGCTCATCCTGAGCCACCTGTTTCGTGAATATAATGCCAAAGTAAGGGTTAAACAATGTGATAGGAGAGGGCTGGGCTGTAGCGCCTCCCATGGGCACAGATGGCAGCCATTATAACATTGGAGCAGCTGCATATACGAACTATGAAATGTGAATCAGACCGTCCGCAATATAATTCTGTCCATTGTTGTAAGAAGTCGTGCCATTCGAGTAGGCAGAGTCCGAAAACGCAGCAAGGAAAGTGTTGGCAGGAGGCTAGAATAATAATGTGTCCGGTAAACCGTCCCATGATAGGACGCCATTGACAGTCTCCAAATCCGGCCCTCAGGAAAACTGAGGATTCTTACTTTCTGATCCCAGGAGAAATATCAGCTGGTAATTTTCCACCGCGCTCGTACAATGTTTCAGTGAGAAGTTCTGGCTGGTGCGGAGAGAGAGGGATGTGCAAAAACTTTTTGGATTTTTTTTTTTTTTAAATTCTAAAGTTACGGTAAATTGACTGGGAAAGCTTTATCTTGGCTTCATTTTAGGTTCAAAATTCAGCATTTATTAAATTAGTTTCCAATTAATGATAATAAAAATATAAATTGCACATATGAATATAAGAAACTTTGCAATATATCTTATTAAAGAAATCTATTTCCTTCTCCATTTATTAGGCGGCTCTCCTCCTCCTCGGCTTCACTCTTCTCTATAGAATTCCTCTCTGTACTCTGCCTCACACACAGAAGTCTATAGAGAAGGGAGTGGGGAGGGGGCAGCTGTTAGTTGATTCATTGTGAGCAGTCTTAGTCTTGTCTCGATACAGCAGTGTCAGCAGAGCTCCCTCACTCAGTGTATCAGTTTACTAGCAGCTGTTTCTTTTGCAGCAGCCGCCTCCTCCCCATAGACTTCTATGTAAAAAGTAAGTGGAAAGAAATAAGATATTCCAAAGTTGTTTTGTTTTTAAATATTCGACTGTACTATACATTTATGAAAGTGGTGTTATAATCGGAGGTGCACTTTAATATATTTGTACAAGTCCGAGAATAGGCCATGGTGCTGTCACTAGGGGGAGCTCTTTGTATAACCGGTATACAGCAAGCAGCTGAGCTCCCCCTAGTGTTGGCTCATAGAGCGGGGATCCGATTAAAGGGATCTTCTTCTATAGCTTGTACACAGGGGTTACCTTTAGGACACCAGCCCTCTACAGCTCCTCTGGGCACTGAACCTCATGGACTCCCAGCTCTGATCTTTCTCCCTTTAACCTTATTTTAGACAAGATGAGCTTTTTCCCCTGAACAATGAGGAATTTTTAGATTTCCTGTGAACAAAACAGAAACTATTACCGTAATAAGCCAAACCACAAAATTGAGCAAAAACCCAATGACACAGGAAAATCTCATGAAATCTTATTGCGTAATGGCCGCTGTAAATGTTTCTTCAGAACTGGAGCAAATCCCTTACAAGGAGCATGTTCACACTTGGTCGATACGTTGCAGAATCTTCAACAAAAGTCTCATTTATTTTCTGTTTTCCAGGACTTATTACAAGCCTTGGGCTACTGTCAGTGAGCGGCTGCCCATTGCGTTGTTTTATGGTGGCGAACTGCAGCATCAAGAAAACAAAAAATGGCAGTCAACTGGAAACAACTGGAGTTTAGTATCGTGTTTGGGTTTTTTTGTGTGGATTTTTGATCTTTGGTTTGCGGTAGGACGGTGTGCAAATTTTTGGAAGTGATCAAACCCCACAACCCCTTTGGGCTGTGTCGCGCTCCCGTTTGTAATTTGGGCGCACTCTTTTTTTGTGAATTGACCAGCACATGCCCTGTCCACCTCATATAGAACTGCAGAGAGCCCGGAGGATACAGCAGTATTTGCTGGGCCTGGTAGAGCGGCCGGCTTTACCAGGACTTCCAGTGGTCATCTCTTATTTTGGGAACCTTCTGGACATTCTGGGAAAGTTGACAAGTGCGACTTTTGGCACAGAAAAAGAACTGAGACTAATCATGTATTCTATGTACAAGTAGTTATCTAAAAATCCTCGATAATCTAATGGTATCCTGTACGGCCGGTCTGTTCAGCCATAATGTGCGATACTGTAGCTAAGCGATGCTGTCTCAGCCATAATGTGCGATACTGTATCTAAGCAATGCTGTGTCAGTCTGCTCAGCCATAACGTGTGATACTGTATCTAAGCGATGCTGTGTCAGTCTGATCAGCCATAACGTGTGATACTGTATCTAACCAATGCTGTCTCAGTCCGTTCAGCCATAATGTGCGATACTGTAGCTAAGCGATGCTGTCTCAGCCATAATGTGCGATACTGTATCTAAGCAATGCTGTCAGTCTGTTCAGCCATAACGTGTGATACTGTATCTAAGCGATGCTGTGTCAGTCTGTTCAGCCATAACGTGTGATACTGTATCTAACCAATGCTGTCTCAGTCTGTTCAGCCATAATGTGCGATACTGTAGCTAAGCGATGCTGTCTCAGCCATAATGTGCGATACTGTATCTAAGCAATGCTGTGTCAGTCTGTTCAGCCATAACGTGTGATACTGTATCTAAGCGATGCTGTGTCAGTCTGTTCAGCCATAACGTGTGATACTGTATCTAAGCGATGCTGTGTCAGTCTGTTCAGCCATAACGTGTGATACTGTATCTAAGCAATGCTGTCTCAGTCTCTTCAGACGAGTCTCTTGATTTTTGTCTGAGTAGTTTTCCATTTCCCCTGGAGTATTCTGATCCGTCATACGGGAGGTCTCTTATTACGGCCTCGGCCCTCTCCTCTATATATTGTCTGGCCTCGCGCCCGCTGCCGTCAGATTATGTTGTGTTTTAAGCATTAAAGGGAAACCAAATCTACATGAGATCTTTGTCGTAGCCGCACACCTACAGGTCATACTTTCCATACATCATAGGAACACGAGATATTTAGATTGTCTCCAAGAATACTTAAAGGGAACCATCAGCAGGTTTGAGGACCGTAAACTAACAGCATGTCCATATGTGCCAGTGATTTAGTATAGGATTATAGTGTTTTCTAAGCAGCTGGTTCCCTTTAAGAAACGTGAAGATTACAGTAAAAATCAGCCAACTGCGTAGTACTGTGATGTCACCATGTTAAATGCAGTGATGTCATTGCATACCAAACCTTTCCAATTCCACTAACACATTTCTTTTTCTTGCAATTTTGCATTGCCCGGGGAATAAAAACCAGATGTGATTTGGGATTCCTAAGGAACCATGTGTGATTACTTTACTTAACTTTCCAGACTCTAGCCCCCCTCCCATTATTTTTTTTGTAGGGGGATTAAATCCTGATGACGGGAGCTCAAAGCTAAACGCCCTCACGCAAGGCTGACTGCCGTCTCCTACCGTAGACTTATGGGGTATAGCGACAGATGTGACTCGCGTGTGTTGACCTATATACGCTCCGTGACCAAAAAATCTGCACCAATAATTTATTGTCCTGGTGAAGCCCTCGGTGTTATGTAATGATATGGAAGTGATGACAATATTACAGCCAAAAGAGAAGGGTATTGGGGAAACTGTCGCTCCATTATACGTATAGGATGGAAGAACTCGCCACGAGGCTTCCATACTCCACCCCGACCATCATCCGATCCCAAACAAATCCTGAATCCATCACTATAAAGGAGTCTGGTCTGTACAGTCCAGGTTTCTTGCTCATTACATCACTGCAGACGAAGGTGACTGTCTTGGCTGTCAATGGCAGGACGTGTAACGGGTGCTGGGAGTGTCTGATAATAATGCAAGCAGAGACAGAGGGGTGGAATGATGGCGCCCCCTGTGTCTGGATGGTGGGATCTGCTTGTACTTGTCAGGGGATCAATCTTCTCTGCTGGTGGTCTGTCCGGGCCACCCGGAGCCTGTTCATGGCGCCTGCCCTGCACGCGTTCCATGTCTATTTCTTATACTGTATACATTGTAATATAAATATTTATCTGGAGTTCTGGTGATTTGTCCTGATAATGGGGGGGGGGGGGGGGGATTTGGCTGCAATACAATGTGATTATTTAGTAGTCTAATACCAATGATGTCAGCGGCACAGAATGTATAATGTCGGGGATTAATTGATGTCAGTAATGGGGGGGTGTATGAGGAATGTCGGGCCATTGGAGCGGCTCCAGGTGATGAGGTAACCTGCAGCACTTCTAGGATCAGATGCTGTGAAATATTTGGAGATTCCCTTGTGTCACATTTTGCAGAACCTCAGACATTTCATTGGTAGCTCGTAAAGTTGTCTTGAGAATGTCATGAAGTTCTCAGTCTTGTAAACGAAACCATCTACGCTCGTGGAAGTGCCAGAAGCTCCATTAAAGCAGTATGTGAAGGACAGGGATTTAGTGGCATTCCCTGCGTACTTGGCCCCTTCTTTCTTCCTGACATCTGTCCCAAAGGAAACTTGATTGAAAGAATTTTCTTTTCTTAAAGGCGAGGATCACTTTTCCGTGAGCAATTGGAATGGGAAGTCAAGGCGAAGCCCCTTGCAAGCGTTGTACGAAAGTGAACAGGTAAGTGAATGCCGCCCCTGACAGTCTTCACTTTTAGGCCAGAACTTCATGAGTGCCTTAGCCAAAATGTTGCACATCAACATTGCAACACCTGACAGAATACAGTACGGCTGCATTGCATGAGTTGCAAAATATCCACATCTGCTGGATATACTGTAGGGTCTCATGTTCTAGGCCACCTTGCCTGCATGCACTCGCTTGTGCCCCAGAATGCAGATCTCTCCATAAAATAGGCACAGACCATAGCGCCCACATTTTGATGGGGTAACTAAAGCTAGGGTGACAGATGACCATAAAATGTTTCCTATTTGCTTGCAACTTGCTATTGCATTGAAGTTCCCCAATAACTTTATGTTGCAAGCAGTTTCACCATTGCCCCTTCTATTAGCCTTGAAAGAAATGGTAGTGAGCCGTTAACAGCAATCATCCAAATGGGATATGGGACCCTATTCACATGATTGGTGGGGTCCTAGTAGTGAGATCTCCAGGGATCAAAACCGTAAAGTTTAGATACTATCTCTGGGAAACGAGGGTAGGACATACTATAGCGGTGCAGCATTGGGTTACCAGGGGCTTCTAGAATTCAATGTATAATCTGTAGCAGGGTCCTCAATTGTGACAAGTCTTAGTCTGGGTCTCTTATGGGACATTTTTGGCAACTTGCTCATCTCCCGTCTTCTGTCAACACTGCTATCCATAAAGGATGAGGCCGACGTGATATAGTATACACCCTTGGTTCTGATCTTCCTTGAGCATGTTGCTTATTTCTGCCTTTTATGCGTCCTCATAATTCAGACTAGTCTGTTGTTCAGGACTTAAGTGTACAATTGGATTTGGCTGCCAGCGGTGTTGGGTACTTGACTGCACTCAGAACAGAACATTCTCTACCTGACCTAATCCCAGCTCCTTCACCAGCCATGGAAAGACGTCATTGATGTCTCTCAATTTACAAAAACAATCCTGGCTTTCTTCAGGGCCAAGTTGTCATGAATTTTGCCAATTGGGATGTGAATGTGATGGTAAAGATGATTTATACACAGATGAGGTGGTTGTTCGGTTTTTTTTTTTGTTTTTTTTTACATATCTTTATTTTTCTTTAACTTCTAGTTTGAGCCTTCATCGATCCAAGCTAAACACCAGAATCGCCGGGAGCTGCTGGCCAGCGCCTGCAAAACATACACTCGGAAACGCCGTGTCCTCACCGCAGATGACCTCAAACATCTGATTGTAGACGACACACATGGGTTGCTGTATTGTTATGTGCCCAAGGTGGCATGCACCAACTGGAAGAGGGTTATGATGGTTCTCACTGGCCAGGGCAAGTATAAGGACCCTACACTCATTCCAGCCAACGAGGCCCACATTCCAACAAACCTTCGCACCCTCTCGGAATTCAGCACTTCTGAGATAAATTACCGGCTCCGGAACTACCTCAAGTTCATCTTTGTACGGGAGCCTTTCGAGAGGCTGGTCTCCGCCTACAGGAATAAATTTACTCGTACGTATAACACGGCCTTTCACAAGCGGTACGGCACCAAGATAATAGAACGTCATCGTAGAGAACCATCTCTTGAAGCTCTTGAACATGGAGATGATGTTACCTTTGAAGAATTCCTTTACTACTTAGTAGACCCACAAACCCAACGAGAAGAGCCATTCAACGAGCACTGGGAACGAGTCCATTCCTTATGCCACCCGTGTATTGTCCAGTATGACATAGTGGGCAAATACGAGACTTTAGAAGAAGATGCCAACTACCTCCTTCAGTTGATAGGGGTAGGAGATTCCATTAAGTTTCCATCTTCTTCCAAAACCACCCGAACCACAGATGGGATGGCAGCCGAGTTTTTTAAGGGCGTCACGCGCTTCTACCAACGGCGTCTCTTCAACCTCTACAAGATGGACTTTTTGCTCTTCAATTACAGTATTCCACATTACTTGCAGATACATTGAGCGTGGGATGATGTGGCGGAGGGTGCAGGGGCCTGGTGCTCTCTGGCACTTTCTAGCGGTGGGGAAAACCTACAATGGAGCCAAATTTATTTATTGCGATTGTGAACTTTTTCGATGAGTGTTTTTTGCCTTGGCTATGACGCAGACAAGACTGTGCCAGTGTTATATCATTTTTCTAGTCAACCCTTTGTAGCAACCAGAACTTGTCTGCTGTAGTGTTAGGTACTCGCGCTACTCGCCTTCTTCGTCAGCAAGATGAGGCTGCAGGAATCGGCCATTTTGCTACTGTATGGCATCCTTCGAGGCAGCCTGAGCGCTTATCAGGAGTATGAAATACATTCAGGAGTTACCATTTGATTTCCTGAGCAGGGTCACTCACATCCATTCATTTCCGGTGGGAGGCCGAGATCACGTTTACAGACTGTCTGATGATGTTTTTTCATTGTGGCTGTATTTTCAAAAGTGTTTATAATTAAATAGGCCATTTTGTTTTATCACAACGAGATCCAATATGAGTCGGGTTTTTTTTTTTTGTTTTTTTTTTGTCATCTTTAAAGGCAATGTCCAGTTCAGTCTTTTGTTTAATTGTTACTTCTATACAAGTCTGTTTCCGTAGTAACAGACTACAAATAATCCCTGTGTAGTCTGACCCTGCCCTCGAGGAATTGTTCGTTTATGAATGTATTTATTTATTCAATAACAATTTTAGAATCTCATAAAATTACAAGAGAATTAATACCCATGACGGCTTTCTCTTGCTCTGACGCCATCTCCAGTCTTTGACACATACGTGTAACTACGGCAGTGACCTCAGTGGAGTTAGAAGCTCGTGTGTCCATATCAGAACATCATTGATACTGTAGGAGAACCAGTATGTAAGAAGGCGACCCTGCTCATCTTACTTATCCCCCACCGTTCTTTGGAAAAAATTGACAAGACCAGACAACACCTTTGTATTTTAACTAACATAAATTGAGTAGACTTTAGACAACAAATAGGAGAATGGCTGCAGGACAGACGGCACAGGGTTTGTTGCGACGCGTTTCCACTGCGTGAATTTTTTTTAAAATTAATTTCCTTTCTACATGGAGCCTTAAAGGCATTCACCCTGCTGCACGTGCGGGTCTCCAGTATGGCTGCCCCAGAAAACTACACTCACAATTTCTATAAATGGCGTCTCCTTGGACCTACAATTGTCAAAGTGGCAAGTACAGTGAAATAAAATGTGAGCGGTAAGCACAGCCGCTGACCTGCCCTGTAATAGCACGATAAGGGGGGATTTATACACACAGGGGCTGATATACTTAAGTGGCCTGACATTTAGACAGTTTCAGCGCACGTTCCAACTACCCTGCTATCACAAAGTTGCACGCTGTTTTGTAGATATTGAAACTGGAGCCCCATTGTGTATTGCTGGAGGAGTATGGGGTAACTTTTTAACTATTGTATGAAATACGATGACAATAAAATTCAATAGGGTCAGTGGAGGTGGGAGGGGCTGTGACAACCTCAAATCAACCATCAATCCTATCCCTTGTATGTCCCTCATATCTGCAGCTCTCACAGTGGGCCCATTATGTTATAGTGACGTGTCATTTCTAGATCCTATTTCTGGTCCATACCCCCCCCCCCCCCGATCTGTAAACCTGCACATTGGGAGTTTACGCTGCATGAGGAGTATCGGAAAAGGTAGCGGTTTGGTAAACAGGGGCAGGGAGTGCAGAAAAAGCCTCCATTCAGGTAGGAACAGTCGCCGCTGTTCTGCTGTGTGTGCCCTGTGGTTCAGCCAGTGTTTACCTGCTGGCAATCGCCCTCCCCTATAACAAGCCCATTATCCCCCAGAGGGCTCATCTTACAGCAGAGAACTTAACCCAAATATGTACCCTACAGGCGAAACTTGTGGCAGGAGGAGAAGAGCTGCAACCATGGAGGGAATCCCTGAATATTAACCCTTTCAGTGCAAATCTACAATCTTAAAGGCAATTAATTAAAAAAAAAAAATCTTAATAGCATCAAACAAAGAAGAAAATATTATATTACAGGAGACATTTATCATGTGCTGCCCTGCTGAATAATCTGCTCTGTGTAAGTAATGAGAATTGTGAAAGAATATAACTACTATAATACTGCCCCTACGTACAAGAATATAACTACTATAATACTTCTCCTATGTACAAGAATATAACTACTATAATACTGCCCCTACGTACAAGAATATAACTACTATAATACTTCTCCTACGTACAAGAATATAACTACTATAATACTACTCCTATGTACAAGAATATAACTAGTATAATACTGCTCCTATGTACAAGAATATAACTACTATAATACTACTCCTATGTACAAGAATATAACTACTATAATATTGCCCCCTATGTACAAGAATATAACTACTATAATACTGCTCCTATGTACAAGAATATAACTACTATAATACTGCTCCTATGTACAAGAATATAACTACTATAATACTACCTACTATGTACAAGAATATAACTACTATAATACTGCTCCTATGTACAAGAATATCACTACTATAATACTACTCCTATGTACAAGGATATCACTACTATAATACTACCTCCTATGTACAAGAATATAACTACTATAATACTGCTCCTATGTACAAGGATATAACTACTATAATACTGCTCCTATGTACAAGAATATAACTACTATAATACTACCTCCTATGTACAAGAATATAACTACTATAATACTGCTCCTATGTACAAGAATATAACTACTATAATACTGCTCCTATGTACAAGGATATAACTACTATAATACTACCTCCTATGTACAAGAATATAACTACTATAATACTACCTCCTATGTACAAGAATATAACTACTATAATACTACTCCTATGTACAAGAATATAACTACTATAATACTACTCCTATGTACAAGAATATAACTACTATAATACTACTCCTATGTACAAGAATATAACTACTATAATACTACTCCTATGTACAAGAATATAACTACTATAATACTACTCCTATGTATAAGAATATAACTACTATAATACTACTCCTATGTACAAGAATATAACTACTATAATACTACTCCTATGTACAAGAATATAACTAGTATAATACTACTCCTATGTACAAGAATATAAGTACCTGATATTTACACCGCTATACTTCCATATGATCTATAATGATATTTCAGTTTTATTACAATTGGTGCTCAGTAGGTTTTGCTCTCAGTTTCCTTCGTGTCGCTGAGTTGCTGACAAGTTGCGGTCAGGTCGCAGTGTGCTGTGTGTTAGTAGGGCAGTGCGGGGGTGTATATTATATGTGGGTATGATCAGTGGAAGGAAATGTGTTGTTTCCCTTACAGTGGAAGGTTCCGCTCAGATATCTCCAGTCCAGTGTGTTCTGCTGAGCACGTGAAGCAACTTCAGCGATATCTGACATGCTGGTGACTGGGCTGACACAATACATGAAATATATAATGAATGCGCTTTATCAGCCAGATCTGCTGACCAGATAATGTGGAGCTTCATCAGTAAATCTCTGCAAAATCAGCATTTTCCACTCCCATCAACCTCAACCTTTTTCCCTTATTTGTAAATTCTAAATACAATATCTTCCGCCATATCTATAACACTGCAAAAGTGATACACTGCATTATACCCAACATAGGGCCCAAAGTGGCCGAACAGCTTTAAAGTTCTTTCCTTCTGCTAAGCTCTGACCCTCCAGCCCTGAATTATATGTCAAATTTTGGCTGGAGTGATAGATATGTCCTGTAACATGTCCTCCTGAACAGAATACACCTTGATATGTAATATCTACTCATCTATCTATAAATCAATGTCACTGTGTACATACATTACATTACTTATCCTGTATTATACTCCAGAGCTGCGCTCACTATTCTGCTGGTGCAGTCGCTGTGTACATACATTACATTACTTATCCTGTATTATACTCCAGAGCTGCGCTCACTATTCTGCTGGTACAGTCGCTGTGTACATACATTACATTACTTATCCTGTATTATACTCCAGAGCTGCGCTCACTATTCTGCTGGTGCAGTCGCTGTGTACATACATTACATTACTTATCCTGTATTATACTCCAGAGCTGCGCTCACTATTCTGCTGGTGCAGTCGCTGTGTACATACATTACATTACTTATCCTGTATTATACTCCAGAGCTGCGCTCACTATTCTGCTGGTGCAGTCGCTGTGTACATACATTACATTACTTATCCTGTATTATACTCCAGAGCTGCGCTCACTATTCTGCTGGTGCAGTCGCTGTGTACATACATTACATTACTTATCCTGTATTATACTCCAGAGCTGCACTCACTATTCTGCTGGTACAGTCACTGTGTACATACATTACATTACTTATCCTGTATTATACTCCAGAGCTGCTCTCACTATTCTGCTGGTGCAGTCACTGTGTACATACATTACATTACTTATCCTGTATTATACTCCAGAGCTGCGCTCACTATTCTGCTGGTGCAGTCACTGTGTACATACATTACATTACTTATCCTGTATTATACTCCAGAGCTGCGCTCACTATTCTGCTGGTGCAGTCACTGTGTACATACATTACATTACTTATCCTGTATTATACTCCAGAGCTGCGCTCACTATTCTGCTGGTACAGTCACTGTGTACATACATTACATTACTTATCCTGTATTATACTCCAGAGCTGCGCTCACTATTCTGCCGGTCTCTGTGTACATACATTACATTACTTATCCTGTATTATACTCCAGAGCTGCACTCACTATTCTGCCGGTCTCTGTGTACATACATTACATTACTTATCCTGTATTATACTCCAGAGCTGCGCTCACTATTCTGCTGGTACAGTCACCGTGTACATACATTACATTACTTATCCTGTATTATACTCCAGAGCTGCGCTCACTATTCTGCTGGTGCAGTCACTGTGTACATACATTACATTACTTATCCTGTATTATACTCCAGAGCTGCGCTCACTATTCTGCTGGTGCTGTCCTTGTAAATACAATACAATTATAAACAGTAGTTTCCTATTTGAGGATTTGCCCCCTGCTGGTGATGTCTGGTTGTAACAGTTACATCTTATTTTTGGAGTCAGGGGTGTAGCTATAAGGGGTGCAGGGGGAGGGGTTACTACATTGCGCTGGATTCTGAGGGGACCCCAATCCTCCCTCTGTCCCAGTACACTATTCCCTTACTCTATCTAGCACACTGTATGTAGGGCCCATTATACATTTTGCATTTCTTCATGCTTCGCCTCTGTTGAGTCACCACTGTACAATATTTCGGAGTGTTCTCTTCTCCGGACACTGCACATTTATAGGTAACATTTCCATAACACTTTTGGTGACTTTATGAATATTTCGTTTCTCGCCTTTGTTACTGATCTGGAGTTGCACTAGATCTTATCCAGAGCTGGACTCACAATTCTTCTGGCTTCCTATCACCATAGCTGTTAGGCCACAGGGAGAGTGACTGAGCATGTGCGTCCCCCAGCACTCAGCTCATCAGGAGGACGTGCACACTGCTATACACTATGAGCACCAGGTGGCGCCATACTATGTAGGGAAACCGGTACTATTCCGTTATCGGGCCAGCAGAGCTTACCAGCACCAGCATTGGGACAGCAGCAGTCAGCATTTCAGCATCGGGAATGACATCTGAGGACTGACTGCTGGACCGATGCTTGTGCCCAGCTCTCCTTCCATCTGCCCTGTACCCCTCTCTGGCCCGCCCCAAGGACTGACTGCTGGCCCGATGCTGGCGCCCTGTCTCTAGTAACCAGTACATCAATGCCCCCATCCATCCTCCCAGTGCTGCCCCCCAGCTCTTCTTACATCTGCCCCGTACCCCCTCTCCCTGCCACTCGACTAGGCCTCACCTCGGCGCTCTCATTCTGGCCATTAGCGTTCAGGAGGAAAGAAAGACGCTCGCACTGGAAGCCATGGCCGGCACAGAGAACGGAGACCGGAAGGAAAAAAATAGCACACACCGGGGCTCAATAAAGGGTCCTGAAAGTGGCGGCGGAGATTCAGGGATGCGCTGACCATAGTAACGGCGGGGAGCTATGGTGACCCAGAGGGACAAACTTCCTGCAGCGTCCCGGCGACTAGTAATGTCGGTCAAGCCTAGTCACGTGGCGGGGAGAGGGGCAGATGGAAGGAGAGCTGGGCCAGAGAGGGGTACGGGCAGATGGAAGGAGAGCTGGGCACAAGCATCGGGCCAGCAGTCAGTCCTCAGATGTCATTCCCAATGCTGAAATGCTGACTGCTGCTGTCCCGATGCTGGTGCTGATAAGCTCTGCTGGCCCGATAACGGAATAGTACCGGGAAACCTTATAAATCTTCACTGTAAATCATGAACATGTTTGTGCTCTGCTCAATGAATGTGATACTGACTGCTGTGACTACCCAAGTCCTCAGGACAGACAAAATGGCTGCCATGACAGTCCCCCTGAATGATGCAGAACTTTTTTTTTTCTTAAAGTTTTGCTTCTAAGGCATTTCTAGTCAGTGACAGCAAGCAGAGACCATTAAAGCCTATGAGAAAGTTGTGTAAGTCCAGTGGTTAGACCGAATAATGAGGGGCTTGTGTGCAGGTGCAGTTTATCTTTTCACCACTAGGGGGTGCCAGGACTCTCTGGTTTTTCACCATTTGAATGGGCGGCACTGAGACTGGATTAACCCATTCTTGGTCTGGCACTGATTTCCATTGCTCATGACTCCAGGCCTCACATGTAATAGTCACTGATTCCTAGTCTGTGTCCGGATCCTCTGCCAGTCTGATGGGATCTGTGCACCAGGCAGCGGGTATCCGGCCAGGAACCCCATGTGCAGCATTAATGCAGGAAGGCGAGGGGGTCACAGAGCAGCTGAGGACAGGACACAGGGCGGCTGGAATGTACAATGAGAGAGCAGCGGGACACTAAAGTCTGCCCTATCAGACCTCCCTGTACTGCGGTGCCCCCTACAGCTCAGCATTAGCTGAGGGGCTACAAAATGCACCCAATGAGCCTCATGGAAATTGTATTATGCAACATACAATATGTATTGGTCACTGAATTTATAGTCCAAGCAGTACCCTGCAATACCAGACACAGCCTGTGCACAATGGTGGCGCTATTTCTATACATCTATTTTATACACGTTGAAATTAGAAATACATGGTGGCTTTCTTCCAGAGACAGTGCCACGTCTGGCCACAGGTTCTGCATGTTACTGCAGATTAGCAGCGTTCAGATTTATCAAGCCAAACTGCAATACCAGACACAACCTGCAGATAGAAGTGGCGCTGTTTCTGCTCTTCTAATTCTGTCCATTTCATTTTATCGAAAGACTTCCATTATTGGATCCAACGATAAACAATTTTGTTCCTTGACTTTTGATGCAAACCAAGCTGCAATACCAGACACAGCCTATGCACAATGGTGGCGCTATTTCTGCAAAACCATCTACTAACTTACAAAATGAAATTAGAAAAAGATGGCTGCTTTCCTCCAGAAACGACAGATCAGCCCCATGTTCTGTAACCAAGCCAACCTGCAGTACCAGGCACAACCTGTGGATACAGGTGGCGCTGTTCTTGCTTTTCTCATTGTGGACACATCTTTTTACCGTATGATTGTAGTATTTTCTATTACTGAACAGAGGCAGAAATATTTTTTTTCATGCGGTGACCTCCTGGGTGATCTATCCATCGCCCGTCCCTCCACCAGCACCGCTTATACCCCTCCGAGTCTCACTTGCTCATGAAAGGAGAGTAAAGCTGAGCCGACAGAAATCTAACCCGGTTATATTAGCCGTGACGCTGAGAATGTGGCCCCAGAAAGTGAACAGCTGTAGAAGCGTCACTGTCACAGAGACCGCCGCGCGACCTGCAGCCGCCGAGACCAAGGGCCAAACAACCAGCTCATTACAGCCGCGGTGCAGGAAGCTTTAATTACCCCCCAGGTAATGGATCTGCAGCTAATGCTATTGTGTAGGGGAGGCAGCAAGGCCCTGGGCAGTATCCAAGGGCGACGCTGGGCAGACAGACCCAACGCTCTTATTAGCATGCAGGGTCCCTGGTATACAGGGGGTGTGGGGAGGAAAGGGTGTATCAGGAAAAATCCAGAAACTGTAACAAGTGACTCAATGTTTTTATTATTTCTGCTTGCTGTCAGTGAATGGGAACAAACCTGTCCAGACCCAACACTTCTCACAGCTGAGGGTTTGCTGCAGACATAGGGGCCCTTAGATCTAGTAACCCCTATAATATACACAATACTATAGTTACAATGTATCCTGGTGATAGCTCACCGCTAGCTCTGGATATAATCTATTCTCATAATATCGGGCTCTGGTTACAAATGTATCAGTATTATATCGGACTCTGGTTACAATGTATCAGTATTATATCGGACTCTGGTTACAATGTATCAGTATTATATCGGGCTCTGGTTACAATGTATCAGTATTATATCAGGCTCTGGTTACAATGTATCAGTATGATATCAGACTCTGGTTACAATGTATCATTATGATATCAGACTCTGGTTACAATGTATCAGTATTATATCAGGCTTTGGTTACAATGTATCAGTGTGATATCAGACTCTGGTTACAATGTATCATTATGATATCAGACTCTGGTTACAATGTATCAGTATGATATCAGACTCTGGTTACAATGTATCATTATGATATCAGACTCTGGTTACAATGTATCAGTATTATATCAGGCTTTGGTTACAATGTATCAGTGTGATATCAGACTCTGGTTACAATGTATCATTATGATATCAGACTCTGGTTACAATGTATCATTATGATATCAGGCTTTGGTTACAATGTATCATTATGATATCGAGCTCCGGTTACAAGGTATCAGTATGATATCAGACTCTGGTTACAATGTATCAGTATGATATCAGACTCTGGTTACAATGTATCAGTATGACACCATACTTTGGTTACAAGGTATCAGTATGATATCGGGCTTTGGTTACAATGTATCAGTATGATATCAGGATTTGGTTACAATGTATCAGTATGATATCGGGCTTTGGTTACAATGTATCAGTATGATATCGAGCTCTGGTTACAATGTATCAGTATGATATCAGGCTCTGGTTACAATGTATCATTATTATATTGGCCTCTGGTTACAATGTATCAGTATGGCACCATACTTTGGTTACAATGTATCAGTATGATATCAGGCTTTGGTTACAATGTATCAGTATGATATCAGGCTTTGGTTACAATGTATCAGTATGATATCAAGCTCTGGTTACAATGTATCAGTATGATATCAGGATTTGGTTACAATGTATCAGTATGATATCGCGCTCCAGTTACAATGCCACAAGTCTTTGCCGCACCAAACAAGAGCGCCCACTGCAGTCTCTCCCATTCCGGTCACAGACAAGAGGAAGGCAAGTAACAGGGAGACAATAATGATGCTCCAGTGAATGAACATGGCACCCACGGCATCACACAGGACATCACTCATGGATGTCACCGGCGGTTCCTTTCTTAAGGCTGCTGTTTGGCCTCAGCGGTCACATGTGTCGAGGTCTTTCACCAGAGAAACCCTGGGACACCAGGGATAGGAGAGTGTTTTGTTTTTTTTTTCCTTTCTCAGCCTCCTGGCACAATACTAAAATATCCTGGATCCCCCCTTTAAGCTGTGCCCTCTTCTCATGTCCATCAGTCACTTGGTACAGAAGCAGCTCAGTCCCATTCAGATAAATGGGTGCGGCTGAGCTGAAATACCAAGTGCAGCCACAATGATCTGTACAGCACTGTGCTTGGTATTCAGTAAAGAGGCCGCAAGGATCATCTGAGCAGTGGGATTCCCAGGTGTCGGACCCCCACCCATTGCAAATTGATGACCTTATCCTAATATAAAACCCCTGGAAAATGCAATACTTGCATCGTTCTCCTTAGCTAGGGGGCAGTGACGAGAGGGACCGCTACAGATCAGCTGTTTGAGCCATCGGAGCTCAGTCCTATTCAAGTTACTGGGGCAGAGCTGCAATACCAAGCACAGCCACTAAACAAAAGATGGCACTGTGGCTGATAAGTAGTGAAGAGACTGAAGGATGGCCGGCAGGGGTCCTGGCCCCTTACCCATCTGATATTTATGGCCTAAGGATAACCTATCAATATTAGAGCACAGGAAATCCTTTAGAGGTGATATGTCTTCTCTTAGAGGAATTCTCCTTGTGCCAGAATATCATCCCCAGACTGGACATGTAATATTAATAGAAGTCATATACCAGGTTTACTCTACACAAAGTGACCCCCTCCCCCCATAGACGAGGCAGGAGCCCTCCCGACCAAAAAGTGGGTGGAGTCTGGGCGGAGCTACACATCAACCCCAAAGAAACTGAAAACAGATAATGGAGTGAAACTGACTAAAACCTGAGAGAGTCTTACACACACCAGACCTTAGAAGGATCCAAACCGAGCAAACCGCACGAAACTGCGCCTGTTCGAGCGTCTTCTAAGCCGCAGATAGCGCCAGAGGCTTGCTGCCACAACCAAGATGGCCGCCGCGTCACTGCGCCTGCTCCCAGCCTCCTTCTGGATTCCTGTGTTGTGAGATGTGGCAGAGCTGCCTCCACTAATATGGCCGCTTGTGCAAACAATTAGCTTTATACAACTGCACAGAAGGAGCCTCAGGGGCAAATACAAGAGCCAAAGACATAGACACAAGGCAGGGAAGACTGGAGGGCTGACACCTGTATAAGTATGTGTGTAGTGAGGCGGATCCTCCACAGGTAACACGTGGGGTGGAGGGTCAAGGGGGAGGAGCTTATGCATTTCATTAATTATGCATGTTCATTAACCTATGCATGTGCTTAAAGGAATTTAAAGGGGTTTAGGTCCCTAAAATAGTTAATCAGTATGTGATTTGTGGGGTCTGACACCCCCGGACCCCACCACTTACCTGTATGAAGACGCCGCAGCGGTCAGTCAGGGGCTATGGTGTCCTCACCGCTTACCGAGCACAGCGCCGTACATTGTATAGTGGTCGGGCTTGGTATGGCAGCTCAGACCATTGAGTTGAATGGGGCTGAGCTACAAATGGCTCATGTGCAGGGGCGTAACTTGTGGGGGTGCAGAGAGTGTAGTCGTGCGGGGCCCAGGAGCCTTAGGGGACCCATAAACACAGGCATCAGTATTGGGATTACAGCTTCCATCTGACCCATAAACCAAGGAGACCCCCAGATTATCTGAATCACACTAAGGTGGATTAAAGTTCCGTAACCATCACTATCAAGGTAGGGGGCCCCAGACAAAAGATTGCATCGGGCGCACAAGACTTACGTCACTGCTCATGTGACCGATCTGTTGGGGTCCTGGGTGTTACCCCCTTCTCCCCCTGTCGTAAGGACAGATCAGCCATATTCAACTCCAAAAAAATCCCTTTTAAGCTAAGGCCCCATGTAGCAAGAAAGCTGCAGGAAAAACCAACAATTTTTTCCCACCGCGTTCTATGTTGCAATTTCCAAAACCGTTGTCATTTTGGAAATCTCAGCGTGTCCACTGCGCGTATTTTTCTGCAATGTGTGGATGGGAGTCACTACAATTCCATCCACCTTGCAGGTTCTCTACAGCTTTGTGGTTTCTGCCATGGCGTTTCCAGCACGTGGGGCCCCGGCCTAAGGATGCATTCACACAGTGCAGCGAAAACAGGATTGGAAAAAACACTTGCAGTTTAGATGCTGATTTTGGGGCTGTTTCTTAAATTTACAGGAAAAATACTTTCATTTAAGAAACTGCTCCAAAAATGGCAGCAACACTGCAGTGTGTGACTACAGTCTAAGGGTGCATTCACACTGAGTAAACGCTAGCTTATTTTGTAGAGTAAAATTACACTTGTAAATTTTGCTATCCCATTGACTTCAATGACATTTTACAGGCGTATTTTTACAGGCGTATTTTTTACAGGCGTATTTTTACACTTGTAAAAAAATATCATTGAAGTCAATGGGATAGCAAAATTTACAAGTGTAATTTTACTCTACAAAATAAGCTAGCGTTTACTCAGTGTGAATGCACCCTAATAGTCGCCCTGAGCTTCTCACTGGAAATAGAGGGGAATCTCAATTCTTCCACATTTTCAGCAATTGCTGCTTTCTGTCTTTTGTCAGAGACTGGGGCCTGTACAGAGCCATTACTTCTCACAGCAGAGGGTTTGTTACAGTTGTATCCAGTCTGAGCAATTACCCCCATTCTTGGTATTTAGTTACATTGTATCAGCACAGAAAGAAAACAAACTTGAACTCTAGGTTCACACTTGTGTGTGGATTTCCGTTTGGGGTGTTCACTTGAGGACTCCTCGAACAGAAACCTAATCTGCTTATAAAATCTTGTGAAGAAAGTTCTGATTCACTGACAACAAGCGGAGATCTTGTGGAGGAGTTTGGAGTATTTTCGGACTTCTTCATGTATATGGCTGTATCATGTTCCTCCAGAGCAGCGCTCTATACTTCACCTCGTATGTTCCACGTGGATGAGATCTGCGCACTCGGAGAACACTATATGGCGGGTGCCGGCCTATAAACAGGTGCTGCCGTATTTATAGTGTCTGAGATCATCTTGGAAGCTACTTTGGAACCTGATCCTGGTGTCTTGATGGTGGGGAGCACTAGTGCAGGGCGGCTGCTGGGGTCAGCAGGGGGTCTCACAAGGGGCTGTAATGGGGCTTGGACATGCTGGATATTTCTATTAGCACCATGTTCACATAGTCTAGTCCTTGTATCAGATCCTACATGAGTGCAGCCGTATACTGTACACCAATACGACGCATGTCTCTGGGTGACGTCTGAGTTCCCCCGAATCATCCCATAATCTATCTGAGACACGGCCAAATTTGGGTTACGGGTGAATTCACATGGTGAAGTGGGGCGCAGTTAATTGAAGATTCTAGGTGATCCAACATCTGGGACCCCCACTGATCAGCTGTTTGAAGGGGCAGTGGCGCTCTGTGTTCGCCTCATCGGTCACATGGCTTGATTATCAGCTCAGTCCCATTCAGGTGAGCAGGGGCTAAACTGCAATACCAAGCACAGCCACTCTACAAGTTATAGCGCTGTGCTTGGTAAGTAGTGAAGAGGCCGCAGCATGCATCTAAATGCTGAACAATGGCGGGGGGCCGTAGTGTCGGAGCCCTGCCAGTCTTCAATTAATGACCAATCCTAAGAATGGGTCCTCAGTTCAGTAGCCTGGGATACCCCTCTAAGGCTGCAGACACACTAGCGCTTGGGCTCGGTCCCCCCATTCCACTTAAAATATGCAGAAACAAAAGTCCTACAAGCAGTATCTTCCACAAAAGGAAGCTTTGTCTTATCCATAGGGTACGGGATAAATGGAAAGATCAATGGGGGGGGGGGGGGGTCCGACCTCTTAAACACCCACTGATCAGGAGAACACGGGACCATGGATGGAGCGCTTGTTATCCAGGAGCTTGATTGTTTTGCAACAAGAAACCACTATTGCAACAACCCTGGAGACACAATGCAACTCTACTGACCATGGTGATCTTATTGTGTGTCAGGAGTGACGGCAAAGTCTCCGTGTAGCCTTACATCAAATTATTCTGTTCTGTATCATCACCCAGTGGCCATAACTGGTACTGCAGTTTAAAAAAAAAAAATTCCATCAGTTCATCTCATTGATTTTTTTTATTTATTTTTTTTATCGCTATGACTTGTTGTTTTTTGCTCACCAAAGTAAATAAAACCTTTATCTCTGCAGAAAAAAAGGTCCCGGTGCCCCGCCAAGTCACCATGAAGGGTGAGGACACCCGGCAGAGGAGGAAGGAGGGTCGTGCCAAGAACGCAGAACGCTCCAAACACAGAGCAAAGAACAAAGGCAAACAGAATGAGAACCGAGGCGTCCACAGGGAGATCGTGGAGGAAGAGGTGCCCCTCATTCCAGAGAAGCGCCCGCCACCGCCGCCGCCCGAGAAGAAGGCCCCCATGCCCAGACCAGGAGATGAGTCCTCTATATCCATCGCCCTGCAGGTCTTGTTCCCGTACCTGCTGGCAGGGCTTGGCATGGTGATGGCTGGCATGGTGCTGGATATGGTGCAGGTAGGGGAGCAGAACATACAAGGTGTCACTTATTACTATTCCTCGGATGCTTTCTATGGGATCTTTTGATGCTTTTGTTGCTGGTATTGGCCCTTACAGACGTGTGCGCAGGTACTTGTGTTCCTGTAGGCTGCACCAGTCTCTACCACATTGGTCGGCAGACTCAGAGCGTGACATGGATGAGTTCCCCTATATAAGAGCAGCCTTTGTGAAACTACAACTCCCAGCATGCTCCATTCACTTCTGTAGGAGTTCCAAGAACAGCAGAGCTAGTATCCATGCTGGGAGTTGTAGTTTCACAACATCTGGAGTGCTGAGCCCTGCCATGTAACCCGGGGTGTGAATACTTTATACTGGCAGGGTCCAGGGCTTTGGTTCTATGTGAGGTCCCCTTTAATTCTATTTGGCACGGAGGACGGGTCACTCTACCCTCTGTTATCAGATAAGGCCTGGCGGACAGCATGTGCTCATGCCACTGACTTGTCAGCTTAGTGAGGCCGGCACATGGCTGGATAGAATGAGAACACGAGTGCAACGAGATGTCAGTTAACCCTCTGCATTAAAGGGGTGACTTGAGGAGCCGATGACGTGGATGAAATTTCTGTTCCGTCTTTTCTTATTTACAGGGAAAGTAATTGGATGTTAATTATTCATACGGCTGCACTGTACCTAACTTTCCAGGATTCTGAAAGGCAGGCCGGCCTAGTTACGCTTTGATTCATTCCGGCTCTGTATTGCTGTTAAATTTGGCCTCTGGTAAAACTGAGTGACCTCACCGCTGGTTCTGGCCATATTAGTCATTGGCTGTGTGTCCCTGTTGGGCTCCCTTGTACCCGCCACGTGCCCCTGAGATGATGTAAATCTCTCTCTCCGAATCCTTGTCTAGGAATTATGTAATCTACATATATATATATATATATATATATATATATATATATATATATATATATATATATATATCTCATTGGTTGTGACCACTACATGAATACACAGTCTCCTGGGGTATATTGGGCCTCAGTGCCTAGGGTGGTGAGGGCAGGAGCTGCGGTCTGTCCTGTATACAGTGCGCTGAGTCAGCTCTGCTGAGTCACTGCTGTCATTGCCTATGTCTGCGCTGCCGTGTGACTGATCACATCTATCACAGTCTCTATGTATTGTATATATTATGGATTGTTACAGGCTGGTCAGGTAGAACGTCTAATGTGTCCGCGAGGTCTAGAATGTCCTCAGGTGCTGAAGGGGTTACAGTCCATAAACCCCAATATCTTCATTTATACAGGGAATCCCAAAAAACATCTTCTCTATACAAATCAAAATGTGACGAAAGAACCAAATAAGACATCAAGTTCTCTACACAAGAATAGAGCTTTAATTGTCGGATGTGCAGAAAACCTGATTGATTCTTTGGTTACATTTTGACTTATATAGAGAAGATGTTTTTTGGGATTCCCAGGATAGATGAAGATATTATATAATAGGAGCAGTATTATAGTAGTTATATTCTTGTATATAGGAGTAGTATTATAGTAGTTATATTCTTGTACATAGGAGGTAGTATTATATTAGTTATATTCTTGTACATAGGAGTAGTATTATAGTAGTTATATTCTTGTACATAGGAGTAGTATTATAGTAGTTATATTCTTGTACATAGGAGGAGTATTATAGTAGTTATATTCTTGTACATAGGAGTAGTATTATAGTAGTTATATTCTTGTACATAGGAGTAGTATTATAGTAGTTATATTCTTGTACATAGGAGCAGTATTATAGTAGTTATATTCTTGTACATAGGAGGTAGTATTATAGTAGTTATATTCTTGTACATAGGAGTAGTATTATAGTAGTTATATTCTTGTACATAGGAGCAGTATTATAGTAGTTATATTCTTAAATGCAAAGAGAAAGATATAAAGTAGCTCACCCTTATCGTCCTTTGTAGAGTGGTATCAAGGTTTGTGCACGACCCTATTCTCCTTGACTCACCGGAGTGGATTTGTACAAATATAGTTTCTTCAAAGCCGCAGCTTTGATGTAAGGGTCCGCAACTCAAAACTTTTTAAAACAACTTCTTTATTTCATCTTCTTAAAAAATCAGATCGCCACCTTAGGCTGAGGCACACATTCATAGACAACACATAGTGAAGACAAAATAGACACTAGACATTGTGAGTTTAAAAATCGCTATGAAACTAAAATTATATTATAGTAGTTATATTCTTGTACATAGTAGTATTATAGTAGTTATATTCTTGTACATAGGAGGTAGTATTATAGTAGTTATATTCTTGTACATAGGAGGTAGTATTATAGTAGTTATATTCTTGTATATAGGAGTAGTATTATAGTAGTTATATTCTTGTACATAGGAGGTAGTATTATAGTAGTTATATTCTTGTACATAGGAGCAGTATTATAGTAGTTATATTCTTGTACATAGGAGTAGTATTATAGTAGTTATATTCTTGTATATAGGAGTAGTATTATAGTAGTTATATTCTTGTACATAGGAGTAGTATTATAGTAGTTATATTCTTGTACATAGGAGTAGTATTATAGTAGTTATATTCTTGTATATAGGAGTAGTATTATAGTAGTTATATTCTTGTACATAGGAGGTAGTATTATAGTAGTTATATTCTTGTACATAGGAGTAGTATTATAGTAGTTATATTCTTGTACATAGGAGTAGTATTATAGTAGTTATATTCTTGTATATAGGAGTAGTATTATAGTAGTTATATTCTTGTACATAGGAGGTAGTATTATAGTAGTTATATTCTTGTACATAGGAGTAGTATTATAGTAGTTATATTCTTGTATATAGGAGTAGTATTATAGTAGTTATATTCTTGTACATAGGAGGTAGTATTATAGTAGTTATATTCTTGTACATAGGAGTAGTATTATAGTAGTTATATTCTTGTACATGGGGCAGTATGATAGTAGTTATATTCTTGTACATAGGAGTAGTATTATAGTAGTTATATTCTTGTACATAGGAGTAGTATTATAGTAGTTATATTCTTGTACATAGGAGCAGTATTATAGTAGTTATATTCTTGTACATAGGAGGTAGTATTATAGTAGTTATATTCTTGTACATAGGAGGTAGTATTATAGTAGTTATATTCTTGTATATAGGAGTAGTATTATAGTAGTTATATTCTTGTACATAGGAGTAGTATTATAGTAGTTATATTCTTGTACATAGGAGTAGTATTATAGTAGTTATATTCTTGTACATAGGAGTAGTATTATAGTAGTTATATTCTTGTACATAGGAGCAGTATTATAGTAGTTATATTCTTGTACATAGGAGTAGTATTATAGTAGTTATATTCTTGTACATAGGAGTAGTATTATAGTAGATATATTCTTGTACATAGGAGTAGTATTATAGTAGTTATATTCTTGTACATAGGAGCAGTATTATAGTAGTTATATTCTTGTACATAGGAGCAGTATTATAGTAGTTATATTCTTGTACATAGGAGGTAGTATTATAGTAGTTATATTCTTGTACATAGGAGTAGTATTATAGTAGTTATATTCTTGCACATATCGGGTTGTAGTATTGTACGTTTGTACAGTAGTATTTGTAGTATATTTGGCAGCTATAGTCATGTTCTACAGACAGTCAGATGTATAGTTATAAGTTTTTATTTTTGGTCTTGTTTCCCCCTCCCCCCCCCCCTTATATGGACAGACTTGATCCGTCTTCTCTTTTATAAACCTGCTCCAGAATATTTAGTCCACGTTCCTCTACCTTGGGGACAGTCGACCCGCCAGGATCTTTATCTAGGTTCTCATAAACTAGTGACAAAAAAAAGCGACGACGGCTGATAAGAATCTCTCTCTCGCCATTGGCTGCTCCCAGGGAACGCAGTCCACAGATAACGCTCTGAAACACTCTTGACTTTACCCTCTGACGTCTCCTCTCCAGCACAGGAGAGAGAGTGAATTACTGATCTTCTCCACTTTCTTTGCATTCTTAGTAAAAGCGTCTTATTCTCCCGTATCTAGAGGAGAATATTGTGCTGACGTCCCACTGATAGACTAAAGGCGGGGAGCGAGCTGATCGCTACGTAACGGAATCCTGGATCTTGTGCAGGGGAGATATGAAGCCTATGTATAGATCTGGCCCTCAGCACATGTACATTATCAGTGATAACCACATGATTCATTGTTAAACCCATTATTGCCCGAGGACCTGTAGCCCTCATAGCTGGTTAGTCGGGTTTTTCTCCAGTTTTTTTTGTTCTTTTTTTGACTTTTGTAGCCGACACTGGAGGAGAAGAGAACACGAGACTCTGATCTGGTGAAAATTTACTTCTTTACACAAAATTCTGAGACTTTACTTTGCAGATTCAAAACATTTCCACCATTTTTATCCTCCTGGAGATCCCTACAAGAGGTTCTGCAGCCATCCCAAGACCACGGCCAATTCTCCGAGTCCTTTTCTTCCTTTTTGGATTGATTATGGGTTAAGGAAAATTCTAAGAATTGGGCACTGACGAGCCTAAAAGTTACCACTGGATTTGGAAACTTTCTCTCCGATGTCAATGGATACAAGTCTTCTTTGGCTCTTTGGAAGATCCTGGAAGATTCTTCATTCTTCACATTTCTGGCGATCCTTGCCCTAAAACCAAAATAAAATGGTGGTCACTCATTTGGAGTTGGAGTTCTGCTATCACGGGCAGAAGCTGAGGGGATTCAGATGCAAGTTGTCAAGGTTCCCGCACGGGTTTTTCCAGGAGACGGTCTTCTCCATCACTGCCCAAATTCTGTTGCCCTTCCTGATGGCCGGGATGGGCATGGTGGCAGCTGGCCTACTGATGGATATCTTTCAAGTATGTACTCCCAAATTAAGCGTGATGATATTTTGAGGCTTCTTCTGTCATAACCTGTCACCCCAAATATTAGCCCGGTGCCGTCACTCATTAACCATGACGCGCCTATCTTTATAGCATGTCATAAAGGTCCTGGAATGACCGAACGTCCCCCAAGGCTGCAGATACTTTGTATCTATGGTTAGGTAATGAATGAAGTGATTGGAGTCAGAACTGCAACTCTGATACAGTAACCCTTCAGGTGCCGCAGTCACTGCTCCGAGAGGTGGAAGTAGCTTCAATTCTGTCTTGATATTGTCTTTAGAAGATAAGTTCTTAAATGTGTTTTTGGAAAGAATTTAATCTACTCCCGGCTTGGAGTTATTAAGACGTCTTGGCACGTGAAGGGTTATTATATCGGGGTTCCAGTTCCCTCCAGTCATTACATGGCTGATTTCACTGTTAGGCATATAAATACCGGCAGCGACATCTCAGGCTCCGGAGAAGGCGGCACTTTAGTGTCCATCCAATGTGACGTTCCTGAACCTACCCTCGGTGCACCTCCCCCTTTCTTGCAGCCTGACCCCTTCCCATGTTTCGTCTTTATTGTGAGTTATAAACAGAACAGATTTTTTTTTATCATTATTGCCCCATATTTAGTCATGTCCGTATCTCAAGGTTCATGGTTGGACGGGATTGATCTTTCTTTAGTCGCTCTCGGCGACTTTTGTTCCGCTGACCTAAAATCACACTGAACTCATAAAGGGATGGTTTACAATGAGGTTGCGCAGCGACACATCCCCCACACCTGTCTGGTTACATTGCTAGGCTGAGTGAACGTTCAAGGTTGGGAAAGATGGGTGACGGCTCTGGTGACTTGGCCTTCGTAAGGCTCTGTTTACACCTGCATTGTGGCTTCTATTATACCCTGCAGAATACATGACACTGGGGACACCAGAGGTACCTAACAGAGAGAGGGCCCAATATCCTTCCAGTTTTTAGGGGTAAATGCCATTTAAGCCTCTGTTGACACCTACATTGGAGACTCTCAGAACAATCCTTGTGTCGGTCACGTTATGGATCCATTATAGATACCATTATACTTCCAGCCACAGTATCCTTCTCTATCTGCAGCCACAACTATCCTGTGTATCCTGGACACGAGGGACACACTGTACAGGCATTACTATCACTATTGTCTGAAGCGTCATGCACACAGCTTTGCTGCATTGTCTCACTCTCCCCGTGCAGGTGATGCTATAGACAGTAGTAATAAAATACCAGAACTTTCAGAGCGCAGGACTGGGACACACAGGATAGTTGTGGCTGCAGATCCAGCCAGAATAGTGTTAATATTAGAGGCAGTATTTCGCTCCCATTGGTCAGTACATGTGAAATGCATTATGGGATGTCGGGATCGGCAGTCACACTGAGGCCAGGCTTCTTACACTGCACACAACGTATAGATAAGTCTACAGCTTCTTTCCAGGTGTGAGCAGTCAGTGGACATGCTGTGTTACCGTCCTCTGCTCTTCAACCTATGGCGGACCCACTGATCTATCCGGGGACTAAGTCCATTGCTCAGTAACTGATCTGTCTGCTCTGTATGTGAAGCTATATCAGCAGACCAGACAGATCTCCGCTGCATCACCTCCAACCTACATGTCTGTGATAAAGACCAGATAATCAGTCGGATTAGTGTCACATGATCTGTCTGCTGTCACATCCCTGCTGTTGTCAGTACAATGAGGTTTATGGGTTGTCCATGATGACCCCCTCCTGGCGCCCCCTGCTGTCTGGGACAGTCTCTACTGCAGGCACTTATTGTTTGTGACCTGGTAAGGGTTGCATCAGCCAAGAGGTTAGATAAGTGCTTTTCCTTAGTAGACTTTCCCATACTGCAGGGGGCGCTAGCGTGGCAGGAGTGGTCAGTAATGGGTCCTTACTTCTTCCTAGGGCCGACTAGTGTTGTAATGGCCACTGGAGACGCCATGTTTGTCCTCATTACACCCTTGTTGTTGTTCTTCTTCTCTTGCAGCATTGGGATGTTTTTAGGACCATCACCGAGGTCTTCATTCTGGTTCCAGCCTTGGTGGGTCTCAAGGGTAACTTGGAGATGACGCTGGCCTCTCGGCTCTCCACTGCTGTAAGTTTTTGTGCACGTTTCACTGTGGTGTCTTTCTATTTGGTGTCTTATGTCCTAATGCCCTTTATCCGGTTTGCAGGCAAACACCGGGCAGCTCGACGACCCCAGCGAGCGATGGAAGATGGCGATCAGTAATTTGGCTTTAATCCAGGTAAGTCATCCCAATATTTATAATATAATAATAATATATATGTCTGGGATGTTTCATAACAACAATCCCAAATTCCTGGTGATCTGTATGACTATAGGTCCTGAGAGATGTGTCCATAGCAGAAATCTGAAGTGCAGTCCATGCACCGCCATATGGCGCCATGTCGTGCACATGAGACCTGATACAATACATTGTCTTGCAGGTTCAGGCCACAGTTGTGGGTCTCTTGGCCGCCATTGCTGCTATTATTTTGGGGGCGCTGTCTAAAGGATACATAGAGCTGGACCAGGCGGCCGTCCTCTGTGCCAGCAGTGTGACCACAGCCTTCATTGCCGCCCTGTCCTTGGGTAAGACCTGAGATCACTTCTGTCCTGGTCGTCGTCGGCTTTGTCCCTTCTTTCATGTTTCTTTGCACTTCTGTCCATTAGGTCTGGTGATGGTCGGGGTCATCATTGCATCTAGGAAGCTCGGAATTAACCCCGACAATGTAGCGACTCCTATCGCCGCCAGTCTGGGAGACCTCATCACCCTGTCATTGCTGGCTGGAATCAGCAGCTCCTTGTTCAGCTACATAGGTAAGAGACGGGAGGAAGAAGTGGATGGAGGGGGAGATGGAGCCATAGATGTATGGATGGAGTGATAGAAGGATGGAGGGAGGGATGGAAGGATGGAGAGAGGGATAGGAGTCATGGATGGAGTGAAAGAAGAATGGATAGTGTCATAGTAATCATAGAAGGATGGAGGGAGGGATAGGCAGAGAGAAATAGATTAAGGGATGGATAAAGTGATAGGACTCATGGAAGGAGGATAGAAGAATGGTTGGAGCGATGTCCTTGTCCTTATAGTCTAACCCTAAATCCTGTGTACCCCATCCAGATGTTCAGTACCTCTCCCCACTCATCTGCGCTGTGTTCATCATCCTGATCCCGCTGTGGGTGGCCATCGCTAAACAGAGTCCGGCCATTGCTGAAGTCCTGAAGTCCGGTTGGCAGCCAGTTATTGTGGCCATGTCCATTAGCAGGTAGAGACTGGTGGAGCGGACTTGGAGGGGTCGCTGTCCATAGACTGTCTCCTGACAACACGTGTGGGTGGGGCTTATTCCGATATGGGTGGAGCCTGATTCTTTGTTCTCCATATTCTGCATTGTAGTATCGGTGGACTTATCTTAGACAAGACAGTGACGGACCCCAAGTTCGAGGGCATGGCGGTGTTCACACCTGTTATAAATGGTAGGTAGACACGATTTTGCGTATATCTACGATTTTATTTTTGGCTGTATATTTACTTTTTTTCACTTGTGGCCTCCAGGAGTGGCCGGGAATCTTGTGGCTATTCAGGCAAGTCGTATCTCCACGTTCCTGCACTTCTGGAGCATGCCCGGCGTCCTGCCCTACAAGATGAGACAACACTGGCCCAACCCCTGCACAACCTTCTTCTCCTCAGGTACGAGGCTGCAGACCACAGGCCCATACTGAGACCTTGTCACATCCCTTCCCCGACTCCTCATGACAGCTCGCATATTACTCAGTAGGGGGCGACAATGAGCCCAAGATGAAGCTCCTGCTGCTCAGGATTTATAAGACTTACTTTCCACTTCTGCAGATTTTGCTCCACATTTTCCTCTTTTTCTTGCTTTTTGCAGGTGTTAACTCTAAATCTGCCAGAGTGTTATTCCTTCTGGTTGTGCCCGGGCACCTGGTCTTCCTGTACACCATCCACCTGCTGCAGGGAGGTCACGCCTCGCTGACCGCACTGTTCATCACCTTCTACCTGCTCGCAGCCCTCCTACAGGTAACACACGGACCCCACCCATGAGAACAAGGGGTCCCAGGTCCCCCATTTCAATGAAGCGTTCACACTGCTGCTCCAATCACATCTCAGGGACCCCCAGCACACTCTTAAGATCTTGCTGTCAGTGAATGCAAGCATTAAAGGGTCATCAATGTGTGATTGGTGGGTCTGACGCCCAGGACCCCACCGATCATCTGGTTAAAGAGGTTGCAGCATTCAGGTGAGCACTCAAGCTCCTCACTCAATACCAAGCACAGCGCTATCCATTGTCTAGTGACTGTGCTTGGTATTGCAGCTCAGTCCCATCACTTGTATGGGACTGAGTTTATGCTGTACCATGTGACATCATCGGCACAGGAGAGAGTCCGCAGCTGATGTGTGGGGATCCTCTGTCCCACTTAGTTCAGGGGTAGTCCAAATGAATACTAAGCTATCGCAGCTTGGCCACATTCACTTGGATGGGACTGAGCTGCTGCTGTACCATGTGACTGATGAAGTGATGTCATCAGCACAGCACTATAAACAGCCAATTGATGGGGCTGATGTATGTTGTACCCCCACTAATCACATATTTAACCCCTTTCTATCCAGCACCTACAAACTTGATAGGACTGTTTCCAGTCACTGACAGCGAGCAGAGATCTTGTATGAGACTTCCCCCCTCTTATATCTATCTTGGTATTACAGGTTTGCATCTTATTATACGTCGCTGACCTCATCGTGCGCTTCATGTGGAGGAGGGGCCTGGACCCTGACAACTTTTCCATCCCGTACCTGACAGCGCTGGGCGACCTTCTGGGCACCGGATTCCTGGCGGTCTGTTTCCGCATCGTCTGGCTCCTTACTGGCGCAGAGTCGGAGCTGGGGGACTGACTGGACTCATCCCAAGATTTTTTTTAATATTTTTTTTTTCCTTTTTTTTTGCTACGAAACTTGTACTTGAAAGGAACACTAGAATCTTCTGCCTTTTCTACGACACCAGACGGACTGATTATCCAGAGATATTTATCATCAGCCGACACCGCGGATTTATAGGGAACCTCCAGGTCTTTTTATTTATATAGAAATCGGATGCCGCCTGTTTACAATAAAACCAGTTGCCCCGAATGAGTCTTGTGGTGTGTGTGGGGGGGGTGATGTAGGGACGAAAGTGGGATTACAGTAAGGGCATTTAAATCCCGCCTCCTGGACTGCCCCCAAACTTACTGGGACTGCCCACTTTGGGGTGGAGTTTTTATAAGCCCCTCCCTCTTTGCCAGGACATTTGGCAGCTACGGCTTTACATGAACCATACATTTCTATCTCACACAGCGGAACCTTTAAACCCCTCCCCATTCCAGCATCAACAAACCCCAAAATGGTCAGACACTCCCCTTTTCATGCATATTTGCATAAACTCCACCCTTTGCTCTTTGTAGCCATGACAGCCTAAGGGGGTAATGGATTGTTATGATGTCTGTGGATAAATCCATTCTCCCAAATAGGGGGATCCAGAAGAGACATTCACAGCTATCCGCCACTTATGGCATATTCCATGGACATGCTATAGGGGGAATCATTGCAGATGTATACGGTATCATTCAGCTCTGTTCATCCTGAGGTTTCCGATTCATAAATAAAATGCAAGACCTACAGTAAAGACTGACACAGGCAGAATGAGCAGGGTGAAATGATGCAGCTACATAGTAACAGTGCAGATATAGGCATCATTCAGGGTCTGTAGAGAGCTGAGCTTTGGTCTACACGCAATGTTCTGCTATAGAAAGACGCGAGATTTGGTATTTTTTTAACAATTTTATTTGGGAATTTTCAAACAGAAAACGAACGAGACAGAAAGACGAGAATCCTGTGATCAAAAATATTCTATTTACAGATTTGAGTCACTTTCTGAAGTCATTTCTATATTATATCTGGTCCTAGCAAAGCTGGGTGATGACCTCCATATTCTGCATTACAGCTTCCATAAGTTATCACTCAGCTTTCCCTGCCTGGCAGGGAAATGGCAGCAGTATTGGAGCAGGAGATAGATATCCAGGCAGATTTGCCATTCAGGAGCCTGGTAAAGATGGATGAGCCTTGTCATTGTATCACATTAATTCCTAAAAACAGGAAATAAGGTAACAGGAATTTAACAGAGGGGTCTCCATAGATGGGAACTGCCCCTCCCCCATCCCCAGAGACGTCCTCTAGGATTCAGGGTGGAGAGCCTGCCGCCATGACGGTCAGCTGATGCCATCACTCATAGAAAACCTGAGGATGTTGATTTTTATTTTTTTTTTCTTTTTATGTATATTTTTTATTATATAGCGCCCCCCGGTGTCTCCACTGTACATATACGCAATGATGTCATATTTCTAGTATTCAATAGTAACGGCCTTTGTCTTTAAATATTCATTCAGCGCTTCTTCACCTACAAAAAAAATATTAATTGTAATTTTTAGGCTGTAGTACCTCTCATAGCCAGAAGGTGGCAGTAAAAAAAAAAATCTAAAAATCCTTAGTACAATGCTATGAAGTGCAAACCTAAAATCGAACATTAATATGGCGTTGGATTGTTCAGTTAGAAATGTTGCTGGAAAAGCTGGGTGACAACTGACACGGCCACATTACACCCCCTGGCAGATCTGCCACCCCGCTTTTTCCAGGATCCAGAATGGCAGATGTATTTATAAGCGGGCACATGAGCCATCACAGAATAACATTTGCCTTTCAGGATTTTGGGAAAGCTGGATGTACCTTTTGCTCTATTATACTGACCTTTCAGGACCCCAGGAAAGGTACATGATAATCCCTGATAGTGACTTAATAGTAGCCATATGGCTTGTCACCCAGCTTTCCCAGACACTATATAGTCATACAAGACATTGCTCCTCACCCAGATCCTTCCCGAACCCGGACTGTTTGTAGCCCCCGAATGGTGCGGCCACGTCGGTTTTGTTGTAGGTGTTGACAAAGACGGTCCCGGCCTGCAGCTTCTCGCTCACGTACAGCGCCTTACTGATGTCTCTGGTGAACACTCCGGACGCCAGGCCAAACTCTGTATCATTCGCTCTCTTCAGGACGCCATCAACATCGCTGTAAGACAGAAGAGTAACGTGAGGAAATGTAACTGCTGACCAAAGCTCCTTGTCCTGACATAGACCGCAGCACCCCCTAATGGAAGAACATGGTGGCCACAGGCCAGCTATTGGTGAGGAAGAGGATTGGATAAACGTGAGTGAGTGAGGCTGAGCTGCAGTACCACACACCACCTCCTGACAGGGGTGGCGCTGTGCTTGGAAGAAAGCAGCCATATTTATTCCATGTATCATATGACTCCTATGTGGCCTCTGTATGGTGGTATTATTTGGGTGCTATATAACACTACTGTGGGCCTTTTATAGTGGTATTATTTGGGCACAAGCACTATTATGTGGGCTCTATATGGTGGTATTATATATAATAACACTAACATGTGGGCACTATCTGGTGCTATTATGTGGGCACAGTTTGGTAATATTAGGGCGCGTTCACATCTGTGCGTTGCGGGCATAAACAATAACATGGATCTCGAGGGGCCCCACCGGCTGTAATGGGGTCTGTCAGATTATTTGGTCATTGCAGGACCTTCTCGTCCACGATTTCAGCCGGACTCTGATGCAGATGTGAACGTGGCCCTATGTGGCGTCATATTATAGATGCGGTATTATATATGTGTTGCTTTGGCCATGTTATTACATTGTTACTCGCCTCGTCCTTTCCCACTTTTCATTTTCTATTAAAATTTTTGCTATATATTAAAATCATCCATTCTAAGGGAGTGCGATCAGGTCACATGACACCCCGAGACCTCCTACCCGTCTGTAAACTTTGAGATGATCATAATGGGGCCGAACGACTCTTCTTTAGCGATGAACATGTGATCTGCGACATTGGTGAAAATGGTCGGCTCGAAGAAGAAGCCTTGACATAAAAAATATGAGATTAATTCAGAAGTGAAATACAACGAAAGCAACTGCACAAGACCGCCCCCCACAGGCCGCTGCTGATATACACCCTAACCCGCTCTCCTATCCTAACCTCTGCATTTATGACATAAGCCTTCTCACAGCTGAGGGTTTGTTACACTCATATCCAATCCTTTGTGAGCCAAACACATCAGCAGCCAAATCTCTCACCTATCACGGTTTGTTACAATGTATCTGCTTTGACTATAGACTGGATACAATTGTAACAATGTATCAGTGCAGATAAATTGTATCAGGCTGGTTTCCACAGGATGTTTATTTCACAGGGGAAGGACAATAGCCTGGATACAACTGTAGCAAACCCTCAGCTGCGAGAAGTATTAAGTCTCTACATGTTTTCTGAATGCAATAAATTGTATTCCCAGTGCCTGACAATATTATTATTATTGTTTATTTATATAGCACTAGAGATGAGCGAGTACTGTTCGGATCAGCCGATCCGAACAGCACACTCGCATAGAAATGAATGGACGTAGCCGGCACGCGGGGGGTTAAGCGGCCGGCCGCCGTCAAAGCAGAAGTACCAGGTGCATCCATTCATTTCTATGGAGCGTGCTGTTCGGATCGGCTGATCCAAACAGTACTCGCTCATCTCTATATAGCACCATTAATCCCATGGTGCTTTACATACAATACACAGAATATACAGGTAGATATAATACTAACAGTGATCGGCTGGCACAGTGGGGTAGAGGGCCCTTCCCGCGAGGGCTTACAATCTATGAGGGAAGGGGGTAGAGACAGAAGGAGAGGGGGAGACTGTACAGATGTCAGTGCGGTGATAGTGTTATTGGAGGTTGTAGGCCTTCCTGAATAGGTGAGTCTTCAGGGCCTTCTTGAAGCCTGTGATTGTGGGGGTCAGTCTTATGTGTCATGGTAAGGAGTTCCAGAGTATGGGGGATGCACGAGAGAAATCTTGGAGATGGTTGTGTGAGGAGCGGATGAGAGCGGAGCAGGAGGTCATTGGAGGATCTGAGGTTACGTGTGGGCAGGTAGCGGGAGATTATGTCAGAGATATATGGAGGGGACAGGTTGGGGCTTTGTATGTTAGCGTTAGTAGCTTGAACTCAATTCGCTGGGCTATAGGTAGCCAGTGGAGGGACTGGCAGAGGGGAGCAGCCGATGAAGATTGGGGGGGTGAGGTGGATTAAGCGATCAGCGCAGTTTAGGGTGGACTGGAGGGGGGCGAGGACATTTGCTGGGAGTCCATGCAGAAGGGTGTTGCAGTAGTCTAGGCGGGAGATTATGAGGGCCTGGACGAGCGTCTTAGTTGTTTCAGGGGTGAGGAAGGAGCGGATTCGATGGATGTTCTTGAGTTGGAGGCGGCAGGAGGTGTTGAGGGTTTGAACGTGTGACTTGAAGGATAGGTCGGGGTCCAGTATTACACCAAGACATCGGGCCTGTGGGACAGAGGTAAGTGTGGTTCCGTTAACTTTGATAGATGGGTCGCGTGGAGGGGCCATACGGGGTAGGGCAAAGACGAACTCTATTGTGTTTGAGAAAGCGGGAGGAGAGGAAGGAGGCTACGGCCGCTAAACAGTCTGGAACTCTGGCCAGCAGAGAGCATTAAGCAGACATCTTGCCATAAGGGGGTACAGTCCTGCGGTGACTTCCTGCAGCGTTCCTTCATACATCTTTCATTGTGCAGCTGACATTGCAGTACAGGAAGGTCTGATAGGGCAGATTTTAGTGTCCCGCTGCTCTCTCATTGTACATTCCAGCCGCCCTGTGTCCTGTCCTCAGCTGCTCTGTGACCCCCTCGCCTTCCTGCATTAATGCTGCACATGGGGTTCCTGGCCGGATACCCACTGCCTGGTGCACAGATCCCATCAGACTACGAATCAGTGAATATTAGATGCAATGAACTGAGGACAAGGCAAGAGGTGGCTGCATTCCCTGTCACTGACCCTATATAGCAGGGCATGCTGGGACTTGTGGTTTTGTGCTTTGTTGTTGGACCCTTTCATTTGGTCATATGCAGCGCTCACCTGGTCTTGGTACTTGCTTCCCACCATACACCAGCGTGGCCCCCTCCGCCACCCCAGTTTGGCAGTACTCGATTAGTTTATCTAGGTGGGCCTTGTGGTTCTGGGGTCCGTGGTCTGTGGATCTGTCCAGTGGGTCCCCAATCTTCATCTTCTTTACCTCTTCCACCTGGAAAAGGGAATGTTATGGCCGTGGTCAGAGGTCGTGCTCATGTGTCTTCAGATCGTCATTTCATGTCATGTCATGTAACTCACCACTCTCTTCACAAACTCCTCGTGAATGGCGTCCTCCACAAATAACCGTCCAGCAGCAATGCAGTTCTCTCCTTTATTAAAGAACACCGCGCTCATCCCCTGATAGGAAGGAAATTATATATAATATGACCTGAGTTAGAATATAGTGACCCTAAATACACACAGGTCATTGACTGGTGTATATAGCAAATGTAATGGAAAGAGACTGTACAAATATGGCCTGGAGCGCCACCTAGTGGAAACAAGATCATATAACAATCACAACTAATGCATGTACCGATATCAGCCCCTTAATGCTATAGGACAAGTAACCTTACCATCCGTACAGCTTTGTCCAGATCACAGTCTTTAAAGATGATCAGAGGAGATTTCCCTCCGAGCTCCAAAGACACTTTCTTCACATTACTGAGAGCACAACTAGACGACAAAACAGAAAAGTAACATGTAATAAATGTCACATGCACAATATAACTGCAATAATACTGCCCTTATGTACTGTAATATAACTACTATAATACTACTCCTATGTACAAGAATATAACTACTATAATACTACTACTATGTACAAGAATATAACTACTATAATACTGCTCCTATGTACAGTAATATAACTACTATAATACTACTCCTATGTACAAGAATATAACTACTATAATATTACTATGTACAAGAATATAATTACTATAATACTGCTCCCATGTACAAGAATATAACTACTATAATACTGCTCCTATGTACAAGAATATAACTACTATAATACTGCTCCTATGTACAAGAATATAACTACTATAATACTACTCCTATGTACAAGAATATAACTACTATAATACTACTCCTATGTACAAGAATATAACTACTATAATACTACCTCCTATGTACAAGAATATAACTACTATAATACTGCTCCTATGTACATGAATATAACTACTATAATACTACTCCTATGTACAAGAATATAACTACTATAATACTACCTCCTATGTACAAGAATATAACTACTATACTACTGCTCCTATGTACAAGAATATAACTACTATAATACTACTCCTATGTACAAGAATATAACTACTATAATACTACTCCTATGTACAAGAATATAACTACTATAATACTACTCCTATGTACAAGAATATAACTACTATAATACTGCTCCTATGTACAAGAATATAACTACTATAATACTGCTCTCTCACCTTTTCATGATGTGCTTTCCTATAGGTGTGGATCCTGTAAATCCGAGTTTCCTAACATCAGGGTGATCAGACAGACGTTGTCCAATAAGTGATCCTAGTGACACATGACACCAGTGAGGTTTCGCTATATATTTCATAAGAACAGAGTCCCTATATGAATTAGGGTTTTTGTGTTTCGGGGTTGGGGTGACACTCGTTACTATTGCACGTACCGGCTCCTGGCAGAATATTGACGACTCCTTTAGGAATTCCGGCTTTCACTGATAATTCCGCAAACTTCAGAGCTGTTAATGGCGTCACCTGGATATAATATAACTTGTAGATTTATAATAATCCCGTATGTGCAGTGATTGTTCAGTCCTTGCTTCCATTTTACTCTATACAATGACCAATCTATCATCCTCCAGGTGAACTACAACTCCCAGCATGCTCCCACAGTCTCCATGTTTTGCACAATATCCTATTATTTCTAGAATTTTCTATGTGAATCTCCACTGCTGTGATGAGTCTCACCTGAGCCGGCTTCAGCACCACTGTGTTACCTGCTGCAAGACACGCCGCTGTTTTCCACGCCAACATCATGAGTGGGTAGTTCCAGGGGATGACGATGCCACAGACTCTGCATTGAAAACCGTATTACAGCGCCATCTATGTGACATATCATTACATGCATATAGAGGGCAGGACATAAGAGATGGCATTGCTCAGGGCACAGTTTGTAATTTCATGGGCACTTTCTTCCAAGAACAGCGCCACACTTGTCCACAGGTGATCTGTAGATTTGCAGCTTAATCCCATTTAATCAAGCTTAGCTGCAATACCAGACACAACCTGTGCATGGCTGTGGCACTATTTTATGTTTTCTTTTCCTGGACAATCCCTTTAAGCTCATTCCATGGACATTTCCATATTGTCACAGCCCGGTATACAGTTTGCCCAGGCACTAAATGCAGTTGTGTACGGCAGACTTACCCGATGGGCTCTCTCTTAGTGAAGGTCAGGTTCCGGTTTGGTCGTGCTTGATTTATTGGGATGGTCGAGCCCTGGAAGACATTTATACACATTGTCTTAATTGATACTTAACCTATACACCAAGAAGATGGAATAGCGCCCCCTATGGTGAGACTAACGTGTAAAATATACGATCACTAATATCCAGCAGATTTCATAGACTGCCCTTGTGTTCCAATATTTGCTCTTTTTGCCTAATGTTGACTCTGCAGCTCTGTCTGGCCCCGGATCACAGAGGTCACATGTCATGTTTGCTGGCACATGTACCCCATCGGTAGTTTAGGGTCATGGTCTCCACATCTTACAGCACGCCCCCTACCATGAGCACCACAGACATACAGCCAATATTACTACAATAGTTAAGGATGGGGTGGGGGAGGGGAGGTTTACCTGAATTTTATCACACCAGCCAGCAAAGTATCGGAAGGTCTGTATGGACATGCCCACGTGGGTCTTCAAGGCTAAGGTGTACACCGCGCCAGAGTCTATGGATTCAATGGTGGCCAGCTCGTCCTGGTTCTCCTCCATGAGGTCGGCTAGTCTGGGATAAAACATATATAAGGGATGTGCCTAGTAATCTGTCCCATGCAGCTGCCTATAGCGGGATCAGCAGACACAACACCAGAGCGCTCTACATGATCCGACATCCAGTTTACCAGATGGACTCACCGGTACAGCAGGCGGCCGCGATCCCTCGGGTTCATTTTGCCCCATTCACCATTTTCGAAGGCCTCTTTGGCGGCAGCTACAGCTTTATCGATATCAGACACCTGGGCCAGGGACACTTTGCAAATGGCCTATGAGAAGGAAATAGGGAAGTGAGGAATTTTTTATTTTCTTTTATAATGATCATGGATTTTATTCTTCACAGACATTAACACTTACGTTCCCGTCCGTGGGGTTAATCGAGTCGTAGGTTTTTCCCCCTTCAGCGTCTACAAATTGCCCATTGATGAAAAGCTGATGAGGAATCCTGACCTTCATGTTATTAATGTCCTTCTCCACCTACAGGGGCGAGACATAAAGCAGGTCACAGTGTAAGAACCTCAACAAGCTGCTCCCCGAATCTCCGCGCCCTGGACCTCTGATATAGAGGGAGGGGTCAGATATTGGTTATTACAGGGGCGAGACATAAAACAGGTCACAGTGTAAGAACCTCAACAAGCTGCTCTCCGTATCTCCGCGCCCTGGACCTCTGATATAGAGGGAGGGGTCAGATATTGGTTATTACAGGGGTGAGTTCTTCATTGTCTTACATAATCTATGACTAGTTCCTCCTCCGCGTCTTCGCCCCTCAGCCTCCTCACAAGCATCTGAATGAACTCCTCAAACTTGGTGGCCATGTAGACGTCTTCATTCTGCAGCTGCAGCCCCTTACACTTCAGCTTCACTTCTTCTACCAGCCTGGAGACATGAGTACAGAAGAGCTGGTCATTGTGGATGTACATAGATCCTCTCTGGCCTCCATGCAAAAGTGATTACACCCCCTCCTCTATGACAGCAAAGGGACCATCACGACTACATTTTAAAGCCATAGCGCCCCCAAAAACCCATCAGACATGGTGCCCCTAGCAGCCCTAGTGCCACATAACCCACTAAGGTCCTCTTTTAGAGTGGTTTTGTTTTGACCATTCACCAACCTAACTACATCCATAGAGGCTGCTCCAGCCTTGAAGAAATCTGTGGAGTCTTCAACCTCGGGGACATTGGTAAGGATCCGTTTCCAGGTGGCCTGAAACACAAGTAGAGCGGAGCTTAACTTACTGACTACTGGACATGAGTGGCAGAAAGATCTGGACTGACGTACCCGCATTTCACCCGCTATAGCTTGTTCCTCCTGGGACAGCTGTAAGGACGTGTTGTCTGACGACTTGTAGTACTGAGACGCTGGAATCATCTTCCCGTCCTCAAACTGAAGGTTCTTCACAGTCAGCTGTGATCAAATACAGAAACCCGTGAGACATGGACCTGGGTCTGGAGCAATAACCAGCAGGTCTGACCAACCGACCAGTACTGACCCATGGCTTCTATGCAATAACACTTACTGTTTTTCCATCATTTCCAAAAAGCACCAGTCCATTCTTGGTCACCACAGCTGGCCTGGATGCCCCTGGGATTTCCAGAGGTTCTCCATCTGGGTTTGGTCCATTGGAAGTGAAGCATGAACCAAAAAAGGTCAATTTCTGGATGAAGAAAAAATTGCAATTGATACAAACAAATATCTATCTATCTCCTATCTATCTATCTATCTATCTATCTATCTATCTATCTCCTATCTATCTATCTATCTGTATAATATCTATCTATCTATCTATCATCTATCTATCTATCTGTATAATATCTATCTATCTATCTATTTATCTCCTATCTATCTATCTATCTATCTATCTATCTATCTATTTATCTCCTTATCTATCTATCTATCTATCTATCTATCTATCTATCTATCTATCTATCATCTATCTATCTGTATAATATCTATCTATCTATCTATCTATCTATTTATCTCCTATCTATCTATCTATCTATCTATCTATCTATCTATCTATCTATCTATCTATCTCCTTATCTATCTATTTATCTATCTATCTATCTATCTATCTGTATAATATCTATCTATCTATCTATCTATCTATCTATCTATCTATCTATCTATCTCCTATCTATCTATCTATCTATCTATCTATCTATCTCCTATCTATCTATCATCTATCTATCTATCTATCTATCTATCTATCTATCTATCTATCTATCTATCTCTATCTATCTGGATCATTTACTCTCTGCAGTACCACCACTGTCCACCAGATGACAGTCACACATTTGCACTTACACTCCCATTGAGCTCAGTCCAGGCTCCGGGCACCTTGTCGTTCCCTCGGATGAAGTTGTGTATGGCCTCTGCTGGTTGATCCCAGTTTATCTATGGATTGAACAGAAACAATTTATTATCTGGACACTGAGTGCGACGTGGAAAAATGTGAAAAATGTTATCTTTTCCCAAACACCCTGCCCTAACTAAAGCAAAGTCTTGGCCCTCATTGGCCTGTACAAGTCTTTCAACTACTGGCAGAGAATCCGGCCTGACCTCTTCAATGTTTGTGTCCCCGGGTGTTTGAGGTTTCCTGAATTTTTTTCCCAGTGAAGTTTTGGGGTGATTGGGGTATCCCAGCAATTGTATCCTATTTAATAGACGACATCATGTTTTTGTGAGCCCAAAACCCACTATGGTGGATGAGGCTGGGGATCGGCGCAGACAGTATAACAGGTCACTGACCTTTGCGGTTTCCTTCTTCTGTATTGGATCATATGTGGCGCCTTCAGTTGGTTGTGGGATCCTCGGGGCTGAGCCTTGTGCGATGAGTCGCACCGCATCCACCTGCAAGAGAGACCCAGCCAGTGAGGAGGATGATGATGGTGGTGGTGGTGGTCATAGTGGTGATGATGATGATGGTCTAACCCATAAAGACCCATCCCTGTATGAGACAGAGTTCTGCAGCTTCACCATTAGTTTAAAGGGAAAGTGGTACAAATTTTGCTTTATTTATTTATTAAAACCATCCCTTTTCTTTTTCACTTTTTTCACTTTTCTTCTAATCTGTTTTTATTTTCTAATTCTATTTTCTGCACATGATTATGGGGGCGGCCATCTTGCCTCAGCTTCATGCTGCAAAAAATACCACTGCAGAATTGGCAAGAATTAGTCTATTATTAGGCTTAGTGGCCAGAGTGAGAATACAGAAAGTGACAAGGAAACATTAAACAATTATAAAATAAATTCTAGGGCCATATTTGGTGGCACATTCCCTTCCAAGCAAAACTAGAAGCAGCTCTTGATGTAACTAGAGTATAACACACAATGTAACACACGGTCAGTACAAGGTACTGAATGGTACTGAAGGGTTAATATCCACAACAGGTCTGTTTGTGTGTAGTGAACGTCTCCTGCCAGTAATAACAATAAGACACAATGGCCGCAGTCAGGGCAAAGGACATCAGTTCTGCAACATTCACAGCCGCCTATTAGAAGCACACATATGTCTCCTGCAGCTGCCCCCTCTCCCCTCTCACAGCATGCAGCATCAAAGACACAGCACTCACTGTAGCTACATCCCTTCCTCTCCCCATATTTTAATGATTGTGTTTCTGCAGCCGTTTTTGGAGGTACTCAGGGTACTACTCCATTACATTGCAGCCACTGACGTCCCTAATATTCCAGACATAAGAAATCCCAAAATTACGATATCCAGTAATCTGGCTCCCCATTGTCCTGTGCATGCCGGATTATTTAAGCAAACGCAAAATCACATGGGGGAGGTCAGAGGCTGCAAATGCTGAGTAAGAATCAGTGATGGTCTGCTGATCATATGACCCTGACCCATTCACATGAATCATTCGATCCACGAGCCAAAATGAATATTTACAAAGCCTAGAAATAACCAGATTGTCGTCCTCGTGGGTTATTTCATGTCAAGGAGGAGTATTTGCACGATAGAAGCAGCGCCATAGACCGAAAACCTCTCTAGTCTACCTAAACCAGATCTGATGTGTACTCCAGTCACATCCAAAGCTGCATCAAGAATAATGCGGATTTCACCTTCACCCTGGGTGTCAAATTGTTAGTATGTGCATTATATATATAAGGGGTGAATCTATTGGTACATTGTGCATACCGTGCAGCAGAATTCTGAATGCAGCTCTGGATGTGACTGAAGCAGAAGACTCAAAAACTGAACAAGACATGTAAAACCAAATTTATGTAAAGAATTTGCTTGCACATGGAGTGTTTAGCGTTAATCCTGCCAGACCACACCGACCACTGTAATATGACCACAGCGAATTGTCTAGGAATCTTACAGAATGGAGGACAGATTTCTTAAGAATTGTTTATATGTTTCCATATCAATATATTAAAATTAACACTATATGAAATTTCCACAGTGGCAACTAAACCTAATAATAGACCGACACTTGACAATTCTGTAGGGGATTTCTTTGCATTAGTAACCTCATTTACATCACAGACAGGATTACAATGGAAGATAACACCTTTAACGGTAACACCACTGACCCATCTTTACTTCAGTACAGATAATAGATCATGTATTATGTATAATGTATGATGGCCATGAACTTGCAGAAAAGCAGATCACTGCTGTTAACAGAGCAGAGGAGAAGGCAAGATGGCTGCCCCCGTAATCATGTACAGAAAATGGTATAAAAAAAATCTACAGACTAAAAAGAGTGATTTCACTAATTAAATATGTGGCAATACTTTCCTTGGAAGAGAATAGGACTGACCTGCAATACCAGATATAACCTGTGGGCAGCTGTGGCACTGTTTATGGAAGAAAGCAGCCATGTTTTCCTAATACCGGACAACCCCTTTAATATCTGACTATATACACTATATACTGACCATGCCCTTAACTCCCTCGGGAAAGAGGAATCTGTTGTATATAGAGTTGACTGTGTCATCCGGAAGGACCTCGCACTCTTTCTGCAGCAGAATGTCGCCCGTATCCAGCCCATCATCAGCCCAGAATACGGTGAAGCCGCCTTTCTTATCTCCCTGCATCAGCGTCCTGTAAGACAAAAATATGGTGATGGTCATTGGTGTGGCCAGCAGAATTCTGACTGCAGCTCTGGATGTGACTATAGTCATACAATCCAAGATACAAAGTATCTAAGGAGAGTCAACACAGAATCTAAGTTTGTCTTGAACAATGAAGTTATGAAGGTGCAGCCCCCATACTGACCAGTTAATGGCGGAGGCCCCTCGGTGTCGCGGCAGGATGGAGGGGTGATAGATGATAGATCCATGTTTTGGGGCATCGATCACTTCCATGGGGATGAACTGAGAGCAGAAGGGAAGAACATTCAGCTCGGCCCCCAGGGATTTGTATTGCTCCACCACCTCCGGGAGGGCCTGACCCTTCACTCTCCAGCGTGAGTACTTGAAGACAGGGACGCCATCTTTCTCCGCTTCCACCCCTGCAAGTGCAAGGAATGAAGTGAAAAGAAGTTAACAGGATTGTGTAAAGGTTAAAGGGACAGCAAGTGTTAATTTGGGGAAGACCTTAAAAATATAAGATTATTGGGATCCATGCCCTAGTGCCAGAAAATCCCTTCACCCTCTGACTGTTTCATAAGAATAGGGGAAACGGAAAGATTTCTATAAGTAAAGCTCAAATCAGTAAGAAATATAAAAATCTGTCTGCAGTGAGCACCCCCTAGTGGTGGAAGCCAAAATAATATACTGCAACTATCCAGAAAAATACATCATGTAAGTACAATAAAATGGCAATCATGATGATGAAGCACATACCTAACGGGTCCGGCTTTCCACCTGCTTTGTCAGGAATGGTGAATACACCCACCACTTGGTGTCCTTCCTTCACAAGCTCCTTATATACTTCTTTCCCAAACAAGCTCTGCCCAATCACTGCGATCTTCATAATTGTAGCTGGTGAGATGGCCTGATGAACATGTATTACAGGAAATACGGTATTATTATGTAGATTTAACTTTCACTGAAATATTAATATACTCTCTATATACAAGAATATATCTACTATAATACTACCCCCTATGTACAAGAATATAACTACTATAATACTACTCCTATGTACAAGAATATAACTACTATAATACTGCTCCCATGTACAAGAATATAACTACTATAATACTACCCCCTATGTACAAGAATATAACTACTATAATACTGCTCCTATGTACAAGAATATAACTACTATAATACTACTCCTATGTACAAGAATATAACTACTATAATACTACCTCCTATGTACAAGAATATAACTACTATAATACTACCTCCTATGTACAAGAATATAACTACTATAATACTACCTCCTATATACAAGAATATAACTACTATAATACTGCTCCTATGTACAAGAATATAACTACTATAATACTACTCCTATGTACAAGAATATAACTACTATAATACTACTCCTATGTACAAGAATATAACTACTATAATACTAGTCCTATGTACAAGAATATAACTACTATAATACTGCCCCCTATGTACAAGAATATAACTACTATAATACTACCCCCTATGTACAAGAATATAACTACTATAATACTACTCCTATGTACAAGAATATAACTACTATAATACTGCTCCTATGTACAAGAATATAACTACTATAATACTACTCCTATGTACAAGAATATAACTACTATAATACTGCTCCTATATACAAGAATATAACTACTATAATACTGCTCCTATGTACAAGAATATAACTACTATAATACTACCTCCTATGTACAAGAATATAACTACTATAATACTACTCCTATGTACAAGAATATAACTACTATAATACTGCTCCTATGTACAAGAATATAACTGCTATAATACTGCTCCTATGTACAAGAATATAACTACTATAATACTGTCCCCTATGTACAAGAATATAACTACTATAATACTGTCCCCTATGTACAAGAATATAACTACTATAATACTACTCCTATGTACAAGAATATAACTGCTATAATACTGCTCCTATGTACAAGAATATAACTACTATAATACTGCCCCCTATATACAAAAATATAACTACTATAATACTGCTCCTATGTACAAGAATATAACTACTATAATACTACCTCCTATGTACAAGAATATAACTACTATAATACTGCTTCTATGTACAAGAATATAACTACTATAATACTGCTCCTATGTACAAGAATATAACTACTATAATACTGTCCCCTATGTACAAGAATATAACTACTATAATACTGTCCCCTATGTACAAGAATATAACTACTATAATACTGCCCATATATAATGTTATGAGTAGGAATATAAAAGTTATAACCTTTAGTGTTTTTTTTCAGGTGTTTATTATTATCATGGTGTAATGATTTTTCTTAGGACACTTCCCCTATACTATGTGCACTATATGGCAGTGACACGTGGTATAACTTGTTTACGGTCTTACATACTTTCTGTACATTCAGGTGTGAGGTTCGGGGCGCTGTCTCATGTTCACCAATGAGGATACAGATCCTTCCTACCCTTCTAAGAGATTTGCCCAGTCAGGGATGAGCTTGGACACACACCCCGGTCACTCTCGGTCAGTGACCTTGCACTTGCAGACAATGTGGCCTAGTTTGCTGCCATAAATTGTCTATAAAAGTCACAGGAACCTGGAAACAAATTTTGTAAAATGTTTCTATTGAACAGTCTCATATGAGAATTTTAGTTTTAGTTGTTTTAGTTTCTGAAGACCTCAGCTGGCCGTATCTAACTGTTTTGTTAGCTGAGATACAATGTTGCACAAGTGTGTAGTGTTTGGCACAGGTGCAGGGTCAGGTGTATTTACCCACAGTTCCTCTGACAACTCCCCCTGCCCTGACTGCTCACTGTCAGATCTGGCAGCTTCTAACTGGCTGACCTTTAATAACTGCACATATCAAATTCACTGGTTACTTGCAAAGCTGCACAAGACAGAGAGGTCTAAGAGGCGAAGTTGCACCGAATACACCTAAAACCTGCAATCTCTGCCCCCCATATATCACATAACAGTGACCACATCATAAAACATCCTAAAATGAATGTTAGCAATTTTCTAATAGTTTTTATGTTTCAATTTTTTGCTAATTTCTCAATGTCTTCCTACTATCAGTGAATAGGAACCTTCTTGTTGACACCCTGAGGTTGAAACTTCTGCAGATCTAATACTTCTCATATCTGAGAATGCAACAATTGTATCCGCATGTAACAGATCAGCAACCCAGAAACCTCTCTCCTGTTATCCTATTGTGCTTCAATGTATCAGTCTGGTGTACACTGCAATCTAGAGAAACCTCAGGGAGCTAATGAGCAAGAAAAGTACATTATCCCTGCACTGACACATTGTAACAAACTGTCATGAGAGGAAACAGATCTGTGATGCTGATGTTCTTAGCTCATAGAACATTATCTAGAATGAATACAACTGCAACAAACCTTCACCTCTGAGACATATTTGGACAAAAAGTGGGGTTTTCAGTCTCTGAATGCAAAGAGAGTTCCTATTCAATGACAACAAGCAGAGATCTTGAACAGTGAACAATTTCTGCACAATCTGTTAGAAAGATGCAGAACTTTGCCCTATGCAATGATTAAGATTCACATATGTAAAATTGGAAAATCCCTTTAATTTACCTGGGACATAATTAGGTAGAAGACAGAAAGCAGGAACCCCCATAGACTTACCTGGAGATGGGACACAGCAACAAGCCCTGGCTGCTAAATCTCCCAGTGTTGTGTTTAGATACTTTCTAGAAGCAGGAGGTGGAGGAGCGAAGGAGGAGCCCAGGAGTGGGACAAGATCCAGGGATGTTATACTGATAATTACTGTAACACACAGGGCAAGGCAAAAAGAGGTCAGAGCAGAATACACAACGTCATGACTGCAGGTAAGGCAAATGTAAAGTAAAAAGCATGAAGGAGCAATACCAGAGCTGGACACAAGGGGAAATCCCAATGAGAGTGGGCAACGGAGTACAATCGAATTTGTGGACTCCAGAAATACAATCTATGACCCAAAACCTTGATCAATATTATAGGAACAATAATATAAGTACTATAATACTGCCCCTATGTAAAAGAATATAACTACTATAATACTACTCCTATGTACAAGAATATAACTACTATAATACTGCTCCTATGTACAAGAATATAACTACTATAATATTACTCCTGTGTACAAGAATATAACTACTATAATACTGCTCCTATGTACAAGAATATAACTACTATAATACTACCTCCTATGTACAAGAATATAATACTATAATACTGCCCTCTATGTACAAGAATATAACTACTATAATACTACTCCTATGTACAAGACTATAATTACTATAATACTGCTCCTATGTCCAAGAATATAACTACTATAATACTGCTCCTATGTACAAAACTATAACTACTATAATACTACTCCTATATATAAGAATATAACTATTATAATACTACTCCTATATACAAGAATATAACTACTATAATACTACTCCTATGTACAAGAATATAACTACTATAATACTACTCCTATGTACAAGAATATACTACTATAATACTACTCCTACGTACAAGAATATAACTACTATAATACTGCTCCTATATACAAGAATATAACTACTATAATACTACCTCCGATGTACAAGAATATAACTACTATAATACTACCTCCTATGTACAAGAATATAACTACTATTATACTACCTCTTATGTACAAGAATATAACTACTGTAATACTACCTCCTATGTATAAGAATATAACTACTATAATACTACCTCCTATATACAAGAATATAACTACTATAATACTACTCCTATGTACAAGAATATACTACTATAATACTGCTCCTATGTACAAGAATATAACTACTATAATACTGCTCCTATGTACAAGAATATAACTACTATAATACTACTCCTGTGTACAAGAATATAACTACTATAATACTGCTCCTATGTACAAGAATATAACTACTATAATACTACTCCTATGTACAAGACTATAATTACTATAATACTGCTCCTATGTCCAAGAATATAACTACTATAATACTGCTCTTATGTACAAGACTATAACTACTATAATACTACTCCTATATACAAGAATATAACTACTATAATACTACTCCTATATACAAGAATATAACTACTATAATACTACTCCTATGTACAAGAATATAACTACTATAATACTACTCCTATGTACAAGAATATACTACTATAATACTGCTCCTATGTACAAGAATATAACTACTATAATACTACCTCCGATGTACAAGAATATAACTACTATTATACTACCTCCGATGTACAAGAATATAACTACTATAATACTACCTCCTATGTACAAGAATATAACTACTATAATACTACCTCTTATGTACAAGAATATAACTACTGTAATACTACCTCCTATGTACAAGAATATAACTACTATAATACTACCTCCTATATACAAGAATATAACTACTATAATACTACTCCTATGTACAAGAATATACTACTATAATACTGCTCCTATGTACAAGAATATAACTACTATAATACTGCTCCTATGTACAAGAATATAACTACTATAATACTGCTCCTATGTACAAGAATATAACTACTATAATACTGTCCCCTATGTACAAGAATATAACTACTATAATACTGTCCCCTATGTACAAGAATATAACTACTATAATACTGCCCATATATAATGTTATGAGTAGGAATATAAAAGTTATAACCTTTAGTGTTTTTTTTCAGGTGTTTATTATTATCATGGTGTAATGATTTTTCTTAGGACACTTCCCCTATACTATGTGCACTATATGGCAGTGACACGTGGTATAACTTGTTTACGGTCTTACATACTTTCTGTACATTCAGGTGTGAGGTTCGGGGCGCTGTCTCATGTTCACCAATGAGGATACAGATCCTTCCTACCCTTCTAAGAGATTTGCCCAGTCAGGGATGAGCTTGGACACACACCCCGGTCACTCTCGGTCAGTGACCTTGCACTTGCAGACAATGTGGCCTAGTTTGCTGCCATAAATTGTCTATAAAAGTCACAGGAACCTGGAAACAAATTTTGTAAAATGTTTCTATTGAACAGTCTCATATGAGAATTTTAGTTTTAGTTGTTTTAGTTTCTGAAGACCTCAGCTGGCCGTATCTAACTGTTTTGTTAGCTGAGATACAATGTTGCACAAGTGTGTAGTGTTTGGCACAGGTGCAGGGTCAGGTGTATTTACCCACAGTTCCTCTGACAACTCCCCCTGCCCTGACTGCTCACTGTCAGATCTGGCAGCTTCTAACTGGCTGACCTTTAATAACTGCACATATCAAATTCACTGGTTACTTGCAAAGCTGCACAAGACAGAGAGGTCTAAGAGGCGAAGTTGCACCGAATACACCTAAAACCTGCAATCTCTGCCCCCCATATATCACATAACAGTGACCACATCATAAAACATCCTAAAATGAATGTTAGCAATTTTCTAATAGTTTTTATGTTTCAATTTTTTGCTAATTTCTCAATGTCTTCCTACTATCAGTGAATAGGAACCTTCTTGTTGACACCCTGAGGTTGAAACTTCTGCAGATCTAATACTTCTCATATCTGAGAATGCAACAATTGTATCCGCATGTAACAGATCAGCAACCCAGAAACCTCTCTCCTGTTATCCTATTGTGCTTCAATGTATCAGTCTGGTGTACACTGCAATCTAGAGAAACCTCAGGGAGCTAATGAGCAAGAAAAGTACATTATCCCTGCACTGACACATTGTAACAAACTGTCATGAGAGGAAACAGATCTGTGATGCTGATGTTCTTAGCTCATAGAACATTATCTAGAATGAATACAACTGCAACAAACCTTCACCTCTGAGACATATTTGGACAAAAAGTGGGGTTTTCAGTCTCTGAATGCAAAGAGAGTTCCTATTCAATGACAACAAGCAGAGATCTTGAACAGTGAACAATTTCTGCACAATCTGTTAGAAAGATGCAGAACTTTGCCCTATGCAATGATTAAGATTCACATATGTAAAATTGGAAAATCCCTTTAATTTACCTGGGACATAATTAGGTAGAAGACAGAAAGCAGGAACCCCCATAGACTTACCTGGAGATGGGACACAGCAACAAGCCCTGGCTGCTAAATCTCCCAGTGTTGTGTTTAGATACTTTCTAGAAGCAGGAGGTGGAGGAGCGAAGGAGGAGCCCAGGAGTGGGACAAGATCCAGGGATGTTATACTGATAATTACTGTAACACACAGGGCAAGGCAAAAAGAGGTCAGAGCAGAATACACAACGTCATGACTGCAGGTAAGGCAAATGTAAAGTAAAAAGCATGAAGGAGCAATACCAGAGCTGGACACAAGGGGAAATCCCAATGAGAGTGGGCAACGGAGTACAATCGAATTTGTGGACTCCAGAAATACAATCTATGACCCAAAACCTTGATCAATATTATAGGAACAATAATATAAGTACTATAATACTGCCCCTATGTAAAAGAATATAACTACTATAATACTACTCCTATGTACAAGAATATAACTACTATAATACTGCTCCTATGTACAAGAATATAACTACTATAATACTGCTCCTATGTACAAGAATATAACTACTATAATACTACTCCTATGTACAAGAATATAACTACTATAATACTACTCCTATGTACAAGAATATAACTACTATAATACTACTCCTATTTACAAGAATATAACTACTATAATACTACCTCCTATGTACAAGAATATAATACTATAATACTGCCCTCTATGTACAAGAATATAACTACTATAATACTACTCCTATGTACAAGACTATAATTACTATAATACTGCTCCTATGTCCAAGAATATAACTACTATAATACTGCTCCTATGTACAAAACTATAACTACTATAATACTACTCCTATATATAAGAATATAACTATTATAATACTACTCCTATATACAAGAATATAACTACTATAATACTACTCCTATGTACAAGAATATAACTACTATAATACTACTCCTATGTACAAGAATATACTACTATAATACTACTCCTACGTACAAGAATATAACTACTATAATACTGCTCCTATATACAAGAATATAACTACTATAATACTACCTCCGATGTACAAGAATATAACTACTATAATACTACCTCCTATGTACAAGAATATAACTACTATTATACTACCTCTTATGTACAAGAATATAACTACTGTAATACTACCTCCTATGTATAAGAATATAACTACTATAATACTACCTCCTATATACAAGAATATAACTACTATAATACTACTCCTATGTACAAGAATATACTACTATAATACTGCTCCTATGTACAAGAATATAACTACTATAATACTGCTCCTGTGTACAAGAATATAACTACTATAATACTACTCCTATGTACAAGACTATAATTACTATAATACTGCTCCTATGTCCAAGAATATAACTACTATAATACTGCTCTTATGTACAAGACTATAACTACTATAATACTACTCCTATATACAAGAATATAACTACTATAATACTACTCCTATATACAAGAATATAACTACTATAATACTACTCCTATGTACAAGAATATAACTACTATAATACTACTCCTATGTACAAGAATATACTACTATAATACTGCTCCTATGTACAAGAATATAACTACTATAATACTGCTCCTATATACAAGAATATAACTACTATAATACTACCTCCGATGTACAAGAATATAACTACTATTATACTACCTCCGATGTACAAGAATATAACTACTATAATACTACCTCCTATGTACAAGAATATAACTACTATAATACTACCTCTTATGTACAAGAATATAACTACTGTAATACTACCTCCTATGTACAAGAATATAACTACTATAATACTACCTCCTATATACAAGAATATAACTACTATAATACTACTCCTATGTACAAGAATATACTACTATAATACTGCTCCTATGTACAAGAATATAACTACTATAATACTGCTCCTATGTACAAGAATATAACTACTATAATACTACTCCTGTGTACAAGAATATAACTACTATAATACTGCTCCTATGTACAAGAATATAACTACTATAATACTACCTCCTATGTACAAGAATATAATACTATAATACTGCCCTCTATGTACAAGAATATAACTACTATAATACTACTCCTATGTACAAGACTATAATTACTATAATACTGCTCCTATGTCCAAGAATATAACTACTATAATACTACTCCTATATACAAGAATATAACTACTATAATACTACTCCTATATACAAGAATATAACTACTATAATACTACTCCTATGTACAAGAATATAACTACTATAATACTACTCCTATGTACAAGAATATACTACTATAATACTGCTCCTATGTACAAGAATATAACTACTATAATACTACCTCCGATGTACAAGAATATAACTACTATTATACTACCTCCGATGTACAAGAATATAACTACTATAATACTACCTCCTATGTACAAGAATATAACTACTATAATACTACCTCTTATGTACAAGAATATAACTACTGTAATACTACCTCCTATGTACAAGAATATAACTACTATAATACTACCTCCTATATACAAGAATATAACTACTATAATCCTACTCCTATGTACAAGAATATACTACTATAATACTGCTCCTATGTACAAGAATATAACTACTATAATACTACTCCTATGTACAAGAATATAACTACTATAATACTACCTCTTATGTACAAGAATATAACTACTATAATGCTACTCCTATGTACAAGAATATAACTACTATAATACTGCTCCTATGTACAAGAATATAACTACTATAATACTACTCCTATGTACAAGAATATAACTACTATAATACTGCTCCTATGTACAAGAATATAACTACTATAATACTACTCCTATGTACAGGAATATAACTACTATAACACTACCTCCTATGTACAAGAATATAACTACTATAATACTACCTCCTATGTACAAGAATATAACTACTATAATACTACTCCTATGTACAAGAATATAACTACTATAATACTACCTCCTATATACAAGAATATAACTACTATAATACTACTTCTATGTACAAGAATATAACTACTATAATACTGCCCCCTATGTACAAGAATATAACTACTATAATACTGCTCCAATGTACAAGAATATAACTACTATAATACTACTCCTATGTACAAGAATATAACTACTATAATACTACTCCTATGTACAAGAATATAACTACTATAATACTACTCCTATGTACAAGAATATAACTACTATAATACTGCCCCCTATGTACAAGAATATAACTACTATAATACTGCTCCTATGTACAAGAATATAACTACTATAATACTACTCCTATGTACAAGAATATAACTACTATAATACTACTCCTATGTACAAGAATATAACTACTATAATACTCCTATGTACAAGAATATAACTACTATAATACTACTCCTATGTACAAGAATATAACTACTATAATACTACTCCTATGTACAAGAATATAACTACTATAATACTACTCCTATGTACAAGAATATAACTACTATAATACTACTCCTATGTACAAGAATATAACTACTATAATACTACCTCCTATATACAAGAATATAACTACTATAATACTACTCCTATGTACAAGAATATAACTACTATAATACTACCTCCTATATACAAGAATATAACTACTATAATACTACTCCTATGTACAAGAATATAACTACTATAATACTACTCCTATGTACAAGAAGATAACTAGTATAATACTACTCCTATGTACAAGAATATAACTACTATAATACTCCTATGTACAAGAATATAACTACTATAATACTACCTCCTATATACAAGAATATAACTACTATAATACTGCCCCCTATGTACAAGAATATAACTACTATAATACTACTCCTATGTACAAGAATATAACTACTATAATACTGCCCCCTATTGATAACAATGACTAATTACATAAAGATTTTTGTCAGAGGTTGTTCAGTGAGTTTTCTGCTCTTGAGGGTCTTGAATAGTTAGGGTATATTCACAGGGCGGAAACCTTTTCCTCCGTCTGACTTCTGCGTGGGTAGCCACAAGATGATTCTGGTGCAGTGCATCGGCATCCCGTCGCGGCATCCTGCTCCTGATTAGGCCGAAATGAATTGGCCTAATCAGGAGTGTGTTTCGAAGCACGGATGCCGTGGCTCATCCGCGAGAATATAGGGCATGTTACTTCTTTTTCCCGCTAACTGAAAAAAATTGCTAGTGGGAAAAAAAAGTGAGGGATTCTCATTGAAATTAATGGGAGATGTTTTTGCAGGCGGAATGATGTCCTGAAGATGTATAAATACCCCTCCTCATGGCCACAGGTTCTCTTTAGTAATGGGCTATTATTTATATGTAATTTGAATAAATATATATAGGGATGCATAGCTATGAGATAGATAGATAGATAGATAGATAGATAGATAGATAGATAAGAGATAGATAGGAGATAGATAGATAGATAGATAGATAAGAGATAGATAGATAGATAGATAGATAGATAGATAGATAGATAGATAGATAGATAGATAGGAGATAGATATATAGATAGAGAGATAGATAGAGAGATAGATAAGAGATAGATAGGAGAGAGAGAGATAGATAGATAGATAGATAAGAGATAGATAGATAGATAGATAGATAGATAGATAGATAGATAGGATATAGATAGATAGATAGATAGATAGATAGATAGATAGATAGGAGATAGATAGATAAGAGATAGATAGATAGATAGATAGATAGATAGGAGATAGCTAGATAGCTAGATAGATAGATAGATAGATAGATAGGAGATAGATAGATAGATAGATAGATAGATAGATAGATAGGAGATAGATAGATAAATAGATAGATAGATAGGAGATAGATAGATAGATAGATAGATAGATAGATAGGAGATAAATAGATAGATAGATAGATAGATAGATAGATAGATGATAGATAGGAGATATATAGATAGATAGATAGATAGATAGATAGATAAGAGATAGATAGGAGATAGATAGATAGATAGATAGATAGATAGATAAGAGATAGATAGATAGGAGATAGATATGTAGATAGAGAGATAGATAAGAGATAGATAGGAGATAGATAGATAGATAGATAGATAGATAAGAGATAGATAGATAGATAGATAGATAGATAGGATATAGATAGATAGATAGATAGATAGATAGATAGGAGATAGATAGATAGATAGATAGATAGATAGATAGGAGATAGATAGATAGATAGGAGATAGATAGATAGATAGATAGATAGATAGATAGATAGATAGATAGATAGGAGATAAATAGATAGATAGATAGATAGATAGATAGATGATATATAGATAGATAGATAGATAGATAAGAGATAGATAGGAGATAGATAGATAGATAGATAGATAGATAGATAGATAGATAGATAGAAAGATAGATAGATAGATAGATAGATAGATAGATAGATAGAAAGATAGATAGGAGATAGATAGATAGGAGATAGATAGATAGATAGATAGATAGGAGATAAATAGATAGATAGATAGATAAGAGATAGATAGGAGATAGATAGATAGATAGATAGATAGATAGATAGATAGATAAGAGATAGATAGATAGATAGATAGATAGGATATAGATAGATAGATAGATAGATAGGAGATAGATAGATAGATAGATAGATAGATAGATAGATAGATAGGAGATAGATAGATAGGAGATAGATAGATAGATAGATAGATAGATAGATAAATAGATAGATAGATAGATAGATAGATAGGAGATAGATAGATAGATAGATAGATAGATAGATAGATAGAAAGATAGATAGATAGGAGATAGATAGATAGGAGATAGATAGATAGATAGAAGATAAATAGATAGATAGATAGATAGATAGATAGATAGATAGATAGATAGATAGATACAGTCCTGTGAAAAAGTTTGGGCACCCCTATTAATCTTAATCATTTCTAGTTCTAAATATTTTGGTATTTGCAACAGCCATTTCAGTTTGATATATCTAATAACTGATGGACACAGTAATATTTCAGGATTGAAATGAGGTTTATTGTACTAACAGAAAATGCGCAATATGCATTAAACCAAAATTTGACCGGTGCAAAAGTATGGGCACCTCAACAGAAAAGTGACATTAATATTTAGTACATCCTCCTTTTGCAAAGATAACAGCCTCTAGTCGCTTCCTGTAGATTTTAATCAGTTCCTGGATCCTGGATAAAGGTATTTTGGACAAACAATTCAAGTTCAGTTAAGTTAGATGGTCGCCGAGCATGGACAGCCCGCTTCAAATCATCCCACAGATGTTCAATGATATTCAGGTCTGGGGACTGGGATGGCCATTCCAGAACATTGTAATTGTTCCTCTGCATGAATGCCTGAGGATTTGGAGCGGTGTTTTGGATCATTGTCTTGCTGAAATATCCATCCCCGGCGTAACTTCAACTTCGTCACTGATTCTTGAACATTATTCTCAAGAATCTGCTGATACTGAGTGGAATCCATGCGACCCTCAACTTTAACAAGATTCCCGATGCCGGCATTGGCCACACAGCCCCAAAGCATGATGGAACCTCCACCAAATTTTACAGTGGGTAGCATGTGTTTTTCTTGGAATGCTGTTTCTTTTTGGACGCCATGCATAACGCCTTTTTTTATAACCAAACAACTCAATTTTTGTTTCCAAAATGAAGCTGCCTTGTCCAAATGTGCTTTTTCATACCTCAGGCAACTCTATTTGTGGCGTACGTGCAGAAACGGCTTCTTTCTCATCACTCTCCCATACAGCTTCTATTTGTGCAAAGTGCGCTGTATAGTTGACCGATGCACAGTGACACCATCTGCAGCAAGATGATGCTGCAGCTCTTTGGAGGTGGTCTGTGGATTGTCCTTGACTGTTCTCACCATTCTTCTTCTCTGCCTTTCTGATATTTTTCTTGGCCTGCCACTTCTGGGCTTAACAAGAACTGTCCCTGTGGTCTTCCATTTCCTTACTATGTTCCTCACAGTGGAAACTGACAGGTTAAATCTCTGAGACAACGTTTTGTATCCTTCCCCTGAACAACTATGTTGAACAATCTTTGTTTTCAGATCATTTGAGAGTTGTTTTGAGTAGCCGCAATTCTATTAACTCTATAGGATCAGAGGTGACTAAAGTAAATATCCAACCAAATAGTGTCCCTCCCAAAACGAAAAAATATTAAAATATAACTTTTATTGATATATTAAAATTGTCTTAAATATTGTGTGATTCCCTATAAAAGAGAGCACCAATCCAAGAAGAACTCCACACTAGTGCTAACTGGTCAAGTAGATCAGTATTCATTTACACACTAAACCATATAAGGCACTAGAGGGGTTAATACTGCTGCTATCATTACCTAGCAGCTTCTGAACACTTAAAGACAGCACACCTCAGTTCTGAAGAGATTGTTTCCTATTGTCATCTAGAAACACCCCTCCCTGTCAGTAATAGCGCTGTCCCTAGGTTCAAAGGGCACCTGACCAATACACTGAATTACTGCCTAGATGATTAGCAGCAATTCACTCCTATTAAAGCAAGAAGTCTAGTCTCTACGCGTTTCGTTTACTTATAAAACTCATCAGGAGACTTCACTATCCCTGTCTATTAAGTTCAGGTTCAAATTTTACCACCCAGATATTGGTGTGCGGTCATAACCGCAGTTCACGGGACCCTTGTGGTGGGTGCCGCTACTTTCATAAGGTCTGACACTTCGTTACTAATACCCCGCTCATATATAGTCCCTGAGCGGAGTAAATGCCCGCCCCCTCACTGGAGCATCCAATCGCATGTTGCGAGGCGGCCCCTAACTGTCACATGACTAGAGGGGAGTGTCCATAGGCGTACTCTCAGCACGGCTCCAAGGAGATCGCGTTCGTTCATCAGAGAAAGGCATCTAAATAGGTAAGTATAGTATACCTGTCCAGGCTCACGGAATCATCAATATGCACCGAACCCCTCATCTACATAATGATACAAAAAGTATCGTTAATGTCCATCATCCATATGACATCATCTTCTCTATGTTAAAACCAAAATATGGGATCTTTGTAGGAAACTGTCAGCTCTACCAGCAGATGTATATGAACGCATGACGTGAATAGCCCACTATCCAGTCAATAACTACTAATGGGTATAGATAACGCAGGGTGTGAATTAATCTCCATAATACAAAGTAACACCCCCCCTATTTCCATACATCATAAATACACTCAGGTAAGACATAAATCTAGATGTTCACAAAGATGTAATTCCATGTTTACAGTCACCCAACGATCCCAAACCAAACCTTATCCTAATTAACGTGGATGATGATCAATGTCTCAATGATACCCGGTTATAATTCACATGAATGATGATCAATGTCTAAACAATCATGACTTCTGTTGCTAATAGGTATACATAATAATGTGTTTTAAACACTAATTGAACCCTTTAAGATTCACTCTGTGTCTATACACCCCCCCCACAAGATAGCGTACACCACCGTAGACAAAAATGCATGTACCCAAGTGTGGAGGACCTGCATAATAGACACAGAGAAACTACACGAACGGCAAAAAGGAAATGTTGTCGTTTAAACCACGAGGCTTGACTGATGCAAACTGGAATATCCAAAAGGCTTCACGGCGCAAAATGTGATTATCCCAATCACCCCCCCTATGATGTCTAGGAATGCGTTCGATAACCTGAAACTTTAGGGCAAATGGGTCTCCTCCATGATGTTCCCAGATGTGTTTTGAGACTGGGGTGTCTGTTCTCCTCACTACATCCCCCACGTGATCCAAAACTCTCCTACGCAGCTGCCTGCGGGTCTTACCCACATAGTTAAGTGGGCACGGACACGTCATGACGTAAACTACCCCCTCAGTCTTGCAATTACAGAAGTCTTTGATTTTATAGATTCTCCCTGTGGCACAGGCCCTAATATCCGTGCCTCGTTGTATATAGGCACAGGCCCTACACGAACCACATCTATAAGTGCCAGTCGTGTTTGTTCTATCCAGCCAGGTGTTATCCCTTCTAAGTGGGGAAAGGTGGCTGTGTGTTATCATGTCGGCCAAGTTTCTACCTCTACGAAAGGTAACTGAGGGCCGTTCAGGGATAACTTCCCGTATATCTGGATCCTGTTTGAGGATTCCCCAATAATCTTTTATGATATTAACCATTTCCCGAGAAGAGTTATCAAACGGACCAATCAAACGGATCAACTGTTTTTCTTCGTTCCTGCATCTGGGGGTCAATAATGACTCTCTCGGAGTATGTCTCGCCGAGGCCCTTGCCGAGTTAAGTAATGCTCGTGGATATCCCCTATTCACAAATCTTTCCAGTAATCGTTCACTTTCAAGGTCATAATCATTCAGGTCAGAGCAGTTCCTCCGTAACCGAAGGAACTGCCCCTTCGGAATGCCTCGCTTGAGTGGGGCTGGATGGTGACTACCCCACTCAAGGAGAGCATTCGTAGCAGTTGGTTTGCGAAATAGGGTCGACCTGAATGTTCCATCAGGATTTAGACTAATCCGAATGTCCAAGAAATCAACTGTATCCCGATGGACATATGATATAAAATGTAGATTGTATTCATTGTCATTTAGTTGATTCACAAATTCACCAAACTCAGTCGGTGTACCTCGCCAAACTATCAGGATGTCATCTATAAATCTGAGCCACAGCATAATATGCTGGGCCCAGGTCTCTGCATACTGGCCAAATACAACCCGATGCTCCCAATGCCCAAGGTACAAATTGGCAAAGGTAGGTGCGGCGGGGCACCCCATCGCGGTGCCCCGCCGCTGATGGTAAATCCTGCCATTGAACATAAAGGCATTGTGTGTTAGCACAAATTGAAGAAGCTGGACCACCAACTGGTTGTGAGCACCGAATTGTTCCCCCCGGGTCCCCAAATAATGCTCCACAGCTCCACACCCCAAGTCATGGGGTATGGAGCCGTAGAGCGCCTCTACATCCAAGGTCGCAAGGGCCGCCCCAGATGGAACTTGGATGCCCTCAAGTTGTCTGAGTACATCCATTGTGTCTCTGACATACGAGGGGAGAGCCAGCACGAAGGGTCGCAGTACCAAGTCTAAATACTGACTGACCCCCTCGGTGACTCCCCCCATGCCAGAGACTATAGGGCGGCCCTTGAGGGGATGGTAGCCCTTATGGACCTTGGGTAGGGCATAAAAGGTGGGGACCCGGGGGAACTCCGGTCGCATATACAAAAATTCCTGATTGGAAATGAGGCCCTGAGACTTGCCCTGGTCAAGTATCAAAGTGAGAGCTTCAGCATATTCAGCTGTGGGGTCACAAGATAAAATCTCATAGTTAGAACAATCTTCAAGAATCCGGTTACACATATTGACATAGTCGTCTCGATTCATAACGACTATGTTACCGCCCTTATCGGCCGATTTCACAACGATATTTTCATCGGTCTCTAACGATCTCAGGGCAGAGCGTTGATCTCTATTTAGATTATTATATTTATGCTCTGGTCCAGTTTGCATCAGTCAAGCCTCGTGGTTTAAACGACAACATTTCCTTTTTGCCGTTCGTGTAGTTTCTCTGTGTCTATTATGCAGGTCCTCCACACTTGGGTACATGCATTTTTGTCTACGGTGGTGTACGCTATCTTGTGGGGGGGGGGTATAGACACAGAGTGAATCTTAAAGGGTTCAATTAGTGTTTAAAACACATTATTATGTATACCTATTAGCAACAGAAGTCATGATTGTTTAGACATTGATCATCATTCATGTGAATTATAACCGGGTATCATTGAGACATTGATCATCATCCACGTTAATTAGGATAAGGTTTGGTTTGGGATCGTTGGGTGACTGTAAACATGGAATTACATCTTTGTGAACATCTAGATTTATGTCTTACCTGAGTGTATTTATGATGTATGGAAATAGGGGGGGTGTTACTTTGTATTATGGAGATTAATTCACACCCTGCGTTATCTATACCCATTAGTAGTTATTGACTGGATAGTGGGCTATTCACGTCATGCGTTCATATACATCTGCTGGTAGAGCTGACAGTTTCCTACAAAGATCCCATATTTTGGTTTTAACATAGAGAAGATGATGTCATATGGATGATGGACATTAACGATACTTTTTGTATCATTATGTAGATGAGGGGTTCGGTGCATATTGATGATTCCGTGAGCCTGGACAGGTATACTATACTTACCTATTTAGATGCCTTTCTCTGATGAACGAACGCGATCTCCTTGGAGCCGTGCTGAGAGTACGCCTATGGACACTCCCCTCTAGTCATGTGACAGTTAGGGGCCGCCTCGCAACATGCGATTGGATGCTCCAGTGAGGGGGCGGGCATTTACTCCGCTCAGGGACTATATATGAGCGGGGTATTAGTAACGAAGTGTCAGACCTTATGAAAGTAGCGGCACCCACCACAAGGGTCCCGTGAACTGCGGTTATGACCGCACACCAATATCTGGGTGGTAAAATTTGAACCTGAACTTAATAGACAGGGATAGTGAAGTCTCCTGATGAGTTTTATAAGTAAACGAAACGCGTAGAGACTAGACTTCTTGCTTTAATAGGAGTGAATTGCTGCTAATCATCTAGGCAGTAATTCAGTGTATTGGTCAGGTGCCCTTTGAACCTAGGGACAGCGCTATTACTGACAGGGAGGGGTGTTTCTAGATGACAATAGGAAACAATCTCTTCAGAACTGAGGTGTGCTGTCTTTAAGTGTTCAGAAGCTGCTAGGTAATGATAGCAGCAGTATTAACCCCTCTAGTGCCTTATATGGTTTAGTGTGTAAATGAATACTGATCTACTTGACCAGTTAGCACTAGTGTGGAGTTCTTCTTGGATTGGTGCTCTCTTTTATAGGGAATCACACAATATTTAAGACAATTTTAATATATCAATAAAAGTTATATTTTAATATTTTTTCGTTTTGGGAGGGACACTATTTGGTTGGATATTTACTTTAGTCACCTCTGATCCTATAGAGTTAATAGAATTGCGGTTAGTCCCAGTTTAGGATCAAACCACTACAGGTTATATTGAATTTGGATTATGGCTGGCTTTCTAGCAGAGAATAGTATAGCAGCGCAATGGTTAGAGGAGGCCAAGGTGGTTTTTTCAGAGAAGGAAATTACTCAACCAGATTCACTAGGCACTATTAAGGAAACTTTTAAGGTGCTGACGAAGATCTATCGTGATTTCACTAGATGTTGGTGGGAGATCCAGGCGTTGACAAATTATTTGGACAATAAGATCGTCCCTAGGGGTTTGAGAATTTCTATACAACCGGCTAAAAGAGTTAGGACCCCAGCCCTAATAGCAGCATGGACTAAGGAGGCAACTGAGACATCATTAAAATTTATATCTCTCATATTGGAGGAGGAGAAGGTTAATTTGGCCAAGCTAGACACACAATTAAAAGAGATTATCACCAAGGCTAAGACCTTCAATAATGACCCTGAATATAGCAAAAAGGAGAAAGATCTCCAGATTGGTATTGAAAAGTATACTAATCACATCAAATTACGTAAACACCAACAGTTTACTAGAGACTTGCAAGAGTTCAGGGATAACAAAGCCTACTGGGATTTAGAACGAACTGTGTCTGCGAGTGAGGCTTCCTCATCAGATTTTGAGTACTCTGATAGTGAGCGATATAATCGTAAAAAAGAAGGGCCTCGTAATAGGGGCAGGGGATCTAGGCTTGTGTCAAGAACTAATACTAGATCCAGGAATCAAGATAGGGATCGTCCTGGTAACAGTTCTAATACTAATAATGGGGGGGGTTTTTTAGCTCAGACCCCACAAATTACACAATACCTGTTACGGAACAGGACGGAACCAACTCCTGCACAGTAATTGACTCTGAAGCTGTAGATTCCCTTTAGGTTATTAATTTGTCTAGACGCTTCCTAACACAATGTGAAGAATCAGTATTGAAGAAAGGATTGTCGTTTGTCCCTACTAATTCGTTCAGGCATTTTGAATGGGTTAAAGATCTGGCCCTATTTACAAGAAAACTTCGCTGGTCTAAATTTATGTCAACTGTTGAGAGCAGGAGGGCACGGGAATTGGGGGTGGAGGTTGAAGATCTGGAGGGGCTCAGGACTCTAGAGAGTTTATATTTGGAGGCTCAGGGTCTCAATGAAACGATTCAGGCAACAAATTTGAAACCAAAGAATCGCAGGAATCCTCCCCCAAATGATTATAAGTGTATAGACGTCTTCGAGAAAATGGTCCTAGAAAAACTTTCAGAAATGGCCCATAGACCAGAGCATAAATATAATAATCTAAATAGAGATCAACGCTCTGCCCTGAGATCGTTAGAGACCGATGAAAATATCGTTGTGAAATCGGCCGATAAGGGCGGTAACATAGTCGTTATGAATCGAGACGACTATGTCAATATGTGTAACCGGATTCTTGAAGATTGTTCTAACTATGAGATTTTATCTTGTGACCCCACAGCTGAATATGCTGAAGCTCTCACTTTGATACTTGACCAGGGCAAGTCTCAGGGCCTCATTTCCAATCAGGAATTTTTGTATATGCGACCGGAGTTCCCCCGGGTCCCCACCTTTTATGCCCTACCCAAGGTCCATAAGGGCTACCATCCCCTCAAGGGCCGCCCTATAGTCTCTGGCATGGGGGGAGTCACCGAGGGGGTCAGTCAGTATTTAGACTTGGTACTGCGACCCTTCGTGCTGGCTCTCCCCTCGTATGTCAGAGACACAATGGATGTACTCAGACAACTTGAGGGCATCCAAGTTCCATCTGGGGCGGCCCTTGCGACCTTGGATGTAGAGGCGCTCTACGGCTCCATACCCCATGACTTGGGGTGTGGAGCTGTGGAGCATTATTTGGGGACCCGGGGGGAACAATTCGGTGCTAACAACCAGTTGGTGGTCCAGCTTCTTCAATTTGTGCTAACACACAATGCCTTTATGTTCAATGGCAGGATTTACCATCAGCGGCGGGGCACCGCGATGGGGTGCCCCGCCGCACCTACCTTTGCCAATTTGTACCTTGGGCATTGGGAGCATCGGGTTGTATTTGGCCAGTATGCAGAGACCTGGGCCCAGCATATTATGCTGTGGCTCAGATTTATAGATGACATCCTGATAGTTTGGCGAGGTACACCGACTGAGTTTGGTGAATTTGTGAATCAACTAAATGACAATGAATACAATCTACATTTTACATCATATGTCCATCGGGATACAGTTGATTTCTTGGACATTCGGATTAGTCTAAATCCTGATGGAACATTCAGGTCGACCCTATTTCGCAAACCAACTGCTACGAATGCTCTCCTTGAGTGGGGTAGTCACCATCCAGCCCCACTCAAGCGAGGCATTCCGAAGGGGCAGTTCCTTCGGTTACGGAGGAACTGCTCTGACCTGAATGATTATGACCTTGAAAGTGAACGATTACTGGAAAGATTTGTGAATAGGGGATATCCACGAGCATTACTTAACTCGGCAAGGGCCTCGGCGAGACATACTCCGAGAGAGTCATTATTGACCCCCAGATGCAGGAACAAAGAAAAACAGTTGATCCGTTTGATTGGTCCGTTTGATAACTCTTCTCGGGAAATGGTTAATATCATAAAAGATTATTGGGGAATCCTCAAACAGGATCCAGATATACGGGAAGTTATCCCTGAACGGCCCTCAGTTACCTTTCGTAGAGGTAGAAACTTGGCCGACATGATAACACACAGCCACCTTTCCCCACTTAGAAGGGATAACACCTGGCTGGATAGAACAAACACGACTGGCACTTATAGATGTGGTTCGTGTAGGGCCTGTGCCTATATACAACGAGGCACGGATATTAGGGCCTGTGCCACAGGGAGAATCTATAAAATCAAAGACTTCTGTAATTGCAAGACTGAGGGGGTAGTTTACGTCATGACGTGTCCGTGCCCACTTAACTATGTGGGTAAGACCCGCAGGCAGCTGCGTAGGAGAGTTTTGGATCACGTGGGGGATGTAGTGAGGAGAACAGACACCCCAGTCTCAAAACACATCTGGGAACATCATGGAGGAGACCCATTTGCCCTAAAGTTTCAGGTTATCGAACGCATTCCTAGACATCATAGGGGGGGTGATTGGGATAATCACATTTTGCGCCGTGAAGCCTTTTGGATATTCCAGTTTGCATCAGTCAAGCCTCGTGGTTTAAACGACAACATTTCCTTTTTGCCGTTCGTGTAGTTTCTCTGTGTCTATTATGCAGGTCCTCCACACTTGGGTACATGCATTTTTGTCTACGGTGGTGTACGCTATCTTGTGGGGGGGGGTATAGACACAGAGTGAATCTTAAAGGGTTCAATTAGTGTTTAAAACACATTATTATGTATACCTATTAGCAACAGAAGTCATGATTGTTTAGACATTGATCATCATTCATGTGAATTATAACCGGGTATCATTGAGACATTGATCATCATCCACGTTAATTAGGATAAGGTTTGGTTTGGGATCGTTGGGTGACTGTAAACATGGAATTACATCTTTGTGAACATCTAGATTTATGTCTTACCTGAGTGTATTTATGATGTATGGAAATAGGGGGGGTGTTACTTTGTATTATGGAGATTAATTCACACCCTGCGTTATCTATACCCATTAGTAGTTATTGACTGGATAGTGGGCTATTCACGTCATGCGTTCATATACATCTGCTGGTAGAGCTGACAGTTTCCTACAAAGATCCCATATTTTGGTTTTAACATAGAGAAGATGATGTCATATGGATGATGGACATTAACGATACTTTTTGTATCATTATGTAGATGAGGGGTTCGGTGCATATTGATGATTCCGTGAGCCTGGACAGGTATACTATACTTACCTATTTAGATGCCTTTCTCTGATGAACGAATGCGATCTCCTTGGAGCCGTGCTGAGAGTACGCCTATGGACACTCCCCTCTAGTCATGTGACAGTTAGGGGCCGCCTCGCAACATGCGATTGGATGCTCCAGTGAGGGGGCGGGCATTTACTCCGCTCAGGGACTATATATGAGCGGGGTATTAGTAACGAAGTGTCAGACCTTATGAAAGTAGCGGCACCCACCACAAGGGTCCCGTGAACTGCGGTTATGACCGCACACCAATATCTGGGTGGTAAAATTTGAACCTGAACTTAATAGACAGGGATAGTGAAGTCTCCTGATGAGTTTTATAAGTAAACGAAACGCGAGACTAGACTTCTTGCTTTAATAGGAGTGAATTGCTGCTAATCATCTAGGCAGTAATTCAGTGTATTGGTCAGGTGCCCTTTGAACCTAGGGACAGCGCTATTACTGACAGGGAGGGGTGTTTCTAGATGACAATAGGAAACAATCTCTTCAGAACTGAGGTGTGCTGTCTTTAAGTGTTCAGAAGCTGCTAGGTAATGATAGCAGCAGTATTAACCCCTCTAGTGCCTTATATGGTTTAGTGTGTAAATGAATACTGATCTACTTGACCAGTTAGCACTAGTGTGGAGTTCTTCTTGGATTGGTGCTCTCTTTTATAGGGAATCACACAATATTTAAGACAATTTTAATATATCAATAAAAGTTATATTTTAATATTTTTTCGTTTTGGGAGGGACACTATTTGGTTGGTTGTTTTGAGTAGCCCATGATGCCACTCTTCAGAGGAGATTCAAATAGGAGATCAACTTGCAATTGGCCACCTTAAATACCTTTTCTCATGATTGGATACATCTGGCTATGAAGTTCAAAGCTCACTGAGGTTACAAAACCAATTTTGTGCTGCAGTAAGTCAGTAAAAAGTAGTTAGGAGTATTCAAATCAATAAAATGATAAGGGTGCCCATACTTTTGCACCGGTCAAATTTTGGTTTAATGCATATTGCGCATTTTCTGTTAGTACAATAAACCTCATTTCAATCCTGAAATATTACTGTGTCCATCAGTTATTAGATATATCAAACTGAAATGGCTGTTGCAAACACCAAAATATTTAGAACTAAAAATGATTAAGATTAATAGGGGTGCCCAAACTTTTTCATAGGACTGTAGATAGATAGATAGATAGATAGATAGGAGATAGATAGATAGATAGATAGATAGATAGATAGATAGATAGGAGATAGATAGATAGATAGATAGATAGATAGATAGATAGATAGATAGATAGGAGATAGATAGATAGATAGATAGATGATAGATAGATGATAGATAGATAGATAGATAGGAGATAGATAGATAGATAGATAGATAGATAGATAGATAGATAGATAGATAGATAGATAGATAGATAGGAGATAGATAGATATAGATAGGAGATAGATAGATGATAGATAGATAGATAGATAGATAGATATAGGAGATAGATAGATAGATAGATAGATAGATAGATAGATAGAGAGATAGATAGATAGATATAGATAGGAGATAGATAGATGATAGATAGATAGATAGATGATATATACATCCTATCCCACTAATATTATAAATGTGATAGTTTGTGTGTTTGGATGTTTGTTCCTGTCAGGTCTCCATCTCTATGCTGTTGTTCACGTCTGGCCTGTTTTTGGTTCTATTTGGCGTTCCTGGCGCCTGCGCTGAGCTGCGGTTACTCATTCACAGATGGTGTGACTATGACAAGGTCGTCTCCGGCTTTATCTACATTCAGAGATTTCAAGGACTTCACTTTGAGGTTTCTGAAATTTATGAAACTGCCTGAAATGAGAGACCAGAAGAGCCAATCACAGCGCAGCTTTCATTTTACCACAGCAGAATACAACATGGTGACTGTGGTGATTGATTGCTATCGGTAACACAGCCTGTGCTTATGGCCTTGTCCCAGTGATATCTAATATTTGTGGTCGGAGGCCTCCTCAGCAGGGTCAGAGTTACCTGTAAGGTCCCGGGTTATCTCTCTTTTCAGATTCTTTCCCAGATTTCTTTTTCTGGCCTGAGGACACTGAGTGTCTTACAATAGGCCTTCAGTATCAGAATAGTCGGGGGTCTTCTTTCTGCTCCCATATTGGTCACTTATGTGTCACGCTTTAAATACGGGAAATGCTGACCCAAACCATAGGCCATCAATATCCCCGCAACACAAAACCCATCACATAGAGACATGGCGGCAGATTTCTGAGTTTTTTGACGCCAGTCTTCTTACCCCCTGCACGGGTGGAGGTTGTACCCCGTATATAAGGTAGGCTGTGTGTCCATAGACACCTCATACAGAGAGAAGACAATGGAAAGGCTGAGAGCACAAAGCAGGTATCCGCAGCCATCACTAAGGGAATCCGCTACAATAACCGCCACGTATTGGGCAGATTTTACCACACTGATGATTTCCAGGATGGAAAATCCCAATCAGAGCCCCAGCAGTGTCCTCGGCCTGTGGGGTCAGTCTTGTGATCGCCTGCACGCTGGGCTAGTCGCAGACTGTTCTCACTCCTTATAAACAGGTTGTTTTCTTCTTTACAACCATCAAGGTCTCTGCTCACTGGGAACCTTTATACAGAAAAACAGAATTAGATAAAAAAGACATCTCCAGAGTAAAGATAGAAGAGCCGAGCGGAGCGCACCTACCTGCCCGAGCAAAGGTCACTGCAACACCCACCCCGACCCCCACCGACAGGGAAGAGGAAAACTGCCAGGTCATACATTGTCAGCAAGAGCACAGACAAATACACACCGCTATATACTCCAGCCTGGATGATGATCTAGAACTATCTATCGATCGATCGTTCCGTCCGTCTATCTATCTATCTATCTATCTATCTATCTATCTATCTATCTATCTATCAATCTCAATGGCTGTTATAAACACCAAAATATTTAGAACTAAAAATGATTAAGATTAATAGGGGTGCCCAAACTTTTTCATAGGACTGTATCTATCTATCTATCTATCTATCTATCTATCTATCTATCTATTTATCAATCTCCTATCTATCTATCTATCTATCTATCTATCTCCTATCTATCTATCTATCTATCTATCTCCTATCTATCTATCTATCTATCTATCTATCTATCTATCGCCTATCTATCTATCTATCTATCTATCTATCTATCTATCTATCTCCTATCTATCTATCTATCTATCTATCTCCTATCTATCTATCTATCTATCTATCTATCTATCTCATATCTATCTATCTATCTATCTATCTATCTATCTATCATCTATCTATCTATCTATCTATCTATCTATCTCCTATCTATCTATCTATCTATCTATCTATCTATCTGTCTATCTCCTATCTATCTATCTATCTATCTATCTATCTATCTATCTATCTATCATCTATCTATCTATCTATCTCCTATCTATCTATCTATCTATCTATCTATCTATCTATCTCCTATCTATCTATCTATCTATCTATCTATCTATCTATCTCCTATCTATCTATCTATCTATCTATCTATCTATCTATCCATCTATCTTTGCCCTTTCCCCTCAGCTTTCTGCTCTTCCTACATGACAATAGCCTTTCCTATCTCTGTTCTTGCCATCTGCTTGTTGCACACACTGTGAACCCTTGAGAGTCAGGTTAAGCCCTTGGGTTTTACAGTAGAGAGAAGTTCTGTGTGTTGCAGATCCAGCAAAGTGAATGAGATTTTGCTTCATTTCATCCACACATTGCGGAAAAAAATCGCTGCGGAAAAGTTGTTTTCAAAAATTCTACTTGTCAGTTTTAGCTGTGATGCGTCTTCAGGTTGTTTCAGCAGCGTTTCTTCTTAGTCTAAAGAGGTTTTCTGTGCCTTATATACTGATGGCCCGGCCCTAGGACAGGTCACTTATATGCGATCAGTGGGGACCCCTATAAATCAGTAGGTTGGAGAGGCCTTTTCACCAAATACCAAGCACAGCGCCATTCATTGTATAGTGGCTGTCCTTGGTATTACAGCTCAGCCTCACTCGCTTGAATGTGACCGAACATGACGTCATCACAGATCAGTGTCCTCAACCAGTGCTAGTTTATACTGTTTTCTGCCAATATGAGGAATCAAAGCTGCAGTGTAAAGCATGTGGGATACACAGGACAGGGCAGCAGTTAGTTATGGCAGACTCCTTTTGGAATTTAGATCCAACTACTTTTTCGCAGTAGGAGATATTAGCGGAAACATTTTAAAAGTATATCTGCCTTGTGGCCAGCAGAGGGCAGCAGAGTCCTGCCACCTGTGATACATTACATAGCGCAGTGTGTATCTTGTATCTTATCTTCTGTCCGCCAATATCAGTTTTCTTAAATTGTACAGATTCTGGAAATGTTAAATATTCAGAGCCAATGACTCCCCATAGGAAGACAATATCAGCTCTGACTACAGCCATGACATCCACACTGCAGGATCCAGCACTTCTCTGGGGCAGATGATGAATATTTCATATTGTCTAACTACAATTCATATACTTACCACTAGAGGGCAGGAGAGGCTCATTCATCTGCATTAGTTTCTTAGCAGGGGCATTTATTGACTAAATCACAGAGAAAAGCAGGATGGACAATCCCTTATTATTCTATATACAAACATTCCTTAAAGGTGAGCGGCTGCTAAAGATTAAACAAGTATTAAAGCCACCACCTTATGGCTGACACTTGTATTCTTTATCATCAGGAGGCGCCTATTGTCTGTGACTCCAGCTTAGCTACATTGTCTATCGGAGACTGAGGTTATCTAAAAATCCACCTGATTGGTCTCATGCTTTACACTGCAGCTCTGCTTTTACAGTCCCAGCTCCTGGGTATAATTGCCCCTTCTAACTACTTGTTGCTTTGTAAGATTTTTCACTTATCTCTGGCACATCATAACTTGTCTCACTTAGCAATTGTCTTAACAGTTCTGTGATGTCTGTCACTTGCTAATCGTCTTCTATGTATCATAACCTATGACAAACATTGTATCTGATTCAGCAGCGGGCCTGTCACTGGCTGCTGAGCATGTCACTGGCTGCTGAGCATGTCACTGGCTACTGAGCATGTCACTGGCTACTTATCTTTGGAGCATGATAACTAGAGATTTGTGAGACGGTTTTTAATGAGCCAAGTGTATTAGAAATTTGTCAGAAATTTCAGGGTTCCCCACCCACAAATCACTTTTACAGATGTATATATAATAATCAGAGGCCCAGGAGAAAAATAATAAGCAGTCAACTTACCTAATTCAAGTGCCACCATGCTGACGTAGCTCAGGTGACCATTGAGGCCCAATCACAGGCCTCAGCAGTCCTCTTTATCTACATAAAGCAGTGTAATACCTGTCACTCGCTTATTATCCACGTAAAGCAGTGTAATACTTGTCACTCGCTTATTATCCACATAAAGCAGTGTAATACCTGTCACTTGCTTATTATCCACATAAATGTCATATCTGTCACTCGCTTATTATCCACATAAAGCAATGCCATATTTGTCACTCTCTTATTAACCACATAAAGCAGTGTTATACCTGTCACTCTCTTATTATCCACATAAAACAATGTCATATCTGTGACTCGCTTATTATCCACATAAAGCAGTGTAATACCTGTGACTCGCTTATTATCCACATAAAGCAGTGTAATACCTGTCACTCGCTTATTATCCACATAAAGCAGTGTAATATCTGTCACTCTCTTATTATCCACATAAAGCAGTGTAATATCTTTCACTCTCTTATTATCCACATAAAGCAGTGTAATATCTGTCACTCGCTTATTATCCACATAAAGCAGTGTAATATCTGTCACTCGCTTATTATCCACATAAAGCAGTGTAATATCTGTCACTCGCTTATTATCCACATAAAGCAGTGTAATATCGGTCACTCTCTTATTATCCACATAAAGCAGTGTATCAGCAATATCTGTCACTTGCTTATTATCCACATAAATGTCATATCTGTCACTTGCTCATTATCTTTAGCACCATGTATTGTTGGGTGTTATTACAGCTTATTCTATTGCTGTACAAATCAGTCACTTATCTCTGAGATCTGATATAAGAATTTTTCATAGCTTCTTTATTTTTCAGCGTGATATTGTTTTTTCGGTCACAGTCGCCATGTTTGCTGTAAATATTGTTCCCGTCCTTTCCTAGAAGCCTGCTGACATTAGCACCTGACGCTGGGACAGTTTTGTTTTGGTCTCGCACGTTACCCATCAGCGATCCCATCCCCTGAAGGACAAACTGTGCAACACCACTGGCGATTATTTTAGGAATCTCACTTTGGATCCGTCTGTGAGTACACCAGGTCCCAGGACTCTTCTAAGAATTGGGCGGCATCACAGTGCTGGTGCAGAGGGAGGGGGGCAGAGTCACCTGGTAGAGAGGAGCCCAAAATATAGAAAATGGTGTCCTGTGTTTACTCCGTGCTGATGTGTTGGCCACGTTAACCCATGCATTGCCAAGACTGATGATGACATAGCACACCCAGTATCTGTTTCCTGGAGAGATGAGTGATAACTAATATGGCTGCCCCTGTGATTACATGGTTATTAACGGTGTAATTACCCAGCTTTTCCAAACTCTGAGTATGAAACCTACTTATATAAATGGTTAATAGAGTGAATAGACATGTCTTCCGTTCAGGACTCTGGAAAAGCTGTGTGGGGATAGCAGCCATATTTGTTGACAGTGAAATTACTGAGAATTTTTGGTTTGAAGGGGGTGTGACCTGTTATAAAGGATCCATGTAATATACTTGAGTAATTCGATTATCAGTTCTAATCACTATCGGTTTCGCCATCTGACTACAGCTCTGATCCAAGTCTCCGCTGAGTCCTGGCGAGCACCGCGATCCCTGATATTTAGTCGCAGTGGTGTCCATGGTTACTGCTGCGCAGAGCTGGCCACCCTGTGTCCCATGACCGGGCAAGTGTCCAGCTCCCAGCAGGATCAGTGACCACAGCTGTGTCCAGCGCAGTTCTGTTACATCGCCACAGGGGGCAGTCTATTAATGGACTGCAGCTGCCTGCGACCCTGCCAGACTTAACACCTGAAGTCCTGGGCCATTAGAGGCTGAAATTGTAGATGTATATATATCCTATCTGTTTCTGGGAAAGCTGGATGACTTTGGTAAAGTCTTAAATAGCAAAGTTAGCCTGGTTATGCATCAGTATGGAAAGTACAGGATATAATACTTGTAGCAAATTGTAGTCACTGATTTAGTCTGCTGGGACTTGTAGTTATCACTGCAGATTTTTGGGAGATGAAATCACCATTGCAGTTTTCTGGGACTTGTAGTGACTGGTGCAACATCCTGGAAATAACAGTGAGATGGACAGAGAATTCTGGGACTTGTAGTGACCAGCACAGCATTCGGAGATTTGTAGTGACTAGGACATGGTTCTAGGACATGTAGTGACCGGTTTAGCATTGAGAGCTATGGAGTGACTGCTAAAGCATTCTGGGACTTGTAGGGGCTGATAGTTAGGATTTGTTCTGCGACTTGTAGTGAACAGTAGCTGATATGTATCGTGCTGGGTAGTCAGTGACACAGATTGCATCTAATCCTGCTGGGAGTTGTAGTTCTTTACAAGCCCTCTGATCTGCAGGAATATAAACCTATTCCAGCACAGTATCTGCCATTTATGATTCATGCCGTGAAGTGAAGCCGACTGATCAGGATCCTTAAAGAAACCTCACCTCTATTTACAGGATTGTGTCAGAAGTCACAGCTCACAACGCTCTATCCGGAAGAAAAGTCGCCACTGAATAAAGATATTCACTGGTGCAACTCAAATATCTGTACCTGGAAAAGCTGGGTGACAAGACTTGCCCTTTAGGAGCCTAGGAGAGCTGGGTGACAAGGCTGGTCATATAGCGTGCGGTTTGGACTGACATGTGTGATTGTTTCTTTGGGGGGGGGGGGGGGGGTGTTACTGTAGGTTTAGTGACGCTCATGCTGAGTGACGGGTCATCTGCACAACTTACAAAGTGATTCTCTTTTCCAAGCCAAACAAGGCTGCAGTGGGAAGCAGCGTCCCCATCCCTGGGCGACCTGCAGAGGAGGGAACAGGGCAAGGGACCCCAAATCTGTAACCAGGATTCCTCTCAAGGCCTAAGCACCCCCTATCACAGAACAGATACCTCTCACAGCAGAGGCTTTGTTACCATTGTATCCAGTCTAGACAATCCTCTGTGAGCTAAACACATCAGCAACACAAACCTCTCTCCTGTCCCAATGGTTTGTTCCATGTTACCTGCACTGATACATTGTGTCAGTCTTCAGTCCAGACGGTATAGACTGGATACAAGAAAGCAAAAATATCTACAATCAGAAAATAGAAACAAATTAGAAAAAAGTGAAACATTTTACAGGAATGTGGGAATCTGTCTACATCATTCACTGACAGCCATACGGTACATATAATCCAATGTATTACACACAAATACATGGTGCATGTCCACAATACATTTTACTACGTGACACATGGCCTGTCCTGGATTCACATCCTCCATTTGTTTGGGGCAATTTTGTTTGCTAAATCACAACAAGGTAATGTATGGCAAACTCAGCCCCATAAGCATCATGTCTGGTGCAGCCCATTCTGCACACTTACAAGGTATCCAGTATGTCACTAGCCGACTTGTCTGACTTCTCTTTCCCAAGAAGTTTGGTAATGGGGGACAAGTGGGAGACCCCCATAAACACATCTTCATTCATCCCTATAGAAACCATCAAGTCTATAGGCCTCAGCTAATGTGTATGGTCAGCTTTAGCCCAGGGCTTACTGCAACATATGTAGAAACTGTGTAACTGTTGCAATCCTAATGCTTTTCTATAGAGTGCAAGGTCTGGGAAATCTTGCATCACGAAAATCTGCCATGTTCAGCCATTTTGTAACAGATAAAGCTCCAGCTGTAAAGATAAGGTAAATGACCAGGAACAAATTCTCACAATGCAAAATTTGTCAGAGCATTTTGCTTCATTTTTAATGTTAAGTGCCCGGCAGGTTCTCTGTTCTGTGTAACTCTGTATCCCTGGCAGGTAGGTCCACAATAGGAGGTAAGTCACAGATCAGTAATATTGGAATAACACTTCACTCCATCTCCTCCTGTTTATTCCAGATTTAGTCATCTTGTACAATGTAAAAGCTCCTGACAAGACAATCAAATGGGATCCCAGGAGGAAATCTGATCTCCTGACATGACTCTCCCTGCTCTTATCTCTGGGAAAATCCAGAATTATGCAACAAACCAGGCATTTGATAAAGTATCACATAACCTTATTGAAAAAATGATTAAGTATGGCTTTGACAAAAAATCAGTTCGGTGAATTCACAACTGGCTTAATGATTGGGCACAACGAGTAATACTAAATGGCTACACATCGAACTGGAAGAAAGTCAAAAGCGGGGTGCCGCAGGGCTCTGTTCTGGGCCCAGTACTTTTTAATATCTTTATAAATGATCTGGACGATGGAATTATTGGGGAACTCATAAAATTTGCAGATGATACGAAGATAGGAGGAATAGCCAACACTAGAGAGGAGAGAGAGTGTATTCAAAAGGACTTAGACACACTGGAACAATGGGCTGAGGCCAACAAAATGGTATTTAACAGGGACAAATGCAAAGTTCTACATCTGGGTAACAGAAATGTAAAAAACATATATAGTATGGGAGGAATAGAACTAAGTGATAGCATAGGGGAAAAGGACTTGGGCATAATAGTAGATCACAAATTCAACATGAGCCAACAGTGCGGTGCTGCTGCAAAAAAGGCTAATAAAATTCTGGGATGTATTAAGACAAGCATTGAATCTAGATGAAGAGAGGTCATTATTCCGCTGTACTCTTCCCTGGTCAGACCACACCTGGAATACTGTGTACAGTTCTGGGCGCCTCAATTCAAGAAAGACATCGATATATTGGAGCAAGTCCAGAGAAGAGCAACCAAAATGGTGGAAGGTCTGCAAACCATGTCCTATGAGGAGCGGCTAAAAGAACTGGAACTGTTTAGTTTGCAGAAGAGAAGGCTGAGGGGAGATTTAATAGCAGTCTACAAATATCTGAAAGGTAGTCACAGTGCAGAGGGATCTCCCCTATTCTCATTAGCACAAGGAAGTACAAGAAGCAATGGGATGAAACTAAAGGGAAAGAGATACAGATTAGACATTAGGAAAAACTTTCTGACAGTGAGAGAGTGGAATAGGCTGCCACGGGAGGTGGTGGGCGCTCCATCAATGGAAATCTTCAAGCGGAATCTGGATAAACATATAGCTGGGATAATTTAGGAAGACCTGCACTTGCAGGGGGTTGGACCCGATGGCCCTTGAGGTCCCTTCCAACTCTACCAAAAAAAAAAAAAAAAAAAAAAAAGATCATTGTTATAACAGAATATGTAAAGGCTCCCGGGACTTCTGGAACCCAACGCACTAGTCAAGGATGGACAATAAGGACTGGAAGAAATATTCATCTGCATTGTCCATTGTATCTCTAAAAGCAGGACATGGATGACAGTGGTTAAACCTCCTGAGTGGCCCAGCAGAGTACCAGAGCATATCTATCTATCTATCTATCTATCTATCTATCTATCTATCTATCTATCTCCTGTCTATCTATCTATCTATCTATCTATCTATCTATCTATCTATCTCCTATCTATCTATCTATCTATCTATCTCCTGTCTATCTATCTATCTATCTATCTATCTATCTATCTATCTCCTATCTATCTATCTATCTATCTATCTATCTATCTATCTATCTCATATCTATCTATCTATCTATCTATCTATCTATCTCCTATCTATCTATCTATCTATCTATCTATCTATCTATCTATCTATCTATCTATCATCTATCTATCTATCTATCTATCTATCTATCTATCTATCTATCCATACACATCATGGAGGGCTCTCTTTCTTTAAGTAAACTTGTTTGGTTCTGCTTGTCCAGGCAGTGAAATCACATATTTATGTCTGACTATTATAAATGCTCATTTTATGGAGACAACCTGTAGATTTTCCATTAAAAAGTCACATACAGGTTTCCTTTAGAAGAACATAAAGTGCAGGTCACATACTGACATTTCCAGGTCAAATTGAAGAACTTTCCATGAGATCCACCAAACAGAAAGCTAAGTGTTTGTGCGTCGATGTGAAAAAATTTAAAAAAAATGGTGGAATAAAAAATGATGTCAGAGTTACTTGGATTCAGTTTTGTTCTTGAGTTAATTTTCTGTAGGTAATTTGAAAGAAAGATAGAATAGAGACATAAGGAGTGTGGAACAGCGGCAACACTGAGGGACTACCGATATAAGGTGCGCGGCAGGGGCCCAATCTCCACTTTGGGAGATTTTCTACAAGATGTTGGTGATACTATTGTAACATAGATAGATATAAGAATAGCCAAATACATAGACTAGACCTAGATACAGTGTTGGCCAAAAGTATCGGCCCCCCTGCAGTTCTGTCAGATAATCCTCGCTGTCCCCCAGATAATGATTACAAGCACAAACTCTTTGGTAATATCTTCAGTTATTTTGCTTGCAATGAAAAAACACAAAATAGAATGAAAAAAAAAGTCACATCATTGATCATTTTACACAAAACTCCAGAACTGGTGCGGACAGAAGTATTGGCGCCCTCAGCCTAATACTTGGTAGCACAACCTTTAGACACAATAACTGCGCACAACCGCTTCCGCTAACCAGCAATGAGTTTCTTACAAGGCTCTGCTGGAATCTTAGACCCTTCTTCTTTGGCAAACGGCTCGCGGTCCCCCCTGAGATGTGAAGGGGGCCTTCTCCAAACTGCCACCAAGAGATCTCTCCCCCTCCCCCACAGGTGTTCTATGGGATTCAGGGCTGGACTCATTGCTGCCACTTTACAAGTCTCCAGGGCTTTCTCTCACCACCATTTTCTAGTGCTGACCTGAAGTGTGTTTTGGGTCCTTGTCCTGCTGGAAGAGCCCTGACCTCTGAGGGAGACCCAGCTTTCTCACACTGGGCCCTACATGATGCTGCACAATGTGTTGGTCGTCTTCAGACTTCATAATGCCATGCACACGGTCAAGCAGTCCAGTGCCAGAGGCAGCAAAGCAACCCCAAAACATCAGGGATCCTCCGCCATGTCTGACTGTAGGGGGCGTCTTCTTCTCTTTGCAGGCCTCTTTTTTCCTGTAAACTCTATGTTGAGGCCTTTTCCTACTTTTGTCTCCTCTGACCAGAGAACATTCTTCCAGAACGGTTTTGGCTTTCTCAGGTAAGTTTTGGCAAACTCCAGCCTGGCTTATGTCTCTGGGTAAGAAGTGGGGTCTTCCTGGGTCTCCTACCATACAGTCCCTTCTCATTCAGACGCTGACGCTGGATAGTACGGGGTGACACTGTTGTACCCTCGGACTGCAGGGCAGTTTGGACTTGTTTGGATATTAGTCGAGGTTCTTCATCCACCATCCGCACAATCTTGCGGTGAAATCTCTCGTCAATTTTTCTTTTGCGTCCACATCTTGGGAGGTTAGCCACAGTGCCATGGGCTTTACACTTCTTGATGACACTGCGCACGGTAGACACAGGAACATTCAGGTCTTTGGAGATGGACTTGTAGCCTTGAGATTGCTCATGCTTCCTCACAATTTTGCTTCTCAAGTCCTCAGACTTGGTCCTCAGACTTTGGTGTTCTTTCTTTTCTCCATGCTCAATGTGGTCACACAAGGACACAGGACAGAGGTGGAGTCAACTTTAATCCATTTCAACTGGCTGCAAGTGTGATTTAGTTATTGCCACCACCTGTTAGGTGCCTCAGGTAAGTAACAGGTGCTGTTAATTACGAAATAAGAGAAGCATCACATGATTTTTCATACAGTGCCAATACTTTTGTCCACCCCCTTTTTTATGTTTGGTGTGGAATTATATCCAATTTGGCTTTTTGACAATTCTTTTTGTGGTTTTCAATTGAAGACAAATTAAATTAAGAAAATACCAAAGAATTTGTGATTGCAATCATTTTCTGGAGGAACACGAGTATTATCTGACAGAATTGCAGGGGTGCCAATACTTTTGGCCAATACTGTAGATAGATAGATAGATAGATAGATAGATAGATAGATAGATAGATAGATAGGAGATAGATATGAGCATATAAATTATGAGTGACTCTTATTGTATATTATAACAACACACATTGCTGAGTTATATTTATAGTGGCTGCTATATGGACGGTAACCACATGTATAGCCATCTTTGTATATTGAAATCTTACAGTTATTTCATTCTCAGATTTTATTTTATTTTTTTGCTGTTTTAACAAATTAAATATTCCATGTTGCTCTAAGTTTTTACTTCAGGTTAGATATAAATAGCCAATATTGATATTTTTCATTAGAGTTCCCCCTGCGCTGCTGCTATTTTCCCTCCTGGTTTTCTCTTGTGGTCCGCTGCAGACCACAATGTTGACTCGCTGATGACCACAAAGGATTCTGGGAAGGAGCCTGAAATGAATAGATGGAGTGTGCTGGGGACTGATGGAAAGCTCAAATCTGTTGTGGTCAACATGAAAGGTTACTTATTCTGTCCTAAAACACACAAAAACACAAGAGTCATATTTACTAAACTGCTCTGTTATGATATATATGTTATCTAGTGGTGTATACATGGGTGCCAAGGATGGAGCTTACTGTGGGCACTGTACTGATCCTGAGTTATATCCTGTATTATACTCCAGAGTTGCGCTCACTATTCTGCTGGTGCAGTCACTGTGTACATACATTACATTACTTATCCTGTATTATACTCCAGAGCTGCGCTCACTATTCTGCTGGTGCAGTCACTGTGTACATACATTACATTACTTATCCTGTATTATACTCCAGAGCTGCGCTCACTATTCTGCTGGTGCAGTCACTGTGTACATACATTACATTACTTATCCTGTATTATACTCCAGAGCTGCGCTCACTATTCTGCTGGTACAGTCACCGTGTACATACATTACATTACTCATCCTGTATTATACTCCAGAGCTGCGCTCACTATTCTGCTGGTACAGTCACTGTGTACATACATTACATTACTCATCCTGTATTATACTCCAGAGCTGCGCTCACTATTCTGCTGGTACAGTCACTGTGTACATACATCACATTACTTATCCTGTATTATACTCCAGAGCTGCGCTCACTATTCTGCTGGTACAGTCACTGTGTACATATATTACATTACTTATCCTGTATTATACTCCAGAGCTGCGCTCACTATTCTGCTGGTACAGTCACTGTGTACATACATTACATTACTTATGCTGTGTTATACTCCAGAGCTGCGCTCACTATTCTGCTTTTTGACAACCATCAGCAGGCTTACCTATAATTTCTATATCAGATGTCTATACATTACCTAACATGGTTATTTCTATTCAGTCCCATTATTATAGTATTTGTGTGTTTTTCCACCACTCCCGTGTGGTTGAGCTGTAAGGGTTAATCGTGCTCTTTTCTCTATAATGGTCGCCTCTTTCACGCAAACTCGGAAACCAGGGATAAAGTAAAAGATGAGAACAAAGCCGGAGCATTTCCTGTATAAGAAAACTTTCTTTAATCAGGTTGTGTTATTTTCCAGGAGTGAGCGGTACACAGTGGCCTCAGTCCGTGCGCTGGAAAGTGAGCGTCCGTGTTTGTGCGCGGCCGGCTGACTCATTAACATGCAGAGCATGGCGATCACACAGGTCTCTCTATGTGAGACAAGGCTGTTTTATGTAACACTCTCTGGGCTGCCAAGTCCTCACGCTGGCATCTCTGAGCGCCGCTGACATCAATACCTGACATGGCCGGAGCCAGCGAAGGATCTCAATGACGGGCCTTGTTACTCGCCCTCCTTGATGAACTGAACTCATTTTAAAGGAAAACAGAATGTTGTGTTGCAGAGATATTTGATAAATGAGGCTCGAAACGTAGAGAGAATATCTGCCGCGAGCGCAGCGGCGAAAATCATCAGCACAAATGGTGACAAAAGACTCTCATCTCTGTTAGCAACAGTAATGGCGGCCATAATAACAACTAACTATGAGAAAAACTAGGCCTCGTTGCCCAGAGCAACCAATCAGAGCTCAGCTTACAGTTGTAAAGCTGCTGTGGAAAAATGAAAGCTGTACTGTGATTGGTTGCTATGGGCTACGAGGCCTAGCTGTGATTAATGAGGCCTATAGATACCGTCTATTGTTGTAGTAGTAAATCAAAAAGTCTCTGAAAACAGGGACTATATAAAGATTAAAGGGGTTGTGTAGCCTTATCCTGTGGGAGGTCGTCCATGTCAGAAGGTGACCCTATGGATCAGTTTATATTAGCCACCAACAGCGCCAGAACTACACATAGTATGGAGTCAGAAGTAGATGTATTGTGACTGATCGATGGGGGTGTCCAGTGTTAGACCCCGCTGACCTGATATGGACGACTTGTCCTCGGGATAAATCATCAGTATCTAAGTTCTGGACATAATGAAAAGAATCTGCATCTGCCAAATAGACTTTGGGGGGATTTATCGAGACTGGTATTTTCCATTTTCCAGTGGAGAACGCGCCTAATTTACGGAGAATTGGCGAGGCCTTGTCATAAATTAGGCCCATTCTCTGGGCTCTGTCTGTTTCATCTGAAATCTGTGCAAGCGCGTTGCTTTTATAGCTTTCGGTGATCTTGCCAGAAAACCTACGCAAATGATAAATCCAATGGTTCCCCGCCATAAACCCCATCCATGCTTCCTTGTTTTACAAATGTTGAGGGCGGCAAAACACAGCAAGTAGCAATTTTTGTCACAAGTGGCATTTGTGTGTCAGTTCGTCAACACTTTGAGTTTCGGTTCATCACCATTTTCAAGATTTCTGCTGACTGTCAATGAAGGGGTAACTCATGCCCAAGCCTTCTTACAGCTGAGATTCTTCTTACACAAGACTTCTTACAGCTGAGATTTTGTTACCATTGTATCTGGTCTAAACAATTCTTTTTGAGTTTGACAGTGTGGACATCAGACTGATACATTGCACCTGTACCAATATGTTGTAACAAGCTATCAGGATAGGAGATAGATTAGATCTCCACCCCTAACCCTTGCAACAAGCTATGGACCTTCCCATTCAGACTTCTAGTTCTTAGGCTGCCTTCACACAGAGTAACGCTCTGCTCATTCTGACACGTATGACATGTGTCAGAGTTAGCGGAGTAAAACAGAATCCCATTGACTTCAATGGGTTCTGTCTTACGTGCGATACCCATTGAAGTCAATGGGATTCTGTTTTACTCCGCTCACTCTGACATGTGTTTACGTGTCAGAAAGAGCAGAGCGTTACTCCGTGTGAAGGCAGCCTTAGACCCCAGAATACTCACTGACATGGCTTTACCACTGACGGAGCAATATCATGGCCAGAAATAGAGCGCAGGGTTGTTATACCTGGGGTTGTTAGAGGAACAGTCAGGATGTGACAGCTCAGAGGAAAAGACAATGGTGCAGTCATGAGACAACATGGAAATAGAGTCAGGAGTGGGACCACAGGTAGAAGACAAACTATCCAAAGGGTGAGGCAGGAGCAATATCCAAAAACCAGAAACAAGGCCAAGGTCAAGATCAGCGTCAACATGGAGAAAAGGACAGGGGCATGAGAACTAAAGCCAAAGAAGGTGAGAACCTCAAACCTCAGGCAAGAATTGTTACTTAGGGCTCGTTCACATCAGCGTTGTGAACTCCGTTCTGCAGGTTTCCGTTTCCTGCCTAAAACAGAGGCAGGAGACGGAAACCTGCAGGAGTCTCTCTCACCCATTCATTTGAATGGGTGAGAGAGATGTCCGGCCGTGAGCGGCGGTGAGCGTTTTGCGCTCTCCGCTGCGAAACCAGGTTTTATAATCCGGACACAGAGTCGGACATGCAGTACTCTGTGTCCGGATAAAAAAATCCGGTTTCGCGGCGGAGAGCATAAAACGCTCACCGCCGCTCACAGCCGGACCCGGTCTGTGCTTTCCGTCTTCTGGCATGCAGAAGATGGAAAGCACAGAACGGAAAGAAGAACGCAGGTGTGAACCTAGCGTTATTAGCTTAATAAAACATCAGACAAATTAAAGGGCAATGCCCCAAGAACCCAAAGCCATTGACAGGAGTGAAGAGGTGGACGGCTGTCAAATCCAGTAAAGTCAAAAGTGAGGAGTCTAGAAGGGGAGGCATCCAGTTGCCTAGTAGTGGAGGAGGCCATCAACTGGAGCTATGGACTCATTGCTGAAGCCGGACCAAGTGGGTAACAGATACAGATCTTCAGCAATGAGACGTACTGCGGCCTCCTCACTCCATAAAGTACATGTATATAAAATGGTCACATTTGGTCAGAAGAGAGGTATATTGAGCCTTCATTTGGCAGCTAAAGTTTGTGAATGGCAGAGAAACTTCCAAGAACATGGTAAGACATGGAGATGTGGTCTTAGTCCAAGTCAAACTGAGATCCTCGGTGCTGCAAGTAAAAAGTGCTGACCATGGATAGCTTGGCCATTGCTCATCCATCACTTTCACCTCAAGAAGAGGACATACAATGCAGTAGGTGAGTAGACTGCTCCCTGGAGATGTGACACAGGTGGACGACCGCTACGGTCAATGGAGCCTCAATTACAAGACCACAAATATCAAACATCTGACGGAAAAATGGCCGCTCTGTTCTGGGGCCACAACAAGCCTTGAACATGCACTTTATCAGCACAAACAGCTTCAGGTACAGGCAATTAAGACGCCGCTACAAGACTTTGGTCCCGGCTGCCAAAGCAAACACCTCGAGGTGGAGCAGTAAAGAACCTCTTATGGCCTTTACATCTGGAAAGAGCCCACTGCGTCATCACTGCTTTCTTAGGACACAATGTTGCTTCATGAAGGGTCCACTGAACAGTAGGGCAGTCAGAGCATTCACCCTGAAGGAAAGCTGCTGAAGTGCCATTGTAACATTTCGTAATCAGATGTAATGGGCTGAATACATTAATTTTTATTAACTGGAATGGACAAGTTTGGATGAAAAGTCCGACTTGTTATGCAATTTACCTGAATAATTTCATTCAATGATTCCACAACGATTACACTTTCGGTAAATAGGTCTTTATTAATATATGATTGATGTGCTATATTATATATATATATATATACACGTAAGGAAGGGGGTGCGGGAATTGGAACATAGGCATTTATGTGTGACTGGTATGGACAGAGGAGGGTGCCACAGTAGGGCACTGTGAACAAGGCCAATCTTATGGATGTGCAGTCACAGAGTCAATCTCCAGTACTTTCAGTATCAAGAAAAAAACTACCCATATGTACAAGAATATAACTACTATAATACTGCCCCCTATGTACAAGAATATAACTACTATAATACTACTCCTATGTACAAGAATATAGCTACTATAATACTACTCCTATGTACAAGAATATAACTACTATAATACTACTCCTATGTACAAGAATATAACTACTATAATACTACTCCTATGTACAAGAATATAACTACTATAATACTGCCCCCTATGTACAAGAATATAAGTACTATAATACTACTTCCTATGTACAAGAATATAACTACTATAATACTACTCCTATGTACAAGAATATACTACTATAATACTACTCCTATGTACAAGAATATAACTACTATAATACTACCTCCTATGTACAAGAATATAACTACTATAATACTACTCCTATGTACAAGAATATAACTACTATAATACTGCTCCTATGTACAAGAATATAACTACTATAATACTACTCCTATGTACAAGAATATAACTACTATAATACTACTCCTATGTACAAGAATATAACTACTATAATACTACCTCCTATGTACAAGAATATAACTACTATAATATTGCTCCTATGTACAAGAATATAACTACTATAATACTACTCCTATGTACAAGAATATAACTACTATAATACTGCCCCCTATGTACAAGAATATAAGTACTATAATACTACTTCCTATGTACAAGAATATAACTACTATAATACTACTCCTATGTACAAGAATATACTACTATAATACTGCCCCCTATGTACAAGAATATAAGTACTATAATACTGCCCCCTATGTACAAGAATATAACTACTATAATACTACTCCTATGTACAAGAATATAACTACTATAATACTGCTCCTATGTACAAGAATATAACTACTATAATATTGCTCCTATGTACAAGAATATAACTACTATAATACTACTCCTATGTACAAGAATATAAGTACTATAATACTGCCCCCTATGTACAAGAATATAACTACTATAATACTACTCCTATGTACAAGAATATAACTACTATAATACTGCTCCTATGTACAAGAATATAACTACTATAATATTGCTCCTATGTACAAGAATATAACTACTATAATACTACTCCTATGTACAAGAATATAAGTACTATAATACTGCTCCTATGTACAAGAATATAACTACTATACTACTACTCCTATATACAAGAATATTACTACTATAATACTGCCCCCTATGTACAAGAATATAACTACTATAATACTACCTCCTATGTACAAGAATATAACTACTATAATACTACCTCCTATGTACAAGAATATAACTACTATAATACTACTCCTATGTACAAGAATATAACTACTATAATACTACCTCCTATGTACAAGAATATAACTACTATAATACTACTCCCATGTACAAGAATATAACTACTATAATACTACTCCTATGTACAAGAATATAACTACTATAATACTGCTCCTATGTGCAAGAATATAACTACTATACTACTACTCCTATATACAAGAATATAACTACTATAATACTACCATTATGTACAAGAATATAACTACTATAATACTGCCCCTATATACAAGAATATAACTACTATAATAATACTCCTATGTAGAAGAATATAACTATTATAATACTACTCCTATGTACAAGAATATAACTACTATAATACTGCTCCTATGTACAAGAATATAACTACTATAATACTGCCCCTATATACAAGAATGTAACTACTATAATACTGCTCCTATGTACAAGAATATAACTACTATAATACTGCCCCTATATACAAGAATATAACTACTATAATACTGCTCCTATGTACAAGAATATAACTACTATAATACTACTCCTATGTACAAGAATATAACTACTATAATACTACTCCTATGTACAAGAATATAACTACTATAATACTGCCCCTATATACAAGAATATAACTACTATAATACTGCTCCTATGTACAAGAATATAACTACTATAATACTACCTCCTATGTACAAGAATATAACTACTATAATACTGCTCCTATGTACAAGAATATAACTACTATAATACTGCCCCCTATGTACAAGAATATAACTACTATACTACTACTCCTATATACAAGAATATTACTACTATAATACTGCCCCCTATGTACAAGAATATAACTACTATACTACTACTCCTATATACAAGAATATAACTACTATAATACTACCATTATGTACAAGAATATAACTACTATAATACTGCCCCTATATACAAGAATATAACTACTATAATAATACTCCTATGTAGAAGAATATAACTATTATAATACTACTCCTATGTACAAGAATATAACTACTATAATACTGCTCCTATGTACAAGAATATAACTACTATAATACTGCCCCTATATACAAGAATGTAACTACTATAATACTGCTCCTATGTACAAGAATATAACTACTATAATACTGCTCCTATGTGCAAGAATATAACTACTATACTACTACTCCTATATACAAGAATATAACTACTATAATACTACCATTATGTACAAGAATATAACTACTATAATACTGCCCCTATATACAAGAATATAACTACTATAATACTGCTCCTATGTACAAGAATATAACTACTATAATACTACTCCTATGTACAAGAATATAACTACTATAATACTACTCCTATGTACAAGAATATAACTACTATAATACTGCCCCTATATACAAGAATATTACTATAATACTGCTCCTATGTACAAGAATATAACTACTATAATACTGCCCCCTATGTACAAGAATATAACTACTATACTACTGCCGCCTATGGAACAGAATATGGAACACTGGTTAGAACAATATTTTGCTCTTTGAGCCTTCGGTCTGTATGGCTTCTATCACACAGAGTCTTTGTACTGGGGGTATCTGAGGCTTTTGAAGACTGTTATCCAGCACAGTGATCAGGATTCCTGGGGGGAGAAGGTTCTAACAATAGCGATTTGGCTGAGAGACCTGGAAGCCGCTGCTGAGCATTGAGAAATCTGAGAGGCCCTGCAGCTGTTGTGCCACATGTGGTCTAGTGTGTAATATGGCTGGATGCTCCGGAGCCTTCTCCCTACAAGATACACATGTTCCTAATTCTAATCCTTTGCTTCTTCTCTTAATTTATGAAACTCCTTTCTCCTCTTGCAAAACCCCACTAAGCTTGGCTCGGGGATCATTACTTCTGTTACAGCGTCCAAAATTGCTGACTCAGGGTTACAAGGCACATGCCAGCCTGGAGATGGTAAGCATTCCCTGGTGTGTACACGTCCCGCACACAGACGGGTAACTTGAAACTCCTGGGCTCCAGTACAAAACCTATAACACCCCCCCCCTTCCCATCTACTTTATTATGTTTATATAATTGATATTACTTTTAATTTGGCTGGGAAACTTTGTGGCACCAGAGCCCAGACACAACTTTTGCCTCTGCATCCAAACTTATCCTCGCCAATAAAACCGTCCAGTATATATAGACCTCTATGGAGATGTCAGCCTCCCCTATGATAACACTTCCTGTCCTTTGCTCTGGTAGTTCAGCTTCCACACATAATTCCCCTCATCAGATTTTATAGCCACCCTAGCCATTTAATGAAGATAATTAGTATATAGATATTAGTGTGTATGATGATGAAAGTCAGGTATTACCCCTGTGCTAAATTATAATATTCTGTTCATCTGCAGCCACCTCTAGGGGGAGCTCAGGAACTTACTGTATACTGAATATATAGCCACCACTAGGAGGAGCTCAGGAACTTATTGTTTACTGATTATGCAGTCACCACTAGGGGGAGCTCAGGAACTGACTGTATACTGATTATACAGCCACCACTAGGGGAGGCTCAGAGGGTTACTGTATACTGATTATAAACAACCACCACTAGGAAGAGCTCAGGAACTGACTGTATACTGATTATACAGCCACCACTAGTGGGAGCTCAGGAACTGACTGTATACTGATTATACTGCTACCACTAGGGGGAGCTCAGGAGCTTACTATATACTGATTGTTTACAGCCACCACTAGGGGGAGCTCAGGCGCTTACTATATACTGATTGTATACAGCCACCACTAGGAGGAGCTCAGGAGATTACTGTATACTGATTATACAGCCACCACTAGGGGGAGCTCACGAGATTACTGTATACTGATTATATACAGCCACCACTAGGGGGAGCTCAGGAGATTACTGTATACTGATTACACACTGACCTCAATAACACCCTAGTATGCACTAAGCTCTGGAGCTCCCCCCAGTGGTGGACTAAACTTATGTTCTCATCTGCATTGAGGTCTTTACGGCACAGAGTCCATCTGATATCACAGACGAAAATGTCTTGCAAGCCTAACTTTTTTTGTCCAGCAATGTCTGTTAGAAAATAGTCAATGGGGTCCCTAAAGGTCCGTGGCTATCCGTCGCTAGATCTTCTTCATTGGCCTTGACATGGCAGAGCATCATGCAGGGATTCTCTTTGACTCCACTCCTAAGGCCCTGCACTAGGACTCACAGAGTATATAATAAATGCACAAAATAAAATGAAATAATCCAGGCTCACAATGAATCATTCTGTAACTGATCCTGTCCCACACCTGCAGAGATTATTTTTGTAGAACTTGATTCCAGGTGAGATCCATTACTCCAGAGAATTCTGCATCTGTGGAAGCAAGCCATGATACATGACGGTTACCTGATAATAAGATGGCGCTCGGCCTCTAGCAGTGGAATAGTACAGCGGATGCTTCTGATCTGAAGATGTAGCACAAGTCTCTCCTAGACATCTTTATCATCTTCTACAGTCACAGATCTCTCAGTTATCTACTAGTCTAGAGACTTTCTGTGAAATACAAAGATTTACAATAAAGATATGTAAGCAGAGAAGACACTTCCTCTATAAATCCAAGGACTCAGGTGACATCTTCTGTGACTCTAAACATTAGCTTTCCTTTTGTCCTCCGTCCAGCTCAGACCACCATGATGACTTCTCCTGGAAAGTGCAGAATTTGCTCACAAGACATCTTTCACCCCTCACTTCTGCATCCGACATTCAGACCCCACGTGAGACCCCATAGGCCCCGTTCCCACGGAGTAACGCGTGGCTCATTCTGACACTTGAATGGGTTTGCAAAGTGACTGTCCGTGCGCGTCTTCTGCCTCTCTGCGCCGAAACTGTTTTTTTTTTTAACCGGACACAAAGTCGAACATGCAGGACTTCTTAAAGGAAAGGTGTCATCTGAAAATGACCTATTATTGTCAAGTTTGTATATTAAACACATTTGTAAGAATTTTTGGGTGAGATTTAAATAATTTTTCCATCTATATAAAACCTCACGAGCACCTGCTGGGATTTGTAGTTCTATAGAGCCAATTAACCTACAATGTAACAGTTCAGCCATGCAACAAATATGACTGTGCATGAAACAGGTGCAGCGGGTCCGGTGTATGGCGGCTTATATTAGCCCGTGAATGACAGGACTTTATTTGTTCATCTCATGTCACAGAGGTGCTGACAGACAAGTGCGGGCCCTGGGAGGTTGCTAGGAGAAGGATTTTATCCATGAGGTCATTTCATCCTACAACAACAACACATTACATAGGCAGCGGCCAGCATAGAGAAGACTAGGAGACTGTAAGAATGTGCCCCCTCTCTAAGAATGTGCCCCCCCAAAAACTTTCCAAAATGAGTTGTCACAGGACTCAATTACGCAGGAACTAATCAGTAAACATCTCCTTTGTAAACCCATGTGACAAACCGAACATTGTCTACAAGGGGGAAACAGCTATGAGGCCCAAATAATATGGACCAAATAGGTCTCTGATTTGACACCTCCTTGTCCAAGAGTAGAATTGTTTTGGAGATGACTACTGGATGGGGCTGAGTGACAACCAATATTATAACCTTCATCTGTAAGCCAGAGAGTAACTCCAAAGAGTGTCTCTCACCCTGGAGGACTGACCATGTCCGTGCTTTATATGGACAACCATTGATTTCAATATAAAATGTGTAATACTTCATTCCTCCAGTGGTGGAGCTGCAGGAAAACTGAACACTGGGTTTCAGCCTTCGCCACAGATGACAGCTTGTTGCCTCTGACTATATCTTACTGCCAGGATTCACTCCTAACAAAAGGAGATTAAAGTGGACAACCCCTTCAATCTCAAATTTTCTTGAATAAGTTTGTTTTGGTTGCTTGGAATTTACGTAACCAGATGATAAGCTGAAAAAAACTCAAAACTATTGCAAAAAGGAGTTCGTTACCCCCCTCGTCTACTAAAGATGTTATTTTTGTTGTGCGGATTTACATTCCGGCTGCCAGAGATCTGACACAGCGGGCAACATGGACGTGGGTGGAATACAAAGATAGAAAGTGACAACCCTTTAATATTCATAAGACAGAGAGCGCAGAGGATGTCTCATAGTAGTCAGGAGCGAGATCTCCTCAGTATGAGCTGTACATTTCTCTTCCCAAAGTACTTCATAACATTTTCCATCCGTCCTGGTGCCAACTTGTGAATTTCTTTTTTTACAAACATGTTTTGGTATTAGACAGTGAGACATTGTGTACAGACGACACAGGGCAGAGCACCAACATAACAGGAGCGGGAGCTGAAGACACGGGGAATCTAAAAATCTCATCATTACTAACAGGAATGACATGTTGATACTGATAGTATAATACTGCCCTCTGCGTACAAGAATATAACTACTATAATACTGCTCCTATGTACAAGAATATAACTACTATAATACTGCTCCTATGTACAAGAATATAACTACTATAATACTGCTCCTATGTACAAGAATATAACTACTATAATACTGCTCCTATGTACAAGAATATAACTACTGTAATACTACTCCTATGTACAAGACTATAACTACTATAATACTACCTCCTATGTACAACAATATAACTACTATAATACTACTCCTATGTACAAGAATATAACTACTATAATACTGCTCCTATGTACAAGAATATAACTGCTATAATACTGCTCCTATGTACAAGAATATAACTACTATAATACTGCCTCCTATGTACAAGACTATAACTACTATAATACTGCCTCCTATGTACAAGACTATAACTACTATAATACTGCTCCTATGTACAAGAATATAACTACTATAATACTACTCCTATGTACAAGAATATAACTACTATAATACTGCTCCTATGTACAAGAATATAACTACTATAATACTACTCCTATGTACAAGAATATAACTACTATAATACTACCTCCTATGTACAAGAATATAACTACTATAATACTACTCCTATGTACAAGAATATAACTACTGTAATACTGCTCCTATGTACAAGAATATAACTACTATAATACTACTCCTATGTACAAGAATATAACTACTATAATACTACTCCTATGTACAAGACTATAACTACTATAATACTACCTCCTATGTACAAGAATATAACTACTATAATACTACTCCTATGTACAAGAATATAACTACTATAATACTACTCCTATGTACAAGAATATAACTACTATAATACTACTCCTATGTATAAGAATATAACTACTATAATACTACTCCTATGTATAAGAATATAACTACTATAATACTACCTCCTATGTACAACAATATAACTACTATAATACTACTCCTATGTACAAGAATATAACTACTATAATACTACTCCTATGTATAAGAATATAACTACTATAATACTACTCCTATGTACAAGAATATAACTACTATAATACTGCACCTATGTACAAGAATATAACTACTATAATACTACCTCCTATATACAAGAATATAACTACTATAATACTACCTCCTATATACAAGAATATAACTACTATAATACTACCTCCTATATACAAGAATATAACTACTATAATACTACTCCTATGTACAAGAATATAACTACTATAATACTACTCCTATGTACAAGAATATAACTACTATAATACTACTCCTATGTACAAGAATATAACTACTATAATACTACTCCTATGTACAAGAATATAACTACTATAATACTGCCCCTATGTACAAGAATATAACTACTATAATACTACTCCTATGTACAAGAATATAACTACTATAATAATACTCCTATGTACAAGAATATAACTACTATAATACTACCTCCTATATACAAGAATATAACTACTATAATACTACTCCTATGTACAAGAATATAACTACTATAATACTACCTCCTATGTACAAGAATATAACTACTATAATACTGCCCCTATGTACAAGAATATAACTACTATAATACTACTCCTATGTACAAGAATATAACTACTATAATAATACTCCTATGTACAAGAATATAACTACTATAATACTACCTCCTATATACAAGAATATAACTACTATAATACTACTCCTATGTACAAGAATATAACTACTATAATACTACTCCTATGTACAAGAATATAACTACTATAATACTGCTCCTATGTACAAGAATATAACTACTATAATACTACTCCTATGTACAAGAATATAACTACTATAATACTACCTCCTATATACAAGAATATAACTACTATAATACTACTCCTATGTACAAGAATATAACTACTATAATACTGCTCCTATGTACAAGAATATAACTACTATAATACTGCTCCTATGTACAAGAATATAACTACTATAATACTACTCCTATGTACAAGAATATAACTACTATAATACTACCTCCTATGTACAAGAATATAACTACTATAATACTGCCCCCTATGTATAATAACTACTATTACTATGTGTTGGCAGTATAATAGGAGTTGTTTTGTGTGATTTCCTCATGATATGAATGGACTTTTAGTAGATTTGTGTTGTACGTTCTGTAAACTTTCCCTGAATAAATGTCCTTTACAGGGTCGTGCGGAATGTCAGGTATGTCTACAAATAAGGTCTCATATGTCCCTTACAGACCTTCCTCCTGCCCACATTCTGACTCCATGGCTGCCAAGTATGCTGAGCTGGAGGCCTCTCACTGGCCGCTGCGGTTGGGTCTGATCTTCTGCACTCACATTGTGGCCGGTGGTCAGGTCAGTTTCTGCACAGTGTGTACATGGGACTGCTGTGCGGGGCCTGCGAGGCGCCTTTAAATATCTTTTATGTATGTCTCTGACTGTTAAGGAGAGGACAAAAATAGTCACCAAAACACTAAATACACACAGGCTTTATTCCAAACTTATCTCACTTTATGAGGCCATCTCCAAAGAAAGAAACACTCACTCCGGGGAGATTCGTGGCCCCGCTGCCACCTCCAAAGCCAAACGAGATATGTTTTTCTTTAATTTTTTTCTCTAATAAAGTCTTGTTGTCCTTCCAGAGATTCAAGCAAATCCCTGTTTATACAGTTTGTGATTTTTAGGAATATGCTAAATGTAACAATCTGTACAGATCCTTATAGCATTCAGCCACCACTAGCGGGAGCATTGTGCATACTGTGTCATTACTGTATCCTATGTATGTACAGTATACAGTGAGCTACCTCTAGTGGTGACTGCAGGCAGACAGATTTTTTTCATTTGCGTCTATGTAGGGAATTTGGGGATCTGTATCCGAAAATCAAAGCCTTGACCATTATAAAGATATATTATGAAGTTAATTGGCTCACACTGGTGAACCTGAAAATGAGATGGTGCTAGAAGGTAGAGAGACCCTTTAAGTTGACCCTTGACCTGTGATGGCTTCGGGAGAGAATGCCATATGCGGAGGTTCTCAGGTGAGGCACTTGTGTATTTTCCGATACTTGCCTGTGATCTCTGGAGATGCCAAGGTCTCTGGCGGCCGCTCATGTGAGTCGGTGAAGTCACTGAGGCCTATGAATAGAAGCATAATACGGAAATCAGTAACCCGAGCGCACTGCAGAATAACCTTCCTGCGTGCTCCATATACCACCCGGTAGTCTGACACCATCCCAGCCATAACAGTGCAGCTAAAAACATCTCCCCCTATATCATTACAGCTCAGAATATCCCTCGTGTCCCCTCCTGCGGAGCTCCTAATATAGGAATCACTAGAGCGCAGCACTGACTGCCGCAGATCCTCACGGCATCCAGCCCATACACTGTGCCATGCTGCACTACTTTCCTGGGCTCCTGAATGGCATCCTGGAGATACAAGAAATGCATAACTAAGTGAACTTGCCACTTAGGACTTTAGGAAAGCTGGGTGACATCCTTTATGATGACAGCCATATCGATTGTCACCCAGAAAATATTCTTGACTCAGCGCTGTTTATCCAGGAAAGCGATTCGAAATGAAGTGAATTCCAAAATAAAAAATGTGAAAAACTGTTTTTCGCAACTTTTGTCCCATCTTGACATCATCTTTCTCGAAATAAAGCGGGTGTGGTAATCTGGTCTTCATGGTTTTAGATCCAGAAGCCGCGCAAATGTGCTTCCAGCTCTGTGATACTATGTGGCTCCTATAACGGGGTGGTCCAAGGCCGGGGACCCCTCTAAATGACACTTGTATGCACTCGTAGAGCGTATAGATGGGGTGAGATGAGAGAATTCGGGATTTTACACACCTCACTTTACAGCTATGCTGCAAAGACTTATTAGAGCACTAGGAGGCGGGGTGTAAATGTCTGGTCCAGTGGCGTAACTAGGAATGGCGGGGCCCCCGTGGCGAACTTTTGACTTGGGCCTCCCCCCCAACCGACGCCGAAGACCTCAACCGACCCCCTCCTCCGCACTCTATCATATCCCATAGTGGCCCCTGCACACAGTATTATGCCCCATAGTGGCCCCTGCACACAGTATTATGCCCCATAGTGGCCCCTGCACACAGTATTATGCCCCATAGTGGCCCCTGCACACAGTATTATGCCCCATAGTGGCCCCTACACACAGTATTATGCCCCATAGTGGCCCCTACACACAGTATTATGCCCCATAGTGGACCCTGCACACAGTATTACCCCCCATAGTGGCCCCTGCACACAGTATTATGTCCCATAGTGGCCCCTGCACACAGTATTATGTCCCATAGTGGCCACTGCACACAGTATTATCCCCCATAGTGGCCCCTGAACACAGTATTATGCCCCATAGTGGCCCCTGCACACAGTATTATGTCCCATAGTGGCCCCTGCACACAGTATTATCCCACATAGTGGCCCCTGCACACAGTATTATCCCCCATAGTGGCCCCTGCACACAGTATTATGTCCCATAGTGGCCACTGCACATAGTATTATCCCCCATAGTGGCCCCTGAACACAGTATTATGCCCCATAGTGGCCCCTGCACACAGTATTATTCCCCATAGTGGCCCCTGCACACAGTATTATGCCCCATAGTGGCCCCTGCACACAGTATTATGTCCCATAGTGGCCACTGCACACAGTATTATCCCCCATAGTGACCCCTGCACACAGTATTATGTCCCCATACTGGCCCCTGCACACAGTATTATGTTCCATAGTGGCCCCTGCACACAGTATTATCCCCCATAGTGGCCCCTGCACACAGTACTATCCCCCATAGTGGCCCCTGCACACAGTATTATCCCCCATAGTGGCCCCTGCACACAGTATTATGTCCCATAGTGGCCACTGCACATAGTATTATCCCCCATAGTGGCCCCTGAACACAGTATTATGCCCCATAGTGGCCCCTGCACACAGTATTATTCCCCATAGTGGCCCCTGCACACAGTATTATGCCCCATAGTGGCCCCTGCACACAGTATTATCCCCCATAGTGACCCCTGCACACAGTTATATGTCCCCATACTGGCCCCTGCACACAGTATTATGTTCCATAGTGGCCCCTGCACACAGTATTATGTTCCATAGTGGCCCCTGCACACAGTATTATCCCCCATAGTGGCCCCTGCACACAGTATTATGCCCCATAGTGGCCCCTGCACACAGTATTATCCCCCATAGTGGCCCCTGCACACAGTATTATGCCCCATAGTGGCCCCTGCACACAGTATTATTCCCCATAGTGGCCCCTGCACACAGTATTATGTCCCATAGTGGCCCCTGCACACAGTATTGTGCCCCACTGTGGACACCCATATACAATAATTATACTCCTATTATACTCCTATTATACCCCAGAGTATAATAATTGGGAGACCCGGGGGAATAAAAACATAAAAAACTACTATTTCTTACCTGTCCCCTGGCTCCTTCGCTGCCGTCCTTCTGCAATAACGTCGGACATCACATGACTCAGGACGCAGGCCGGGTTCATGTGACGTCAGAGACGTCAGACAACAAGGAAGGAAGCTGGCCAAGATCGTGGAGAGGTAAGTAACAGTGTTTTTTATGTTTCTTACCTCTCCTGATCCGCCAATCATTATACTCGGGGGTCCAAAAATACCCCCAAGTATAATAATGATAGCAGCGGTAGTGGCTGTCACCGGGCCCCTAATGTCCCGGGCCCTGTGGCAGCTGCCTCTGCTGCTATGGCGGTAGTTATGCCACTGATCAGATAGACTTGGTAATCTTCAGGCCTGGCAGTCACAGATCTGGACAGTTCCCCTTTAACCCTCATAAATACAATGAAACGTGATATTTATGGCATATACAAATCCGCTGACGTGACGCTTCCCGGAATAGAAATGAGGTGAAACTCAACATAGAAAAGTGTTTATTTCAGCCTCGGTCTCAGAGCGAGAAGATGGAGTCTCTGCGAGATGTTAGACGTCTCCCGCGCCGCACACCAGAACGCTGCTCTCTGTCAAGTTGCCTGGGAATAGATGAATGGAAATAAAAACACAAGAGATTCCGCATTTCCAGGAACTTTCGGACGACTCCACAGAACATTAGTTAATCCGCAGCCAACAGCCCGAGCGCTTGTGAACGAAAATAGGCAATAATAATAACACGATGATAATAAGCGGATTATTAACCCCACGGCTTCCCCTGTGTACAGCGGACAAACCGCTCTTAAAGGGACTCTCATCAATTAATAAGACTTTATATTCTTCTGCAGACACAGCGCCACCCCTGCCCATGGGCTCTGTCTGGTATTGCATCTTTACTTGAATGTGTCTGAGCTGCAATTCCATCATTGGGCCATGGATAAGAGTGGCACTGTTTCTGAAGTCCCCCTTTTCTAATTGTAACCCTGCGATTCATGGTGGACGGCATGCTCACACAGTCGGTTCTGACCACTACCTTGACAACTCCTGTATACAGCCTTTCCTTGCAGGTTTTGCTTTTTTAAAGGGCCAGCGCACACTTGCTAATGTATCCCACGTGGATCCCTGAGTTCTCTGGGCTATTTAGGTTTGCTTGGCCCCCTCCTAGGCACGTGAGCAGTTCCATCCATTGCTGTTAGGTTTTCGCCTGCTGCTTCCTTATTCTGACCCTTGTATTGACCCCTGGCTCTTCCCTGACCTTGCTTCTGCATGTCATCTCCTCTATGTTCCTGCTGTTGACCTTGCCTATCCCTGACTGGTCGTACGTTGCCGCTTCAACCCAAAGTTTGCACCATAACAACTATTTTGGCCAAAACAAATTGGAGATTGACCCATAAACCGCCATGGCGCAGGGATGGCTGCGTATTGTGAGGAATAACAATCTTTGGACATGTTTTGGCTGTTTCTGTACTAAAATTGGGCAACATTTGGAGTAAATTCAGGATAATAATAAAAATAATTAAATCTAGTGAATGAATATTTAGAAATTTTTCCAGTCAGTGACCTCCACATAACCCCCAGAGCCTGATTACTAGATAATGGCGGTATTATTTATATGACGGCCGCAGGTGTAAAAAGACAAAGCGACCCCTGGACACAACGCACGGACCGGGCCCGGCCGAAGGAAAACAGCGCTCGCAGCCGCCTTGTTATTCTTTCTTATTATTCTTTCTTAGTGAACAGCTGGGTCGCTTCACTCGTGATCTCGAGGTATTTGTGCAGCGCTAGAATGGACATAGCCAAAGAGTCTAGTAGTTTCTTAAAGGGATCATGGCGCCAAGATAAAATCGCATTATTTGTAATGATCGACTTTTATTGTCACAAGACATCAAAAATAAAAGACTGAACATCTCTGCAAAGGAGTCTGATAAAATCTCCTTTTTGTGTATACAGGTCCTAGGCTACACGATGTGTCTCCATGGTTGCAGACTACAAACACTGTGTGGTCTGATCCTTATTTACCTGCATTTTCCGCCATCATTGTTAGTCAGACTTGGTTGTGTAATAGGGGACGTTGTAATGGGGTGTCATGTTTATGGGACTATCCTGAGATCTGCTGATGGATGGCGGAAAAATAACTGATTACGGTTCGGTTCCCCTATAGATGGTGTCTTGTAGCAGATACTATGGAGGGCTCATACAGGTCTGTAGCCTGCACTATAATACTATAAGTCCAAGGTCATCTCCAGCCAGAACCAGAGGCCTCATCCTCCTCATCCTCTGTGACCTACAGCTTGTAGTGTGAGCAGATAAGGATCCTGCCATCTCTGAACATCTGGAAATGAGTGTAGGAATGTCTCTGTGTTTAATGAACATACAGCCCTGGATCCCAAAGCCTTTGATGTGAGTCCCTCCGCTCCATCCATGCGGGTTTATCATTAACCTTCTGTAAAAGTCTGCAGGCAATCAGCAACATGACAGAACTGCAAGTCATTCACCCACAGAGAGCCCGGCCATGGGAAGGGGAATGTCTATCTATCTATCTATCTATCTATCTATCTATCTATCTATCTATCTATCTCCTATCTATCTATCTATCTATCTATCTATCATCTATCTATCTATCATCTATCTATCTATCTATCTATCTATCTATCTATCTTCTATCTATCTATCTATCTATCTATCTCCTATCTATCTATCTATCTATCTATCTATCTATCATCTATCTATCTATCTATCTATCTCCTATCTATCTATCTATCTATCTATCTATCTATCTCCTATCTATCTATCTATCTATCTATTTATCTATCTATCTCCTATCTATCTATCTATCTATCTATCTATTTATCTATCTCCTATCTATCTATCTATCTATCTATCTATTTATCTATCTCCTATCTATCTATCTATCTATCTATCTATCTATCTCCTATCTATCTATCTATCTATCTATCTATCTATCTCCTATCTATCTATCTATCTATCTATCTATCTATCTATTTATCTACTATCTATCTCCTATCTATCTATCTATCTATCTATCTATCTATCTCCTATCTATCTATCTATCTATCTATCTATCTATCTCCTATCTATCTATCTATCTATCTATCTATCTCCTATCTATCTATCTATCTATCTATCTATCTCCTATCTATCTATCTATCTATCTATCTATCTATCTCCTATCTATCTATCTATCTATCTATCTATCTATCTCCTATCTATCTATCTATCTATCTATCTATCTATCTATCTATCTATCATCTATCTATCTATCTATCTATCTATCTATCTATATTCAGACACGCTCTGGGATATACCCTTGCCTTGCACACATTTCATGACGCCATTGCCCTGTCACACTCATATAACAATTGTGTCTCCTGCTGGAGTTGAAGAAATATAATAATTCCAGAGCATCTAAAATGTTACGGCTTCTCCTGTTATGTGTTGAGGACCAGTGATGGGCATATGATGATGACCCATGACCCCCCTAAATCACAGACATGAGTCTCCTGCCAGAATCCCAACCATTAAAGTCCATAAGGAGCCCATATCTTACAAATCACTAGGACTGGAGCTTTTCATCTTATCCATCCAGGGCAACATCTGCATGGAGTTTGTATGTGGCAACATTGTATCAGGAAGCTCCTGACAACCCCGTACAGCCAAGGTTGTCCCGGGCCAACCCACAATCTATAAGTTACAATTGTGCACAAGAAACATTTTGCCTTGATTTTAGAGTTTTACTTTAAGGCTAGGTTCACACTAGCATTGAGAGTGATAAGTCCTGCAAGGACCCCATCATAGCCTATGGGGTCCGCGAGTTTCCACGTGTAACCGCTTTTTAAGCAGATAGAGTTTCCGTTTTTTGGGTCTCCAAGTGGACTCGAAGGACAGAAACCCGAACGCTAGTGTGAACCATGTCTTAGTCAATGGCAAGGAGCCAAGTGTCACTCCATAGTCTATATCCTATGTATTCTCTACGAAAAATGCCCCTTCCCAAAGCTGTAAATCTCCCCTTGTTCTTCCTCTCCGGCTCAGAATGGGGGCCTCTGGCAAACACTGCTCCATTCATAGTAAATGACTGGAAACCGCCAGCGAATAAAACACACATACACTATGGAAATAGCAGCTCTGGCCCTGACCAGTGCGCAGCGTGAGCAGCCCGATGGCTTTTCACACAGTAAAGGCATCTACTGTCCCCGAGTCACAATGGGCCACTCAGCGAGGGGCCACGCAGCCGTGATTAATGGCTTGGATTCTTCTTGTAGGATGTAATGTTTGGATGTTAATGTGTTAAATAGCTCGTATAGCCGTGAACGTTAATGAATTATCTGTACGGAGTTGTGGCGTGAATAGCGGGGCTGACTAATATTGATGAGACTGAAGACAACTCCAAGATATTTCCATTCCCAAGAACAAAGGTGACCTGAGCGTCTTCCTTTGCAATGTCATCGATTTCATTTGAACGTTACAACATTTTAAGGGGATGTCCTCCCTGTGGACGCTTCTTTCCATATGTTCTATTAAAGGGGTTTCCAGGCTTGTTAATTGGTGACCTATCCTCATCAACCGAAAATCAGTGGGGGCCTGACATCTGGGACCCCTGTGGATCAACTATCTGAGCTCCACTTCCACTTCAAAGGCCGTAGAATGTCACGACTAGAGATGGGCGAATCCTCACCAGATACTTTTCAACAAATATTCGTGAGCTTTGCCTCTCCGGTTCGATTAGAGCCAAACTTGTTTGACATGAACTGGAAGTGCTAGTATTATATTCTGGGGTCTCTTCAGGTCCTGGAGTATAATGAGTGGGTATCCAGGGACTTCTCCTGAGCACCCCACAGTACTTCGGGTCCACTTCCTCTCCTGGCCGCTGGCTAATACCATGCCCAATTACTGGCTTCAATGGTCACGTGGGTTGTGCTACCATCATGGCGGAAACGAAGTGGAGGGTTTCGAATATTTGTGATGTCAGCGAGACGCCAAAAGAGGACGCGGTGGAACATCCCATGTCTTGAAGATGTCCAGGAGAGGTGGAAGGTGACTGTAACTACTTGCTATGTTGCTGCAACTTCCCCTGGGCCTCCACTGAAGGCACCCCAGAAAATAATAGTGTTTTGTGTTTGACAAACCCCTAAATTTTCAGGCTCGGGTTGACGCAAAAATGTTTGGAAAATATTGGTCAATCCAGTTTAATCCATACTGTTTGCTCATCTCTAGTCATGTCCTCATAGATTGTAAGCCCTCGCGGGCAGGGCCCTCTACCCCACTGTGCCAGCCGATATGATATGTACCTGTATATTTTGTGTATTGTATGCAACCCCCAAATGTAAAGCACCATGGAACTAATGGTGCTATATAAATAAACAATAATAATAATAATAATAATAATAATAATAATAATATAATGTTCATCAATCAAGTGAATGAGCTTGAGCTGCAATACCAAACACAGCCACTATACAATGTATGGCGCTGTACTTGGTAAGTAGTGAGTAGGCTGCAATGCTGCTCATTCTTCAAACAGATGATCAATTAGGGGCTTCGGTATCAGACCCTCACCGACCAATCATCATCTAGTGACATATCACATGGGTCATATGATTGATAACCAATACTCCACTCACATCCAAAGCTGCAAGAGCTAGTTCCCGATAGCTCCCAGGCTGCCGGCCTATCATGTCACTGGTTTTTCAGTGTTTCGGTGACATCATCTTTAGTAAAACAAAAATATTCCGATTTTTTTTTTTTTTTTTTTTTTTAATATTCACTGGAAAAATATAGAAATAACAGAAAAAAACAAATAAAACTCTGGAACTGGGTCTGTGGTGAGAATGAAGCTGTGATGATGTAAGCGCGGGGTAATTAGTGTGCCCAGTCTGGCGGGGGCATAATTGTCTGTTTTGGATAAACGCTCTGTGGTTATTTTGTGTGCAAACCATCATGAGCCTAATGCACGACTGGATACAGAATACTGTCTATGTGTACCGTACCTCTATGTAGTCTGCGTATCCAAGACTGCTATGTGGGATATTGCCTGCTGAGCTGTGTATCTAATCCTATCCTGTGTAATACTGTATACTGAGCCGTGTATCTAATCCTATCCTGTGTGATACTGTATACTGAGCTGTATCTAATCCTATCCTGTGTGATACTGTATACTGAGCTGTGTATCTAATCCTATCCTGTGTGATACTGTATACTGAGCTGTGTATCTAATCCTATCCTGTGTGATACTGTATACTGAGCTGTGTATCTAATCCTATCCTGTGTGATACTGTATACTGACCTGTGTATCTAATCCTATCCTGTGTGATACTGTATATTGAGCTGTGTATCTAATCCTATCCTGTGTGATACTGTATACTGAGCCGTGTATCTAATCCTATCCTGTGTGATACTGTATACTGAGCTGTGTATCTAATCCTATCCTGTGTGATACTGTATACTGAGCTGTGTATCTAATCCTATCCTGTGTGATACTGTATACTGAGCTGTGTATCTAATCCTATCCTGTGTGATACTGCATACTGAGCTGTGTATCTAATCCTATCCTGTGTGATACTGTATATTGAGCTGTGTATCTAATCCTATCCTGTGTGATACTGTATACTGAGCTGTGTATCTAATCCTATCCTGTGTGATACTGCATACTGAGCTGTGTATCTAATCCTATCCTGTGTGATACTGTCTGGTGAACTGTGTATCTAATCCTGTCATGTGTGATGCTGTCTGCTGAAGTTTGTATCTAATCCCCTGTTGGCAGTCGCTGCCATAGAGTTATCACTCAGCTTTTCCAAGTCTGAACAATTTGTTAGAAGGCGACGACACAAAGACTATGTATCCGATTCACAGAGGGGGCCCTCGGGTGACACAGCCTGGATGGTACGGTGGGCTTCCTCCATACCGTCAGTAAATAGCCCATTCTGCAGTTACAGTTATGCCGGTTGTCAATGCACTGGAGTGAAGCGAGGCGTCAGGGCGCACGTGGGAACCGTCTGGCCGCACTGTAATGCAGCGAGGGCTCTGTATTTAGTAAAGGGCTCCCTTTGAGTTTGGGGATAATATAGGGCTTGTACGGCTTCTCTTATCAATAATGACTCGGGGGCTTTTCCCCCATGGAATTAGAGAGCGAGAGGCGCAGTTCTAGTGGAGCGCTCCTGGGGCCTAGTGCTCGGCTGCCCTGACAATGAGCGCCATTAACAGCTCGCCTTACTGCCGTACTATGAACAGAGGCCCACAAGAAAGCTCACACTGCCGCATGATGTCCAGATGGAGCACAGCTGAAATTGGGTTTTTTAACTCTTTTTGCACCAGCCACAGCACTAGAGGCTAAACCACATGAAGGCTCCTATAGCTGCCATATTACCGGTAATCACACAATGGACTCAGAGCCCATATTATACCGTCCTGTAATGTACCAAGCGTGGCCCAGGCACAGTCCAGGTGCAGCGCACAGGTCACTTTACAGCTGACCGTATCTGTACAACCGCACTCAAGTAACAGGAATTCGTCTTGAAGATTAAATCCTGGTAACTCCAGTCTCAGGACCCGCACAGGTCTAGGGGACCAGATAAACCAGCATGATAATAGCAGGGACTGTCACTGCCGGGAATGAATGGCCAACTCTGAATTGGGAATAGGGGTTGCTCCATGAAGAGAATTATCCATTTAGTAGGGATCATGCCAATATAATCCAGCTCGAAGCCGAGCCCATATATACAATCCATAGCGCAGCCATAGAGCTCAGTATATAAGTTCTATGGGCCGGTCATAGTGCAGTAGTTATAGTACTACTATAGGCCTCATCTATCACAACTAGGCCTCGTTGTCCACAGCAACCAATCAGAACTCAGCTTACATTTAGCAAACTCAAGTGGAAAAATGAAAGCTGAGTTCTGATTGGTTCCTCTGGACAAACAAGGCAGTTTTTCTTTCAGTTTTGATAAATAAGCCCCCTTTTCTACCCCCCCCCCCCTCCCAGTCTAGATGCTCTTAAAGGGAAGGGAAGGAAAATTCACAATGACCACCTTGGCCTGCAGATATAAAGCCCTCATCTCTTAGCTTGTTTGACCCCATGATTACGACATGATGGGACTAGGATATTGGGATTAAAGGGGTTGTCCAACTCCGCAGGCCTCTATTTCCAGTGCTGGCAGTTCTGTTCATCTGTGTAGGTGACCACTGCAGCCAATCACAGACCCCACAGCAGTCACATGCCGTCCATGGGTTGCAGTAGTCACCTGGCACAAATGGAGATGATGTCACCTGGGGGACCTGTATACAGACGAACACAACATCCTCCACTGTAAGACCGGGGGAGCGGTGAGGACTGGTTTGTTATGTTTACGGCCCCTCAGCCGTAGTACTAAATAGTAAAAAATAATGAGTTGGACAATCCCTCCGAGTAGAGTCAACCTGTGGTTTGGGCTGTTGGTGGAGTTGCTCTTCTGTGTACAATATTACTTGCCAAGATTTTAGGTGTGGTCCCATCCTAGATGAGACATTGTCACGCCTTCTTCAGGCACTAAATGTTCTGGCTGCGACTCCTTTTTGGACATGACCACTATATATAATGTGATTGCTACCGCCCAGGACATTGGCCTACTCTTCTGGGAGTCTCGGAGGTCGCCCCTTTTTTCAGGAGCCTCCTGAAGCCTTCAGGAGAGACGTCCAGTCTGTTGTATTGGTCTGCCCAGTCCATGTGTGAGCTGAGGCCCATAACTTCTCCTGATTCCTCCGCAGCTAACAGGAGGTCTCCATTTGTCAAAAACAAGGCCCAGAGCGATGGAAATTCCTTCCTTTCTGGTTTTTCTGCTTCAAGAACAATTGCGCTTTTTCCTTCTATGAGCCAAACATGTTTGGTCTCTTCTTAAGATCAATGACCTAAGGTTTCTAGAAAAACATCATTAAAGCAACCGTGCCGTGCAGGGGTTTATGTCCCTGCTGGGTCTCGTACCCATCGTGCTCTTGTAAAACATGACTGCGCTCTTGCGTCTCGCTTTCCAAAACCATCTGCTTGACGTTAATGGTTTAATCACTCAGTCAACATGAACATAAATAGTGGCGTCACCTCTCTGGTCAGCGGAGAGTTAATGTGAGGTAATGTTTGCGCTCGGGCTTGGATTGAAGGCCCTGAATCAACAGTTCTGGCCACAGAGGGTTTAATACCTGTTAACCGGCCCCTGGTGCAGGACAGACGTCTCTGGTTTCTGTTTTGGAACAAAATCCATCCCTTGTTCTTTCATTCGTAATTTCCAAATTGCTGGGATGAAATGAGAGGAGACGGAAAAACTGCAAAGTATAAACCCAAATGAAGTCAGCGCAAAAGATGTAATAATAATCAGAATAATAGGATAACAAGGGGGAATATATTGTCTATCTATCTATCTATCTATCTATCTATCTATCTATCTATCTATCTATCTCCTATCTATCTATCTATCTATCTATCTCCTATCTATCTATCTATCTATCTATCTATCTATCTATCTATCTCCTATCTATCTATCTATCTATCTATCTATCTATCTATCTCCTATCTATCTATCTATCTATCTATCTATCTCCTATCTATCTATCTATCTATCTATCTATCTATCTATCTATCTCCTATCTATCTATCTATCTATCTATCTATCTATCTCCTATCTATCTATCTATCTATCTATCTATCTATCTATCTATCTCCTATCTATCTATCTATCTATCTATCTATCTATCTATCCATCTATCTATTGCATCATATATTAGATATTCTTGGGCTCTTCATGGTATTTTTCTATCTGTCTCGATTCTTATGAGCAGTAACAGATTTGTGATTTCTATTCCCAAGAACAGGAAATTAATATTTTGCGCTGTGAATATTATTTTTGAGCAGACGTTGTGGCCCTCCGGCGCTGGCAGTACCAGAGTCAATATAACACCTTGTGCTGAGATTTCTGCCCTCACCTGATTTATTGATCAGTCACCAGAATATTGATTTTTGTCTGGATGGAGCGAGGGCACAGTCCGCCCGTATTCCAACCTCCTCCCAGACACTCTCTGTATGTGTTACCTGGCCCGCTTCTCAGACGCCTCCATCTCACAGCGTCTGTCTGTCCGGGCTGCGGAGGAATTCTCATTTCCAGCCATGGAACAAATTTCTCCTGTTCCATAGATGCCAGTAAACTGTACATTTCCCTGCAGCTTCATGATGTCAGATTCCTGTTTTCCTCTTACTTTAATGGGTCCTCGTCTCCAGAACATGTGATTGTGTCCTACAAACAATAGGTCTATTGAATCCGTGGAGGATTTAGTTGTCACTCGCACATTGTTATTATGTAGTGATGCGGAGTTGTGGCTTATCAACACTGTTTACCAACGCGGAGCACATGGTGCAGATCTCTATAGAGGCCCACGCAGCTACTACAGATCTGATCAGACACGTGGCTGCACTAAGGACGCTAAAATGTAGCTGCGTTACCGTCATCTGACGCTAGGTTCACACCTGCATTGGGGTTTCTGTTCTTCGGTCCACTTGGAGACCCCAAAAAGGGGAAACTCACTCAGCTCAAAAAGTAGTTACCCGCAGAAACCTGCAGACCCCGTCCAGACCTTGTGAAATACGCTTACCTCCATAGTCAATGAGTTCTCAGTCATATTACATGGGGAATGGGCTTTTGTACTGGTCACATCACAAAAAGGGGGTGCAACATTTTGTGTGCAGAAGTGGGTGTGGCATGCAACAAAAAGGGGCTGGGTCTTACAAAAAGTTGGCACGGCCAAACAAAAACTTCCCAGCAAGCTCCGCACTCGCAGACTTCTTATCATAAGCCAACAAAAGTTGGCAAGGCTGAATTTGATGCGTTTCAGATGGTCTGAACCTAAAAACAATCAGATTTATTTGAGTCTAAATTTGGCCAAATTTGGTTCCGTTAACTCCAAAGCACCAGGTTATGCGGCCCACTAAATGTGAGACCATGAATAAATCCAAATCTTATAAGGGTCAGCTCTGCCCCAATACGATGCCATAAAAGGAACATTTTGGGGCCAAATTCTCATTTAACGATACAAAATGATACATTAAAAAAGAAAACTATTCTAAAATTCCGACCCCTTAGAGACCATTGATACTAAATATGACTTTTTACCCCAAGTAAAGAGAAATACGTCCCGTGGGAATTCGCCGTGTTTGTCAATATGAGCTTTCCACTGGCGCAAATAACCCGGCGTTACCTGCCGCAACCTTTGCTACAATAGGCGTTTGTCCCACGTTCTTAGAAAGGCGCAGCGATGTATTCTTAGAAGAAGCCCCGGCATTCATCTGCGGCTGTGGGTCGGTTTGCCCCGGTGGTTACAGGAATATCTTCTGGTTGACTTGTTAATCTTCATCTATTGATGTGTATTTATATTTATAGACTGACAATCCAGGCACGTAAGCAGATCCCAGGGGGCGCACTAATAATTAGGGGCACATAGATGGCTCATTGAGAAGGGGATGAGAAAAAATAAACTCACATGGAACTAAACAATCCACTAATGAGAGGAGCAGATCAGCACTGAGGGGGCATTGTGTCCAGTCCGGGGCAGATCTATATACTGAGAATTACATGATGAGCCAATAGCTATACCAATAACCCTAATCACTAAGAGATAGATAAACCAGAACACATCAGATCTGACACAGGAACACAATTCTATATGTACAGCCGGTATAACCTGGGTATATACTGTATATAATTCTATATGTACAGCCGGTATAACCTGGGTATATACTGTATATAATTATATATGTACAGCTGGTATAACCTGAGTATATACTGTATATAATTATATATGTACAGCCGGTATAACCTGGGTATATACTGTATATAATTATATATGTACAGCTGGTATAACCTGAGTATATACTGTATATAATTATATATGTACAGCCGGTATAACCTGGGTATACACTGTATATAATTATATATGTACAGCCGGTATAACCTGGGTATATACTGTATATAATTCTATATGTACAGCTGGTATAACCTGGGTATATACTGTATATAATTCTATATGTACAGCCGGTATAACCTGGGTATATACTGTATATAATTCTATATGTACAGCCGGTATAACCTGGGTATATACTGTATATAATTATATATGTACAGCCGGTATAACCTGGGTATATACTGTATATAATTCTATATGTACAGCCGGTATAACCTGGGTATATACTGTATATAATTATATATGTACAGCTGGTATAACCTGAGTATATACTGTATATAATTATATATGTACAGCCGGTATAACCTGGGTATACACTGTATATAATTATATATGTACAGCCGGTATAACCTGGGTATATACTGTATATAATTCTATATGTACAGCTGGTATAACCTGGGTATATACTGTATATAATTCTATATGTACAGCCGGTATAACCTGGGTATATACTGTATATAATTCTATATGTACAGCTGGTATAACCTGGGTATATACTGTATATAATTCTATATGTACAGCCGGTATAACCTGGGTATATACTGTATATAATTATATATGTACAGCTGGTATAACCTGAGTATATACTGTATATAATTATATATGTACAGCCGGTATAACCTGGGTATACACTGTATATAATTATATATGTACAGCCGGTATAACCTGGGTATATACTGTATATAATTCTATATGTACAGCTGGTATAACCTGGGTATATACTGTATATAATTCTATATGTACAGCTGGTATAACCTGGTATCTCCTGAGGCACAAGATGTTGCGCTATATACAGAGCTGATTTTACCTTTATAAAAAAAGATTGCTTCAGGTTAAAATACTTAGTGTAGGAAATTCTGTCATTGTTTGACTAGAGCAGTGAGATTTCTGCTGATGCAGAATCTAGAAATGTTTAAACAAGGTATCACAATGAAGAACTGACCTGGCGGCTGTAGGACGGATAACCTCATATACCAGCTGGGCTTAAAGCTGTATTATCAGCAACCGTAGCCATCCTGGTGCTCATTAGCAAGAGAAAGAAAGCAAAATTGGATAATAAATCACATCCAATACACCGTACATTTGACCCCACCATCAGAATAGTGAGCGCAGCTCTGGAGTATAATACAGGATAAGTAATGTAATGTATGTACACAGTGACTGTACCAGCAGAATAGTGAGCGCAGCTCTGGAGTATAATACAGGATAAGTAATGTAATGTATGTACACAGTGACTGTACCAGCAGAATAGTGAGCGCAGCTCTGGAGTATAATACAGGATAAGTAATGTAATGTATATACACAGTGACTGTACCAGCAGAATAGTGAGCGCAGCTCTGGAGTATAATACAGGATAAGTAATGTAATGTATGTACACAGTGACTGCACCAGCAGAATAGTGAGCGCAGCTCTGGAGTATAATACAGGATAAGTAATGTAATGTATATACACAGTGACTGTACCAGCAGAATAGTGAGTGCAGCTCTGGAGTATAATACAGGATAAGTAATGTAATGTATGTACACAGTGACTGCACCAGCAGAATAGTGAGCGCAGCTCTGGAGTATAATACAGGATAAGTAATGTAATGTATGTACACAGTGACTGTACCAGCAGAATAGTGAGCGCAGCTCTGGAGTATAATACAGGATAAGTAATGTATGTACACAGTGACTGTACCAGCAGAATAGTGAGTGCAGCTCTGGAGTATAATACAGGATAAGTAATGTAATGTATATACACAGTGACTGCACCAGCAACATAGTGAGTGCAGCTCTGGAGTATAATACAGGATAAGTAATGTAATGTATGTACACAGTGACTGCACCAGCAGAATAGTGAGCGCAGCTCTGGAGTATAATACAGGATAAGTAATGTAATGTATGTACACAGTGACTGCACCAGCAGAATAGTGAGCGCAGCTCTGGGGTATAATACAGGGTAGATAATGTAATGTAATGTATGTACACAGTGACTGCACCAGCAGAATAGTGAGCACAGCTCTGGAGTATAATACAGGATAAGTAATGTAATGTATGTATACAGTGACTGTACCAGCAGAATAGTGAGCGCAGCTCTGGAGTATAATACAGGATAAGTAATGTAATGTATGTACACAGTGACTGTACCAGCAGAATAGTGAGCGCAGCTCTGGAGTATAATACAGGATAAGTAATGTAATGTATGTACACAGTGACTGTACCAGCAGAATAGTGAGCGCAGCTCTGGAGTATAATACAGGATAAGTAATGTAATGTATGTACACAGTGACTGCACCAGCAGAATAGTGAGCGCAGCTCTGGAGTATAATACAGGATAAGTAATGTAATGTATGTACACAGTGACTGCACCAGCAGAATAGTGAGCACAGCTCTGGAGTATAACACAGGATGCAATTCTGGGTACAGGAGAAGTATTGTAATAGATTTATAAAGTTTCTCGCTATCTCTGTATCTTTATGCAGAATGGTGGTAAATGGTGGACACATCCCTGTTTTGCAGTGTTCTGAGGTCTATTTCAGACACCTGTATCCACACATATGATATTCATGGTCCCCCAACTAATAGCCAGTAAATTATGTCACCTAGCATGAGAGGTGACATCTCCTGTCTCTGAGCTAAGGACCACCTCTAATACATAAGGTTATATTCACATTGTTTTTTTACGCTGCTTTTCTTGCTACCTGCCATTGTTTGCCCCCTCTGCCATATGGGTAGAGTCTACCGTGAATGGTTGGGGTCTCTAATAAAGTGGCCATTCCTTGTACTATGGTGGACATACCATGTTACATGTTACATACCTGATATCTGAGGACACTTCTGAAGATACTACTGCAGAAATATTTACATTCTGAATAAAATCTCAGAAGTTTCTACATTTCTAGCGATCAGCTGCGGGGAACGTGGCGCCATGCCCAGAATCCTGCCGTGCCAGGGTTAACCACAGCTAATGTAGAATAGATTAAACAGATCACGAAGGGATCAAAATGTTCAGGTCACGATGAATACTGTAATTTGTACTTGCTGATCATACCATGCCCAGGTCTGGGGGGGGGGGGGGGAGTAAATATGTCAAACAATTTCACCAGTATCTAAGGTTTCTTCTTTCTTGTAGCATCTTCTTGACTGGTCACAGCGAGAACTATGATGGGTCAGATAGGGGACACTCCGAACAAACTGACCAGACTGCGGGTATACAAGTGGCTGCAAACTACACAGTCAACCTGAAAGTATAGGAGTCACTCCAGACTATACAGAAAATCTGCAGTCATAGGGGGCGGTCCAGACTACATAGTCAGACTACAGTTATAGGGGGCGGTCCAGACTACACAGTCAGACTACAGTTATAGGGGGCGGTCCAGACTACACAGTCAGACTACAGTTATAGGGGGCGGTCCAGACTACACAGCCAGTCTACAGTTATAGGGGGCGCTCCAGACTACACAGTCAGACTACAGTCATAGGGGGCGCTCCAGACTACACAGTCAGACTACAGTTATAGGGGGCGGTCCAGACTACACAGTCAGACTACAGTCATAGGGGGCGGTCCAGACTACACAGTCAGACTACAGTTATAGGGGGCGGTCCAGACTACACAGTCAGACTACAGTTATAGGGGGTGGTCCAGACTACACAGTCAGACTACAGTTATAGGGGGCGGTCCAGACTACACAGCCAGTCTACAGTTATAGGGGGCGCTCCAGACTACACAGTCAGACTACAGTCATAGGGGGCGCTCCAGACTACACAGTCAGACTACAGTTATAGGGGGCGGTCCAGACTACACAGTCAGACTACAGTTATAGGGGGCGGTCCAGACTACACAGTCAGACTCCAGTTATAGGGGGCGGTCCAGACTACACAGTCAGACTACAGTTATAGGGGGCGGTCCAGACTACACAGCCAGTCTACAGTTATAGGGGGCGCTCCAGACTACACAGTCAGACTACAGTCATAGGGGGCGGTCCAGACTACACAGTCAGACTATAGTCATAGGGGGCGGTCCAGACTACACAGTCAGACTACAGTTATAGAGGGCGGTCCAGACTACACAGTCAGACTCCAGTTATAGGGGGCGGTCCAGACTACACAGCCAGTCTACAGTAATAGGGGGCGGTCCAGACTACACAGCCAGTCTACAGTAATAGGGGGCGGTCCAGACTACACAGTCAGACTACAGTTATAGGGGGCGGTCCAGACTACACAGTCAGACTACAGTAATAGGGGGCGGTCCAGACTACACAGCCAGTCTACAGTAATAGGGGGCGGTCCAGACTACACAGTCAGACTACAGTTATAGGGGGCGCTCCAGACTACACAGTCAGACTACAGTCATAGGGGGCGGTCCAGACTACACAGTCAGACTACAGTCATAGGGGGCGGTCCAGACTACACAGTCAGACTACAGTTATAGGGGGCGGTCCAGACTACACAGTCAGACTACAGTTATAGGGGGCGGTCCAGACTACACAGTCAGACTACAGTCATAGGGGGCGGTCCAGACTACACAGTCAGACTACAGTCATAGGGGGCGGTCCAGACTACACAGTCAGACTACAGTTATAGGGGGCGGTCCAGACTACACAGTCAGACTCCAGATATAGAGGACGGTCTAGACAACACAGTCAGACTACAGTTATAGGGAGTACTCCAGATTTCAGACATTTGCCTAGTTGCACATCTCTTGCACATTATATTACTGAATATCAACAATTTGATGTACCATTCAGCATACCTCCCAACCGTCCCGATTTCCGCAGGACAGTCACGATTTGGGTGACATGTGCCGCGGTCCCGGTTGGAGGGAGGTATGTCCCGATTTCAACTGAGATCTGCGTCCAGAGGACGCAGATCTGAGTTGAACACATATGCAGCTGAAGCAAGAAGCTGACACAGGTCAGCTCCTTGCTTCCCGCTGCCCGCCTTTCTCCCTGACACACGCGGCTGAAGCTGCTCGCGTGCTCGCTTCGCCGCTGCGTCTCTCTCTCTCGCTGACACATGCGGCTGAAGCGAGGAGCTGACCTGTGTCAGCTCCTCGCTTCGCCGCTGCCGCCGGGTCCTGGCCTGTAGACGCGATGTACACGCCAGGAGCCAGCGGCAGCAGCGAAGCGAGGAGCTGACACAGGTCAGCTCCTCGCTTCAGCCGCATGTGTCAGCGAGAGAGAGAGACGCTGCGGCGAAGCGAGCACGCGAGCAGCTTCAGCTGCGTGTGTCAGGGAGAGAGGCGGGCAGCGGGGAAGCGTGGAGCTGACCTGTGTCAGCTCCTTGCTTCAGCCGCATGTGTCAGCGAAAGAGGCGAGCAGAGAGCGGCGAGGGAGCGGAGGAGAAGGTAAGTTTAATGTGGAGGTGGAACGTGAATCTGGGGGCAGATGAAGGAGAGGACGGCATGACACTGGGGGCAGAGATGGAGAGGACATGAATCTGGGGGCAGAGATGGAGAGGACATGAATCTGGGGGCAGAGATGGAGAGGATATGAATCTGGGGGCAGAGATGGAGGGACATGAATCTGGGGGCAGAGATGTGGGACATGAATCTGGGGGCAGAGATGGAGGGGACATGAATCTGGGGGCAGAGATGGAGTGGACATAAAACTGGGGGCAGAGATGTGGGGACATGAATCTGGGGGCAGAGATGGAGGGACATGAATCTGGGGGCAGAGATGGAGTGGACATGAAACTGGGGGCAGAGATGGGGGACATGAATCTGGGGCAGAGATGTGGGACATGAATCTGGGGGCAGAGATGTGGGGACATGAATCTGGGGGCAGAGATGGAAGAGGGACATGAAACTGGGGGCAGATGAAGGGTGTATATGAAACTGGGGGAGAGATAGAGGGGATACATATAATTTACGGGTGACTGTAGGAGGATTATACTGTGTGCGGGCACATGAAAAATTAACGAGTGGGCGGGGTCAACACAAAAGTGGGCGGGGCTAAATTTGCGGCGGCGCGCTATGCGCGCCGCACATTTTGTCCCTCTTTCGGTTCTTCAAAAGTTGGGAGGTATGCATTCAGGGCTCTGGAAAAGCTGGATGCAGCACTTATTACAAAGCAGTCACTAAAATACACCCCCGCCCCCCCGACAAGTGATTATGTGGTTATAAATGACTGTAATAATCCATAACAATGACGAATAGGCAGGACCGGGCGCAGAGAGGCCCTGCTGGGCTTTATTGAGACATTTAGCATCCCAAATTGGCGTCTATTACAAACAAGTGACACCACTCGCTTACCTAACCCTGTAACATGTAACATCAATAAACACAGGAGAATTCCCCGACTGTTCCTATGGACATGAGATGCTGCCACAGGTCTGAATCACGCCTTAATGCTTGTTTTATGGAGCATGGACCCTGCGCTGCTTCACAGATGGCATTATGTAAACTATGAGGCTCAGCGGGCAGGAATGTGGCGGCCGAGGGATGATTTATAAAGCTTATATTAAAGCGAGCCCATCCTGAACCAGAGGACGCAAGATTATACGCCATAAATGGGAGAAAGAGAGGAAAAGCCCTATTCAGCCATGGCGCAGCGATGTTACGGGGCCGCCATTATAGTGATAGGGGACTACTAACATATAAGGCTGGATTCTCACGGTATAAAATGGCCGATCCGGCCCCTCCGGTCTCCCGCAGCGGAAACTACCACACAGCTTCTCCCAGCTGAATAGGCTCAGAGGAATAACGTTGCGCCACTTAATCTCCCGCCATTGAAACCAATGGTAGGCCGAATCTGGGGCGGAATCTGCATAACATTGGGCCATGTGAACAAACCCCAAGTTTCTGAGACTTTTCTGCAGCCTTGTTCTGTTCTGTACATTTCTCTCTCACAATAATAAGATGCTTTGGGGGGTTTTTTGGCGCTCACTAATATTCGCCACATCTATAAGTCCTCAGCTCTACAGTCAATGAGGAAAACAAGATCTAGTGTGACGGTGACATCACTTTTTCTAGGAATCCATACAAAGCTCATCATGGGGAACACATCTGGGCAACAGAGCTGTGGAAATGTTTAACATTGCAGTGGAAGAAACATATTGTGGATCGGGAGGGGGGTGGGGGTGGCGGTATAACGTTATAGTATTGTCATAGGGAGATACCGCAGAATAACAACAAATAGGGGAGGGGGGAGGACGGTGAGATCTGATGGACCACAGATGGGAAGCTTTCTAGGACTGTGTCGCACGCCAGAGCAGCAGACAGTATCACAAATGTGTCTTCTGGGGGGGTGCCTATATACTAACTATAAGAGGGTCAGATATAGACAGCAATGAACCAGGATCTGATTCTTATAGGGGGCGCTACTAATTCTTCATCAAAAATAAGAAATAATACACAGTATGGAATGACTGCCCGAACTAATACAACCTCCAAAACCTCGGGGGATTCTAATATCTGCAACCGTGTTTGAATAAAGACACTCCAGCCAGTAGAGTGGGGTTGTGGTGGCCAGGCCATAGCGTTAAATGGAGGTAGTATTATAATAGTTATATTCTTGTACATAGGAGGTAGTATTATAGTAGTTATATTACTGTACATAGGAGCAGTATTATAGTAGTTATATTCTTGTACATAGGAGTAGTATTATAGTAGTTATATTCTTGTACATAGGAGTAGTATTATAGTAGTTATATTCTTGTACATAGGAGTAGTATTATAGTAGTTATATTCTTGTACATAGGAGCAGTATTATAGTAGTTATATTCTTGTACATAGGAGTAGTATTATAGTAGTTATATTCTTGTACATAGGAGCAGTATTATAGCAGTTATATTCTTGTACGTAGTAGTAGTATTATAGTAGTTATATTCTTATACATAGGAGTAGTATTATAGTAGTTATATTCTTGTACATAGGAGGTAGTATTATAGTAGTTATATTCTTGTACATAGGGGCAGTATTATAGTAGTTATATTCTTGTACATAGGAGTAGTATTATAGTAGTTATATTCTTGTACATAGCGGGCAGTATTATAGTAGTTATATTCTTGTACATAGGAGTAGTATTATAATAGTTATATTCTTGTACATAGGAGGTAGTATTATAGTAGTTATATTCTTGTACATAGGAGTAGTATTATAGTAGTTATATTCTTGTACATAGTAGTAGTATTATAGTAGTTATATTCTTGTACATAGGAGCAGTATTATAGTAGTTATATTCTTGTACATAGGAGCAGTATTATAGTAGTTATATTCTTGTACATATGAGGTAGTATTATAGTAGTTATATTCTTGTACATAGGAGCAGTATTATAGTAGTTATATTCTTGTACATATGAGGTAGTATTATAGTAGTTATATTCTTGTACATAGTAGTAGTATTATAGTAGTTATATTCTTGTACATAGGAGTAGTATTATAGTAGTTATATTCTTGTACATAGGAGCAGTATTATAGTAGTTATATTCTTGTACATAGGAGTAGTATTATAGTAGTTATATTCTTGTACATAGGAGCAGTATTATAGTAGTTAGAGAAATCATCCAGCAATGAAACGAAAGTTCCTCCAATAAAAAGCTTTGCTTTATTTCATGTCCACAGGATAAAATATAAACACGCAGTCACAGGAAAAGACAAAAAAGGCTAGCGTCAGACGACGCGTTTCGGATCTTATATCCTTCTTCAAGGTCTGATCAAGACTGACAAAAAGGCTTTTTGTCAGTCTTGATCAGACCTTGAAGAAGGATATAAGATCCGAAACGCGTCGTCTGACGCTAGCCTTTTTTGTCTTTTCCTGTGACTGCGTGTTTATATTTTATCCTGTGGACATGAAATAAAGCAAAGCTTTTTATTGGAGGAACTTTCGTTTCATTGCTGGATGATTTCTCGTACTATTTCTGGACTTCACTCCCAGCCAAGGGAGACAGGCATCCGGGCAAGTCCAAGGATATGCATTCAAATCGGATAACATACACTTGAAGATTTCTGCAGGAGAGCTGAGTATAATCCTTCCCTTTTTCCCTTTTCCAGTCTGTGTTATAGTAGTTAGATTCTTGTACATAGGAGTAGTATTATAGTAGTTATATTCTTGTACATAGGAGCAGTATTATAGCAGTTATATTCTTGTACATAGTAGTAGTATTATAGTAGTTATATTCTTATACATAGGAGTAGTATTATAGTAGTTATATTCTTGTACATAGGAGGTAGTATTATAGTAGTTACATTATTGTACATAGTAGTAGTATTATATTAGTTATATTCTTGTACATAGTAGTAGTATTATAGTAGTTATATTCTTGTACATAGGGGCAGTATTATAGTAGTTATATTCTTGTACATAGGAGTAGTATTATAGTAGTTATATTCTTGTACATAGGAGCAGTATTATAGTAGTTATATTCTTGTACATAGGAGCAGTATTGTAGTAGTTATATTATTGTACATAGGAGTAGTATTATAGTAGTTATATTCTTGTACATAGGAGCAGTAAAATAGTAGTTATATTCTTGTAGTAGTTGTATTCTTGTAGTATTATAGTAGTTATATTCTTGTACATAGGAGTAGTATTATAGTAGTTATATTCTTGTACATAGCGGGCAGTATTATAGTAGTTATATTCTTGTACATAGGAGTAGTATTATAATAGTTATATTCTTGTACATAGGAGGTAGTATTATAGTAGTTATATTCTTGTACATAGGAGTAGTATTATAGTAGTTATATTCTTGTACATAGTAGTAGTATTATCGTAGTTATATTCTTGTACATAGGAGCAGTATTATAGTAGTTATATTCTTGTACATAGGAGCAGTATTATAGTAGTTATATTCTTGTACATATGAGGTAGTATTATAGTAGTTATATTCTTGTACATAGGAGCAGTATTATAGTAGTTATATTCTTGTACATATGAGGTAGTATTATAGTAGTTATATTCTTGTACATAGTAGTAGTATTATAGTAGTTATATTCTTGTACATAGGAGTAGTATTATAGTAGTTATATTCTTGTACATAGGAGCAGTATTATAGTAGTTATATTCTTGTACATAGGAGTAGTATTATAGTAGTTATATTCTTGTACATAGGAGCAGTATTATAGTAGTTATATTCTTGTACATAGGAGTAGTATTATAGTAGTTATATTCTTGTACATAGGGGCAGTATTATAGCAGTTATATTCTTGTACATAGTAGTAGTATTATAGTAGTTATATTCTTATACATAGGAGTAGTATCATAGTAGTTATATTCTTGTACATAGGAGGTAGTATTATAGTAGTTACATTATTGTACATAGTAGTAGTATTATATTAGTTATATTCTTGTACATAGTAGTAGTATTATAGTAGTTATATTCTTGTATATAGGAGCAGTATTATAGTAGTTATATTATTGTACATAGGAGTAGTATTATAGTAGTTATATTCTTGTACATAGGAGCAGTAAAATAGTAGTTATATTCTTGTACATAGGAGTAGTATTATAGTAGTTATATTCTTGTACATAGGAGGTAGTATTATAGTAGTTATATTCTTGTACATAGGGGCAGTATTATAGTAGTTATATTCTTGTACATAGTAGTAGTATTATATTAGTTATATTCTTGTACATAGTAGTAGTATTATATTAGTTATATTCTTGTACATAGGAGCAGTATTAAAGTAGTTATATTCTTGTACATAGGAGTAGTATTATAGTAGTTATATTCTTGTACATAGTAGTAGTATTATAGTAGTTATATTCTTGTACATAGTAGTAGTATTATAGTAGTTATATTCTTGTACATAGGAGGTAGTATTATAGTAGTTATATTCTTGTACATAGTAGTAGTATTGTAGTAGTTATATTCTTGTACATAGTAGTAGTATTATAGTAGTTATATTCTTGTACATAGGGAATAGTATTATAATAGTTATATTCTTTTACATAGGAGTAGTATTGTAGTAGTTATATTCTTGTATATAGGGGGCAGTATTATTGCAGTTATATTTTTGTACATAGGAGCAGTATTATAGCAGTTATTTTCTTGTACATAGTAGTAGTATTATAGTAGTTCTATTCTTGTACATAGGAGTAGTATTATAGTTGTTATATTCTTGTATATAGGAGTAGTATTGTAGTAGTTATATTCTTGTATATAGGAGCAGTATTGTAGTAGTTATATTCTTGTATATAGGAGCAGTATTATAGTAGTTATATTATTGTACATAGGAGTAGTATTATAGTAGTTAAATTCTTGTACATAGGAGCAGTATTGTAGTAGTTATATTCTTGTATATAGGAGTAGTATTGTAGTAGTTATATTATTGTACATAGGAGTAGTATTATAGTAGTTATATTCTTGTACATAGGAGCAGTAAAATAGTAGTTATATTCTTGTATATAGGAGCAGTATTATAGTAGTTATATTATTGTACATAGGAGTAGTATTATAGTAGTTAAATTCTTGTACATAGGAGCAGTATTGTAGTAGTTATATTCTTGTATATAGGAGCAGTATTATAGTAGTTATATTATTGTACATAGGAGTAGTATTATAGTAGTTAAATTCTTGTACATAGGAGCAGTATTGTAGTAGTTATATTCTTGTATATAGGAGTAGTATTGTAGTAGTTATATTACTGTACATAGGAGTAGTATTATAGTAGTTATATTCTTGTACATAGGAGCAGTAAAATAGTAGTTATATTCTTGTACATAGGAGTAGTATTATAGTAGTTATATTCTTGTACATAGGAGGTAGTATTATAGTAGTTATATTCTTGTACATAGGAGTAGTATTATAGTAGTTATATTCTTGTACATAGGAGGTAGTATTATAGTAGTTATATTCTTGTACATAGGGGCAGTATTATAGTAGTTATATTCTTGTACATAGGAGTAGTATTATAGTAGTTATATTCTTGTACATAGGAGCAGTATTATAGTAGTTATATTCTTGTACATAGGAGCAGTATTATAGTAGTTATATTCTTGTACATAGGAGTAGTATTATAGTAGTTATATTCTTGTACATAGGAGCAGTATTATAGCAGTTATATTCTTGTACATAGTAGTAGTATTATAGTAGTTATATTCTTGTACATAGGAGTAGTATTATAGTAGTTATATTCTTGTACATAGGAGGTAGTATTATAGTAGTTACATTATTGTACATAGTAGTAGTATTATATTAGTTATATTCTTGTACATAGTAGTAGTATTATAGTAGTTATATTCTTGTACATAGGAGCAGTATTAAAGTAGTTATATTCTTGTACATAGGAGTAGTATTATAGTAGTTATATTCTTGTACATAGTAGTAGTATTATAGTAGTTATATTCTTGTACATAGTAGTAGTATTATAGTAGTTATATTCTTGTACATAGGAGGTAGTATTATAGTAGTTATATTCTTGTACATAGTAGTAGTATTGTAGTAGTTATATTCTTGTACATAGTAGTAGTATTATAGTAGTTATATTCTTGTACATAGGGGGTAGTATTATAGTAGTTATATTCTTGTACATAGGAGTAGTATTGTAGTAGTTATATTCTTGTATATAGGGGGCAGTATTATTGTAGTTATATTTTTGTACATAGGAGCAGTATTATAGCAGTTATTTTCTTGTACATAGTAGTAGTATTATAGTAGTTCTATTCTTGTATATAGGAGTAGCATTATAGTAGTTATATTCTTGTACATAGGAGTAGTATTATAGTAGTTATATTCTTGTACATAGGAGCAGTAAAATAGTAGTTATATTCTTGTACATAGGAGTAGTATTATAGTAGTTATATTCTTGTACATAGGAGGTAGTATTATAGTAGTTATATTCTTGTACATAGGGGCAGTATTATAGTAGTTATATTCTTGTACATAGGAGTAGTATTATAGTAGTTATATTCTTGTACATAGGAGCAGTATTATAGTAGTTATATTCTTGTACATAGGAGTAGTATTATAGTAGTTATATTCTTGTACATAGGAGGTAGTATTATAGTAGTTACATTATTGTACATAGTAGTAGTATTATATTAGTTATATTCTTGTACATAGGAGTAGTATTATAGCAGTTATATTCTTGTACATAGGAGCAGTATTAAAGTAGTTATATTCTTGTACATAGGAGTAGTATTATAGTAGTTATATTCTTGTACATAGTAGTAGTATTATAGTAGTTATATTCTTGTACATAGTAGTAGTATTATAGTAGTTATATTCTTGTACATAGGAGTAGTATTATAGTAGTTATATTCTTGTACATAGTAGTAGTATTATAGTAGTTATATTCTTGTACATAGGAGCAGTATTATAGTAGTTATATTCTTGTACATAGGAGCAGTATTATAGTAGTTATATTCTTGTACATATGAGGTAGTATTATAGTAGTTATATTCTTGTACATAGGAGCAGTATTATAGTAGTTATATTCTTGTACATATGAGGTAGTATTATAGTAGTTATATTCTTGTACATAGTAGTAGTATTATAGTAGTTATATTCTTGTACATAGGAGTAGTATTATAGTAGTTATATTCTTGTACATAGAAGCAGTATTATAGTAGTTATATTCTTGTACATAGGAGTAGTATTATAGTAGTTATATTCTTGTACATAGGAGCAGTATTATAGTAGTTATATTCTTGTACATAGGAGTAGTATTATAGTAGTTATATTCTTGTACATAGGAGCAGTATTATAGCAGTTATATTCTTGTACGTAGTAGTAGTATTATAGTAGTTATATTCTTATACATAGGAGTAGTATTATAGTAGTTATATTCTTGTACATAGGAGGTAGTATTATAGTAGTTATATTCTTGTACATAGGGGCAGTATTATAGTAGTTATATTCTTGTACATAGGAGTAGTATTATAGTAGTTATATTCTTGTACATAGCGGGCAGTATTATAGTAGTTATATTCTTGTACATAGGAGTAGTATTATAATAGTTATATTCTTGTACATAGGAGGTAGTATTATAGTAGTTATATTCTTGTACATAGGAGTAGTATTATAGTAGTTATATTCTTGTACATAGTAGTAGTATTATAGTAGTTATATTCTTGTACATAGGAGCAGTATTATATTAGTTATATTCTTGTACATAGGAGCAGTATTATAGTAGTTATATTCTTGTACATATGAGGTAGTATTATAGTAGTTATATTCTTGTACATAGGAGCAGTATTATAGTAGTTATATTCTTGTACATATGAGGTAGTATTATAGTAGTTATATTCTTGTACATAGTAGTAGTATTATAGTAGTTATATTCTTGTACATAGGAGTAGTATTATAGTAGTTATATTCTTGTACATAGGAGCAGTATTATAGTAGTTATATTCTTGTACATAGGAGTAGTATTATAGTAGTTATATTCTTGTACATAGGAGCAGTATTATAGTAGTTAGATTCTTGTACATAGGAGTAGTATTATAGTAGTTATATTCTTGTACATAGGAGCAGTATTATAGCAGTTATATTCTTGTACATAGTAGTAGTATTATAGTAGTTATATTCTTATACATAGGAGTAGTATTATAGTAGTTATATTCTTGTACATAGGAGGTAGTATTATAGTAGTTACATTATTGTACATAGTAGTAGTATTATATTAGTTATATTCTTGTACATAGTAGTAGTATTATAGTAGTTATATTCTTGTACATAGGGGCAGTATTATAGTAGTTATATTCTTGTACATAGGAGTAGTATTATAGTAGTTATATTCTTGTACATAGGAGCAGTATTATAGTAGTTATATTCTTGTACATAGGAGCAGTATTGTAGTAGTTATATTATTGTACATAGGAGTAGTATTATAGTAGTTATATTCTTGTACATAGGAGCAGTAAAATAGTAGTTATATTCTTGTAGTAGTTGTATTCTTGTAGTATTATAGTAGTTATATTCTTGTACATAGGAGTAGTATTATAGTAGTTATATTCTTGTACATAGCGGGCAGTATTATAGTAGTTATATTCTTGTACATAGGAGTAGTATTATAATAGTTATATTCTTGTACATAGGAGGTAGTATTATAGTAGTTATATTCTTGTACATAGGAGTAGTATTATAGTAGTTATATTCTTGTACATAGTAGTAGTATTATCGTAGTTATATTCTTGTACATAGGAGCAGTATTATAGTAGTTATATTCTTGTACATAGGAGCAGTATTATAGTAGTTATATTCTTGTACATATGAGGTAGTATTATAGTAGTTATATTCTTGTACATAGGAGCAGTATTATAGTAGTTATATTCTTGTACATATGAGGTAGTATTATAGTAGTTATATTCTTGTACATAGTAGTAGTATTATAGTAGTTATATTCTTGTACATAGGAGTAGTATTATAGTAGTTATATTCTTGTACATAGGAGCAGTATTATAGTAGTTATATTCTTGTACATAGGAGTAGTATTATAGTAGTTATATTCTTGTACATAGGAGCAGTATTATAGTAGTTATATTCTTGTACATAGGAGTAGTATTATAGTAGTTATATTCTTGTACATAGGGGCAGTATTATAGCAGTTATATTCTTGTACATAGTAGTAGTATTATAGTAGTTATATTCTTATACATAGGAGTAGTATCATAGTAGTTATATTCTTGTACATAGGAGGTAGTATTATAGTAGTTACATTATTGTACATAGTAGTAGTATTATATTAGTTATATTCTTGTACATAGTAGTAGTATTATAGTAGTTATATTCTTGTATATAGGAGCAGTATTATAGTAGTTATATTATTGTACATAGGAGTAGTATTATAGTAGTTATATTCTTGTACATAGGAGCAGTATTGTAGTAGTTATATTCTTGTATATAGGAGTAGTATTGTAGTAGTTATATTATTGTACATAGGAGTAGTATTATAGTAGTTATATTCTTGTACATAGGAGTAGTAAAATAGTAGTTATATTCTTGTACATAGGAGTAGTATTATAGTAGTTATATTCTTGTACATAGGAGGTAGTATTATAGTAGTTATATTCTTGTACATAGGGGCAGTATTATAGTAGTTATATTCTTGTACATAGTAGTAGTATTATATTAGTTATATTCTTGTACATAGTAGTAGTATTATATTAGTTATATTCTTGTACATAGGAGCAGTATTAAAGTAGTTATATTCTTGTACATAGGAGTAGTATTATAGTAGTTATATTCTTGTACATAGTAGTAGTATTATAGTAGTTATATTCTTGTACATAGTAGTAGTATTATAGTAGTTATATTCTTGTACATAGGAGGTAGTATTATAGTAGTTATATTCTTGTACATAGTAGTAGTATTGTAGTAGTTATATTCTTGTACATAGTAGTAGTATTATAGTAGTTATATTCTTGTACATAGGGAATAGTATTATAATAGTTATATTCTTTTACATAGGAGTAGTATTGTAGTAGTTATATTCTTGTATATAGGGGGCAGTATTATTGCAGTTATATTTTTGTACATAGGAGCAGTATTATAGCAGTTATTTTCTTGTACATAGTAGTAGTATTATAGTAGTTCTATTCTTGTACATAGGAGTAGTATTATAGTTGTTATATTCTTGTATATAGGAGTAGTATTGTAGTAGTTATATTCTTGTATATAGGAGCAGTATTGTAGTAGTTATATTCTTGTATATAGGAGCAGTATTATAGTAGTTATATTATTGTATATAGGAGTAGTATTATAGTAGTTAAATTCTTGTACATAGGAGCAGTATTGTAGTAGTTATATTCTTGTATATAGGAGTAGTATTGTAGTAGTTATATTATTGTACATAGGAGTAGTATTATAGTAGTTATATTCTTGTACATAGGAGCAGTAAAATAGTAGTTATATTCTTGTATATAGGAGCAGTATTATAGTAGTTATATTATTGTACATAGGAGTAGTATTATAGTAGTTAAATTCTTGTACATAGGAGCAGTATTGTAGTAGTTATATTCTTGTATATAGGAGCAGTATTATAGTAGTTATATTATTGTACATAGGAGTAGTATTATAGTAGTTAAATTCTTGTACATAGGAGCAGTATTGTAGTAGTTATATTCTTGTATATAGGAGTAGTATTGTAGTAGTTATATTATTGTACATAGGAGTAGTATTATAGTAGTTATATTCTTGTACATAGGAGCAGTAAAATAGTAGTTATATTCTTGTACATAGGAGTAGTATTATAGTAGTTATATTCTTGTACATAGGAGGTAGTATTATAGTAGTTATATTCTTGTACATAGGAGTAGTATTATAGTAGTTATATTCTTGTACATAGGAGGTAGTATTATAGTAGTTATATTCTTGTACATAGGGGCAGTATTATAGTAGTTATATTCTTGTACATAGGAGTAGTATTATAGTAGTTATATTCTTGTACATAGGAGCAGTATTATAGTAGTTATATTCTTGTACATAGGAGTAGTATTATAGTAGTTATATTCTTGTACATAGGAGCAGTATTATAGCAGTTATATTCTTGTACATAGTAGTAGTATTATAGTAGTTATATTCTTGTACATAGGAGTAGTATTATAGTAGTTATATTCTTGTACATAGGAGGTAGTATTATAGTAGTTACATTATTGTACATAGTAGTAGTATTATATTAGTTATATTCTTGTACATAGTAGTAGTATTATAGTAGTTATATTCTTGTACATAGGAGCAGTATTAAAGTAGTTATATTCTTGTACATAGGAGTAGTATTATAGTAGTTATATTCTTGTACATAGTAGTAGTATTATAGTAGTTATATTCTTGTACATAGTAGTAGTATTATAGTAGTTATATTCTTGTACATAGGAGGTAGTATTATAGTAGTTATATTCTTGTACATAGTAGTAGTATTGTAGTAGTTATATTCTTGTACATAGTAGTAGTATTATAGTAGTTATATTCTTGTACATAGGGGGTAGTATTATAGTAGTTATATTCTTGTACATAGGAGTAGTATTGTAGTAGTTATATTCTTGTATATAGGGGGCAGTATTATTGTAGTTATATTTTTGTACATAGGAGCAGTATTATAGCAGTTATTTTCTTGTACATAGTAGTAGTATTATAGTAGTTCTATTCTTGTATATAGGAGTAGCATTATAGTAGTTATATTCTTGTACATAGGAGTAGTATTATAGTAGTTATATTCTTGTACATAGGAGCAGTAAAATAGTAGTTATATTCTTGTACATAGGAGTAGTATTATAGTAGTTATATTCTTGTACATAGGAGGTAGTATTATAGTAGTTATATTCTTGTACATAGGGGCAGTATTATAGTAGTTATATTCTTGTACATAGGAGTAGTATTATAGTAGTTATATTCTTGTACATAGGAGCAGTATTATAGTAGTTATATTCTTGTACATAGGAGTAGTATTATAGTAGTTATATTCTTGTACATAGGAGGTAGTATTATAGTAGTTACATTATTGTACATAGTAGTAGTATTATATTAGTTATATTCTTGTACATAGGAGTAGTATTATAGCAGTTATATTCTTGTACATAGGAGCAGTATTAAAGTAGTTATATTCTTGTACATAGGAGTAGTATTATAGTAGTTATATTCTTGTACATAGTAGTAGTATTATAGTAGTTATATTCTTGTACATAGTAGTAGTATTATAGTAGTTATATTCTTGTACATAGGAGGTAGTATTATAGTAGTTATATTCTTTTACATAGGAGTAGTATTGTAGTAGTTATATTCTTGTATATAGGGGGCAGTATTATTGCAGTTATATTTTTGTACATAGGAGCAGTATTATAGCAGTTATTTTCTTGTACATAGTAGTAGTATTATAGTAGTTCTATTCTTGTACATAGGAGTAGTATTATAGTTGTTATATTCTTGTATATAGGAGTAGTATTGTAGTAGTTATATTCTTGTATATAGGAGCAGTATTGTAGTAGTTATATTCTTGTATATAGGAGCAGTATTATAGTAGTTATATTATTGTACATAGGAGTAGTATTTTAGTAGTTATATTCTTGTACATAGGAGCAGTATTGTAGTAGTTATATTCTTGTATATAGAAGTAGTATTGTAGTAGTTATATTATTGTACATAGGAGTAGTATTATAGTAGTTATATTCTTGTACATAGGAGCAGTAAAATAGTAGTTATATTCTTGTACATAGGAGTAGTATTATAGTAGTTATATTCTTGTACATAGCAGGTAGTATTATAGTAGTTATATTCTTGTACATAGGGGCAGTATTATAGTAGTTATATTCTTGTACATAGGAGTAGTATTATAGTAGTTATATTCTTGTACATAGGAGCAGTATTATAGTAGTTATATTCTTGTACATAGGAGCAGTATTATAGTAGTTATATTCTTGTACATAGGAGTAGTATTATAGTAGTTATATTCTTGTACATAGGAGCAGTATTATAGCAGTTATATTCTTGTACATAGTAGTAGTATTATAGTAGTTATATTATTGTACATAGGAGCAGTATTATAGTAGTTATATTCTTGTACATAGGAGTAGTATTATAGTAGTTATATTCTTGTACATAGGAGCAGTATTATAGCAGTTATATTCTTGTACATAGTAGTAGTATTATAGTAGTTATATTCTTGTACATAGGAGTAGTATTATAGTAGTTATATTCTTGTACATAGGAGGTAGTATTATAGTAGTTACATTATTGTACATAGTAGTAGTATTATATTAGTTATATTCTTGTACATAGTAGTAGTATTATAGTAGTTATATTCTTGTACATAGGAGCAGTATTAAAGTAGTTATATTCTTGTACATAGGAGTAGTATTATAGTAGTTATATTCTTGTACATAGTAGTAGTATTATAGTAGTTATATTCTTGTACATAGTAGTAGTATTATAGTAGTTATATTCTTGTACATAGTAGTATTATTATAGTAGTTATATTCTTGTACATAGGGGGTAGTATTATAGTAGTTATATTCTTGTACATAGGAGTAGTATTGTAGTAGTTATATTCTTGTATATAGGGGGCAGTATTATTGTAGTTATATTTTTGTACATAGGAGCAGTATTATAGCAGTTATATTCTTGTACATAGTAGTATTATTATAGTAGTTATATTCTTGTACATAGGGGGTAGTATTATAGTTGTTATATTCTTGTATATAGGAGTAGTATTGTAGTAGTTATATTCTTGTATATAGGAGCAGTATTGTAGTAGTTATATTCTTGTATATAGGAGCAGTATTATAGTAGTTATATTATTGTACATAGGAGTAGTATTATAGTAGTTATAATCTTGTACATAGGAGCAGTATTGTAGTAGTTATATTCTTGTATATAGGAGTAGTATTGTAGTAGTTATATTATTGTACATAGGAGTAGTATTATAGTAGTTATATTCTTGTACATAGGAGCAGTAAAATAGTAGTTATATTCTTGTACATAGGAGTAGTATTATAGTAGTTATATTCTTGTACATAGGGGCAGTATTATAGTAGTTATATTCTTGTACATAGGAGTAGTATTATAGTAGTTATATTCTTGTATATAGGAGTAGTATTATAGCAGTTATATTCTTGTACATAGTAGTAGTATTATAGTAGTTATATTCTTGTACATAGGAGTAGTATTATAGTAGTTATATTCTTGTACATAGGAGGTAGTATTATAGTAGTTACATTATTGTACATAGTAGTAGTATTATATTAGTTATATTCTTGTACATAGTAGTATTATTATAGTAGTTATATTCTTGTACATAGGAGCAGTATTAATGTAGTTATATTCTTGTACATAGGAGTAGTATTATAGTAGTTATATTCTTGTACATAGTAGTAGTATGATAGTAGTTATATTCTTGTACATAGGAGGTAGTATTATAGTAGTTATATTCTTGTACATAGTAGTAGTATTGTAGTAGTTATATTCTTGTACATAGTAGTAGTGTTATAGTAGTTATATTCTTGTACATAGGGGGTAGTATTATAGTAGTTATATTCTTGTACATAGGAGGTAGTATTATAGTAGTTATATTCTTGTACATAGGAGTAGTATTATAGTAGTTATATTCTTGTACATAGGAGGTAGTATTATATTAGTTATATTCTTGTACATAGGAGTAGTATTGTAGTAGTTATATTCTTGTATATAGGGGGCAGTATTATTGTAGTTATATTTTTGTACATAGGAGCAGTATTATAGCAGTTATATTCTTGTACATAGGAGGTAGTATTATAGTAGTTATATTCTTGTACATAGGGGCAGTATTATAGTAGTTATATTCTTGTACATAGGAGTAGTATTATTGTAGTTATATTCTTGTATATAGGAGTAGTATTATAGTAGTTATATTCTTGTACATAGGAGCAGTATTATAGTAGTTATATTCTTGTACATAGGAGTAGTATTATAGTAGTTATATTCTTGTACGTAGGAGTAGTATTATAGTAGTTATATTCTTGTACATAGGAGTAGTATTATAGTAGTTATATTCTTGTACATAGGAGCAGTATTATCGTAGTTATATTTTTGTACATAGGAGTAGTATTATAGTAGTTATATTCTTGTACATAGGAGTAGTTTTATAGTATTTATATTCTTGTACATAGGAGTAGTATTATAGTAGGTATATTCTTGTACATAGGAGTAGTATTATAGTAGTTATATTCTTGTACATAGGAGTAGTATTATAGTAGTTATATTCTTGTACATAGGAGCAGTATTATAGTAGTTATATTCTTGTACATAGGAGCAGTATTATAGTAGTTATATTCTTGTACATAGGAGGTAGTATTATAGTAGTTATATTCTTGTACATAGGAGCAGTATTATCGTAGTTATATTCTTGTACATAGGAGTAGTATTATAGTAGTTATATTCTTGTACATAGGAGTAGTTTTATAGTATTTATATTCTTCAGGCTAGTTTCACTATGAGTAAGGGACGCCTCAATAGTCCCGAAACGCGTCAGTTTTCTAGCGGTTTTTAACTCACCATGTCCAGTGTCTACCTTGTCTACACTATGTTTTTTTGTGTTTAAATGTATACTCCAGCCTATGGTGGCAAACAGAAATTTTAAAAGGATGAAATAAAAAGAAAAGTTTTTACAAGCTGTGAGTCGCGGACCCTTATATCGAACCTTCGGTTTGACAAGATTATACTTCTATTTATATTCTTGTACATAGGAGTAGTATTATAGTAGGTATATTCTTGTACATAGGAGTAGTATTATAGTAGTTATATTCTTGTACATAGGAGGTAGTATTATAGTAGTTATATTCTTGTATGTAGGAGGTAGTATTATAGTAGTTATATTCTTGTATGTAGGGGGCAGTATTATAGTAGTTATATTCTTGTACATAGAGGGCAGTATTATAGTATTATATTCTTGTACATAGGAGTAGTATTATAGTAGTTATATTCTTGTACATAGGAGTAGTTTTATAGTATTTATATTCTTGTACATAGGAGTAGTATTATAGTAGGTATATTCTTGTACATAGGAGCAGTATTATAGTAGTTATATTCTTGTACATAGGAGGTAGTATTATAGTAGTTATATTCTTGTATGTAGGAGGTAGTATTATAGTAGTTATATTCTTGTACATAGGGGGCAGTATTATAGTAGTTATATTCTTGTATGTAGGGGGCAGTATTATAGTAATTATATTCTTGTATGTAGGGGGCAGTATTATAGTAGTTATATTCTTGTATGTAGAGGGGCAGTATTATAGTAGTTATATTCTTGTATGTAGGGGGCAGTATTATATTGATAAGTGATAACATAGTAAAAGTTATGTATGTATATAAGTGTTTTCTAGATTTATCCTCCATTATTTGTGAGCACAGTCTTGTCCTTATAGCTATAGTACAATACAATATGTTTTTGTTTTTCGTACAATCCATATTTCCTCTAGGCAGGAGTACACATTTTTGTCGCTTGCACATACCATACAGCTTAGCTGTACTCCCGGAGAATCATAGTGCGGCCAAGACAACATAAAATATGAATGCCTGTAGTAAAAGTTATTGTACGTTGTTAATATGCAATAAAGACTTGAACAATAAGAGGCCCTTTAATATACCAGACCTGTATACATATAAATACTCTGCACCTCAAGGACAGGACACTGTTTACTACATGTATATGGTTTTCTAAAAGATCTTAGGACACTGTTTACTACTATATGGTTTACCCACAGGTTACAGAGCCTGATTTATGACTACATTGTTTACCCTTAGGCTTTAGGGCACAATTCACTATTATATAGTTTCCCATAGGCTATAGGGCACTGTTTGCTATATGGTTTCCCTATAGCCTGAGATGCTTTGATGTTAATTATATCGTATCCTGTACTTAATATATTACTTACAAGAATGCCAGATCACTAACCAGCTCAACCACATGTGGAATGTATGAAGTGGATACAGATGTTCCGACCGCACCACGCAACGGGGGAAGGAGAGGGGCAGCAAAGGCTTGTAAAAGTTTCATTGCCTGGGGAAAAATGTTATATATGGCTATATAAGTGAGTATCTGCCCATGTACACAAGTTTTTGTCATCTATAAAGTTTCAAATCTTTGTGTTGAATAATTTTATAGTCCGAGCTCGATTGTCTTATACAAAACTCCAATAAAAATCTGTCCACCTGCCGTCACCACTAGGGGGAGCTCAGGAGCTTACTGCATACTGGCTGCACATTGAACTAAATAATAAAACTGTACATATCACTTGTGCTTGATGCACTGCTTTGACTTCTTAGGGCCATATGAAGTCACATTCATATGTCATATGGCCTGATTGTAGCTCAGTCCCATTCAAGTGCATGAGACTGAGCTGTAATACCAAGCACAGTCACTATGCTATCTATGGTGCTCATCCCAATCCTGTGGCCTCTTCATCCAACTCATCTGTGGGGCCCTGGGTGTCAGACGCCCATCAATCACCTATCAAGGATAGGTCTTCAATATATATGACCCAGAAATTTCCTTACAGAGATTGATGTATGATGCATTAAGCCAATAGTAAACTTTACTGAGCTGAATGTAGGCGATATGGAGCTCTGTGTTTGGAAAGGTGGACATGGCAAGGGTGTACGCCCGACAACAGGTTCTGAATCATGCGGCCACAGGACTGACTAGAAACCTAAATGATGGGAAAGTGCACCTCTTGTACTTTGTCTACTATCACAAGGACCTGCACACCAAGGACATGTGACCAAGGGTCCTTCTGCGTGTACTACAATGTAATAAAAGTCAGTATTGCAGCTTGGTCACTAGGGGGCAGCATAGAAATGGAATTATTTATTTATATAGTTACAAGCATTCCAATGATCAACAGTTAAAGGGATAGGCAGGTTACAATAGAAGATAGCGAGGTGATACAATAGGAGAGTTAACAGCCTGTAATCCTAAATCTATTTATCTAAGGTTTCCCATTGTTGTCGTGACTTTCATGTGTATTGACCGCAATTGCCTATCCCTTGCTATAGGGCAAATAAAAGTGAAGCTGATTGTCTGTAGACCGATGACCTTCATCATGGACAGTGTGTCAAGGTCACTCCCAGGATCTGAGAACCTTCCATCTCCAGCATTTGTATCCTATAACTTGTTACAATGTATCTTATATGTGATCGGGACAATCTATCCTGCATTGTTGAAAGCTGTAAGGCCAGAACTGTCCATGGGGAAGGCTGAGTAAAACTGATGCCTAAGGTCCCCATTATAAAGTTGTCCTTTTATGAGGTGCCTTCCCAAAAAAGTCCAATTCACCATCCTATTATTGCCCACACCCCAGACCCTTCATATTCCTCATAGACCAGGTTATCAGAGGATGCTGGGAATTGTAGAGAGATCCAAAGTTTCCATTAGACCAGAGATCCTGCCAAGGTTGGGATTAGATGAAAGAATCTATTTCCGCCTCCCCCCCCCCAAAAAAAAATAGCGCCACACCTGTTCATTGGTGGTGTTTGGTATTGCAGTTCAGCCCTATTCAATTGACATAACCTATGGACAGGGAACCATTGATTGCAATCCCTTCACTATCTTGCAGTGAAATCCAAGAACTTCCCGTCTTTGAAGTCCATTCAATATTGGTAGAAGATTCAAAGCCGGTCCCGGGACTGAGAGGGTTAAACCAGTCTCCGAGTGTTAAAAGCCTTCACTTCTCTCCCAGTAAAGTTACTCAATGCCGCCAGATTTATAATGTCGCTGGTCTAACTTGTGTAACACTTTAACTTGTCCTCTGGGAGGCTGCAGCGCAATGAGGTTGATCCTGTAGACATGGCGGCTGGAGCAGGTTGCGCTACATTCCTCTTATATCGGATTCTAGGCCAAGGGCAGCTGACAAGGAGACTTTTAGAGCGCACCAGAAGCAGAATATGGAGATTATGATGTATATCTGGAGGAAAAGACGTATACAACATGGCGGACAGAAAATGTACTAAGTACGGTGTAATACCCAGGCTCCTCACCTTTGTTGAGACCCCTATCCTCATTTTATGTGCAAAAGTTCCTTGATCATTTTCTTGTTAATAAACTTCACTTTGTGCATTGACTTCAGGTTGGGCTTGTGCTTATCCACAGAATCAAATCAGAAGAAGCAGAGCTTCAGTGTAAAGCATGGGAAAGGGATAAAGATAAGATGTTCATTTCAGATCAACTCAGTTCCCACTAGATAACACAGTGAACATGGCGCTACTGATGTTAGCAAAGCCTTGATAGAGCAGAACTGCAGGGTAAAGCATTTCAGAAGCAGAGAGTATCTGGTGTTTGGTGCTAGTCTACCATGGATTTCTCGCAGTATGTACACACCTTTACCACCCTCCCACCTGGGGTTTGCCAGTTGCATGCTGGGAGTTGTAGTTTTACACCCGATGTTAGGTCCCCTTTAAATGACTTGTATTTGTTGTTATATTTTTTGGTTGCAATTTTGTATCCGGGGAAATATTTGCTGGATAAAGGTCAGAAATGACAGCGAATATTTATTGATCTGAGGATCCTGATGAAAGGGAAAAGATGAAAAGCGACAGATGGATGTGAAGGGATTGAGGGCCTGCACCTGGTGTATGGAAAACGCCTTCTCCACATAGCGGATCCTCTCCTGTACTCAGCTACATATGTGACAACTCTTCTCACTTCCCCTCCTCGGCTCCTCTTGGTAGATGATACAAAGTGTAATCAGCAGGGGGCGGCAATGAGCACAAGAGAAATCCCTCCCATGAGGAACCATGTGCTCCATTCTGAAGTGACAGGGCAGGACAAACTTTAGAAAATGGTTTTGCACCATTGTAACATTTTACGGTGTCCTGAAGTGGAGCAGAGCCGGGGTCCTGAGGTGGAGCAGAGCCGGGGTCCTGAGGTGGAGCAGAGCCGGGGTCCTGAGGTGGAGCAGAGCCGGGGTCCTGAGGTGGAGCAGAGCCGGGGTCCTGAGGTGGAGCAGAGCCAGGGTCTTGAGGTGGAGCAGAGCCGGGGTCCTGAGGTGGAGCAGAGCCGGTGTCCTGAGGTGGAGCAGAGCCGGGGTCCTGAGGTGGAGCAGAGCCGGTGTCCTGAGGTGGAGCGGAGCCGGGGTCCTGAGGTGGAGCGGAGCCGGAGTCCTGAGGTGGAGCGGAGCCGGGTCCTGAGGTGGAGCGGAGCCGGTGTCCTGAGGTGGATCAGAGCCGGGGTCCTGAGGTGGAGCAGAGCCGGGGTCCTGAGGTGGAGCGGAGCCGGGGTCCTGAGGTGGAGCGGAGTCGGGGTCCTGAGGTGGAGCGGAGCCGGGGTCCTGAGGTGGAGCGGAGCCGGGGTCCTGAGGTGGAGCGGAGCCGGGGTCCTGAGGTGGAGCGGAGCCGGGGTCCTGAGGTGGAGCGGAGCCGGTGTCCTGAGGTGGAGCGGAGCCGGTGTCCTGAGGTGGAGCGGAGCCGGGGTCCTGAAGTGGAGCGGAGCCGGGGTCCTGAGGTGGAGCGGAGCCGGGGTCCTGAGGTGGAGCGGAGCCGGGGTCCTGAGGTGGAGCGGAGCCGGGGTCCTGAAGTGGAGCAGAGCCGGGGTCCCTGGTCATGGGGAGATCAGGGCAAGTTAAAGAGACTCCAGACACCAGAATTTGGTTTCACAAAAAATACAGTAAACTTTGGCCTACAGTCTATTGACTTCAAAACCTTTTAACCCTTAATTCCCAGAACCGGTTTATCCACAAGCATCAGCTTCTCTGTCCTTACCGCAGGTCATCTCTTGAGTGTGGAATGGGCGCCGGCCTTGGGCCATTCAAAGAATGTTTCAAAAAATTGCTTCTCTGTTGCTCCAAAGAGCTCATTTGCATATTGACAAAATGGCGATATCGCAGCGACTGAGACTGTAATTCACAAGGCGAAGTCATAGGGTTGATTCAGGTGCCCCTGTCTGTTTATAGGACTGGGTTGATATGTTGGGTTATGGTGACACACACCCTTTAAGAATTTTAAGGGATTGTCAGGTTTAGAAGACCCATTTTTGGATACTTTGTCGTCTTAATAGAGGGGTCTTTTCTTTCAGGACCCTATTAATCAAAATATTAAAGCAGCTACAAAGAGTTTCTCCTGCCTTGGAGGACCCGACATGTCCATACATTACAAGTACAGCCCATTGGTTTGAATGGTAATTATGTAATACTTCATTTCCCCTGTGGAGGTGCTGTAGTCAATTTGAATCCATGCTGCTAGATCCCTCCAGCTGATCACTGGGGTCATTTGGCCAGCTTTGCATTATTATAGATGTTGTCAGTCTTATTATCTCCGCTGGCACAAGCCGTGGCCAAAGAAAACCGAGACGGGGCCCAGAAAATATCAAAGCAATGAATCTATCAGAGACAAGACGAGGCGCTCCCTGCAGCCTGCCGGCCAGACCTGCCAACCGACCATCAGCCACGGCATCAGCGTATTGTGAAAACTGCTGGCACCCGCACTGGGTCACCCGGTGTCTTCACAGCTGGGAATTCTTGCAGACGTTCGGGAGACCTCTGAGCCAATCTCTGGGCCGAGGCTCATTGGAGGACGGAGGCCTCACTGCCTGCCAAGTGCCAGCTCACATGAAGCAATGGAATCATGAAATATATAGCAGTGCTGACCTTGCAGCTGGCTGCCCATACAGCAGGCAGATATGATTTATTGACCTAGTGATGGCTGCAGATGTAGCAGTTTGTCATTTGGCACATAGAGGGGCTTCTAATCTAGGAAGTTCTTACAGCCAGGTTTTGTGCGGGGGCAGGGAAGTGACAACCATTCTCTACACAAAAAATGCTGCACAGGGACCGGTCATTCCTCTGGATTGCTCCATCTAGAACATCCAAACGTGTCACCAACCCGGTTAAAGGGGAGATACATTTACCTTAATTCATTCATTAAGTGGATTTTTGAGAGTGAGCCCAGGGTTCCACTTTGGTTTCAAAACCCTGGGTCACATGATCAGAACCGGCCCCTGACCCCTGGGTTGCTCTGCCTCCTCTCTCTCCCTCTGATCTCTCAGGTGCTATGGGGGCAAGCTGACTATCGTAAACCCAAGGGTTGGGGGCTGATTCCAATCACGTGACCAGGGGGCAGAATCAGTCTGGAACCCCCAGATCCATCATGAAGAATCTTCTAGTCTAAGAAGATCTTATAGCTGGGCCTAAGACGTGACCTCCATCCTGCAGCTGTCAGGTCAGGCCGGAGCTCCACAGGTTGGGGAACACTGTCCGATGGGGTTAAATCATTTTTAGTCCTTTATTGATCCATCTTAACTTTTGCAGTTTTTCTTCACCCCCTGGTGACAGATATAGATTACTCAGCCATTTGGGATTGCACAGTCACCTCGTGCCAGTTCCCCTTGACCCGCTGCGACCCTGTTACAAAATACGTCTTTGGCAAACGAAGTTCCAGAGATTTTGGCAAATGCCAGTCTGATTGCTGAATCCGTCCAGTGACCGAGTCCAAGGCATTAACCCCTGCAGACTAGACAAATGCAAGAAGGGCTTTCATGATAATATGGTGACGGGCATGCTGGGACTTGTAGTTGTGTCATCACTAGGCACGTTCCTGCAAAGCAGATATCCCATAAGAGCCGTCTCCATAGGGGTGCACAGGGGGTCTCGGACCCCGCTCTGGCTGATGGAGAATGTGACAACTAGATCAGGAATAGTAAATGAATCATTTATAGTATTTTTTTTCCAGATTTTCCCTTCCTGTAGAAATTACTGTCAAAGAATTTATATGGCTGGTTTATCCTCAGGACGGATCATAAATATCACATTGGGAGGCTGAACCCCCGACACCCCCATGAAGAGCTGCAGAGAGGACAAAACCAGTTCTAACCAAGCCGGGCTTGTTATGAGTTTTCCAAAAATCTTGGATTCGGCAAACTCTGTGATTTTTAGGATTTCTACAGAGGAGGAAGAGACTGCACACAGTGATTTCTACAGAGGAGGAAGAGACTGCACACAGTGATTTCTACAGAGGAAGAAGAGACTGCATACAGTGATTTCTATCGAGGAAGAAGAGGCTGCACATAGTGATTTCTATCGAGGAAGAAGAGACTGCATACAGTGATTTCTATCGAGGAAGAAGAGGCTGCACATAGTGATTTCTACAGAGGAAGAAGAGACTGCATACAGTGATTTCTACAGAGGAAGAAGAGACTGCATACAGTGATTTCTACAGAGGAAGAAGAGACTGCACACAGTGATTTCTACAGAGGAAGAAGAGACTGCATACAGTGATTTCTCCAGAGGAAGAAGAGACTGCACACAGTGATTTCTACAGAGGAAGAAGAGACTGCATACAGTGATTTCTACAGAGGAAGAAGAGACTGCACACAGTGATTTCTACAGAGGAAGAAGAGACTGCATACAGTGATTTCTACAGAGGAAGAAGAGACTGCACACAGTGATTTCTCCAGAGGAAGAAGAGACTGCACACAGTGATTTCTCCAGAGGAAGAAGAGACTGCACACAGTGATTTCTACAGAGGAGGAACAGACTGCACACAGTGATTTCTCCAGAGGAAGAAGAGACTGCACACAGTGATTTCTACAGAGGAGGAACAGACTGCACACAGTGATTTGTACAGAGGAAGAAGAGACTGCACACAGTGATTTCTCCAGAGGAAGAAGAGACTGCACACTGATTTCTCCAGAGGAAGAAGAGACTGCACACAGTGATTTCTACAGAGGAGGAAGAGACTGCACACAGTGATTTCTACAGAGGAGGAAGAGACTGCACACAGTGATTTCTCCAGAGGAAGAAGAGACTGCACACAGTGATTTCTACAGAGGAGGAAGAGACTGCACACAGTGACTTCTCCAGAGGAAGAAGAGACTGCACACAGTGATTTTTTTCAGAGGAGGAAGAGACTGCACACAATAATTTCTACAGAGGAGGAAGAGACTGCACACAGTGATTTCTCCAGAGGAAGAAGAGACTGCACACAGTGATTTCTACAGAGGAGGAAGAGACTGCACACAGTGACTTCTCCAGAGGAAGAAGAGACTGCACACAGTGATTTTTTCAGAGGAGGAAGAGACTGCACACAATAATTTCTACAGAGGAGGAAGAGACTGCACACAGTGATTTCTACAGAGGAGGAAGAGACTGCACACAGTGATTTCTACAGAGGAAGAAGAGACTGCACACAATAATTTCTACAGAGGAGGAAGAGACTGCACACAGTGATTTCTACAAAAGAAAAGGAGACTGCACACAGTGATTTCTCCAGAGGAAGAAGAGACTGCACACAGTGATTTCTGCAGAGGAGGAAGAGACTGCACACAGTGATTTCTACAGAGTAAGAAGAGACTGCACACAGGGATTTCTACAGAGGAAGAAGAGACTGCACACAGTGATTTGTACAGAGGAAGAAGAGACTGCACACAGGGATTTGTACAGAGGAAGAAGAGACTGCACACAGTGATTTCTACAGAGGAGGAAGAGACTGCACACAGTGATATCTACAGAGGAAGAAGAGACTGCACACAGTGATTTCTCCAGAGGAGGAAGAGACTGCACACAGTGATTTCTACAGAAGAAGAAGAGACTGCACACAGTGATTTCTACAGGGGAGGAAGAGACAGCACACAGTGATTTCTACAGAAGAAGAAGAGACTGCACACAGGGATTTCTACAGAGGAAGAAGAGACTGCACACAGTGATTTCTACAGAAGAGGAAGAAACTCCATAAAGTAATTTCTGTGGAAGAGAAAGGGACGGTGCACATTGATTTCTTAAGAGAAACAAGAGACTGCACACAGTGATCTCTACAGACGGGGAAGAGACTGCACACAGTGTCAGCAGATTCACACGTACAGACAGCTTTATCTTGTAGATGGGGGGGTCATTCACTGATAGATAAGGATAATTAGAACAGATATTTATTACATTATTGGTAGGGACTAAGTGTTATTTTTCTGTTGAAAAGTAATAAAATTCTGTGATCTATTTCATTGTCTTTAATAGGAAAGAGCGCGGCTTTGTAACATTTGTTCATTACAGACCCAGCACATACAGCAGAGCACTGGGGTAGCATGAGGCAGACACCCCACTAACACCATCTGTAGGGTGCGATGACATCACTGGACAGTCTGCAATGGCTGCTGCAGCTCCTCTTTTATCTTATATTTGCAGACTTTGGACCCCAATAGTTATCTGCCCCTCTATAGCTCCACCACAATAGAAGAGCGATTCCTAATGCATATGGTGGAGAAGGACATTACAATCCTACACGTCTATGAGACATTCTCTCATCAATCCATACTTGTCATGAATGGGATCAGCAAACAGATAAAACGGTGAAGGATTGAAGCCCAGGTCTGTGGAGGGGCGGCCGCTGCGTCATGTCACAGTTTAGCTCTACGTGGACCCCTGACCCGGCTGCCTGTGTTGTAATAGGAAATCCTCACAGCTCCATCTGCTCCTCATTAGATGTTAATGTTTTTAGGAGCCCCCCAGAGCTGTTTGTGGGTTAAGCTTGACAGGACCTTGCGCCTCAAATATCAACCTGCGAGCCAAGGTGACCTCATAGCGAGCTGTGATATCCAATGGAACAGGACAGGGCAGCGGTCAGCCTGAAAACATGCCATTAATAATCACAACTCGCCTTCTGAAACGCTCACATCCCCGGAGTCTGCTCTAAGCCAGGACACATGTTATATCCCAAACATAAACGAATCCTGTATATAACTACCAGGATAGCAGATATAGGGGACACTATAGGGACCGACAGCAAAGGGGACCGCTATAAGGTGAACGTGACCCCTACACTGCAGTATTACTTTTTGCATTAGTTGTTGTTTTGTGACATCACTGCGTGTATTATCCCTGTAATGTGACATCACTGTGTGTATTATCTCTGTACTGTGACATCACTGTGTGTATTATCCTGTACTGTGACATCACTGTGTGTATTATCCCTGTACTGTGACATCACTGTGTGTATAATCCCTGTACTGTGACATCACTGTGTGTATTATCCTGTACTGTGACATCACTGTGTGTATTATCTCTGCACTGTGACATCACTGTGTGTATTATCTCTGTACTGTGACATCACTGTGTGTATTATCCTGTACTGTGACATCACTGTGTGTATTATCCTGTACTGTGACATCACTGTGTGTATTATCCTGTACTGTGACATCACTGTGTGTATTATCCTGTACTGTGACATCACTGTGTGTATTATCCTGTACTGTGACATCACTGTGTGTATTATCTCTGTACTGTGACATCACTGTGTGTATTATCTCTGTACTGTGACATCACTGTGTGTATTATCTCTGTACTGTGACATCACTGTGTGTATTATCTCTGTACTGTGACATCACTGTGTGTATTATCCTGTACTGTGACATCACTGTGTGTATTATCCTGTACTGTGACATCACTGTGTGTATTATCCTGTACTGTGACATCACTGTGTGTATTATCCTGTACTGTGACATCACTGTGTGTATTATCCCTGTACTGTGACATCACTGTGTGTATTATCCTGTACTGTGACATCACTGTGTGTATTATCCCTGTACTGTGACATCACTGTGTGTATTATCTCTGTACTGTGACATCACTGTGTGTATTATCCTGTACTGTGACATCACTGTGTGTATTATCCCTGTACTGTGACATCACTGTGTGTATTATCTCTGTACTGTGACATCACTGTGTGTATTATCCTGTACTGTGACATCACTGTGTGTATTATCCTGTACTGTGACATCACTGTGTGTATTATCCCTGTACTGTGACATCACTGTGTGTATTATCCTGTACTGTGACATCACTGTGTGTATTATCCCTGTACTGTGACATCACTGTGTGTATTATCTCTGTACTGTGACATCACTGTGTGTATTATCCTGTACTGTGACATCACTGTGTGTATTATCCTGTACTGTGACATCACTGTGTGTATTATCCCTGTACTGTGACATCACTGTGTGTATTATCCTGTACTGTGACATCACTGTGTGTATTATCCTGTACTGTGACATCACTGTGTGTATTATCCCTGTACTGTGACATCACTGTGTGTATTATCCTGTACTGTGACATCACTGTGTGTATTATCCCTGTACTGTGACATCACTGTGTGTATTATCTCTGTACTGTGACATCACTGTGTGTATTATCCCTGTACTGTGACATCACTGTGTGTATTATCTCTGTACTGTGACATCACTGTGTGTATTATCCTGTACTGTGACATCACCTTGTGATTGAAATAATCCTGTCATTGCAGTAATTCCCAACTTTACTGAGACTTATCATCAATCTTCGGCGTTATTGTGGACTTTGGACAGGTAGGGAAGGGTTAATAAGGTAATTGATTATGATTTAAGACGAATATTTCTTCTAGAGTCGGCTCCATAAACAAGTCTGATTGACCATAAATCTGATACAATGGAGTTCTGAGTGTGTCCCCAAAGACGAGCGCCCTGCCAGGATCTGCTGTAACAAAATGATAACATCAACATCGATCTATAACATCTTATCATGGGACCCCAGGGGCCCGGACCAGCCAGAACTATCAGAGGTTTGTGTGAATTTTTCCTGAATAGAGAAATGTAGATACAATCTTAAAGTCCATGTCCGGCTTTTATCATCATGACATTGTTAAGTCTGAGGCTCTGGCTGATATATCTTCATAAGGGTTGGCTTTGTTTTTCTGATACTTCTAGACTCCAAATCTCCTGCAAAGACACAGCGGCAAATAAACAAATTCTACCTTCATGCAAATCACCACTAGGGGGAGCTTAATAGCTCACTGTATACTGTATGTATGAGAAGATAACCGACCACAATAAGGACATCATGGCTGGTTATCAGGAGGACACTACATGTATGAGAAGATAACCTGACCACAATAAGGACATCATGGCTGGTTATCAGGAGGACACTACATGTATGAGAAGATAACCGACCACAATAAGGACATCATGGCTGGTTATCAGGAGGGGACACTACATGTATGAGAAGATAACCCGACCACAATAAGGACATCATGGCTGGTTATCAGGAGGACACTACATGTATGAGAAGATAACCTGACCACAATAAGGACATCATGGCTGGTTATCAGGAGGACACTACATGTATGAGAAGATAACCTGACCACAATAAGGACATCATGGCTGGTTATCAGGAGGACGCTACATGTATGAGAAGATAACCTGACCACAATAAGGACATCATGGCTGGTTATCAGGAGGACACTACATGTATGAGAAGATAACCTGACCACAATAAGGACATCATGGCTGGTTATCAGGAGGACACTACATGTATGAGAAGATAACCGACCACAATAAGGACCTCATGGCTGGTTATCAGGAGGACACTACATGTATGAGAAGATAACCGACCACAATAAGGACCTCATGGCTGGTTATCAGGAGGACACTACATGTATGAGAAGATAACCTGACCACAATAAGGACCTCATGGCTGGTTATCAGGAGGACACTACATGTATGAGAAGATAATCCGACCACAATAAGGACATCATGGCTGGTTATCAGGAGGACACTACATGTATGAGAAGATAACCTGACCACAATAAGGACATCATGGCTGGTTATCAGGAGAGGACACTACATGTACGAGAAGATAACCTGACCACAATAAGGACATCATGGCTGGTTATCAGGAGGACACTACATGTATGAGAAGATAACCTGACCACAATAAGGACATCATGGCTGGTTATCAGGAGGGGACACTACATGTATGAGAAGATAACCTGACCACAATAAGGACATCATGGCTGGTTATCAGGAGGACACTATGTGTATGAGAAGATCATGGTTGGTTTTCTGACCATAGAAGTTCCTGCATTTATCACCACATCCATTGGACATCAGACTTCACCACTAAGATGATCAGAGAAAATTTATAAAACTCAGAATAATTAATGAATATTTATATTTACAAAGATAAACTTTGAATTGTCTACAAATGTCTATTTAGTTACTTACATGGGAAATTCCCTTTAAATCGGGACGCCCCTTTAAGAATTAAAGGAATTTTATGTTGTTTAGTTTTTTTAGTTTTATTGACTAGTTTGCTGTTTTCTGCTCGCAGATATTGAGGGCGAGTTACTTGCGGGGGGCGACCTCTGACTCCTCGCTCTGTATTTTAAGGATTTTTGCTATATCTATGGATCCTTCTGCAGTGCAGACCTTCTACACGTCGCCCCGTCTCAAGGGCCCGCTGCATACCAACGATATTTAGCGAGTTCTAATCGTCAAGGTCCCGCTTGTTGCTGTGACAACCCGGAAGGGACACACAGAGAATGTTCTATGTGAAGGCCGATGAAAGAGACAAAAGTTAATGTGTAACGGAAAATCCTGCAACTTGCAACTAAGAGAATTCTGCTCCATAACAGCTGAGGGTTCGCCAAGTGCAGCCGCTTCATAAAAACAAGAATATAAACAGCTCATGTGGTTCAGATAGTTATTCCTGGCAATGGAAGGAAAAATGGAGTATGGAAAATCATTGCCGTCTGCAGGGACAAAGTTACTAGGAAGCAGAGGTAGTAGTCACATCCGGGCCCTGGTGCGCAGGGGGGCCAAAAGCCCCTGTAATAGGAAGACTCCAGTAAGCAAGGCAAGGCAGACACAGCACTTGTCTAAGGAAGTTGCAGCTATGACCCTGTAGGAGTCCAGAGTAGCTGATCGGTGGGGGTCTGACACCTGGGACCCCACAGATTATCCGCTCAATGGTGCTCAGGTGAGGGCTGCTCCTATTACACAGGTTAGTGATGTCACGTCACAGTTTGGAGCTCAGTCCCATTCAAGCAAACAACAATCCACGTCATGTCCCTCATGCTTTATACTGCAGTTCCGCCTCTTCAGATTATCCTCCTCTAGATATTTCTATCTGAATTCACTTTGCAGTTTCCACTTCTCCACCTTAAACCGTTCAGTCTCTCTTGGCCGGTGTTTACTAAGAAGGGAAATAATCGTCGGCTCAGCTTAGCCAGTAATTAAATGTTTGGTGAAGTGTAGCCGCGCCGGATATCGTGTGCCCGCCGGGCGGCCAGGAGCCTGTCGGCAAGTTTATAATTGACTCGGATCGTTCCTGGTAAATGGCAGCAGATTAAAGGAAGTTATTAAAGTGCAGGGAACGCAATACTGGAGCCTTCATCATCATCATCATCATCATCATCTTATACCTGAGAGATCCAACTGTCCCCGGAGTGTGGGAATAGGAAAAGCTGAGTCGTTGGCTCCTGTTATATTTCATTACAATTCTGATGACATATTAATAACCAATATAATAATCTTCCTCCATGTTCTATGGAACTGCCTGTTAAGCAATTTTCTAATATATCACCAGATGCGCCCAACATGTGACTTGCAGATGGTGAAGGGGAGAGCGGCTGCAGAGTATTTGCCTTCTGCAGCTGCTCTCCTCTCCAGCTCTTATACAGTACCTGCCACTAGGTCTGGAAAGTCTAATGAGATCATCTGATCGACATCATCCCCCTGAGCAGTTTGACTTATTCTCCTTGTATTCAAATCAGTCCAGCTATTCCAAAGTTATATGCCCTTTAGTGTTTATCCAAATCTGTTCAGCCGTTCCACAGATATAAGCCCTGTTGATGTGTATAGTAGCCAAAACGGCGGTAACACTGTATGGCATACAGGACAGAGACCCTGCCCACATTAACCACAGTGGTACTGCCCACTATTCATCAACACTAAAAGGGCTTATATCTATGGAATAGCTGAAGAGATTTGGATAAACAAAACACCAAAATACTCAGGGTGACAGCACCGATCAGATGAGGTTTGTCATTGGACTACTCAGACCTGGTGAAAGGAAGCAATTTAGGTCCAAATCATATATTATGGCATCTTTCTGAGTCCAATATCTTAATATTGTATATTCAATCACATGCAGGCAGGCCGGGGGTGCAAGTACGGTAGCTGCTTTCACCTGATTGAATAGAGGGAGGAACAATCAGGAGCTTTCCCCCAATCACCATCACAGGAGGATTGTCACATGGTCAGGGCACTGTAAGAAAGATAACAAACCTTTACAATCCTCCTTACAATGGAACTGCTAGAAAGTTACAATGTTGTAAACTGTCTGAGAATTCCAAGGATTGTATTCCTCTCCTGCGTCCTTGGGATTTTACTGAATTGTTTCAAATGTCACTTTCTATACATTTGTAAATATGTTTGTGCAGCACTTTCATCTATATGGGGAACGGCAGCTATAAACCACCCAGCTTTCCCACAATCAGATATATTATAGCACTGGAGACTTATGCACCCAGTATCATAGGTTAGAACATTTCTGGACAAACAAACTTTGCCAAGATTGGACAATTTTTCCATTTTGTGAACCAACACCCTGGAGTATATTATAGGTCTGTGGTCCGCTACTTCATGTCTAGCACAGAGACCGAATAATCTTATGACAATACAATGTAAGATAATATAATACACTATAATATAATATTATTGGAGGGATTGCTCTTTGATGTGCAGTAATTCCTCTCCACCTCCGATATGGATCTTGTTTTCAGAGAATACTGATGATAAGGACCTCTACACATACAGATACATTGTGCTTGTTTGCTCACTTGGAAGAAAAAGTGCAATAATAACAATCTATGATGGAATAACAGGCCATAAACATAAGGAAAACCTGAATGGACTTCACAAACAACCTGCTGTTCAGCCTCGGATTGGACAAGAAGAGTCAGATAAACAGCTACGCGCGCCGCTAATCATTAACCCCAGAACTTTGACGCCAGTGCCATCCTGGGCAGATTCACCTGTTTGTTTGGACAAAGCATGACTAGACTGAAATCTGACGAGGAAAACAGAATAACATGTGTATCTGCGGCTTATCCTCCAGGACAGAGGCCTCACAGGTGATCTAGGTCGTACACATGGAGATGACCGCTAATGGACACAAGTCACAAGACACGGCCTCCGGGTGGGAACACTGCCAGCACTTTCATTCATCTAAAAAGCACTAGAGCAACTTAAGACCACCTTACTCCATGGCAGCCATTTTGGTCCTTAAAGGGAACCCGCCATAGTCCTATCTGCAGGTGGCGTGTTATGTTGCCACATAAGATACATATATTGAAGTCCCCTAGTGGGAGCTGCAAGAAACTTAATTTTTACAATGTATTTCTATGTCTATGCAGAAGATGTAGAACTCTGTATCAGAAAAGACTGAGAAGACTGAGCTCTGACTACAAAGACAGAAGGAATGTGAGGAGTCTTTATTGTCAGCAATAACCGCTTGTTCATTTGCTGGAAGACCCACCAAGAGCTCTTCATATCTCACTTTCCTTGGGCATCTTATTTACTTACCTGTTCTTCCTTCCAAACTTCTGCAGGTTCAGCTCTTCTTCTGCAGGTCCTGGACCTGCACCTGGAATGAAAATGAGCTGGACCTGGAGAATTAGAAATGGATCTGTTGAATGGGAGTTGGGCCTGCAGAAGGGGAGCTGGGCCTAGAGAGAAGAAGAGATGGACTTGCAGAAGGAGGGCAGGACCTCTTCTTCTTCTTGTGCAGGTCCATCTCCTCTTCAGCAGGACCTGCTCTTCCCCTGCAGGTCCTGCTCCTCTTCTCTCCAGGTGCAGGTCCTGTTCCTCTTCTGTAGGTCCTTCTTTTCTTCTCCATCTCCTCTTCTCTCCAGGTGCAGGTCCTGTTCCTCTTCTGTAGGTCCTTCTTTTCTTCTCCATCTCCTCTTCTCTCCAGGTGCAGGTCCTGTTCCTCTTCTGTAGGTCCTTCTTTTCTTCTCCATCTCCTCTTCGTTCCAGGTGCAGGTCCAGTCCCTCCAGAATTTTTAGGCTCTGGTCCCTATAGTCATACGTGTGTTTGGCCTCTGATGTCTCACCCCTTCTATATGGACGCGACGTAATGACAACACGATCAGGCAAAACATATTTTCTGAAGTTTATTGTCAAAGTAAATATATTTATATAGAACCTGGCGGAGAATCCAGTATTATTCTTATATACACGTATCACAGAGAGATTTCCATTTTGATTTCATTTACATAAATTTCGGATACGTTATTACAAGGCATTTATCTAGATGGAGATTTCTATATACAGATTATTTACATACATTCAGAGGACGTAAACCGCTTGGTCAGAGGCAGGTTGGTCAGATTGGCAGCTCTACATACAGATCGGATGGTTAGCTTGTGGCACCTCCACGGGAACAACCTTGTCATCGGCAAAGCCTGATACAGCAGAGAGGAACGGCCAAGGATCTATGGCAGCCCTACTTAAAGGGGATGTGCAAGATTAGATGAACATAGCTGCTTTCTTCCAAAAACAGCGCCACCCCTGTATGCAGGTGGTGTGGGGTATTGCAGCTCAGCACAACCTAATCTTGGTATAACTGTATTTGCTTGTTACACTATTTTTTATTTTTTATTTTTTTTTAATAGGAATGCAAAACTCATTAACCTCTTCAACGCCGATCACTAAACAGCCCTGTCCAACAACAAACCGTCTACATATAATTTCAGAATTTTTTTTCGTATTGGATTAAGGTGGAATTTAAGTGCATGATTGTAAAAAAAATTCACAGAAAACTATTAAAAGATAGAGATTTAAAACTGAATAAAATAAAGCTCAAACAGCAGCAGTAATAAAATATATATTATATATCTAAGACCGGTACAACGAACGCATACGTAATCCTGCGGCAGAGTCATGTGATCAGCTGGAGGCTCCTCAAAACAGACTGGAAGCTCAGGAGCGCCCCCTAGTTCTATGTAAAGGGGCCGGTACATTCAGTCTTGTTGTCTCCGCCCTTGTGGCGGATTGATGCGTGACATACAATGTAGCACATTCATCGATATGGTCGGGAAGATTCGCGCCTTCACTGCGGAGAAGGATTTCTTCTAAAATTACATTTTCACATTCTTTTCTACAGGATTTTTAAAAACTTTTTGTAATTTCATTTTTTTTAGAAAAATAAACGCACTGAACTTTTTCAGACGAAATAAAGCTTGTCGGAAAGGTTACAAAACCGCCATTGGTGTTGGCCTGAGAGGCTACGAGTTTTTTTTTGGCGTTTGGCAGAGAAGGCGATGGGAGACGGATCACAGTATCAGATAAGACAGCAGATTGTATTGTTCTATGTGGATAGAGATGAGAGCCCTGCACTGAGAAATACTGATATGGCGTCGGGTGGGAGGATGGGCTGGGGTCAGAGGTCATTCTGTTATAAATATTGAGACAAAATGACATAAAGTGACAGAATAATGAACAATGCCCCCAAAAACCTGAAAAACCGGGAAAACCAAGACCGAGTACATTCTTTGATCCCTTACGAGATAATATGGAAGAAAATACAGAAATCACAGAAACACAGTACAGTCATATCCAGGAGCAGAGCTGATGTATCTAATCCTATCCTGTGTGATACTGTATACTGAGCTGTGTATCTAATCCTATTCTGTGTGATACTGTATACTGAGCTGTGTATCTAATCCTATCCTGTGTGATACTGTATACTGAGCTGTGTATCTAATCCTATCCTGTGTGATACTGTATACTGAGCTGTATCTAATCCTATCCTGTGTGATACTGTATACTGAGCTGTATCTAATCCTATCCTGTGTGATACTGTATACTGAGCCGTGTATCTAATCCTATCCTGTGTGATACTGTATACTGAGCTGTGTATCTAATCCTATCCTGTGTGATACTGTATACTGAGCTGTGTATCTATCCAATCCTGTGTGATACTGTATACTGAGCTGTATCTAATCCTATCCTGTGTGATACTGTATACTGAGCTGTGTATCTAATCCTATTCTGTGTGATACTGTATACTGAGCTGTGTATCTAATCCTATCCTGTGTGATACTGTATAGTGAGCTGTGTATCTAATCTTATCCTGTGTGATACTGTATACTGAGCTGTGTATCTAATCCTATCCTGTGTGATACTGTATACTGAGCTGTGTATCTAATCCTATCCTGTGTGATACTATATACTGAGCTGTGTATCTAATCCTATCCTGTGTGATACTGTATACTGAGCCGTGTATCTAATCCTATCCTGTGTGATACTGTATACTGAGCCGTGTATCTAATCCTATCCTGTGTGATACTGTATACTGAGCTGTATCTAATCCTATCCTGTGTGATACTGTATACTGAGCTGTGTATCTAATCCTATCCTGTGTGATACTGTATACTGAGCTGTATCTAATCCTATCCTGTGTGATACTGTATACTGAGCTGTGTATCTAATCCTATCCTGTGTGATACTGTATACTGAGCTGTATCTAATCCTATCCTGTGTGATACTGTATACTGAGCTGTGTATCTAATCCTATCCTGTGTGATACTGTATTCTGAGCTGTATCTAATCCTATCCTGTGTGATACTGTGTACTGAGCTGTATATCTAATCCTATCCTGTGTGATACTGTATACTGAGCTGTGTATCTAATCCTATCCTGTGTGATACTGTATACTGAGCTGTGTATCTAATCCTATCCTGTGTGATACTGTATACTGAGCTGTGTATCTAATCCTATCCTGTGTAATACTGTATACTGAGCTGTGTATCTAATCCTATCCTGTGTGATACAGTATACTGAGCCGTGTATCTAATCCTATCCTGTGTGATACTGTATACTGAGCTGTGTATCTAATCCTATCCTGTGTAATACTGTATACTGAGCTGTGTATCTAATCCTATCCTGTGTGATACTGTATACTGAGCTGTGTATCTAATCCTATCCTGTGTGATACTGTATACTGAGCTGTGTATCTAATCCTATCCTGTGTGATACTGTATACTGAGCTGTGTATCTAATCCTATCCTGTGTGATACTGCTGAGCTGTGTATCTAATCCTATCCTGTGATACTGTTTTGGAGATAGTGTATCTAAGCTTATCATAAATATGAGAGATGAATTGCTTCTTCTCCCTCTTCCATTCCTTTGCTATGTTTGCTGGGACTTGTAGTTCCATCTCAGCTGCTGATGCTACAGAATGTTCCTGAGTAACACATTGGACATTGAGGGTCCCGTCCATGGCAGTGTTCAGCGTGACCCTTGCGGGCTGTCGGTTACCATGACATGATTTTTGGAATTTTTAGTGACGGCCTAGACTCAGATACGACAGATGATCATGGAATCGCGTGGACTACAATGTAAAGTGCCCCCATTAACCCTTCACTGGCAGGACGCGCACCAAGCTCCTCCGATGCTTCATTCACACCCATATTAAATAGTAGCAGAGAACCAACGTCCAGTCCGACCGGCCATATTTACCGCACCAATAAGTTACGACAGGAAGACGGACAAAGTGCTTGGGATGTCACCCGGATGCTAAGGGCGGGGGTCAGTTTGATAAACGTGTAGAACGGCTGCTCCGGGGAAATCTGTGCACCTTGATGTGTTTGGACAGGTGGTCGCTGCGAGCAAATTTCTTTTCGCAGACCGCGCACTGATACGGCTTCACGCCAGAATGTGAACGGCGGTGTCGGGATAACTCGTCAGATCGGGAAAACCTGCAGAAAAAAAAAAGAAATAATGTTCTAAAATGTGCAAGTGATCAAAATACCTTAATGTAAATCTTATACTCCATTCACATCCAAAGCTGCATTCAAATCATTGCTGAATTCCTGATCTGGGGCTGCATGACATCCTATTCTTCAACCTGACAGATAAACTACAAACACCCACAATGCAAGGCAGCAATTTGCAAAGCCACGTTATTGATGTATTTGTATTGCTTACGTATATAGCGCCATCATATAGCGCAGCACTGTACAGACATTCATTTGTATCTGTCTCTGCAAACATCTGTAGCCATTTATGAAAGCAGATACATGACGCCCCTAAATGTCATAGCCGACCCCCCCTCCTCTGATCATTTATAGCAATCACACGTCACATATAATAAGTCTTATGGTTAACACTTCATGTGCCAAATCTGCTGCTCACTAAGTGCCAAATGCAATTAAAGGCGTGAATCCTATATACAGCTGCTAGAATGTTCTAGATCATTTCTAGGGAATGTTACGTCCTATGATATAATACCATATATACGGATATATACATTCCAACCACTCCATACAAGGTGATGTTGTCCTGCTCACATAACAGTTCACTTGTAACATTGTAACAATTTTGATACATTGTGATCTCTTCTTAAGTGGACCTGATACAATGTATCACAAGTGGCGATGTAATAATTTGTATTCATGTATTTAGGGATGGACAGTATACATTACCCTGACACCCTATAGCGCAGCGTTCTGTTACATTGTATCAGCAGAATATCGGATAGTCTATTTATTATGTCCTCCTTCTACCATTGCCCTGTTCCTGACCCCGGTAGGAGATAGGCAAGGAGTCAAAATCAGTTTTCTGCGCTGTGGTTCGGCCTCGTGATTACAACATAGTGGATTTTTCATGGTATCTCTTTACAGGAAGTGAAGCTGCGGTTTCGGTAATCTTTCTTCTTGTCTTAAACCACAAATTAATTTCAGCTCATGAAATGATAGCGGATCGGGCGTCCTGCAATGTGCAATCGGGGAGAGGATCTGTATACCTTGTATAACCACTCTAGGCTTCCTATACCAGACAGCTCTGCCATCTGGACCCTGGATATGTCAATGGATCTGTCACTTGGTCACCCAGGCTCCATAGACATGCACAGACCCTGCTCTCTGCTTCCCATCCCTGCAGCTATATCCATTGCTCCAGAAAGACTAAAGCAGCGCCATCCAACTAGTTACTGCCCAAGTGTTGTAAAACTACAACACCCGGGTTGTCAGGACATTCTGGGGGTTGTAGTTCTTCAACAAGCCACAGGATAGAACATATAAAAGGTGAATAAGATAAGTTGGTGTTTTGCATATAAACACATCAAAGTTTAGGACAGTCTAAAGGCCGCCGTCTCTTTAAGACCTGGCTTCACTACAGATGGCTGACCTGAGCTTGGAAGCCATTCACGTCAAGTCAACCAACCATATAACTACAGTCAAGCACATGAACTATTGCAAATATTGTATCACTAGCTCCGCTGGACCCAACTTACAAAATAAGAGAGTATAACAGATATAATCATCTATATACAGTATACTTACCTATATATCCTCATCTATATACTCAGTCCCTGCAACACAGATGTCTGATATCCCCAAATATACATTCATTTCTCTATCTATATTTGTCCATAGGATCACTAGTAACACCAAAGTCACCTGAACTAAGACCATTTACATGCAAACCCATGAAGTCATAGAACTCGTCCTTCATCCATCTAATAACTAAGCATGGAAATAGCGATTACCGGAGTGATATAAATCTAATATAACAACTGGTAACATATGCTGACTGCACATACTACAAAGACAAGGCTAACAAACATCTGCCGAATAATGAGCTACAAATCCTCACCGTGTGACATCAGCAGCTGAAAGGGATCATACAATATTCATGGGATCCCTAATTGATTTTTGTTCCCCTGCTCGTAAAGGAAACATTGTCCAATCTCATCTTACAGTCCACCAATAGAGTCAACAAAAGTGCTATAGAAAGGGAGTCTATAGTATTCTGGTGGAAATATGTCATACAATAACTACTATAATACTACTCCTATGTACAAGAATATAACTACTATAATACTGCTCCTATGTACAAGAATATAACTACTATAATACTGCTCCTATGTACAAGAATATAACTACTATAATACTGCTCCTATGTACAAGAATATAACTACTATAATACTGCTCCTATGTACAAGAATATAACTACTATAATATTACTCCTATGTACAAGAATATAACTACTATAATACTACTCCTATGTACAAGAATATAACTACTATAATACTACTCCTATGTACAAGAATATAACTACTATAATACTACCTCCTACGTACAAGAATATAACTACTATAATACTACTGCTATGTACAAGAATATAACTACTATAATACTGCTCCTATGTACAAGAATATAACTACTATAATACTGCTCCTATGTACAAGAATATAACTACTATAATACTACTCCTATGTACAAGAATATAACTACTATAATACTACTCCTATGTACAAGAATATAACTACTATAATACTACTCCTATGTACAAGAATATAACTACTATAATACTACCTCCTATGTACAAGAATATAACTACTATAATACTATTCCTATGTACAAGAATATAACTACTATAATACTGCTCCTATGTACAAGAATATAACTACTATAATACTACTCCTATGTACAAGAATATAACTACTATAATACTGCTCCTATGTACAAGAATATAACTACTATAATACTGCCCCTATGTACAAGAATATAACTACTATAATACTACTCCTATGTACAAGAATATAGCTACTATGATACTGCTCCTATGTACAAGAATATAACTACTATAATACTACTCCTATGTACAAGAATATAACTACTATAATACTACCTCCTATGTACAAGACTATAACTACTATAATACTGCTCCTATGTACAAGAATATAACTACTATAATACTGCTCCTATGTACAAGAATATAACTACTATAATACTACCTCCTATGTACAAGAATATAACTACTATAATACTGCTCCTATGTACAAGAACATAACTGCTATAATACTACTCCTATGTACAAGACTATAACTACTATAATACTACTCCTATGTACAAGAATATAACTACTATAATACTACCTCCAATGTACAAGAATATAACTACTATAATACTGCTCCTATATACAAGAATATAACTACTATAATACTGCTCCTATGTACAAGAATATAACTACTATAATACTGCTCCTATGTACAAGAATATAACTACTATAATACTGCTCCTATGTATAAGAATATAACTACTATAATACTACTCCTATGTACAAGTATATAACTACTATAATACTACCTCCTATGTACAAGAATATAACTACTATAATACTGCTCCTATGTATAAGAATATAACTACTATAATACTGCTCCTATGTACAAGAATATAACTACTATAATACTGCTCCTATGTACAAGAATATAACTACTATAATACTACCTCCTATGTACAAGAATATAACTACTATAATACTGCTCCTATGTATAAGAATATAACTACTATAATACTACTCCTATGTACAAGAATATAACTACTATAATACTACTCCTATGTACAAGAAAATAACTACTATAATACTGCTCCTATGTACAAGAATATAACTACTATAATACTGCCTCCTATGTACAAGAATATAACTACTATAATACTACCTCCTATGTACAAGAATATAACTACTATAATACTGCTCCTATGTACAAGAATATAACTACTATAATACTACCTCCTATATACAAGAATATAACTACTATAATACTACCTCCTATGTACAAGAATATAACTACTATAATACTGCCCCCTATGTACAAGAATATAACTACTATAATACTACCTCCTATATACAATAATATAACTACTATAATACTACTCCTATGTACAAGAATATAACTACTATAATACTACTCCTATGTACAAGAATATAACTACTATAATACTACCTCCTATGTACAAGGATATAACTACTATAATACTACTCCTATGTACAATAATATAACTACTATAATACTGCTCCTATGTACAAGAATATAACTACTATAATACTGCTCCTATGTACAAGAATATAACTACTATAATACTACCTCCTATGTACAATAATATAACTACTATAATACTACCTCCTATGTACAAGAATATAACTACTATAATACTGCCCCCTATGTACAAGAATATAACTACTATAATACTACCTCCTATATACAAGAATATAACTACTATAATACTACTCCTATGTACAAGAATATAACTACTATAATACTACTCCTATGTACAAGAATATAACTACTATAATACTACCTCCTATGTACAAGGATATAGCTACTATAATACTGCTCCTATGTACAAGAATATAACTACTATAATACTACCTCCTATGTACAAGGATATAACTACTATAATACTGCTCCTATGTACAAGAATATAACTACTATAATACTACCTCCTATGTACAAGAATATAACTACTATAATACTACCTCCTATATACAAGAATATAACTACTATAATACTACCTCCTATATACAATAATATAACTACTATAATACTACTCCTATGTACAAGAATATAACTACTATAATACTACTCCTATGTACAAGAATATAACTACTATAATACTACCTCCTATGTACAAGGATATAACTACTATAATACTACTCCTATGTACAATAATATAACTACTATAATACTGCTCCTATGTACAAGAATATAACTACTACAATACTACCTCCTATGTACAAGAATATAACTACTATAATACTACCAACTATGTACACGAATATAACTACTATAATACTGCCCCCTATGTACAAGAATATAACTACTTTAATACTACCTCCTATATACAATAATATAACTACTATAATACTACTCCTATGTACAAGAATATAACTACTATAATACTACTCCTATGTACAAGAATATAACTACTATAATACTACCTCCTATGTACAAGGATATAACTACTATAATACTGCTCCTATGTACAAGAATATAACTACTATAATACTACTCCTATGTACAAGAATATAACTACTATAATACTACCTCCTATGTACAAGGATATAACTACTATAATACTACTCCTATGTACAAGAATATAACTACTATAATACTACTCCTATGTACAAGAATATAACTACTATAATACTACTCCTATGTACAATAATATAACTACTATAATACTGCTCCTATGTACAAGAATATAACTACTATAATACTGCTCCTATGTACAATAATATAACTACTATAATACTACTCCTATGTACAAGGATATAACTACTATAATACTACTCCTATGTACAATAATATAACTACTATAATACTGCTCCTATGTACAAGAATATAACTACTATAATACTACCTCCTATGTACAATAATATAACTACTATAATACTACCTCCTATGTACAAGAATATAACTACTATAATACTGCCCCCTATGTACAAGAATATAACTACTATAATACTACCTCCTATATACAAGAATATAACTACTATAATACTACTCCTATGTACAAGAATATAACTACTATAATACTACTCCTATGTACAAGAATATAACTACTATAATACTACCTCCTATGTACAAGGATATAACTACTATAATACTGCTCCTATGTACAAGAATATAACTACTATAATACTACCTCCTATGTACAAGGATATAACTACTATAATACTGCTCCTATGTACAAGAATATAACTACTATAATACTACCTCCTATGTACAAGAATATAACTACTATAATACTACCTCCTATATACAAGAATATAACTACTATAATACTACCTCCTATATACAATAATATAACTACTATAATACTACTCCTATGTACAAGAATATAACTACTATAATACTACTCCTATGTACAAGAATATAACTACTATAATACTACCTCCTATGTACAAGGATATAACTACTATAATACTACTCCTATGTACAATAATATAACTACTATAATACTGCTCCTATGTACAAGAATATAACTACTACAATACTACCTCCTATGTACAAGAATATAACTACTATAATACTACCAACTATGTACACGAATATAACTACTATAATACTGCCCCCTATGTACAAGAATATAACTACTATAATACTACTCCTATATACAAGAATATAACTACTATAATACTACTCCTATGTACAAGAATATAACTACTATAATACTACTCCTATATACAAGAATATAACTACTATAATACTACCTCCTATGTACAAGGATATAACTACTATAATACTGCTCCTATGTACAAGAATATAACTACTATAATACTACTCCTATGTACAAGAATATAACTACTATAATACTGCTCCTATGTACAAGAATATAACTACTATAATACTCCTCCTATGTACAAGAATATAACTACTATAATACTACTCCTATGTACAAGAATATAACTACTATAATACTACCTCCTATGTACAAGAATATAACTACTATAATACTGCTCCTATGTACAAGAATATAACTACTATAATACTACTCCTATTGTTAAATATTATTGCCATATTGGATACGTATATGAGGTCTATGTCCAGCAATCCTACAGATGGACCATATAAGTAATAATGACCTTGCTGTCCATATCGACCTTCTGCACCAACACATCAGTCACGAGGCCTTTGCATTAGAAATAGCTCATGTGAATTTTCCCTTTGCTGCCGTGTGTGTACAGTAGAGCCCTCACCGCGCTGCACTCATGTTACATATCACACGGTTCCTATTTTTGGGAATTATGAAGTGCGCTTCTACAAGGGCTGAATACCAGAGTCCACATCTGCAGCCTCTTCTCTGCTCTCTATATGAAGGACTTTAGGTGTTAGATTATCAGTTATTACCATCGGACTGAGTCATGCAAACATATGACAGATCACATGTTACAACAGGTTCTACAATACGGGCCCGTCCTCCATGTTACCACACCAACAAACAAGGTTACTGCAGGTTACAAACATGAGATGTACAGAAGCATCAGAACACACCCAGGGCTATGCTACAAGAGCCAACAACTCTACTTGGAATGTCATTCACTTCTTCAGAGCCAGGTGTCAGCCAATATGGCCGCCTTTACAATTGGTAAATATCCGCAGTGATACACCCAACCCAATGTACTAGGTTCAGAGAATAATAGGAACTGACCTCCATCCACATCCGGGCCACGTGCAAGCAAACGGCTTCTCCCCCGTGTGTCTACGCAGGTGCGCCTTGAGATGACTACTCTTGGTGTACATTTTGGTACATCCAGGAAAAGTACATTTGTGCATTTTTATGAGTTCTGTAGCAGGATTTTTGGGGAACTTCTGGCCAACCATAATACCAGACTGTCCCTGCGCTCCGCCACTTGGGCCCACAGGTTTAGCAGCAATGGGCACCGGAGCGATGCGGACAAATTTGGAGGACGTGTTTGACGACTGGACTAGTTGTGGGACCAGAGCAAAGGTCTGACCTTGAATGTTAACCAGAAGTTGCGCTACTTTAATGTTTTCTGGAAACTGTGAGGGCGAGGCTTGGTTGGCGGTGGACTCTTGTTTGATCTCTAAGGGTTGGATCTGTAATATTACAGGAATTCCACCTTCAACGGCAAGAGGGCCTGGACTTTTACTACCAGGTTCTTCTTGTGATGTGCAATTTGTCTGCTCCTTTGCATCCTCGTTTGTGTTGTTGGCCACCATAGGGGCCTGCTTGAGTTGCTCGGAAATCAAATGACCACAGTTCCTCAGTTCCTGTTGGGTTTCAACTTTTAAGTCAGTTTTCATGTTTTCCTCAAGAAACTCCTCAATTTCATCCAAGGTGGGATGAAACAACGAGGTCTCCTCCATGTCCACCCCAAAATCGGGAACTTTGAAGAACTCCTCCTTGACCATTGTTGGATGTTTCCTTTTGTCCCACCAAGATAAAGAGGCGTTACCCAAAGACGTCTGGGACAAAAGATAGTCTAGAATACTGTCCTGACTCTCCGCGCTGCCCGTACTACCATAGCTGGAGCTTAGCACCTGGGAATCAGGACTGGAACAGGAGCGGAAACTGGAAGAGTCACTGTCATCCTCTGAAGTGGGAGAAGGCAACATCTGATAGCTCCTTCCTCCCATCAACATCTCCGTTGTGTAGCCGAGGGTTGACCGTGTGGTCGAGAAGCATTCATCTGTAAGGAGCAAATGATCCACCATTCCTGGATGAGCTTCTGAGAAGATCCCAGCACCATAAGCAAAAAAACTAAATAAATATCTCTCAGGGGACGGGCTCTGCAAGAGAAGAAGACATGGGATATATGAAGTCAAGTCTGGTTATATCTAAGGAGCCTCTTTTTTGTTGTGTTTTATCATTACAACCCATGATATGGTCCCACCTACAGTAGACTTGCCAACAGTGGACAGCCAGCCTACAACCATCTTCTAGATGGTCTAGCGTAATACTGGGATACTCTTGTTTCCCACCTCACTTCATCACTATGGGTCAATTGTCAGGGCCACCTTTCATTCCTTGTTCAATATCACATCTGTTTCACCTGCCCCATGTTTCATGCCTCTTTCTCTATGGATGGAACAGTAGAGTTTTTACAGTTGCATGGTCTCCTAGGTTCCTCCTAATTTCTAAAAACTTGCATCTAGGTTAATTGGCTTCCTATAGGTATAACAGTCTCTAAGGTAGGAAAAGAAGACAAAAAAGAGCCAAACACAACTGAATAACCTGGTTTAGAAGATAAGAACATCTACAATAAACAAAAAACAATCCATAACTCAATCGCGCCGAGTAGAACATTGTGCTTGGAGAAACCACAGAGCCCTCATTCGTAGTCCTACGTAAGTCTTGTACATTCCTTCCCTTGGTTCTCAGAACTTTGGCTCAATGTATCGGCCAAATGCACTCTGAGTACAAGTTGTCTCATCCCCCTGTTGGCAGTGAAATGGTAAACTGAAGGTGGAATGTGTCCGTAATGAGATGTTTTAATGCAGGAACATTCAAAGATTGCTGGATCTGGCTATCAGTTCCGCACATAGGGCAAGATTGCTGGCTCCAGAGGGGAGCGGGATAAAGGCTCCTTTCTAAGAAGATGTAAGTCTATTACAAGGGTAACAGTCATCCCCCCGTCATATGAGGGCTGTGACTGTGCATGTATGAAAACCCTAGTCATGTTCACCGCCACACAGAGCCCCTTTCCACATGCTACACTGTTGCTCTGTGTTTTGCTCTTTCAGATGAATAGTCAATAGGGGATTATGTGATGTCTTAACCCCTTTCCTTCCAAGAATGAAGGTCAACCGTTCCTGGTAATTGTACATGTCATCATCTATCATGTCCATCGACCACATTGCAACAGCTGGTGGTCACGACTGATTATGGGTTCTTATAGACCTTTGGAAAATTTTGGTTACTCTTGCTCAAATAGCTCGGCTGAACCTGAAGAATTAGTATGGGAAGTCCATTGGAAAAGTTTGGTTATCCTTCCTTGAAGAGCTTAGCTGAACCTGATGGGTTCCTATAGGAAGACCTTTGGAAAAGTTTGGTTACCTTTGCCCGAATAGTGTGATTAACCTCATGAGTTCCTATAGGAAGATCTCTGGAAAACTTTGATTATCCTTGCTCAAATAGCTCGGCTGAACCTCATGAGTTGCTATAGTTAGACAGCTGGAAAATTTTAGTTACCCTTTCTTGAATAGCTTGGCTGAACCTGATGGACATTGTAGCCTATGTAATATATAGTGGACATGTTAATAGAATTATGACATCTGTGGTCCACCAGGTGCTTCAATGACCCTCTAAATCCCATGTGTGGAAATGTCTCTTGGCTACTACCAATGTTAAGAGTGGCTGAATGGGAACTTGGGAGCCCTAATTCTTCATAGTGGTGGGATCCCAGAGGTTGGACCTTCACCTATGACATGTTTAGAACCTATCTAAGGATCATATAATAGGGCGACCTCTTTACCAGCTCTTATGATGGGTCATTATAGAAGCCTCTTTCCATATACCCTATGAGTTGAATCTGAGGGTCCACCCTAAGACCACCGGTCATCATTGACTGAAGTCAATGGACATCCATGGCAATCGTGCACGCAGTTCGTGGTTCTCCAGAAAATTGTAGAGGCCACCAAAAGACCCTCACCCTCAATAAGAGGAATATCTGGACAACCCCAATAATACTGCACATGGTATCAATCCATGTCTCTGGTCTACTTGGATACAACAGACACCACACGCGCTGACCTGGAGATCATGTGGATCGGTTCTCTCCCCCCTAGTTTACATATGAGTAATTTTGCATAGGTGATGGCGCTTTACGTGTCTCCGGCAACAGCTGGACATATTTTTGAGGCTTATACTTGACAAACAAGAACTAATCAGCTGGGAAAGCGCCGAGGCCGCTTCCCTCTCGTGTGTTTGCTCTTGTGTTTAACAGAAGTGGAAAGATTGTTAAAATCTTATCAGTGACTTTGAAGAGTTACATATTAATCCGGGCGATAGGATAATGGGCGCGTGATGGCGGCACAACCAATCCCACGCACCAGCTAACATGACGGACAGGAGAAGGTTTCCACCCATCACTTAAAGGAGTTGTCAACCAGCTTTCCTAGAGCCCTGAAAGGCAAATGTCTAGTAATGTCTAGTAATGCAGTGATGCCTTCCTATATATCTAGACACATGGAAAGGTCCATTTTCTAGGGCCCTCCTTAAGTTTGCCACAATATGACCATTGGGATGAGCCCACTTACTTTCTATGGAGGGGGATATGTCAGAATTTAGGTGAAATTGTGGGAAGTAGGACCCATTAAATTATCACCATTTCACCTAAAATACTGCATTTATGGTCACATGACCACCGCGTTGCAAGAAATTCAATGGAAATTACACAATTTCTATGGGCAGAAAATGAAAGTTCCGTAAAAAGTTGCATCAGGCAATTCCAGAGAAAATCCTCATCTCCTGCATGACTAAGGGCTCGCTGACTGCACAGGCCAGGAGCAATGCACTTGACCCGCTGCAATTCTCCAGTAGTCAGCGGATTATCTAGAAGAATGTTTGTATTGTAATAGCAGAGCCTGGATCACAGATAAGACACAAAGAAAGCTGCAAAACAGGATCCACAGCTGCAAAAGCTGATAATTCATCCCAAATGGAACAGACATTCCCCTCTGACATTCTGGAGGTAGCGAGATGGATGATTCTTATTGGAAGAGAAAAAATGCTTTCATGTTACATGCCACATTGTGCAATAGATAGGAGATAGATAGATAGATAGATAGATAGATAGATAGATAGATAGATAGATAGATAGATAGGAGATAGATAGATAGATAGATAGATAGGAGATAGATAGATAGATAGATAGATAGATAGATAGATAGATAGAAGATAGATAGATAGATAGATAGATAGATAGGAGATAGATAGATAGATAGATAGATAGATAGATAGAAGATAGATAGATAGATGATAGATAGATAGATAGATAGATAGATAGATAGATAATAGATAGATAGATAGATAGATAGATAGATAGATAGATAGAAGATAGATAGATAGATAGATAGATAGATAGATAGATAGATAGGAGATAGATAGATAGATAGATAGATAGATGATAGATAGATAGATCGATAGATAGGAGATAGATAGATAGATAGATGATAGATAGATAGATCGATAGATAGGAGATAGATAGATAGATAGATAGATAGATAGATAGGAGATAGATAGATAGATAGATAGATAGATAGGAGATAGATAGATAGATAGATAGATAGGAGATAGATAGATAGATAGATGATAGATAGATAGATCGATAGATAGGAGATAGATAGATAGATAGATAGATAGATAGGAGATAGATAGATAGATAGATAGATAGATAGGAGATAGATAGATAGATAGATAGATAGATAGATAGATAGGAGATAGATAGGTAGATAGATAGATAGATAGATAGATAGATAGACCATTAATGTGAATGTGCTGATAACGGGACAGAAATAAACAACATAGCAGATGAGGTGTCCTCCATATTGATGTCCTGTCCCTGTCTGGCGGCGTACATCACGCTATAGATAATTCTGCTCTTCTCTCCTGTAGCTTTCCATGGCTGCTCACCTGCACAACCTCTATACAGGCAGTTTAAGGGTTAACCAGCCCATATCACTAGTGCAAGAAAGTGAAGTCACAATGGACTTTGTGGATTGTCAGGCCTGTTTAACCCTTAGAAGGGAGAGTTTGCCAGGGGGACTATGAGGGTCAGAGGCCTCCAGTCTGTTCCTGCAGAGGCCCCTGACTATACAGCCGATATCTGTGAACACTTTGTGATACTTTCCAGCAAACAGATGGTACTATCAGCGTCAGGTTTAGATTGCAAGCTCTGCAGTACACAGCAGCTCACGTGTTAATATACTTGCATTACTAGGATGCATTAAATGTCTGTCCATATTAAAGATGCCACATAATGCAGCCAGTGTGAACAGGTTGCTGCGTCTTATCAAAAGAAAATGGCGAAAATTCCCAGAAATGCTACTTTTATTTACGCTGTAAGGGATGGCTAACCGTATCAGATCTATGGCTTACAAGGGGTTAAGAAGCCTTAAAGTGATAGCAGCTTGATAGTTAATGCAGATTATCCTTGGCGCTGTTTGTGAATGGCGCATTGTACAGTCTATTATTGAGTCCTTGTGCTGTTCTCCACTCCCCTATCCTTGGCCCCTGGTGCTGAACATGACCGCTAGTAACCCTCGCCTGCCTGCCTTCCCTCCCTCCCTCGCAGCGCACACTGTCAACATTCTCCTCTCCATAACAGCCCACGAATAGCTCTCCAGCACATCGCATCTGAGCCCTGCACACAGCACCCATACTGCCCCACTATACTGCCCCCGGTACACAGCACCCATACTGCCCCCGCTATACTGCCCCCTGCTACACAGCACCCATACTGCCCCCGGTACACAGCACCCATACTGCCCCAGATACACAGCACCCATACTGCCCCAGCTACACAGCACCCATACTGCCCCTGCTACACAGCACCCATACTGCCCCACTATACTGCCCCCGGCACACAGCACCCATACTGCCCCACTATACTGCCCCCGGTACACAGCACCCATACTGCCCCCGCTATACTGCCCCCTGCTACACAGCACCCATACTGCCCCCGGTACACAGCACCCATACTACCCCAGATACACAGCACCCATACTGCCCCTGCTACACAGCACCCATACTGCCCCACTATACTGTCCCCGGTACACAGCACCCATACTGCCCCCGCTATACTGCCCCCTGCTACACAGCACCCATACTGCCCCCGGTACACAGCACCCATACTGCCCCAGATACACAGCACCCATACTGCCCCACTATACTGCCCCCTGCTACACAGCACCCATACTGCCCCCGGTACACAGCACCCATACTGCCCCCGGTACACAGCACCCATACTGCCCCAGATACACAGCACCCATACTGCCCCAGCTACACAGCACCCATACTGCCCCTGCTACACAGCACCCATACTGCCCCACTATACTGCCCCCGGTACACAGCACCCATACTGCCCCAGATACACAGCACCCATACTGCCCCTGCTACACAGCACCCATAATGCCCCCGGTACACAGCACCCATACTACCCCAGATACACAGCACCCATACTGCCCCCGGTACACAGCACCCATACTGCCCCTGGTACATGCCACCTTACAGAGCCACAGAGGTGCCCATGACAGTGCCCTAAACAGCAGCATCACAAGACCTATGTGTGAGCTCTGATTCATATTATCAACACATTCCCTGCGATACATTGTATCCACTACATCGACACATTCTGATAAACACTTCAGGCTCTATAAAATGTAGGTCACACTATAGAGGATGACATACTACCCCCCATCTGTCACTCTATAGAACCCATGGTAAACAACTCCCCCTCCCACCAACCAATCCTGCACGGTATAAACAACCACACCAGTCATTCATGGCACCGCTATATCCTTACATACACAGTCATGTTGTAGAAAGATTGTATACTGTATATATCTCATGTAACCATTACTATACACAGAGATGTAGCAGAGCTGAGCAAGTCATCAAGCATTGTTAAACCACCGGGTGCAGGTTTGCAGTCCTATGGTCAACCACAGGAAACACAGTGTGATGTGACCAGATAACAAACTCAGCACTTCTACACCGCAATGTTTACCAGATGTAGATGGAAGAATAGATAGATAGATAGATAGATAGATAGATAGATAGATAGATAGGAGATAGATAGATAGATAGATAGATAGGAGATAGATAGATAGATAGGAGATAGATAGATAGATAGATAGATAGATAGATAGATAGGAGATAGATAGATAGATAGATAGATAGATAGATAGATAGATAGGAGATAGATAGATAGGATATAGATAGATAGATAGATAGATAGATAGATAGATAGATAGATAGGATATAGATAGGAGATAGATAGATAGATAGATAGATAGATAGATAGGAGATAGATAGAGAGATAGATAGAGAGATAGATAGATAGATAGATAGATAGATAGATAGATAGGAGATAGATAGATAGATAGATAGATAGATAGATAGGAAATAGATAGATAGATAGATAGATAGATAGGAGATAGATAGATAGATAGATAGATAGATAGATAGATAGGAGAGAGATAGATAGATAGATAGATAGATAGATAGATAGGAGATAGATAGATTTGGTGTCAGCTCTCCAGCTGTTGCCCAGATGCAAATCCCAGCCACCACACAGGCAGTGCATGCTGGTACTAGTAGTCCCACAACATCTGGCAGCCCCTCGCTGGCACTTGACATACTAATAAATCCTGACCCCAGGACCAGTCCATGAAGCAGCAGGTCACCATATGTTGTGTTTTTGACAGGGAATACTCCACAGTGTGAACACGATCCAGGATCCTCTCCCTACCTGCTACTCCAGTAATGCAGCAGATCCCTGGGAATTATTCGGAAAGTTTTGGAGTTTTTCTCTGCGCCCTTGGAGTGACAGCTGCAGCAGCTCCTCTGGTACAATGTGCCCACAGCCCAGCAGAGTAGTACTAGTGATACTCACATGACTGTGTGTGCAGCAGGGGAAGGCTTGGAGAAGGCTCGACCACATCTACCTCGCCCATTGGCTCCTGGGCCCAGGAGGGGGGGTTTGTGCCTTTGTCGTCAATGGGAGTTTCCAAACCCCCCTCCTTCTTCCCCCTTATCCAAGCCAAGAAATAAATGTACAGGAATGTTTCCTTACACCATGCTGCAGGCATGTCATGTGGGATCATCTGCAGGATTCTCTGCAAAGGCTTCATAGAGTTGTAGCAGGGCTGAAGTTGTCATGTGGCGGCATCAGGGACAGTAGTCATAGTAAGTCATGCACAGGCCACAACGCCCCACACATTCCATGTGACAAACTCAGCCCTGCTACATCTGGAATAACCCAGATCTCTCCACATTTTAGCTAAAAATATCTGTGCTATGACTCTCACACAATGTTTTGATTTATACTGATACTGAAATGCCAACACTGACACATTGTAACAAACCCTCAGCTGTGAGCAGGACACACCGGACACAACTCTACTCATGACCCCCCTAACAATAAAACAGTCCTCAGTATTAGCCCTGACCGACGGCTCCAGCTTAGCTGCCCTGTGTATTGGAGGCCGGAGGGGTCTGTAATGTCTGACCTCTCCCCCATGCTTTATATTGTCGCCTTGCTTGGAGAGTCTCAGTGAGGGGGATTTAGGATGTCTATGGGGCTGAGGCAGGAGCTGTAATGTAATCTGAGGGAGAGCATGGTTGAGTCTATATTTGTGCTACAGTTGTGAATACATAAAGATGGCGCAATCTGAGCAGACATTACAGAACAGCGGGGGCGGCGGCGGAGTTGTATATTGTGCAAACCCTACATTTCATAAGATATCAGCAGTACATGAGTAGGGAAAGCAGTGGATAATATACTATAATGTACTATACTGTAATATACTGTACCGTAATATACTGACTGTAATGTACTATACTGTAATATACTGTACCGTGCTATAATGTACCATACTGTAATATACTGTACCGTGCTATAATGTACTATACTGTAATATACTGTACCGTAATATACTGACTGTAATGTACTATACTGTAATATACTGTACCGTGCTATAATGTACTATACTGTAATATACTGTACCGTGCTATAATGTACTATACTGTAATATACTGTACCGTGCTATAATGTACTATACTGTAATATACTGTACCGTACCATAATGTACTATACTGTAATATACTGTACCGTAATATACTGACTGTAATGTACTATACTGTAATATACTGTACCGTGCTACAATGTACTATACTGTAATATACTGTACCGTACTATAATGTACTATACTGTAATATACTGTACCGTAATATACTGACTGTAATGTACTATACTGTAATATACTGTACCGTGCTACAATGTACTATACTGTAATATACTGTACCGTACTATAATGTACTATACTGTAATATACTGTACTGTACTATATTATACCCTACTGTACTATAATATACTGTACTATAAAGTACTATACTATATTATACTGTACTATATTATAAGCCAACTTTTCCACAATGTACTGAACGATAATATGCATTATAATATATTGTACTGTACTATAATATACTCTACTGTACTTTAATAAACTGTACTATAATATACCCTACTGTACTATACTACACAGAAATGTTCTATATATTACTGCAGTGTACTGTACTGTACTGTGCTATACTACATAGTAATGTTCTACAATATACTGTACTGTGTTATACAGTAATATAGTCTACTATACTATAATATACGGTAATATAATGTACTGTGGTATAATCAACTGTACTATACGGTAATATACTGTACTGTACTATATTGTAATATACTGTGCTGCACTATAATATACTGTACTGTACAATACTATGATTTACTACACATTAATGTTCTATATACTATTCCAATGTACTATACTATACGATATACTATACTGTACTGCACAGAATTGCTCTATATTATACTATACTGTATATTACTACACAGTAATGTTCTATATTATTCTGTACTGTACTATACTGTACTACATAGTAATGTCCTATATTAAACTGTACAATATACTATACTGTACTATACTACACAGTAATGTCCTATATTATACTGTATTATATACTGTACTGTACTATACTACACAGTAATGTCCTATATTATACTGTACTATATACTGTACTGTACTATACTATACAGTAATGTCCTATATTATACTGTACTAAATACTCTACTATACTACACAGTAATATTTGCTATTATACTGTACTACACAGTAATGTTCTATATTATACTGTACTATATACTATACTGTAATATATACTGTACTATACTACACAGTAATGTTCTATATTATACTGTACTATATACTATACTGTAATATATACTGTACTATACTACACAGTAATGTTCTATATTATACTGTACTATATACTATACTGTATTGTACTACACAGTAAAGTTCTATATTATACTGTACTATATACTGTACTATACAGTAATGTTCTATATTATACTGTACTATATACTGTACTACACAGTAAAGTTCTATATTATACTGTACTATATACTATATTGTACTATACTACACAGTAATGTTCTATATTATACTGTACTATATACTGTACTGTATTGTACTACACAGTAAAGTTCTATATTATACTGTACTATATACTGTACTGTATTGTACTACACAGTAATGTTCTATATTATACTGTACTATATACTATACTGTACTATACTACACAGTAATGTCCTATATTATACTGTACTATATACTATACTGTATTGTACTACACAGTAAAATTCTATATTATACTGTACTATACTACACAGTAATGTTATACATTATACTGTACTTTTTACTATATTGTACTATACTACACAGTAATGTTCTATATTATACTGTACTATATACTATACTGTAATATATACTGTACTATACTACACAGTAATGTTCTATATTATACTGTACTATATACTATACCGCACCATACTACACAGTAATGTCCTATATTATACTGTACTATATAATGTACTATACTACACAGTAATCAGTGGCGTAACTACCGCAGAGGCAGCAGTAGCAGCTGCTACAGGGCCCGGGCCATTAGGGGGCCCGGTGACAGCCGCTACCGCTGCGTTTTTTTTTCTCAATAGGCTGTTACGGGCCCTATTCACTTGCCGATCCTGGCTGGGCCGGGATCAGCAAGTGACACCGCGGGCCCCTCAAAGGCTATCATTATACTCGGGGGTCTTTGCAGACCCCCGAGTATAATGATCGGCAGACAGGAGAGGTAAGGGAACATAAAAAAAATGTTACTTACCTCTCTGCGATCCTGCCAGGCTTCCGTCCTACTTTTTCTGACGTCTCTGACGTCACATGAACCTGGCCTGCTTCCCGAGTCATGTGACGTCCGACGTCATTAAAGAAGGACGTGAGCGCGGGCGACAGCGTAGGAGCCGGGAGACAGGTAAGCAACAGTGTTTTATTTTAATGTTCTTATTCCCCAGATCTCCGGTTATTATACTCTGGGGTCTGAAAAGACCCCAGAGTATAATAATTGTTTATGGGTGTCCACAGTGGGGCATAATACTGTGTGCAGGGGCCACTATGGGACATAATACTGTGTGCAGGGGCCACTATGGGACATAATACTGTGTGCAGGGGTCACTATGGGACATAATACTGTGTGCAGGGGCCACTATGGGACATAATACTGTGTGCAGGGGCCACTATGGGACATAATACTGTGTGCAGGGGCCACTATGGGACATAATACTGTGTGCAGGGGCCACTATGGGACATAATACTGTGTGCAGGGGCCACTATGGGAGATAATACTGTGTGCAGGGGCCACTATGGGACATAATACTGTGTGCAGGGGCCACTATGGGAGATAATACTGTGTGCAGGGGCCATTATGGGGGATAATACTGTGTGCAGGGGACACTATGGGACATAATACTGTGTGCAGGGGTCACTATGGGGCATAATACTGTGTGCAGGGGCCACTATGGGACATAATACTGTGTGCAGGGGCCACTATGGGGGATAATACTGTGTGCAGGGGCCACTATGGGACATAATACTGTGTGCAGGGGCCACTATGGGACATAATACTGTGTGCAGGGGCCGCTATGGGGCATAATACTGTGTGCAGGGGCCACTATGGGACATAATACTGTGTGCAGGGGCCACTATGGGACATAATACTGTGTGCAGGGGCCACTATGGGGTATAATACTGTGTGCAGGAGCCGCTATGGGGCATAATACTGTGTGCAGGGGCCACTATGGGACATAATACTGTGTGCAGGGGCCACTATGGGACATAATACTGTGTGCAGGGGCCACTATGGGACATAATACTGTGTGCAGGAGCCGCTATGGGGCATAATACTGTGTGCAGGGGCCACTATGGGACATAATACTGTGTGCAGGGGCCACTATGGGACATAATACTGTGTGCAGGGGCCACTATGGGACATAATACTGTGTGCAGGAGCCGCTATGGGGCATAATACTGTGTGCAGGGGCCACTATGGGACATAATACTGTGTGCAGGGGCCACTATGGGGTATAATACTGTGTGCAGGAGCCGCTATGGGGTATAATAATGTGTGCAGGGGCCACTATGGGGGATAATACTGTGTGCAGGGGCCACTATGGGGCATAATACTGTGTGCAGGGGCCACTATGGGACATAATACTGTGTGCAGGGGCCACTATGGGACATAATACTGTGTGCAGGGGCCACTATGGGACATAATACTGTGTGCAGGAGCCACTATGGGACATAATACTGTGTGCAGGGGCCACTATGGGACATAATACTGTGTGCAGGGGCCACTATGGGGGATAATACTGTGTGCAGGGGCCACTATGGGGCATAATACTGTGTGCAGGGGCCACTATGGGACATAATACTGTGTGCAGGGGCCACTATGGGGGATAATACTGTGTGCAGGGGCCACTATGGGACATAATACTGTGTGCAGGGGCCACTATGGGACATAATACTGTGTGCAGGGGCCACTATGGGGCATAATACTGTGTGCAGGGGCCACTATGGGGGATAATACTGTGTGCAGGGGCCATTATGGGGGATAATACTGTGTGCAGGGGACACTATGGGGCATAATACTGTGTGCAGGGACCACTATGGGGGATAATACTGTGTGCAGGGGCCATTATGGGGGATAATACTGTGTGCAGGGGCCACTATGGGACATAATACTGTGTGCAGGGGCCACTATGGGACATAATACTGTGTGCAGTAATGTCCTATATTATACTGTACTGTACTACACAGTAATCTCCTATATTGTACTGTACTATATACTGTACTGTACTATACTACACAGTAATGTCCTATTTTATACTGTACTATATACTATACTGTACTATACTACACAGTAATCTCCTATATTATACTGTACTATATACTATACTGTACTATACTACACAGTAATGTCCTATTTTATACTGTACTATATACTATATTGTACTATACTACACAGTAATGTCCTATATTATACTGTACTATATACTGTACTGTACTACACAGTAATCTCCTATATTGTACTGTACTATATAATGTACTATACTACGCAGTAATGTCCTATATTATACTGTACTATATAATGTACTATACTACACAGAAATGTCCTGTATTATACTGTACTATACACTATACTGTACTATATTACACAGTCACAGTAATGTCCTATATTATACTGTACTATATACTATACTGTACTATACTACACAGTAATGTTCTATATTATACTGTACTATATACTGTACTGTACTATACTACACAGTAATGTCCTATTTTATACTGTACTATATACTATACTGTACTACACAGTAATGTCCTATATTATACTGTACTATATACTATACTGTACTATACTACACAGTAATGTTTTATATTATACTGTACTATATACTGTACTGTACTATACTACACAGTAATGTCCTATTTTATACTGTACTATATACTATACTGTACTATACTACACAGTAATGTTCTATATTATACTGTACTATACTACACAGTAATGTTCTATATTATACTGTACTATATACTGTACTATACTATACTACACAGTAATGTCCTATTTTATACTGTACTATATACTATACTACACAGTAATGTTCTATATTATACTGTACTATATACTGTACTATACTATACTACACAGTAATGTCCTATTTTATACTGTACTATATAATATACTATACAGTAATGTTCTATATTATACTGTACTATATACTGTAATACACTACACAGTAATGTTCTATATTATACTGTACTATATACTGTACTGTACTATACTACACAGTAATGTCCTATATTATACTGTACTATATACTATACTACACAGTAATGTTCTATATTATACTGTACTATATACTGTACTGTACTATACTACACAGTAATGTCCTATATTATACTGTACTATATACTATACTGTACTATACTACACAGTAATGTTCTATATTATACTGTACTATATACTATACTGTACTATACTACACAGTAATGTTCTATATTATACTGTACTATATACTATACTGTACTATACTACACAGTAATGTTCTATATTATACTGTACTATATACTGTACTATACTACACAGTAATGTCCTATATTATACTGTACTATATACTGTACTGTACTATACTACACAGTAATGTCCTATTTTATACTGTACTATATACTGTACTGTACTATACTACACAGTAATGTCCTATTTTATACTGTACTATATACTATACTATACAGTAATGTTCTATATTATACTGTACTATATACTATACTGTACTATACTACACAGTAATGTTCTATATTATACTGTACTATATACTGTACTATACTACACAGTAATGTCCTATATTATACTGTACTATATACTGTACTGTACTATACTACACAGTAATGTCCTATTTTATACTGTACTATATACTGTACTGTACTATACTACACAGTAATGTCCTATTTTATACTGTACTATATACTGTACTGTACTATACTACACAGTAATGTTCTATATTATACTGTACTATATACTGTACTATACTATACTACACAGTAATGTCCTATATTATACTGTACTATATACTGTACTATACTATACTACACAGTAATGTCCTATATTATACTGTACTATATACTGTACTATACTATACTACACAGTAATGTCCTATATTATACTGTACTATACTACACAGTAATGTTCTATATTATACTGTACTATATACTGTACTATACTACACAGTAATGTTCTATATTATACTGTACTATACTACACAGTAATGTTCTATATTATACTGTACTATATACTGTACTATACTATACTACACAGTAATGTCCTATATTATACTGTACTATACTACACAGTAATGTTCTATATTATACTGTACTATATACTGTACTATACTATACTACACAGTAATGTCCTATTTTATACTGTACTATATACTGTACTATATACTATACTATACAGTAATGTTCTATATTATACTGTACTATATACTGTACTGTACTACACAGTAATGTTCTATATTATATTGTACTATATACTGTACTATACTATACTACACAGTAATGTCCTATACTATACTGTACTATACTACACAGTAATGTTTTATATTATACTGTTCTATATACTGTACTGTACTACACAGTAATGTTCTATATTATACTGTACTATATTATACTGTACTGTACTACACAGTAATGTTCTATATTATACTGTACTATATACTGTACTGTACTATACTACACAGTAATGTCCTATATTATACTGTACTATATACTATACTACACAGTAATGTTCTATATTATACTGTACTATATACTGTACTATACTATACTATACAGTAATGTCCTATTTTATACTGTACTATATACTATACTGTACTATACTACACAGTAATGGCCTATATTATACTGTTCTATATACTATACTGTACTATACTATACAGTAATGTTCTATATTATACTGTACTATATACTGTACTGTATTATACTACACAGTAATGTTCTATATTATACTGTACTATATACAGTACTGTACTATACTACACAGTAATGTCCTATTTTATACTGTACTATATACTATACTATACAGTAATGTTCTATATTATACTGTACTATATACTGTACTGTACTATACTACACAGTAATGTCCTATATTATACTGTACTATATACTATACTATACAGTAATGTTCTATATTATACTGTACTATATACTGTACTGTACTACACAGTAATGTTCTATATTATACTGTACTATATACTGTACTGTACTATACTACACAGTAATGTCCTATATTATACTGTACTATATACTATACTATACAGTAATGTTCTATATTATACTGTACTATATACTGTACTGTACTATACTACACAGTAATGTCCTATTTTATACTGTACTATATACTGTACTGTACTATACTACACAGTAATGTCCTATATTATACTGTACTATATACTATACTATACAGTAATGTTCTATATTACTCTGGGGCCCATGAAACTGGGGGGCAAATGAAGGGGAGTGGGGGGACGGCATGACACTGGGGCAGATGGGGGGGGTTACGGCATGACACTGGGGCAGATGAGGGGGAGGCGGCATGACACTGGGGCAGAGAAGGGGGGACATGAAACTGTAGGCAGATGAAGGGGGAGAACGGCATGAAACTGGGGACAGAGATGGAGGGGGCCCAATGAAATTGGGGGGCAAATGAAGGGGAGGGAGGAACGGCATGTCACTGGGGAAGATGAAGGGGGGGGAGAATGGCATGATACTGGGGAAGAAGAAGGGGGGGGGGAACGACATGATACTGGGGCAGATGGGGGGGTGGAACAGCATGACACTGGGGCAGAGACGGGGGACATGAAACTGTGGGCAGGTGAAGGGGGAGAACGGCATGAAACTGTGGACAGAGATAGAGGGGGGGACATGAAACTGGAGGCAGAGGCAGGGTGTATATGAAACTGGGGGAGAGATGGAGGGGGGGGCATATAATTTACGGGTGACTGTAGGTGACTCCTGCGTGACGTCACTCGCTTCATCTGCGACACACAGTGTCGCGACTCCCCCGTCTCCTTTACAAGGGGGCCCACTGAGGCTCTGTCGCCCAAGGGCCCATAAAAACCTGGAGCTGGCCCTGACTATACTGTACTATACTACACAGTAAAGTCCTATATTATACTGTACTATATACTGTACTGCATCGGTCCCTCCTGCACCGTGTGACTGTAATCCAGTGGAAAAGACAGTACTGATGTTGTAACCAGGTGTGATGGTCCTGGAGCGAGTATAACCATGGGTAGCGTGCTCTCAGAACTGAAATGAAGAATAACCCCCAAATCTCAGCATGTAGTCAGCGCCATCTACTGGACATTATATGTTACTGCACCTGAGGAAACGTGTAAATAACCCATCCTACTAGAAATCCAAATTATCTGTGTATCTAAACCTATCCTGTGTGATACTGTATACTGAGCTGTATCTAATCCTACCCTGTGTGATACTGTATACTGAGCTGTGTATCTAATCCTATCCTGTGTGATACTGTATACTGAGCTGTGTATCTAATCCTATCCTGTGTGATACTGTATACTGAGCCGTGTATCTAATCCTATCCTGTGTGATACTGTATACTGACCTGTGTATCTAATCCTATCCTGTGTGATACTGTATACTGAGCTGTGTATCTAATCCTATCCTGTGTGATACTGTATACTGAGCTGTGTATCTAATCCTATCCTGTGTGATACTGTATACTGAGCTGTGTATCTAATCCCATCCTGTGTGATACTGTATACTGAGCTGTGTATCTAATCCTATCCTGTGTGATACCGTATACTGAGCTGTATCTAATCCTATCCTGTGTGATACTGTATACTGAGCTGTGTATCTAATCCTATCCTGTGTGATACTGTATGCTGAGCTGTGTATCTAATCCTATCCTGTGTGATACCATACCTCCCAACTTTTGAAGAACCGAAAGAGGGACAAAATGTGTGGCGCGCGTGTCCCCTCCATCTCTGCCCCCAGTTTCATGTCCCCTCCATCTCTGCCCCCCAGATTCATGTCCCCTCCATCTCTGCCCCCATATTCATGTCCCCTCCATCTCTGCCCCCCAGATTCATGTCCCCCCTCTCTGCCCCCTATTCATGTCCCCCCTCCATCTCTGCCCCCAGATTCATGTCCCCCATCTCTGCCCCCAATTTCATGTCCCTCCATCTCTGCCCCCAGTTTCATGTCCCTCCATCTCTGTCCCCAGATTCATGTCCCTCCATCTCTGTCCCCAGATTCATGTCCCCTCCATCTCTGCCCCCATATTTATGTCCCCTCCATCTCTGCCCCCCAGATTCATGCCCCCCCTCTCTGCCCCCCAGATTCATGTCCCCTCCATCTCTGCCCCCATATTCATGTCCCCTCCATCTCTGCCCCCATATTCATGTCCCCTCCATCTCTGCCCCCAGTTTCATGTCCCCTCCATCTCTGCCCCCATATTCATGTCCCCTCCATCTCTGCCCCCCAGATTCATGCCCCCCCTCTCTGCCCCCCAGATTCATGTCCCCTCCATCTCTGACCCCATATTCATGTCCCCTCCATCTCTGCCCCCATATTCATATCCCCTCCATCTCTGCCCCCAGATTCATGTCCTCTCCATCTCTGCCCCCAGTTTCATGTCCCCTCCATCTCTGCCCCCCAGATTCATGTCCCCTCCATCTCTGCCCCCATATTCATGTCCCCTCCATCTCTGCCCCCAGATTCATGTCCCCCCTCCATCTCTGCCCCCAGATTCATGTCCCCTCCATCTCTGCCCCCATATTCATGTCCCCCATCTCTGCCCCCAGATTCATGTCCCCACATCTCTGCCCCCATATTCATGTCCCCCATCTCTGCCCCCCATTTCATGTCCCTCCATCTCTGCCCCCAGATTCATGTCCCCCATCTCTGTCCCCAGATTCATGTCCCCTCCATCTCTGCCCCCATATTCATGTCCCCTCCATCTCTGCCCCCATATTCATGTCCCCTCCATCTCTGCCCCCAGATTCATGTCCTCTCCATCTCTGCCCCCAGTTTCATGTCCCCTCCATCTCTGCCCCCCAGATTCATGTCCCCTCCATCTCTGCCCCATATTCATGTCCCCTCCATCTCTGCCCCCATATTCATGTCCCCCATCTCTGCCCCCCATTTCATGTCCCTCCATCTCTGCCCCCAGATTCATGTCCCCCATCTCTGCCCCCAGATTCATGTCCCCCATCTCTGTCCCCAGATTCATGTCCCCCATCTCTGTCCCCAGATTCATGTCCCCTCCATCTCTGCCCCCAGTGTCATGTCCCTCCATCTCTGCCCCCAGATTCATGTCCCCCATCTCTGTCCCCAGATTCATGTCCCCCATCTCTGCCCCCAGATTCATGTCCCCCATCTCTGTCCCCAGATTCATGTCCCCCATCTCTGCCCCCAGTGTCATGTCCCTCCATCTCTGCCCCCAGATTCATGTCCCCTCCATCTCTGCCCCCATATTCATGTCCCCTCCATCTCTTCCCCCCAGATTCATGCCCCCCCTCTCTGCCCCCCAGATTCATGTCCCCTCCATCTCTGCCCCCAGTGTCGTGTCCCCTCCATCTCTGCCCCATATTCATGTCCCTCCATCTCTGCCCCCAGTGTCATGTCCCCTCCATCTCTGCCCCCATATTCATGTCCCTCCATCTCTGCCCCCAGTGTCATGTCCCCTCCATCTCTGCCCCCATATTCATGTCCCTCCATCTCTGCCCCCAGTGTCATGTCCCCTCCATCTCTGCCCCCATATTCATGTCCCTCCATCTCTGCCCCCAGTGTCATGTCCCCTCCATCTCTGCCCCCATATTCATGTCCCTCCATCTCTGCCCCCAGTGTCATGCCGTCCTCTCCTTCATCTGCCCCAGGCTCGGACTACACAGGGATTGTTTGTCGTCTGTTACCATGGAGACACATAGATCTGCACAAAGCTGTAAACAAAGCACGTTGACTAATGTAATGAAGATGATTTGTAGTGACTTTCTAGTCTGTGTTGGACACATTGAGACAATAACACAAATATCTGCAGAAGTTTATAGAAGATCGGGGAAATAAAAAAGAAGATGAGATTATCTAAAGTCTAAGGGGACGCAATGTAACCCCCCAACACCGCCAACAGGTCACATGATGATGGAGAAGGCCCAGCAGAATATTCCGGAGACCCCACACATGGCAGATACTCAGAGAACACAATGACATTAACTATGACTGGACAGGAGCTACAGCAGCACCTCCTGTTATGTGAACATAATGCAATAACTGCAATAAAGACTGACACATAAGAAATGGAAGGAGTCACTGGATTGAATGCCGATTATATGTGATTGAACGCCCATCAGTGGCCATCACTTATAACAAGTTAGATCACTGAGAAGATCTTTTGGGATTTTTGGAGGTTTTTTTCAATAATAAATTTCAGAATAATCGCTTTGTATTTCTTCCAATATAAATCCTGCGACCCCTGCAGGACAACCTGTATTACTACACTGATCCCCGCTATACAATATTTAGCATTAACTGCTCCATCTGCTGGACAATCTTCATTATTACACTGCTTCCTCTGCTGGACAGTCTTCATTATTACACTGCTCCCTCTGCTGGACAGTCTTCATTATTACACTGCTCCCTCTGCTGGACAGTCTTCATTATTACACTGCTCCCTCTGCTGGACAGTCTTCATTATTACACTGCTCCCTCTGCTGGACAGTCTTCATTATTACACTGCTCCCTCTGCTGGACAGTCTTCATTATTACACTGCTCCCTCTGCTGGACAGTCTTCATTATTACACTGCTCCCTCTGCTGGACAATCTTTATTATTACACTACTCCCTCTGCTGGACAGTCTTCATTATTACACTGCTCCCTCTGCTGGACAGTCTTCATTATTACACTGCTCCCTCTGCTGGACAGTCTTCATTATTACACTGCTCCCTCTGCTGGACAGTCTTCATTATTACACTGCTCCCTCTGCTGGACAGTCTTCATTATTACACTGCTCCCTCTGCTGGACAATCTTTATTATTACACTGCTCCCTCTGCTGGACAGTCTTTATTATTACACTGCTCCCTCTGCTGGACAGTCTTCATTATTACACTGCTCCCTCTGCTGGACAGTCTTCATTATTACACTGCTCCCTCTGCTGGTCACCGATAGAACTGCAGAGAACGGGCCGCGTTGTGTGACACGTCACGTTGCTATGGCGATCACCTACACTGTACACACTGGGCGGATTGCTGCCGCTGCTGTATATGCGGTAAGTGGAGGGACACTTTCTATTTCTCATGTTCATGTGTTTTTTGTTGCCCGGATATGGACAGACAGGGGTGGAGGGGGTGTCGGATGTCGGTGTGATTCTGCCCTGGGTAATGTCTTATTGTAGAACTACAAGTCCCAGGATGTCTGCAGAAATAATCACGTGATGGCAGCTCCAATATATACACAGTGACCATTGGGGTAGTGTACACAGCGATCAGGGATGGCGGTAACCAACTCTGACCCTGTCAGCCCGCCACATACACCCCTGACCCTGTCAGCCCCCCATAACCCTGACCCTGTCAGCCCCCCACATACACCCCTGACCCTGTCAGCCCCCCATATACACCCCTGACCCTGTCAGCCCCCCATATAAAACCCTGACCCTGTCAGCCCCCCATATAAAACCCTGACCCTGTCAGCCCCCCATATACACCCCTGACCCTGTCAGCCCCCCATAACCCTGACCCTGTCAGCCCCCCATATAAAACCCTGACCCTGTCAGCCCCCCATATACACCCCTGACCCTGTCAGCCCCCCATAACCCTGACCCTGTCAGCCCCCCACATACACCCCTGACCCTGTCAGCCCCCCATATACACCCCTGACCCTGTCAGCCCCCCATATACAACCCTGACCCTGTCAGCCCCCCATATACACCCCTGACCCTGTCAGCCCCCCATATACACCCCTGACCCTGTCAGCCCCCCATATACACCCCTGACCCTGTCAGCCCCCCATATACACCCCTGACCCTGTCAGCCCCCCATAACCCTGACCCTGTCAGCCCCCCACATACACCCCTGACCCTGTCAGCCCCCCATATACACCCCTGACCCTGTCAGCCCCCCATATACAACCCTGACCCTGTCAGCCCCCCATATACACCCCTGACCCTGTCAGCCCCCCATATACACCCCTGACCCTGTCAGCCCCCCATATACACCCCTGACCCTGTCAGCCCCCCATATACAACCCTGACCCTGTCAGCCCCCCATATACACCCCTGACCCTGTCAGCCCCCCATATACACCCCTGACCCTGTCAGCCCCCCATATACAACCCTGACCCTGTCAGCCCCCCATATACACCCCTGACCCTGTCAGCCCCCCATATACACCCCTGACCCTGTCAGCCCCCCATATACACCCCTGACCCTGTCAGCCCCCCATATACACCCCTGACCCTGTCAGCCCCCCATATACACCCCTGACCCTGTCAGCCCCCCATATACACCCCTGACCCTGTCAGCCCCCCATATACAACCCTGACCCTGTCAGCCCCCCATATACAACCCTGACCCTGTCAGCCCCCCATATACACCCCTGACCCTGTCAGCCCCCCATATACACCCCTGACCCTGTCAGCCCCCCATATACACCCCTGACCCTGTCAGCCCCCCATATACAACCCTGACCCTGTCAGCCCCCCATATACAACCCTGACCCTGTCAGCCCCCCATATACACCCCTGACCCTGTCAGCCCCCCATATACACCCCTGACCCTGTCAGCCCCCCATATACACCCCTGACCCTGTCAGCCCCCCACATACACCCCTGACCCTGTCAGCCCCACCATATACAACCCTGACCCTGTCAGCCCCCCATATACACCCCTGACCCTGTCAGCCCCCCACATACACCCCTGACCCTGTCAGCCCCCCACATACACCCCTGACCCTGTCAGCCCCCCATATACACCCCTGACCCTGTCAGCCCCCCATAACCCTGACCCTGTCAGCCCCCCATATACAACCCTGACCCTGTCAGCCCCCCATATACACCCCTGACCCTGTCAGCCCCCCATATACACCCCTGACCCTGTCAGCCCCCCATAACCCTGACCCTGTCAGCCCCCAATATACAACCCTGACCCTGTCAGCCCCCCATATACAACCCTGACCCTGTCAGCCCCCCATATACACCCCTGACCCTGTCAGCCCCCCATATACAACCCTGACCCTGTCAGCCCCCCATATACACCCCTGACCCTGTCAGCCCCCCATATACACCCCTGACCCTGTCAGCCCGCCATATACACCCCTGACCATGTCAGCCCCCCATATACACCCCTGACCCTGTCAGCCCCCCATATACACCCCTGACCCTGTCAGCCCCCCATAACCCTGACCCTGTCAGCCCCCCATATACAACCCTGACCCTGTCAGCCCCCCATATACAACCCTGACCCTGTCAGCCCCCCATATACAACCCTGACCCTGTCAGCCCCCCATATACACCCCTGACCCTGTCAGCCCCCCATATACAACCCTGACCCTGTCAGCCCCCCATATACAACCCTGACCCTGTCAGCCCCCCATATACAACCCTGACCCTGTCAGCCCCCCATATACACCCCTGACCCTGTCAGCCCCCCATATACACCCCTGACCCTGTCAGCCCCCCATATACAACCCTGACCCTGTCAGCCCCCCATATACAACCCTGACCCTGTCAGCCCCCCATATACACCCCTGACCCTGTCAGCCCCCCATATACAACCCTGACCCTGTCAGCCCGCCACATACACCCCTGACCCTGTCAGCCCGCCACATACAACCCTGACCCTGTCAGCCCCCCATATACAACTCTGACCCTGTCAGCCCCCCATATACAACCCTGACCCTGTCAGCCCCCCATATACACCCCTGACCCTGTCAGCCCCCCATATACAACCCTGACCCTGTCAGCCCCCCACATACACCCCTGACCCTGTCAGCCCCCCACATACACCCCTGACCCTGTCAGCCCCCCACATACACCCCTGACCCTGTCAGCCCCCCACATACACCCCTGACCCTGTCAGCCCCCCACATACACCCCTGACCCTGTCAGCCCCCCACATACACCCCTGACCCTGTCAGCCCCCCATATACACCCCTGACCCTGTCAGCCCCCCATATACACCCCTGCCCCTGTCAGCCCCCCATATACACCCCTGACCCTGTCAGCCCCCCATATACAACCCTGACCCTGTCAGCCCCCCATATACACCCCTGACCCTGTCAGCCCGCCACATACACCCCTGACCCTGTCAGCCCCCCATATACACCCCTGACCCTGTCAGCCCCCCATATACACCCCTGACCCTGTCAGCCCCCCATATACACCCCTGACCCTGTCAGCCCCCCACATACACCCCTGACCCTGTCAGCCCCCCACATACACCCCTGACCCTGTCAGCCCCCCATATACAACCCTGACCCTGTCAGCCCCCCATATACACCTCTGACCCTGTCAGCCCCCCATATACACCCCTGACCCTGTCAGCCCCCCACATACACCCCTGACCCTGTCAGCCCCCCACATACACCCCTGACCCTGTCAGCCCCCCATATACACCCCTGACCCTGTCAGCCCCCCATATACACCCCTGACCCTGTCAGCCCCCCATATACACCCCTGACCCTGTCAGCCCCCCATATACAACCCTGACCCTGTCAGCCCCCCATATACACCCCTGACCCTGTCAGCCCCCCATATACACCCCTGACCCTGCACAATATCATCCAGGTACGTCCTACAAAGTTATTTAATGGTCAGCGACTGGTTGAAGGTTTTATTCTCCCCTTAGTGATGGCGATGGCGGTGCCCACTGTAGGGGAACATCTGCCGGCCCGATAGAGAGCAGCCACTACAGATGAGACCTATGTGTCCTATGGATATGCCATAAAGTTCCCTGTTATCTCTCCTCCCCTCCCCCCTCTTCTCTTTTTGCCACAGCCGGTTGACCAGAGACCCATCGCCGTCCCACCACCAGTTCCATCTATACAGCGCACAATGTCGTCCATGACCTTAGAACGCTCCGTTGTGTCACGGGAAAGCTCAGCGAGCGGATCCAGTAAGTAGTGAAACAACAGAGCGGTGATACCGGCTGCCGCCAGTCAGGGGCGCAGTGATGTCACACAAGGGGCCTGTCACTGAACTGTATCTATGTGCCTACAGGGGGGCTCCGGACGGGGTCTCATCACTCTGCCCCAAGGTCCGTCCTCAGCTCGGCCAAGTCATGGACAGACACAAAGTCTGTGGTCTCAGGTAATGTGGCTGCAGGTGGGTGGGATATAGTGTGTCATGTCTGCCGGCCGTATAACACCATTCTCTGCACCACAGCCCATGAGAGGAAGAAGAAGAAGGAGGAGGCGGCCAATCCCTTCCAGATCCCGCCCGATGTAGACGTCTTCCAGATAAGAGATCAAGAAAAGGAGAAAAAGCAAATGGTAAGTTCTAAAGACACAACATAAAGATCTAGAGATGTATATACAGTATATACTATGTATTATCCTGTACTGTGACATCACTGTGTGTATTATCTCTGTACTGTGACATCACTGTGTGTATTATCCTGTACTGTGACATCACTGTGTGTATTATCCTGTACTGTGACATCACTGTGTGTATTATCCTGTACTGTGACATCACTGTGTGTATTATCCCTGTACTGTGACATCACTGTGTGTATTATCCTGTACTGTGACATCACTGTGTGTATTATCCTGTACTGTGACATCACTGTGTGTATTATCCTGTACTGTGACATCACTGTGTGTATTATCCTGTACTGTGACATCACTGTGTGTATTATCCCTGTACTGTGACATCACTGTGTGTATTATCCTGTACTGTGACATCACTGTGTGTATTATCCTGTACTGTGACATCACTGTGTGTATTATCCTGTACTGTGACATCACTGTGTGTATTATCCTGTACTGTGACATCACTGTGTGTATTATCCTGTACTGTGACATCACTGTGTGTATTATCCCTGTACTGTGACATCACTGTGTGTATTATCCTGTACTGTGACATCACTGTGTGTATTATCTCTGTACTGTGACATCACTGTGTGTATTATCCTGTACTGTGACATCACTGTGTGTATTATCCTGTACTGTGACATCACTGTGTGTATTATCCTGTACTGTGACATCACTGTGTGTATTATCCTGTACTGTGACATCACTGTGTGTATTATCCTGTACTGTGACATCACTGTGTGTATTATCCTGTACTGTGACATCACTGTGTGTATTATCCTGTACTGTGACATCACTGTGTGTATTATCCTGTACTGTGACATCACTGTGTGTATTATCTCTGTACTGTGACATCACTGTGTGTATTATCCTGTACTGTGACATCACTGTGTGTATTATCTCTGTACTGTGACATCACTGTGTGTATTATCCTGTACTGTGACATCACTGTGTGTATTATCCTGTACTGTGACATCACTGTGTGTATTATCTCTGTACTGTGACATCACTGTGTGTATTATCCTGTACTGTGACATCACTGTGTGTATTATCTCTGTACTGTGACATCACTGTGTGTATTATCCTGTACTGTGACATCACTGTGTGTATTATCCTGTACTGTGACATCACTGTGTGTATTATCCTGTACTGTGACATCACTGTGTGTATTATCCCTGTACTGTGACATCACTGTGTGTATTATCTCTGTACTGTGACATCACTGTGTGTATTATCCTGCACTGTGACATCACTGTGTGTATTATCCCTGTACTGTGACATCACTGTGTGTATTATCCTGTACTGTGACATCACTGTGTGTATTATCCTGTACTGTGACATCACTGTGTGTATTATCCTGTACTGTGACATCACTGTGTGTATTATCTCTGTACTGTGACATCACTGTGTGTATTATCTCTGTACTGTGACATCACTGTGTGTATTATCCCTGTACTGTGACATCACTGTGTGTATTATCTCTGTACTGTGACATCACTGTGTGTATTATCCCTGTACTGTGACATCACTGTGTGTATTATCTCTGTACTGTGACATCACTGTGTGTATTATCCCTGTACTGTGACATCACTGTGTGTATTATCTCTGTACTGTGACATCACTGTGTGTATTATCCCTGTACTGTGACATCACTGTGTGTATTATCCTGTACTGTGACATCACTGTGTGTATTATCCTGTACTGTGACATCATTGTGTGTATTATCTCTGTACTGTGACATCACTGTGTGTATTATCTCTGTACTGTGACATCACTGTGTGTATTATCCTGTACTGTGACATCACTGTGTGTATTATCCTGTACTGTGACATCACTGTGTGTATTATCCTGTACTGTGACATCACTGTGTGTATTATCCTGTACTGTGACATCACTGTGTGTATTATCTCTGTACTGTGACATCACTGTGTGTATTATCCTGTACTGTGACATCACTGTGTGTATTATCTCTGTACTGTGACATCACTGTGTGTATTATCCTGTACTGTGACATCACTGTGTGTATTATCCTGTACTGTGACATCACTGTGTGTATTATCTCTGTACTGTGACATCACTGTGTGTATTATCCCTGTACTGTGACATCACTGTGTGTATTATCCTGTACTGTGACATCACTGTGTGTATTATCCTGTACTGTGACATCACTGTGTGTATTATCCTGTACTGTGACATCACTGTGTGTATTATCTCTGTACTGTGACATCACTGTGTGTATTATCCTGTACTGTGACATCACTGTGTGTATTATCCCTGTACTGTGACATCACTGTGTGTATTATCCTGTACTGTGACATCACTGTGTGTATTATCTCTGTACTGTGACATCACTGTGTGTATTATCCTGTACTGTGACATCACTGTGTGTATTATCCTGTACTGTGACATCACTGTGTGTATTATCTCTGTACTGTGACATCACTGTGTGTATTATCTCTGTACTGTGACATCACTGTGTGTATTATCCTGTACTGTGACATCACTGTGTGTATTATCTCTGTATTGTGACATCACTGTGTGTATTATCTCTGTACTGTGACATCACTGTGTGTATTATCCCTGTACTGTGACATCACTGTGTGTATTATCTCTGTACTGTGACATCACTGTGTGTATTATCCCTGTACTGTGACATCACTGTGTGTATTATCTCTGTACTGTGACATCACTGTGTGTATTATCCCTGTACTGTGACATCACTGTGTGTATTATCTCTGTACTGTGACATCACTGTGTGTATTATCCCTGTACTGTGACATCACTGTGTGTATTATCCTGTACTGTGACATCACTGTGTGTATTATCCTGTACTGTGACATCACTGTGTGTATTATCCTGTACTGTGACATCACTGTGTGTATTATCCTGTACTGTGACATCACTGTGTGTATTATCCTGTACTGTGACATCACTGTGTGTATTATCTCTGTACTGTGACATCACTGTGTGTATTATCCTGTACTGTGACATCACTGTGTGTATTATCCTGTACTGTGACATCACTGTGTGTATTATCCTGTACTGTGACATCACTGTGTGTATTATCTCTGTACTGTGACATCACTGTGTATTATCCCTGTACTGTGACATCACTGTGTGTATTATCTCTGTACTGTGACATCACTGTGTGTATTATCCTGTACTGTGACATCACTGTGTGTATTATCCTGTACTGTGACATCACTGTGTGTATTATCCTGTACTGTGACATCACTGTGTGTATTATCCTGTACTGTGACATCACTGTGTGTATTATCTCTGTACTGTGACATCACTGTGTGTATTATCCTGTACTGTGACATCACTGTGTGTATTATCTCTGTACTGTGACATCACTGTGTGTATTATCCTGTACTGTGACATCACTGTGTGTATTATCCTGTACTGTGACATCACTGTGTGTATTATCTCTGTACTGTGACATCACTGTATGTATTATCTCTGTACTGTGACATCACTGTGTGTATTATCCCTGTACTGTGACATCACTGTGTGTATTATCTCTGTACTGTGACATCACTGTGTGTATTATCCTGTACTGTGACATCACTGTGTGTATTATCCTGTACTGTGACATCACTGTGTGTATTATCTCTGTACTGTGACATCACTGTGTGTATTATCCTGTACTGTGACATCACTGTGTGTATTATCCCTGTACTGTGACATCACTGTGTGTATGATCCTGTACTGTGACATCACTGTGTGTATTATCCCTGTACTGTGACATCACTGTGTGTATTATCCTGTACTGTGACATCACTGTGTGTATTATCCTGTACTGTGACATCACTGTGTGTATTATCCTGTACTGTGACATCACTGTGTGTATTATCCTGTACTGTGACATCACTGTGTGTATTATCTCTGTACTGTGACATCACTGTGTGTATTATCCTGTACTGTGACATCACTGTGTATTATCCCTGTACTGTGACATCACTGTGTGTATTATCTCTGTACTGTGACATCACTGTGTGTATTATCCTGTACTGTGACATCACTGTGTGTATTATCCTGTACTGTGACATCACTGTGTGTATTATCCTGTACTGTGACATCACTGTGTGTATTATCCTGTACTGTGACATCACTGTGTGTATTATCTCTGTACTGTGACATCACTGTGTGTATTATCCTGTACTGTGACATCACTGTGTGTATTATCTCTGTACTGTGACATCACTGTGTGTATTATCCTGTACTGTGACATCACTGTGTGTATTATCCTGTACTGTGACATCACTGGGTGTATTATCCCTGTACTGTGACATCACTGTGTGTATGATCCTGTACTGTGACATCACGGTGTGTATTATCCTGTACTGTGACATCACTGTGTGTATTATCTCTGTACTGTGACATCACTGTGTATTATCTCTGTACTGTGACATCACTGTGTGTATTATCCTGTACTGTGACATCACTGTGTGTATTATCCTGTACTGTGACATCACTGTGTGTATTATCCTGTACTGTGACATCACTGTGTGTATTATCTCTGTACTGTGACATCACTGTGTGTATTATCCCTGTACTGTGACATCACTGTGTGTATTATCCCTGTACTGTGACATCACTGTGTGTATTATCCCTGTACTGTGACATCACTGTGTGTATTATCCCTGTACTGTGACATCACTGTGTGTATTATCCCTGTACTGTGACATCACTGTGTGTATTATCTCTGTACTGTGACATCACTGTGTGTATTATCTCTGTACTGTGACATCACTTTGTATCATTTTCGTTTCTATGCAGGATAAGGAGCGGAACAAACACCTGAAGGTTCACCAGAAGACGACTTACAATACGAGGAGAAATGCAGAGATGGGGCGGCTGAGGAAAGAGATTGAAGCTGAGGAGATGGAGGAGTCCGGGGGGGAGGTGGACAAGGCTCTGGCTCTGCACGAAAACCCATCATGGAAGCTTGCAGTTACAAGAGGTGATTTTAAGGAGCAAAAATGGCCGAACCCTCTGACACGGCTCCTCCCCTTTATAGTGGGCGGGTCTGGGGGGGTGAAATATTTTGGTGTGTCCTGAGCCCCCTCTTAGGGTCCGCTGTATGTTGCACCTCCGCTTTCCGTGCACGCGGTAGATACGAGGACACGTCATTGTTAGCGCTATGTAATAAATGTAACGCAGAATATTCTTATCCAGACAGAAACATCCAGCGGGAGAATCTGAACGACTACATCAACAAGAAGAGAGAGATGTTCCGCCTGGAGGTTAGTCGTAGCGTGGCCGTGACCGCGGGGATCACGTGTACATTACATAGGACCATCAACAAACCCATGAAAAGCCGCGGCCCACCACGATTGTTTCTAAGCACTGCCATGGATGGCCGTGTATAGTCACAATGTCATACTTCCCTTCACCTGGGGGGGCGCTGATCTCTTGATCTCTGAGTATTAACATGGAGCCATTGCTATGTCGCGAGTCTGACATCCCATAGTAATTCCCCGCATTGATCTGGTGCCGTTTCTTCTTCCTAGTACGGCCTCCAAGTGAAGCGAGACGAGATCCAGAAGCTGGAGACGATGGCGGCCGCCGAGGAGCTGAAGCTGGAGAAAGCCGAGCAGTTTCTGGAGCAGGACGCCATCAGATTCGATGAGTTCCTTAAGGAGAATGACAGGAACTCGGTGGAGGCCATGAAACAGTAAGGACCGGTGCGGGGGTCACGCTTGGGGGCGTCAGAGCATGCTGGGAGTTGTAGTTTCCCAACCGCTGCAGAGCATGAGGTTACATCACTATATACAGAGAGTGCAGGGTTTGGATGGATTATTATACTGCAGCGGCATGTGTCACGCACAGTATTACCCAGCAGGGGGCGACAAACCAGTCTCATGTATCGGGATTTACATTTAGGGCCGACAAAGAAACCAAACTGAAACTGGAGCGAGCAGCCGAGATGAAGAGTCTGAGCGGGCAAATGATGAACATTAAGAGGTAAGAAAGATGTTCTGGCAGGAACAGCGCCACCTCCGTCCATGGGTTGTGTCTGGTACTGCAGCTCAGCACCATTGAAGTGAATGTGGCAAATGTGCAGTACCACTCACAACCTGAGGACACCTGTGGCACTGTATTGGATTAGGCAGCCATGTTTTACTTTAACCGTTTACTTTCCTTCCCATCCTCTCCAGTGACATTGCAAAGTCGGAGGAGATTCTTCGGGAATATCTCATGTACAAGGAGTTTCTGTTCAGATTGTCTCCCAAGGAATGGCAGGAGGAGAGGCTGAAGAAGAAGGCGAAGGAGCGGGAGAGCAAGATACACCTGCCGCCCATCAGCCGGGAGAAGGAGAAGAGAGGCTCCGTGTCTCACAAGGTGTCCGCATCACCGGTGGCCGGGAAGAGTAAGTGCAGACATAGAGCGGCCCTGCGACTGCTGCACTGACCAGTATATATACAGTATATAGGCTCTAGTAATAAGCAAACGTGCAGGCTGGGGCCAGGAATACAGTATGAGGAATAAACGCAGCATCCTCGGGGGTCCAGGGCAGTAAAAGGGGATAAATACCGCCACCCCGGGGGTCCAGGGCAGTAAAAGGGGATAAATACCGCCACCCTGGGGGTCCAGGGCAGTAGAAGGAGATAAATACCGCCACCCCGGGGGTCCAGGGTAGTAAAAGGGGATAAATTCCACCACCCCGGGGGTCCAGGGCAGTAGAAGGGGATAAATACCGCCATCCCGGGGATCCAGGGCAGTAAAAGGGGATAAATACCGCCACCCCGGGGGTCCAGGGTAGTAAAAGGGGATAAATTCCACCACCCCGGGGGTCCAGGGCAGTAGAAGGGGATAAATACCGCCATCCCGGGGATCCAGGACAGTAAAAGGGGATAAATACCGCCACCCCGGGGGTCCAGGGCAGTAAAGGGGGATAAATACCGCCATCCCGGGGATCCAGGGCAGTAGAAGGGGATAAATACCTCCATCCCGGGGATCCAGGGCAGTAAAGGGGGATAAATACCGCCACCCCGGGGGTCCAGGGCAGTAAAAGGGGATAAATACCGCCACCCCGGGGGTCCAGGGCAGTAAAAGGGGATAAATACCGCCACCCCGGGGGTCCAGGGCAGTAAAAGGGGATAAATACCGCCACTCCGGGGGTCCAGGGCAGTAAAAGGGGATGAATACCGCCACTCCGGGGGTCCAGGGCAGTAAAAGGGGATGAATACCGCCACCCTGGGGGTCCAGGGCAGTAAAAGGGGATAAATACCGCCATCCCGGGGTGTGGTCTATAATTAGGGCATGTCTTTCATCCAGAAATGTTGCTGTGAACACGACAGAGAAAGTAGCAGAAGTTAATTTCCAAAAATGAACAAGTACAATTCACGTCTCCCTTCTTATCTAGAACCTGAGTCTCGATCCTCGGGCCCCCTGGCTAGCCGTGACTCCACTCGTGACACCCGCCAGCCGTCCAGATCCAGCCTCAAGACCGTGGCCTCTAAAAAAGCGTAAGTAAAATGGCGGGTGAGGTTGCACTTACTGTCACTGGCCTGAAGGGGGTGTATGCTGTGTATCCATACATTGATAGTGGTCTCAAAGGGACTTGGGGGAGAGAGGGGGGGGGGGGTGACATCTGCTCTCTTCTTGGGTCACAGTGATCTGTGTGTCATCTTTACAGGAACAGTGCGACAGTCCAAGAAGAGGAGAATAGTTCTGAGAACCCGGTGTCGTCGGACAGTGAAGAGGTGAGGAAAGTCTTATGGAAAAAACGTAAAGGGGGTCTCGGGTTTGGACAGTCACTTTTTAGGACTATGCCCTCTGAATCTTTACTAATAGGCTGTGTCTGCTGAATATTCATGGGGATTGAGGGGGGGTAGACTAGTTTTGGGGTTCGTGATAATATCTCAAGTGTTCTATAGGGATAAAGATAAAAGGGGCCATTGCCCTGGTGGGCTAGGGTAGTGAAAGGGTTAATACTGGCATCCCCAGGGGCCTAAGGCAGGAAAAGGATGTATAACAGCAGTCCTAGTGTTGTAGAGTAGGGAAAGGATTAATAATAGTATCCCTGGTGGTCTAGGACAGTACAGGGATTATTAATAGTGTCCCGGGTGGTCTAGGGCAGTACAGGGATTAATATCGGCATCCCGGGTGGTCTAGGGTAGTGAAGGGATTAATATCGGCATCCCTGGTGGTCTAGGGCAGTAAAGGGATTAATATCGGCATCCCGGGTGGTCTAGGGTAGTGAAGGGATTAATATCGGCATCCCTGATGGTCTAGGGCAGTAAAGGGATTAATATCGGCATCCCGGGTGGTCTAGGGTAGTGAAGGGATTAATATCGGCATCCCTGGTGGTCTAGGGTAGTGAAGGGATTAATATCGGCATCCCTGGTGGTCTAGGGTAGTGAAGGGATTAATAATAGTATCCCTGGTGGTCTAGGGTAGTGAAGGGATTAATAATAGTATCCCTGGTGGTCTAGGGCAGTAAAGGGATTAATATCGGCATCCCGGGTGGTCTAGGGTAGTGAAGGGATAAACTCACAGCTGGTGCACAGTTGTTACTCACCTCTCGGGGCTCCTGGCTAGTCTTTGCTGCCTCAGTGGGATGATGGTGGTTGTCATCTTCCTCCTCCTCCTCCTCCTGCCTGTATTGGTCAGGATTCTATGACATGGCGGATTTGCTTGATCTTCTTCCTGCAGGAGTCGGAGCTGTACTTCACTGATCCACAACAGCTACTAAACATCTTCTCTGAGATGGAGGAGCGGAACCTGTCACTGATCCAGAACTCGCAGGAAACAGAAGAGGCCTTAGAGGAGATCAAACAGAACATCACCATGACAGAGGGGAAGATGTGAGTCTGATACATGAGAGCGACGGACAGCCGAGCTTTTACTACTCTACCATTGTGTGTATGCAGCTCCTATACAGGCATGTGTCTCCATGGTTACAGACTCTAGACAAGACACCGTGTAGTCAGACACACTATTTACCTTCTATAGGGAAAATGAGACCCAACAGCTGAAGGCGCAAATCACTCATCTGCAGGGAGCAATAGCGCGGGAGGAGGAGCGAGCCGCAGACCTGGAAATGAAGTGTCGGGTATTCGCATTTGGACAATACAGTTTTGAAGAGCAGGTGAGAGAAGAGCTGAGCCAGACATAGGTGTGTACAGAATAGTGAGCGCAGCTCTGGAGTATAATACAGGATAAGTAATGTAATGTATGTACACAGTGACTGTACCAGCAGAATAGTGAGCGCAGCTCTGGGGTATAATACAGGATAAGTAATGTAATGTATGTACACAGTGACTGTACCAGCAGAATAGTGAGCGCAGCTCTGGGGTATAATACAGGATAAGTAATGTAATGTATGTACACAGTGACTGTACCGGCAGAATAGTGAGCGCAGCTCTGGGGTATAATACAGGATAAGTAATGTAATGTATGTACACAGTGACTGCACCGGCAGAATAGTGAGCGCAGCTCTGGGGTATAATACAGGATAAGTAATGTAATGTATGTACACAGTGACTGCACCGGCAGAATAGTGAGCGCAGCTCTGGGATATAATACAGGATAAGTAATGTAATGTATGTACACAGTGACTGCACCGGCAGAATAGTGAGCGCAGCTCTGGAGTATAATACAGGATGAGTAATGTAATGTATGTACACAGTGACTGCACCGGCAGAATAGTGAGCGCAGCTCTGGGGTATAATACAGGATGAGTAATGTAATGTATGTACACAGTGACTGCAGCGGCAGAATAGTGAGCGCAGCTCTGGAGTATAATACAGGATAAGTAATGTAATGTATGTACACAGTGACTGCACCAGCAGAATAGTGAGCGCAGCTCTGGAGTATAATACAGGATAAGTAATGTAATGTATGTACACAGTGACTGCACCAGCAGAATAGTGAGCGCAGCTCTGGAGTATAATACAGGATAAGTAATGTAATGTATGTACACAGTGACTGTACCAGCAGAATAGTGAGCGCAGCTCTGGAGTATAATACAGGATAAGTAATGTAATGTATGTACACAGTGACTGTACCAGCAGAATAGTGAGCGCAGATCTGGAGTATAATACAGGATGAGTAATATAATGTATACACAGTGATAATTATATGTATATAGTATGCACCAGTTCTCCACAATCCCATTCCTTCTCGGTCAGTATATAATAGTTCACCACGTAGATGATTTGTGGGACATTCCGGGTCAGTGGGGACATATACTCATACAATACCTGACGGATCTTTTGACTTTGCAGGAGAAGATGTTGACCTCTCTCACTAAGAAGGTGGGTGAAGTATACCAAGCCTGTATAAAAGAAAACCGAGCAAATCTTAACGCCTTGCAGATGTTGACCATGATGGAGCAGCAGGTGGAGGAGCTCCTGGACAACATTGAGGCCATCCCTAAAGAAAGGCTTGAGATTGCTGAAAAAGCAAAGGAGAAGGAGCGGCGGCTGAGGTGCGGTGAGGTCTCGGTGCTTGCTTTGGGTTCACCACACTCTTGGAAATATGACCAGGTTAGGACATGATGACAGCGGAGCTGGAGACGATTTGTTTCTTTCTTATTTCAGGTTAAGAGACGAGAAAATTAAACAGCAAAAGCTGCACCAGGAGGAGAGACTGCGCCGCGCCTTAGAGAGAGCACAGGCCGACCCCAAGAAAACAGTAAGATTACATTCACCACAAATTCCATCCCAGCCCTGGGTGTAATGACCTGACCTAACAAAATATCAGGGACCTAAACCGTTCTTATCTGCAGCATTAGTGGAGAGGCCGCAGCATTGCACGAGATGATGGGTGGTGGTCCTGGGTGTAGGACCCCCACTGATCACATAGCCATGTATCACACAAAGCCCCTTTAATAGTAGTCACAACCTTTTCTGCCACCTATAAGGTCACCTTTATGCTTCAGGTGAACCTTAAACCTGTTGAGAATCCCCCCGATGCATTACTATACGGTGAAGCAGCACTGACCGCTTTTTCCTTTGTAGACCGGCAGGAAATTGATGACCCGCTCCGACCCGCCAGCGATGAAACCCAAAATTGAGAAAGACCCGGATGCAGACAAGGAGAAGGAGGAGGCCATATATTTTTTCAGCTAGGACTATAGCGGCTGTATGATGGATTTATTAGATTTGCTGTAATGTAATTGTGGTTTATATCAGGGCTCTGCCGCCTCCTTCACTCTGGAGCAGTCGCCTTGGTACTGAATTATTATAGATTTCTATCTATTGCAAATACAATGAAGTGTCCACCATGATGTCACATTACAGCGATCACTCACTTGTAGAGCGGACTGGACGGGTTTGGGGTAATACTTGGTTACATCACTTAGGGATTGAATACAGAAAGTGACCATAACAAGGCTGTGCTGTCTATCTCATGTATGTGGGGGCGATCCCAGATATCAGGAGAAGCTTCTTCCAGACCCTTCTATACCAGTCTTTCCAGGGAAACACATACAGCTGACCAAGCCAAGCATGCATGTGTATGGGGGACCCTGTACATTGCAATACAGATTGCAAAAGGCATCACAAATCCAATCCAGTACAATATTCAGTGCTGCAAAGCAAAAGGGATAACTCGCTTGTTCATTCTGCTAAAAACCTATTATCGCATCCTTTTTGAGTCTAACCCATCTGTTTGTGTATTCTGTTTGGGGGAGTCCGCATGGGGAGCCCCCTGAACGGAGCACCAAACGCAATTGCAAGCGCTGTGCAGTAAAAACACACGAATCCCCATAGACTATAATGGGGTCCATGTGCTTGCCACCAGATCTCCGCACAGAACATGCGGACAGGAAAGTAGTTCACAATCTACTGTCCTGTCCGCATGATTCATGTGGGCAGCGCACGGCAAGCTGAGTGTGCAGTGGAAAGAACACAGTGCTGCTGCCAGGCTCTAGTTTGGATCCCATGCTATGTAGCTCAGTACTTTCCAAAGTTGCCCGCAGTAGTCACACAAGTCATGAGATGCAATACTGCAAGAGTTATGTTTCATAGTTTAAAGGGGATTCCCAGGATCTGAATATTAACCAGTCCAAGATCACAATGGTTGGGGTCTGCTTTCTTGCAGTTCCTGCGACCACCTGTGTGCATGGCTGCAGCACTTGTGAGCTTACATTGCTTACCACCAGGCACAATACTGCTTGTACATGATATAGTGTCTATGTGCCATTGTGCTAATGAGACAGCTATTCACAGATCATGTCACAGGCAGTACAGAAGGTCCGGTGATCATGATGAGGTCACAAAAAGTAAGGGGTGCCGGGAATGAGACCCCAACAAGTTACTGTCAAGCTTTCCTAAGAAAACCCCTTTGATTGTGCCGATATAGAAACACGCCATCCAAGGACAGAGTTAGAATACTTTTTATTTTTTTTTTAATACTTTCCCTATTCACCAAAATGCAACCATTAAAAAAATTTTCTCCAAGAGAAGATATAAATATTAATTTGTACAACTTTGTACAAAAAAAAAAAAAAAAAAATTCCTGCAGTATACACAAATAAATACCTGATATTATAATTTACACCCGAGGCTGGGTCAGTCACATCCACAGCTTGTTATAAAGGAGTCAGTCTTTCCAGGAGGACAGTGCGTGGCTGGATCAGACTGCCCGCTTTATGCTCCGGAGGTAGGTGCACAGGATCACTGCGGAGATGACTTGTGTGGAGAACGAGAGTCAATACTTTTCGGATACGGCGGCAATCGTTTGCTAACGGGAAACGTTCATAAAAGACTGTGGAATACTCGTCCTGACGAAGCTTTGAGCCACTTTGATTCTTTCCAGGTGGACAGAGAAAATCCTGAAAGGACTTGGAGGAGGTGAAGAGCAGCGTCTGGAAACTTATTTATGGCAAAGTGCAGGGTTAAGGATCAGCATAAAATCCAGTGCAAAACATATGTCATACTGGAGAACGGATGTGCAGGGCGTCATCTCCTAAATACCACGTGACTGGGGTGAACGGAAGAGACGACGCCACCCTGCCGGCCGGCTGCAATAACACTTGGTTTTCCTGATTGAGCGCAGCTCCGGCTTATTCAAGGTCCTGCAGGTTTATTGTGCTTCCTGTAAACTGGGAATTATCTGAGGCTGCATCGTCTTCTGCTGACACGTGAGGCTCCTAGAAGAAAAGGAGGAGAAGTTATAGGTGCACGAAGAGTAAGAGATATTAAGACAGCTGGGTGAAATTAAAGGGGTATTCCAGGACCTTTACACTAGATGGCCTATCCTAATAATAGGAGATTGGTAGGATCCAATTCCTGGATCACAGTAGGAAACACAGTGCTCAGGCGGGCACTACCTACCTGGCATAGCAGTATACATAGTGTAGAGGCTGTGTCAGAGTAATTCCATCATCAGAGTCCCACACTACCCCTTTAATGCGGCTTCCACAAACTTTCATGTCCTCTAACATGGAGTAGATGGAATTCTGCGCACAGTCTTGTCAGTATGTTCCCCAGATGCAGAGATGTTGGTGCTGAGCAATGAGCTGTAAAGCCAGCCTGTCTGAAAGTGAAGTGATATCAGCACCAAAAGTAACGGTAGTGATAGCTCTGCATCTGGGGAAGATACTGGCCAACCTGTGAGCTCTGTAGTGGTATACAACACTTTAAAGAATCAATACACATAACAGCAAAGGAGTCTGAACTGGATCATTTTAGCAAGACCTCATAACTATCCTAAGTATGGGAGGGTGTGCACGCTCTCGATAGCTGGTGTAAGGGGTTTCAACATGCCAAATCCTTTGTGCTGAAGGGAAATAACCCCCATGGTGACCTTTAGGGGTGCAACCTGCAGGCCGGTGTTGATCTGCATAGAAAAGGGGTAGTGGTGCACGTGTGCAGTCAGCGCCACAGTTCACCCTGGAGAGCAGACCCCCCTAAGGACAGGCAGTCTATGCTGAAGTGTCAGAGGAACCGTTTGAAGTGAATAAAGCATTTCTATTGGTTAAGCTATAGGAATAGAAGACAGAACAGAGCAGAATCCCTTCTATAGACACATGGGGTTACATCCAGATACATGAGAAAAGCATCCAACCTGCAGGATATGAACAGGCAGATCCACCGTGAGCTGTGCGTGCGCGGCCGGAGACTGGGCCCCGAGCTGGAAAGGCAGATCCCCGTCCCCCGGAGGTTCATCCTTAGAATACAGAAAATGATAATTAAGGGAATCCATTTTAGGATAATTTCTTGCCCATATCAAACAGAGGGAGAAAAAACAAAACAAAAAACTTCCGCCTACCTGAAGAAGCTGGATCTGCACATATTGTGCCCCGGTTGATGGATCTCTTAACGTCAGCCCGCCATTTGACAAAACGCTGTTACCAAAACGGCTGCCCGCAGGAGAGACGGCTTGGGTTGGTTTAGTACCTTTACTTTTCCTCTGTGGATGTGAAGTCCCTACAAAAAATATAAGTGTGGCTTCTGAATAAACTGCCCCGATAGACGCTGACCTACAGAATAGCCGCCATTTTCACAGACATGATATAATATATACAGAGATCTATCTTTCATACATTATATCCAACACACAGGCCTCAGTGTGAAGGGAACAGATACAAGAACCCATGGACAATGTGTAATATTATAACCTGGACAGACCCAGATCTCTGCTCACCTGAGCTGCTTGCACTCCCCTTCTTTTTGCTCTTGGCCAGCTGAATGGCTCTGTAGTCCGTCCTCGCCGAGCCCCCGCTCTCCTGAGAACAGAGAATGAAATGAATTACAGCTTGTCCAATGAACATATCCATAGATGTTATATGTAAGTGAACCAGACCTGCCAGGATCAGGCAACGATCTGATGATCTGAATGACAGACCTTAGAAAGAAGAAGGGTCAGGCATGTCGGATTTTAACAAGCTGAATACTTTGCTCTCACAGCAGATAAACCGCTGTTGGGGGCATCCGGGGGGACAGAGGTGTCTGTACGTGGCTTATCTGCCTCTCCTCATTGAAAATACATGAATGTCCCATTCAGTTGATTGTGGCATGTGTATGTGAGGGATCGGGAGGAAGAGCTGTTGGCCACCTTTAGATTTTGACCATATGGAATACCGTGCAAAAGTTTTAGGTTGCAATATAAGAATACTTTAGAAAAACTGAAGGAGTGCCAATAGTTTATTTTATTTCTGCCCTTTGGAGTCCTGGAAGTGATGATATGACCCTCCACAAACATAGCCCTGATCTCATCACCCAGTCTGTCTGGGAGGACATGACTGGAGAGACGGATTGGAGCAAACAACATCCACAGAAGATCTGGGCTTAGTTTTCGAAGATGACGAAAACAACCTCCCCGACGAGTTCTGCCAAAAACTGGAGAAGGCGAAAGGCAAAGGTCACATCAGATACTGAGGGGATTCACAGTTCTCTTTTCTTTATTTTATTAAATTGCCAAAAAACAACTATTAACCCTTCTATTTCTGAAAGCATTTTTTTCCAAACCCGCCTAAAACCTTTGCATAGTTTGTAGCTCGATACCTGCCAACTTTTATATCCAAATTATTTTGTTATTTTTTTTTTAGACACAATATATGTAAAAAAACAAAAAGAAAAAAAAAAAACACCGTGTAAACTTACCAATATGGAGTTTCCAGCCACCGGACTAAAGTCTATGTCCTTCTGAGAGCTGTAGTTGCCCGTCTGAGGAAACACAAACTGCGTCACAACTTTACTCCCCTCCTGCTGGCTCACAACCTCTGAAGCTGGGATAAGGCTCCTGTCGGTTTTGGTCTGTGTCAATAGTTCTGGTATGGAGCCGCTGGTCCCCAGTGTCACTGGAGGTGTTAAAGTTGTGGCATCTATAGTCAGATTATTTGTGGATGTAAGTGCATGAATGTCCTGGTTGGATCCTCTCATTGATAAAGATGCTAAGGAGCCCAGCGCCTCGGCATTCACCGTCTGTACATCATCCAGCTGCAGGCTTCCTTGCTGCAGAATGGACGCTGCTGCCCCCAGCAAGAGGGAACTCTCCAGACTGTTGTTGTTATCAGTATTGGACACCAACACCAAGGGGTCAACGGGATGTACCAGGGAGTTATTGTTGGCCGACAGATTGCCCCCCAGTGTAGACCTTACAGAAGACACATCGATGGTCAGTATTCCAGAGTTAACCAGGGTCAGGTCAGCAGAGATTCCTGACCCATTCGAGGACACGTTGCTGAACAGTGAGGAGAGGTCCAGGTTACTTAAGTCACTCTGTCCTGAGCTTGTCAGTTCACTACTAGGTGTGAGAGAACTTGCAGCCTCAAGATCTAGAACACAAGACAGGAAACAAGATTACTATTGAGATTTCTATGAGAAGGAAGTCTCTTGCGTAGGTTTACATCAGGATTTGTAAGCCAAAACCAGCAGTGGATCCAACACTTGGCTTACAAAAACTATTGTGCAAAAAAACCCAAACTTTCACTTCCCCATCACCATGCTGATACCTTCTACTGGTTTCCATTTACTGGGCTCCATAGGATTACTGTAACTAATCATAGGCCACTGTTACTTAGTTAGTGGCCACAGTAGTCATGTGTTGATGTACCACATTATTGCTGGAGCCCGGTAACCAGAAACTAGTAGGGATCCTGAGAGCGTCAGGGGACTGAGGGGGCGACTATTATGTTTTTGCATGGTTCACAATCACTTTAAGAGGTTCGTTATCTGGGGACTTTACCTTAAACCCCCCCTACAGTTTTGGATGAGCAGGACTCGGGGCATCTAGCCCCCCCAGATTTAGAGATATCACTGGTTAATGCGGAGGCCCATATACCGTTATATAGTCAACGCTTTCACCGATGTACATGAGAATCCGAACAGTTGACCATACAGGGAGAGGAGAAAATGGATTTTACTAGTCCCCTGTCCCTGTCACTTCAGATAATGCCGGGGGAGAGGGGACCATGGACTTTTGTTCATGATCTCACCCCCATTATCAAACAGGAGTATACTAGCTATTTAACCCATGCGATGAATCTTGGGTTTCTGGCCCGGTTTCTCCTACTTCCTCTCACTGTTAGTACATACAGTATAGGGGCCCCAGATAACCCCTTTAATACCAATACAATAAACAGCAGGAGATTTACCCAGTGCAGATTGTTGTAGGTTATTACAGGGAATAAACCTACCATGAGCGTGCTGCTTAACCATGTGAGATTTCAGGCTCTGCTTGGAGGTAAATATCTTGCTGCAGTTGGACACTGAACAACGCGTCTTTGTGGCGTCCACGTCCTGAAGATGCTTCTTAGAGTGGATGTACAGGCTGCTTCGGGCTGAGAACTTGGCTCCACAGCCTAGCAGGGAACGACAGGAGGACAAAAATAAATAAATAAGGGACCTTTTAGCACATCATACTGCCGCCATTATTAACATCCAGGGAGCACGTTTACTACTATACTGGCAATAAATACGTTCATTGTCTTCACAGCCGGGTTACAAGGTGAACATGTGTTATAAGTCTTACCCTCTACAGGGCACTCGAAGGGTTTGGTGCCCAGGTGAGTAATTTTGTGACCTTTCAGATGCTCGGCTCGGGTAAATGACTTTCCACAGCCTTCTACGGGACATGGATACCGTCTGTCATCTTCATGTTTCCTTGAAGCAAAAGTAACAAACTATGTGAGCAACATTCATAAATGACAATATGTTACATAGAAAAAAGAAATAAAGTAAATGACTACTGTATGTACAACGCTTATCATAACCCAATAACCCAGGCGTTGTTACATTTGTCAGACATCTATACTAAGTCCAAAAATCCAGTAGCTTTCTCTCTACATAGGGCTCGTTCACATCTGCGTTCTGCTCTCCATACTGCAGGTTTCCGTTTCCTGCATAAAACAGAGCAGGATACGGAAACCTGCAGGACTCTTTCTCACCCATTCATTTGAATGGGTGAGAAAGATGTCCGGCAGTGAGCGTTTTAGGCTCTCCGCCACGACACCGGGTTTTTTAAATCCGGACACAGAGTCGGACATGCAGTACTCTGTGTCCGGATTAAAAAATAAAACGCATAAAACGCTCACCGCCGCACCCGGTCTGTGCTTTCCGTCTTCTGGCATGCAGAAGACGGAAAGCACAGAACGGAGACCAGAACGCACGTGTGAACCTAGCGATAGTGTCCAGCCTATAGCTCTGTCTGGATTAACCTAAAAGGACATGGTGGTATTTAACATATAAAGAAAGCAGATCAAAATACAACACATAGAGAAGACCCTTTAAAAATGTAGATAGATAGAGAGGAGAGAGAGAGGAGAGAGAGAGAGAGAGAGAGAAAGGAGAGAGAGGAAAGAGAGAGGGGGGAGAGGAGAGAGAGAGAGAGGAGTGAAAAGAGGGGAGAGAGAGAGGAAAGAAAGGAGAGAGGAGAGGAGAGGGAGAGAGAGCGGAGAGAGGAGAGAGAGAGAGAGGGGAGTGAAAAGAGAGGAAAGAGAGAGGAAAGAGATAAGAGAGGAGGGAGAAAGAGGAGATAGATAGGAGATAGATAGATAGATAGATAGATAGATAGGAGATAGATAGACAGACAGACAGATAGGAGATAGATAGATAGATAGATAGATAGATAGATAGATAGATAGATAATGTGTGTGTATATTTGGTCTTTTCTGCCAACCCCAGCACCGCCGCTGTCCTTGGCTTGTCCTGGTATTGCACATCTTAGTGGTCAGAGTGCTGAGCTGTAATAGCGCACACAAAGTGTAAACAGAGGTGGTGCTGTTTTTGGGAGAAAGCGGCCATGTTTTTCAAATCCTGGAAAACCCATTGAAGAAAAACAAGCAAATTTTCAAAGGTTCAGAAAACATTCAAATCATTTTTTTTTTTTTTTGTGATAGCAAGACATGGCAGGTCCAAGATACCTTTTATGTCTTAAGAGCTTGGACATGCTTGTGAAGGATGAGCCGCAGCTTTCAAAGTCACAAATAAAAGGTCGTTCACCTGAAACAAGCAAAACCAATCAGACTCACAAGTCACAGACATGGAACACAGGCAGCACTTTAGTCTTATTGGGGTTCGCCCACTAATGCAACTTATCCACTGCCGTGAGATTAGGGGATAAGCGGGGGGTCCAACTGACGGGATCCCCACAGATCACTAGACCAGGGTTGTCTTGCACCCCCATCTAAACAGAACCGCAATGTTGTTCTATCGATCAATAGTGCTGTTGACTCCAGCTGTAGTCCTATGATGCCACAGCAGTGCACTTGTGCGAGCACCACTACACTCATAGGGTGGGCAAGGTGCCCCGTTCTTGTAATCTGTGGTGGACCAACAATCTGGAATTTATTCACTATGCTGTGGGTAGGAAATAAGTTGCATTAGTGAGCAAACCTATATAATGTGAAAGATTAAAAAAGCAAATAAACAAAAAAGTCGAAAGCTAAATCCCTACAAATAGAAAGTGAGCTGCTCTACATCAATATTCCAAGGACTAGGCTATGCAAAACCTCAATCTGCAGCCTGGCAGGGAGGGATCACATGGCTAGAACACGGACGTTCATCTGGAGAATGATCGCTCAGCATACTAAAGGACTGCTGAAAACTAGTCACTGGTAAAGAGAAGTAAAGAGAAGTAAAGAGCAACCAGTCTATAATAAACTGACTCACGTGCAAGACAACATCAAGAAACAGGACACTTGTAAGTTCCTGCTGAGCATTACAGTGACTAAAATAGAGCAGAACTGCCATCTATGCAGTGCTACAATACAGTCACTAAAGCAGCTCAGATACACTTTGCAAGCGCCCTTACATACAGAGGAGAGATTTCTGTGACACGACGACCTACCTGTATGACTACGTAGATGTATTTTCAGCCTGCACGCCTTATCGTATTGCTTATTGCAGCCAGGGAAAGAGCAGACGAATTGTTCCTGCTCCCGTACATGCGCTCTGTGATGGGAGAATAATGCAGTCACTGTAATAAAACTCTTGTCGCAACCTACAAAGAACAAAAGTGTTCAGTCTCAAAAACAGTCACAATCTTAAAAATAAAACAGACAACAGCAAGACAATCTGCACATAAATAAGTTATAAATCCATACAGACCTATGTATATCCATTGTTACAGACTATAAACACCTGCTGGTCCTGCACTCATCCTTCTAATTGGTCCCTAGCTTGATGTCATGATATGGGCAGTAGGTTAATAAGAAAGGGGCATATGGAAGGAACCACGACTGCAACATCCGACTACACAGTTTGTTTCCATAGGATAGGTCACCAGTATGTCATTTGTAGGGATTCGACACCCAGACCCCACACCGCTCAGCTATTGAGGCAGAATCTGCTAGTGGACAGACAGCGTGTGCAGCAGCAATCCTATTCAAGTAATACCAGTGGTACAATTTCCTGAATGCAGCGCCAAGCAGTGGACAGGGCTCCTATTCGTGTATAAGAGCGGTGCTGTCCGCGCTTCCCATCCCACAGTTTGCTGCAAAAGCTGATCCGCGCAGTATCCCAGGTTTCAGCTCTCCACAGATCATATACTGATCACTTACCCCCACCAATCAGCTATTCACATAAGAGGCGGCACTGGCACTAAATAACAACACCTTTATATATCGCCAACATATTCCGTAGCACTTTACAAATCAAAGGTTGAGGCGGCTGGATTTCCACATGTGCAGTTCTTTCATAACAGAAGAGAAGTTCTGAACTACAAAACCAGTGAATGTGGAGCTTGGACAAGTAGCGGCACCAACTAGGACCTGTCACTGTCCATTAAACATTTCTGCCTCTGGGTCGTGACATTCCTCAGTTGTTTCTCCTGGAAATATATGGATAATGGCCAACTAGGCAGAACGAATTCTGCAGTCAATAGGATATATATAATACAGAGCCAGCACTGACTGGACTATAAACACACCTGGATGGGATTCAGTGATAGACCCTGCACTGTTTTTGCAGCAGAAGCAGCACGTGGCCTCCTACTTGATTAAACCCCACAATATATGAGGGTAGTCAGTAGGCAAACCCACAGCAGAAAGCCGCAGATTCCAAAGAGGCAATTTTTGGGGTGGAAGACTGCCTCAAATTCCTCCCTGTGAAAAGATGATCCAGAATTCACTAAAAATACAGAAGGGGTCAGCAATCTCCAACAGTCCAACTGCGGTGAAACTACAACTCCCAACACTGATTTCTATCGGAGATCAAAAATCAGCAGGCAAGTACGTACGCTGACAGTGGTAGTCTTAGAACGCCGGGTCATGCGGGAGGTTGCTGAGCCCTGCAACTAGTTTCTTTAAAATGGAGCATCATAGCACAAGTTCTTTGTAAAGCATGTTCACACTAGTGTTTGAGCCTCAATCCCCGAGAAAAGTCCTACAAGAAGGACTTTTCTCTCCGCCATTTTTAGTAGAAGCTGGGTGGACCCCGTTATAATCTATGGCAGGGATAGGGAACCTTCGGCTCTCCAGCTGCTGTGAAACTACAACTCCCAGCATGTTCCATTCACTTCCATGGGAGTTCCAAGAACAGCAGAGCAAGTATGCATGCTGGGAGTTGTAGTTTTGCAACAGCTGGAGAGCCGGACGTTCCCTACCCCTGATCTATGGGGTCTACAGGTTGCCCCATGTAACCATTTTTAGGTGGATAGTTTACATTTTTTCGGGTCCGCTTGTGGACGAAACCCAAACACTATTGTGAACCTAGCGTAATTAAAAAAAAAAAAAAAACTTCTCCTCCCTTAGCATCACAGAGACCTCATCTGCCCTGATAATTTGTTACACTGTATCAGTGCAGGTAAACAGTTTGGCTCACTAACACTTTCTAAACTGGAATGTCAATAAAATTTTAGCAAGTAGAGATCTTGAAAATGAAGAATTGATACACAAAAGTCTAATAGAGGTTTGCTGGACTTTACTTTATACAAGGACTAGCATAAAATCCAACTCCTATGCCCCTCGTACACACACAGGATCTAGTGGGGCAGTTGTGCGCTCCTGTACATACAATACATATACAATACAGTGTTGGGTATTTGGATACTTCTTTATCGAGGTGCTTAAATACTGGATTTACTGCAATGATATGGGATAGATGGGGAGGTGACAGCGGCGCTGCACACACTCTGCCTTGCTTGTGCCACAATCTTACTCCATCACCATATCATCAAGATTTCGTATACAGGTATAGCGCCATATCATCCATGCTGTAGGTGACTTTCCAGCCACATACCATTAAATTCACACTTATACGGCCTCTCGGGCTCAAAATGCGTCCTCCTGTGTGCACTCAGCTTGGTGGCGGTGGGGAAGGCCTCGCCGCAGGTGTCACAGCGGAACAGGTTCTCCTGCTCGTGGGCTTTCAGGTGGGCTTTGAGGTTGTAGACAGTGGTGAAGCTCTTGCCGCAGCCCGGGGCGTCACAGGAGAAGGGGCGCTGCTTGTCATGTGACTGCAGGTGGCGCTTGAGCTTATAGAGGGTGGTGAAGGACCAGCCGCAGTTCTCCACCTGGCACTTGTAGGGGCGCTGTTCCTCCGTGTGGCTCAGTAAATGGACCTTCAGCTGCTGTTTACGGTCAAAGGCTTTGGCGCAGCCGGGCTCGGGGCAGCGGAAGACCAGCAGCACGCCTTTCCTGGCCAAGTCCAGCGCCTCCCCCAAATTCACCTGCAGCTCCCCAATGTCCCCTACCAGGAAGCCGGCCACCTGCTCGTCCACAGGCTCCCGCAGCACCATGTCCACGTCCTCCAGGCTCTCGGAGAAGCTGTGCTGGGCCCCGGAGCTGCTGCTGCCCGGCTCCCCCTGCGGTGACAGCTCGGAGGCCCAGCTCTGCTGAGGGATGGCCGGGGCGCTGCAGCTCCCAGTCCGAGGCTGCGGCCTATCCGCCGGCCCTTCTCTACTTCCTCCCAGTGTCAGCAGCCCGTTCTCCAGCCGCACTGTCACGTAACCGGGCAGAGCCAGCTCTGAGGACGGGCTGGGCCTCGCTGGCAGCGGAGGTGGTGGCGCTGGTTCCGGGGCCTGGGAGCCACTGAGGCCCATAGCGCCCAGGTTGACCACCATGTAGATGGGATGTATACCGATATCCTCTTTGTGCAGGCCGGCCTTCTCCTCGTCGTCCTCAGCGGCCTCTGCCAGCGCTTCTCCCTCAGGGAGCCCGGCGCCGCCATCTTGCTGCCGTTGCCCCGTCGGCCCCTGGATTTCCATCTTGGTGTCCCTGTAGCATGTAGTTCGCGCGGAAGGAGACAGCGAAGGCCGTGACAGATAGAGAGCGATGAGCAGGCAGCCGATATCCATCCGCCAACTCCGAGTTAGCAACGAGTAGCCAGGACTATTTTTTTCTTGCCTATATAATCACGTGACTTTCAGTCCTAAATTTAAAGGGGGTTTCTGGTGTTGGAAATAAAATCTGCTGAATATTAAAATAAACTCGTGGCGTGGCCGCCCGATGGCAAAATCTGTGGCACGCACGGTGTGACAAGCCAGGCCTCTAACCCCAGCCATGCTCACTGTGACCCCATTCAATCCATAGGGGACAGCAGGGAGACAGGCAACAGGTCACAGCAGATTCTGGCCAAATCCACTCCCCCTTTATTGGATATGACCGCCACATAAAGAGCCTAAGGGGGCAGTCACGTTACTCCAGGACATATAATGTAATGGCGACATCGGGTGCCTATATGTCCAGGAGGGTCGGCCCTTATTCTGGAATCTCTGGAGTGTAAGGTCACCCGGGCCCATGTTGTGACACCGATCTAGATAATGGTGAAGCATATAGTAATGGGGCAACTCGCAAACTACTTCATTCCGTAAGAAAAGAAGAAGATGAAGGCGGGAAAGAGCGAGGACAGGAGGAGGTTGCTGAAAGAGGAAGGGGTGACCGCAAGAAGACATTGGGCCGTGGAGGACCGCCCACGATAGGTATGATTTACAAAGCCGCTTGGCTTTGCATATGTGACCCCGCCCACCAATGACAAAACAAAGCCGGAAGACAGAAGATTTCAAAGAAACGAAGACTGGTGAGTATGCGACCTGGGACAACCCCTTTAAAGGCTATTCACGCATATGTGGGGCTCATACAGAAAAATTTTGCTGATAGAGCCCCTTTAAGAGGAACATGCTGTAGGCCTATCATGATAGAAATTCTGCTGCATGTGTGCAATGTTTGTCCCCAGGCTGCACTGTAATATCACCTTCCCCCCCCCCCAGCAGTTCCGATTTTGTTTTTGCCATTGGAACGCGCGTCCCTCAGTCGTGTCTACACACAGCACTGCCCATTTACTGACTGTGTACTCTCTGCGCTTGCGCTTCTTTTTTCAAGTCTATGTAAAGCAAAAAAATTTGTTTGTGTCACACACAGACATCTGAATAAAATAAAATTTTATATGAACATTCATGTACGGTATCTATGAAAAGGCAGGTGGCTGCGCAGTTCTCTCACATCCAAGTTCTGGAGCCAGAGGACGTCAAAAGGCCAATCCACCACATAAAAAGATGGATATTATATGACTGTACATGGTAGGTGAGGGGCCAGTCACAGAGGCTTCATAGTGTACAATAGTGGTCACAGCCCTAGAAAATCCAGGCATGTCCAGACCCCAAACAGGCTGAAACTTACAGATCTCGCTTATTTGGGAATAGGACTATGCAGCGCCTCAAGTGTCCAGTCCTCCCAATATCGCCCCAGCCCAGAGGCCGCACCTCTGTCCATACACTGGTAATCCTATTCTGAGCAATAGGAGAGGCAGACGGCATGGTGGAAGTTGTAGTTTTACATCAGAGACACAAGATTTGTTTTTTCTGACTGGTTTTCACATTTAGACACTAGGGGGCAGATTTGTCCAGGTCTAGAACCAGGACAGCGTCTACATGACCAGGCAGAACTCAGAGTCTGTATATTTAGTCTTTTGGGAAAGGGTGTAGATCAGAATATTTTCTTGCCAATGGTTGGCGTTCTGACAGCGGCAGCCATAATTAAAATAAACTCGACTTCGATGATATAATGTGATAAGACACTTGTCAGCCCACGGGCGAGTCCTTTATATGCTCTTTACTTGCTGAGAACAAGCACCAATTCCCTCCTTTAGGCTGAAGCCCACATTGCAGGAACTCTGAGCCAGGCGTGGACGTACAAGAGCTTCCTATAGGTTTCCTATTACTTTTGCAGCCACTTATTCCATAAATGCAGATTCTCCATTTTTCTCTTTAACCCCAAATACTTGTTACATCCCATCAACACTGATCAAAAACTCCTATTAGCATAAACGAAAGAGCCATATAATTATTATTCATGATTTAATGACTGTCTTTACAAGGATTTACCAATTTACGATCAATATATGAAAGACGCAAGAACATCGAACATTACTCTTGCACAGAACTGCCGATCAGATGGAGGAGTTGACATTTTGTCCGTGACTTTTGACAGACTCCTTTCCAATGGTCACTTCTCCGGTCCGGCGGCATCCAGCACACTCCTGTCCTTTATGATGTAGGGCAGTGTCACTCTCAGGCTCCGATCTTCCTCCATCGAGTTGATAATCGTGTCATAGGCATTTCTGTTGCCTGACCAACAGCGTCTGGCCACCTGCCGAGAATAATATCAATCCTTAAGGAGCAGTAACCCAAAATTATTTCCATCAATGCACTAAAACGGTGGATTACAGGGAACAATGGCTTCTACAGCACGACAAGTGTAAGAACTGCAGGTTAATTGTCTCAAAGGATTAATACAATTCATTACACCTATATAATATGCCACTGTGATTGCAGTAATGGCCGACACGTTAGGGATGGCTGAAGGATGAAAGTTGTTCACTACTAAATATCCTGGCTGTGCAATATTCACAAATCTGCCAAAAACAAATATTTCATGTCATATTAATCATGTCAGGCCCAAGTTGCTCCTAAAATTGGAATTTTTTTTTTTTTTTTTTTAACCAACCCCATTGGACACGTCCCAGGCCAGCATAGTTTTCGCATTTTGCTCAGCCTCAGGAGATCCGTCCAGAACGAGACCAAAGCCACCATTGATGACCTCGCCCCTGCAAGGAAGCCAAAAAGCAGTATTAGATGCAGAAGGTGATTCTTCAGAGATGTGGTGTTTAGCAACGACAAATCTATTCCCCAAACTCATCCCGTTCCCACACACAGCTGATCTATACAGAGCCCAAAATATCAAGAGGGCAAGGTCATATCTTAACATGTATGAAGTATGTGAAGTCTTTTCTTTAAGGTTACTCTAGGACAGTCAATATCTGTTCATCCAAAGCCTGAAGGGTGTACAAAACTCGAGTTCTCCCTCCCAGAGTATGTGAATATGTCGTTCTGTGGTGGAAGGTCTTGGTAGGACACTAGACAGCTATCCCCCTCCATTACATGATCTTCTGAAACCAATAAGCTATAGATATTATAGATTTCTTTATGCTTCCTTCAAAAGACAACCTCCAAAACCTGTATACTACATTCCAAATATTCTACATAGAGCGCCAGCTACCACCATATAATAGCTTTGCTCACCAGCCAACACCACCTCCATTGTGAAGCGCTACCCATGTGGCCCCTCGGAAAGAATCTCCTACGAAGTTCTGTACGGCCATATCTGCAAATACAAGAAAATCATGAATGGTCAAGACTTTTGTAATCTCAATATACAACATTGTACATACTGCCACGCAGTATCTAATAATAATACGCCATACAGTTTTACATAAAACCAGTTTTAGTTTGAGCTCCTGTTTTCAGGCGAACCCCTTAGGAATCAGAGGCTCCGACTAGTGTCCTGGTTGTTGGCACTTAGCGATTTAACATCCTTCAGATTCTGGGAAACTTTACTTCTGTACGTACCTGCGCAGTAGGCAGAGCCATCATATATGTTGGAGGTTTCTCTGTAAGGACTGTCTGTCCCACTCACATCATGATGATCTCGACTAATAACCACAGGACCCTGAAGATTAAAAGTGGAACACAAGATGGGAACAGATTTGATGTAGGAGGTCATTACGGTACAAGAACGGCAAAAAACAACTTATTAATCCGTCATTTTACCTTCACTTGTCCTGAGGCCACCGCTTTATTAATGGCAACAGCGATGGAGATTCTCCCCTTCTGGTCAGAGTATAAAATTCTTGCTTGAGAACCAACCACCTGAAAAAAAAAAATGGAACAATGCATGAAACAAAAGACAACTTAAAGGGAACCCTCCACCAAAACATTTAAAGGGAACCTTTCACAACCTCCACCAAACCAGCCATTTGCATAGGTCCTGCTCCTTCGATTCCAGCACAGTTGGAATTTTTTCTCTAGCCCCTACCATTGCCGAGCAGTCAGTTCATTTCCACAAAGTTACACTCTGCTGTCAGGTGGGTGGTCCCTGTTTTATCCTTTGTCTGGGACCGCCCACTTTATGAGAGCAAAGTTTTGCTGTTCCCAATATCAGTGATTGCTTGGGAACGGTGGGGGCTACAGAAGATATTCCAACGGTGCTGGAATCAATGGAGCAGAGCCTATTGAAGGCTGTAATGAGTTAACGTTGGTGACAGTGGTTAGAGGCCCCCTTTATGGGTTGTCACGTAATATTTTACTTACGCAAGAGGCAATATCTCTGGAAGAAAGTAACCCAGAGACCAAGTCTAAGCTCCAACATTTGCTGGACTTGGAATTTTTTTGCTGGTTTCCATTAGAAACAATCAGCAATTTAGCTCTACCCATCCGGCAGACATGAGATCTAACAATCTAGCTCACTGTGCACGGCTATATGGTAACGACGTCATCAGAATTTAGCTTTTAACATAGAGAATACACCAAAAGGCAGCAAGATTATATAAGGAGGAATACAAGTCTGATCTCTGAGACCCCTTTAAGAGGTCAAGTATGGAGCAGATATGGCTGGAGGAGGAAGGACATTACCAGTTTGTGTTTCCCGGCGTCTCGGATCCATCGTAGGTTATCATGGTACTGATTCTTCACAGCATTACTGACTGAGGAGGAAAATACAGCATAAGGGAGTGCAGGAGATGGAACCGGAGCCAAGAGGTCCCCAGACTGTACAGTGCTACAGAATGTGTCAGCACCACACACACATCATGGATAGTTTGTTATTTTTTTTTTTTTTTTAAATAAATGCAATCTGATGGAGATTAAAGATATTCAGTGTGATCAGAAACCTTGTCAGGAACGGCCTGTTATTTTCATGACAACCACTTATAGCCTTATTGTGGTAGGAATGCGACGCAAGTTCATCTAGTTATACATGTTGTATGTACCGGCGAGTGTCTTAACATAGTATACAATAGACATCACCTATGTACATACATTACTTTTACTGATCCTGAGTTGTATCCTGTATCATACTCCAGAGCTGCACTCACTATTCTGCTGGTACAGTCACTGTGTACATACATTACATTACTTATCCTGTACTATACTCCAGAGCTGCGCTCACTATTCTGCTGGTGCAGTCACTGTGTACCTACATTACTGATCCCAAGTTGACCCTGCACACTGTAAGGACCCATTTACCTCCTTGAGCAATAATATCCTCCATAACAGTGCCTGCAATTTGGTCAGTGACTTCAAGGTCAGCCGGATCTCCGGAGGTGCACACCCAACGGAATGGTCCGAATCCCAGCGAGAAGATATCTCTGTAATAGACACAAAACTTAGAAGATATTTGGGCTTCCTTATTTATTACATGGACAGATGAGCTGCCGCCTGTCCAGTGACCTGGGGGTTTACACCTGCGGTCGGGGTTTCTATAATGGGGTCCCCTGGGTTTCTGTCCAAAAAAAAGGCAGAAAATGCAGAGAGAAGAGCGCTGCTTGCAGGACTTTCTTCCCCGTTTTGCTTTTAAAAAGTGGAGAACAGAATCCCCAGGCAGAGACCAGGCGCAGGTGTGAACCTAACCTTAACACACCAGGACTTGGAGCCCAGGAAGCTTCCAGAAATGTTCTCTTGGTGGGGGAAAATATAAATTGCACCTTGCATAATTTGCATGCTCACCCCATTATATGTTGCATGTACGATGGATATCTGAATTCCACGCCTCTTTCTCCTTTACCTTCAACATCAGCACCTGTAAAGGATCCAAGTTACACAAATAAGAGAATGATCCATTGTCCAGGTTGGAAAATTCATTTTTGTTAAGAGACCCCTAAGGACCCTCCCCCCCCCCCCCCCAGTGACCAGCTGTAATCTATAGAGAAGTCTGCAAAATGCTTTTAATTCCCCTGTAGCACCTCCACAGGCGATATTAGGTATTACACCACTCATTGCAATCCATGTTCATTCTGTATAATGCATGGACATGGCAGGTCCTCCAGAGTGAGACTCTCTGAAGATGCTCTTGTTAAGTAGAAGAGGGTTCTGAGTTTAGAATACCCCTTAACCAGAAACCCCTTTAAGTATTTGAGAATTGTTCCTTAAATCTCCCCCCCCCTCCATATTTAGACGCTACTCACCAGCTCTTTTTGCCTCCAACAAGAATGCATTTCCATAGTCCCAGAAAAACATGCCGTTATCCGACAGCTTATTGATCGCAGCGATGTGTCGCCGTAAACTGCAGGAAACATTCAGAAGAGTTAGCGCTTATTCTAGGGTAGCACATCCTAAATACGTCTGCATTTAGTCTAGTGGCAATATTTCAGCTCATCCTGAGGACTTGGGTGGCCATTTCCAGTCCTTGCCACATATTTCAGGACCTTACTATGGCATTGGACATAGTGACTAACAGGCAACACATTTCAGGGCCAAATATTGCAACTGGTTTCTCAATGGTGAATCCCAATAAGAGGCCCAGCATAGCCTGGAGAGGCAAGGAGAACCACTGGGAACATGAAGTGCGTTGGTCCCTTGGACAAAAAAGGCGATTTTCAGTCATTGGACACAATGGACACCTTACAACACCTTGTTCTCTTTGCACAATTCCTGATAACATTTGGGGATCCCGACCATCTCTCACCTTTCATGGACGAGCTGGCGGAAGGTCTGGGGGTCAGTGCTCAACATCTTATTGGCTTCAGCAAAGGACAGCTGTGCTGGATAATATCCGCCACTGAACGGATTGTGGCAGGAGGTCTGGTCCGACCCAAGATCCACCAGCAGTTCACCAGACTTATCCAATTCTTCTACCAGTCTTTCCCTAAGAGACAACCAGAAGGTTAACTTCAAGATCCTGAGCTCCTATATAAAAATAAGCGCCCCCCCCCCCCATTGCTGCTTTTGGACCCTTTGCAGATGGCAGGGATCAGCTATGACCAGAAGAAGTCACACCCCAAGTGACAACCAGACCGGCCGCCATTACAGCACCCACAGGAGTTGTCGGCCAGCTTTCCCAGAAACATGAGCAGGACCCAGATGAAAAGAATTATAATCTGACATATTAAACGGGACTTATTTTTATCCTTCAGGGGAAATCTTCTATAAATCCCCAAATATTTCTCATTTTAGAACTCCAGAAATAAGATCCCCCCCACGACAAGTATCACGAGAGCGCGTTGCTCTATAATAGAGCACAGATTTCTCCCTGGCACATTGCGACGTGACTATTACAGGCCCCATATGTGCAGCAGATAACTTGCCAAAGGTCCACGATATTCCCATGGTATCCCAGGCACAGCGCCGCCTTGTCCTGCCGGGCTTTTCTGTGGAAGACAAAGATTGTGCATTTATGGAAAGTTATTCTGGAAGTGTTCTGCTGTAGAACTGGGGGCGACGATCCTCAAAGAGTTAAACTTATGGAGCTCCTAGACCCGTGCAGGTTCTTGGGGGAACCAGAACATAATCCTCTATTGTAATTCTGTCTGATGTAAGGGAGGTAACTGCTGCAGTGAAAATCCCTATAGTATTGGGAAGTGTCAGTATATTATTAGGCTTAGTGGTCACAGTGAAAGTGGAAGATTTTTTATGTTATTTTAATTTTTTACATATATATGGCATGGAAAGTTAAGGACCCCATTTCCCCTCACCTGATCCTGTGGATACATTCATCCAGAGACGACGTTATCTCCGTAAGCCAGCCCTGCTTATGTCTCTTTAGCAGAGCGCTCTCATCAACCTGTGAAGAGACAGCAGCGTCTAGTGTCACCTACTTCATCACACCGACAATGGCTTAACATCCCATCCGATAAAGCGAGACCTTGCAATTCTCTACCTCAGCAATGACCCCAATACAGCCCAGAATGATGGCCGCTTTCGCCTGCGCTCCGCTCATGCCACCCAGGCCGGAGGTCACGAACACTTTCCCAGTAAGGTCGTCTACGCCGAGATATCGTCTTCCAGCGTTCAGGACGGTCAACTGTGCGAGACGTCAGATAAGTGAGATATGAGGACAGACACAGGGCAAATGCAACACTTAAAGGAACGCTACACTAAAACCGATCTATTGCCGCACCAAGTGCTCGGCCTGAAGGGGAGGAGAGGGCATTGGGTTTTATTTTATTAAAACCTTGTATTCACTGTACATAATTATGGGGCGGCCATCTTGCCCGAGCTTCACCTTTGCTCTGTTAACAGCATTTAGTGATCTGCTTTACAGCACTCAGACAGCAATAGTCTGGAGCCGACTCATTGAGGAGTATGGGAGAATTTACTAGCCAAGCCCTGTGCAGCAATAAGATAAAAGATCATTTATTGTCAGTGATATAATGATGGAGTGGAGTTATCCTCTATTGTAATCCTGACTGCTGCAAAGAAAACCTGAACAGAAATGATAAGTATTAGTCTATTAGGCTTAGTGGCCAGAGTGAAAGTTGTAAAATATGTATATTTTTTTGATTGATTCCCAAGTGTTTTTAGGAACACATTCCCTTTAACCAACTTTAGTAAACAGGATTAGATTACTTCTCACCACTTACCACAGTGCCATGCACAATCCCCTGCGGCCCAATGTAGCAGTAGCTCCCCGCCGTCATCTGTCCGTACCTTCCAAAAAGCAAGTTATCAGTTAGCAGGAAGACGTTTTAGGGTTTTGACCTCAATGGTTTAAGGAAGCCAAGATCCATACCGTTATGTGCAAGTGCATTAAACTAACCGGGTGCTGCATTAGAGGATCCTGCAGACAGCAGCATAGATCTGAGCTTCCTAAGAGTATGGAGAGAGAATACAGAGAGACTGTGCACTTACATTGTGACTCCTAAAGCAAACATCTTCTCGTACTCCTTCCTGGAAGAGTAGTTGGGAATGACCTAGCAATCCAAAAAAAAATTAACAAAAACCATCATAAATGGAGTGTTGTGTGACCCTAGACAAGCCAAGAAAGGATCATCATGAGCAGCCTCACCATCCCATTAGTGATCACCAGCCGTGGAGCTCCAGGGAGACTGGGAAAGAGACCCAGAGGATGGCCACTGTACATGACTAGGGTCTGTTCCTCCGTCATCTGCGACAGATAATGCATCACCAGCCAGAACTGCAGACACGAGGAGGAGAGAGTGAATTATACACAGGAGGAACAACAGTCCTAGAAGCAAGTGGAGCCGACGTCTCAGCAAGGCCTATGCTCATACCAAAGCCAAGGCACAATGGCAGGACTGGAACACCCATCTACCCTTGTCTATGAAACGCTTTTGGCCTGTACACAGGTCATGCCAACTGGACATATTTGCACTGCTGAGGTTACAAAGTTACAGAAACGGAGATACAAGTCCAATAAGTTAGTCTAGTTAATAACACACCGGCACTAGGGCACGGAGCTTAATAGCCAGGTTGGCACGGATCTCCTTTGTATTCACTAGTCAGTAATTCTTTAACTTTGCATCAATCAATAGTACAAGCTTATATAAGAATCTTTGCAAAACATCTTGGAGAAAAGTGCTTCTTTCACCACTTATCAGGCTCTTTTCCCCCCTCCCTCCTGAACTGACTGACTCCTCTGCCAAATAGGAGGTGTCTCTCGCCCGTTCCAGAGTTAGGGAGCAGAACCTCCTGTCTATGGGAGACATCACAGCAGCTAGAAGGAACATCTACTACAGAAACTTCCATCATGTGACACTGTAGAGGTCATAGAGGACGACCCCGGGATAGAGTTTTTAGTTTTTCCATTAGATACCACAAGATCACACGGAGTTAACGCACGCGCAGTCTGGCACGTATACACGTGTCAGCGCTCAAAACTGATCACATTCATTTCATTGCAAAATTACACACATTATAGACCCGTAACAACACATTGAAATGAATGTGATCCGTTTTCAGCACTGACACGTGTATATGTGCCAGAACGCACGCGCGTTAACTCCATAATGGGTAGAGGAACCGTCCACCACCAAGAAGAGTATGAAGAGTGAGGCCTCCAGGGAAATCCAGTTTCCATGATGTTCAGCCCCTTCATTACTATAATCTTGATAGACTTACCTGCGCCCAGTTACTGAAGACCTGTCCATTGCCGCCGTACGTCACCAACTCCTGGGGAAACTAATAATAAAGGCGTGTTATCTCCCATTATAAGCTCCAGGGTTATGTATACAGGGCCACCACCCGTCCCTGGCACTCAGGGCAACCTTCTCATGGAGTTACCAAGTCAGGCCAGCTGGGCTGTTATTTTGGCATTGTATAGTGGTGTTTTTTGGGCACGATTATGTGCTCACTTGTACGGCACTATTATGTGTGCACTGTGTGGCTGTATTACATAACCGGCACTACAACATAGCACTGTAATTGGCCAGTATATACAAGCCGATCGTCCACCATTAGTCCAGGGTCAGATACAGTTTTCTTGCACGATAACCTACAGTTAAACATGTCAGCCACATCCCAAGTCCGTACCTGAGCCACCGCTGGATCCAGGTTATTCATAATCATGTGCATTATGGCCGCCGCCTTTATGGTTTTGCAGGGATATTGGCTGATCGGATAAGCCCTTATATAAAAAAAAAAAATATATAAAAAAATAGTGCGGCAAGTCAACAGCACAACTAGGGGGCACCATTTACAAGCCCAAGACATAATTGGCCATTTATTTTTCGATTGACATCCATTATCATCATAGGAAGTATCGCGCCCTTACATGACAGTATATGGGGTCACCTCTGACATGGATCTAACATATACTCTGATTTATGGTCCCGTTATGGGGAGTCCCATCATACTCCTCTAAAGCCCCCTGAACTCACCTCATTTGGATCTTTGGGCAGAACCTGTACATGTAAATGTGTCCAAAACGTCTGAGCTCCTCAACAAATTCGGGGGCCAGGATGGACTGATGCTCCGGAGGAATATAGCGCAGGGCGTTCTCCAAAGCAAGCTGAAAGAAAGCAGAGAGAAGCCACAATTCACTGAGCTTGCAGCATATACACTTGTTTGGCTGTGCGGTAGACTGAAAGCTATTGCTCCCTGTTATCAGCCACAGGCAGACCGCTGTGTCCACAAAGTGCAGGTTTGATTTAGTTAATGGGGTCTGTCCAGGGGTCAACGGGTCTCAGCTTTGACCTTAGCAACACAGTCACATCCATGAACCTGCCATGCATAACAGGGAAAAGGTCTCCATCCAAATATTTAAGGATACAGAGAGGACTTTGTAGCCATTAGTCCAGTATCCAGTAGTCACATCTGCCCAAGTCTGACATTTTTTGGAAGGAGGGTGTAATATTAATCAATACTTGGCGGCCTCCATTGGCTACTTGAAGGACAGTGTTTGCAACCAACGGTCTGATGCAGGAAGACTTCCATGAAGGAGGTGTTCTCGTGTCTTCAGGTCTTCCATCCCAACCTCTGTTGCTAAATCTGCCTTAGTGACAACATGGCTGTACGAGTAAAGTACTTTTTGGCTGCAACATCACTATATTTAAGCGGAACGGTCATCGCCTTGTCCTTGGGAAGGTCAGAGTAGAGGGAAAGTGAGCCAGGCCAAGCTCAGCTTCTTCCTCCTACTCCGAGCCATAGCTTTACCTTAGTCATACAGGAATCTGCTCGCCATGTCCATGGGGGGTGAACCAAGACCTCCACTTTCCCCTATTCTGACCCAACTAAGGCCAGGACAGCTGGACGTCACACATTTAGAACAATTACACTGTATCCACACAGGGACATTGTCACCAGCGTTTACCAAGGAAGATGTCAAAGTCAACTTCAGTATTGCACGTCATCAGAACAGAACAGGTCGCCAATAGCAAGAATGGCGGTCCCATGGGCACATAGTAATTGCTCAGTTCTCACAATGGCCAGGCTCGGCTTTGGAATTACACTCCATGGATAGAGAGCCAGAACAGTAACAATGGAGGTCTGGATAGAAGACCCAACTTTTGATGCGAGTCTTCCTGCTCAGTGTCACTACAAGCCATAGTGAGCGAAGACTAGACATAGGTCAATTACTAACTCTGGCAGACCCCATAAGACTGGGCCAGAGCATTATACACAGTCCTACGGAAACAAACAACCTCTAATAACTGAGAGCTGCACCAGGTGACGCATCCAACTCTGCTACATCATTTTATGGGAATATATTAGAGAGCAGAATTACTGGGCACATTCAGAGCGAGCCTTGTGCTGGGGATTAGGATATATTATAGAGAGCGCTGTCTTGATCCTGGGGAGGCGGACATCTGTGCTGGACTACTTGTTTACAGCGACTTGTTGCTCAATAAAGGAATGATTAACCCATTGATAACACACACACACACACACACACACACTTTAACGCCTTACTACTGATGTCACTGAAACGAGCTGCTCCGAACAGCAAAAAGCATGCACACAGAACCAGGGTGCAGTATGTAAAGAGTTGCACCCCCTTTCTCTTCAGCTTTGCAGCCTCTTAAGTCAGACACATGCCCCTGCACCAGAATGGAAGCCACTTGAATTACAAGTCGTTTCAGGCCGAGGTGTCCCTGCCAATCTCTGCCCAATTTTGCAGAAACCGGAAAGGTACAGATCAGGACAAGTGGGATAGGAGATGGCCTTACACCAAACAAGGCGCTGATAAATTCTCCCCATTGTGGTCCAACACAGGTTCTAGTCTATGGGGCCCAAAGACATCAGAGTACAAGTTAAGGTATTAGGATTGGGAAAATGCAAACCTGGTACAAATTTTAGAGCCCAGAATTTTCAACCTAGGTCTCCCCCACCATACATGGAGTACAGACTGCCATCAGACTTTAGGACAAAAACCACACCAGCTGTGAACAGACCCTAAAAACTCACCCTCTCCTCCTGTGCAGAGAGCTGTGGTGTCCGGACAGGGGCATGGGGAACCCCTTCATCCCTTCCTCTATTTGGGGGCAGGGGGTGGAGGGGGATGCCAGCACACAGCTCTTGCAGACTGATCATCCTGAGCAAATGGATCAACTGGACTGACACAGGAGGGCCAGGGAAAGCTATCAGGTCTAGCAGGCACACCCACCTCCAGGCTGCCCCCTTATTGGTCAGTACCCCTCCCCAAATTAATATGTTACCTGAGCAAGTCCTCAGACAGACAGGACAGAGCAATCACCCTGCAGGCACCCAGGCAGATGTGTTACCTCCATGTCTATAGCTCTGTATGCCGGCCGTATTCCTGCTGATCAGACACAGTAACATGTAGAACAGCTGTACTGAGATGTGACCCATGTCCAGACACCAAAATGCACCACAAACCACATCACAATCTGCACATATACCCAAATGTTATCTGCTTGTTATTGATAAAAATAATAGGAAAACAAGTCTTTATTCAAAAAACAGCGCCACCCTTAGTCATAGGTCATGTCTAGTATTGCAACTCAGCCCCTTTCACTTGAATGTTGCAGTACCAGACACAGTCAGTGGCAAAGGGGAAAGTGACCAGTGTAAGGCCGGATTATCCAATGTGAAGATCTGCGGATTGTTATAAGGTATTAGTGTAGGGAATTAGAACTATGGCTGACAGTCCATGACTACTGACTGATCCCACTGACTCAATAAGGCCAGGGTCACACATGAGCTTGGGTCTCTGTTCTTGGGTCCATTTGGGGACCTGAAAAACAAAAACCCAATCCAATTGAAAAGCGGTTAATGATGGAAACCCAAAGACCCCATAGGGACTATAATGGGATCCAGAGGGTTCTACCCAAAATATACACAGAGAAAAATCCTGCTCGCAGGTGTGAACTAATGGTAAGGGCCCTAAATGATTCTTATAATCCCACATACCAGAACCTGTGTGTATTATCCTGTACTGTGACATCACTGTGTGTATTATCTCTGTACTGTGACATCACTGTGTGTATTATCCTGTACTGTGACATCACTGTGTGTATTATCTCTGTACTGTGACATCACTGTGTGTATTATCTCTGTACTGTGACATCACTGTGTGTATTATCCTGTACTGTGACATCACTGTGTGTATTATCCCTGTACTGTGACATCACTGTGTGTATTATCCTGTACTGTGACATCACTGTGTGTATTATCCTGTACTGTGACATCACTGTGTGTATTATCTCTGTACTGTGACATCACTGTGTGTATTATCCTGTACTGTGACATCACTGTGTGTATTATCCCTGTACTGTGACATCACTGTGTGTATTATCTCTGTACTGTGACATCACTGTGTGTATTATCCTGTACTGTGACATCACTGTGTGTATTATCTCTGTACTGTGACATCACTGTGTGTATTATCCTGTACTGTGACATCACTGTGTGTATTATCCCTGTACTGTGACATCACTGTGTGTATTATCCTGTACTGTGACATCACTGTGTGTATTATCCCTGTACTGTGACATCACTGTGTGTATTATCCTGTACTGTGACATGACTGTGTGTATTACCCCTGTACTGTGACATCACTGTGTGTATTATCCCTGTACTGTGACATCACTGTGTGTATTATCTCTGTACTGTGACATCACTGTGTGTATTATCCTGTACTGTGACATCACTGTGTGTATTATCCCTGTACTGTGACATCACTGTGTGTATTATCCTGTACTGTGACATCACTGTGTGTATTATCCCTGTACTGTGACATCACTGTGTGTATTATCCTGTACTGTGACATGACTGTGTGTATTACCCCTGTACTGTGACATCACTGTGTGTATTATCTCTGTACTGTGACATCACTGTGTGTATTATCTCTGTACTGTGACATCACTGTGTGTATTATCCAGTACTGTGACATCACTGTGTGTATTATCTCTGTACTGTGACATCACTGTGTGTATTATCCAGTACTGTGACATCACTGTGTGTATTATCCCTGTACTGTGACATCACTGTGTGTATTATCTCTGTACTGTGACATCACTGTGTGTATTATCCTGTACTGTGACATCACTGTGTGTATTATCCTGTACTGTGACATCACTATGTGTATTAGCCCTGTACTGTGACATCACTGTGTGTATTATCTCTGTACTGTGACATCACTGTGTGTATTATCCTGTACTGTGACATCACTGTGTGTATTATCTCTGTACTGTGACATCACTGTGTGTATTATCTCTGTACTGTGACATCACTGTGTGTATTATCCTGTACTGTGACATCACTGTGTGTATTATCCTGTACTGTGACATCACTGTGTGTATTATCTCTGTACTGTGACATCACTGTGTGTATTATCCCTGTACTGTGACATCACTGTGTGTATTATCTCTGTACTGTGACATCACTGTGTCATTAAATGATTTTTATACACTTTCTGGTCCATAGATGTCTATGGAAAGTGCCTGCAGTCTAGGTTCCCTCCAGCAGAGGGCGCTGTTCCTTCGCATTCCAAAAACCAGTGAGTGGGCGGAGCCTTTACCCACGTGTTGGGCATTTAATTTAAAGAGACAACAGTCTGGGAGAGAGTAATGAAAGTGACAGCCAGGAGAGGATTCAGCATCTCAAGGAGCCAGGACCAGAGCATCACCTGGAGCCTGAAGTGTCCTGGAAGTTCAGGGGGGTCTTGGTGCGGGGTCTGCACTTATCACAGCACAGTATATCATGCACAGCCAGGCTGCAGTATATAGCATGGGGATATAGTACATGGCATAGAGCTGCTCTGTACTGGACTGATCTGGACAAGAGTCTGGTCTAGGGGTGGAGTGCAGGCTGACATCACAGCTGAGGAGTCACAGAGACATGTAGAGGTGTCAGCCCCAGACATGTGAGCACCTGCCCCTACAGCAGCAGATACTGGGGTGACCCTGGGGCAGGCTATGCAGGGTTAAGGGGAGCAGAGCAGCCTTCACTAGTATCCTCATCATCATCATCATCCTCACCATCACCCCCATCATCTGGGACCTGTCATGCAGAACAAGGGACTCACATTCATTGTGTTCCTGGAATGGATTGTCTCAGTGCACACCGCTCCAGGTAAGGCTGGATGGAGGTCACGTGACTACAGTTATGGGGGGGTGAGACAGAATGCTGGGACATGTAGTGCACATCATTGAATACAATTATATGTGAGGGGACTGACATCTGATATGTATATTATAAGGCATGTGAAAAATCTATCACATATAGATAGAAATGACATCGATAATAGAAGATACCAGAGCTGGATATTAGAACATATAGAGATCTGATAGGTAAGTGTGAGACTGATCAATACGATTGATAGAGAAGAGATTAATAGATAGTTATCAGCACTAGATAGTAGAACAGATACATGATAGATAGATAGATAGATAGATAGATAGATAGATAGATAGATAGATAGATAGATAGATAGATAGATAGGAGATGGATGGATAGATAGATAGATAGATAGATAGAGGAATGTGAGGTTGATGAATATGATTGATAGATAAGTATTGGATAGATGGTATGAGATAGATAATTGAGCAATAGAGAAATCGTTACATCTGGATACATAAGAAGAATAAATCATTGGATACTTAAATATGAGAGATATCAGAATAGAATGATAGAAAATAAATAGATAATATAATGGATAGATAAATATATAGATAGGTAGATATGAGATGGATATCCTTCTTGTGTTCCTGATACATATGCCCCAGCTGCTGCAGAATCTCTTGGGTGCAGCAGCTGTCAGTAATACATAGAGCTGTCTATGTGACGGGCCATTGTCTGATCAAGATGGAAACAGTTAGTACATTATTATTCCAGCTTGTTGGTAGGATCCTGCATTTCCATAGATACATCGGGATCTTCTTTCTCCCTTTGATGTCACTTGGCTCCTGTTAGTTGAGAGAGCCAAGAAAATGTGACACATGATCAATACTGAGGATTATTATAGAACATTCCAGGGCTGGAGAGTTCCCCACACCGGATATCATGTCATCTGTGTGTATTGATAAGGGATAATGTGATGGGCGGTGGGGTCTTATTTCAGTGTGTCTGTATGATCACAGGTCAGCAAGAAAATCTCCACAACCCACCCCCCGAAAACTGAGAATTAACCCATTCTGGTGATAACACATTATCTGAGAGAGGTCAGTGTCTAATGTGACTGATCCGGGTCTAGGTATAATCCAAGATGTTTCCAGCCACCAAGTATTCTAATATGTGAGGAAACCTCAGACTGGGCCAGGACATTCAGTATTCTGCAGGATGGTAACGGAAACAGCAAACATGTGGAGAGTCAGAGCTTAGCCCAGGTTCTGTAATACTGAGATACAGCTCTGGAGTATAATACAGGTAATGTATATACACAGTGACTGTACCAGCAGAATAGTGAGCGCAGCTCTGGAGTATAATACAGGATAAGTAATGTAATGTATGTACACAGTGACTGTACCAGCAGAATAGTGAGCGCAGCTCTGGAGTATAATACAGGATAAGTAATGTAATGTATGTACACAGTGACTGTACCAGCAGAATAGTGAGCGCAGCTCTGGAGTATAATACAGGATAAGTAATGTAATGTATGTACACAGTGACTGTACCAGCAGAATAGTGAGCGCAGCTCTGGAGTATAATACAGGATAAGTAATGTAATGTATGTACACAGTGACTGTACCAGCAGAATAGTGAGCGCAGCTCTGGAGTATAATACAGGATAAGTAATGTAATGTATGTACACAGTGACTGCATCAGCAGAATAGTGAGCGCAGCTCTGGAGTATAATACAGGATAAGTAATGTAATGTATGTACACAGTGACTGCACCAGCAGAATAGTGAGCGCAGCTCTGGAGTATAATACAGGATAAGTAATGTAATGTATGTACACAGTGACTGTACCAGCAGAATAATGAGCGCAGCTCTGAAGTATATTACAGGATAAGCAATGTAATGTATGTACACAGTGACTGCACCAGCAGAATAGTGAGCGCAGCTCTGGAGTATAATACAGGATAAGTAATGTAATGTATGTACACAGTGACTGCACCAGCAGAATAGTGAGCGCAGCTCTGGAGTATAATACAGGATAAGTAATGTAATGTATGTACACAGTGACTGTACCAGCAGAATAGTGAGCGCAGCTCTGGAGTATAATACAGGATAAGTAATGTAATGTATGTACACAGTGACTGTACCAGCAGAATAGTGAGCGCAGCTCTGGAGTATAATACAGGATAAGTAATGTAATGTATGTACACAGTGACTGCATCAGCAGAATAGTGAGCGCAGCTCTGGAGTATAATACAGGATAAGTAATGTAATGTATGTACACAGTGACTGCACCAGCAGAATAGTGAGCGCAGCTCTGGAGTATAATACAGGATAAGTAATGTAATGTATGTACACAGTGACTGTACCAGCAGAATAATGAGCGCAGCTCTGAAGTATATTACAGGATAAGTAATGTAATGTATGTACACAGTGACTGCACCAGCAGAATAGTGAGCGCAGCTCTGGAGTATAATACAGGATAAGTAATGTAATGTATGTACACAGTGACTGCACCAGCAGAATAGTGAGCGCAGCTCTGGAGTATAATACAGGATAAGTAATGTAATGTATGTACACATTGAGTGTACCAGCAGAATAGTGAGCGCAGCTCTGGAGTATAATACAGGATAAGTAATGTAATGTATGTACACTGTGACTGCACCAGCAGAATAGTGAGTGCAGCTCTGCAGTATAATACAGGATAAGTAATGTAATGTATGTACACAGTGACTGCACCAGCAGAATAGTGAGCGCAGCTCTGGAGTATAATACAGGATAAGTAATGTAATGTATGTACACAGTGACTGTACCAGCAGAATAGTGAGCGCAGCTCTGGAGTATAATACAGGATAAGTAATGTAATGTATGTACACAGTGACTGTACCAGCAGAATAGTGAGCGCAGCTCTGGAGTATAATACAGGATAAGTAATGTAATGTATGTACACAGTGACTGCATCAGCAGAATAGTGAGCGCAGCTCTGGAGTATAATACAGGATAAGTAATGTAATGTATGTACACAGTGACTGCACCAGCAGAATAGTGAGCGCAGCTCTGGAGTATAATACAGGATAAGTAATGTAATGTATGTACACAGTGACTGTACCAGCAGAATAATGAGCGCAGCTCTGAAGTATATTACAGGATAAGTAATGTAATGTATGTACACAGTGACTGCACCAGCAGAATAGTGAGCGCAGCTCTGGAGTATAATACAGGATAAGTAATGTAATGTATGTACACAGTGACTGCACCAGCAGAATAGTGAGCGCAGCTCTGGAGTATAATACAGGATAAGTAATGTAATGTATGTACACATTGAGTGTACCAGCAGAATAGTGAGCGCAGCTCTGGAGTATAATACAGGATAAGTAATGTAATGTATGTACACAGTGACTGTACCAGCAGAATAGTGAGCGCAGCTCTGGAGTATAATACAGGATATGTAATGTATGTACACAGTGACAGCACCAGCAGAATAGTGAGCGCAGCTCTGGAGTATAATACAGGATAAGTAATGTAATGTATGTACACAGTGACTGCACCAGCAGAATAGTGAGTGCAGCTCTGCAGTATAATACAGGATAAGTAATGTAATGTATGTACACAGTGACTGCACCAGCAGAATAGTGAGCGCAGCTCTGGAGTATAATACAGGATAAGTAATGTAATGTATGTACACAGTGACTGCACCAGCAGAATAGTGAGCGCAGCTCCCAGATTATAATGCTAAGGCCCCACGGGCCGTAAACACAGTGATAAAACGCTGCGCAACGAACCACTGCGTCTTTGCATTGCGGTTCTTTCCGCAGCGCTTTGAAGAGAAAGTTCACAGAGTTTTCCTCCGCAGACTATCTCTTCCCATTATATCTATGGGAAAGCCGCCTGCGTTTCTGTAGCTATAATTGACATGCTGCGATTTGCAAAGCCGCAACGGCTTTGCAAATTGCTTCGTGTCCGCACTGCATTTTTTTCCACAAAGTGGGCATGGGATTCGCATGAATCCCATCCCCTTGCTTGCACTGTAAAACGCCCCGGCCTAATGTAGATTTCGGTACATCACATGATACAGATCTCTATGCCGCGCTGTTTTCAGCAGGTTATAACTTTAATACTTGTTTCCAGCAATGAGTTCCAGATTACAAGGTTTTGGCCTCCACTGATTCTTTCCATCTCGCACATGTTTGGATGACACTTGGATCCTGGAAGAAGATGTTAGATTATTTCCCGCGCTCTTTGGCTCTGTTCAGATAAGGGATTCATTAGCAGAATGTAATAGCAATCAATGGCCATAACAGTTTACTAATCATTTATATATGACTTTCTATAGAACCAGCTTAAAGGGTCAAAACACCTAAAATGATCAGTTTATAATAGTACAGTGGTATTATAATGGGAGTGTCTGGCATCGGTGTATGGATGTGAATATCTCTGGAGGTGACACACAATGGTGATCATGGGGGCTGGAGATCTCCACTCACTGTCTCCCCTTCTAATGACTGATAGTGGATAAGGTGTTTGGAAATCAGTTTTATAAACCAGGCCTCCCCTTTAAGAAGTTCCCTGATGTCAGTTCTACAAGGGTGACCTTGCATTGGAGTATTTGTTAGAGACAGAATGTGCTGTGTTTCAGAACTGACAGCACTTGCCCTGGACTCCATGATGTCAGTACGACACGTGTTCCCTGCGCCAGATGTTACATGCTGCAGATCTGCTCTGTGTCACCAGGACAGTGATCATCTCCTATCATTCACACACTATTTTTTCTAGGTACCACGTCGGAATATGCTTAAGAAAGGCTACTCTTCTCCTACCCTTCGTCGTCTTCTCCGTGCTGCCGTTCGCCTACAATCCCGGTTATTGTCGGTATGCAAATTAGCTCTCTTGCAGCACTGGGGGCGTCCCCAATGCTGTGAGAGAACTCTCTCCAGCGCCGCCTCCATCTTTGTCAGGAGCGTCCTCTTCAGCCTCTTCTTCCAGTGGTGGCTTGTAACTTCTAGGCCTCGGGCCTTGGGCAGAGCAGACTGCGCATGCCCACAGGCCACGAGAAAATGGCTGCTTGCACAGTATTGTTTGTATAATTTGCATACCGACAAGAATTGGGATTGTAGGCGAACGGTGGTACAGAGAAGACAACAAAAGGTAGGAGACGAATAGCCTTTCTTAAGGCTATTCCGATGTAGTACCTATAAAAATAGTGTGTGAATGATAGGATCCCTTTAAAGGTATTTCTAGTTTTATATTCTGGGTATCACTTCTCAGCCTGTTCACTTGATTGGGACTGAGCTACAAACATATGAATATGGTGTCACATGTCTTGTGAAGCCAGCTGATCCACAGGGGTCTCAGGTTTTGGACCCCACAGATCTCTCGTGAGGAAAGGTCATCACTTAATAAACCCCAGAAACCCTCTTCGATTTACTAACATAGTTGTTGGTCAGTAGGCTAGTGTGGGAAACCGTCAGTAGGTAGGTAGCTGCTGGCCATTATGATACGGCTATATTCACACATGAGAGATTAATTTCTGCAGCTGATTAATTTCATTCTAATTCCATTCTTGCTTTGGCAGTAAATTCCTTAAAACCTGTTCAGACGTCTCCAGGTGTAGAAATTTCTGCACCAAGTTTGCCATGTATGAATTTGCTCTAAATTATAGTCTTGCGGCTCCAAAAATGATTGAATGGGCATCTAAATAGATATGAATGGATAACGCCCTTGTGTAATAAGTCTTGGAGGTCTCTCCTGCACTGCTACATTCTGATACATTGTATCCATAGTCCATTCTCTTCGGTTACTATGTAACGTGCTGTGATGCCTCCAGTGCTGGGTAAGATGTGGTTAATGTGGCTGCGGGATCCCCCCCGGCTTATCGGGGGTTATGAGACAGGATGCTGGCCGATTATTGGAGAATGGATCCGGTTCAGCGGCTGCAGTCAGGAAATCAGTGCATGCAACAGCAGCTCCTAAAGAGATAAGGCCGCGTCCCCAGTCATCAGCACTTTATGAATTATTGAAGGTCTCCCCTGGTATCTGAGGCCGCTCCGCTGTCTGTGCGCCAGGCTGGCAGGATGGTGACCCCTGACTGCGCCCAAACACCATCATTAGAACTAGTGTGCAACAAAGCCATCATCTGGTATTGCAGATACAACGCTCCATACCTTCACTGTATGGGTAAGACGCCTGTGCATAAGGAAACGATTGGAAACTTTATAATGGCGCTCACAGATGGGCAAACTGGTCTCAAAAAGACTAGATTCATCCTGAACTTTACAGTCACTCATGAAACATTATTATATTCCCTTCAGTCCTCAGAGTATAATTGGAGGACCAAGGGAGGTGCAGAAATATAATAAGCACAAATACTCGCCATCCTTCACCTCTTCTGGGGTCCTCTGGTCCTCTTTGGTCATCATGAAGCCTCTTCCGGCCTCCTGGATGATGGTCATGGGTCTTAGGAGACGGCTGAGACCTGTGATTGGGCCTCAGTGGTCACATGGGTTGTATGAGGTTATGACGTTGGCTTTCCATATGAGCACGGAGAGCCAATACCAGGCCAAAGCAGTTCTCTGGGGCCCCTCATGTCACACAGTAAAGGGGAGGGAAAGTGAGCACCAGTCTTTACTGTTTCCATTGCAAAATCAGTAATGGGGCCCTCACATTCCATGTGCTATCTATTATACTGGGGCTCCAGGGCCTGGCTACCTCTGCACCCCCTATAGATATGCCCTTGCTTGTCCTGTAATGGAGCAGAACAATGCATATGTGAACGACTGATACAGACTGATACATGTTATCTGCACTGATACATTATAACAGACTGTAGCGGATCTGGATAAGAGAGAGATTTGATACAGTTGTAACAAACCCTCAGTTGTAAGAAGTATCAGGTCTGTCCTGGGTTATGTGTGCTAGTTCATTGACAACCTGCAGAAAGGTGCACATGGAAGGTGGACATGGAATCCTCACTTTCTTTCTGTTTCCTCTTTAGATTCAGCCAAGCTCCACCACCTCCGCTGTGATGGACATTCCTGTAACCCGCCAGTTGGAAACCTTGCCATTGGCCGAGCGCCGGTCACCCTCACCACTTGTGGCCAGAATGCCAGTGAACTCTATTGCTTCTACCCTGAGGCCCACTTCCATCAGACCCCGGTCTCCTGCAGCCAAAGCCAGTGCACAAAATGTAGCATCAACCAGCCGGAGAACTCGCACCTTCCTTCACACATGACAGACGATGTCTTCTCCAGCCCGGGTACCTGGTGGCAGTCCGCGCAGGGTGTCCTCCGGGAGGAGATCAGGCTGGACTTTGAGACAGAGTTTTACTTGACGCACGTCATCATGGTCTTCAGGTCTCCGCGTCCGGCAGCCATGGTTCTGGAGAGGTCCTTTGACCATGGGAAAACTTGGCGAGCTTATAAGTATTTTGCTACTAACTGTACGGCTACTTTTGGCCTTCAGGACGACCTGAATGAAGAGGGGTCACTGTGCACCTCCAGGTATTCAGATGCCTGGCCCTGTACAAGAGGAGAGGTGAGCAATGGAGCAAATATATGAGCAGAGACCAAGAAGTAACAGCAGAAACCAAACCATTATCTAAATGTCTCCTATTGTTTTGTGTGTGCAGCATCGGAGCAGTGCTATGTGTCTTCATGGTTACAGACTACATACCGTGCGGTCTGGTCCTGCACCCATGTGGCACTCCCTTCTATCTATGCTGCTGTCTAAAGATTAGCTACACATGCCTGTAACCATGGAGACACACGGGCCTATGTACACAAAAACAATTAGATATGATGATATTATAGATGTAAAACATTGATACTTGGGGTACAGGATAATGACAGGCTCCCCCTAGTGGTGGCTGCAGGTAGCCAGAATTGGAGATATCTCAATGGCTGATGGCAGATGATAAAGCTTGAAGTTTATTTGTTGGCCTGATTTACACCAAAAATATGCCAAAATGGTCTCCATGAAAGGATTTTCTCATTGCACAAGGGGTTAAATGCATAGAAGAGCCCATCTGCCCCCCTTGCACATAACAGAACCGCGGGGGTCCCAGGCGCTGCCCGTCAGCAGCAGTAGACACACTTGTGTCAGCCGCGTTGGAATTCAATTTTTTCCCGACTGCTGCTGCAATAGAATGGAGGGTTTCTGTGGCACAGCGGGGTGAGCATCTCCTAAACAGTGGGGGGCTGGGACATGGACTGTCGCTGCCGGGATGAGGGAATTTGTTATAAATGTTCTGTAAATCATGACAGTTGACCGGACACGAATACAGTGACGCAGATCACGCTACATGTGCAGTCACAACAGAGCGCCTGTGGCTGGGCGATGTGCTGCCATTATTAACCCTCAATTATTTCTCTTATTATTCATTATACACAATATCTTATACTCCAGTCACATCCTGAGCTGCAATTACATATCACTGGGCATTTCCCATGCCCTAAGCTGGTCTCCAATAATTCACTGCACAAAGCATTTTCTATAGCACATTACAGAGCCTGGACAAACACATGAGGCCTATAGCAAAAGTAGGAAAGGGGCCCTCAGCCATGAACAGTACAGGATAATACACACAGTGATGTCACAGTATAGAGATAATACACACAGTGATGTCACAGTACAGGGATAATACACACAGTGATGTCACAGTAGAGGATAATACACACAGTGATGTCACAGTACAGGATAATACACACAGTGATGTCACAGTACAGGAATAATACACACAGTGATGTCACAGTACAGGATAATACACACAGTGATGTCACAGTACAGGATAATACACACAGTGATGTCACAGTACAGGGATAATACACACAGTGATGTCACAGTACAGGATAATACACACAGTGATGTCACAGTACAGGATAATACACACAGTGATTTCACAGTACAGGATAATACACACAGTGATGTCACAGTACAGGGATAATACACACAGTGATTTCACAGTACAGGATAATGCACACAGTGATGTCACAGTACAGGATAATACACACAGTGATGTCACAGTACAGGATAATACACACAGTGATGTCACAGTACAGGATAATACACACAGTGATGTCACAGTACAGGGATAATACACACAGTGATGTCACAGTACAGGATAATACACACAGTGATGTCACAGTACAGGATAATACACACAGTGATGTCACAGTACAGAGATAATACACACAGTGATGTCACAGTACAGGATAATACACACAGTGATGTCACAGTACAGGATAATACACACAGTGATGTCACAGTACAGGGATAATACACACAGTGATGTCACAGTACAGGATAATACACACAGTGATGTCACAGTACAGGATAATACACACAGTGATGTCACAGTACAGGATAATACACACAGTGATGTCACAGTACAGGATAATACACACAGTGATGTCACAGTACAGAGATAATACACACAGTGATGTCACAGTACAGAGATAATACACACAGTGATGTCACAGTACAGAGATAATTCACACAGTGATGTCACAGTACAGAGATAATACACACAGTGATGTCACAGTACAGAGATAATACACACAGTGATGTCACAGTACAGGGACAATACACACAGTGATGTCACAGTACAGAGATAATACACACAGTGATGTCACAGTACAGAGATAATACACACAGTGATGTCACAGTACAGGATAATACACACAGTGATGTCACAGTACAGGATAATACACACAGTGATGTCACAGTACAGGATAATACACACAGTGATGTCACAGTACAGAGATAATACACACAGTGATGTCACAGTACAGAGATAATACACACAGTGATGTCACAGTACAGAGATAATTCACACAGTGATGTCACAGTACAGGATAATACACACAGTGATGTCACAGTACAGAGATAATTCACACAGTGATGTCACAGTACAGAGATAATACACACAGTGATGTCACAGTACAGGATAATACACACAGTGATGTCACAGTACAGGATAATACACACCGTGATGTCACAGTACAGAGATAATACACACAGTGATGTCACAGTACAGGATGATACACACAGTGATGTCACAGTACAGGGATAATAGACACAGTGATGTCACAGTACAGGGATAATAGACACAGTGATGTCACAGTACAGGGATAATAGACACAGTGATGTCACAGTACAGGGATAATAAACACAGTGATGTCACAGTACAGGATAATACACACAGTGATGTCACAGTACAGGATAATACACACAGTGATGTCACATTACAGGGATAATACACACAGTGATGTCACAGTACAGAGATAATACACACAGTGATGTCACAGTACAGGATAATACACACAGTGATGTCACAGTACAGGATAATACACACCGTGATGTCACAGTACAGGGATAATACACACCGTGATGTCACAGTACAGGGATAATACACACAGTGATGTCACAGTACAGGATAATACACACAGTGATGTCACAGTACAGGGATAATACACACAGTGATGTCACAGTACAGGGATAATACACACAGTGATGTCACAGTACAGGGATAATACACACAGTGATGTCACAGTACAGGGATAATACACACAGTGATGTCACAGTACAGGATAATACACACAGTGATGTCACAGTACAGGGATAATACACACAGTGATGTCACAGTACAGGATAATACACACACTGATGTCACAGTACAGAGATAATACACACAGTGATGTCACAGTACAGGATAATACACACAGTGATGTCACAGTACAGGGATAATACACACAGTGATGTCACAGTACAGGGATAATACACACAGTGATGTCACAGTACAGGATAATACACACAGTGATGTCACAGTACAGGATAATACACACAGTGATGTCACAGTACAGGATAATACACACAGTGATGTCACAGTACAGGATAATACACACAGTGATGTCACAGTACAGGATAATACACACAGTGATGCAGCTTTGGATGTGACTGGATCACAAGTCAAGCAGATTGACTTAACATTGATTGTAGATGTTAGTCTGTACATTATACTTTGGAATATCTTTGTATTTGCTTCTTCTTTACCTGCAGGTGATATTTCGAGCCTTAAATCCAGCTAACAGGATTGACGATCCCTACAGTGCTCAGGCCCAGGACTTGCTGAAGATCACTAACCTGAGGCTTCTGCTATTAAAGAGACAGGAATGTCCTTGTCAGGCGGTGCCGGGGTTAGAGGAGAAGCCCCAAAGATTTGCTCATTACGCCATTTATGATCTGATCGTACGTGGAAGCTGTTTTTGTAACGGACACGCGGAGGAGTGTGAACAGACGGGGAATGTGTCTGGGTCTAAACCCGCTGTGAGTAGTTTTCTATTGTTCTTGCATTGTGTACAGAACCAGGAAGATCAGATTGAACAGAACTAAACATTTTACCCATAGAGGACAACATTTGTACTATGATGTAATGAACTGATCTGTTGCATGGTTTTGCAAATGGCTGTCAGATGTTATTTCAAGTCAATTCTGTAATGTAAAGTATTCCAGAGGTTCACAAACTTACACCAGTAGCGGTAAAATCAACCATGGAACAAAGTGACACTGTCTAATCTAGCTTGTGCATCCATTCCTTGCCATTTTCAAGAGATCTGTTTGCTGTCAGTGGACGAGAACATTGTGGTTCACATACAGAAGCTGAAGACCCCTCCTGAACTATTACATCTTACGCCTGAGAATTTGCTACATTGTATCCAGTCTAGAGACGCATTTGTGAAGTCACAATCTCCAGACTGATACAATGTAGCAAACTCATAACAGGAGGGAGGTTTGTGCTGTTGAGGTTTAGTTCAGGTTACTTTCTGTGTCTGAGTCTCAGCTTGAAAATCTGCAGAGAAAAAAAGTTCGTCATAGTGCCCAGTTATACTTCGTAGGCACCTTCAGTAGGGTTGAGCCGATCTTGAGATTTCAGGATCGTTTTTTAAAATCCGATTTTCGATAATTTTCCAGCCAATCCCAATTGTGAAATTTGCTTGATCGCCGATCGGGATCCAATCTTTCCCGATCCCAATCCCTCAACCCTAGTCACTTTATGTTTATGGAGTAGGGCTGAGTCGATCTTGATATTTCAGGATCGTTTTTAAAATCTGAATTTCGATAATTTTCCAGCCAATCCCGATCGTGAAATTTTCTCAATCGCTGATCGGGATCCGATCTTTCACGATCCCTCAACCCTAGTCTTCAGTTCACCCAGGGGAGCACTGAGGCCTATAACTGAGCCACGAAAGTCACATGGGGTGAGTTGACTTCATGATGCTTGTGTTGGTGCACAGCAGGCACCAAGGAGGCTGGAAGAAACCAGAAGAAGACCGAAGACACCCATAAAGGAGTACTGGATGCCACAAGGGAGCGCAGGAGCTAAAAATTACAAGTGAGGAAAAGTGAGTACAGGCACTCTGAGTACCCCAGAGCATAATAATGGCTTTTGGGTGTCAAACCACAAAAATCTAGCAACCGGTCTACTTATCTCTAGTTTGAGATCTCCGGATGTAATCAAGTCAGTTCCATTCACTGAAGCAAGCAGAGATCTTGAAAATGGTAAAAATTGTAGAAAGCTGCAGAACATTTCATCACACAGCGGTTGAGCTTCATTTACAGAAATCTTAAGGTCGCAGGTTTTTCTAGTAAGATAATGAAGTGGCGGTTTATTATTTTTTTCAGTAAGATTCACCCTCTTCCAGTAACTGTGTTGTCTCGGGGACGGCTCATCCATTATTGTCACTACCCGGATAGAGTCCCACTCAGTGAGCCGGAGGCCCTGGGGGAATGCTGGCACGATCTGACCTCCACAGGGAAGGGGTAGCTGGATCAACTAACCCCTCACCCCACCCCATGCATACCGACCAACTGGCAGCGCTCCAGCAGAGATGTGACCCAGCCCTAACTGTAGCCCCCCCCCCGCAGCTTTGGGTTCAGCAAAATGTTAATGCACAGACATAGAGCAAGTGGCTTCAGCCGGAGCAGTCGGTGTGTGGTCACTTCCTGACTCTGTGATATGGTCATGCTGGAGCAGTCTCTGCTGTGTAATCAATAGGTCAGAACTATATGGACAGTGCTCAAACTACATGGTCTACTTTTGGCATGCCGTTATGTATGTACGCCATCAGTGCACTGGTTTCATATCACTGGCCCTGGTGTCTGGTGGTTTACTGTTTTTGTCTCTGTTGCCTAGGACTTTCTAGTCCCTGATATCCAGTGGTTTATTTTCCAGTCCTGGGCGTCTAGTAGTTTACTGCTCCTGTTCCCAGTATCCAGTGGTTTCCAGTCCCCGGTGTCCATAACTTCACTGCTCCTATTCCTGGTATCCAGTAGTTTACCGCTCCTGTTCCCTGGTATCCAGTTGTTTATTGCACCTTTTCCTGGAGTCCATGGGTTTCCACTCCCTGGTTTCCAGTAGTTTATTGCGCCTGTTCCCTGCTGTCCAGTTGTTTACTGCTCCTGGTGTTCAGTGTTTTCCAGTCCCGATGTCCAGTAGTTTACTGCTGGGGTTCATTGGTTTCCAGTCCCTGGTTTCCAGTTGCTTTTTGCTCCTGTTCCTGGTGTGCAGTGGTTTCCACTCCCTGGTTCCTGTTGCTTATTGCTCCTGTTCCTGGTGCGCAGTGGTTTTTTGCTCCTGTTCCTGGTGTGCAGTATTTTTTTTGTTCCTGTTCTCTTGTGTCCAGTGGTTTCCACTCCCCAATTTCCAGTAGTTTACAGCTCCCTTTCCCTGGTTTCCAGTAGTTTATTGCTCATGTTCCCTGGTGTGCTGAATTATCTGTAAGTATCCCTGCTGAATTTGTGTTAAGCAATATACCCCGGTCATGAGCAGTGACATTCAGCTATCTCCCCTGCCGCTAAGCTCCCTCCCGACCACATGACAACTCTGTTTAATATTCCTTGGTGTCACTTTGCTTCTGGTCCATTTATTAACAGTATATGTTTTCCCAGTATGTGATATGCTCATCCTGTTATTGTATTTTGTGGCCCTTTTGTTGGAGCTGGGGCCATATATGTAAGTTTTTTTTCTGTATTTGCAGTCCTATACTGAGATATGGCCAGGTAGCCAGTGATCATCATTCCCTGCATTGTGATGTCACTTTGTTTGAGAAATGTAACTGAAGTAGTGCAAAGGGGTGAGGGGTGTTGGGGTCCACATGTCGGGGCCTGTCAGGAGGTGATCAGGCTCTTGATTTTTCCATGGGGTCCTTCCTCCACTGCTTATTCTCCACGTCCCACATTACACCCTGCCGCAGATTATGTACTGCCCTGCAGGGGGTGATGTCTGGCGGGTGGCTCCAAGCTGGTGGCTGCGCTTGGTTCCCAGGTCACCTGAGGTAAATCCTGTTTTTGCACAGAGAGATTTCTTAGTGGATTTATTCACATTCCTTCTATAACCCTCCTCCGATTCCAAAAGTTCTCTTGTCCAAACATCTTGTGCCTTTACCCTGATAATCCCCAGCAGAGTTTCCAAACTATCTGATCTATGCTGTGCCAGGCTTGGTGACCTCCAGGCATGGTGCGGATCTGCTGCTGGGTCGGCAATTCAAAGACCAGCTGGATGGAAAAGAAAAAAAAAAAAAAAAAAAAGATGCCGGGTCCTGTGCCAGATAACAGACATCCCAGACAGTGACATGAGCTGCAGAGCTGGCAAAGCCCAAGAGGAGCCGCTTCTGCACATAGAGCCGCTGTGTCCCCCATGGGGGAGATACCTCTGCACATAGAATTTCTGGGACCCCCAGGGGGAGCCGCTTCTGCACATAGAGCTGCTGTGTCCCCTATGGGGGAGCCACCTCTGCACATAGAATTTCTGGGTCCCCCAGCGGGAACCATCTCTGCACATAGAGCTAGATATTACCTTCTGGAGGGCGCCCGTGGCTGCCAGTTACCAGAGGATGAGCGGCACCTCTGTGGGGTCTGAAGACAATAGTGGGAGTGATTGTTATGGACTTATCATACTACGTAAAATTGGAAATGGGGGGGGGGGACGTAATGTTGTGCATTTTTCAGTGACTGTATCACACATGAAAGGATTAGCTAAACCAGGCTAAAACACAATATCACACATGATCTGCTTAGATACATAGCTAAACACACAGTATCACACATAGTGGGCCTGGATACACCAGTATAGTAGACCGTATCACACATGGTAGGCCTAGATACACCGGTATAGTAGACTGTATCACACATGGTCGGCCTGGATACAGCGGTATAGTAGACCGTATCACACATGGTAGGCCTGGATACACCAGTATAGTAGACCGTATCACACATGGTAGGCCTAGATACACCGGTATAGTAGACTGTATCACACATGGTCGGCCTGGATACACCGGTATAGTAGACCGTATCACACATGGTAGGCCTAGATACACCGGTATAGTAGACTGTATCACACATGGTCGGCCTGGATACACCAGTATAGTAGACCGTATCACACATGGTCGGCCTAGATACACCGGTATAGTAGACTGTATCACACATGGTCGGCCTGGATACACCGGTATAGTAGACCGTATCACACATGGTCGGCCTGGATACACCGGTATAGTAGACTGTATCACACATGGTAGGCCTGGATACACCGGTATAGTAGACTGTATCACACATGGTAGGCCTGGATACACCGGTATAGTAGACCGTATCACACATGGTAGGCCTGGATATACCGGTATAGTAGACCGTATCACACATGGTCGGCCTGGATACACCGGTATAGTAGACCGTATCACACATGGTCGGCCTGGATACACCGGTATAGTAGACCGTATCACACATGGTCGGCCTGGATACACCGGTATAGTAGACCGTATCACACATGGTAGGCCTGGATACACCGGTATAGTAGACTGTATCACACATGGTAGGCCTGGATACACCGGTATAGTAGACTGTATCACACATGGTAGGCCTGGATATACCAGTATAGTAGACCGTATCACACATGGTAGGCCTGGATATACCGGTATAGTAGACCGTATCACACATGGTCGGCCTGGATACACCGGTATAGTAGACCGTATCACACATGGTAGGCCTGGATACACCGGTATAGTAGACCGTATCACACATGGTCGGCCTGGATACACCGGTATAGTAGACTGTATCACACATGGTCGGCCTGGATACACCGGTATAGTAGACTGTATCACACATGGTAGGCCTGGATACACCAGTATAGTAGACTGTATCACACATGGTAGGCCTGGATACACCGGTATAGTAGACTGTATCACACATGGTAGGCCTGGATATACCGGTATAGTAGACTGTATCACACATGGTCGGCCTGGATACACCAGTATAGTAGACCGTATCACACATGGTAGGCCTGGATACACCGGTATAGTAGACTGTATCACACATGGTAGGCCTGGATACACCGGTATAGTAGACTGTATCACACATGGTCGGCCTGGATACACCGGTATAGTAGACTGTATCACACATGGTAGGCCTGGATACACCAGTATACTATATTAAAATGCGAAAGCAAAACTTGCCCATAACAACCAATCATAAGGCAGCTTTCATTTTGTATTCCGCTCTTGAAAAGTGAAAGCTGTGCTGTGATTGGTTGCTATGGGTAACAAAGAACTTTTTGTTTTTGGACCATTTTACTAAATCTGCCTCAATATCTCAGCAGACAATAAGACACGATGGGCTTAGATTGGGAAGATTTATTAAAACTGCCCATAGCAACCAATCACAGGGCAGTTTTCATTTTGTATTCGGTTCAATAAATCTGCCGTTATTAACTCGCGAGGCCGATGAGGAGACTACGAAAGACGAACAGGCTGAATTCTGTAGACACGTCACAAAGTACACAGCCTGCATTCATGTCATGTAAGATCAGATCACCTATATATATATGCATTGTGCTTTATCTTACCAGGTCCACGGGAAATGTGTCTGTCAGCATAATACCGAGGGGGATCACTGTGAGAAGTGCGCCCCGATGTACAATGATCTCCCCTGGAGGCCGGGAGACGGGAAAACTGGGGCCCCCAATGAGTGCAAACGTAAGTGTGAGGAAGAGTCATGGGATGGATAGATATGTGAGAGAGATCAATAGATATGATAGATAGATAGATAGATAGATAGATAGATAGATGATAGATAGATAGATAGATAGATAGATAGATAGATAGATAGGAGATAGATAGATAGATAGATAGATAGATAGATAGATAGATAGATAGATGATAGATAGATAGATAGATAGATAGATAGATTAGATAGATAGGAGATAGATAGATAGATAGATAGATAGATAGATAGATAGATAGGAGATAGATAGATAGATAGGAGATAGATTAGATAGATAGATAGATAGATAGATAGATAGATAGATAGATAGGAGATAGATAGATAGATAGGAGATAGATAGATAGATAGATAGGAGATAGATTAGATAGATAGGAGATAGATAGATAGATAGATAGATAGATAGATAGATAGATAGATAGGAGATAGATAGATAGATAGATAGGAGATAGATAGATAGATAGATAGATAGATAGATAGATAGATAGATAAATAGGAGTTGGATAGATAGATGATAGATAGATAAATAGGAGATAGATGGATAGATAGATAGATAGATAGATAGATAGATAGATAGATAGGAGATAGATAGATGGATAGATAGATAGATAGATAGATAGATAGATAGGAGATAGATAGATAGATAGATAGATAGATAGATAGATAAATAGGAGTTGGATAGATAGATGATAGATAGATAAATAGGAGATAGATGGATAGATAGATAGATAGTTAGATAGATAGATAGATAGATAGATAGATAGATAGATAGGAGATAGATAGATGGATAGATAGATAGATAAATAGGAGATAGATAGATAGATAGATAGATAGGAGATAGATTAGATAGATAGGAGATAGATAGATAGATAGATAGATAGATAGGAGATAGATAGATGGATAGATAGATAGGAGATAGATAGATAGATAGATAGATAGGAGATAGATAGATAGATAGATAGATAGATAGATAGATAGATGATAGATAGATAGATAGATAGATAGATAGATAGATAAATAGGAGATAGATAGATAGATAGATAGATAGATAGGAGATAGATAAATAGGAGATGGATAGATGATAGATAAATAGGAGATAGATGGATAGATAGATAGATAGATAGATAGGAGATGATTGATATAGATAGATAGATAGATAGATAGATAGATAGATAGATAGATAGATAGATAGATAAATAGATAGATAGGAGATAGATATCAGACAGATAATTCTATGTGATTAGGCTTCAGTAATCTCTTCTTCTCCCCGTCTCCATGTGTAGGTTGCCGTTGTCACAATCACGCTGTCAGCTGTCGCTTTGATCACAACGTCTGGCTGTCCTCTGGAAAGAAGAGCGGAGGAGTGTGTGAGAACTGCCAGCACAACACAGAGGGGCACCGCTGCCAGCGATGCCGGGCCGGCTACTACAGGGACCCCACAGAGTCCATCAGCTCCCCTCTGGCCTGTAAGGGTAAGTCAACAGTGTACCAGACCCCAGAGGATAGCCGGCTATTTAAATGGCAATTTTTTGTTAGGAAATACCTAACCATGGTATACCTGTATGAGCTATGCATTTTGGGTTACCCAATAAATCGGAGGACATCCATGGTGGCACCCATTGTTTTCATTTGGATCCTCATTACAATCTCTAGCTACTATAGGGGAGTCTTGAGTAGTTTGTGCTCCTCTATTACATAAGATACAACTCCATTGTAGACAGCCCCTTTAAGATACGAGCTCAGTAAGCGTGTGCCTTGATGCATTGGTGAGCAATTTGTCTCAGCATCTTGTGCCAGGAAATAAGCCCATAAAAATGCGCAAAACTGCCAGTTTAGATGCCACGTAACCAGTGCATCAGACACAAAGGAGAGGGAGATAAAAGGCGGACGGCCGCCCGACACACACCTGCCCCACAGCTACAGCATAACACCGGATTCCTGGGTTTTGATATAGTGTGATATGATTCATTTGGAGCTGGGATTTTCACTGAGAGCAGGGCATTACTCTTCACGGGGGCCATAATGCCAGTCCTTTGTTCCGTTAAGCCTCTGTCTCCTTCTGTGATACATCTGGGGCATTAGCAGTGCTCATTCAATTATATCTTGGCTTTTTTTTTTTCTTGTGCCATAATCCGACGTGCCTGTGTATGCAAAGCACAGCTGTGAGCGGGCGAGAAGCGACCCATTCTTATTAAATAGCTGAATTATGTTTAATCAACCTGATGCCAGGATATAATTAAAGGGAATCAGCCGAAAATCTATCTCTATTTACTGAGCAGATACATGTAGTCTGCTAAAAGAACTACTATACTACTACTAATATAACTACTATAATACTGCCCCCTATGTACAAGAATATAACTACTATAATACTGCCCATATGTACAAGAATATAACTACTATAATACTACCTCCTATGTACAAGAATATAACTACTATAATACTGCCCCCTATGTATAAGAATATCACTACTATAATACTGTCTTCTTCCATTAGATTCTCGTGTATTAGTCTGTTCTATAACTCTCATTATTATTCATGTAACAGAATGTTCCTGTAATACAATTGGCTCTGTGAACGAAACCCTGAACCGCAGTTGGAAGTGTCATCCTAAAACTGGTTTCTGTTACTGCAAACCCGGTGTGGCGGGCCCACACTGTGATGACTGCTTAATGGGATACTGGGGGTTTGGAGAAAATGGCTGCCGTCCTTGTGACTGTGCGAGAGACTGTGACCCATACACAGGGGAATGTCAGAACAGGTATTGTGTATTTCAGTATTGTTTATGTAAGTGACCTAATGATGTAATAAATGGCATTGATGATGTCACCACTATCTATTTTACAGCCATGGCAACGAGCACTATCTAAACATCCCTATTGGTGGACGGATTCCTGACTTCATCGATGTGCCAACCAATGAGAGTGAAGATGACTGGAAGTGGACGAGTGAACAAGGCTTCTCAGCTCTGCGGCATCCAGGTAACCGCGACACATGGGACTGCGACTACAATAGGAACCCTCCACGTATTCCGAACCATCTAGAAGCTTCCAGTTATATTCTACAATCTTTGCTACCAATCTTGTATTGTCAATCACATGATCATATGTTATCCCTTTTCCACCTGAGCTCAAGCCATGCTGTCAGTTGTAGTCCGCCACACCTGGCACGTCAAAGAATGACTGCATTAACCCTTTGGCTGACATCTTGTATTTTTTTTCACATGTACCCGTTTCGTCACGTGCGTCCTCCAGAGAAGTGTGTGTGCAAGGAGCGGATGCTGGGGAGCATAAAGGATTTCTGCCAGATGAAATATGCGTATGGTAAGTGGGAGATCGCTTGTTACTGCGCTCTCCAGATCTTATCGATAGTCAAATTCTCCACATTTCTGACCCCTGATGCCATTTTTGATATGCCAGGAATCTGAAAACCTTATAAACAACTGACTTTGGTCTTGTCTTATACTCCAGTCATACCCAAAGCTGCATTCTATGTGCTACTTCACTTATACAAGCAGCTTTGGATGTGACTAGAGAAGAAAATACTATGTCAATGAAGATGTCTATAGGAGGTTATTTGTTCTCTATGGCAGTCATAAAAGCAAGGATCCTGTCTGCACACGATAAAGGAACGCACGCGGAAGTGGTGGTGAAAGTGAGAAAAATCCTGAAATCCGGGAAAGTGAAAATAGGACGGAACAATCGCAGCATCTACCCAGAATCGTGGACCAATCGTGGTTGCACCTGCCCCATCCTTAACCCAGGTATTGCCCAAATATGAATAAAAAAATTTGATCCACGTACAGCCACCACTAGGGGGCAGACAGATTTATACCATTAGAAATAAGCTCTTGTGCTCCCCTAGTGGTGGCTGCAGGCAGAAGGAACGTTACCATGTCAGGTATTTGCAGGTCTTTATCAGAAAAATGGGGCTATAAAAATATATGATAAAAAAAAACGTCAGCACAGATTTAGACTAAAACCATGAAAATAAAAACTTAGAAGAGGCAGAAGATGCATAAGAGGGATGCATAAAGGATGTAGAATCTGCCTGGTGGGCGCAGGGTCGTGCCACGCAGCATGCCACAGTCTCATCCAGTACTTAAAGGGTCAGGACTGGCAGCCTTGCAGTGTATGCCAGCGTTTCATTCTCTCCCAGAAATCGCTGACAGACACAGTGCCCTTTCTGTTCGGGGCAGGTCTGGCCTGTCCGGGACACAAGATCAGTTGCTTCTGTCTCTTATCCAAAAGTCTCATTCCACAAGTGGAGCTGAATGAATCGAGCTGTTCATGTGCAGTTATCTGGCAGGGCAACTCTCACCCCTCGGAGCGCCAGGGTCGCAGACGTTGGGCATTGTACTCCTAATTCTGATGGGGTTATGTAATACAGGATTATGCTGCATGACCCATAGTGGCTGAATATATTCCAATATGTGATTTCTTAGGGGTAGGGGGTCCTCCATGTATCTAATAGCCACAGGGTAGAGGGGTTACAAGGAACCTTGGAGGGCCCAGCATGTCCCTGCATTACATGGCCAGTCCTTATAAAGTGGTTTGATAGAACTTAGACCTTAGGATAGGCATCAGTATCAGATTGGTGGGGGTGACACACTCGTCCCCTACAGATTAGTGGTTTGGAGTAGACACTGTGTGAAGCCCCTGGGCATTGCATTGCAGCTCAGCCCCATTCACAGACCATGTCATTGATGGATGTGACCTCACTCGACCTGTTAGTGGCGCTCACCCAAGTGCTCCTATGGCTTCGAACAGCTGATCAGTGTGTGTTTGGGGTGTTGGACCTCCTACCAATAACCCAAACCCACAACCTAAGACAGAGATAGCCAAGTACAGAGATCAGCTACGATAGTCAGTCCCAAGGAGCAGCAGCGTGCACGAATGACCCCCATTCCATGATTAGTCGCAATTTTGTGTCCACTCCTTTAAGTTATAGGGGAATATCAAGGAATTAAAAATGAGTTTATATTGAACCAGACCTCTATAACATGAAGGATATCCCCCGCTTCTGATCCACACGCCCTATAACTGCCATGCTTGTCAGGTGACTTCCTTTGGTGTCCAGTGTACATGCCAGTCACAAGTCATACGTGTAGAGTCTACTGTCTGAGAATACACATGTAGCAGCAAACCCTCCCACATCTTGTCCAGCAGTTTCAGTTGATAAGAACAGACCCTTGACAGATCCCATTATAGCTAATGGAGTCCGTCAGTCTCTGCCTGTGACTGCCGTTGTTCTGCCTGTCCGTTGTTATTGTCTCTGATGAACCAGAACGGATAGGCCGATGCTTGTGTAAACCTAGTGTGAGATATAATATGTATTTCAATACACTTTATCTTTCAGGTGTAGACTACTTAATAGCCGGACCCGAGGACACCCGCAACAACAAGCTACTGGTCAATATGAACAGTCTTGTCAAGCCCTGGAAGGCAGTCTGGGCCAAGCAGGCCATTGACTTCATCCGCTCTGGCTGCAAATAGGTCTTGGAGGAGTCGGACGGATCCTTGATGTTTTCTCATAAGGGCTTTTTCTTCTCTTCATCTGGCGGTAGCGTAGATCATACTCCCTACACAAGGAACTCTTAGGTCAAGCTTCCTCCTCCGGGGACCTCCTGGAAAGACAAGCACTGACTGAATGACAACTAATGGTGATCAGGAGGATCCGGCGCTGTGAGTGACTGCTTTCACGATGGGGAAAGCTCCTTGTAATTCACTAGAAGTCTAAGATGACTACAGATACTTTCATTGCTGCAGAAAACCTTGGATGTGGATATCATTGGCCTGGACTGTACATACTTGCATGCAACCAAAGACTAATTTGGTCCTTCATGGACTTTTTTAAAGGAGCAGTACACCTTATAATAGTGCAGGAGCGTTATAAGAGGAGTGGCGGATATCCCACATCACTACAATTTCTTGGCACTGAAGACGTGTGACAGCAGCTTCTTATTGTACACTCAGCCTCTGCCCAACCAGAAGTGGCCGATAACAGGGAACAATAGATGCACTGGTGGATGGACTGCAGTGTCCTGTGCCCGGCAATGATTCTTTGGGTAGTGTCTGTAGGGTTACTGACCAGTCATGAGATGGCGGCCAATCACAAATGCCCTATGTTCTCCCACTGACTATTTTCTTCTAGGAACAAAAGAGATTTAACCATGTGTGTGCCACAAAGTTTGGGGACAGGATCAGGGGGGCCTGTGCTGTTCTGGCTCCTGACACCCCCTTTTCTCGCTCGGGGATCTGAGCTCAGTTCTTCCTCCTGTAAATATAATTTTGCTTTAGTTTTATTTCCTTCGCTCCCTGTTGACACCCGCAGAGCGCGGCTAGAACACGACAACCCCGACCCATACGCACTTTTTGTACTTAAATGTAAATTAAAGTTATTTAAACATTTCTGACCAATTGCGACTAACAAGTCATTAATGTATAATATAACTCCAGGGACTGTGTATCTAATCCCATCATGTGATACGGTGTGCTGAGTTGTGTATCTAATCCTATCCTGTGTGATACTGTCTGCTGAGCTGTGTATCTAATCCTATCCTGTGTGATACTGTATACTGAGCTGTATCTAATCCTATCCTGTGTGATACCGTATACTGGGCTGTGTATCTAATCCTATCCTGTGTGATACTGTATACTGAGCTGTGTATCTAATCCTATCCTGTGTGATATTGTCTGCCGAGATGTGTATCTAATCCTATCCTGTGTGATACTGTATACTGAGCTGTGTATCTAATCCTATCCTGTGTGATACTGTATACTGAGCTGTGTATCTAATCCTATCCTGTGTGATACCGTATACTGAGCTGTGTATCTAATCCTATCCTGTGTGATACAGTCTGCTGAGCTGTGTATCTAATCCTATCCTGTGTGATACTGTATACTGAGCTGTATCTAATCCTATCCTGTGTGATACCGTATACTGGGCTGTGTATCTAATCCTATCCTGTGTGATACTGTATACTGAGCTGTGTATCTAATCCTATCCTGTGTGATATTGTCTGCCGAGATGTGTATCTAATCCTATCCTGTGTGATACTGTATACTGAGCTGTATCTAATCCTATCCTGTGTGATACCGTATACTGGGCTGTGTATCTAATCCTATCCTGTGTGATACCGTATACTGAGCTGTGTATCTAATCCTATCCTGTGTGATACCGTATACTGGGCTGTGTATCTAATCCTATCCTATGTGATACCGTATACTGAGCTGTGTATCTAATCCTATCCTGTGTGATATTGTCTGCTGAGATGTGTATCTAATCCTATCCTGTGTGATATTGTCTGCTGAGATGTGTATCTAATCCTATCCTGTGTGATACTGTATACTGAGCTGTGTATCTAATCCTATCCTGTGTGATATTGTCTGCTGAGCTGTGTATCTAATCCTATCCTGTGTGATACTGTATACAGAGCTGTGTATCTAATCCTATCCTGTGTGATACTGTATACTGAGCTGTGTATCTAATCCTATCCTGTGTGATACTGTATACAGAGCTGTGTATCTAATCCTATCCTGTGTGATACTGTATACTGAGCTGTGTATCTAATCCTATCCTGTGTGATACTGTCTGCTGAGCTGTATCTAATGCTATCCTGTGTGATACCGTATACTGAGCTGTGTATCTAATCCTATCCTGTGTGATACCGTATACTGGGCTGTGTATCTAATCCTATCCTGTGTGATACCGTATACTGAGCTGTGTATCTAATCCTATCCTGTGTGATATTGTCTGCTGAGATGTGTATCTAATCCTATCCTGTGTGATACTGTATACTGAGCTGTGTATCTAATCCTATCCTGTGTGATATTGTCTGCTGAGCTGTGTATCTAATCCTATCCTGTGTGATACTGTATACTGAGCTGTGTATCTAATCCTATCCTGTGTGATACTGTCTGCTGAGCCGTGTATCTAATCCTATCCTGTGTGATACTGTATACTGAGCTGTATCTAATCCTATCCTGTGTGATACTGTATACTGAGCTGTGTATCTAATCTTATCCTGTGTGATACTGTATACTGAGCTGTGTATCTAATCCTATCCTGTGTGATACTGACTGCTGAGCTGTGTATCTAATCCTATCCTGTGTGATACCGTATGCTGAGCTGTGTATCTAATCCTATCCTGTGTGATACCGTATGCTGAGCTGTGTATCTAATCCTATCCTGTGTGATACCGTATACTGAGCTGTATCTAATCCTATCCTGTGTGATACCGTATTCTGAGCTGTGTATCTAATCCTATCCTGTGTGATACCGTATACTGAGCTGTGTATCTAATCCTATCCTGTGTGATACCGTATACTGAGCTGTATCTAATCCTATCCTGTGTGATACCGTCTGCTGAGCTGTATCTAATCCTATCCTGTGTGATACTGTCTGCTGAGCTGTATCTAATGCTATCCTGTGTGATACTGTATACTGAGCTGTGTATCTAATCCTCTCCTATGTGATACCTTCTGTTGAATTGCTGGAGCCTTAAAGGAACATTCTGAGTAAAAATGATACCTAGTACACATCGCTACGCTGAAGTCAGACCCAAAGTGATGGCACATCCTAGCGCTAAAAATGGGAGCCCCCCCCCTTCAATCTACATAAATGTTAAATAATTGTATAATACCATATAAAGTTGAGTTACATTTTATATATAGCTCAACTCCGGAGCTGTATTCTTAATTCTGCTTCTTTCCTCTATGAGCTCAACAGCCAGATCTGTAGGTTAATGCTCTCAACTTGCACATTGTAACAAATCATCAGAACTGATTTCGCTTGCAGAGGATTGTTTAGACTGGATACAACTGTAACAAACCCTCAGCTGTGAGAAGGACAGAGTCAGGATAAGTTTCAGCCTATGGACGGATTCTGTTTCCTTTTACTGATAACAAGCAGAGATCTTGGAAATAGTGAGGAGCTAAAATATATTTATAGGTATTTCTCCACCCACCGCCATCTATCAGCCCGACAACCCCGTAAGAGCTCACAAGGTTTGTCGCTCCCCTTCCCGCACCCGTCAGAGTTTTCCTCCTCTATACAAGACGAAACAGAAGCCCCCCTCCCCCTCTTTGTGTTTACCAGTTTTAGAACTACAGCTTCCAGCCCGCTCTGGCAGCCTGACTACAACTGGAGACATTGCCAGGCATGCTGGGAGTTGTAGTTTTGCAAGAGGTGGAGTTCCCTGCAGCAAAATCAATGAAAAAATAAAAAAATTTAAAAAAAATCTGAAAATCTTGCGAGAAGGTAGAAAGAGATTTACTATTTTGCAGTCACACTCTGCAGTGATCCACAGATAAGGAGTCTGGTGTATTCAGTGCAGTCAGGAGGAGGCGCAGCAGCAGCAGCGGCGGGTGTCAGCTCTGAGGCACAGGAGGGCGCCGTCTGCTCCTCTACACATTTCAGTCTTGGCCGTAGCCATAGGCGGCCATCGAAAGTAGAGTGAGGAGCGTGCAGGAGCCAGGGAAAGTAACAGGAAATCCCCACAATTAAGCTGATTGTTCCCTGAAGGACACACAAGTGTTCAGTTATATCTGCTTCTGGAAAAGCTGAGTGGCCACGTATAGGACCGCTGTTTTTACCACCCAGCTTTCCCAAATGGTTGAGACTAGAGTGCAGTGGTTAAAGTGTGTTGCGGGTCCAGTAGGAGGCGCTGTCTCAGTTCTGGGCTGCCCATCACAGCTAACATGGCCTCTATGTATTGCTGCAATGTGACCAGTCTCCCCCATAGATGACCCAAACCCCCCTGGTTTGACACAGACTCCACAGCCAAGGCAGCGCCACCTGCTGGATCCAGGCCAGGGAGAACCTACTTCCAACCCCATTCCATTCTAGCACTTAGCTTTCCCAAAGCCCTGAATGGCAAATGAACCCAATTATACAATGATGTAGGAACAAAGAATATATTACAATACAGACTTGCACCTCAGAGCAGTAGCAGGGCTGATAACCCAGCTTTTCCATTAGCAGATATAGCAAGAGTTTCAAATTTTCTTAAAGGGGAAATGCTCTTTAAGGATTATCAGTGATCTCCAGCTATTAGGCGACAACCTGCACCCTGCTTCTGTGAGTGGGATTGATGAGGGACACCTCTGAACGACATGGTCCATAGAGCAGGGGGAGGAAAGATCTTCTTGGAGGCCCCACCCCCTACCCTGGCATTAGCTGGACGCCTCCTCTGCCGGCACTGGGGAAGCCTCTGTCGGTGCCGGTTCCGAGCTCTGCTTGTCTTTGATGTCCTCGTCCTCGTCTTCCTGGGGGTAGAGGTCGGGGTATTTCTGCATGCACTCCTGCATCCCCCTGAACTGCTCCAGACAATCTGAGCCCTTCACCTCCTCCTGGCTGTAGTGGAAGCAGGAGAAGGCCGCTTTAAACTGCTCCCCACACGGTCCGCTGGCCATACCCCCCAGGCACGGGCAATTCCAGTTAATGTCTCCATTGGGGAGAATCAAACCTGGAAAAGCAACAAAAAGTAAGAAATGTCAGTGTTACTGAGTAAGGCCCTGCCTGTGGAGATGTAGAAGAGCCAGACATGTTGTGATAAACCTAAAGATTTTGGGCCTTTTCCTCTGTTGCTGGGTTTTGAGATAACACACTTTCTGGTATGATGTCAGAGCTGTGCTGTGTGCCCTGACCCTCACTACTGCTCCTCCTTCCCTCTCACAGCAAGCTACTCACAGACTCAGAGAGAAGAGCAGCTGCATCCCCCTCCTCCCTGCCCAATATTTTTTGGTTTACACTCTATTTGTTTTTGGGACTGACTAAGCTTCTGAAAATTTCCAGAGATTGTGAAAGGAGGGAAAAAAGGACTACAGGCTGATGCCACTTATAGGGGGTTTATGGTCCCAAATAGATTTCGATACTGATCCACAGAATAGGCCATCAGTTTGTGATCCTCCAGGCACTGAAAGCTACACCAGTGGACAGGGAATTGCCTAGTAAAGTAAGAGGGGCACTGCAGCCCTGTCCATTGTATGGTGGTAGCGCCTCGCCTATTGCTGCAGAGCTGCTTCCACTCCCTGACCACTGCTGTAGCTTCCAGCTTAGCAGATATACATGGGTTCCGGGTGTCAGACTGCAGATCAGACATTGGCGACCTATCCTGTGGATCCGTATCAAAATGCATTTGGCACTGGAAAACCCCATTAGGATTTTAAGATGCCATTTAGCCGTTTCCAAGCTGGTAGACCACAGCGAGCATACATCATTGCTTATAGCGAAGCTTCTTTGCCATACAGAGTAGATGTAATGGGGCTCATATTGGTCATCACCCAGTTTTCCTAGAGAAAGATAAATCTAGGAAACTGCTGAAGTGCAATCCATTACCACTAAACAGAGGAGTGTGGCTCAAGAACTTACAGTCTATGGAGTTATCCTACTAACAACCCTGTGCATATAGATAAGAGTCTGACATCGGGGCACCAACTGCTGGACCCCCTGTTATTGGAGCGGTAGTGCACGTGCAAGGCCATTACTGTATTTGCTTCTGTGGGACTGATGCAGCGCTGCACCCAGTGATCTCCATTTTTCCCATAGCATTGAATATAAAGATTACGAACCTGTTCAGCTAATCTTTGGGGATCCAAGCAGTTGGACCCCTACATTCAGACAAGATGGGAATACTCCTTTAACTAAATTTTGGTAACCTTGGGAGACAACTCGGAGTTCTTGTCCTCTTCTGCCCCTGCCCATTCATTACTACATCCCTGTGTTTACATTGTGTCAGTATATACTGCACATCTGAATAACAATAGGCATCCTGGGCACACATGACAGATGGCGGCGGGGCCCGGGTTGCCTGAGCACCACAAGGTCAGGGCACTCTCCGCCCACATGTTATCTATCCCCTGGAGGAAGGAGGAGCGGCCACAGGGCCCTGGAGTAATTCCCCCTGACCTGCGGTTAAGGTTGTGGGTGACATAATGCTCAGCAACATACACACACAAAGCTTTCTGTAATGCCCGGCCATGTTTTCAATCTTTTCGAGGTCAGTGGCAGCTTTAGACAATATCTCCCACCCGGCAGACCCCCCTTCCTTTAATACAAGTGACAGGCAGGATGAATCCGACTATTCATGTCTCGTTGCCAGCTGCAGCCCGCCCGCTACACCAGTCCTTTCAGGAGCAGTCAGCCAATGATGGATGGCATTAACCCTTCAAATCCTTAGTGCCAACCTCAGGAGCGAGACCCCTGGGCCAGGGATTGTGCGAGATGATGTAACAAGTGTTACAGGTCTAAACTGTGACCAAATATTACATGCTGCATATACAGAAGCTGCTGCTTAGTATTTTATTCTCCAGTCACACAGAAAGCAGAGCTCATGACATGTACAGTGTTAGATCCCAGCTCTTAGGTCACGTGATTTAACGCATACCCATGCAAAAGGGGAACCAGGGGAATTTTTTCTTTGGATGTGACTGGAGAAGAAAATGAGACGCTCAAATGATAGTAAAGGAAACCATTGACAAAATGATCTGACTCTCTATATAGAGGTTAACCTTGCACCAAAGCAGATGCGACCTCCTCTATGGAGACATGGAAGGAATCTTGTAGGTTAAAGTACCGTAATATCGCGCCAATCCATTTGAGAGCTGGCATCACTAGGCCTCCTGTCTTTCTGATGCCAGTGTCGTCAGCCTGTGCAGGCGATATGCAAGCTGTGGTCGTGTTGTGATGCTATATGTCTCTGCAGTAGGTCAGTGCATGCTGGTGCTTGTAGTTTCACAAGCGTGAACATTGCTACATCACATGTGTCCCTGCAATGGACATCAATGCGAATCATCTGTGAAGCTTCGAATACTTACACCCTAAGGTGTGTAAATCATCACTTTATATAGAATCCGCCTCACCAAGCTCCATGGAACTAAGCGGCCTGCGTCCGTAGCCCCGCCCCCTTTAATGAACACGTACAGATAATCCGAGGGTACGTGCTTTCCATACCAGGACATGCTTAGAGACATCCGCTGACTCTGCACCATGGGATAATCTGGTTTTTGGATCAGGGTCCATTTCCAATTTAACTCTTTGCAGCAAATCAATTTTTTTTTTTTTTTTTGCTATCTGCTCAGTCTGGAGACAAAAACATCCAATGAGTCATTATAAGCCGGTCACTGATGCCAAGTCTGCCGAGGGTGAATTATGTGGTTGTGTGATACACAACTCCCCCAAAGGAGAAGGGAAAAGTGTCCCAATCCTGCCCCCTGGAGACAAGTTATAGAACTACGCCTGTTTTCCAAAACTAGAATAGAGTAGGGGAACATACAAGTGCACAATTGCAACAAAGGTGCAATCCCATTCATTAAATATGGCCATGAATTACTTGTTCTATATCTATCCTACCCCTCCTCCCCCCTCAAAATCTCTGAGACCAACTTAGGCTTTACATTAAAGAACTTCCTAAAACACAACACCTTAATATACTTGCTTTGTGTTGTAATTTTGTCAACACCTTCCTGATGGTGACGCCCTTGAAACCAGACATATCTGTAAGGTCAAACAGACTTGTAGGACAGACCACACAAGTCCTTGGTTCCCCCTCATATATGGGACAGTCCCCCAAGGAATAAGGCCTTAGTACATGATCTCCGCTCTCCAAGCTATGCCGGGCTGTTGAGTTGGTAGGCAAAACCTCTGAAGCCTTCATAAATGGCTGAAAGCTACGGTCAGACAAAAGCAGGAAAAATCCTAATTCATTAAAAAGCCAGTGACTGATTCCTATGAAAGGAAATATGTAACAAACAATATTATAATTATATATAGTTCATTATACTATATTAATAACTGACCTAAATAATTCAATAGGTCATCAGTATGTGATCTGTGGGGAACTGACGCCTGCAGCCCGCACAGATCATGTGTTCTAGTGCCACTCCTATGATTTGCAGCCCGTCCACTAGCAGTTTATGGCACCTGGAGGCTCCTGGAGCCAATAATCCTGCAAATAAGTCATCAGGATGAAAATTCGATTTGGGGCCTGAAAACCTCTTATTATTATTATTTGAAACTGGAGTCAGAGACTTTATTCTGACTCTACCCAGATATGATCACGACTCCAACTTCACTGCCCTGAAGGCCTGTTGACCCTAGATCTTCCAGACAGAATGGTCTCCATTGTTTATCCAATAGATACAGTCATAACAGAATCAATTAGCCCAATTGACATTTTACTGCAGAGGCAATTACCTGAGATCAGGAGACTATAACATGATGTGCCTGCAGTACGCTCATGTAAGAGGCCACATAAAAATGGCCGACTGGACAAGCGCAGTCAGCTCTGTCCAACGCGAAGTGGCAGAGGCGACTGAGCATGTGCAGGATTTGGATCCCGATAACCTGTGGGTGCTGATGCTGCAGAGACACGTCAGCACAGGAAAAGAGAGAATGCGCTGGATCAGAAGAAAGAAGACAAACCAGAGAAATAAAGGTAGGAGAGGAATAGTCTCTCTAAAGGCTTTTCCGTGAAACATCATTTTTCTAATGATAGAATCCCTTTAATGTCCATTGCTCTAATCCTGTGACAGAGGCGAGCAATAGTGAGAATCCCCCCTAACACGCAGGAAAGGACAAGACAGGACAGGGGAGAGATTTACCACTACCAATCTTTTTAGCTTAAGGAGCATTGACTAGACTGGATGGTTTTCAGTAACCTATAGGACGCTTTACAACATACATTAAATACCCCGGATCCCAAATAAATAACGTCACCGACCTTGGTCTTCGTAAGGGTCATTGGGGTCATCAGGAATGAGCTCCGCACTGCTTGGCGTCTCGTGGTCTTCCTTGGTTACAAAGATAATTTTATCCTTTCCTGGAATAATCACAAAAGGTGTTAGAAATAACAATGCCCCTGAATTAACCATCTCTGTGCTGGACAGAAACACACACTTTCTGTAGGGTACGAAGGATGTGGCTGTAGAATCACCTCTACAATGAGGTTTATAAGCAATATACTGCTGACAGACTCCCTATAACAGGCTATGGTTATAGATGATCATAATAAAGAAAAGAGAACTGTAAATCCCATCACTGTTTGGTGTGACCTTTGCCCTTTGGAGGAGGAGTCCTGGAAGTGATGATCCGGCCCCCACAGATACAGCCCTGATCTCATCATCATCCAGTCTGTCAGGGATGAAGGGATTGGAGGAAGCAACATCCACAGAAGATCTGTGCTTAGTTCTCCAAGATGGCGGTGGAACAACCTCCCTGCCCAGTTCTGCCAAGCGCCGTCTGCAAGTACCGAGAAGAACTGATGGGAGGCAAAGTGCAAAGGTCACACCAAATATCGATGGATTTACATTTCTATTTTCTCCATTCACAATAATAAATGATTAATCCTTCTATTTCTGCAAGCATTATTACGGCACAGCACACCCAATCCCTCATCTGCCTAAAACTTTTGCACAGTACTTTAGACAGATATTCAATTGACAGATACATAGAGTACAATCTGAGCCATAGTATAAGTGATACGTGTCCAATGGCTGTGAGTCACTCCAATGCCAAGCACAGGGTTCCTGTGCCCCCCTATTAAGTAATGGTTGGATCTATGCGCTGCATTCGATTTTGCTACCTCCCTCAGTCCCATTGAAATGAATGGGGCAGCAGTGCACATGTGCGACCATCACATCATTTACAAAGGGGGCACAGGACGCCCAATCGGGGGATCATAGGGATTCCCCTGTTGTGAAGCACCCCCCCCCCCCCCCAACTATATCAGAGAATAAGACACTGTCACTCCTGGGGAATTGGAATAAAAATAAAATGAGTGAAATCTCTAATGAAATCCATTGTTACCATAGTGATAAGGAATGGCCCCTGCACCAGGACACTCAATATCAGCGCTGAGAGGAGTTGCCCTTGAAATGCATTAACCCCTTGTGCCTCTCTCTTCCCTGATTTACCCAGCTGCTTCTCTCCCAGACTCCATTCCCTGCCCCCACATCCATCGTTTCCCTGTCTGCCGCCCTCTTCCCAGCTCTCCCCTCCCGTCCTCGGCACCTCTTGCCCCCTCATGCCCTTCCTCACCCTCCTGCCTGCAGTAGGACATGGCTGCAGCTCTGTCACACTGTGCCCGGCACCGCGCACTCTGCTCACGTCACACGAAGAGACACCGAACATATGAAAGCCCCCTGCGGTGCTGCCCTTGTCATTGCCTGTATTAGATGACCTGGTTATCAGAGATGATTGACTTCTTCTGAGGCCCACCACATCATGTCGTGTCACTGAACCATAATCTACAGACAGACATTCCAGAAGGAACAGCTATCGGGGTCACCGGAGATTGAACTACAACTCCCATGGTGCAGTGCGCGGCTGGGACCGAGGCGCATGCGCAGATGTGTGCAGGGACAGGGAGGTAACTTTGTAAGAGAGAGGAGCTGGCAATAAGTGAGAGGAGACGTCTGTGCCCGAGGCCCCTGACTTGTAGCCTTCTTCTTCATAGCCAAACATGGCCAGACAGGTGAGTCCTATGACCAGCAGATGGTGCTACATGTAATGGGCTACTTCTGCATTCCAGCTGTTGTAGAACTGCAAGTACCAGCATGTCTAAGCGATGGGATGGCTAGTTGCATGCAGATGAACAGTCCTGGAGACTTCTCATGTGTTTCATGGCTTTAAGACCTCTGTTTGCTTTCAGAAAGTTCTCACAGCTGAGGGTTTGTTACAGTTCCATCCAGTCTACACAGTCCTGTTGAGTTATCCACATCAAACCTCTCGCCTGAGCTAAGTATCTGTTACAATGTGTCAGTCCAGACCTCAGATTGTTGACATTGTAACAAACCATCAGAAGTGAGAAGTCAATTGGCAACGTTCTTATTTACATATATGAGTCATAAGCAAAAAAGTACCCAGCTCGCCAACAACGTCCAGACCTGACATCCACACCCCTGAAATAAGGTGCGCGAAACAAACCGATAAAGCCCAGACCCAGAGAGTAGTCAAACTGATCAGCACCCAAACAACTGGATGCAACTGTAACAAACCCTCAGCTGTGACCTGATGCTCAGTTTTCTGCCTCTGAATGTAAAGGTGAATATTTCCAGCAAACAAAAAAGGCGAAGAATAGAAATAATCTGTAACACTGAGGAACTCTCACCATATATATATACACAGTGACATTGGGTGTGTCTGTTCATCTCCCTCCAGTATGCAGATTCCACCAGAGAACATACCTCCATTAGAAGTGAACCGGCCCCGGGGTTCCTCCAGCGTCTCAGCGATACAGCCGGGGGCATGCTGGTTGGCCTTGTAGCCTTCACCCTGTCATTCTATCTCCTGTTTACTAATGAGGTAAGAAAAGCAGCTAAAATGTCCCTTTAAGACCAGGGTGGTACAACAACTCCTATAGTACAGGATAAGTAATGTATGTACCAGCAGAATAGTGAGCGCAGCTCTGGAGTATAATACAGGATAAGTAATGTAATGTATGTACACAGTGACTGCACCAGCAGAATAGTGAGCGCAGCTCTGGAGTATAATACAGGATAAGGGATGTAATGTATGTACACAGTGACTGCACCAGCAGAATAGTGAGCGCAGCTCTGGAGTATAATACAGGATCAGTAATGTAATGTATGTACACAGTGACTGTACCAGCAGAATAGTGAGCGCAGCTCTGGAGTATAATACAGGATAAGTAATGTAATGTATGTACAGTGACTGTACCAGCAGAATAGTGAGCGCAGCTCTGGAGTATAATACAGGATAAGTAATGTAATGTATGTACTCAGTGACTGTACCAGCAGAATAGTGAGCGCAGCTCTGGAGTATAATACAGGATAAGTAATGTAATGTATATACACAGTGACTGTACCAGCAGAATAGTGAGCGCAGCTCTGGAGTATAATACAGGATAAGTAATGTAATGTATGTACACAGTGACTGTACCAGCAGAATAGTGAGCGCAGCTCTGGAGTATAATACAGGATAAGTAATGTAATGTATGTACACAGTGACTGTACCAGCAGAATAGTGAGCGCAGCTCTGGAGTATAATACAGGATAAGTAATGTAATGTATGTACACAGTGACTGCACCAGCAGAATAGTGAGCGCAGCTCTGGAGTATAATACAGGATAAGTAATGTAATGTATGTACTCAGTGACTGTACCAGCAGAATAGTGAGCGCAGCTCTGGGATATAATACAGGATAAGTAATGTAATGTATGTACACAGTGACCAGCAGAATAGTGAGCACAGCTCTGGAGTATAATACAGGATTAGAAATGTAATGTATGTACACAGTGACTGTACCAGCAGAATAGTGAGCGCAGCTCTGGAGTATAATACAGGATAAGTAATGTAATGTATGTACACAGTGACTGCACCAGCAGAATAGTGAGCACAGCTCTGGAGTATAATACAGGATTAGAAATGTAATGTATGTACACAGTGACTGTACCAGCAGAATAGTGAGCGCAGCTCTGGAGTATAATACAGGATAAGTAATGTATGGTACACAGTGACTGCACCAGCAGAATAGTGAGCGCAGCTCTGGAGTATAATACAGGATAAGTAATGTAATGTATGTACACAGTGACTGCACCAGCAGAATAGTGAGCGCAGCTCTGGGGTATAATACAGGATAAGTAATGTAATGTATGTACACAGTGACTGTACCAGCAGAATAGTGAGCGCAGCTCTGGAGTATAATACAGGATAAGTAATGTAATGTATGTACACAGTGACTGCACCAGCAGAATAGTGAGCGCAGCTCTGGGATATAATACAGGATAAGTAATGTAATGTATGTACACAGTGACTGTACAAGCAGAATAGTGAGCGCAGCTCTGGAGTATAATACAGGATAAGTAATGTAATGTATGTACACAGTGACTGTACCAGCAGAATAGTGAGTGCAGCTCTGGAGTATAATACAGGATAAGTAATGTAATGTATGTACACAGTGACTGTACAAGCAGAATAGTGAGCGCAGCTCTGGAGTATAATACAGGATAAGTAATGTAATGTATGTACACAGTGACCAGCAGAATAGTGAGTGCAGCTCTGGAGTATAATACAGGATAAGTAATTTTAGGGCTACTTTGTACTATGTTGGATACATGTTTGTATAGAATGATGGGTTATGAGTATATTTGTGGTTATCACAGGGTCGGGCAGTACAGACAGCGGCCTCTCTGGACGAGGGACTTTCAGTTGTGGTTCCTATAGGAAATATCCAGCGGCTTGATCCTACAAATGAAGGACATTTGCTGCACTTGACTGGACACCTGCAGACATCAAAGGTCAGTGTGAGACAATGGTGTATGTTGTGAAACTACAACTCCCAGCATGTTCTAAGAGTTTAGGATCAGCCTCTGACTACAATTTTGTCTTGTGACATCTGCTGATCTTTTCCTTTTTGTGATACAATTGTATCTAATGTTGCACATTTGTACTGTGCAGGAATTCTCACATAGTCTCCATGAGACATCACACATAGTAACACGCTTATAACACGCTAGTCACTCCACCGTCTAGGACAGGACTCCGTCTTATATCATTTTACAAGGCTGCACGACCTGCCAAGTTATCTGGGTGTTGCTGCAGCTGAATCATCATTGTGGTTTAGGAGGACACAAAGGCTGTATGTACGGAGAGCTGGACCAATGCCCGTAAGATATTGGTGTTTAATTCCTGAGCTGTATACTGCACCTCCTGCCTCGGTGTTCTCATTATATCCTGCCGGCACACAAGGAGTTAACATTCCCTTACAATGATGAACAATTTGATGTCACTAAAGTCTAATTATTATAATCTGCTACTTTCTATTATTCTTTGTGTTTCCCTCATCAACATTTGTAAGATCTTGCAAGCAGGGAGAGAATCCCCAATCAGAGAGCGGGTGCAGGTGTGATTCTAGCCTGATGCGGTTTCTTCACTGAAATTTTGTAACAATTTTTAATTTGTTTTTTTTTATTTTCTGCAGCCGCTTTTTGACCCAAACTATGGGGTTTCCATGCACTGCGTACAGCTGAAGCGCCAAGTGGAGATGTACCAGTGGGTGGAGTATGAAGAATCCAAGTAAGAATTCTCTATATCATTCATTTTTCCCAGCGAAAAAGCTCATTATAGATCCCCTGGGTCTGGTCACCCATCTTTTCTTGCATCCTGAATTGCAGCTTTCTTTGGTTAAAGGGGTTTTCCAGTCCAAAACTGAGTTTTCATAGTGATGATCTGTCCACGGGATAGGTTACTAGTATGTGATTGTTTGGGATCCAACTCCCGGACCCTACACAGATCGTCCTGGTGCTGGCAGCTGCCTGGTGCCCCAATATGACTTGTATAGGAGTGCTGCTTTCACTAGTAGCTTCTGACATCCAGAAACTTCTAGAAGATTTGATCTGTGCAGCATCCAAGTGTCAGACCCCAGCAGGTCACATGCTGATAACCTATCCTGTAGATATGACATTAGTATGAAAATTGAATTTAGGGCTGGAAAACCCCTTTAAGCAATGACACAGTTCATACTCCCTTTATCCAGACAGTTCTGGGCGATGGCTGTATTGGTAGCCATATGGTTGGTCACCCAGCTTTTCTAGAAGCAGAATAAACAGCTAGTTCTATGGACTGGCCAGCAGTGTCTGTTTAGATAATTTTTGCAAACATTCGGAGCCTTGCTTTACCCTGCAGCGCTGCCTTTGCAGGATTCCATGTGGTTCGCCAATCATGGTGGTGTCTGCAAATCCAACCATATGAAAGGTGCTTTATTAAAGGGACAATACACCTGCCATCTGTCTAGTGTCTGCAGTCTATTGCTCTTTGTTATCCGCCATTAAGGCTGGGGAGAGATACATGGTCCTGATGTCTTCTCTTGTTCTACAGGGAGTATGAAGAAGGAGGAGAGAAGAAGACAGAGACTAGATACACGTACAGTGAGTACCTCCATACCCGGACATCTGTATTACTGACTGTTATCTGTCATGGCTTCTCAGTAATGGGAGCCTTTGGAATACTTGGCGCACATTTTGGTGCATGTGATTGGCACAAGTGATGCCTCCATATTTATTGAGTGAAAGGGAAATTTCCATTTGTGTAACACTCGGAGCCGCTCTGTATCGCACAAGGTTTTACGTCATGTTGAGAAATTTCCTTACACTGCAGATGGGAAATATTACAGGCTCCGCTTTTAAAATATTTGGTAACTTTGGTCATACTTTGCCTATCGCAGTGTCCTATCCTCTAGTCACACCCAAATCTGCATTCAGAATTTTGCTGTTGGAGATAGAAGGCGTCAGGTTCAGGAATGCAGCTGTAGTTGTTATCCTGCAATGTTGCTAGACCTGAGAAATTTCACATTTTGAAGTTGTCCTTGCCATTTTCCTCAGACACTGAATGGAGGTCAGAGGTTGTCAGCAGTCGACATTTTGACAGAGAGATTGCCCATCGGAACCCCAGGTGAGCGCTCACAAGTATCTAATCTGCTAATACAGTGCAATGGCCATAATACATGAGCACAGCAGCCCCCTCTGGTGGCCAGCAGCACAATTCCAACTCCAGCCGCAGCCCCATGCGGTGATATTTTGTTACAATGTAGTCGCTGATCACATTATCTATGGATACAAATGTTTATTTTCCAGCGCCATGGCGGTAGAGTCATACACAGCGGTGGCTGCAGACGTACAGGTCGGAAGTTACTATTTATCGAAGGGTAAGTGGTCGCATGTGTTTACACCTCAATCCCTCTGCCTGGCGGGAAGTAAATAAAAGTAAGGCTCACATGGAGAAATCTGCCACAGATTTGGGAGAAGAGTCTGCCTCCGAATCCATGGCAGATTCCGTCCTGAATCTGCCGTCCATTGCGTTCAATAGGAGGACACATACAAAAAATCAGTGCCTTACTTGATGTATCGGCATTCTGTCACGGCAATCCTGCTGCCGAATACGAATTTCTCTTGGGTTTTCGCTCATCACTTCTTCTGTTTTGACGACATGAACAATAAATTAAAGCAACAGTTAAGGGTTTGTCTAAGACCCCATGTGTATTGGATACGGATGCCCTGCCCTCAGGATAGACCATCAGTATCTCATACCCCCATCCTTCACCGATTAGCTGAGCCGGCGGACAGAATCTATATACAGGGTAGAAGGTCAGAAGCAATAGGAATAGGAACAGAGCCAGAAGCTGTATACAGTGCACAGCTCTGTAGCGATGACAGGGGAACAGCAGCCATGCTCCTGTATACAGTTTCTCGCAGCTGGATCAGCCATTTGGTGGGGGTCCGACGCCCAAACCTTTCACCAATCAGATATTGATGCAGTATCCTGTGTATAGGCCTTAAGTATCCAATACACACGAGGTCTTAGACAACTCCTTTAAGGATGTGGGTGGAACGATCCATAAATTATACATATATGGTGACAGCTCATGTCCCCCAGAGCAGCGCTCTTCTCTCCTTTTTACCTCAAACTTCTGATCTTTCCATTTTTGCTCCAGGACTGATTAATAAGATCGACAACTTTAAGCAGCTGAGTCTGTCTCAGATCAAGAATCCGCACATGGATGTCACCACTGAAGGAAATTACTTCTATCAGAGCGCCAATCCCAAGAACCCAGAGGTACATACCATGAAATCTGATAATCCGGCCTCCTCAGGACCAGCGTGAGGTGTCCGGACCATCAGATATGTGTATAGGCGTCCACTGCCCACCTAGATTAGTATTAGAGATGCCATGGGCACCTGAAGTGTCGGTAACTCCTGGTATTATGGCGTGGGAATATTATTGTCATGTTGGGATTTCCAGGCCATTGAGGCCCAACTAATACTGCAAGTGTTTGGGATTTTCCACTACATAGAAATGAAAGACAGGCAGAATTTTTTAGTGCATTCTGCAACAACAAGTCCACAGAACTTCTGCACGGCTGATTTGCTACAAAATAATTGATAGCATGCAGAAATGTTTGTAAGATCTCATCCACATGGCTTGTACTGTAATCTGCTGTTTATTCTCAAAATGGGGGGGGGGGGGGGTTCACCAAACATAATGGTAATGTTATCGCACTCACATTGAATCTCTCTTGCAGGTGGGGGATTTGCGCATCTCTTTCTGGTTTGCCGGAGTTGCGATGGGAGGCCCAACGTTTGGAGCAGTTGATGCGGTAATTCCATATAATGCTGGCTATTCATGGTAACATCAGTGAGGTGCGAGGTTTTATGTGCCTCATGAGAGAATACAATGGGAACTTGCAAGCACTGGTGGCTTTTTTACAATTGTGGGATATGGATATGTCCTGCCCCATGCCCAGTGTGTCAGCTGTGTTCGGCGGGGTATTCATTGCATATTAGTAAGATATATGAGTAGTGGGGCCCTGACACCCAGGACCCCCACATATCAGCTAGTTGAAGAGGCCTTAACAATTCGTGGCCTCTTCATTGAACTCCAAGCACAGTGCAGCACATATTATAGTAGCTGTGCTTGGTATTGCAGCTCAGCCCCATGCACTTGAATGTGACTGAGCTCCTGCTCTACCATGTGATGGATAAACGTAATGTCATCCTCAAACAGCTGATCAGCAGAATTCTTTATGTCCGACCCCCACACTGATCACATATCAACGACCTATCTTAAGGGTCAGTATAAAGGTCATGTAAAACTCCATTAAAGGGAAAGTTCAACCCATGATTTGGCGCGATTATAATATAAAGCTCCTTTCCACCAGGTGAGCATCATAGCACGGCAGCGAGGAGGAGAACTGGTATCTTACAAGACCAAATCTGGAGACCAACTAGAACTACTGTACATGGGGAGCCACACAGCGGAGGTGCGTATGATAAAAGAGAGTTGGCGGGTGTCTCCCCCTCCCCTATACTTACCATGAGGGGGTGCTGTGTACCTTTCAGGAGATGTTCCATGCAGAGCATCAGAGCAACATCATGAAGACCTGGGCCCTGCGCGCTGCCGGCTGGCTGATGATGTTCGTAGGCATAAGTCTGATGACCAAGATCATCCACACTCTAGGTAAGTACTCTTACATGAGATGGACAAAGTAGTGTAATTATACAGTAATAGCATCCCTTATGGGGTGACCCTAAAGATCAGATGGTTAATGAGGCCGCAGGATTTAGGTGAATGCTGAATATGAAGCATAGTGACTTACATAATATGGGGGGCTGTACTTTGTATTGCAGCTCAGCCCCATTCAGTTGAATGGGACTCTGCTGCTGCTATACCATGTGATCGATGTACACAGGAAAGCGGCTGCAAGAGCTGGGGCTATGTCAAACAGTCTGGTATGGCAGGCTGCTATCTAAGTATTATTATTGTTTATTTGTATAGCACTAATAACTCCATGGTGCTTTACAGTACAAGTTCTGGAAAAGCCCTTTAAGACTGCTAAAACCCATCGTCCTATGTGTTACACTGCAGCTCTACCTCTTTAGACTGACTGCTGTGTATATGCACAAGCTCTATAGTACATCATTGTCCATTGTACTTCTACACTGTATTGTAATTGTCCATACCTCTACTGATGGTTTCCCATTGCTCCTATTACAGTGGACTGGTTTCCTATTGTCCGTGATCTGGTAAATCTGGGCCTCAAGCTCTTCGCCTTGTGCCTCTCCTCGTCACTGTCTCTGCTGACCATCGCCTCTGGCTGGTTGTTCTACCGCCCACTGATAGCCCTGATGCTGAGTGCTGCCGCCATTGGTATAATCCTCCTTGCCCGATCCCGTGTTCCTGCCAAAAAATACCAATAGCAATCCTTCCCTGCTCCCGTCTCGAGCCGAACGTGCTGGTGACAAGGTTACAACGCTCAGTTTGGGGTCAATCAAGCAATAATGTCGTCAATGTAACTTTTTGATACTTTTTATATTGTTTACTGTATGGAATAACTTTGCTTTTCATATCTTGCACTGAGTGTGTTCTCCAGTCACATCCAGAGCAGCTTCTTTGGTCTCTGGTAAGGTCTCCTGACATCACTTTGCATCTTCCTAGCCTGGTGCATTGTTTGACCTGAACTTTTTATTGCAAGGTTTAGCCACTAGGTTTTCAATGCCGCTTTGGATGTGATTGATGTATAACACAACGTAGCTCCTGATCAGAACACTTTATGCAAAGCAAACTCTATGCAACTTTTTATATATAAAATACGACTCCAGGTTTACAGGACATAGTCACTTCCCGTTTATGCAAAACTCCAGTTTTTGCCAAAGAGCTTCTCCCCCTGACCAATAAGGATAGCAGCGCTGTATATCCTTATCTGAAGTACAACATTTTTGAGACCTGGAGCCTCGGACCTCATCACTGCTGGGATATGATCGAGGTTTTCGGCAGTCAGGTGACACATGCAGCCCCTGACTGCTGCGATATTGCAAGTCCCAGCAGGAATGCTTACCTGTATATCACTGTATACAGCCGCAGCTTGTTACTATGCAAGAACCGTCCAGTTCTGCTTTTCGCCACTGCAGATTTTCAGGCACATATGGGAGGCAAACAATGTTCTTAGCCTGTTACCATCATTGGAGCATAGTTACTGGGGTATCATGATATTTTTGTATTTAAAGTGAATTATTTTTTTGCGCTCTATAAAAGTTATTGAAACTTTGTAGAATAAGGTGTAGAGGTGCCAGGACACCCCAGCTCCTAGTCTACGCCTGCTGACCTGGCCAACCAGAAGCATTTACTTTGTATATAGTGGGCACAGTGACGTGGTCATATTGGAAGTTTTACATCTATCCTCATATAGTATTTTCTCAATACGTAACAAAATACAGGAGAGGTTGCAAATTCTTGAAAGGTCTCCATTATCAGACACACAGTATATACTAGTACTTTATAGTTACTGCAAAATGAAGACTCTCAGCATGCTCTGACAGCCTCAAAGCATGAGAGGAGTTGTGGTTTTGTAAGTTCTGGAGGGTACTACTATATAATACCAGTCCGTATGAGTGCCAGATGTACAAGCCTGAACAGTATGGGGCCTAATAGGTCTATACTCATTATGTACATCCGGAGCAGTACTATCACGTAGCAGAGCGGATAAAGACACAATCACATGTAGCTTGTGCCTGGGTGTGGGGGAATAAAATGCACTTTGGTCACATTTGGCTTTTCTCATCTGTAAAACATTTATTTTAAGAGTCTTTTACAAAATCCTATTTATTCTTCAGTCCACAATTATTATTTTTTTTGCATTTTTTTTTCTTATAAACCGTGCTATTGTAATATTCTATTCTTATTATTACTATACAGTATTTAAAGGAACACTCCAGCAAAGTAATACCATTCTCCCTAATGCAGGGTGTATGATACATTATTGTGTGTCGTCCTCTGCACCAGGTATAACACAACATTCGTTTTGCCTGAAGTGTTCCTTTAACGTCAGTCACTGACAGGCAGCCGAGACTTGTGTATCTTGTGTGTGAATTAGACTTGCTTTTCAAATGGGAACAAGTGTTTTTCTTCTCCTTTTTTCTCTCTCTTGGTTTTCCGCTTCTTTTTCTCTCCCTGCTGATCTTCAGCCTTTCGGTTCTGGGGCCAGGAGACGGCGGTGTCCAGAGCTGGCGTCTCGGTTGCTGGTTTCTCCTCATCTGATGAGAATCCTTCTCCTTCAGCTATAGGGGTCAGATGTTCAGAGTCCTGCAGAAATAAAACAGGATCAGGGTAAGGGGCCTGCACTAGACCCCACATATAAGGAAGCAGAGCTGAACACAGTAGGGTTTTTCAGTTTTTAGCATTGCTGGCTTGACTTGCTATTTAAAAGGGTTTTCTGGATTTTATAATGAAAGGACCTATCTTCAGGATAAATCATCAACTAAAGATTGACAGGGGTCAGACACCCAGGACTCCCACCAATCAGCTGTTTGAAGGTGCTGCAGCCTCTTCAGTATTTACTAAGCAGAGTGCTGCACATTACATAGTGGCTGTGCTTGGCAAGGCAGCTCAGCCCATTCATTTGGATGGGATTGAGCTGCGATCAGGCCATGTGACCGAAGGACATCACATAGCATGGCCTGTGAAGAGGACGTGTCACTTTAAACAGCTGTTCTGCAGGGCTCCCAGGTGTTGGACCTCCACAGATCTATAATTGATTACCTATCCTAAGGATAAATCATCAATGATTAAGTCCCAGAATATCCCTTTAATGTGTATGGAAACCTCCCAACTCTTCACCCACTGCAGATGCGAGGAGAGAAAAGGATTGGGAATGTTGAAATCAAACATGGCTAAAGATTTGTTCTCGTGGGAGATTAGTCATCGGCAGAGGTGTCTGACACCAGCTTATTCCAACACTGCTTAGCTGAGCATGGGAGTTCATGGGGTAAACCAATGACTATCTATCTGTATGTCTTACTTCTGGTTGGTGGAGCTGTCTGGATCACAGTCACCATCAGTTCTTACCTTCTGTCCATATCGAGCTTTCAGTCTCTCTCTGATCAGAAGACCCTTCACCAGTAGTTTCCAGTTACCCAGCGCTCGCTTTTCTCGCTTCTACAACACAAGGTTAGAGACTGGTAAGAATACAGATTTTAACCCCTTGCTATTCTTATAATAGACTGAGCTTGGTTGTTGGTCTCTTCATGTGGCTGAGTTTCTGGATTCTGCACTGTGACACTTACCTCTTTCTGCTTGCGCTCTATGTCTGCTTGCTCATTCTCCCAGGCGGCCAGCAGGACATCTTTATATTCCTCACATACAATATAACCATCAGTCCTGGGGAAGGAGGAAAAGAAATAAAGTTCTGCAACTTTCTAACATACTTTCTTGCAGTCTACTTGCTGTCAGAGAATGGCAGTAGGGTCAGATTTATAGGACCACATTGTTTGGCTGTAAACTACAACTTCTTCCAATCACTGACAGCAAGGAGATATCCTGCAAACAGTAAAAGTAAAGGGCTCCAGATTTTGGGGTTTGCCAACTAGGAACACTGGATAAATTAGGTACAAACCCCAAATGCTATGTCAGAGGATGCATCAGCCTTACACAGGATGCGAGAAGCCACAGTGGAAGTCAAAGCCTGTGATGGCGGTGGCGCAGTCGATGTCCAGCTTCTTGGCCACTCGGTGCAGATTTGGGACTTGTAAATGGCAGCATCCGATGGGCAGCATGTTGGGTTTAAACAGGTACACGTTACCAAACTCATTGCGTGGAACCTGCAGATCAAACAAGGAGTCTGGTTACAGCTGTGGACTGGCCAAAGATCGAAAATCTACTGGGTATCTTAACTCTTACCCTGATGTCAGGTGAAAAAAGGATCTGGCCGTGTGATTGTTAACATGTGCAAGAAGATAAATTGAGAGCAGAAACTTATTCCCCTCTCCCAAATGAGAATACATGCATACTCAGCCAAGCCGAGCATGCACGTGTATAGGGATGGGAGAAACAGCAGCGAGCTGATCACTGTCTAAGGTGCATGGCCACCTTTAACCCCTTAAGGACCAGGCCATTTTTTGGTTTCGCATTTTCGTTTTTCCCTCCTCACATTTCAAGAGCCATAACTTTTTCATTTTTCAGTTCACAGTGTCACATGATGGCTTATTGTTTGCGGGACAAATTGTACTTTGTAATGGCACCATTCAATATGCTGTGCAATGTACTGGGAAGCTGGAAAAAAATTCAGAATGAGGTGCAATTGGAGAAAAAATGCATTTGCGCCATTTTCTTATGGGTTTAATTCTTACAGCGTTCACTGTTTGGTACAAATGACATGTTACCTGTGTTCTACGTGTCAGTACGAACGCGGTGATACCAAATTTATATAGTATTTGAAATGTTTTGATACTTTTAAAAAAAATGATAAACTTTGCAAAATAGAAAAAAAAAATTGTGTCATCATGTTCTAACACCTGTAACTTTTTCATATTTCCATGTATGGAGCTGGTTGTGGTGTCTTTTTATGTGGGACAAGATGACGTTTCTATTGATACCATTTGGGGAAAGATCTGATGGTTTGATCACTTTTTATTCAATTTTTTTATAGGAGGCAAAGTGTTGAAAAAAACGCTTTTTGGCTGTTTTTATTTTTTTTGCCACTACGCCGTTCGCAGTACGGGATAAATGTTTTAATATTCTAATAGTTCGGGCATTTTGGAGCGCAGGGATACCTAATATGTTTATGTTTAATGTTCTTTAATTACTTTTATAGCTAATCTAGGGAAAGGGGGGTGATTTGAACTTTTATATTTTTTTTATTTTTTTAATACTTTTAAAAACTTTCTTTTCTTCTGTTACATTTATGATCAGACCCCTTAGGTACCTTGAAACCTAGGGGGTCTGATCGCTCATACTATTCACTGCAATACTACAGTATTGCAGTGAATAGGAAAATCGCAGGACTTCTATTAGAGGCTGCCTCTGGCATCGTCTAATAGATCTTGTGCAGAGACAAGCCTGGAAGCCTTCAATAGGCTTCCGGCTGTCATAGCAACCGATCACCGCCCTCATGTGACGTTCAGGAGGGCGGTGATCGGCGAAACATGGCGGCGCCCGTGCCGCCGGCGCCGTTTACACACTGCGGTCACGTTTGACCACAGTGTGTAAAGGGTTAACAGCAGCGATCGGCTCGGGCACCGACCGCTGCTGTTAGTGGCAGGTCCTGGCTGTATTATACAGCCGGCATCTGCCGTGTATGGAGCGAGCTCAGCGTGTGAGCTCGCTCCATACATCCCCATGCGACCCATGACGTACAGTTACGTCAAGGGTTGCTAAGGGGTTAATGAAGTGTCAGTTCTCCCAAATGAACAGTAGGGACTTAAAGGGGATGAATAGCGGTAATGCATGCTGCATGATCAATATGAGACCTAATATTAGACTTTCTGGATATCTGTGAAACAGGGATTTGCTCATATTGCTGGGCTTTGGGTGACCATACATATTACATATATGTTGTCCATGCCCTCTGATTTTGGGGCGAATAGCTGACTAATTTGTATGACGTCTTCCTATTCTCTTCTAATGTTTGATGCTGTTGCAGTTTAAGCCACTAGAGATGAGCGAGTACTGTTCAGATCAGCCGATCCGAACAGCACGCGCCATAGAAATGAATGGATGCACCTGGTACTTCCGCTTTGACGGCGGCCCGCCGCTTAACCCCCCGCGTGCCGGCTACGTCCATTCATTTCTATGCGAGCGTGCTGTTTGGATCGCTCATATCTATAAGCCTCCAGAGGGGTTTGACTGCAGCTTTCTTCCCTCTCCAGCCCACTTTCATGCTCAGTAGAGTCAGGAGTGCATGTGCACGGAGTGGAGGGGGTTCAGAGTGATAGCTGACTGCCCAAATAATGTTCAGCTGACGGGTATCTCATGTATGGGCAGCAAATGTTTTGTCAAATTGCACAATATAAAAAAAGTCCATATTACCAAATGCAGGACTAAAGGACTTTTCCATGTGTCTACATATGGATAACATGGCAAATAAAGTGAAGATTACAAACTTCAGACTCTGAAACATCTGCTCTCACCTTTCCATCCACAGCTACAGGCGGCTGATACTCCTCCGTCTGCCATTGGCCAAATAGAGCAAGGTCATTGCAGTCCTTCTCGGGATCTGCCAGTCGGGCTTTTCTCGCTCGGTTAGACTGTCCCTTCACCATCTGTGATGGAACAAATCAGATGTGACATGAATGACATTACCAGCGTGTCCTCTAAGTGTTTTCTGTTAACAGCAGGATAATTTTCCATACAAGTTGTCAGTCTACTCAGTCACCTTGTAAGGCACTTCGCCCAGCCGCACCACACGGGCCTCCTTCAACCACGTGTCTCTAGAATGCAGAGTGTGAACACAAGACCTGGAGAGAAGCAGAGGGTGCGAGTTACCAAAAAGAGTAATTTTATGGGTCACATTGGATCCCTCATTCTCTAGGCTATCTCGCCAGCTATATTAGTTCTCATGAGGTTGCTTTTTCAGTTTCCTGGTTAATCCAAAGTCTCACCGGCACCTTCTCTCAGCTCTCACTGGTAGTCCTGTTCATTATTAGATCATATACCTGGAATAAACAGCTTCCCCTCTACAGTAGCCGAGGACGGCCGCGGAATCTGGGTAGATGGCTTCATACTTCAGTAAGTGTCTCTTCAGAGCATAGAGAGGATGGTTCTTATACACGGTGATTGAGGTTGGCAGTGGCTGATCCTGTAGTTTAACTTCAAACTAGAGAAAGAAAATTTGGAGTTAAACATTAGTTAACATTTTATACGGTCCTGATCCTGAGCTACTCCAGAGCTGCACTCACTGCTCAATGTCATACTGAAAATTCTGCTGGCTTATTAGCCCCTGTTATGCCCCCAGTGGTTATTTTGCACCATTGCATTGAAATACCCTGCCCTTTCACCTGGGATTTTTGGACTGCCCTTCGATAGTCTATGACCCATACCTCTGCATCCTCCTTGTCTTCCTGTGTAGTGTTAAGACTTTTATAAGGCATCAGCGTCTCCTCCCACCACTCTGTATCCACACGCCTTTTGCGGGTATTGGTCATCCACTCTGGATCGTATCTTCGCGTCACATCTTTAACTTTCCCAGAACTGTCAATCCCCACAATATAAGTAACCGGTTTGGTGGCCGCCTTGAAGCACAGCGATGGTTGGTTAACTTTCCCATACACACAGTCCACACACACCCACTTCTCTTCCTTCTCCAGGTAAACCTCCACCCATTGGTCGATGCCTCTGGGCGGGGGTGCCAGCTTCACCTCATCCTCTTCATCAGTGGATATGATCTTGCCTCTCCTCGTAGATTGAAAGGCGCCATCTTTGGGTGAGCTCTTTGCTTTAGGCTGCCCTGGACTCTTGGCGGTGCCCTCCCCCGACCTCTTCCTGTTCGCCTTTACAAGAGACGATCCTTCGACTTTTCTGTCAATAGACACATCCCAGTCAGAGTAGTCGCTATCCTCGCTGTCATTGTAGGAGTAGTCAGAACCGCTGCTGCGCTCTTCACTATCACTCTCCTCTTTGTAGGACACTTTGGAGGCCGCTTTCCTCCGGAGCTGATTTTTGGGACTTGCTCTACTCTTAGTGTCTTTAGAAATCTCCCCTGACTTGTCCTTTGAGGCTTTTCGGGCTTGTTTCTTAGGCGTGGCATCTACTAAGGGCTTCTTGTCTTCATCTTCTGAACTGTCCAAGGAAATTGTCTCTATCTCCTTCTTTAGTTTTGCTTTCGATTTTCCCTTGGAAGAATTTTGGGGTTTGACGACTTTCTGAGACCTCTTTGAGGGCTTCCCTTTGGGGCTGCTTGTCATCTGGAAAGTAGATAGAGGCAGATGAGCTCAAGTTGCCATTATCTATTATATCATCAGCCATGATGAATTCTTCTCAGAAATGTTCATCAACAAATGTAAGATAGTGAAGTTTTGGTCTCTGGTGTTTGAAGAATAGTTGACCTTACCTTGGCAGGTGGTTCTTTTAATGGGATTGGCTGGAGGGAGAGGACCAGACGGCTCAGGAGCTGCAATGCTCGGAGCAGAATCAAAAACAACTGCAAAAGGAAAAAAAAAGGATCCATGACAACTTCTCTGTACATGCAATGTTAAACCTAGAGCTACAAGGCGACTTGTGAGTGTGCAGCATTAAAATTGCAGATTATTCTGCATTTGTTACAAAGGATAGTGAATGTGGCTGCACAATAATCCAGTAGGCTTGGATTTCTGATGACTGTTGCATCCAAGTAACTTGCAGTAAGTAAATTCACTGTCCTTATATGTAACGTAGTAGTGCAACTTTGCAATCTTATGTTGCCTAAGCACAAATTGCTGTGTAGTTCCTACCCTAAGGGTGGCCATATAGCATTCTTGGTTTTGGCTCAAAAAACCACGACAACACAAAAAAAGATGCGTTTCTGCAATGTAGGGCCTTAGCCTAAAGGTGGGCATTTTCATTAGGTGAACCCATTGATTTTGCAGGGATACGACTTCCATCTAATGTGTCAAGGTGTAAGAAGGCTCAGGGATGTTGAATTTCAGCATACCCAAACCTTTGTGTTCAAGAAAGATAGACAGCTTAGCCCAATGTGCATGGGACAGATCTCTGCTATCTTTACCTGCACCGATGCAGCAGTACTACAGTAAATGCTATGTGATGGCTGGAGACTCTAATACAGATATGGCATTGGGTAGAGGGTAACTCACAGATCAGTTTGGGTATGACGGGTATGAGCACTCAGACCTCCGTTCTGAATAGAGCAGTGGTTGGGCAGTGTGCACACCGTTACATTAATTTCCATGGTCAGTGCTGGAGATAATGTAGTACTGTACTTCAGCTGTCTCTGGCACTCCCATTAAAATTAATGGAGTGGTGCACGTGCTGCCCGACCACCTGTCCATTTAGAACGTGGGACGAAAGTCCCTCATTCTCTGTATAAGTGGGGTCTGAGTAGTCCTATGCATAGGCGATAATTCGCTTTCATAGGCAAATTCAACAAAAAACAAAACAAAAAACCCAAAACACAGCCTTAAGTCAGTGAAGCGTCTTCTTACATGCACCATCTCCTCTTCATCCCTCACTCCGTACACTCCAAATCTGCGCTCCAGCCTGTCTGACAAGGGTTCCTGATCATTGAGAGACATGTCCGGATTAATGGAAAATGTGGTTGTGAACCTGGAAAGGAAGATACGTTACAAGGAAGCAAACGGAACATAACCCTTTACATAGCGGCAGTTACAATAAATCTGATAATTCTATTATAGAGGACGTCTTACCACTTCACCAGGTTACTCAGGTACACCACATCTACCCGGGCAGTGGGAATGTTTGTAAATTTAACTGGAACTACAGACAGCGCCACAGCCTGAAGGTCAGGGGAGTTGCATGTGTCGCTGCGGAAGAAACCACTAGCAAGAAGGCAAAGTAAATGTACCTAGGGGCAAAAACAAAACCACGTGGATTTAAGGCCGGGCTCACACTTTATCCCCCCCCCCCCCCCCCGTCCAAGATGGATTACCATAATTTATAAATTTCTATAGGAATTCATGCAAAGTACGTATCCAACACCTGCAGCATGTCTCACCTTGTGCGTGTCTTCTCGCAAGTCCTTAGTGAATCGGTTCATCATTCGGCGCAGATAAGCGGCAAACTCGGCCTTTCTTTTCTCTCTGCAAAACAAAAATAGGTCTCATTGTAGTTCCTTCCTGTGTCTCAAAAATAAATCCACATGAAGAATTTAGACTTTACTTACCTTTCCAGCCTGCATTAAAGGGATTCTGCCATTAAAACTTTTTTTTTTGTGGATAAGACGTCAGAATAGCCTTTAGAAAGGCTATTCATCTCTTACCTTTAGACGTGGTCTCCGCCGCGCCATTCCTTAGAAATACTGGTTTTTACCGGTATGCAAATGAGTTCTCCCACCGCTGCCAAAGAAGTGTCCAAGCACCGCCACCTCCTTTGTCCGCCACAGGCTTGTAACTTATAGCAGAACAGAGCAGACTGCGCAGGCGCACAGGTGACGGGAAAATGGCCGCTTGCACCGTATTGTTAGCGGCCATTTTCCCGTGGCCTGTGCACCTGCACAGTCTGCTCTACTCTGCTAGGTTACGAGCCTGCGCCGAAAGAAGACATTGAACATGACGCGGCAGAAAAAGAAGGCGGCGGCGCTTGGAGACACTTCTCTGGCAGCGGTGGGGACGCCCTCATCGCTGCGGGAGAACTAATTTGCATACAGGTAAAAACCGGTATTGCTAAGGATTGTACTATTGCTAAGTATTGCTACTGATTCTTCAAGTGGATCCAAGCCCATCCACATCCGAGCAGCCCAGGAGCAGGTGTCGATATATTGAGGGTGAGCTGAATATTCTATGTTTATTGCTAAGGAACGGCGCTGCGGAGACCACGTCTAAAGGTAAGAGACGAATAGACTTTCTAAAGGCTATTCTGACATCTTATTCACAAAAAAAAAAAAAAAAAGTTTTAATGGTAGAATCCCTTAAAACCCCAGAGCTGCATTCACAAATCTGAAATCTCTCAGCATGCTTTGCTTGCTCCGGGACGTGTACAACACGCACTGTAAACTATCCGTTTGGGGAACGTGTGACAACAATCTTTCTGATTGTTTCCTACAAACCAACAGCAGACATTATGAATGCAGCTCTGGAGTACATAGTACAGGCTACTTGCACTGTTTAGTTTAATGGGGTTGTCCCATCATTTCCCAGCCATCAGGAGAACAGGGTACCAAAACGCCTCTTCTTTATGAATGGGGTGCCAATGTGCTTGGGCAATGCTTCCTTCACTGCTGTGAGGTTGTACTGGCCGCCTCATAGCAGTGAATGGATGTGCCAGTCACACAATCGCACCAGGGCTACGTTCACAAGGTGCGATTGTGTGACTGGCCCATCATCTGTTGTCCCATGATCTGACATTTATGTGTCTTTAATGCGAGAACCCTTTCAATTTTTTGCAGACAGATTTTACCTTCTTAATCTTTTTTTGGCCGCTTCTGCTGTTTCAATCTCTATCTCCACGGACTCGGTGGGCAACCCCGAATCATTGGATGTGGTGGCTTGTAAGGCATCCAGGGCTGTTGCATTGAGCTCTGTTGCAAAAGGGGATAGAGAGAGGATTTATATGCGGATATGCTTATTGCACAATGGCTAGATACTAGAATGTTCTATGACTTAGATTATTTCTCGCTGTATAAAGTCACTGCCCCATTATATATTTGGCTGCTCCTCCCTTGTCTAAATGAATAACTAGAACAGCGGCCCTGCTGGAAATCTGTAGGTCTCTTCTATTCTAGTCACACGACGGAGCAGAGACTCAGCTGTGTATTTAACGGCTCAGGGCAGAAACCGCGCGGTATCCGTTTTTCCATGGACCCATTCACTTCAATGACGTGCTCTAATTTTTCATGGATCGAGGCCACAAGAGTCGTCTGAATAGGCTCTTACGGATTATCCATAAAAAAAATTCATACATAGAGTTTAAAGGAATTTATCTGCTGTAACTGTCTATGGGAGTCTAAAACACACCTCCTGTCCTACAGACTCCGCCTGCTGCTCTGATTAACCACTATGCTTTACACTGAAGCCCTGCTTACTTATCGGCACAACTCTACAGAGCTTATTTCCAAGAGAAAAACAAGAATACCCAGTAACTGCCGTATACAGAGTCGAAACTGAGGGCAAGTGCAAATGTAATAGGCGCTGTCTCAGAGGAGAGAACCCCTTTAAAAATCTTCTCTATTCAGATGAACAGAATCTAAGTTTTACTGTAAACACCAATTATGGAAACAATATAGTTTCTTGCGCTGCCCGCCCATTCATAGCCCCGTATAATACCTTCCACTTCCTCCCACTCCTCATCACTGTCCTCTCCGTCTTCCGCGCCGCTTTCCTCTGTAACCGCTGCCTCGGTGATCGCCGGCTGTGACTCCAAGAGTAATAAGTCTCTGGACGAGGACAAATAACAAAAGATGAACGTTTTAACCCTTGGTAAACTAAAGACAAATTATTATACTATAGAAATGCAGAATGTGGCATTGATACAAAGTATAGATAGAGGCGGAGTCATGATGAGGGCGGAGCATGACACCAGGGGGGATTCAATGGATACTGGTTAATTCATTAATACAAGATACAATTGTTGCAGTCCGGCTAACTGGTTCCATTTAACTCTTCACAGACATGGTGAAGTTTAACACTTTGGGAACAGCTGATTTTCCCTTCTCTGTACTCTATGGGGCCGTTTGGTGTGGGACGAGGCGACGTTTCGAGCAGTAACATTTCGTACACGCAACTTTTATTCACTTTTTAGGAGATGGAACACAAGTGAGTGATACACTCACTCTATCTCCTTCTCTGGATCTTCTTCCTTCACTTTCTTCTTCTCGGCAGGCTTCTTGACTCTTGCAGGTTTCTTCGTGGCAGTGTCTCCCCCGGGCGTCTTATCTGCCCCTTTCGCTGCCTTTTTTGTGGTTTTTGCACCTGCTGCTGCACCCCTGCTCTTCTTATTTGGCGCCTTCTCGTTTTCGCCTGCATCCTGCTCACCAGCTGCGTATAAAACCCCCAGAGAAGACAAAAGAGACACAAACACATTAAAAATAGAATTTCCTCTAATATTAAGATGCAAAAAAAAAAATCTAAGTTAATTCTTGGTTTATCTGTTTCCGGGAAAGCTGGGTCACGGGTACAGTTGTTAGCGAAGCTTTCCTATATAGTCAGTGTCCCGATTCCACCAGCGCTCCTAACATGGAATAGATTTGTTTAGATCCAGGGACCAAGTACATCTAACAGCTGAAGTTCTGTTACAATAGCATCCAGTACAGACACTCGAGGAGCTGGATAGCCTGATACATTGTAACAAACCATCAGGACATGGAGGAGACTGCTGCGGCTTATGTAGGGGATGGACAAGACGGGTCGCCATTGTAACAAACCCTCAGCAGTGCAGTTTGTGACCCCCATTCACTGACACAAAGTGGAAATCTTAAGAATAGTATAAAATACAAAGAATAAGAATAATTGGGACTCTCATTTATTTGCGTCATTGCTTTGATTGGTCGCCGAGATCATGTGACGCATTCTGGACACCTCATCATGGAATATCCCTTTAAGACTGACAATTAGGCAGAGAAATCCTTTAAGGGCGGAGCTTGCAATGATTGTTATGAAGGATGATGCTGGTGCAGGTAGTCACACAATTAAAGGGGTCGCTCAGATCTCCCCACCTTTGCCCTGTGCTGTCTGCGCCCTCTTCCCCGGCTGCTTCCTCGGCTTTTTGCCTTCAGTCCGCGGTTCCTCGGGGCCCCGGCGCTTCCCCATCCTCCCTCCTCCCGTCCTCGGCTCCCTCAGTCTCCTCAGCCACACATGCTGCTGTTGTATAACAAGAAAATCACAGGAAGTCACATGACACCGCAGCTCACTGCTGATTGGCTGAGCGTCCGTCCCGCTTGACAGCCGGATAAATCTCGCGAGGGCTGCGTTACCACGGTGACCGGCCTCTTCCGCTGAGCGGGGTTTTCAAGATGGCGGATGATGGAGAACAGGTGAGAGGAGATACCGGGGTTCATGCTGTTACTTCTCGGGGCTCCTGCGGAGTGAGGGCGGATATCATGGGGTGTTAGTGAGCCCTGGACTGACTGAGGAGAATTGGCGGGTTCTCCTTACCTGCTGTGTCCTAGAATAGATCATGCGGTGCTACAATCCGCCTGACTGAGGTGAACTCAATGTATGTACACTGCACCAGCAGAATAGTGAGCGCAGCTCTGGAGTATAATACAGGATAAGTAATGTAATGTATGTACACAGTGACTGCACCAGCAGACTAGTGAGCGCAGCTCTGGAGTATAATACAGGATAAGTAATGTAATGTATGTACACAGTGACTGTACCGGAAGAATAGTGAGCGCAGCTCTGGAGTATAATACAGGATAAGTAATGTAATGTATGTACACAGTGACTGCACCAGCAGAATAGTGAGCGCAGCTCTGGAGTATAATACAGGATAAGTAATGTAATGTATGTACACAGTGACTGCACCAGCAGAATAGTGAGCGCAGCTCTGGAGTATAATACAGGATAAGTAATGTAATGTATGTACACAGTGACTGCACCATCAGAATAGTGAGCGCAGCTCTGGAGTATAATACAGGATAAGTAATGTAATGTATGTACACAGTGACTGCACCAGCAGAATAGTGAGCGCAGCTCTGGAGTATAATACAGGATAAGTAATGTAATGTATGTACACAGTGACTGCACCAGCAGAATAGTGAGCGCAGCTCTGGAGTATAATACAGGATAAGTAATGTAATGTATGTACACAGTGACTGCACCAGCAGAATAGTGAGCGCAGCTCTGGAGTATAATACAGGATAAGTAATGTATGTACACAGTGACTGTACCAGCAGAATAGTGAGCGCAGCTCTGGAGTATAATACAGGATAAGTAATGTAATGTATGTACACAGTGACTGCACCAGCAGAATAGTGAGCGCAGCTCTGGAGTATAATACAGGATAAGTAATGTAATGTATGTACACAGTGACTGCACCAGCAGAATAGTGAGCGCAGCTCTGGAGTATAATACAGGATAAGTAATGTAATGTATGTACACAGTGACTGCACCAGCAGAATAGTGAGCGCAGCTCTGGAGTATAATACAGGATAAGTAATGTAATGTATGTACACAGTGACTGCACCAGCAGAATAGTGAGCGCAGCTCTGGAGTATAATACAGGATAAGTAATGTAATGTATGTACACAGTGACTGCACCAGCAGAATAGTGAGCGCAGCTCTGGAGTATAATACAGGATAAGTAATGTAATGTATGTACACAGTGACTGCACCAGCAGAATAGTGAGCGCAGCTCTGGAGTATAATACAGGATAAGTAATGTAATGTATGTACACAGTGACTGTACCAGCAGAATAGTGAGCGCAGCTCTGGAGTATAATACAGGATAAGTAATGTAATGTATGTACACAGTGACTGCACCAGCAGAATAGTGAGCGCAGCTCTGGAGTATAATACAGGATAAGTAATGTAATGTATGTACACAGTGACTGCACCAGCAGAATAGTGAGCGCAGCTCTGGAGTATAATACAGGATAAGTAATGTAATGTATGTACACAGTGACTGCACCAGCAGAATAGTGAGTGCAGCTCTGGAGTATAATACAGGATAAGTAATGTAATGTATGTACACAGTGACTGCACCAGCAGAATAGTGAGCGCAGCTCTGGAGTATAATACAGGATAAGTAATGTAATGTATGTACACAGTGACTGCACCAGCAGAATAGTGAGCGCAGCTCTGGAGTATAATACAGGATAAGTAATGTAATGTATGTACACAGTGACTGCACCAGCAGAATAGTGAGCGCAGCTCTGGAGTATAATACAGGATAAGTAATGTAATGTATGTACACAGTGACTGTACCAGCAGAATAGTGAGCGCAGCTCTGGAGTATAATACAGGATAAGTAATGTAATGTATGTACACAGTGACTGCACCAGCAGAATAGTGAGCGCAGCTCTGGAGTATAATACAGGATAAGTAATGTAATGTATGTACACAGTGACTGTACAAGCAGAATAGTGAGCGCAGCTCTGGAGTATAATACAGGATAAGTAATGTAATGTATGTACACAGTGACTGCACCAGCAGAATAGTGAGCGCAGCTCTGGAGTATAATACAGGATAAGTAATGTAATGTATGTACACAGTGACTACACCAGCAGAATAGTGAGCGCAGCTCTGGAGTATAATACAGGATAAGTAATGTATGTACACAGTGACTGCATCGGCAGAATAGTGAGCGCAGCTCTGGAGTATAATACAGGATAAGTAATGTAATGTATGTACACAGTGTCTGTACCAGCAGAATAGTGAGCGCAGCTGACAAGGGCAGTCCCAATCTAGCCCTCAAGCAAGACCCTAGTTGTCCCAAACGGGTCTTGCTTGAGGGCTAGATTGGGACTGCCCTTGTCAGGGCGGGAGTCAATGGGGGCTAGAACGCATCGGCAGGTAAACAACAGGGATTGAACGTCCTCCTGTGATGGGCCTGGTTCTGAGTGAGACTCCCACTCCTGATATCTGGTAAGACCGTTCATTTTTTATGTCTTCATCTTATCAGGCAGACTATATGGAACAACTTGTGGTCAGTATACTTTATGGTTATCATCTAAAGTGACATTGCCAAAAAATCTCTATTCAGATGGTTGTGGGCTCATTAGGATATATGAGCATTTTGATAATATATTATCTCCAATAGGGGTAATTTTTATGGTTATTGTTTGTGAGCACTAATACTTTTAAAAGAATGAATAAATGTTAAGTTTTATGCATCAGTGCGCTACTAAAACACAGTGACTGTACCAGCAGAATAGTGAGCGCAGCTCTGTTATATAGTACTGGATGAATGAAGTAATGTATGAATACTCTTGGCCACATTTATTATCTGGGATGAGCCTAGAAAGTGGCCAAAAATGCCCCTCAACTTATTTACACTTTTGACGCTGGATGCACATTGAAGCCGAGCTTGCAACATTTTTTGACATTGGGCAGAGTAAGGTGGGAACGTGGGTGGTCGGGTGTAGGGATGCCAAAATCCATTAGATAACAGAGTTCAGTTGCACCTCTGTGCCATTTGCAGTTAGAAAGTACAGGAGAAGTAGGTGATGTTGATGTTCTTCGTGGATTTCTGACATTGTGCACTTTCTTTGTGTCATACACAGCAGCAGACCACTAACACGGTGGAGGAGCCTTTGGATCTGATCCGGCTCAGCTTAGACGAACGCATTTATGTGAAGATGAGAAATGACCGGGAGCTCAGGGGACGGCTGCACGTACGTGTCACGTTTACTATCCTTTATATACGATATTACAGATGCCGGATCAGTCCATTATTAATCCCAGTCTTCTTAAACAGGCCTATGATCAGCACTTAAACATGATACTGGGGGATGTAGAAGAGACTGTGACTACCATAGAGATCGATGAGGAGACCTATGAGGAGATCTACAAGGTATTTGATGTGTTTGGGTTTTTTTTTTTTAGTCCTGGCCTGTAGAGAATAGATAAAAAGTGAAAGCACTTGAAGAGGTACCCTAGCCTTAGAGTAGGTCACCAGTATAAGATTGGTCGAGGTCAGACACCTAGGAACCCCAGTGATCAGCTATTTAGTCCATGGTGTACAGAGCCAGAATTAGACTGCTCTGTACACTGTGTAGTGTTTGTGCTGCAGCTTATTGGCTCAGCTCCCAATCTTCAGCACCATGAGTGGCTTATAGCACCACTGTGCAGGATAGGTCTATGAAGAGGCTGTATCACCATAGGTTCTTCATTATTAGTGTCAGTGGGATTCCCATAGGCCGGACCCCACCCACTATAAAGTGATGGCAGCAAAGATCTCTTGCTGTCAGTGAGAAGAAAAAAACTGTTCTTGAATTCCAGATGTTAAAAAACTCCTAAAACGTAATGCCTTGCACAGCTGGGGGGGGGGGTGGGGGGGTGGGGTGGGGTGGTGTTACAATTGTATCCAGTCTAGACAATCCTGTAAATGCATCAGTAGCCGCACACAACACTCCCTCCTATAGTGTGACAATGTATCAGTACAGATGATATCTATGACCCTGCAGTCCAGGCTCTTCACCTCTCAAACGATTGTCTAGACTGGGCACCTCTGTAGCAAACCTTCAGCTAGGAGAAGAATTTGGGCCTGTACAGTTTTTAGCCTCAGAATTGTCCTCATTCACTGGCAGCAAGCATCCGTGTTGCCAATAGTGACAGAATGAGAGAATTTATTTTATCATGCCTTGGTTAATGTTTATATTTAATAAAAATTTGAAAACCCGTTTCGAATAGCACGCTCCCATAGAAATGAATGGTTGTAGCCGGCACACGGGGAGTTAAACAGCCAGCTGGCGGCAAAGTCTGCGTGCCGGCCGCTTCCATTCATTTCTATGGGAGCGTGCTATTTGAAACGGCTGTTTGGAATAGTGTGCGCTCATCTCTACCCATTTCTTCTCTTTGCTCACCTGCAAGTGCCTAGAAAACTGTAGTTGAGTAAATGTAAAATTGCAAAATGTAAGGTTAAATGGTTTTTCCCATGAAGCAAGTTATTTCCTATGCAGCAGACAGTGGCTAACTTGTGGATTCGCTCAGACCCCACCGATCAGGAAACCAGGCTCTGAATGGAGCGCTGGTCAGGCAATACACACCGAGCCATTCCATTTCGATGGGAGTGCCGGAGATAGGGGCTGTACTTCAGCTCTCTCTGATGCTATCATTGAAATTAATATAGTCGTGTGCGTGCTGCCTGACCACTGAGATATTCTTAACAGGGTACCCAAGTATCCCCTTCTCTTGATCTTTGGGGAGCCGACCTCTCAGACTGATTTGCTTTGTGGGGAAACCCTTTTAAAGGTGCCGTCACGTGCTACACATTTTGATGCAGACGTTCACAAAGTTCTATAAAGTTAGTTGGTAGCAAGAGCCTCAATATTTGCAAGCCCTGCTCAGGTGAATGCAGATTTTTGCTGCAAAAATTTCCAGTGTATAAAGGCTCCCTAATAACTCTGAATGTATGTGTTCTGCCCATGATCAATAGGGCCCATGCACTGCGATCCTGATGGCTAGACTGAGGTGGGCTCTGCAGCACAGCAGCCTCCCAGTGAGACCCTCTGATGTGCGCTAGGGCTGTATCTGAGGAATGACTAGAAAATATATGGAATTACTAGAATATTTCCCCTCATTTTTTTTTTTCAGTCCACGAAGAGGAACATCCCCATGCTTTTTGTCAGAGGCGATGGCGTTGTGCTGGTTGCTCCTCCCTTGAGGGTTGGCTGATGAACCTGGGGACAACGAGGTCCACAGTCCAAGGATATCCAGACTCTCCCGTAGCTCCTGGCCTGTGTCTGTGCATTGGTCTTGTCTTACTGCCGTGTCCTCGGTGTATTTTTGTTGTAAGATGATTCTAATGTCTGACCCAAAATACGGATCTTCTTCCAGTTTTTGTTTTTTGTGTAAGATCTTTTTTTCCCATTTTCACTTTCATGGCGGATGCCACGGTTTACTTTTGATTTTAGATTGGATTGGTTTTTTGAAAGTTGAAAAACTTTAATTCTTTTTTATATTGAACGCTGGTAACAGGAATCCGATACAGGTTTTACTGTATTCAGAAAGATTGCTTTCATTTGGGGATTACCAATAAAGATCACCGGAGCTGATGTCCGGCTTAGGTTTCTGAAGTTGTGTGTGAAGTCTGGTTTTGTAGATTGTATGGGGTATTATCTGTGGACAAACTTCACAGGGGATCAGAATATGACATTCTATTGTTTCGATGAGTCCCTTACCCTATAATCCCTTTGTTACATTTCGCTGTTACCCATCTACAACGCTGAGAGGTTTTTGAGCCTTTTCTACACTTTGCAGGAAATTAAAGGGGTATTCCCACTAGATGATGTGATCATTTGGGATCTAAATTATAGGGACCCTCAGTGATCCTAAAATTGAAGGGTTTGAAGCATTAGTGTAATGCTGCTTCCACCCCTCGTTTTTTGTTTGTTCCCACCACAGGGGCGGCTTTGGCCATTTAATGTGAATGAGGTCAGCTGCAGATTCCTGAATGTCTACAAGCGCTGCTCTGAAGGAGACACATCATGGTTGATGGAGGTCTAACACGTTACACTCGCATTGATCATAAACTGTTGACTTACTCTAGCAGTATGCTAAGACAATTTAATTGATCCCCTATCCATAGTAGGATAGAGGATAACTTGTAGAGCAGTGGGTGTCCAAATGCTGGGACCCCCACCAATCAGAAAAAATAGGGATCCTGTCTGTGGCTTTATTGATGGAGCAGCAGGTCACATGTGCACTCTGACGTTGCATCTGCCTCTGTAGGGCCAGGTACTGTATATCTGAGAGTCCAATGCAAATGGTGAGCCTGTGCCCCATCTCAGCTGAGATGATGATAACAAGTGACCCCCTGTCATGCTGATTGTGGGGTCCTTGCAGTCAGAACCACACCAGCTAACTTCTTCTTGTACCCCAGAGGTTATGAAGGAATTCTACCACTAGGTGGCATCACATGCTCTGCTATTGGACCCATTAACATTAGACTTGATAAGGCCTCATGCACATGCAGTGTGCTAGCCACATTTTTCACAGCTAGCACACAGACCCGTTCATTTCTATTACACCATACGCACGCCTTTGTATTTTCACGGTCCGGTGAATGGAGCTGTGAGCAAAACTCAAGACCGGTCCTATTTCTGTCTTTTTTGTGGACCATGCTCACTGACCCCAACAAATGAGGAAGTGGACGCATGGCCAGTGCACTGATAATGTTCCGTGTGTTGCCCGTTCCGTTCAGACATGGCTCGGCGGCACGTACATGGTTGTGTGCATTATAGGGAGCATTCATGTGGCTGTTTTTTGGAGCACGTCAGGGATGAAGCTCTCTGTGATCACTTGTAGAACTATTAATATCTGGTTGGAGACAAACTCTGGATGATACAAGCTGGGGGTGCGCTCTGGTAATGTTTTATACTGAAACACCCCGGAATCTCCTGATAAGGACTATCCCTTGTGGCTTGTTCACACACTGCTGTATTTTTGTATAATGCTACTGTATATCCCTCCCTGCGCTCGTCCTGACCCGACACGTTCTAGTAGGATTGAATCTCCTGTAATCTCCCGCTGACCTGACCCGGTCTTAAGCAATTTCACCACATCTTGGCCGTGGGTTTTTTCCTTTGTGCTGTGAGTGTAAGTGAAGCTTCTCATATCTCCTATCTGAATAGCTGAGCGGGATTATAGGTGAAATCCATCCCAGAGAATTAAAGGGTTATCCACTTGGGACAACACCCTTTTATTGAATGGGTCCAGCTGAGTGGGTGAGGGTTCTAAGTGCTGAGAATTTTAGCTGTCCTCTATGGGGGAATGTGAAGTGTTATGGCCCTGTGGAAGTCATGGTGTGCAACAGCGCCCTCCTGAGCCAGTGGTGACTTTCACAGTTCTTTCTGCAGTAGTTAATGGATGGGGTCCAAACTAGGGAGCAAAGCTATCATATACCCTAAATGGGCTCTCGGGGATTAGAACAACCACTTGTTGGGGCTTTGTGTCTTTTTATTGGAATCTATAGCAGCCAGGTTTGATTCATTCATTCATTCATTCATTCATTCATTCATTCATTCATCCATCACCAGGAAGTGACCAAACAACCTGCCTATCCTACTCGTGTATATTCAGATCTTCCCTCCGCTCTTTGAGGCTAAATGTGGAGGCGAAATGTTCAGCAGGGAGCTCATTATTCTCATCACATCAAATATTCCCAAGATCTTTGGAGCAGCTCAAGAGGCGACGCAGCCGCTAATCCCAGATCACATCTCTGACAGCTATAGGTGTAAACAGGGATAGGATGGGAGCCAGACTTCAGTAAAACATTCAATGGTTAACTATCACTGATAAAATACAACCAAGAGAAACTCATCATAGCTATAGTGCAACTCTCCTTCCTGTGAGGTTAATGTTCCTTTAAGTGGAGGGCAGTATTATAGCAGTTATATTCTTGTACATAGGAGGTAGTATTATAATAGTTATATTCTTGTACATAGGAGCAGTATTATAGTAGTTATATTCTTGTACATAGGAGTAGTATTATAGTAGTTATATTCTTGTACATAGGAGTAGTATTATAGTAGTTATATTCTTGTACATAGGAGGTAGTATTATAATAGTTATATTCTTGTACATAGGAGCAGTATTATAGTAGTTATATTCTTGTATATAGGAGTAGTATTATAGTAGTTATATTCTTGTACATAGGAGTAGTATTATAGTAGTTATATTCTTGTACATAGGAGGTAGTATTATAATAGTTATATTCTTGTACATAGGAGGCAGTATTATAGTAGTTATATTCTTGTACATAGGAGCAGTATTATAGTAGTTATATTCTTGTACATAGGAGGTAGTATTATAGTAGTTATATTCTTGTACATAGGAGCAGTATTATAGTAGTTATATTCTTGTACATAGGAGTAGTATTATAGTAGTTATATTCTTGTACATAGGAGCAGTATTATAGTAGTTATATTCTTGTACATAGGAGCAGTATTATAGTAGTTATATTCTTGTACATAGGAGGTAGTATTATAGTAGTTATATTCTTGTACATAGGAGCAGTATTATAGTAGTTACCGTATTTTTCGGACTATAAGACGCACTTTTTTCCCCCCAAATTTCAGAGGAAAATGAGGGTGCGTCTTATAGTCTGAATGTGGGTTTGCAGCATGGCCGCGCTACTGCCACCGCTGGTTTTCTTCAGCGGCAGTAGCGCGGCAATCCGCAGGCCCCAGCAGCTAAGACAGTCCCCGGCATCTGCTGTAATAGACCGGCGGATGCCGGGGAGTGTCTTAGCTGCCGGGGCCTGCGGATTGCCGCGCTACTGCCACCGCTGGTTTTCTTCAGCGGCAGGAGTGTGACAATACTGCAGGCCCCGGCAGCTAAGACACTCCCCGGCATCCGCCGGTCTATTACAGCAGATGCCGGGGACTGTCTTAGCTGCCGGGGCCTGCGGATTGCCGCGCTACTGCCGCTGAAGAAAACCAGCGGTGGCAGTAGCACAGCCATGCTGCAAACCCACTGCTCCTCCGCAGGTCCCGACAGTTAGTTAGCCCCCCCCCCCCCGGCCTCATACCTTTAGTGATGCAGGCCGGCTCCTGCACGGCGAGGCCGCAGGAGCCGGCCTGTTCCGATGACAGCCGGGAGCCTAATGAAGGCTCCCAGGCCTGTCATAGATATATATTACTATCGCGGCTGGTCTATGACCCTCCGCGATAGTAATGTATAGAATCTCCCATAGACGGCAATACACTTGTATTGCCGTCTATGGGACTTGCAATCAAATGATTGCAGGTTCAAGCCCCCTAGGCGGGGGATATTAAAATAGTAAAAAAAAAACCCCACTTAAAAAAAATATAATAAAAAATAAAATAAATAAGTTCACCTCCTTTCCCTAGAATACATATAAAAGTATAACATTACTGTGAAACATATACATTAGGTATCCCTGTGTCTGAAAATGCCCGGTCTACACCTGGCCCCACAAAAAAAACGCCCTATACATCCCCGTACAGCTGCAGGGTCACCTGTCAATGTGGCCTTGCAGCTGTTCCAAAACTACAACTCCCATATATTAAATATTTTCCCATTTTTTGCCTGAAAATTTTTTTTCCCTATTTTTCTCCTCTAAAACCTGGGTGCGTCTTATAGTCCGAAAAATACGGTATATTCTTGTACATAGGAGCAGTATTATAGTAGTTATATTCTTGTATATAGGAGCAGTATTATAGTAGTTATATTCTTGTACATAGGAGTAGTATTATAGTAGTTATATTCTTGTACATAGGAGGTAGTATTATTGCAGTTATATTCTTGTACATAGGAGTAGTATTATAGTAGTTATATTCTTGTACATAGGAGTAGTATTATAGTAGTTATATTCTTGTACATAGGAGTAGTATTATAGTAGTTATATTCTTGTACATAGGAGTAGTATTATAGTAGTTATATTCTTGTACATAGGAGTAGTATTATTGCAGTTATATTCTTGTATATAGGAGTAGTATTATAGTAGTTATATTCTTGTACATAGGAGGTAGTATTATAGTAGTTATATTCTTGTACATAGGAGGTAGTATTATAGTAGTTATATTCTTGTACATAGGTGGTAGTATTATAGTAGTTATATTCTTGTACATAGGAGGTAGTATTATAGTAGTTATATTCTTGTACATAGGAGGTAGTATTATAGTAGTTATATTCTTGTACATAGGAGGTAGTATTATAGTAGTTATATTCTTGTACATAGGAGTAGTATTATAGTAGTTATATTCTTGTGCATAGGAGGTAGTATTATAGTAGTTATATTCTTATACATAGGAGTAGTATTATAGTAGTTATATTCTTGTACATAGGAGTAGTATTATAGTAGTTATATTCTTGTACATAGGGGCAGTATTATAGTAGTTATATTCTTGTACATAGGAGTAGTATTATAGTAGTTATATTCTTGTACATAGGAGTAGTATTATAGTAGTTATATTCTTGTACATAGGAGTAGTATTATAGTAGTTATATTCTTGTACATAGGAGCAGTATTATAGTAGTTATATTCTTGTGCATAGGAGGTAGTATTATAGTAGTTATATTCTTGTACATAGGAGCAGTATTATAGTAGTTATATTCTTGTACATAGGAGCAGTATTATAGTAGTTATATTCTTGTACATAGGAGTAGTATTATAGTAGTTATATTCTTGTACATAGGAGCAGTATTATAGTAGTTATATTCTTGTACATAGGAGTAGTATTATAGTAGTTATATTCATGTACATAGGAGCAGTATTATAGTAGTTATATTCTTGTACATAGGGGGCAGTATTATAGTAGTTATATTCTTGTACATAGGAGGTAGTATTATAATAGTTATATTCTTGTACATAGGAGCAGTATTATAGTAGTTATATTCTTGTATATAGGAGTAGTATTATAGTAGTTATATTCTTGTACATAGGAGCAGTATTATAGTAGTTATATTCTTGTACATAGGAGGTAGTATTATAATAGTTATATTCTTGTACATAGGAGGCAGTATTATAGTAGTTATATTCTTGTACATAGGAGCAGTATTATAGTAGTTATATTCTTGTACATAGGAGGTAGTATTATAGTAGTTATATTCTTGTACATAGGAGCAGTATTATAGTAGTTATATTCTTGTACATAGGAGTAGTATTATAGTAGTTATATTCTTGTACATAGGAGCAGTATTATAGTAGTTATATTCTTGTACATAGGAGCAGTATTATAGTAGTTATATTCTTGTACATAGGAGGTAGTATTATAGTAGTTATATTCTTGTACATAGGAGCAGTATTATAGTAGTTACCGTATTTTTCGGACTATAAGACGCACTTTTTTCCCCCCAAATTTCAGAGGAAAATGAGGGTGCGTCTTATAGTCTGAATGTGGGTTTGCAGCATGGCCGCGCTACTGCCACCGCTGGTTTTCTTCAGCGGCAGTAGCGCGGCAATCCGCAGGCCCCAGCAGCTAAGACAGTCCCCGGCATCTGCTGTAATAGACCGGCGGATGCCGGGGAGTGTCTTAGCTGCCGGGGCCTGCGGATTGCCGCGCTACTGCCACCGCTGGTTTTCTTCAGCGGCAGGAGTGTGACAATACTGCAGGCCCCGGCAGCTAAGACACTCCCCGGCATCCGCCGGTCTATTACAGCAGATGCCGGGGACTGTCTTAGCTGCCGGGGCCTGCGGATTGCCGCGCTACTGCCGCTGAAGAAAACCAGCGGTGGCAGTAGCACAGCCATGCTGCAAACCCACTGCTCCTCCGCAGGTCCCGACAGTTAGTTAGCCCCCCCCCCCCCGGCCTCATACCTTTAGTGATGCAGGCCGGCTCCTGCACGGCGAGGCCGCAGGAGCCGGCCTGTTCCGATGACAGCCGGGAGCCTAATGAAGGCTCCCAGGCCTGTCATAGATATATATTACTATCGCGGCTGGTCTATGACCCTCCGCGATAGTAATGTATAGAATCTCCCATAGACGGCAATACACTTGTATTGCCGTCTATGGGACTTGCAATCAAATGATTGCAGGTTCAAGCCCCCTAGGCGGGGGATATTAAAATAGTAAAAAAAAAACCCCACTTAAAAAAAATATAATAAAAAATAAAATAAATAAGTTCACCTCCTTTCCCTAGAATACATATAAAAGTATAACATTACTGTGAAACATATACATTAGGTATCCCTGTGTCTGAAAATGCCCGGTCTACACCTGGCCCCACAAAAAAAACGCCCTATACATCCCCGTACAGCTGCAGGGTCACCTGTCAATGTGGCCTTGCAGCTGTTCCAAAACTACAACTCCCATATATTAAATATTTTCCCATTTTTTGCCTGAAAATTTTTTTTCCCTATTTTTCTCCTCTAAAACCTGGGTGCGTCTTATAGTCCGAAAAATACGGTATATTCTTGTACATAGGAGCAGTATTATAGTAGTTATATTCTTGTATATAGGAGCAGTATTATAGTAGTTATATTCTTGTACATAGGAGTAGTATTATAGTAGTTATATTCTTGTACATAGGAGGTAGTATTATTGCAGTTATATTCTTGTACATAGGAGTAGTATTATAGTAGTTATATTCTTGTACATAGGAGTAGTATTATAGTAGTTATATTCTTGTACATAGGAGTAGTATTATAGTAGTTATATTCTTGTACATAGGAGTAGTATTATAGTAGTTATATTCTTGTACATAGGAGTAGTATTATTGCAGTTATATTCTTGTATATAGGAGTAGTATTATAGTAGTTATATTCTTGTACATAGGAGGTAGTATTATAGTAGTTATATTCTTGTACATAGGAGGTAGTATTATAGTAGTTATATTCTTGTACATAGGAGGTAGTATTATAGTAGTTATATTCTTGTACATAGGAGGTAGTATTATAGTAGTTATATTCTTGTACATAGGTGGTAGTATTATAGTAGTTATATTCTTGTACATAGGAGGTAGTATTATAGTAGTTATATTCTTGTACATAGGAGGTAGTATTATAGTAGTTATATTCTTGTACATAGGAGGTAGTATTATAGTAGTTATATTCTTGTACATAGGAGTAGTATTATAGTAGTTATATTCTTGTGCATAGGAGGTAGTATTATAGTAGTTATATTCTTATACATAGGAGTAGTATTATAGTAGTTATATTCTTGTACATAGGAGTAGTATTATAGTAGTTATATTCTTGTACATAGGGGCAGTATTATAGTAGTTATATTCTTGTACATAGGAGTAGTATTATAGTAGTTATATTCTTGTACATAGGAGTAGTATTATAGTAGTTATATTCTTGTACATAGGAGTAGTATTATAGTAGTTATATTCTTGTACATAGGAGCAGTATTATAGTAGTTATATTCTTGTGCATAGGAGGTAGTATTATAGTAGTTATATTCTTGTACATAGGAGCAGTATTATAGTAGTTATATTCTTGTACATAGGAGCAGTATTATAGTAGTTATATTCTTGTACATAGGAGTAGTATTATAGTAGTTATATTCTTGTACATAGGAGCAGTATTATAGTAGTTATATTCTTGTACATAGGAGTAGTATTATAGTAGTTATATTCATGTACATAGGAGCAGTATTATAGTAGTTATATTCTTGTACATAGGGGGCAGTATTATAGTAGTTATATTCTTGTACATAGGGGGCAGTGGTTATAAGCGATGTAAGATTTGATGGAGACTCTTTTTCGCATATAATGAATGTGTAACTTACGGTATGTCAGTTTTCTTTGTAGGGAGACAATATGTTTTTGTACTTTTATTGTCTTCTCTGTAGTTGGACTCGCACTTGGGCTGGGGAGGCTTCTTGTGTTTTTGTGTTGCATAACAAGCTTTAGGCAGCGGTGACACGTGATAGATCTTTCACTATTATGTAATGTTGTATTTATAAACTAAAGTCCATTTTTGGGGGGGTTTTTGGAGGAGGGAGGAGATGAAAGCAAAATCCTGTAACTTACAAAATTCTTAATTTACCGTTGTGGAGACAGGAAAAAAAAAGTTATTGACTCCAACTTCAACCGATATGACTCCAAAATCAAATGGTTATTTTTAATCATATTAGACAATGAGTAATATTGTGTTATAATTAGATGTTTGGCTTGTTACTCGCTTAATAGGAATCAGTCACTGGCTTTATATGGTGTTATGGAGGATTGTTTCTGCGGGGCTGTGGATATATTGCACTAAGTGGTTTCTTGCTCCTATTCCACAGTAATGTAATTTACAGCCGCCTCCTATACATTATCCCTAGTAATATGCAGCTATAGACCCAGATACCACAAAACAATCTGCTATTAAAGCGCTTCAGGAACTTGGTAGACTCCGCAGAAAGTGTGCATGAAATCGCTCACCCATCTCCGGATAGGATTTGTGAAAAATTCTGTGTTCTTTTATGATCAACACTCTTGACTGAAAAGCAATAACACTGTTAATACCAGATGTGACTTTACCTTGTTTTTCTCAAAATAATGTTAAGGCAATATCTGCATTCTGATTTGTAAGGGCTGGTCATACGCCTTACATTTCCATCATTTGATTGGACGTGTAGATACAGTGAACCGGTTATTCAGAGCTGGCTGACTGTAGACTTGAGTCAGATTGGCCATGCTTGGTTATCTATTTGCAGGTGTTTGGCATGATCTGCCAATCCTCAGCCAGCCTGCACTGACTCTCTGCACTTCTGGGACCCATACTATACTCTGTATGTAGCTGGAAGCAGGTCATGGTTTAGTGGCCAGGTGCCGGTACTGCAGCTCAGCTCCCATAGACTTGACTATACAGAGACTAGAGCCATCTGCTTTCACCTACATGCAGTGTATAGTGCTTGTGTTGGAAGTGACCCCCAATGACATGTATATGATTTACCCTATGGATAGTCCATAAATAAATCCTGACCATCCCCTTTTATGCCATTGGTGGGATTGTTTATTCTACCATTAGAGGAGAGTATAAAGTGTATGGCCTAAGACCACCCTGATCTGACCTCGTGTGCCTTGTGGTCGGAAATTGTCAAAGTTGTCTCTGTCTGAAAGACATCTGTGTCGCAATTCTTCCAAACCTTGTGTGGTTTCTTTTTTGCCAGAAATGTTGCTCTTTGTACCTGCTACACTTGGTGACCAATAGGGGGAGCTATGTCTCTGTTCCCAGGGGTCACAAAGGTTAATGTTATCGTCTTAGACAAACCAAACCCTTTATTCAGGTGCTGGTAAATACACAAGACTATTAATTTCTTTACTTTAGGGCTTATATGACATAATACAGACTACGCAGGATGGGATGACCCCGCAGCGGTTTGTTTATTTTACACAATGTTTTTTATTTTTAGTTCATTCTAACCAGAAAACATGGCCACATTTATTTTCTGTTGTTTTGTTTGTTTGTTTTTCTTTGCACTTTGGTCCTCAGCTTACCTGTGTTTTTTTGTTTTTTTTGTTTTTTTTTGGTGGGGGTGTTCCCTTCCCCTTTTTTTTCTTACTCTTCTCCCGCTGGGCCTGGCATGATCTTCAGCAGTTATTTGGGTGTATGTCACAACTTTGCCCACTATAAATAGTGGAATAATCCCATTAGTAACAATGCAGTGGATTTGGAGTTACTTACGAGGGCAGTATTTATGTGACTCCATGTTTCCACCCTTGAAGCCCAATAGAGGGATCTAGCCCACACTACAAAGAACCACCGCTCAGAATAGGCTCAGTTTGGTGGCAGCTGACGTGGGTGGCTTGAGAGAAATCCGTGCTCGGCACTGGAAGGATCAAGCAGAGATATTGGCTGTGGGTAAGCCGAGGTCATGGCAGGCAGAGGTTTTTTTTGTGATAAACAGACCAAAGATCAAGGCAGGTGGCAAAGAGTCAAAGCGCTAATCGGGCTTAGGTCAGGTCAGGGCAGGTGAAGCGGGTTCAGAGTCAGGTGAAAAAGGGCAATGGTAGAAAAAACACATTGGTACTAACACAAGGAACCTTATTACTCCAGTACCTTCCAGTGGGGTAAGTGCATTAGACGGCCTAAATGTGCAGGGTATTGGCTGTGAACAGATTATAAGATTGACCAACGTCTTAAAGGGCTCCACAGATTACAGCTGGTTGCTGAGGGTCCAAGCAAGGAGTCACTTGGTAATCTGCATATTGCAAGGAACTCTTCTAACTTGTTGGGTTTATCCAAAATAGAGACTCACTATAAGGACACTGTCAATCAAAAAAAAAATAAATCATGTGATCGGGTCCTGGATCCCAAATTCAAACCGCTTAGCTGTCACCCATCTTTCTTACCTCTTAATGCTGATGTGGGGTCAGGGAACCTTTAAGAAGCGCATTGTAAGACTTAAGGTATGAAGTTTTATCTTTTGATCACATCCCGTCATGGAAACGCAGGAAAATCTTTAATCTTTCCTTAAAATAACATTTACAGAGATTTTTCTGCTTTCCCATGGTACATCCACTTCCATATTTGGTACCAAATACGAAACTCACACAAAGATGGGATAGATGTTTAAATGGAACCTGTCAGAAGCTTTGGGGGCAGAATGTAAGGTGACAAGTCTGTGTAGATGACGTCCGCCCGTCCCATGCAAGGTGTGGAATATGATCACTGACTTGCAGATGAGTCCAGGAGTCTGCATTGTGCCCAGACAAGTCAAACTCATGACACATCTTTGTGCTGCAAGGGTATGTATGGTTGGCGGCTGTATTAGGCATTCATCACATTAATGTTTACATTGTGAACTTTGCTCTGTACACATGTGGGACATGCTGAAGACGCAGCGTGACAGTAACCCAACATGTCAGGTGACAGAGTCTGTGACTCCTGTTTTAGTCTTGTTGCATCCACAGCAAACCCCACTTTAGCAGAAATTCTAACTTTTTTTTTTTTTTTCTACATGACCAGTCTCCCCAACTCATCCAGTCCTAGCGCCCTTGTTTATGACTTGACCTTTTCTCAACTTCGTTTTATTGAGAAGTAATAATACTGCACATGGCAAGGTGACAAGACGAGGCGGCTGAGGGCAATGGCTTCTCTCCACGTCTCCTGGAAGTTAAACAATAAAAATGTTGAGAAATTGTTGTGGAGGAGAAAGTGTATTGTGCTGTGGTCATGCATGCCTTCCGCGTCTTCCGTTACACTCTCCGTATCACTGTCCTCCCCACAGACTAGAGCGATTAATGATTTACTGTTAGTATCAGTCTTTGCCCTGATATCGCCACCACCAGGAGTGTTTACACTGGCTACTGTTCTGCTACAATTGGCTAAAGAGTAACTGTGAAGACGAAGCAATGGACTGTGCATGACAACCCGCCGGACCACAGTACAAGTTACACATTCGGTTGTCATCCAGGTTTTGTCTCAATTTATATGGTAAACGAAAAACTGAAGGGTATAGAGGTGAAAGCTACTCCTATAGGTCACACCAAAAGGAGCGACTGTCACACTATAGGCATTATTACCGTATTTTTCGGACTATAAGACGCACTTTTGTTCCACCAAATTTGGGGGAAAAAGAAGGGTGCGTCTTATAGTCCGAATGTGGCGCCTGGCATCCGCTGTACTAGAGAGAGGGATGCCGGCAAGGGATAGATGCAGGTGCCGGGCCTGAGCCATCGCTGCGCTCCTCTGCCCTGCATGAAGCCAGCAGCTGCAGGGGCGATGCTATTCCGCTCCTCCGTCCCCCCGCCGCTGGCTTCATGCAGGGCTGAGGAGCGCAGCGATCTCAGGCCCTGACACCTGTGATGGTGTCTATCCCTCGGGTCAGTTTCGGTGGCCCCTTCTCCCCCGGTCCCCACCGGCCCCGTACCTGTGAAGTTGCAGGCCGGCTCCTGCGCGGCGATATCGCAAGAGCCGACCTGTTCAGGTGACAGCCGGGAGCCTAATGAGGCTCCCAGGCCTGTCACGGCTATATTAGTATTGCGGCTGGTCTATGACCAGCCGTAATACTTATATACAGAATGTCCCATGGACGGCAATACAGTTGTATTGCCGTCTATGGGACTTGCAATCAAGTGACCGCAGGTTCAAGCCCCCGGGGGGGGGGGAATAAAATAGTAAAAAAAAAAAAAAAAAAAAGCTTTAAAAATATGAAATAAAAGTTCTAAATCACCTCCTTTCCCTAGAATATATATAACAGTAGAAAATCATATATCATAAACCGCTGGGCTTTTTTTCAATACAAGGTGATCTAAGCAATAGATATTCCCTAAAATGGTAAACTAAAAAGTACATCTGACCCCGCAAAAAAAAACAAAACACTCTATGCGTCCCCGTACAGCTGCAGGGTCACCTGTCAATGTGGCCTTGCAGCTGTTGCAAAACTACAACTCCCATATATTAAATATTTTACCATTTTTTTGCTTCAAAATTTTTTTCCCTATTTTCCTCCTCTAAAACCTAGGTGCGTCTTATAGTCCGAAAAAATATGGTAATTCCCGGGGAAAGGAGCAGTAGTCAGCTGACAGCTATTCCTGATCACACCAAAGGACTAATAGTCAGGTTATTGTAATTTTTCATGACCAGGCAATGGAGTAGCCGTCCTATCGCAATCTGTTCCTGCTGTTGACTGAGCAAAATTCTCCTGCTGCAACATAGGGAATGGAACGGCAAACGGATGACAGCCACTCCTGTTGATCACAACGATCCCATCTAACTGTTTACAGGGTATGGAGTAGCAGTCAGATGACATCTACTCTTATGAGGCTCTCACACGGAGTAAAATGGCGCTGATTCTGGCACGATAACTCGCGTAAGAATCAGCGCTGCAAAACAGAATCCCATTGAGTTCAATGGGCTCCATATAGCGTGCGTAACACATTGCACTCAATGGGATTCTGTTTTGCAGCACTGATTCATACGCGAGTTATTGTGCTAGAATCAGTGCCGTGTCACTCTGTGTGAATGCTCACTTACTGACTACACAGCAGATGTCAGATTGAGATTTTTACTGCTTACCTGGAATGGAGCAGCAGTCAGATGGCAATTGTTCTTATTCATTACTAAGAATGGACCAGCAGTAAGAGATCGCACCAAAAGGACCCGCTGTCAGATTATAAGTACTTTACTGTAGCTATCTGATCACATCTACTTCTGTTCAAAGAGAATGGAACAGCTGTCAGATGTCGGCCACTTCTTATGATCACTGGCAAGACAGCAGTCATGTGACAGTAGGTCCTGCTGCTTGATTGGGCAGCCATAGTTGTGATCAGGAGGGGTATACGGTTAGATGTGCTCTGTTGCCTATTAATGGATTTTTCTTATTTTCCTAGAATCCACATTTGCTAATAGAAAAGAAAATAAATATCGCCGTCCTTGTGAATACTTTATTACATTTGGCATCCAAAATATAAAAGTCCGGGTGGAATTCATACATTGAGTAATGTTCATGTCACATGCTGATATCTTCACAATTTAACAGAAAACTTTCATATCAAGTTAAAGGGATTTTCCAGGTTCTCAATATTGGAACATTCACTTGAATGAGACAAAGCTGCAATAACCTGCACAGCTTACAAGTGTACGGACCAGTGTCAACGATGAAGAGGTCACAGCATTCACCCCTTTAAATAGCTTATTTGTTGAGATGCCGAGAGTCTCTCCCTCTCTGATTTCATGCTGATGCGCTATTGTACAGATATGGCATCAATATTATGTATCTGGAAAATACCTTTTAACATGTTATTAATGTCCTTCACATCTATATTAGGATAATGTATATTCTTACTCAGCAGAAATATACTTGAAGTTTTAATACTGCTCCTATGTACAAGAATATAACTACTATAATACTACTCCTATGTACAAGACTATAACTACTATAATACTACCTCCTATATACAAGAATATAACTACTATAATACTACTCCTATGTACAAGAATATAACTACTATAATACTGCTCCTATGTACAAGAATATAACTACTATAATACTGCCCCCTATGTACAAGAATATAACTACTATAATACTGCTCCTATGTACAAGAATATAACTACTATAATACTGCCTCCTATGTACAAGAATATAACTACTATAATACTACTCCTATGTACAAGAATATAACTACTATAATACTACCTCCTATGTACAAGAATATAACTACTATAATACTGCCTCCTATGTACAAGAATATAACTACTATAATACTACCTCCTATGTACAAGAATATAACTACTATAATACTACTCCTATGTACAAGAATATAACTACTATAATACTACTCCTATGTACAAGAATATAACTACTATAATACTACCTCCTATGTACAAGAATATAACTACTATAATACTACTCCTATGTACAAGAATATAACTACTATAATACTGCCCCCTGTGTACAAGAATATAACTACTATAATACTACTCCTATATACAAGAATATAACTACTATAATACTACCTCCTATGTACAAGAATATAACTACTATAATACTACTCCTATGTACAGGGATATAACTACTATAATACTACTCCTATGTACAAGAATATAACTACTATAATACTACTCCTATGTGCAAGAATATAACTACTATAATACTACTCCTATGTGCAAGAATATAACTACTATAATACTACTCCTATGTACAAGAATATAACTACTATAATACTACCTCCTATGTACAGGGATATAACTACTAGAATACTGCCCCCTATATACAAGAATATAACTACTATAATACTGCTCCTATGTACAAGAATATAACTACTATAATACTACTCCTATGTACAAGAATATAACTACTATAATACTGCTCCTATGTACAAGAATATAACTACTATAATACTGCTCCTATGTACAAGAATATAACTACTATAATACTGCTCCTATGAATAATAGAATATTATAATCTTATGACATAGATATTTCATGTATACTATGTGCATCTTCTCAGTGATCTGTGTATATACTTGGTGTAATATATGGCAGAGTATTTTTGCACAGAATAGTAATAAGATGGTGTCTTGTAGCTTTCTCGGTCCCTCAGGGTTCAGATGAAGGCCTTCTCTGTACTGATGTCAGGCGGTATCTTATGTGACATTACATACAATTACATGAGTTGCTGATATTGCTGGGACTTGTAGTGCTGCTGCTGTTCATTGAGCCCCTCACCTGTCGGCCTGGGCGTCACCCCTGGATTTCCTTGCCCTAGTTCTTATTAATGTGTTTTATTATGTCCTTGTGTTTGTTATCCGGTCACACAACATTACAGACAGGTATGATTTGCCCGGCAGGACTAATCGCTTAATTCGTTCTTGTCATGGATTTGCCAGCCTAAGCTGTGCCCCAATAAATGATCTGGGTCATGTGATGGGCAGATTCTATCTCACCTTGTCAGCCTGACTACTGTCCTTGTATCATTGTAGTGCGCTGTGCGCTCCTGGACAACATGGAGTGTTCCCGTATCTGCACCCCTTGTTAGTCTGTGGTACCTGTTGGGGTGCTGACTTCTGCCCCCCTTCCCCCCCCCCCTGCACCAGGGATATACTGTGTTGTGTTTAGAGGGATTTTCCACTTTTTTATGAATGAAACTTCTGTGTTCTGAAAATTTTGCAACCTTGTAAAATACTTTTTGTTGTTATTCTTCCCCAGTAAGTGATAAGGAACATCATACAGACCTCTAATCTGTAAAGTTGTCACCGCTGAGGGTTTGGTACAATTATACCCAATCTTTGCAGTACGCAGCACAGAGCTCTCGCCTTTCCAGGAGTTTGAGCTAATAACTTTTACCTGCACTGATACATTGTAACAAACCTAATGTGTCAATCCAACAAAGTGTCAGAAAAGTGGTCTCCGGCATGTGGCTCTGAAGCTGTGGGGAAAGTACTACTCCCAGCATGCCCTGCTAGCCTGCAGCTAGATCACAACTTATTTGCAGAGTCCTTCTTCCCCTGGCCTTTTTTATCCTCTGGTAAGGGTATATCCATCAGTATGCGATTGTTGGGGGTCCGACACCCTGACCCTGCACCAGTCAGCTGGTCCAGCAGTATCCCATGGCCCGCCGCTGCTGCACAGGACGGGGTTGGATGCAGATGTCCTCCTATTTAAGTAATAGGCTCAGATTTGCAGCCTCGTCCACTGTATAGTGTTGCATCGGGCACTGTGTCTCTGTCACTTGGATAGCTTTCGCCCCCTCCTGTGCTGTCGTTTCCAGATCCGCTGATTGGTGCAGGCTCTGGGTGTCAGGCTATCACTGATCAGATACTGATCTTAATCCTGTATCAGTATAAATAAACACCGGGATGCCAGAAATGCATATTAAAATCCAATCTTAGGCCCCTTTGCAAATACCTCCTCCTAAATCCAGCATCTTATAGGTGACCACTTTCCATTTCACATGACGTTACATAGTATCTCAGTTAGACACCCTCCGCCTCAGCATTTGCATTTGCAGTGTGGTCCAATAGTAACCAAATCTACCTCTCCTGAATGCGCAACCCTAACCCTATAACCTCTAGCTTGACTTGCACATGGGGGATGGTGACCTGACATGGACACTAGAGCTGAGACAGCGCCACCTACTGGATCCATGCTTATAACCACTCCGTCCTAGCATCTGCCCAGCTCGTACCCCTGTATCCTCTGCGCTGCAGCACCCATAATACATATTCTGCCCTTTCTTACAGATGTGATCCTACATCCGCTCGCACCTCCCCGCTTCCTTTCATGCTCCTCTGCCTTGTGATTATCATACCCTTCCTTTGATCTCCGGCACATGACAGATCCTGCATGTGGCTAAATCAGGAATACCAAAATTAGTTGTTATTATTATTATTATTATCAGGCCCATTATCAAGGAGTAGAATTTCTGTCTATGTACATAAAGGAACTGCGCCATTTATTCTCCGTTCTTCAGGCCTCACCGTTCCCAGCTCCCAGCCCATGCCTTGTATTGTTACATCCTTTGACTTAGTGGAATGAAACCAGCTAGCAAAAATACACGAAAAGCCACAACCTCCCCAGGAGCAGTTCTAGGAACTTACTATTTCAGAGAAAATGGCACAACCAATTGTGCCGAAACATTGTGTACTGGCACTTCCATTGACTTGTACTATTCATGTTCCCAGTAAGCACAAGTCGCATGATGAAGTTAGACGATAACCTATTACATGCAGAGCTTTCAGTAAGTGTCTGAGTATTGGAGGTCAATGAGCAAAGTGCCTGAACTCTCTTCTAGATTAAACTCAGGCAGCATTTCTATCATTCATTTCCATGATGTTAAATTATACAGTTATGTCTTAAAGTGAGTGTAACCAGAACCCAGCATATCACCCCAGCCCCAAAAATAGATAGGTTACTGTCACCAGAACCAGCATATCACCCCAGTCCTGCAGATAGATAGGTTACTGTCACCAGAACCAGCATATCACCCCAGCCCTGCAGATAGATAGGTTACTGTCACCAGAACCAGCATATCACCCCAGTCCTGCAGATAGATAGGTTACTGTCACCAGAACCAGCATATCACCCCAGCCCTGCAGATAGATAGGTTACTGTCACCAGAACCAGCATATCACCCCAGCCCTGCAGATAGATAGGTTACTGTCACCAGACCAAGCATATCACCCCAGCCCTGCAGATAGATAGGTTACTGTCACCAGACCCAGCATATCACCCCAGCCCTGCAGATAGATAGGTTACTGTCACCAGAACCAGCATATCACCCCAGCCCTGCAGATAGATAGGTTACTGTCACCAGACCCAGCATATCACCCCAGCCCTGCAGATAGATAGGTTACTGTCACCAGAACCAGCATATCACCCCAGCCCTGCAGATAGATAGGTTACTGTCACCAGACCCAGCATATCACCCCAGCCCTGCAGATAGATAAGTTACTGTCACCAGACCCAGCATATCACCCCAGCCCAGCAGATAGATAGGTTACTGTCACCAGACCCAGCATATCACCCCAGCCCTGCAGATAGATAGGTTACTGTCACCAGAACCAGCATATCACCCCAGCCCTGCAGATAGATAGGTTACTGTCACCAGACCCAGCATATCACCCCAGTCCTGCAGATAGATAGGTTACTGTCACCAGAACCAGCATATCACCCCAGCCCAGCAGATAGATAGGTTACTGTCACCAGAACCAGCATATCACCCCAGTCCTGCAGATAGATAGGTTACTGTCACCAGAACCAGCATATCACCCCAGCCCAGCAGATAGATAGGTTACTGTCACCAGAACCAGCATATCACCCCAGCCCTGCAGATAGATAGGTTACTGTCACCAGACCCAGCATATCACCCCAGCCCTGCAGATAGATAGGTTACTGTCACCAGACCCAGCATATCACCCCAGCCCTGCAGATAGATAGGTTACTGTCACCAGAACCAGCATATCACCCCAGCCCTGCAGATAGATAGGTTAGTGTCACCAGAACCAGCATATCACCCCAGCCCTGCAGATAGATAGGTTAGTGTCACCAGAACCAGCATATCACCCCAGCCCTGCAGATAGATAGGTTAGTGTCACCAGAACCAGCATATCACCCCAGCCCTGCAGATAGATAGGTTACTGTCACCAGAACCAGCATATCACCCCAGTCCTGCAGATAGATAGGTTACTGTCACCAGAACCAGCATATCACCCCAGTCCTGCAGATAGATAGGTTACTGTCACCAGAACCAGCATATCACCCCAGCCCTGCAGATAGATAGGTTACTGTCACCAGAACTAGTCCCTGCTCTCCCTTCATAGGTTTTGCACTAGATTCAATGCAGTTTAAGACTAAAAAGCTAAAACACTTGTGTTCACGTACTGTATGTGATCCTGAGGGCATACCCCCTATAGAGGCAGCCTATAGAAATGTGATTTACAACCTGTGGCCTGTTCCATAACTACAGCACAGACTGTGGCTGTCAGGGCTGGTTGTTGTAGTCTTATAACAGCTGGAGATCCACAGACCAGAAACCTCTGCTATAAGGAATAGCACAAACCCTGATGGACTTCCCTGATTATTACATTTTCTAGGACTCTCCCTCTTTAGGGGTACTGTAAGATCAGCAGACCTGGGAGAACCGAGCTCAGGGTCATGGATAAGAAAGGTGAGTTCAGAGAGTAGGTGCCGCTCTCCTCTGTCTATAGTGGCAGGGAACCTGCAGGGGATTTGGGTCTCCCTGCACTTATACTGCTTTGCAGTCCTCCCACCACTAGGTGGAGGCATTCTCTTTGTGTCCTTGTGTTAATACATTGCTATATAGGCAAGGAAGATTCAGACTGAAAATACAATTTCCTGCAAAAACCACATTTATAATAAGATTTGTGCCCAGATACATTGTTTTATTCTTATTATTTGTGTCACTGTCCCTTGTATTAGAGGCTCTTGGCCTCCGCCAGTGATGTGCACGCGTCCACCATGCTGCCAGTTTCTGGACGTTGTTTACCTGTTCCACAGGAGCCAACCCCGGCCTAGCCGAGCCCCAGCCTCCCCTGGCTAACCCCGGCTAATCCTAATGCATTGTGTCAGGTACGCTGTAATCGGCTGCGCTGCCGGCCCTAATGGATCAGATTAGAGTAGTTAATGAATTATTTTTAGGCGACAAATCTCAAGCTGTGAAGGGTTTTTTGTTTCTGTCTGGGAACAAATTGCAGCTAAATGGTTTGACATTTCACTGGGTGACGTATAGAGGCGAAAAACAAGAGGAAAGTAAAGATTCTGCTAAACACCTGCATGGAGTGAGCAGAATGTACTCGGGCCTCGTATACCGCTGTTGTCAGATTTGCTTCCCCTTCACAGGATGGACAACGGCAGCTGCAGAAGATCCAGGATCCTGCGGTTTCCATGTCTGCCCATCGGCACCTATAGGCTGTGTATGGGGCAGAGTGTTGGGAAAGCTGGGAAGAAACTGAGCTGCAATGGCTTCCATATTGTGCTCTTCCCTCATCTAACCCTATAACCGTAGCTTTCAGTATAAGGCTAGGGCTACATAGGGAATTTTGGCTGCAACCACAGACCCTCAGATCACTCTGCAAGTCTTTCACTTATGTTATTGAATGGAGCAGCATTGCAAAAACAGTCAAACCTTGCTGGACTTTTTTCTCAATGGTCACGGCATCTTTAGAGCCATAACATAATTATACAGCTCGTGTTTTTCTCTAAATTTTTATACCTGAATCCTCTTACAAAATGGCAAACGATGATCCCATATGATACAATACTGTATCCAGTGAAGCTTCTGTTCACATCACATTAAGGGGCAGGGGCTATAGGGGGTGCAGAATTAGCAGACGCGACTCGGCTTTGGACCCTGAGTGGGCCCCAAAGATCCCTTAAAATATCACAGTATTCACAATGGCACAAGGTGGGCAGGGGCCACATTACAGATTGTGCACCTCTGGACTCATGCGCATGACCAAGTGTGCAGGTTGAGCGGGATCCCATTTTTTTTTATTTTTTTTTAATGGAAGGCACTTGGATAAGACTCGTCGTTGGATAACACATCCCAGTGCCTTCTGTGCTGTATTGAATTCAATGGGGGTTCCGTTTTGTTCCGGAGCTGGATAGGACATGTACCATAATCCTTAAAAACAGAATGGAGCATCGCAAACTGCATGCTCGGTCATGTGCATGAGGCCGAAGAGCCCTCCATGGGAAGTAAATATCAAGAGGCTCTCCTAATTTATTCCCCCGCCATAAGGTATATCATCATGTGCTGCCATTGTAAAGAGAAATAATACCGCACTGTACACTTTATTACTGTGTATCTATTAGGAGTTGCATAGTCTAATACACTATTCCAAATGGTTAAAATAGAAAAAAAATATATCTGTCTATCATGGCTGGCCTGACATAGGGTTCTGTTCGGTGTATGGAATGCTACGTATACATAGGAGCCATTGTATAATATCAGACATATGATGCAAATGTAGATGGCGTAGCAGACCCTCGTACTACCATAGCTTCCCTATGTATCACTGCCATATATCCCACATAATACTTCTATTTAGTGCCAAACTGAAACTGCCAATAATAGCTGCTAATAATACCGCCATAGAGTACAGTACAATTCCCTGGTGGTCTAGGGCAGGCAGAGAGTCTCCAACCTCTCTGACATCTGTCTCTAGCAGTGAATTAAACCTAGAGAGCGCACAGCTCTTTAAAAAAAATCGCCGTCTCTTGTTACAAAGTATATTTAGCATTACTGGACACAGGTTTTTGATGAGAAAGACTCTTAAACTCTATCAAAAGCGCATGAGCGTAAACCTGATATTTGCTCTACGGGAATTATTAGGCAGCACCCTTGTCAATAGATCATATTAGCTTCACCTTATCTCTGCTAATTTGGCGGACTCTGGGGAATTTCTACAGCAGCTGCTACGTAAACTGAAGCGTATTGACTATTAATAGCGCCGCAGATTGATGCTTGCTATCTTTTTACTGTTTTTGATTATGTTGACAGCTGTTAAACTTCAATAAAGATATTTAATGATTCACACAATCTATCTACAACCTCACTGAGATCAAAGAGAAGGAGCACCAAGGTACAGGAGGGATCTACAGAGTACAGTATGTGAAGTCAAAAGTCAAGTGTCTGGAGAGAAGCAGGTCCTGGAAAGGTGGCCATACACTTAACATAGCTGTCAGCTGAATACTTGTTTAATGGACAGCTATTCCATCCAAATGTATCTTTACCCTGGGAGGAACGTTTTCCTGGACTACTATGGGATGTAAGGATGATACTATAGGATAAGAATTTAACTACCATAGTACCTACCCCATTTACAAAAATACAACTATAATAATACCACCCCAATGTACCAGAATATAACTACTATAACACTACTACTACGTACAAGAATATAACTGCTATAATACTACTCCTATGTACAAGAATATAACTACTATAATACTACTCCTATGTACAAGAATATAACTACTATAATACTACCCCTATGTACAAGAATATAACTACTATAATACTACCTCCTATGTACAAGAATATAACTGCTATAATACTACTCCTATGTACAAGAATATAACTACTATAATACTACTCCTATGTACAATAATATAACTACTATAATACTGCTCCTATGTACAAGAATATAACTACTATAATACTACCCCTATGTACAAGAATATAACTACTATAATACTACCTCCTATGTACAAGAATATAACTGCTATAATACTACTCCTATGTACAAGAATATAACTACTATAATACTACTCCTATGTACAATAATATAACTACTATAATACTACTCCTATGTACAAGAATATAACTACTATAATACTACTCCTATGTACAAGAATATAACTACTATAATACTATCTCCTATGTACAAGAATATAACTACTATAATACTACTCCTATGTACAAGAATATAACTACTATAATAATACTCCTATGTACAAGAATATAACTGCTATAATACTACTCCTATGTACAAGAATATAACTACTATAATACTACTCCTATGTACAAGAATATAACTACTATAATAATACTCCTATGTACAAGAATATAAGTACTATAATAATACTCCTATGTACAAGAATATAAGTACTATAATACTACTCCTATGTACAAGAATATATCTACTATAATACTGCTCCTATGTACAAGAATATAACTACTATAATACTGCTCCTATGTACAAGAATATAACTACTATAATACTGCTCCTATGTACAAGAATATAACTACTATAATACTACTCCTATGTACAAGAATATAACTACTATAATACTACTCCTATGTACAAGAATATATCTACTATAATACTACTCCTATGTACAAGAATATAAGTACTATAATACTACTCCTATGTACAAGAATATAAGTACTATAATACTACTTCTATGTACAAGAATATAACTACTATAATACTACTCCTATGTACAAGAATATAACTACTATAATACTACTCCTATGTACAGGAATATAACTACTATAATACTACTCCTATGTACAAGAATATAACTACTATAATACTGCCCCTATGTACAAGAATATAACTACTATAATACTGCTCCTATGTACAAGAATATAACTACTATAATACTACTCCTATGTACAAGAATATATCTACTATAATACTACTCCTATGTACAAGAATATATCTACTATAATACTACTCCCTATGTACAAGAATATAACTGCTATAATACTACCCCTATGTACAAGAATATAACTACTATAATACTACTCCTATGTACAAGAATATATCTACTATAATACTACTCCTATGTACAAGAATATATCTACTATAATACTACTCCCTATGTACAAGAATATAACTGCTATAATACTACTCCTATGTACAAGAATATAACTACTATAATACTACCTCCTATGTACAAGAATATAACTACTATAATACTACCCCTATGTACAAGAATATAACTACGATAATACTACTCCTATGTACAAGAATATATCTACTATAATACTACTCCCTATGTACAAGAATATAACTACTATAATACTACTCCTATGTACAAGAATATAACTACTATAATACTACTCCTATGTACAAGAATATAACTACTATAATACTACTCCTATGTACAAGAATATATCTACTATAATACTGCTCCTATGTACAAGAATATAACTACTATAATACTACCTCCTATGTACAAGAAAATAACTACTATAATACTGCTCCTATGTACAAGAATATAACTACTATAATACTACCTCCTATGTACAAGAAAATAACTACTATAATACTGCTCCTATGTACAAGAATATAACTACTATAATACTACTCCTATGTACAAGAATATAACTACTATAATACTACCTCCTATGTACAAGAATATAACTACTATAATACTACTCCTATGTACAAGAATATAACTACTATAATACTACTGCTATGTACAAGAATATAACTACTATAATACTACTCCTATGTACAAGAATATATCTACTATAATACTACTCCCTATGTACAAGAATATAACTACTATAATACTACTCCTATGTACAAGAATATAACTACTATAATACTACCCCTATGTACAAGAATATAACTACGATAATACTATTCCTATGTACAAGAATATATCTACTATAATACTACTCCTATGTACAAGAATATATCTACTATAATACTACTCCCTATGTACAAGAATATAACTACTATAATACTGCTCCTATGTACAAGAATATAACTACTATAATACTACTCCTATGTACAAGAAAATAACTACTATAATACTGCTCCTATGTACAAGAATATAACTACTATAATACTACCTCCTATGTACAAGAATATAACTACTATAATACTACTCCTATGTACAAGAATATAACTACTATAATACTTCCCCCTATGTACAAGAATATAACTACTATAATACTACTCCTATGTACAAGAATATAACTACTATAATACTGCTCCTATGTACAAGAATATAACTACTATAATACTACCTCCTATGTACAAGAATATAACTACTATAATACTACTCCTATGTACAAGAATATAACTACTATAATACTACCTCCTATGTACAAGAATATAACTACTATAATACTACTCCTATGTACAAGAATATAACTACTATAATACTACTCCCTATGTACAAGAATATAACTACTATAATACTACTCCTATGTACAAGAATATAACTACTATAATACTGCTCCTATGTACAAGAATATAACTACTATAATACTACTCCTATGTACAAGAATATAACTACTATAATACTTCCCCCTATGTACAAGAATATAACTACTATAATACTACTCCTATGTACAAGAATATATCTACTATAATACTACTCCTATGTACAAGAATATATCTACTATAATACTACTCCCTATGTACAAGAATATAACTGCTATAATACTACTCCTATGTACAAGAATATAACTACTATAATACTACCTCCTATGTACAAGAATATAACTACTATAATACTACCCCTATGTACAAGAATATAACTACGATAATACTACTCCTATGTACAAGAATATATCTACTATAATACTACTCCCTATGTACAAGAATATAACTACTATAATACTGCTCCTATGTACAAGAATATAACTACTATAATACTACTCCTATGTACAAGAATATAACTACTATAATACTACCTCCTATGTACAAGAATATAACTACTATAATACTACCTCCTATGTACAAGAATATAACTACTATAATACTACTCCTATGTACAAGAATATAACTACTATAATACTACCTCCTATGTACAAGAAAATAACTACTATAATACTGCTCCTATGTACAAGAATATAACTACTATAATACTACTCCTATGTACAAGAATATAACTACTATAATACTTCCCCCTATGTACAAGAATATAACTACTATAATACTGCTCCTATGTACAAGAATATACAGTCCTATGAAAAAGTTTGGGCACCCCTATTAATCTTAATCATTTTTAGTTCTAAATATTTTGGTGTTTGCAGCAGCCATTTCAGTTTGATATATCTAATAACTGATGGACACAGTAATATTTCAGGATTGAAATGAGGTTTATTGTACTAACAGAAAATGCGCAATATGCATTAAACCAAAATTTGACCGGTGCAAAAATATGGGCACCTCAACAGAAAAGTGACATTAATATTTAGTACATCCTCCTTTTGCAAAGATAACAGCCTCTAGTCGCTTCCTGTAGCTTTTAATCAGTTCCTGGATCCTGGATGAAGGTATTTTGGACCATTTCTTTCTACAAAACAATTCAAGTTCAGTTAAGTTTGATGGTCGCCGAACATGGACAGCCCGCTCTCAAATGATCTGAAAACAAAGATTGTTCAACATAGTTGTTCAGGGGAAGGATACAAAACGTTGTCTCAGAGATTTAACCTGTCAGTTTCCACTGTGAGGAACATAGTAAGGAGATGGAAGACCACAGGGACAGTTCTTGTTAAGCCCAGAAGTGGCAGGCCAAGAAAAATATCAGAAAGGCAGAGAAGAAGAATGGTGAGAACAGTCAAGGACAATCCACAGACCACCTCCAAAGAGCTGCAGCATCATCTTGCTGCAGATGGTGTCACTGTGCATCGGTCAACTATACAGCGCACTTTGCACAAATAGAAGCTGTATGGGAGAGTGATGAGAAAGAAGCCGTTTCTGCACGTACGCCACAAATAGAGTTGCCTGAGGTATGAAAAAGCACATTTGGACAAGGCAGCTTCATTTTGGAAACAAAAATTGAGTTGTTTGGTTATAAAAAAAAGGCGTTATGCATGGCGTCCAAAAAGAAACAGCATTCCAAGAAAAACACATGCTACCCACTGTAAAATTTGGTGGAGGTTCCATCATGCTTTGGGGCTGTGTGGCCAATGCCGGCATCGGGAATCTTGTTAAAGTTGAGGGTCGCATGGATTCCACTCAGTATCAGCAGATTCTTGAGAATAATGTTCAAGAATCAGTGACGAAGTTGAAGTTACGCCGGGGATGGATATTTCAGCAAGACAATGATCCAAAACACCGCTCCAAATCCTCAGGCGTTCATGCAGAGGAACAATTACAATGTTCTGGAATGGCCATCCCAGTCCCCAGACCTGAATATCATTGAACATCTGTGGGATGATTTGAAGCGGGCTGTCCATGCTCGGCGACCATCTAACTTAACTGAACTTGAATTGTTTGTCCAAAATACCTTTATCCAGGATCCAGGAACTGATTAAAAGCTACAGGAAGCGACTAGAGGCTGTTATCTTTGCAAAAGGAGGATGTACTAAATATTAATGTCACTTTTCTGTTGAGGTGCCCATACTTTTGCACCAGTCAAATTTTGGTTTAATGCATATTGCGCATTTTCTGTTAGTACAATAAACCTCATTTCAATCCTGAAATATTACTGTGTCCATCAGTTATTAGATATATCAAACTGAAATGGCTGTTGCAAACACCAAAATATTTAGAACTAAAAATGATAAAGATTAATAGGGGTGCCCAAACTTTTTCATAGGACTGTAACTAGTATAATACTACCTCCTATGTACAAGAATATAACTACTATAATACTGCTCCTATGTACAAGAATATAACTACTATAATACTGCTCCTATGTACAAGAATATAACTACTATAATACTACCTCCTATGTACAAGAATATAACTACTATAATACTGCTCCTATGTACAAGAATATAACTACTATAATACTGCTCCTATGTACAAGAATATAACTACTATAATACTTCCCCCTATGTACAAGAATATAACTACTATAATACTACCTCCTATGTACAAGAATATAACTACTATAATACTACTCCTATGTACAAGAATATAACTACTATAATACTACTCCTATGTACAAGAATATAACTACTATAATACTACTCCTATGTACAAGAATATAACTACTATAATACTACCTCCTATGTACAAGAATATAACTACTATAATACTACTCCTATGTACAAGAATATAACTACTATAATACTTCCCCCTATGTACAAGAATATAACTACTATAATACTACCTCCTATGTACAAGAATATAACTACTATAATACTACTCCTATGTACAAGAATATAACTACTATAATACTACTGCTATGTACAAGAATATAACTACTATAATACTACTCCTATGTACAAGAATATATCTACTATAATACTACTCCCTATGTACAAGAATATAACTACTATAATACTACTCCTATGTACAAGAATATAACTACTATAATACTACCCCTATGTACAAGAATATAACTACGATAATACTATTCCTATGTACAAGAATATAACTAGTATAATACTACCTCCTATGTACAAGAATATAACTACAATAATACTGCTCCTATGTACAAGAATATAACTACTATAATACTGCTCCTATGTACAAGAATATAACTACTATAATACTACTCCTATGTACAAGAAAATAACTACTATAATACTGCTCCTATGTACAAGAATATAACTACTATAATACTACCTCCTATGTACAAGAATATAACTACTATAATACTACTCCTATGTACAAGAATATAACTACTATAATACTTCCCCCTATGTACAAGAATATAACTACTATAATACTACTCCTATGTACAAGAATATAACTACTATAATACTGCTCCTATGTACAAGAATATAACTACTATAATACTACCTCCTATGTACAAGAATATAACTACTATAATACTACTCCTATGTACAAGAATATAACTACTATAATACTACCTCCTATGTACAAGAATATAACTACTATAATACTACTCCTATGTACAAGAATATAACTACTATAATACTACTCCCTATGTACAAGAATATAACTACTATAATACTACTCCTATGTACAAGAATATAACTACTATAATACTGCTCCTATGTACAAGAATATAACTACTATAATACTACTCCTATGTACAAGAATATAACTACTATAATACTTCCCCCTATGTACAAGAATATAACTACTATAATACTACTCCTATGTACAAGAATATATCTACTATAATACTACTCCTATGTACAAGAATATATCTACTATAATACTACTCCCTATGTACAAGAATATAACTGCTATAATACTACTCCTATGTACAAGAATATAACTACTATAATACTACCTCCTATGTACAAGAATATAACTACTATAATACTACCCCTATGTACAAGAATATAACTACGATAATACTACTCCTATGTACAAGAATATATCTACTATAATACTACTCCCTATGTACAAGAATATAACTACTATAATACTACTCCTATGTACAAGAATATAACTACTATAATACTACTCCTATGTACAAGAATATAACTACTATAATACTACTCCTATGTACAAGAATATATCTACTATAATACTGCTCCTATGTACAAGAATATAACTACTATAATACTACCTCCTATGTACAAGAAAATAACTACTATAATACTGCTCCTATGTACAAGAATATAACTACTATAATACTACCTCCTATGTACAAGAAAATAACTACTATAATACTGCTCCTATGTACAAGAATATAACTACTATAATACTACTCCTATGTACAAGAATATAACTACTATAATACTACCTCCTATGTACAAGAATATAACTACTATAATACTACCTCCTATGTACAAGAATATAACTACTATAATACTACTCCTATGTACAAGAATATAACTACTATAATACTACCTCCTATGTACAAGAAAATAACTACTATAATACTGCTCCTATGTACAAGAATATAACTACTATAATACTACTCCTATGTACAAGAATATAACTACTATAATACTACCTCCTATGTACAAGAATATAACTACTATAATACTACCTCCTATGTACAAGAATATAACTACTATAATACTACTCCTATGTACAAGAATATAACTACTATAATACTACCTCCTATGTACAAGAAAATAACTACTATAATACTGCTCCTATGTACAAGAATATAACTACTATAATACTACTCCTATGTACAAGAATATAACTACTATAATACTACCTCCTATGTACAAGAATATAACTACTATAATACTACTCCTATGTACAAGAATATAACTACTATAATACTACCTCCTATGTACAAGAAAATAACTACTATAATACTACTCCTATGTACAAGAATATAACTACTATAATACTTCCCCCTATGTACAAGAATATAACTACTATAATACTGCTCCTATGTACAAGAATATACAGTCCTATGAAAAAGTTTGGGCACCCCTATTAATCTTAATCATTTTTAGTTCTAAATATTTTGGTGTTTGCAGCAGCCATTTCAGTTTGATATATCTAATAACTGATGGACACAGTAATATTTCAGGATTGAAATGAGGTTTATTGTACTAACAGAAAATGCGCAATATGCATTAAACCAAAATTTGACCGGTGCAAAAATATGGGCACCTCAACAGAAAAGTGACATTAATATTTAGTACATCCTCCTTTTGCAAAGATAACAGCCTCTAGTCGCTTCCTGTAGCTTTTAATCAGTTCCTGGATCCTGGATGAAGGTATTTTGGACCATTTCTTTCTACAAAACAATTCAAGTTCAGTTAAGTTTGATGGTCGCCGAACATGGACAGCCCGCTCTCAAATGATCTGAAAACAAAGATTGTTCAACATAGTTGTTCAGGGGAAGGATACAAAACGTTGTCTCAGAGATTTAACCTGTCAGTTTCCACTGTGAGGAACATAGTAAGGAGATGGAAGACCACAGGGACAGTTCTTGTTAAGCCCAGAAGTGGCAGGCCAAGAAAAATATCAGAAAGGCAGAGAAGAAGAATGGTGAGAACAGTCAAGGACAATCCACAGACCACCTCCAAAGAGCTGCAGCATCATCTTGCTGCAGATGGTGTCACTGTGCATCGGTCAACTATACAGCGCACTTTGCACAAATAGAAGCTGTATGGGAGAGTGATGAGAAAGAAGCCGTTTCTGCACGTACGCCACAAATAGAGTTGCCTGAGGTATGAAAAAGCACATTTGGACAAGGCAGCTTCATTTTGGAAACAAAAATTGAGTTGTTTGGTTATAAAAAAAAGGCGTTATGCATGGCGTCCAAAAAGAAACAGCATTCCAAGAAAAACACATGCTACCCACTGTAAAATTTGGTGGAGGTTCCATCATGCTTTGGGGCTGTGTGGCCAATGCCGGCATCGGGAATCTTGTTAAAGTTGAGGGTCGCATGGATTCCACTCAGTATCAGCAGATTCTTGAGAATAATGTTCAAGAATCAGTGACGAAGTTGAAGTTACGCCGGGGATGGATATTTCAGCAAGACAATGATCCAAAACACCGCTCCAAATCCTCAGGCATTCATGCAGAGGAACAATTACAATGTTCTGGAATGGCCATCCCAGTCCCCAGACCTGAATATCATTGAACATCTGTGGGATGATTTGAAGCGGGCTGTCCATGCTCGGCGACCATCTAACTTAACTGAACTTGAATTGTTTGTCCAAAATACCTTTATCCAGGATCCAGGAACTGATTAAAAGCTACAGGAAGCGACTAGAGGCTGTTATCTTTGCAAAAGGAGGATGTACTAAATATTAATGTCACTTTTCTGTTGAGGTGCCCATACTTTTGCACCGGTCAAATTTTGGTTTAATGCATATTGCGCATTTTCTGTTAGTACAATAAACCTCATTTCAATCCTGAAATATTACTGTGTCCATCAGTTATTAGATATATCAAACTGAAATGGCTGTTGCAAACACCAAAATATTTAGAACTAAAAATGATAAAGATTAATAGGGGTGCCCAAACTTTTTCATAGGACTGTAACTAGTATAATACTACCTCCTATGTACAAGAATATAACTACTATAATACTGCTCCTATGTACAAGAATATAACTACTATAATACTACCTCCTATGTACAAGAAAATAACTACTATAATACTGCTCCTATGTACAAGAATATAACTACTATAATACTGCTCCTATGTACAAGAATATAACTACTATAATACTTCCCCCTATGTACAAGAATATAACTACTATAATACTACCTCCTATGTACAAGAATATAACTACTATAATACTACTCCTATGTACAAGAATATAACTACTATAATACTACTCCTATGTACAAGAATATAACTACTATAATACTACTCCTATGTACAAGAATATAACTACTATAATACTACCTCCTATGTACAAGAATGTAACTACTATAATACTACTCCTATGTACAAGAATATAACTACTATAATACTACTGCTATGTACAAGAATATAACTACTATAATACTACTCCTATGTACAAGAATATATCTACTATAATACTACTCCCTATGTACAAGAATATAACTACTATAATACTACTCCTATGTACAAGAATATAACTACTATAATACTACCCCTATGTACAAGAATATAACTACGATAATACTATTCCTATGTACAAGAATATAACTAGTATAATACTACCTCCTATGTACAAGAATATAACTACAATAATACTGCTCCTATGTACAAGAATATAACTACTATAATACTGCTCCTATGTACAAGAATATAACTACTATAATACTACTCCTATGTACAAGAAAATAACTACTATAATACTGCTCCTATGTACAAGAATATAACTACTATAATACTACCTCCTATGTACAAGAATATAACTACTATAATACTACTCCTATGTACAAGAATATAACTACTATAATACTACTCCTATGTACAAGACTATAACTACTATAATACTTCCCCCTATGTACAAGAATATAACTACTATAATACTACTCCTATGTACAAGAATATAACTACTATAATACTGCTCCTATGTACAAGAATATAACTACTATAATACTACCTCCTATGTACAAGAATATAACTACTATAATACTACTCCTATGTACAAGAATATAACTACTATAATACTACCTCCTATGTACAAGAATATAACTACTATAATACTACTCCTATGTACAAGAATATAACTACTATAATACTACTCCCTATGTACAAGAATATAACTACTATAATACTACTCCTATGTACAAGAATATAACTACTATAATACTGCTCCTATGTACAAGAATATAACTGCTATAATACTTTTGGACCAGAGTTCTGGCATAGACAAGCCCTACTTCTTTTCCTAATCCTATTGGACTCGGCGCGGTGTCCGCACATCAATCATGGAGTTGTGTCCTCTGATTCTGTCACTGAGGTGTTAGAGTTATTGGTGTCACATTTATAGGACAGCTGCAATCACTACATAATGTGCGGACACTTATACACTGAGTACAATGCTACTGGGCCTAGTAGTACAATGTTGTCTCCTATCTCTCTCTTTCTGGTAATGTTGGGTTATTTCGGGTGATATCAATGACTTGTTACTACTATGTTTAGTATATTTTCAGCAGTAACATGAGCTGGAGTGAGAAATGAAGCACACGATGCTCTTACCTGACCGCTGTCTATCCGCCTCATCATTTTACAGTCAGTTTTTGTTTGTTTGTTTTTTTTACCATGTCAGCATTTACCTTTGTTCCAAACTCTGACTACTGGAACGAAACTCTGGACTTGTTGTGAGGTTTTTTTGTGGATTGTATGAATGTGGTTAGCAGAACTGGCAGAGAGGAGCCGCTGCCATAACAAGGGGACATTATCCAAGTGCCATAAACCTGCAGACTAAAAAATACACGGTCAAGATCACAAGATCAATACAAGATCTCCAGACAGGGGCCGGGCCCTCACCTCCAAGTACTTCAGAGCAGCCATGTTTCCTAACCTCCTGCTGTTCATCAGTGACTAGGTATCATTCTCATTGCAGGCCTCACCTACACCAACAACAGCCCATCACCTGCAATTGTCCATTTACAAGACCTCTGCTTCCTGTCACTTAATGTTTGTTACATTGTATCCATTCTAGACAATCCTCAGAAACTTCAACAGTATGGATGCTAGAACGGGCTTGCACTTGGGCTACAAGGACGCAGGGGGTTCCAGAGCTTAGGTGGGCCACATGAATGTATCCCCAAAAGAGACGCTCAGTAGAATACCGACATGGCCCCCAGGACAGAAATAAGGATTAGCCAGAAGGCTATAAGCGAAAAAATCTGTCTGTGTGGTTACAGGAATTTGCAAACAACGTCAGGATATATTTGCTTGTTGGATGAATTTTACTGCCGGTTCCTAAGTACGGCGCGCTAACCATACTGATACCTGAGACTGTAACAGAATATCAGAGAGGTTTGTACTACCAGTGTATATTATCTATACGGTCCTACGTACCATTGTAGCAAACTCTCAGCTGTGAGAACTAGCAGGTGCAGGGTTTCTTTTCAGGCTCTAGATTTTACCATGACATGAAGCAGAGGTCTTATCTTGCCATAATTGCTCAAAGGCGTTTTCTAGATAATTTTGGATACCCATTAGGAAACCAGGGTGAAATAAAATACAAAAGGAAGTGATACTCACCCACCCCTGGTCTGTAAGTGATATTCTCCTACCCCTGGTCTGTAAGTGATACTCTCCTACCCCTGGTCCGGAAGTGATACTCGCCTACCCCTGGTCCGGAAGCGATACTCGCCTACCCCTGGTCTGTAAGTGATACTCTCCTACCCCTTGTCCGGAAGTGACACTCTCCTACCCCTGGTCCGGAAGTGACACTCGCCTACCCCTTGTCCGGAAGTGATACTCTCCTACCCCTGGTCTGGAAGTGACACTCGCCTACCCCTGGTCCGGAAGTAAGTGATACTCTCCTACCCCTGGTCCGGAAGTGATACTCGCCTACCCCTGGTCCGGAAGTGATACTCGCCTACCCCTGGTCCGGAAGTGATACTCGCCTACCCCTGGTCCGGAAGTGATACTCTCCTACCCCTGGTCCGGAAGTGATACTCTCCTACCCCTGGTCCGGAAGCGATACTCGCCTACCCCTGGTCCGGAAGCGATACTCGCCTACCCCTGGTCCGGAAGCGATACTCGCCTACCCCTGGTCCGGAAGTGATACTCTCCTACCCTTGGTCTGGAAGTGATACTCTCCTACCCCTGGTCCGGAAGTGATACTCTCCTATCCCTGCTCCTTCTTCAGTTCTGTTCCATTCTGTGACAGAACTTAATGGGTCGGACATGAAGCAACTTGGGTGACTGATGCGGCCAGTCATTGGTCTCAGTGGTTGCAGGTTGGGTACCAGTAATATACAGTAGTAAAAGTGACATTGGTGGTACCCAACATGTGACTGCTGAGACCAATGATTGGTCATCTCAGCTGTTTCATTTCCTGTCCAGGCAGGGGGGGAACCAGTTCTGGAATGGAAGACCCAGGGGTAGGTGAGCATTGTCCTTTTCATTTTAGCCCATTCCTAGACAACCCCCTGGCTTTTCAGTTTTAAGAAGGGAATACCCCTGCAACCCCAGTTTAGAATTTGGAATATCTAACATAGATTCTATGGAGTTCTAGGCTTCCAAAATGTGTCTTAGTTGGTGGGGAACAATATAGGAAGGTGGGGTTCCACTTTAAAAGGGTTTTCCAGGAATTGGACAAACTCCCATGGAGGCCGGGAAGGTGTAACATAAAATCAGTGTCTTTAGTGGTCACTGGTATGGAATCGACGGGGCATGTGAATGAGGACACTGATCCTTCCCAGTGACTAATGGGGGGCCAATGATTGGTTTCAGCTGTGATGTGGGGCGCAGGACTTCTGGTAACGGGGGCACGACACAAGACTGAATGGACAGAGCACTGGAGTTTGTGCAGTTCCTGGACATCCTCTTTATGGGTATGTATGGAAAGAATCTGCTGCAAAATTCGCCATTCATCAGCAGCCAAATCTGCATGAAGTAGTGAGGAGTTTGCTGTGGATTTCCCTGGATTTTTCCCCATGCATCGTGAAAGCTGCAGCGTATGGTGGATTTAATAAAATCTCTGCTTCTGTAATCTCCACAGCAGGACAGTCGGCAGCGATCATATGCCATGTATGTGCCCTACAGCCTATCACTGCTCATTTCTGAGACGCCGCTGACAGCACTATGATGGAGATGGGGTCTAGCGAGGGGGTCCCGTCTGTATTTTCTATTGCTGCGTCATACGCATTATGGAATGGAATAGTCATGAAATCAAATCTAAATGCGATGATGTCAGCGAGTAGATATGTTCCTCCTAAGTAAACGGTGACGCTGGAGCTTCGTCTCTTAGGACATACCAAGGAACCTCCACAGCCAAGGCTCCGGCTGTTTGCTGAGAATAACCTCTCGGTGTGTGAGTGCAAAGAACTTGTAATTCTAGATTGTAGGAACGTTATCTTCTCTGTAAGGGACACACACAGTAAACAAAATGAATAGTTGGGAGAGAAGATGACAAATCACCGATATGTACCGGTCCCCCATGTCTAGCACCTTCTGCTCCAATGACAGGGGCAATGTTGAGCCACCAATGACATTGGACTCTGTCTTACCCTATCCAAGTTAGAATTAAAGGAGAAGTCCACTCCTTTGTATCAGTCTCAGTCCATGTTTAGAAGAAGATCTATCAAATTCTGCTTGTAATAAAGGGGGGGCTATTAAATGTTCTATATGCAACCTAGTCAGCTCCAAACAAGCCAGCCGTCATCCAAGGGATTCTCAATGGCCATTACTTCATGTCCTGCCAGGGATGAAGCCAAAGGATTGACCTGACTAGTAGGGAGCCTAGACTAAGTACGGGGACCCCAACTACCCGAGAGTACCTAAGGGTCGGCTGACAACAGGCTGACCACAAAGTGTCCCCGTTTTACAGCAGGAACTTGCCGCTTTACCTGATCGTAAGTGTACAATGTCACAATAGCGTAACCACAGGAGAAAATAGGCATTGCACTCTGTCCATTCATATCAATGGATTCACTGGACAGGAGAGGTCCTCCAGAGCAAGAGACACTGTTTCTAGCCAAAAGATGAGGAGACTCCACTTCATTCCCCTCCTCCCAGTTAACCTAGAGTTCTAGGGGGCAGCGGATGTGATTGAGTATAAATTGGAGATGCCATGGGGAAAGTTGGGCAAGATGAACGCAGTGAATCCAAGGTCAGGGCACCTCGCTCCAGTGCACATGTGCCCGATGTACAGAGCATGCACAATGGAGCGGTGCACTGACCTCGGCTTCAGTGTGCACAGTATGCATGTGCCAGAATCCCTCAGCAGACGTCAGGAATCTTCTCACTTTGTTTCTTAAGGACCCTAAACTCCAACTGCTTCAAACAGCCTGACAGGATCCATTGAAGATGCCAGTAATGGGTTGACCTTGCCTAGAGCGAGCCAGTGCTGCAACACATGCTGTACTATGGCCAGCTTTTTGGCGGATATTCATACACAGCAGATTAGTTGGTTGCATTAATTTTCATTAATTTGAATGGGATTCTTTTGGTGGCAATGCCATGGGTTTTTGCAACCCCTCATTAAGAGAAGCAGTTGCAGAAATGTGTGAATTTACATTTATGGGCTCGGAGTATGGCGGCATGGCCAAGTGTGGCGTTATAGTAAAATCTCCTGCTTTAGGTCTATGAAATATAAGGCCAGGGCTTACATGGTGACGTTGACCACGATGCTGTCACTTATGTAGGTGAATGGGGTTGCCTTGTGACCCCCGAAGGGGCTGCGATTTGTATTTTTTGAGACTAGAGGTCATGGTGACAGTCAAAGGGTAACAGCGATCTTCACTCCAAAGTCATTGTGTGACCCCAGCTATAATATCCTCTTCATTTTCATTCCACTCTTTACGTTGGCTCAAATAACTGCATGAAAAATTGCACCAAAAACTACGTATGCGAATCAAGCCCTATAGTGCCATATGCAGAATGACAGTGATCCCAGTGCATTAGCACCTATACATTGCTTCATGTAGAACTGTTATATCGTGTAAATGCTTCATCTGGATCCGTGCTGATCTACGAGCTGCAGCAAGGGGCTCATTACTCAATATTATCCTAACGTCTGGCCCGGAATTCTGGGAAACGTTCCGTTTTTCCTGGTTAACAACGCTGGCGCCAGCACATTCCCAGGCTATCTCGTGTCTTGGCTCCATATGGCAGAAAAATAAACGTTCCTCCTGTCGCAATCTCGCTGGAGCGGCCGTCTTTATAATTGTCACAGCAGCTGATAGTTGTCACGTGTTATTGAAGCAGCTGTCAGCTTAGAGGAATCCAAGGGAGAATGGAAAAGTACTGAGGTGACAGGCCCAGAGCTGCGGGGTCCCACCAGCCCGCAACACCACCTACTAAGTCCTCACTGCTGCCGTATCTAGTGGATGTCACCTTGACTTTAGATTGAGAGCCCTGACAGGTTTTATATATACTATATGTGTGTGTATGTGTATATATATCTATATATAAAACCTTTTTGTATGGCGTGCCAATTTAAATGAAAAAATCAGGGACACCTGCACTACCACCCAATAATTGTAAGGCTGACGACCCCTGTACTAAAGTCATATAGCACAAACCGTAACAAGAAGTGCTGCCGCCAGATTCATTTACTGCTACAGTATTTACCAGGACACCAAGTCCATGTACAGCCCCCAATTAGTGATACATTTATGTGTCCTGGAGCACCGGGTGGCAGCACCATGAGGGTAGTGACACACTATGTATATAGATGCAGCAATACCTATATACAGTCCTAGACCTCTGGTACTTTCACTTCAATGTAAAGCTGTGTTCACATGTGCATTTTTCCTATTGGAAAACTGCACATATGTTTTGTGCAAAAACACAGTCATACAGAATAATGTCCCATAGTGGCCCCTCCACACGGTATAATGCCCCATAGTGGCCCCGTCACACGGTATAATGTCCCATAGTGGTCCTTTCATACAGTATGATGATCCATAGTGGTCACTCCACACTGTATAATGGGGCTAAGCTGCAATACCAAATATAACCCCAACGCCGTGTATGGCGCTGTGCTTGGTATTCAGTGAAAAGGCCGCAGCACACAACCATAAAGCCGATCAGATATTGATGACCTATCCAAAGGAAACTTCATCCATATTTTATTCTCAGGAAATCCCTTTATTTTGTGTTGGGGTGTTGTACAGAGGATTGTCTAGGCTGGACACAACTGTAACAAACCCTCAGCTGTGACAGTTATCAGGTCTGGGCAGGATTTCAGGTTGAACGGAAACACTACTGTTCCTATTCTTAAAATGGCAAGGAATTGAAACTTACAGTATATCGGAAGGTGGTAGGGTGTTTATCAGCATATATCTGATATTCTGGAGCCTTGGAAAGCTGGGTGATGTCCCCCATGGGAGCTGATTTACAAACACCATGAGCTAGACAATGGCTCGTATATCGCGGCGGTATCAGGAACTGAGTTATTATCCAATGGAATTTCCTATGATTGATTTTTGGAATTTTTTTTCCGCTTTTTGTCTGTTCATAGAGAGAGGATTACAAATAATTTACTGGTCTTATTACTGTGAGTCACCAGGACAGGCAGCGGGCGGGGGCCTCCCTTGTATCATTTATGTTCCTCAATTTCCCATCACTTTGCAGTGTGACCGTGGTCATGTGAATCTGGACACGCTTATACTATGTTATCTCATACATACAGACTAGCGTCTCATTGATGGATCCCAATAATAAGGAACCTGCACCTAAACTCCTAGACAAGAGCTGCTGCCAGGGCCATGACATCCTGCAGGTGGCAGCACAATTCAGGTGGAGGTCCTAGAGGCCCGACCCCACTGATCTATCATTTATAGTCGCTAGATGATCCATGCATTTGTCTGGAGTACCCCAAAATAGCACCCCCTTGTGGCGGTGCTCTCTGATTCACACTTTTCTGAGGAGTTGCCCTTTAATCCGTTGCGCTGCACAGTCTGTTTGTTCTTCTATTTTTATAACGGCATGTTAATGGATGGAGAGATGTTTTTAGACAGTGAACTTTTAAGGTCCTTTGGAAAGATGACCATTCCTGGCGCTTCGGGATGTTTTCAGGGAGATCTTGGCAGCTGATCCTGCTCTGCACAGGGGTGGTCGGGCAGGGAGGACGCAGGCTTTCTTCTTACGGTTTTCTGGTGGTTGCTGGACACTGTAGATAAGATTAAGGGCCACATTCCCTTTGGCTTTCTATGGGGCTTGTAATATGGGGTGTAAGAGGGTTCCTGTGTCATTCACAAAGCTCTAAAATTCTGCTTCTGTCCCCAGTGACTTGTCCTCAAAGACCCCCCACAAGCTCTTCATTACAATATGGAGGACATGAGCATTTTCTTCTACACTCACCGGCCACTTTATTAGGTACACCTGTCCAACTGCTCGTTAACACTTAATTTCTAATCGGCCAATCACATGGCGGCAACTCAGTGCATTTAGGCATGTAGACATGGTCAAGACAATCTCCTGCAGTTCAAACCGAGCATCAGTATGGGGAAGAAAGGTGATTTGAGTGCCTTTGAACGTGGCATGGTTGTTGGTGCCAGAAGGGCTGGTCTGAGTAGTTCAGAAACTGCTGATCTACTGGGATTTTCACGCACAACCATCTCTAGGGTTTACAGAGAATGGTCCGAAAAAGAAAAAACATCCAGTGAGCGGCAGTTCTGTGGGCGGAAATGCGTTTTTGATGCCAGAGGTCAGAGGAGAATGGCCAGACTGGTTCGAGCTGATAGAAAGGCAACAGTGACTCAAATAGCCACCCGTTACAACCAAGGTAGCCAGAAGAGCATCTCTGAACGCCGCACAGTACGTCGAACTTTGAGGCTACAGATGGGCTACAGCAGCAGAAGACCACACCGGGTGCCACTCCTTTCAGCTAAGAACAGGAAACTGAGGCTACAATTTGCACAAGCTCATCGAAATTGGACAATTGAAGATTGGAAAAACGTTGCCTGGTCTGATGAGTCTCGATTTCTGCTGCGACATTCGGATGGTAGGGTCAGAATTTGGCGTCAACAACATGAAAGCATGGATCCATCCTGCCTTGTATCGGTAACGGTTCAGGCTGGTGGTGGTGGTGTCATGGTGTGGGGAATATTTTCTTGGCACTCTTTGGGCCCCTTGGTACCAATTGAGCATCGTTGCAACGCCAAAGCCTACCTGAGTATTGTTGCTGACCATGTCCATCCCTTTATGACCACAATGTACCCAACATCTGATGGCTACTGTCAGCAGGATAATGCGCCATGTCATAAAGCTGGAATCATCTCAGACTGGTTTCTTGAACATGACAATGAGTTCACTGTACTCCAATGGCCTCCACAGTCACCAGATCTCAATCCAATAGAGCATCTTTGGGATGTGGTGGAACAGGAGATTCGCATCATGGATGTGCAGCCGACAAATCTGCGGCAACTGTGTGATGCCATCATGTCAATATGGACCAAAATCTCTGAGGAATGCTTCCAGCACCTTGTTGTATCTATGCCACGAAGAATTGAGGCAGTTCTGAAGGCAAAAGGGGGTCCAAGCCGTTACTAGCATGGTGGACCTAATAAAGTGGCCGGTGAGTGTACATTGACATGCTAGGATTACTTCCTTAGGGTTCAATTCCACAACTTTTTCAAGATCTCTAATTCCTAACAGTGAATAGAAACGCTCCTCCAGACCTGACAGCTAGGATAGGTCATCAATATCAGATCTGTGGGGGTCTGACACTCGGCACCCACCGCTGATCAGCCATACTGCACAGTGCCATACATTATATAGTGGCTCTGCTTCATGTTGCCGTCAGGTCATCTAACTGATAAGTGTGAAAGGACCTAAATTCACCTGACCCCTTTAAGTCTGAGCCCACACATTGTGGAGAAGTTTTTCTTTTGCAGATTTTGTTGCGGTTTTTGAGCTTCTTCTATTTTTCTCATTCCTTTTGTTACCACTCCCAGCTTGGGCTCAAAAACCGCAGCAAAACCTGCAACAAAATTCTCAGCTTTTCTGCCTCAGCCTGAAACATTGTTACAATTGTATCCAGTCTAGATAATCCTGCAGAGATTTGATACATTGTATGAGAGCAGCAGCACAACTTGTGGGGGTCCCAGTGACGGACCCCACAACCTACACTGTTATGTCAGTAGTTTACTGGTTGTTCCCTCCTCTGTAACCGCTTATGGTCTGTGGTCAGTGGTTTGGGATATTTTCCTGAATAGCTGGGATTTTCGTGGCCGCAGGATATTTACGATGTGCGGACGCTGGGTGTATTCCCCCTCACATTACGAGATCCGTGTTTTATCATTGTGGGGATTAGTTAGTACAGTTGTGGCTGTTTCCTGACCTCAGATTTAGGGTCCCTGAGTTTAGAATGAGATCGCTGGGTTGCCCTATACTTGCCTCTGCCCAGTCATGTTGGTAATATGTTGGCTCTGCTACATCGCTTATGACAAACCCTACCGTACGATATCTCCTTCCTTTGCTTTGATAAGATGACGAATAACCTTGAAACATATTTTATATTGCAAACATCTGTTCATCCAGATCTATAAATAGGGACATAAGTGACCACAAGGTGCGAGAAGGACAGGGCGCCCTACAGAGCCCGCCGAGAGCTGTCCCCAACAAGACTCAAGACGCTACATAACATCAAGGTCAATCTGCAATAAAGGGCTTAAAGGGATTCTATCATTGGGAAAACTCATATTTAACTAAGCAGATATTTGTGTAGCCTTTAGAAAACTTATTCCAGACATACCTTTTATTTGTTTATACTCTCAGACGTTTTTGAATTAGCCCACTTTTATTGTTATGCTAATTACCAGCAAGGCGCACTCGGGAAGTGCACTGAGCAGTGTTGGTGTAAACAGGGGGAGGTGAGAGCAGGGAAGGCTGATGAGTCATCATCATCATCATCACCAGAAGCAGCCTTCCCTGCTCTCACTTCCCCCTGTTTACATGTGGGCTAATTCAAAAACATCTGAGAGGATTAACAAATAAAAGGTATGTCTGGAATAAGCTTTCTAAAGGCTACACAAATATATGCTTAGTTAAAAATGAGTTTTCCCAATGATAGAATCCCTTTAAAGAGGATTCACAACTGTGTATAAATAATGGAAATTTATGAGACTTTCTAATACAATATACCAATTACCTCACCTCCTGACCATAAGATCTCTGCTTGTTGTCAGTGAAAGAGAATATCTTGTTATATCCAGAAGCCAAAAACTTGTTTATTAAGATGGTATCCAATATGTACAGTCATCTGTGAGCTAAAGAGTATAATACAGGAGAATAATGTATGTACACAGTGACTGCACCAGCAGAATAGTGAGCGCAGCTCTGAGGTATAATACAGGATAAGTAATGTAATGTATGTACACAGTGACTGTACCAGCAGAATAGTGAGCGCAGCTCTGGAGTATAATACCGGATAAGTAATGTAATGTATGTACACAGTGACTGCACCAGCAGAATAGTGAGCGCAGCTCTGGAGTATAATACAGGATAAGTAATGTAATGTATGTACACAGTGACTGCACCAGCAGAATAGTGAGCGCAGCTCTGGGGTATAATACAGGATAAGTAATGTAATGTATGTACACAGTGACTGCACCAGCAGAATAGTGAGCGCAGCTCTGGAGTATAATACCGGATAAGTAATGTAATGTATGTACACAGTGACTGCACCAGCAGAATAGTGAGCGCAGCTCTGGAGTATAATACAGGATAAGTAATGTAATGTATGTACACAGTGACTGCACCAGCAGAATAGTGAGCGCAGCTCTGGAGTATAATACCGGATAAGTAATGTAATGTATGTACACAGTGACTGCACCAGCAGAATAGCGAGCGCAGCTCTGGAGTGACTCCTTTTTATGTAGATTGGTTTAGTCTGAGGTGCTGATCCCTTGGCCAGTATATATCGGTATATACAGACATATTACATTGCTATTACTGCCTGGGTTTTGTTCAGTCTTCCTGTTAAATAACTTTTCCATAAATGCCACAAAATGCCATAAATGGGGAACAGTATAGGAGTAAATAGAAGGACATGGAGGTTCTTGGTTTCTCGTCTCATTGCAAGATCCCGATTATTTCTTCTTTCTGGCTGGACGTCAGCGCTATAAATATAATCGTGAATGGAAATATCTCCCTGTCATAACCGTAGTCTATAAAACATCTCTCAGGATGTGAATCTGGAACATCTCCAGGGAAGGCTCATTGTAAAATGCTCTTTAGGGATGGTGTGCTACTCAGGCACGTATCTAAGCCTTTCATGGGTGCTGAGCTTTGTATCTAAGTCTATCCTGTGTGATACCGTCTGCTGAGCTGTTGTATGTAAGCCTATGATGTGTGATACCGTCTGCTGATACAGCTCTACAATGGGATCCCATTTACGGTTATAGTGTTCTCATCAGCCTCCAAAAATATGCCCCGAGGACTCTTTCCAGTGGAATCCCATGCAGACCTGGCATGTGTCCTGTGCTGCCAACTTCTCCTTGAGTTTGGCATTAGACATCATTCACATTGACACAAAATGCTCTTGTCAGCAGGAGGATTAACGGCATTGTGTGAGCGAGACATATTCACGTATCAGTATGAAGGTGTGACAATGACCACGAGGATCGGAGACCATGATGGGTGAAGGTGGGTGACACAAGGGTACATGGGCTAGGTCAGTGTCACCCACACAGGCTGTAGAGGTAACAGTTGTACCTGGACCCTGGTGCATTGTAGGTTTCGGACCCCTTTGTTCTGTTCGATTGTTTCAAAAGCTTCTAGATAAAATGTGGTTTGTTTCTAAGAGCAACAGCAGAACAATAAATGCAGCTCTGGATGTGAGTGGAGCACAAGACATGATGTAACGCCAGTAAACTACTAAACATTTCCTGCAGCATTAAACTCGGCCCGCCGCCTGGCCGTTACTCCCTTAGTAGTATAAACAGGGTGTTCTGCGCCATCCCTCCCCCGTCCTGTTTACAGCCGCTTAATCCATTCTTATTTTAGGGTATAATTCTTTTTAAACAAAATCCTGTATCTGTGGCCCAAGCCGGGGCCGATCATCACATGCTGAGCTCCCTCTAGATTTACTAGTTGTTTGCGAACGCGTGCAATCTTTATTGCTTACAAAAGCCATCATAACCGCCTTATCTGAGAACATCTCCCAGAACATCAGGTACTCGTGTAAAGGGGAAAGACGTCGCCATAAATGAATGGGAGGCGCACACCGGAGCAGCCGCACGTAGGGAGAGGCGAATAGATTCACAGGAAGGGCAAGGTGAGGAGTCAGGGCTAATGGTTCATCATGGCAACTGTAGAAGTGCCAATAGACCTCAATGAAATGTGCAATCCAAAGTTCTGATTTCTATCCAAAATGCTGATTAAATTCTCAGTACCTCTTATAGCACAGATAGAATTACATGATAAGATTCAGACATTCTGCAGCCACCACTAGGAGGAGCTCATAAGCTTACAGCATAAGTATATAGATATATACAGTAAGCACCTGAGCTCCCTCTAGTGGTGAAAGCACACAAACCTATATCATGTGTCTATGTTGGTGATTTGTAGCTCAAACCATTATATAAATATGTTACGAAATTATTCTTGCACGGAATTTGGCCATATATACAATAAATAATTACAGTAATTACTGTTACAGTAGCAGGGTAATACACACAGTGATGTCACAGTACAGGGATAATACACACAGTGATGTCACAGTACAGGATAATACACACAGTGATGTCACAGTACAGAGATAATACACACAGTGATGTCACAGTACAGGGATAATACACACAGTGATGTCACAGTACAGGATAATACACACAGTGATGTCACAGTACAGGATAATACACACAGTGATGTCACAGTACAGGATAATACACACAGTGATGTCACAGTACAGGGATAATACACACAGTGATGTCACAGTACAGGATAATACACACAGTGATGTCACAGTACAGGATAATACACACAGTGATGTCACAGTACAGGGATAATACACACAGTGATGTCACAGTACAGGATAATACACACAGTGATGTCACAGTACAGGATAATACACACAGTGATGTCACAGTACAGGATAATACACACAGTGATGTCACAGTACAGGGATAATACACACAGCATACCTCCCAACTTTTGAAGAACTTTAGCCCTGCCCACTTTTGTGTTGACTCCGCCCACTCGTTAATTTTTCATGTGCCCGCACACAGTATAATCCTCCTACAGTCACCCATAAATTATGTCCCCCCTCTATCTCTCCCCCAGTTTCATATACACCCTTCATCTGCCCCCAGTTTCATGTCCCCCCTCCATCTCTGCCCCCAGATTCATGTCCTCTCCATCTCTGCCCCCAGATTCATGTCCCCACATCTCTGCCCCCAGATTCATGTCCTCTCCATCTCTGCCCCCAGTTTCATGTCCCCCCTCCATCTCTGCCCCCAGATTCATGTCCCCCCTCCATCTCTGCCCCCAGATTCATGTCCCCACATCTCTGCCCCCAGATTCATGTCCCACATCTCTGCCCCCAGATTCATGTCCCTCCATCTCTGCCCCCAGATGCAGATCTGAGTTGAAATCGGGACATACCTCCCTCCAACCGGGACCGCGGGACATGTCACCCAAATCGTGACTGTCCCGCGGAAATCTGGACGGTTGGGAGGTATGCACACAGTGATGTCACAGTACTGGGATACAGAGGGGATACTGTACGTAGTAGATTACTTTGGAGCTCCATAGTAAAGCAGGATGGGACCACATACAGTTTTGTGCACCCCCATCCATTGTCCATAGTCACCAGTACCTGCACCAGTCAGGTTGGTGATCGCCCCATTGTGGTTTGGACTCCTGGTGCCCAGACTGGGGGAGACATCTGGTGCCAAATGTGGAATTCTCCTTTAAGAAAGTGAAAGCAAATTCTAAAAACAAGCCGTGTCAGTATGTTTGTGCCGGGCTCAGTAAACAGTTGCGGGGGCGCTCGTTCCTTCTCCTGTTTATTTAACCTCATTTATTCATTTCAGTAAATTTCATGTTAATATTTAAATTCTCCAAATATTTCCGCATTCCTGCCGCACCGCACAAGGCTCTCTGCTGCTCCGGGGAGACGCCGCGTCTTCTGGCCGCCATCCTGCACACATTTATTTATTTAAGGAATGGCCGCTCTGGGATTGGGGGGGGGGGGCTGATTATTTGTCATCTTGTTCATGTTGTTATTTTAGATAAAAACAGGGAAAATATGAAAACTGTTCTCAGGCGACTGCTCGGGGGAGAGGACAGGGGTCTCCTCCACATACCGTAGGCTTGGATACATGGTCGTGATGGGCCTAGATACATCAGGAAACCGTATCATACACACAAAAAGTTTAGAGATTTGCACAAAGTATCATATATGGTAACATTAGTAAAGTTCAGCAATGACAGGTTTAGATACATTACAGATGGGAGGCTTAACATATAATATGGGAGATGTATCTGCAAACAGATTCACTGTGTCTAGACTTAAATACAAGGTACTCGGAAGAGGATCACAAATGATTCAAGACCCCCCACCTATCTACCTTCATTCTATGGGATCAAGGATTTAGAGGAGCGACTGGGACTTTGGAGGACAAGTCACTGAATGCAAAGTATCCTTATTCCTCCTAACCAGCACAAATTATAGACTTAGATGCATCTATGATAAGATTAGATACACAGCTGGCCAGACAGTATCACACATTATAAGAACATATTATACTGACACTGACTGAGCAGATGGTATCACACATTTAGATACCCAATACAATGAATATACTGATAGGATAATACATGATACTATTATATGATGGATCAGCAGACAGTATCACAGATGATAGGCTTAGATACACAATGCTACTGATACCATACATGAAAGGAATCCATATAATGTCTGGGCAAACAGAATCACACGTGATAGGATTAGATACACCGCTCAGAGAGAGTATCATACATGACAAGATTAGATACAGCTCAGCAGACAGTATCACACAGGATAGGATTAGATACACAGCTCAGTATACAGTATCACACAGGATAGGATTAGATACACGGCTCAGTATACAGTATCACACAGGATAGGATTAGATACACAGCTCAGTATACAGTATCACACAGGATAGGATTAGATACACAGCTCAGTATACAGTATCACACAGGATAGGATTAGATACACGGCTCAGTATACAGTATCACACAGGATAGGATTAGATACACAGCTCAGTATACTGTATGACACAGGATAGGATTAGATACACAGCTCAGTATACAGTATGACACAGGATAGGATTAGATACACAGCTCAGTATACAGTATCGCACAGGATAGGATTAGATACACAGCTCAGTATACAGTATCACACAGGATAGGATTAGATACACAGCTCAGTATACAGTATCACACAGGATAGGATAAGATACACAGCTCAGTATACAGTATCACACAGGATAGGATTAGATACACAGCTCAGTATACAGTATCGCACAGGATAGGATTAGACACACAGCTCAGTATACAGTATCACACAGGATAGGATTAGATACACAGCTCAGTATACAGTATCACACAGGATAGGATTAGATACATAGCTCAGCAGACTGTATCACACAGGATAGGATTAGATACACAGCTCAGTATACAGTATCACACAGGATAGGATTAGATACACAGCTCAGTATACACTATCGCACAGGATAGGATTAGATACACAGCTCAGTATACAGTATCACACAGGATAGGATTAGATACACAGCTCAGTATACAGTATCACACAGGATAGGATTAGATACATAGCTCAGCAGACTGTATCACACAGGATAGGATTAGATACAGCTCAGTACACAGTATCACACAGGATAGGATTAGATACACAGCTCAGCAGACTGTATCACACAGGATAGGATTAGATACACAGCTCAGAGAGAGTATCATACATGACAAGATTAGATACACAGCTCAGCAGACAGTATCACACGTGACAGTATTACTCTTTCACAGGAACCCTCTCTTGGTAGATCTTTTTATGATAAAATTCACATTACATGATGGGGGTTGTAGTGCTGGGCGGTGCAGCTGGCATGGACACATCTGTAAGGTGCCAGCGAGGGACGAGGGAGAATACTGCAGCTGCAGCTCAAAGCTTGTACGTGGGGATCTGATACATAATCCTATAACGCTGGGACTCAGCTTGCATGTGAGGCTTAAGCATCTGACCCTCATCTCCCTGCCAAATACCCAGATTACACCGAGAATCCCCGGCATACAGAATGCCCCTGTGTGCAGCCCTAAGCGCGCCACCTCCAGCCAGGCCTCAAACAGGTACATTGCATTATGTACCTGCCACTGGAGATATGGACTAAAACTTCATGGGAACCATATCCAGCTTGTATGGCTGTATACTGGGCGTCACTCCGAAAATACAAGTCATTACAGATACCTAAGCCTGACTGTCAAATCACAGTAGTATTAATCAATAACTGCATACATTTAAGTCTTGGGCGATTTTGGCTGCGATTCTGGTTGTGTAACTCTGCACCTTCTTCAACAACACCACGCAACAATGATTCTTCTACTGAGAGAAAAACTTGTGATTCATACTAAAAAGAGCACCCTGATACCAAATATGAACTTGGAATTTGCCTGACACGTCTAGATATTAAGTTATACAAGCAAAGCTTATGCAGTTAGAATATGAATGCATTATATATTGGACATACCCAGACCAGACATTCCCATCTTGACTTTTTCCCACCCAATTTGGGATATTTCTACAATGGATATGAAGGCCACTGGAATCCCAACATGATGGGGGCCGACTGCTGGTTCTTGCAATGGAAAAATATGACCGTCCTGGGCCTTGCTCAAGTAAGACTGGTCACTGAAAAAATGAGACTTTTTGAAATTTTGTTCTTCCTTTACATTTTCATACACTGTCTACTGCAAAAACGTTGAGGAAGATCAGGAAATTGTTGGAGTAAAACTCGTTCTGTTCAAATTTATTCAATGTTTTCCAAGTTGCCTAATTCATTTAGGCATACTTAAGCATAGCATAATTTCCTGACGTGTTACAACAATTCTGACTTCAGACTTGGAATCCGCACACCCAATTTAGTACAGGACAAGTGGCTTTTGCCCAGTAGCAGACGAAAAGTGTTTTTTTGTTGCATGGTGTAATGTAAGGAAGTGGAGTCACATCACGACCCCGAGGGTCCAGCAGTGCGTCATATGTTTGCGGCTAGAATTTACAGCATCCTTGGGGCTACAATGCGACTCCATTCACTTACAAAGTGGATGACGACATGGCTGAGCACAGTATTGGTTGTTACCCAACTTTCCTAGGGACAGATATTCACATCTTAGCCCTAGAAAGTGCCTTCTGGATCTTAAGAATAAAGAGGCTACGTCCCTACCTCACTCTGCGCAGTAGCGCCCTGACAACCTGCTGAGCAGGAACTATAGCACGACCTCTGTACAAGTGTACAGTGCTAATAGCAGTACCTGGCACAGTCTGGGGGGGCGGCGGCATTATGCAAGGAGTGTTGTAGCCACTTCATTCTCAGGATCGTTGGGGACCCTAAGTAATAAGATGGGAATACCCCTTTAATAACTAATAAATGGGGGTCCCATCTATGACCCCCTGCAATGATCTGCAGAGTTATAGTTGTTGTAATAGACGGCCTGTCCCAGCATTATACTATTAATATGTACAGGCAGCAGATGATACTTTCCCTGACAATAAGAGCTGTCTGTAGAGGAGGGGTCTTCTGGATGAGACCGCCCCTCCCGTCATAAAATGTGTTCCTATGAGCTCATAAAAGTGACCGTAAAACCACAAGACAGATCTCAAAATAAAGTATATGCACTCCGCAATCGCTGCGGATAAAAACAACAGGTGGAAGTCCCAGCCTGCACCCAGTCGCTGCCCACAGGAACCGGACCCCATTACAGGGGACTTGACCCAAAACTGGGGGCCGAGTGAGACAAATACAGCAGCTCAAAATTTTCACCTGTTCAGATAGTTTGCTGCAATGTATCAGTCAAGTAAAATGTAGCAGTCTGGAGCCCAAACTGTTCAGCTCATAGCAAATTGTCCAGATTGTATCCAGCTGTGAGAAGTATTGGGCCATGTTCATAGTTTGAGTTTATTCTTCTAGGACTGTATTTATAGGGCAGGAATATCTGGCGATAAATATCCTGGAAATCTTCATCTAGTAATCAGGTGGTCTGCACTGGATCTCAAGGTCTGCCCCTCAGCTTTCACATGTCTTATGGTGACCACTAGAGATCCATTGCCACTGCTTAGAGTTTAGTGGTGACCTAGTAGTATAGATGCCATGCCTAACAATCCAGTGCTTGTCTCTAGTCTCTTACTGCTTTACTGGTCTTGCCTGTTGTCCCAATGTGTCAGTCTTCAGGAGAAGCAGTCCCAGTATACACGTGGACAGACCAGTGGAGCGCTCCACGTCTATACTTGGACAGATCAGTGGAGAGGTCCCAGTCTAAATGTGGACACATCGATAGAGGAATTTCAGTCTACATGTGGACTTATTGGTAGAGAGGTCAGAGTCTACACGTGGACAGAGCAAAAGAGTGATCCCAATCTACATGTGGACAGACCAGTGGAACGATCTCCGTCTACACAAGGACAAACCGGGGGAGAGGTCGCAGTCTACATTTGAACAGACCAAAAGAGCAATTCCAGTCTAAAAATGGACAGACTGGTGGAGTTATCCCAGTTTACAAGTGGACATGTGGAGTTATCCCAGTCTACACTTGGATAGATTAGTGGAGATATCACAGTCTACACTTGGATCCCAGTCTACACCTGGACAGATCAGTGGAGAGGTCCTAGTCTACATGTGGACAGACCAATAGAGCAATTCCAGTCTATACGTGGATAGACTGGTGGAGCGCTACCAGCAGTGGCGTAACGATTGTGCGACCACAACAATAGGGTACAGGGCCTGCAGCCTTGTTCCCCGACCGCTATACATCTTGTTAATGGAAGGGGAATGACTTGGCCCCTTTCCATTAAAAGCCAGCCTGGGAGAGGTGTATAAAAATTAAAAAAAAATACTTACTCACCTATCCTGGGCTAGGCAGCTGCTCCAGGGCTCTTCCTATGGTAGATGCTAAATCCTAGTGGGCTAAAGGGCCTTTAATAATGTCATGACCATGTGATCAGATTCATGTGTGGGCGGAGCTATTCGGGATTGTACAGGACACTGTGGAAACTGCTGGGAACGGAGTCTGATGGAAGGTAAGGAGGAGAAAAGAGAACATGTGTGAGCCAGAGGGGGGAATTGGGGGGTTCAGGCTCTGGGGGGCCACTGTCAGCACATAATACTGTTTGGGGGCCACTGTGGCTACTGATTTTCCCCATGGTGAGACTAGTCAAGGATTATCTTATATAATACTTTTTAGGGGCCACTATGGAGCACGTAATACCTGTCAAAAAGGAGATCTGTGGCATTGGAGGTTTTCAGTGTCAACAATGATCAGATAGATTTCAAGCCAAACGACAAATATTGAGGAAAACTGTTGGGTTAACAGTCATGGCCAGGAATACTCAGCAGCGCCCCCTCAGGTTAGTTGGCAGAATGTGTGAAAACAGTTATTCAGTCCCAAGACACAAAGATTTCAAGACAATGTCGTGAGATTGAAGTTTTATTAAAGGCTTTGTGCAGGCAAACGGTTTTGTAGTGTTTGTACTTGATAAAGGGGAATTTCCACGAAACACTTTAGGCGTTGTGCTGTCTATCCTACTAATATTATAAAGATGTTTGTTCCTCAATCACACAAAAACGGCTGAACGGATTTGAATGACATCTGGCACATAGATAGTCTGTAACCTGGATTAACACATCGGCTACTTTGTATCCTGGTAAATGACATGGCTTCATGACTGTTATGAATGTATGTTCACATACTATATTACACTGCTCTTGCAGCAGCTTATCTCAGGTCCCAGGTCTGTTATCTCTCTATGTAAACACTCAGCTAACCCTCAGTGGATTGTGTACATGCATCTGCATATTATCTGATCTGCTCCAGGCAGTGCTGACACACTGGATAGGAAAACACTTTTAATCCAAATTGACAGTTTGGCTACTTTTAAACATGTCGGGAAAAATAAAATCTAACTTGTTGCAAAATTCTAAAACATCAACAGCTATGAAGTTAGCCAGAAGTCACAGAGTTCTCCTCAAGCGGAGCTGAGGGGGATCATCAGCGCAAACAACACGCTCATTATATGGCGTCCCAGTGAGCTGCTAGGATACCGGAACAATCACGAGGACAGCACGAGGAATGAGTCGCAGTTTATACGTGGACAGTCTGGTGGAAAGGTCGCAGTCTATACGTGGACAGTCTGATGGAGAGGTCACAGTCTATACGTGGACAGACCGGTGGAGAGGTCGTAGTCTATACGTGGACAGACCGGTGGAGAGGTCGCAGTCTATACGTGGACAGTCTGGTGGAGAGGTCGCAGTCTATACGTGGACTGTCTGGTGGAGAGGTTGCATTCTGTACGTGGACAGACCGGCGGAGAGGTCGCAGTCTATACGTGGACAGACCGGTGGAGAGGTCGCAGTCTATACGTGGACAGACCGGTGGAGAGGTCGCAGTCTATACGTGGACAGACCGGTGGAGAGGTCGCAGTCTATATGTGGACAGACCGGTGGAGAGGTCGCAGTCTGTACGTGGAGAGGTCGCAGTCTGTACGTGGAGAGGTCGCAGTCTTACACATGGAGTTTTCTCCATTTCCGCACATTGCTCACATATTTTGGCCACTGGCAGAGAACCAAGTGCTTGTAGGGCAGAAGTTCTCGGAGGTGACTGTGAATTCCTGAGTGTTCAGGAATGTTCTGGAAACTGATGTGAAGGTAAGAAGGTCAGGACAGCAGCAAACACAGGCCATTCCTCCAGATGTATCCAGTGCTGAGCTATCCATCTATATACCCTAGACACCGGGTATATACAGCCCACACATCTCTCTATCTCTATGGATCTCTCTCATCGCTTGCTATGTACTTACCTCTTTGGCTCGCTCTTGTTTTCCTTCGCACGTGTTTTTCTGCATCTCCCTCTAAGCGCCTCCCTCTCGCTGTATAGCCCCGCCTCTTTCCCAGGCCCCGCCCTCCCAGCAGGCTGCTCTGAGGCTCCGGTGATTTTCCACCATGCTTCTGCCGCCGCCGCTCTCATCACTTCCCCGGAGACTCCGACCAGTGATCTGTGAGCAGCAGCCGGGAGCAGAGCGGAGAACCGGAGCTGGGGAAGCGCAGGTGAGAGGAGTGTTTACACCTGTGTACTGCTCATCATCCATCACAAAGGACCTACTGCACCCATCATCCACAACACAGGACCTACTGCACCCATCATCCACAACACAGGACCTACTGCACCCATCATCCACAACACAGGACCTACTGCACCCATCATCCACAACACAGGACCTACTGCACCCATCATCCACAACACAGGACCTACTGCACCCATCATCCACAACACAGGACCTACTGCACCCAGCACCCTACATACAGGACCTACTGCACCCATCATCCACAACACAGGACCTACTGCACCCATCATCCACAACACAGGACCTACTGCACCCATCATCCACAACACAGGACCTACTGCACCCATCATCCACAACACAGGACCTACTGCACCCATCATCCACAACACAGGACCTACTGCACCCATCATCCACAACACAGGACCTACTGCACCCAGCACCCTACATACAGGTCCTACTGCACCCATCATCCATCACAAAGGACCTACTGCACCCATCATCCATCACAAAGGACCTACTGCACCCAGCACCCTACATACAGGACCTACTGCACCCATCATCCACAACACAGGACCTACTGCACCCATCATCCACAACACAGGACCTACTGCACCCAGCACCCTACATACAGGACCTACTGCACCCAGCACCCTACATACAGGACCTACTGCACCCATCATCCATCACAAAGGACCTACTGCACCCATCATCCATCACAAAGGACCTACTGCACCCATCATCCTAAATACAGGACCTACTGCACCCATCATCCATCACAAAGGACCTACTGCACCCAGCACCCTACATACAGGACCTACTGCACCCATCATCCATCACAAAGGACCTACTGCACCCAGCACCCTACATACAGGACCTACTGCACCCATCATCCACAACACAGGACCGACTGCACCCATCACCCTACATACAGACCCTACTGCACCCAGCACCCTACATACAGGACCTACTGCACCCATCATCCATCACAAAGGACCTACTGCACCCAGCACCCTACATACAGGACCTACTGCACCCATCATCCATCACAAAGGACCTACTGCACCCAGCACCCTACATACAGGACCTACTGCACCCATCATCCACAACACAGGACCGACTGCACCCATCACCCTACATACAGACCCTACTGTACCCAGCACCCTACATACAGGACCTACTGCACCCATCATCCTACATACAGGACCTACTGCACCCATCATCCTACAGACAGGACCTACTGCACCCATCATCCACAACACAGGACCGACTGCACCCATCACCCTACATACAGACCCTACTGCACCCAGCATCCTACATACAGGACCTACTGCACCCATCATCCTATATACAGACACTACTGCACCCATCATCCACAACACAGGACCTACTGTACCCAGCACCCTACATACAGGACCTACTGCACCCATCATCCACAACACAGGACCTACTGCACCCATCACCCTACATACAGGACCTACTGCACCCATCATCCACAACACAGGACCTACTGTACCCATAACCCTACATACAGACCCTACTGCACCCATCATCCTATACTCAGGACCTACTGCACCCATCACCCTACATACAGACACTACTGCACCCAGCACCCTACATACAGACCCTACTGCACCCATCACCCTACATTCAGGACCTACTGCACCCAGCATCCATTTTACTATATAGAAATAATTAGTTCCAGTTATCATACTACATGCAGCATCTATTGCACTCATCATACTACATACAGAGACTACTGCACCCGTCATTCAGAGTACTATACGGAAGTAATATGTCGCTCCCATCATCCTACACATAAGTCCTCTCCGTTTCTGTAGATAAGTGGCGGCACCAATAGATGTTACAATACATGGAGTATATACAGTGGGTACAGTCACAACTAGTGGAGTAGTGTATACAGATGTGCCGTGTATCTCACCAGTGTTTGACAAACAGAAAAGTGGTCAACTTGCCAGAAGCCTGAGCGAACCACATTGGTCTGGTCCATATATATGTGTAATATGTATATTTATATAATGTGGTCACTGCGCTGTGCTCATTTCTGCTGGGCTTTGTAGTTCTATACAGTGCATACAGTGCATATGATTGTATCTATCATGAGCATTATATACACATGAAGCATGAGATGGCGCTGTATGTGATACCAGGTTACCTTGTAGTTTTGTACTTGATCTGATGGTTTGCAGTAGAAGACATAGACCTAGCAGTGCTGAGTTTGTCATTTGTCACATTTCAGTAGCTGAAAACAATACATCATCTCTTCTTGTTAATCAAAGATAAATTTCGTCCCAACCAATTCAGCTCTGCTACATCTGTATGTGGCCTCCTGCAGGACGTACATTAGTAGCTGGCTTGTATCTCTAGTTTCCAGTGTCAGTGCCGTTCCAGCTTCGTTCTTCAATACTGACGTGTCACGCTTCTCCTCATACCTGGAATTTGTTCCAGAGCTGGAGACACTTGTATCTTGTACTGTCTTAGAATACAGATGTAGCAGAGCTGACATGTCTGTGACCCATTTGGGCGGCACTATTTGTGGCGATGCAGCAAGCTTATCTACAGATCATGAAGAGCTATAACAAATGTCATAGTGAGCTCTGCTACATCTGCCTCTTAGTCATTTTCATAGGCAAATTGGGTACGAATCACATGTGTGCTGTAAATATACAAATATGGATTCTGCATCTTTGTTTTTCCCTCGTGTAGTCATCGGCAGTCAGGTTTTGTGTCACATGTCTATTTATGGCCGTTATACCTGTGTAGTAGAGCTGATCTTGTAATGTGGCACTGCTCATAGTGATAGAACAATGTTGTTCTTGCTGTTTTATGGAGGACTGCGGGGAAAGTTTAGCTCAGGTCAGCAGTGCGTGCCGGGGACACGAGCAGACATAAAGGAGACTGTTAAAATTTGTCATATCCTGTTTGTGTCCCTTTTACTAATTTCTTCAGCTCTGCTACATCATTCAGAAGTAGAAAGTGACCATAGATATTGTTTTAGGGTCTGGTTCCATCTATTGTACTCGGTGCAGGGGCTGGCAATGAGAATGATCAGGTCCGCAGCTTGCAGTAAGCCTACAGTGCCACACACTGGATCCTAGACCTCTGCGCTCTGCTACTCTGTCGTCGTCTTCTGATCAGTTCATCCAAGTATTGCAATGAACCCCACACTATGTATGAAAATGTGTCCAAGCCTATGGGGGCGCTGCACTGACTGCCACAATACTGACCACACAAGGTAACAGGTCTATGAACTATTCTGGAGGAAAAGGATGGCCGCTGATCTTTGAGTTTATTTGCAGTTTTTGCACCACCACCATGGGTGAACATTGCCTTAAGGCCAGGCCGCCATTTTTTACATACTTTCCTTTGAGCTGACATAATCGGTCACGTAAATGTGCCACATCTAGGCTCGTCGTGCAGATTGCATGAACGTTTTTGTACCATGTGACCTTGAAATAGTGTCCAAATGTCCAACCTTACTAGGAGTTGTGCAACAAGCAAAATGGTCGTTTGGGATTTTTCTCGCCATCTTGAAGCGTTGATATTCTTGTCATCCTCACTTTTGTCCAGAATGTCTCCATATTTTGTGCCGTTTCTGATGGCCTAATCTGTTTCGATACATTCAGGCAGAATGTGTTTGATTTCCCTTGAGGCCTATCGGGTCCCAGTGTATGATGAAAATGAGCCATCGGACTGATCGCCTTTCCCATGGCCAGAGGCATCAGAGCTTTGTAAGGGAGGCCGGAGGAAGCCGCTGGCGAGCGAAGGAGGAAACGAAAAAGCTGTAACGACTGCTCCGTGTCCCAACGATTCACCCTCAGCTGTCGGATACTCTCCATTTTTAAAGTTATGTTTATATCTTAACGCATTGGCGACAACAGGTGCGACCGGTATATCCATTGTCATGGAAACCACCGTGTTCGCCCACTCCTTGCCATTTTAAATCATGGCGCCCACACAGAACACTATTTGTTCCATCACTGTGGCCGATTCAGCGAACGGTAACCAGAATCGCGCTTACTTATTGTAGATGGCAAGTTCTGCATCTTTCTGTTAGATTTTCTGCTTCAAGATGTCTGCTTGCTGTCAGTGGATGGGATCTTTCTTTGGTTTAAAACCCAAATAGACTCTAATACATTGCACAGCTGAGGGTTTGCTACAGTTTCACCTAGTCAAGACAATGCGGCAGCCACTTAAGCCGGTCACATTAGATTTCAGATGGCCAAACAAACCCACAAATCACATTGTAATTAGGAAAACTGAAAATATTGAGCGAGTCCAACAGTGGCGGACAAAAATACCCAGCAGGCCCAGACTAAAGACTGCTATCTGCCGGCCGCCATCTTTTCCATTTCATAGTTTGTTATTGGCCGAAATTGTCCTAGCAAAAATCTTCTATACATGGCTGCCTAGAAAGAAGAACGTTCACTGACAGCAAGCAGAGGTCTTAGAATAGTAAATCTGGCGGGGGTGATGGGCCTGCCCACCGAACTCCCTCACCAAGACCCCTTTTCGGAAAAGGCAGAGCGGCGATTTTCCACCACTTTTTGTCGTAGGGGCTCAGTAAATGGGCCCCACAGTGAGCAGGACTTTACATTTTCAGTCATGTTTTGCATGAAAGCCGAAAACCTTTATGGAAATGGGTTGTTCCCTTTAAGCGACGTTCCCGCCATTCACGGCTGTGTTATCGCGTTTCACCACGGCAGTCACTTCCCCCAACAAGGTTTTGTTTTTGGTAAAAAATAAATAAATAAATCAGCTGATTTATATAGAAAGGGGAAGTGGTTTTATTTCACTGCTCTACGTGCGGCTCGTCTCTCCTTACACCGGACTGGAAATTTCCATTAGATTTTGCAGTGAATGTATTACTATTATTATTATTATACAGTATGATTAGCTTGTAATAGGTGACATGAGGGGACAATGACTGCACCCTGGGGACGTATTCAGCTCATTTTGTCATTGATTCCATTATAAATAAAGTTGTGGCCTTTACTGTTTACAGATTAGACTAGGCCTCAGTTATGGAAACTACTGCAGCTGAGGTGTTTCCCATAGCAACCAATCGGATTCCAGCTCTCATTTTCACCACACAGATTATAAACTATATGGAGGAATCTGATTGGTTGATACAGGAGTGCTTGTTTCCCCATGGAACTGAATGATGATTTGATCAATCCCTCTTGGTTGCCATCTTTAGATTTCCCCCTGACAGGAGGCTCCCAGTAATGTGTCTATGATGTGGTGTCTGTAGTCTCCCACCGTATGCACCAAACATACATGGCAGGCTCAAGCTCGCCTGTGGAGGAATCTGTAGTGAAGAAGGGCTGGCTGAGCAGGAACCCCCATATGTCCATGTTCCCTAACCACAGGCTCAGGCTGCTCCTCTGTGCCCTGCTTTATACTGCAGCTCTGCTTCATTATGGCTCATCTCATCTTTCTGGGTTGTTTTTGTTACATGAGAGTGTCCATCGCCTGTGACTGACTGTGCTGCATTAGATAAAGGCTGAATGTTTTGGTGTAAATTAGATACGGCTAAATGTTTATTACGTTAGATATGGGCTGAGTGTGCCGTGCATTAGATACCAGATGAAGGTTTGCTGCGTTAGATATGGGCTGGGTATTTTGTTTGTTAGATCGGGCTGAGTATTTGGTACATTAGATACGGGCTGAGTATTAGGTACATTAGATACGGGCTGAGTATTAGGTACATTAGATACGGGCTGAGTATTTGGTACATTAGATACGGGCTGAGTATTTGGTACATTAGATACGGGCTGGTTATTTGGTACATTAGATACGGGCTGAGTATTTGGTACATTAGATACAGGCTGAGTATTTGGTACATTAGATACGGGCTGGTTATTTGGTACATTAGATACAGGCTGAGTATTTGGTGCATTAGATACGGGCTGAGTATTTGGTACATTAGATACAGGCTGAGTATTTGGTACATTAGATACGGGCTGGTTATTTGGTACATTAGATACAGGCTGAGTATTTGGTGCATTAGATACGGGCTGAGTATTTGGTACATTAGATACGGGCTGGGTATTTGGTACATTAGATACGGGATGAGTATTTGGTACATTAGATACAGGCTGAGTATTTGGTACATTAGATACGGGATGAGTATTTGGTACATTAGATACAGGTTGGTTATTTGGTACATTAGATCGGGCTGAGTTTTTGGTACATTAGATACGGGCTGAGTATTTGGTACATTAGATACGGGCTGAGTATTAGGTACATTAGATACAGGCTGAGTATTTGGTACATTAGATACGGGCTGAGTATTTGGTACATTAGATACGGGCTGGTTATTTGGTACATTAGATACGGGCTGGGTATTTGGTACATTAGATACAGGCTGAGTATTTGGTACATTAGATACAGGCTGGTTATTTGGTACATTAGATACAGGCTGAGTATTTGGTGCATTAGATACGGGCTGAGTATTTGGTACATTAGATACGGGCTGGGTATTTGGTACATTAGATACGGGCTGAGTATTTGGTACATTAGATACGGGATGAGTATTTGGTACATTAGATACAGGCTGAGTATTTGGTACATTAGATACGGGATGAGTATTTGGTACATTAGATACAGGCTGAGTATTTGGTACATTAGATACGGGATGAGTATTTGGTACATTAGATACAGGTTGGTTATTTGGTACATTAGATCGGGCTGAGTTTTTGGTACATTAGATACGGGCTGAGTATTTGGTACATTAGATACGGGCTGAGTATTTGGTACATTAGATACAGGCTGAGTATTTGGTACATTAGATACAGGCTGAGTATTTGGTACATTAGATACGGGCTGAGTATTTGGTACATTAGATACGGGCTGAGTATTTGGTACATTAGATACGGGCTGAGTATTTGGTACATTAGATACAGGCTGAGTATTTGGTACATTAGATACGGGCTGGGTATTTGGTGCGATAGATACAGGCTGAGTATTTGGTACATTAGATACGGGCTGAGTATTTGGTGCATTAGATACGGGCTGAGTATTTGGTACATTAGATACGGGCTGAGTATTTGGTACATTAGATACGGGCTGAGTATTTGGTACATTAGATACGGGCTGAGTATTTGGTACATTAGATACGGGCTGAGTATTCGGTGCGATAGATACGGGCTGAGTATTTGGTGCATTAGATACGGGCTGAGTATTTGGTACATTAGATACAGGCTGAGTATTTGGTACATTAGATACGGGCTGAGTATTTGGTACATTAGATACGGGATGAGTATTTGGTACATTAGATACGGGCTGAGTATTTGGAACATTAGATACGGGCTGAGTATTAGGTACATTAGATACGGGATGAGTATTTAGTACATTAGATACGGGCTGAGTATTAGGTACATTAGATACGGGCTGAGTATTTGGTACATTAGATACGGGCTGAGTATTTGGTACATTAGATACGGGATGAGTATTTGGTACATTAGATACAGGCTGAGTATTTGGTACATTAGATACGGGATGAGTATTTGGTACATTAGATTCAGGTTGGTTATTTGGTACATTAGATCGGGCTGAGTTTTTGGTACATTAGATACGGGCTGAGTATTTGATACATTAGATACGGGCTGAGTATTTGGTACATTAGATACAGGCTGAGTATTTGGTACATTAGATACAGGCTGAGTATTTGGTACATTAGATACGGGCTGAGTATTTGGTACATTAGATACGGGCTGAGTATTTGGTACATTAGATACGGGCTGAGTATTTGGTACATTAGATACGGGCTGAGTATTTGGTACATTAGATACAGGCTGAGTATTCGGTACATTAGATACGGGCTGGGTATTTGGTGCGATAGATACAGGCTGAGTATTTGGTACATTAGATACGGGCTGAGTATTTGGTGCATTAGATACGGGCTGAGTATTTGGTACATTAGATACGGGCTGAGTATTTGGTGCATTAGATACGGGCTGAGTATTTGGTACATTAGATACGGGCTGGGTATTTGGTGCGATAGATACAGGCTGAGTATTTGGTACATTAGATACGGGCTGAGTATTTGGTACATTAGATACAGGATGAGTGTTTAGTACATTAGATACGGGCTGAGTATTTGGTACATTAGATACGGGCTGAGTATTTGGTACATTAGATACGGGCTGAGTATTTGGTACATTAGATACGGGCTGAGTATTTGGTACATTAGATACGGGCTGAGTATTTTGTTTGTTAGATCGGGCTGAGTATTTGGTACATTAGATACGGGCTGAGTATTTGGTACATTAGATACGGGCTGAGTATTTGGTACATTAGATACGGGCTGAGTATTTGGTACATTAGATACGGGCTGAGTATTTGGTACATTAGATACGGGCTGAGTATTCGGTGCGATAGATACGGGCTGAGTATTTGGTATGTTAGGTACGGGCTGGGTATTTGGTACGTTACATATGGGCTGGTTACTTGGTGCATTAGATACAGGCTGAATATTTTGTTTGTTAGATACAAGCTGGTTATTTGGTACGTTACATATGGGCTAAATGTTTGGTGTGCTACATTTGTGTTCAGGGATGCATTTAGCCATTTTATGAACTTCTTCTTTATTTCCTCTTCATAAAAACATGATAAAAAGAGGAAGCGGACGCGGCGGTGAATTACTGGGGGGGGGGGAATCGGTTTGCCTTGTCATTTGCTGCCATATAATAATACTGCAATAACCATATAATATGCCTGTATACTAGAAGGATTCCCCCACCTGTCAGAGTTCTGACTTCTCCAGGTAGGTGGGGCAGATGTTCAGCACACATGTGATGGTCTGTTAAGCTGCACCAGGGGGCAGGCTATGGGCACCAATGACCTGTGCCATGTCCCCATTACTTTCCTGATGAGAACCATCGGCCATCATCCTCTCTGTGCTGTCTGTGTCTAGAAGCGTTAATAGGTCAAATCCATAGATCCCCAGGCCCTTGCCTTGCCATAGTACCCTGCCACATCTTTATGGGAGCATGGAGACCTGGTGCTGGACTTGAGGCTCCGGCACTTGATACCAGGAGCGTAGCGATCACATTGGCTACTAGGCCCTGCACCCTAAGGGCCCCCCAGAGGTCCCTCTGCCACATAAAATTTACTGCTATTGTTAGTAGCACAAGGTAGGAGCCCCATTACAGATTTTTAATAATGGTCCCAGGAGCTTCTTCTTGCTACAGTTACCTCTGGAGATGCCCTTTAACCACCACTGTTGTCTTGATCACATTGTTCAGTGTTGTCTAGGCATCCTATAATAAATATAGTATTTGCACAGTTTGATATATTACATTATTGTCCCTCTCACACTCTATACTGGATCCTCTGTGGCCCCCACCAAGCATAGGGGCTCTTTGCAGCTTTAACCTCTGCTAACCTTGTACCATTATGCACTATATTATTTGTATTAGTATCAGGCTATCTTCAAACCAGCACGGCTGAGGAAGGGTTAATGGGCACTGCGGATCTGGCCGCACTTCCCTTCTTGCCGCTTGTTGTAGTTCTTTCTCTAGCTGTCGGGTTATTTGCACGTTATAGAAACATCAATAAAGTATAATTGTGTCCCTCGGGAGGCGACGATCCAGGTGCGAGGCCGTGAGACTGTCACACTTCATAGTGGTTGTTCTCTGTTCACACAGGGCAGGTTTGTTGCTGACCTTTCTCTGACTGTCACATTTATCTAAATCGAGTTTGTAGAAATCTTTGTGCTTGCTGCCAATGCACACTCATTCAGGTAATTGGAGACGGTATATTCGCACATCTGCCGTGTGTACCTTTATATAGTTTTTTATGGACACTCTGGCGTTTGGAGCACAATGTTGTACCTGTATTAGCTCGTCCACTGTGGTTGGTACCAAAATGCTCGCCTTCTGTTACCATTGTTATAGGATTGTGAAATGTGCGGTAAGTGACAAGGCCAAACACACCAGCACAGATCTCTTTACTGTCCCGATAGTTTGCTACAGTGTATCAGTGCAGGTAACCTGTATCAGGCTATTCCGCGCCAAAAACTGAGCAGATTTCTGCATTACGTAAGTGGTTGTCAGTTTTCGAGTCTGGTGGTAACAAAGTGAGCTTGCAGCGCTCATCTCATGATGTAACGGCAGTGAAGGGGTTAATGCCGGAGCTGGAAATGTATCCGCATTCTGTTTCCCGCTCCCTGTGGCATTATCTGGGCGCAGAGGGCACGGGCTCCTTCAGTCTCCATGTCACGTACTGAGGGTGAGTCACCCACAAGCAGATGTCTCCTCGCCTGGGGCTCTTGCTCTGCCAAAAATAAAAATAAAAAGTTTACAAACTGAGTATCTGATAAGACATATATTCAAAAATAATGGGATTGGAGGGGGAGATAGTGCAGTGGGGTACCTGGTGACATCATCAGCGTTCATCCACAGGTTCAGATTATATGGGTTTCTCCTGGATTTTTCAGTTCTTGCACTTCTGGTGTCAGTCATTACTGCAAGAGCAAAGTTAGAAGTGGTAAGGCTTACTGTGTTATTATGTCCAATATGCTTTCACCCAAGTGTTGTGCTCCATGTGTCATTTATGTCTTCTACTCCAGTCACATCCAGAGCTGCTTTCACCATTCTGCAGGTTTTGTGATTGAGCAGTGCATATTGTGAGCTCAGATGGCACAATTAGCACTGAGCCTTCCGCTCTTGTGTCTAACATATCTGTGATGCTCTGGATGTGACTGGAGTATTAGATAGATATTAATTCCTTTGTGCTGATTTGGAATTACATCCTAAGTTCCTCAGTCTTGTGTGTTGCAGGTACAGGCGTCTGTCAGCCCTCAGGGTGTTACTTACATATTAGGCTTCGTACCTTGCTCACGTCTAACTCCTTGTCGCCGCTTATCTCCTCCAGGTAGAAAAATGTCCAACAAGGAGAAGTTACAGTATTTGAAGGACTTTCACAAAGACATCCTGAAGCCCTTTCCAGGCAAGAGCCCAGGGACACGTCCTGAGGATGAGGCGGACGGGAAACCCCCGCAGAGGGAGAAGTGGGCTAGTAAAATTGACTTCCTATTGTCAGTGGCTGGAGGCTTCATTGGTCTCGGCAATGTTTGGAGATTCCCGTACCTCTGCTACAAGAACGGCGGAGGTGAGTGGCTCTCAACGTATCTTGGGTTTAGTTCACATCTGCTGTGGAGTCTCCGTTGCAATGTGTGCCCGGAATTGATGGAGAAAAAAGTCCTACACAAAGGATTCCTCCTTCTCTAGTGTCAGTTTTAAAATGATGCCCACGTGACAGGACCCCATTGGGATCTGCGAATAACATTGAGTAACTGCTGTTTCAGCGTTCCACGCATCCCCCATGTTCGGGTCCTCCGATGGATCAGAACAATGGAAAGGAATTGCTAGTGAGAACCTAGAGTCACATTGATACCACGGCCTCCTCTTCGTGCTGTTAGTACATTGAATTATTCCTGATTTCATCCAGAGGCTGCGAGACCTTGTGCCGCTTATCCAGCTGATAGACCCGTTACAGTGTGCAGGATAGGAGTATAAATTCTGCTGGTTTGTCAAGCTGATGTGTTGTAACAGACTGCAGCTGTATGAGCAGGACTAGGTCACAATGGGTTCTCCATCATGAAGGGGTGGGGTTTAATAGGGGTAATTTTTAGAACTTTAAAAGGGTGCAAAATCGGCACAAATGTCCCTTATGTCAAACACTGGAATCACAGTAAGATAAGGTGAGTTCTATGATGCAAGGTGAAAAGAAAGGGGCAAATGGAAAAAAGTAACCCCTAAGAAGGTAGCAGAACATTAAGTCTTGTTAATGACTTTCTATAACGAGACCTGCAGCTGTGTCCATTCTTCTGCTCAGCTGCCTTTGTCCTAATACCATATGTCTGTGCTGTGGCAGGTCAGTGTTATCATAGGGACATGAGGTCTGTCCCTACAGTCTGAGATCCTTCTGCGACTGAAAGAGTTAAATAAGACGCCTCATTCTGCTTTACTTCTTTTTCAGGTGCCTTTTTAATCCCATATTTCATCTTTCTGTTCGGGGGCGGTTTACCCGTGTTCTTCCTGGAGGTTGTTTTAGGGCAGTTTACATCAGAGGGAGGGATCACCTGCTGGGAGAAGATCTGTCCAATCTTCACAGGTAAGAACACTTTGTACAGCGCAGCGACAGCGGCCATTGTTCTGCTCCACACTCCATGACTGACCGCAAAATAATTGTATATCCCGAGATTGTTGTACTAGAGTCACCTGACATAGACACTCGGGGTACAGGATAATGACAGGCTGACACTCTGGGTACAGGATAATGACAGGCTGACACTCGGGGTACAGGATAATGACAGGCTGACACTCGGGGTACAGGATAATGACAGGCTGACACTCGGGGTACAGGATAATGACAGGCTGATACTTGGGGTACAGGATAATGACAGGCTGATACTTGGGGTACAGGATAATGACAGGCTGATACTTGGGGTACAGGATAATGACAGGCTGATACTCGGGGTACAGGATAATGACAGGCTGATACTCGGGGTACAGGATAATGACAGGCTGATACTCGGGGTACAGGATAATGACAGGCTGATACTTGGGGTACAGTATAGTGACAGGCTGATACTTGGGGTACAGGGTAATGACAGGCTGATACTTGGGGTACAGGATAATGACAGGCTGATACTTGGGGTACAGGATAATGACGGGCTGACACTTGGGGTACAGGATAATGACAGGCTGATACTCGGGGTACAGGATAATGACAGGCTGATACTTGGGGTACAGGATAATGACAGGCTGATACTTGGGGTACAGGGTAATGACAGGCTGATACTTGGGGTACAGGGTAATGACTGGCTAATACTTGGGGTACAGGATAATGACAGGCTGATACTCGGGGTTCAGTATAATGACAGGCTGATACTCGGGGTACAGGATAATGACAGGCTGATACTCGGGGTACAGGATAATGACAGGCTGATACTTGGGGTACAGGATAATGACAGGCTGATACTCGGGGTTCAGTATAATGACAGGCTGATACTCGGGGTACAGGATAATGACAGGCTGATACTCGGGGTACAGGATAATGACAGGCTGATACTCGGGGTTCAGTATAATGACAGGCTGATACTCGGGGTACAGGATAATGACAGGCTGATACTTGGGGTACGGGATAATGACAGGCTGATACTTGGGGTACAGGATAATGACAGGCTGATACTTGGGGTACAGGGTAATGACAGGCTGATACTTGGGGTACAGGGTAATGACTGGCTAATACTTGGGGTACAGGATAATGACAGGCTGATACTCGGGGTACAGGATAATGACAGGCTGATACTCGGGGTACAGGATAATGACAGGCTGATACTTGGGGTACAGGATAATGACAGGCTGATACTTGGGGTACAGGATAATGACAGGCTGATACTCGGGGTACAGGATAATGACAGGCTGATACTCGGGGTACAGGATAATGACAGGCTGATACTCGGGGTACAGGATAATGACGGGCTGATACTTGGGGTACAGGATAATGACAGGCTGATACTCGGGGTACAGGATAATGACAGGCTGACATTTGAGGTATTTGGGATTCTTTGTATGGTAGTGAAACACACAATGTAATTTTTGCAGAAGTTCTTCTGTTCCATTTCTGTGTCTCGGCGGCCATTACTACAGTCATGTGACATATTAGATAACTGCTATCTGGCCATGACTGCTGTGTATGTGAATGCTGTAATATTACAGCACCAGGGTCTGTGCCAGGACATGGTGTTATTCTGAGCCTGTCCTGTATCTACAGCTGCTTTATGCTGCACAGATGAGGCCTAGGGACAAGGTGCTGAGCATGGAGAAGTGTCAGGAGCTTCTTAATGGGGTTTTGTAGTGAAAGGTTACTTCGGTCTCATAATGATTCTTGGACTCCAGTAATGTTACAGTGCCTTACAGAAGTATTCACACCCCTTGACCTTTGTCACATTTTATCACCTTACAATCACAAACGTAAATGCATTTGAAGTGATAACAGAACAACGTCGCATATCCTTGTGTAGTGGAAGGAAAATGATACAAGGTTATCAAAATTGTAATCAAATAAAAATCTGAAAAATGCAAATGTCTTCACCCCGCCCCCCCCATATCAATAATATGTAGAGCCGCCTCTACATATTCTTTAGGACTCGGTCTGAGCTTTGTACATCTAGAGATGAGATTTCTGCCCCTTCTTCTTCTTCTTTGCAGCCAGATTGGATGGAGCGTCTGTGATCACTAGTGTCCTCTAACAAACCACTGAGGCCTTCACAGGACAGGTGGATTTATACTGAGACTACATTACACACAGCGGGACTGTATTACCTTATTAAGTGACTTCTGAAGGTGATTGTGTGCACTGGATATTATTTAGGGGTATCAGAGTACAGGGGGCTGAAGGCTTCTGCATGTCAAACTTTTCAAATTTTTATTTAATTAACATTTTGATAACCTTGTATCATTTTCCTTCCACTTCACAATTAAAATACATTTACGTTTGTGGTGATAAAATGTGAAAAGGTTCATGGGGTAACAATTACTTTTGCAAGGCACCAAAATCATTTACAATAGTATCATCCAGGACGGGGCAGTGACAGGGGCGGCGCAGTGACTAGTGATGGGTGGGGCAGGGGCGGGGCAGAGACTAGTGACAGGGGTGGGGCAGTGACAGAGGCGGGGCAGAGACTAGTGACAGTGGTGGGACAGTGACAGAGGCGGGGCAGTGACTAGTGACAGGGGTGGGGCAGTGACAGAGGCGGGGCAGAGACTAGTGACAGGGGTGGGGCAGTGACAGAGGCGGGGCAGTGACTAGTGACAGGGGTGGGGCAGTGACAGAGGCGGGGCAGAGACTAGTGACAGGGGTGGGGCAGTGACAGAGGCGGGGCAGTGACTAGTGACAGGGGTGGGGCAGTGACAGGGGCGGGGTTCTGACTACTGATAGGTGCTAAAACCTCAAAGCAACCTGGCTGCCATCAGGTAGTGGGAGCAGAAGATCTGCCTATGTATGTACAGATGTGTGTAGCTGCACTCTGTATAACTGTGTGGGTGTCTATGTTGTATATAGTGCTACAGAGTGTATATATCCTGTTGACTCCTATACCATCCCCTATTCATTTTCAGGGACTGTGTCACTTGGCCCCTGCAATTGGGCCTGATAAATTTAGGGTTAATATTTGTGCTCCAGGCCAGGCATTCCTTCCCCGTGACTCTTCTGCGTCTTGCAGTCACTTTTGGCTGTCCCTTGCACTTTACCCATGTGGGTGTCCTGTTAGATACGGCCATTATGTGGGGTAACAATAGTCTATTATGCTGCGGGGTCACTGTGTGTGGTAATCATTGCTGGGGGGAGGGGGGGTCATTTATTTCATACACAGAACAATGTATGTTGATCATGTCCGTGTCTCCGGCCGCTGTCCTGGTTATTTATAGACGTCTCTGCTGCTCTTTGTGTTTCCTCCAGGAATCGGTTACGCCTCTATCGTCATTGTGTCTCTCCTCAACGTCTATTACATTGTTATCCTGGCCTGGGGGGTTTATTACTTGTTCCAGTCTTTCCAAAGTCAGCTGCCATGGGCCCTGTGCCACCAGCCGTGGAACACCCCGAACTGTGTGGAGGACACACTCCGGAAGAACAGGACCATGTGGTTGTCTCTGAACGCCACGAACTTCACCTCCCCGGTTACAGAGTTCTGGGAGTGAGTATATACCGTATACACTGTTATTACATCTGGCTGCCCATAGAGGGGGCTGTTTACTCCCGTCATTAAAGTTATCCGAGGACTTTTTATAACTCAGTTCTTCAGAACCTCAGAGAGCTGGGCTGGTGCTGACTCTGGGTCACATGATCAGGACCTGGTTACAATAGGAATTAGATTGTATAATGAGATGTCTAATAGAAGACTAATTAGGGATTAGGATATTTATATCATATGTATATTATATAGCTGCGTATACATATCCCAATCCCAACCAGTGATATCTCTGGAAATAACTTAGATAGCGCTGTGTGTGTGTGTGTGTGTGTGTGTGTATATATATGTGTGTGCAGGTTAATTGTTCTATCGTCCATTGATTCAGACTATCTGTCAGTCCAGCACCAGGGCCTGATTCTAAGAGTATGAGCCACTTGGTTACAGTACACACTATACTACACACCTATGGGACTTTTCCTCGCAGCCCCCCCCCCCCCTTCCCCATATATTAAACCTAGTGATAGTTCTGTTTGTCCCGTCGGTTAATCATTGACTGCCGGGTTTGGAGACGTCCCATCTTGGCTTTGGCAAACAGAGCGAGTGCCAGCGCCAGGACCAAACAGGACACGTCTCTTCTCCTGCCAAGTGCAGCCAAAGTGGAGATTCACAGAGCGAGGAGAAGCAGCCACCTAGAACACTCCACCTGAGAGGCGGCCACATTGCCCGTCACCCAACTTTCCTAATAACAGATACAATTGAGAAATGATAAATCTATCTGGGCCGGGGCGTATAACTAGGCAGAGGAGCCGAATGCAGGGAAAGCTTGGTGACAACTACTCTGGGACACGTTAGCCTGTCAGTTGTCATCCATCTTTCCCAGAGACAGATATAGCTACATGGGAGGATGTATCATGATATACGTGAGCATGCAGAACTTGGCGACAACCCCTGTGGAAACTGTAACTGAAACTATATGTAGGTTGTCACCCAGCTTTCCCTGAAACAGATGTAGATATAGATGTATCAGTGTATGACTAGGTGACGGGGCCATTCAGGAGTCTTGGAAAGACTGGTGAGCCTATGAGGATTGTAACAAATCAGAAATGGGATGTCACCCAGCTTTCCTGAGCCCAGATATGAGTAGTCACTTATTTTAGGCCCTGCAGCTTGTCCCTCCCTGTGTTACACGATATATTGTATTTATTCAGATATTAATAGAGGCCGGGCAGGCGCCATCTGTTCTTTATGACCGCGGCGTCTTACTGTCCGGGAAGTTGGAAGATAAATACTTTAGATCTAAAATAGACCCGGGACGCTTTGAAGTCCTAATCCCTCTTGTTCTGCCGCAGCTTTGACAGCGACTAAGTCCCGAAACTCAATTTATCGCGTCACTTAATAGAAGATTTATCAGCGATAGAAGTGTCACCCCCAGCAACCAATCAGACTCCAGCTAGCTGCAAAATGAAAGCAGTCACCTGATTGGCCGCTGTGGAAACCCAATCCGAGCTCAGCTTTCACTTTACAGCTTTAGTATGGTTGCTATGGGCAACAGGGCCTTTCTTTTTTGGGGGCGGATTTTTGACATTTCCACATTTTTCACTTTCTCTTGCCCCTGACAGTCGGGGCGGCGACCTGAAGCCTTAGAAGTGACCCCCATATTGTGTAATGTTAAAATGAAAGTAAAAGGTCACAAACAGATCAGGTGTCAGAGCTCGGCCTACTTACTGATGGTTTCCATATCACAATAGAAGACATAGGTGTGGTATTGGCCTCGGAGCACGTTACACGTATGGGATGTGCGGCTTTAGCTTTGTTTACTTCACAGTAGATTGTGGTCGCACGGACAGAGCGCTCTCAGGACCTGCAGATGTTCAGGAAATCGGGGTCAGAATGGAGGAGAACACGGCCGGGCTCGGTGACGTCGCTGGAATGTGTTTGTCTGCGGCTTGTAGACGATACGATCTCCCTGCCCTGAGTCTATAAAGGACAGGAGCAAAAATTAGGTTTATCTAGTTGTTTTCCAGCTATATCTCATCCTAAGAAAGCTGGGTAGAACTAATATGGCTGCCACAAAGTTTACAATCGGCTTTCTCAGACTCCTGAATGGCTGATCTCTCTTAGGATCCATTACCATGCAATCAGTGACATTTACCATTCAGGAGACTTGGAAAATTTGGTGACAACTCTGATGGCCCAGAAGCCGGTGTGATTTGATGCTGTTGCGTTCCCACTGAACACTTTGTGCCTCGATTCCCTGTGAGTTTTCAGCGTGCACCCCTGGCCTTGTTAGGAGGGTCAGGCACTGCCAGACATTCCAGGCATTTGTTGGGGAACGTCCAGCCGTAGTGGAGGAGCAAAATGAAAGCCAAATGCCGTGATTAATGGCCGGAGTGGCGGCGGCGGCGTAATGAGGGCGGGAAATAGCATTGTTTAGTCTCCATTAACATGGTCGCCTGACAGCTTGGTGCACTGAACCGCACAGTGCCCCCTGCTGGCTACTCCTCATAATACATGGAGTGGCCCATCAGATCTGAGAGCCATTGTAGGCCCCCAGCTCAGGTTCTACCAATACCAACAAGCGCTGGGCCCCCCTGCTATACAAGGTAGGGCTCCAAATATATTGTTATGATGTGGCCCCTCTATTATCTACTGAGCCAAAGCCTCAGCAAAGGGTTGAAAAAACATGTCAAAATCTACAGCACAGCAAATTTAGGCACCCTAAGCCCCGCATGTGTCCACTTTGGTTCTGCCCATTCCTTTGTTGCCCCCACACTATACAATGCGCCTTTAGTGACCCTGACACTGTATTATGCCCCCTGTATGATTCTGTGCAGCTCATAGTGGCCCCTGCAGTATATTGTCCCCCATTAATATGGCTCCCACTATCCCACAGTATAACGATCCCCTCAATGTAGCCCCCAGAGTGTAATGTACCCCTGCAATGTGGCCCCCACAGTATAATGATCCCCTCAATGTGGCCCCCACAGTACAATCATCCCCACATTGCTCATAGCCTGACTCTGTTGAGGGCCAGTGGTTGGTAGGAGCTTTGCCTGCGCTTACTCCAAGCACAGTGTGAATACGTTCTTACCGCTGTCGACCTTCTCACATGACGAGACCTTTGAGACTTTTTTTAGGTTTTTGATGGAGATTTTGATTTCTTTTAGGTATAAAGTTCTTAACATATCAAAGGGAATAGATGAAGTTGGTGTCTTGAAGTGGGACCTGGCGCTGAGTCTGCTGCTTGTTTGGGTCATCTGCTTTTTCTGTATTTGGAAAGGTGTCCGCTCCACAGGGAAGGTAAGAAAAGGTGCCGGGCTGACATTGGGTTCAGTGGCTGCGGATGTGACATGACAGCGGGGCACTGTATGGTGCTGCCTCCAGTATCTGACCACATAGCTATAGACTCCGGTCAGGAGGAATTTTTTGGCTTAGTACCTGCGCCCCTGACCGCCCGGTGTTGTTCTCTCCCTCCAGGTGGTTTATTTCACAGCCACGTTCCCATTCATTATGCTTCTTGTGTTACTGATCCGCGGGGTCACTCTTCCCGGAGCTGCAGAAGGGATCAAGTTCTATCTGTACCCAGACATCAACCGCTTGGCAGACCCTCAGGTGAGTGCACCATTTATCTGTGCTGTATGTCCATGGTATGATAGTGCTGCAGGGAGAGATGACACAGGCTGCACATAGGTAAGAGGGGGAATCGCACACTCCTCAGCATCAGTGTCCGTCCGCACAAGGAAGAGGAGATCCTGCACGGGCTGTAGAATGAAAAATGAGGTATGAAGCTGTGCTGATATGTGTGCAAAGCAGAAATGTAGTAAATGCTCAGGAGTCGGCTCTGGTGATGGTTACTAAGGAGCAACCGAAAGGGAAATCTCCCCAGGTCTCCGTACACTTGTACATTAGGGACCTGCTCACACGTCTGATCTATAAACGCATCTCTCCTTCTAGCGAGCTATTTATGGGGCGCAGCGGCTGGATATTAAATTGCTGCAGTCCATGGGCCGGGGTCTGGTATTGCAGCTTAGTCCCTTTTATTTGAAGACCAGACATAGCACGTGGACAGGATTGGTCCTGGTTTTATGTTCTTATACAAACCCTTGCACACAGTGGAAATTTGGTCTTGTACCCAGTCTGGAGATCTTGCATCATAGTGATCTATAATACTAGGAGTCCCTGTCTCCACACCGCTCGACTGTCCATATTATATACAGTACATGACAGGACATGTAGCCGGGGCAGACCGGTACTCCCAGCATTATACATCATGTGATGTAGAGAATCATGGACTCCTCAGTGGGTTTAATCTATGTTCATGGGTTTTTATAGGCAGCAGGAAGGTTGTAGGAAAAATGACTTCTGTGCAGGTGCCCTGATCTATCATCAGGGAGCTCCTGCCCTTGGAGAGGAGAATTGAGGTGTTTGCTGTTACACATGGAATGCCTATGGATAAGGAAAACCTCCCAGCATACACTGCACAGTGTGAATTCACCCTTATATCAGATAATAGGTTCACTTTAGATTAAAAGAATTGCTGCAGATTGCTGGACACGGGGACAGGAAGTCTTGTCATGGGGACGCAGAGACAGGAGGCTATATCTGCTTATGACCGATCTCTTCCATGTTACTCTACATTTTGTCTCCTCTCGCCATAAGGTCTGGATTGATGCCGGCACCCAGATCTTCTTCTCCTACGCCATCTGTCTGGGAGCCATGACATCCCTGGGGAGCTACAATAAGTACAAGTACAACTGTTATAGGCAAGTTAGCGGTCGGAGGGGGCGGGTGGTGTGCGGGTTGTGCTGTTGGTCATTAACACTGCTCCGTGACATGTGTGTGACATAGGGACTGTTTGCTGCTGGGATGCCTCAACAGCGGTACCAGTTTTGTGTCTGGCTTCGCAATTTTTTCCGTCCTGGGCTTCATGGCACAAGAGCAAGGGGTGGACATTGCAGATGTGGCAGAGTCAGGTACTGTATGACCACGACACGGTGAGGGCTGTCGCCGACTGCTGGAGAGTTGTGTGACAGAAACTCCATACCAAGATCCGATTCCCACAGATACTGGGGAGCAAAACAATACCTAAATGTAACAGCGTCCATCAAAGGAGGGTTATGACAGCGCACTACACCCATATCTACATCACAGGAGGGTTATGACAGCGCACTACACCCGTATCTACATCACAGGAGGGATATTACAGCACTTTACACCCATATCTACAGGTGACATCACAGGAGGGTTATTACATCATACTACATCCATATCTACATCACAGGAGGGATATTACAGCACACTACACCCATATCTACATCACAGGAGGGATATTACAGCACACTACACCCATATCTACAGGTGACATCACAGGAGGGTTATTACAATTATTGCACCATTATATAGAGATGACATCACAGGAGGGCTATTACATCACACTACACCCGTATCTACAGGTGACATCACAGGAGGGTTATTACAGCGCACTACACCCATATCTACAGGTGACATCACAGGAGGTTATTACATCACACTACGTCCATATCTGCAGGTGACATCACAGGAGAGTTATTACATCACACTACGTCCATATCTGCAGGTGACATCACAGGAGGGTTATTACAATTATTTCACCATTATATAGAGGTGACATCACAGGAGGACTATCATATCTATTGCAATTATTTGGGGTAATCCTATACACTCCTGTCCACTGGATTTCACTGGCGCACCCGTACATGATGCAGTGTAGTATATACCATCCATGATGCAGTGTAGTATATACCATCCATGCTGCAGGTCCTAATGAAGAGCGGCGCTGCTTTACCCCCTATTGCTGCACAGAGGAAGCAGGACCTGAACCTGTGCCCACTCCCCTTCCTCTGTATTGTTAGGGAGCAGTTCAGCAGTCTGCATGTATCTGGGTTGACTCTGCCAGGGAGCCGTAGTGCGCTCCTCCTTACCCCGGTAATGGCCATGCCCTGCAACCGGATCTGCTGCTTTCAGGCCCCCATAGGCATCCTCCTATCTTATAATACAAGCTGACCAGCCCATCTTCTGAGTAGTCAGCGCTCAGGAGCTCTCCGTTATGGCGTCATACCAGCGTGGTACATCTTACGTGTTACAGCCTGGATTTTGGTGCCTGTGAGATGACATTCACTATGTATATGAGATTGTGCAGATGGTATATAGATATATTAATAGATATCCGTGCATCTGCCTGATGCCGCTGCATGTCATATTCCGCCGCCTTCCATTTTGGGCATTCGCTAAAGCTACCAGGGCTCACGTGATTCTTTTTCTATCCTCTTGCACGTATAAAAGAGGGAGCACTGACACCTGAACTCCTGAAAAGTGAACTGTATAAGCCATAGCGTGTGCCCACTGTACGGCGACTGGTTACCCCTTGTTGGCATTACCCATCATTGGTTGCTACAAACAATGGAGGAGATGCCCCCGATCTAGTACATGTGCCGGGACCTGAACCCTGGAGCTCCAACATCACGTGTCATCTACATGTTGAGTAACTTTGCTTTACTTATCTTGTATTGACCTTCTATTACATTGTGACTTCTACTCCAATCACATCCTGAGCTGCATTTACAGTTGTGCTGCCGGATCAGAGCATTCCCTGTAGAGGATTGTTGGTGTTTATAAACTGATGTGAAAATAAACTACAACTCCTACTGTACACTGCACGATGGGGGTCCAGCTGGCCATAGGCAGTGCTGTAGTTTTACCAAATCTGCTGCATTTGCCATTGTCCTTGGTGGGGAAGGCGTCTCCCACAGAAGCCGCTCCGGGAGCTTTCTCCTAGATCTGCTTCTGCTGCAGTTTTGGTATTTGGGTGGATGATGTGGGTGAGAGTCGATGTGATGTCAGATAAGACATAATTATTACCCTACAGCAGGTTGTACACTTCACCCAGTGCATGCTGGGATATGTAGTGATGGAATGACCAATCCCCACCCTAGATAGCTCATCATTCAGGCAGCGCCGCGTCCTCCATCTTGTACAGGCGTGGACTGATTATGATTTCTCCCTTCCCTGCCCCTTTTTATTATTCTTTTAGGTCCTGGCTTGGCGTTCATCGCATACCCCAAAGCCGTCTCCATGATGCCTCTGCCCTCTTTCTGGGCAATTCTCTTCTTTATTATGCTTTTGTTGCTTGGACTAGATAGCCAGGTAAGTAACACCACAGAGTACGTATAATAAAGACATGTACAGCTATCACTTGTCTATTACCACTAGAGGGGGCGCTATACAGATGGAATTCTACAGTACAGCTCCCATTGAACACAGTAATAACTCCTGAGCTCCCTCTAGTGGTGACTGTATAATCTGTATGTAGTGAGCTCCCCCTAGTGGTGACTGTATAATCTGTATGTAGTGAGCTCCCCCTAGTGGTGACTGTATAATCTGTATGTAGTGAGCTCCCCCTAGTGGTGACTGTATAATCTGTATGTAGTGAGCTCCCCCTAGTGGTGACTGTATAATCTGTATGTAGTGAGCTCCCCCTAGTGGTGACTGTATAATCTGTATGTAGTGAGCTCCCCCTAGTGGTGACTGTATAATCTGTATGTAGTGAGCTCCTCCTAGTGGTGACTGTATAATCTGTATGTAGTGAGCTCCCCCTAGTGGTGACTGTATAATCTGTATGTAGTGAGCTCCCCCTAGTGGTGACTGTATAATCTGTATGTAGTGAGCTCCCCCTAGTGGTGACTGTATAATCTGTATGTAGTGAGCTCCTCCTAGTGGTGACTGTATAATCTGTATGTAGTGAGCTCCCCCTAGTGGTGACTGTATAATCTGTATGTAGTGAGCTCCCCCTAGTGGTGACTGTATAATCTGTATGTAGTGAGCTCCTCCTAGTGGTGACTGTATAATCTGTATGTAGTGAGCTCCCCCTAGTGGTGACTGTATAATCTGTATGTAGTGAGCTCCCTCTAGTGGTGACTGTATAATCTGTATGTAGTGAGCTCCCCCTAGTGGTGACGGTATAATCTGTATGTAGTGAGCTCCCCCTAGTGGAGACTGTATAATCTGTATGTAGTGAGCTCCCCCTAGTGGTGACTGTATAATCTGTATGTAGTGAGCTCCCCCTAGTGGTGACTGTATAATCTGTATGTAGTGAGCTCCCTCTAGTGGTGACTGTATAATCTGTATGTAGTGAGCTCCCCCTAGTGGTGACTGTATAATCTGTATGTAGTGAGCTCCCCCTAGTGGTGACTGTATAATCTGTATGTAGTAAGCTCCCCCTAGTGGTGACTGTATAATCTGTATGTAGTGAGCTCCCTCTAGTGGTGACTGTATAATCTGTATGTAGTGAGCTCCCCCTAGTGGTGACTGTATAATCTGTATGTAGTGAGCTCCCTCTAGTGGTGACTGTATAATCTGTATGTAGTGAGCTCCCCCTAGTGGTGACGGTATAATCTGTATGTAGTGAGCTCCCCCTAGTGGTGACTGTATAATCTGTATGTAGTGAGCTCCCTCTAGTGGTGACTGTATAATCTGTATGTAGTGAGCTCCCCCTAGTGGTGACTGTATAATCTGTATGTAGTGAGCTCCCCCTAGTGGTGACTGTATAATCTGTATGTAGTGAGCTCCTCCTAGTGGTGACTGTATAATCTGTATGTAGTGAGCTCCCTCTAGTGGTGACTGTATAATCTATATGTAGTGAGCTCCCTCTAGTGGTGACTGTATAATCTGTATGTAGTGAGCTCCCTCTAGTGGTGACAGTATAATCTGTATGTAGTGAGCTCCTCCTAGTGGTGACTGTATAATCTGTATGTAGTGAGCTCCCTCTAGTGGTGACTGTATAATCTATATGTAGTGAGCTCCCTCTAGTGGTGACTGTATAATCTGTATGTAGTGAGCTCCCTCTAGTGGTGACTGTATAATCTATATGTAGTGAGCTCCCTCTAGTGGTGACTGTATAATCTGTATGTAGTGAGCTCCCTCTAGTGGTGACTGTATAATCTGTATGTAGTGAGCTCCCTCTAGTGGTGACTGTATAATCTATATGTAGTGAGCTCCCTCTAGTGGTGACTGTATAATCTGTATGTAGTGAGCTCCCCCTAGTGGTGACTGTATAATCTGTATGTAGTGAGCTCCCTCTAGTGGTGACTGTATAATCTGTATGTAGTGAGCTCCTCCTAGTGGTGACTATATAATCTGTATGTAGTGAGTTCCCCCTAGTGGTGACTATAGAGAATTACGCCCACACCTTTATATCCCTTCACCCTGTCACTTCCTTAGACATCTTTTAATATTGTTAAAAGGGTCCTTGAAGACTCAATGTCTTTCTCTTCTCCTTAGAATAGTTAGTCAATATTGGATCTTTTGGTGTCAAACACTCATCAGGTGCTGGGAATCCATGGCTCTGCCGGCAGTCACACATAGGCTTAGATACAGCTCAGTAGGGTGTATCACACAGGATAGGATTAGATACACAGCTCAGTATACAGTATCACACAGGACAGGATTAGATACACAGCTCAGTATACAGTATCACACAGGATAGGATTAGATACACAGCTCAGTATACAGTATCACACAGGATAGGATTAGATACACAGCTCAGTATACAGTATCACACAGGATAGGATTAGATACACAGCTCAGTATACAGTATCACACAGGATAGGATTAGATACACAGCTCAGTATACAGTATCACACAGGATAGGATTAGATACACGGCTCAGTATACAGTATCACACGGGATAGGATTAGATACACAGCCCAGTATACAGTATCACACAGGATAGGATTAGATACACAGCTCAGTATACAGTATCACACAGGATAGGATTAGATACACAGCTCAGTATACAGTATCACACAGGATAGGATTAGATACACAGCTCAGTATACAGTATCACACAGGATAGGATTAGATACACGGCTCAGTATACAGTATCACACGGGATAGGATTAGATACACAGCCCAGTATACAGTATCACACGGGATAGGATTAGATACACAGCTCAGTATACAGTATCACACAGGATAGGATTAGATACACAGCTCAGTATACAGTATCACACAGGATAGGATTAGATACAGCTCAGTATACAGTATCACACAGGATAGGATTAGATACACAGCTCAGTATACAGTATCACACAGGATAGGATTAGATACACAGACCAGTATACAGTATCACACAGGATAGGATTAGATACACGGCTCAGTATACAGTATCACACAGGATAGGATTAGATACACAGCTCAGTATATAGTAACATACAGGATAGGATTAGATACAGCTCAGTATACAGTATCTCACAGGATAGGATTAGATACACAGCTCAGTATACAGTATCTCACAGGATAGGATTAGATACACAGCTCAGTAGGGTGTATCACACAGGATAGGATTAGATACACAGCTCAGTATATAGTATCACACAGGATAGGATTAGATACACAGCTCATTATACAGTATCACACAGGATAGGATTAGATACAGCTCAGTATACAGTATCACACAGGATAGGATTAGATACAGCTCAGTATACAGTATCACACAGGATAGGATTAGATACACAACTCAGTATACAGTATCACACAGGATAGGATTAGATACACAGCTCAGTATATAGTAACATACAGGATAGGATTAGATACAGCTCAGTATACAGTATCACACATGATTGGCTTAGATACACAGCTCAGTATACAGTATCACACAGGATAGGATTAGATACACAGCTCAGTATACAGTATCACACAGAATAGGATTAGATACACAGCTCAGTATACAGTATCACACAGGATAGGATTAGATACACAGCTCAGTAGGGTGTATCACACATGATCGGCTTAGATACCCACCTCCGCAGTCAGTATCACACAGGATATAGCTCCAGGCTGTATCTAGTCATATGAGTGATGGTCTGTATAGATGGGAGTTCTCGCTGTGGATTCGCGGACGCCATATTGTTTCGCTCTTGTCTCTTTTTGCCCCCTGACAGTTTGTTGAAGTTGAAGGACAGATCACATCACTAGTTGATCTGTACCCGTCCTTCCTACGGAAGGGTTACAGGCGAGAGATCTTCATCGCTATCGTGTGTTTCCTCAGCTATCTCCTGGGGTTAGCTATGGTCACACAGGTAAGTACCCAGGACCCTCGTACCCCCTCCCCTCCCCCGTACCTGTGTAACCTGCTGCCCATTATGGTGACTGGGCCTTGTAGTGAGGAGATCAGAGCCGCTCATGTATCACGGTCCTGCTCTTCAGCTCCCCCTGCAGTGCTATATACCTCCCTGTGTATGGTGGTTATTTGGGGGGACATAGCGGGAGGTGCTGAGCTCTCAGCTATGCCCCAGTCTCTGTATGTGAGACTCTGTGCCCGCGCACGCCGCGTCCTGAGCACCAGATGGGCCTCATGTTTATTTGTTCTGTAAGTGATGTAGGAAATGAGGCAATCCTAATATTCCCCCCCGCACCGGCCGCCAGCTCGCACGTTACCAGCATTTTCCTCTCTCATTAAAGTGCTCGGAGATGTTTTTCACAAGTTGATCAGACGACACAGACTATTTAAAGGGATCCACTCCACACCTTATATGTAGGACTCTTAAAGGGGTTTCCAGCCTAGTGGGTGATGCTGAGGACTTCCCCTTAGGATAGATTATCGGTATCAGATTAGTGGGGTCTGACACCCAGTTACCCTTAGTAGTCACTAGTACTGATACTATAGACTGCAAGGAGCCAGCAGCAGATAGCGCCATCCACTGTGGAGTGGCCACGCCGGGTACTGCAGCTCAGCCCCCCTTAATCTAATATGTATGATATCCCAGCTTAGAGTGGGGCACAGCACAGCCCCGTCATTGTCAGTAACGTTCCCTTTGTTCCCCCGCAGGGCGGCATGTACGTGTTCCAGCTTTTTGACTACTATGCAGCGAGCGGTGTCTGCCTCCTGTGGGTTGCATTCTTTGAATGTATTGCTGTAGCCTGGGTTTATGGTAAGCTTTATGGCGTGTGTTTTGGTTGTACCCGGTGCCCTGACCCCGGCCCTGGTGTCACCTGCTGATCTGTGGTCTAACTCCGCAGGCGCTGATAAATTATATGACAACATTGAAGATATGATCGGGTACCGGCCCGGACCATGGATGAAGTGGAGCTGGTGTGGGATCACTCCTGTGCTCTGTGTGGTGAGGGCGCCGCCGCTTTTAGGATGTTGTGCCTCCCTTTAGTGTATTATGCATTACTTCTGCCGACACTCAGTACTTGGCTGTATTGTAGCGCCCACTGTAGGAGAGAACAAGAAACTGCAGTCTGGACATATATTTAAAGGGAGTGTGCGCTGCAGCTGTAGGTCACATGGGATGTCGTACTGAGCACCCCCAAAGCTTTAATAATCCAATCGATGCAACAGCTTGATAAAAAGCCATTTTTGTAAGCATGCAAATTAGGCCAAAGTGCCCCGCCCACTGCACTTCAGCCTCATTTACATATTTATAAAACATGGCTTTTTTTTTTATTTCAAGGACACTTCCCACTAATGGACGAGCTAAAGCTCTGAGGGAGCGCGGTGTAATGTCCCCTCTAGGATAGCCGGGGGAGGGGGAGAGAGGGGTCTGTCCTCACTAATGCCTGATTACATTCTATTACAGGGGTGCTTCATCTTCTCGTTAGCCAAATATAACCCTCTGACGTACAACAAGTATTACACGTATCCAGATTGGGCCATCGGGCTGGGCTGGACCTTAGCTCTGTCCTCCATGTTGTGTATCCCATTGGTCGTGGTGTATAAGATTGTGCGCTCAGAAGGATCATTGATCGAGGTACGTGAAGGCCGAGCTGGAGAATCTATAACCTGATAAGTGTCATTGTCCCGTACCCCGAGTATCAGCCTGTCACTATCCTGTACCCCGAGTATCAGCCTGTCATTATCCTGTACCCCGAGTGTCAGCCTGTCATTATCCTGTACCCCAAGTATCAGCCTGTCATTATCCTGTACCCCGAGTGTCAGCCTGTCATTATCCTGTACCCCAAGTATCAGCCTGTCATTACCCTGTACCCCGAGTATCAGCCTGTCATTATCCTGTACCCCGAGTGTCAGCCTGTCATTATCCTGTACCCCGAGTATCAGCCTGTCATTATCCTGTACCCCATGTATCAGCCTGTCATTGTCCTGTACCCCGAGTGTCAGCCTGTCATTATCCTGTACCCCGAGTGTCAGCCTGTCATTATCCTGTACCCCGAGTGTCAGCCTGTCATTATCCTGTACCCCAATTATCAGCCTGTCATTATCCTGTACCCCAAGTATCAGCCTGTCATTATCCTGTACCCCGAGTGTCAGCCTGTCATTATCCTGTACCCCAAGTATCAGCCTGTCATTATCCTGTACCCCGAGTGTCAGCCTGTCATTATCCTGTACCCCAATTATCAGCCTGTCATTATCCTGTACCCCAAGTATCAGCCTGTCATTATCCTGTACCCCAATTATCAGCCTGTCATTACCCTGTACCCCAAGTATCAGCCTGTCATTATCCTGTACCCCGAGTGTCAGCCTGTCATTATCCTGTACCCCAAGTATCAGCCTGTCATTACCCTGTACCCCAAGTATCAGCCTGTCATTATCCTGTACCCCGAGTGTCAGCCTGTCATTATCCTGTACCCCGAGTATCAGCCTGTCATTATCCTGTACCCCATGTATCAGCCTGTCATTGTCCTGTACCCCGAGTGTCAGCCTGTCATTATCCTGTACCCCGAGTGTCAGCCTGTCATTATCCTGTACCCCGAGTGTCAGCCTGTCATTATCCTGTACCCCAATTATCAGCCTGTCATTATCCTGTACCCCAAGTATCAGCCTGTCATTATCCTGTACCCCGAGTGTCAGCCTGTCATTATCCTGTACCCCAAGTATCAGCCTGTCATTATCCTGTACCCCGAGTATCAGCCTGTCATTACCCTGAACCCCGAGTATCAGCCTGTCATTATCCTGTACCCCAAGTATCAGCCTGTCATTATCCCGTACCCCGAGTATCAGCCTGTCATTATCCCGTGCCCCGAGTATCAGCCTGTCATTATCCCGTACCCCGAGTATCAGCCTGTCATTATCCCGTACCCCGAGTATCAGCCTGTCATTATCCTGTACCCCGAGTATCAGCCTGTCATTACCCTGTACCCCGAGTATCAGCCTGTCATTATCCTGTACCCCAAGTATCAGCCTGTCATTACCCTGTACCCCGAGTATCAGCCTGTCATTATCCTGTACCCCGAGTGTCAGCCTGTCATTATCCTGTACCCCGAGTGTCAGCCTGTCATTATCCTGTACCCCGAGTGTCAGCCTGTCATTATCCTGTACCCCGAGTATCAGCCTGTCATTATCCTGTACCCCAAGTATCAGCCCGTCATTGTACCGTACCCCGAGTATCAGCCTGTCATTCTCCCGTACCCCCAGTGTCTTTGTCATTACATTTCCTTTATCACCTCTTTTCCCATCTTTGTTTCCAGAGGATTAAGTCTGTCACAGCCCCGAGAGAGATCAATCGCTGGGCGAAGGATTCGGAAGGTTCTGCACCTTTCTGCCCCAACGGCGACCACATAAAGCCCACGCACGTGATTGTGGAGACCATGATGTGACGCAGCGTCCCCTCCCCCTCAGCCGAGAGAAACACTCAATCCGGAGGTTTACTAACCCTCTCCTTAGATTCAGATTTATGGAGATCTCTATTTGCACTAGAATTCTGATTCGTCGGCTCTCGTAGAGAACGTTGTATAATATGTGTGCGCACGTGCGTATTTTCTATGACCTTGTAGTGAGCGCTGATCTCTCTGTGCAGAGGCCGCGACTCACCAGGAGATTTTAAACATTTTTATATTTCGATACAGATTTTACTTTTATCTCTTGTATCTACCTCCAGTCCTATTCTTCCTTCTCAGGCCGCTCCAGCTGCAGGGAAGACTCAGGCCCGGCTTAGGCCTCTCAGCAGCTGGAGGTGAAGAGCGCCCCCTACAGCATCTACGCACAGACAGCAGGTCACATCTGATCACCATATTACCTAAGGCATATGTATAAATCTACATGGACTGATCCAAAGTGAAATGACCTATTCTAGAATACGGTGCACTGCATTATGGGTGCTACAGAGCTGTGCTCACAAACATGGCTCACACACTGACCAAGCACATGGAGCCTGACCGTGTAACCTGGTGATCAGGAGTGACCCCGAGCCGTAACGGCTTATTTGATAAATGTCTTCGGATATATTCACATGCGGCTGGTTTGTTGCAGAAATGCCTTTACCTGCTGCAGCAATAATGAAGGATTATGAAGATAATCTTGTTTCCCTTAGTCCTAATAGCAGCACAAGACCCCATATTGTGCTGCTGTAGGACGACAGGGAACTCCTTTCATGTAAATGGAACTTTTTCTTTTTCATTTTCTGCAATAAATCTGCTGTGTGTGAATTCACACTTGTGCACCAGTCTGGAGAGAGCCCAGATCATTGCAGTGATCCGATTGGCTGTGCTAGATGTCGGGTTACGTACAGTCGTGCAGTATTTTACTATAAGCTGGTTTTTATATCGTCCACCATATATCGGAGTATTTTCTTACTTGGGAAGGTTTCTTGCATTTTGCCCAAATGCTGCGTTTCTGGCTCATACCATGCACGTGTTCGCTCCCAGCCCAAAGGACCCCGAGACTTTCCAGGTGTCAAATATCAGACTGAACGTGCACAAAGCAATGGGATCGGGGCGAGTAGTTTTGGTTGTGCTGGTAAGGACAGGATTGATTGACATCCATTGTGCGGTGATAGATCGCCAGATATTGCAGCTGATACATGAATGTGGTCTTGTTGGGACGGGCTGGTTGCAAAAATGGATCAGGTTTGTTGTTTTTTGCACAACCAAATTTTACTTTCATTCACTGCAATACCGGTGACTGTTGTTCTGTAGCCCCAGCCTAAAATATCAGGTCACATATCCAGGGGTCTCCTAAAGAGAGGTCCAGGTCTGTAGTACAGAAGGAACGGTCAGATTCAGGTAGGTGATGGCGCTTTATACATTGTGGAGCAGCGACTACTCATAGGTGCGTCTCATCAGCTCCAAAAATAGAGGCTTTACAATGATCCCTGATCTACAGCGCCAATTGTAAAGCAGAATGAACTTAGTATAGTCCCCGTGAGGGTCCCCACATACATGGCCATAACAGTCAAATATGGACAGCACCAAGTTCAAGCTGAGATCATTCTACACCCTTTGGTTTTGGGGAAACTTACTGATGCACCTATGAATAGCCCCTGGCCCATAATGGATAAAGAGGCCGTTGTCTACACTAATCCCACAGTTCATTCCCAGCTATTAGTCTGGATCTCTTTTTAGGGGACCCCCTGTATATAGAACATCTTGTCTATCAGCCATTGCCCTGTGGAGGGAGCGGAGACCCGCCCCCCGTACCCCCAGTAGTATTGTCCAGGATGTCCTGTATTGTTGTGGAGCTCATGAGGTCTCTGCTGCCATCTTGTGGCCAGATTGAAATTATCATTTTATAATTCTATTATTTGCATCGGATGGATTTGGGGTTACAGAAAAGTTGTGATAAGTATAAAAATCCATCCTGTATATGTACAGACCAAAGAGAACTCCATATTGTGAATGCCTGGGGTCTGGCAGTATGGAGGAGGGGGGTATATTTTAATATTTGCACAGTTTGAACCCCATATTTCCCTGTGCTCCATTGTTGCAGCTTTTAGACACACAATGGGCAAGTATGGCCCAAAAGAGATTCCCGGAGGGTGTACACCCTAATGATATATAGAGGGAGAGACTGTAAACCCAGTTGTTCACACCCACTACTCACTAACTCCGCCTATAAGTGCCATAACCCCGCCCAGCAATGGACATTCCCAATTTAGCTTTATACAGTTTTGTTTTTCTAAACAGAATTTTGTAAAATCTCTGAAATGTCTGACAATCCCCTCCCCCGTCCTGATCATCCCCTCCCCCATCCTGATCATCCCCTCCCCCGTCCTGATATAACCCTGTAAGATTTTAGCTCCATCATCGGGCTCTAGGACATTTGCATTTACCTCGTCTTCTCCATCTTGGTCCTTGGTTGTTGTCGTCCCTTCTGCTTTGTAAGACATAAAATGAGTTGTCTAATACAGAAATCCATCTAACCTTTATACCCACACAGTACAGAGAGGGGGGGGCACAGTGCAGGTACACACAATGTGAGGTGTGGCCCCCTGCTCGGGCCCCCGTACACTCATCATTCCCAGTAACGGTCCTGGCCACGTTCTGCACCTTCACTGGTCGATAAAGCAAAAGTGTTACATGATATGAAACTGAATGTAGAAACCAGGGAAATCAGATCACCAAGTCTATATACGTATAACCTGACGATACAATGATGGGGGTCACCAACCTAAGGTCCAGCATTAACCCTCTCCCCACTGGCAGTGAGTGTGGCTCCCAGCAGGGGAGGGGTGGCATATATTTCCTGTATACACTGTATCACTGACTTCACTCCGCTCTTATATCCTGTATTAGAGGCTTTTGTAATTAACTTCAATAATAAAGAGATTAAAATCGTGAAACCCGTTATCGTCTGTGCGGCCTCCATGTGTGTGCCGACCTGTCAGGAGAGGCGGCGAGTCCTCCATGTGTGTGCCGACCTGTCAGGAGAGGCAGCGACGAGTCCTCCATGTGTGTACCGACCTGTCAGGAGAGGCGGCGGATCCTCCATGTATGTACTGACCTGTCAGGAGAGGCAGCGACGAGTCCTCCATGTGTGTGCCGACCTGTCAGGAGAGGCGGCGAGTCCTCCATGTGTGTGCCGACCTGTCAGGAGAGGCAGCGACGAGTCCTCCATGTGTGTACCGACCTGTCAGGAGAGGCGGCGGATCCTCCATGTATGTACTGACCTGTCAGGAGAGGCAGCGACGAGTCCTCCATGTGTGTGCCGACCTGTCAGGAGAGGCAGCGACGAGTCCTCCATGTGTGTACCGACCTGTCAGGAGAGGCGGCGGATCCTCCATGTATGTACTGACCTGTCAGGAGAGGCAGCGGCAAGTCCTCCATGTGTGTACCGACCTGTCAGGAGAGGCAGCGGCAAGTCCTCCATGTGTGTACCGACCTGTCAGGAGAGGCGGCGGGTCCTCCATGTATGTACTGACCTGTCAGGAGAGGCGGTGGCAGGTCCTCCATGTGTGTACTGACCTGTCAGGAGAGGCGGCGAGTCCTCCATGTGTGTACCGACTTGTCAGGAGAGGCGATGAGTCCTCCATGTGTGTACTGACCTGTCAGGAGAGGCGGCGGGTCCTCCATGTGTGTACCGACCTGTCAGGAGAGGCAGCAACGAGTCTTCCATGTGTGTACTGACCTGTCAGGAGAGGCGGTGGCGAGTCCTCCTTACATCAGACACTTGTAATTTGTTCCGAAGCATCTTCTCTTAGCATTCTACATTGTGATGTTCTTCTGTTGTTCCTCCTGGAAATAGGTGAATGGATTAAACTGGGTCTTTCCGTTTCCCCCTCTGTGCAGGAGCGATGGACACAACCTCAGCTAGAAATAGCCAGCCGTAGATTTATTCACAGATTTCCAGGAGGAGTAACAGAGGATCTGCAAGAGGATGGTAAAGAATTGTTATATTGCAGGTAATGTATGCAGACAGGACACAAACCCTGAAGTAACCAGTTATTGTAGAAGTCACATGACGTGGACAGACCTGGCGGGAGACCCATATCCACGGGGAGACCAGCCGGGTCATCAGTCACACAATCACGTCTGATAAAACATCCACAACACTTCTCTGCTCCATTTGCATCCAAATCCAATTCTGCCGCCTTCCTGTTACCATAGAGCGGTGCATTGTGGGAGCAGAGAGACCCTCGCGCACCAATCCGCTCAGGGTTTCCGAGGGCAATCGGCAGAATTTTACAATATCTTTGTGAATGGAGAATAATCCATAAAATTATCATAAAGCAGTAAAGTGTCTGCTGGAGGCCACGCCTAACAAGAACTACAAGTCCCAGCAGCTCGGAGGGGTCTCTGATAAATACCCAGGAAATAAATGGCCCCCACACATGTAAAATTCCAGATTTTATTAATAAAAACCCTTTTTTTCCCCACAATTTTTCATTTTTCTTTGCTTTTAAATACAGAAAACTTTATTTACAAATGTGCCCAGAACAGGAATAAAATAAACTCTCTCCTGCGCCGCTCGGATTGTGCTTTCCGGATACATAAGAAATCCTAAATCTGTAGAAAAATACTTTACAAGTTCAGTTACGGATAAAAATACTCCTCTGGTAATGCGGGAAACGGACGCGAGAATGCATAGGAAGGAAGAGTACAGGGAGACCATTAAAGCCAAGAATCGGGGGGCTCTGTACCCACAAATATTGCATATAAAAATACCTTCAGTCCCTGCTATGGCACGTAACGTAGAAATGGCAGAAAGATGGCGGCGCCGGACGGGGGGAGGAGCGGACAGGGCGCCAGGCGGGGGGGGGGAGCGGACAGGGCGCCCGCAGCTGCTATGGGACACTGGGTAAGTTACACAACGGCAACCATTGTAGACGGAATCCACTTACCTGGCTAGAGACAGGACTGGGGGATGTACTGTGGCGGCCATCTTGTCAGGCTGTTGCCAAACTACAACTCCCAGCATGCCTCAGAGGACAACACTGCTATTGGCATCATGGCAGCGATCTGTATAAACATCGCATTTCTTTGGCCGCCATCTTGAACACATAACTCATGTTCCTCGATATTCGCCGCCTTACAATTATTTCAACACATTTTATATAAAAAAAATTATTATTCCGTCTTCTATTAGCTTACAAAATGGCCGCTGACCTACCTCAGAATTCATCACCGGAGGGCGGGAACTGCTAAAATGGCTGCTCAGAGACCAGGCCTCACCTAGAAACCAGTGACCAGGGCGGAGTCGCTCATATAACCAATCAGGTCACAGCTTCTACATCCTAACCTGCACTGAGAGCTGGATTCTGATTGGTTGCTTTGGGTAACCCTCCCCTACAGGCCCCGGTTTGTGCCATTTACAATCACTTTCCTCCATTTTTAGACATGAGATGCATTTGCCGCGGTTACGGCGCCATTAGGTGCGATCACACATGAGGAGACCCCATAACAATGGCGGCAGGCTGCGTAATACAACATGCTGACCGCCATACACTGCTGAAGGTGTGAATAAAAATCTAAGCCACGCTTACAACAAATGGCCGCCATTATCACCAGTGGGGGTGGGGGTGTCTGTAGCAGCCAATCAGTGTCTGTTCCCGCTCACCACGATGAATTCTGATTGGCTGACACAAATTATTTTGCACGTGAAGGTTGATGAGGGGAGAGAAGTGCGTGTTCTCGTGGCGCCATGTACGGCGCTGAGGTGCGGTCCTTGAAGTGCATTGTGGGTAGTAAGGAATAAACCAATCGTGTTCCATCTCAGTGCTGGGGTCGGGCTGTGGCTCTCCGGGGGGTCGTAGTGTCACGGCAGTGCTTCGGGGGCCGCCCAGTGTGACCAGATACGGGGACACAACGGCAGGTCGGCCATATTAAGAGAATTTGTGCATTAGTGGGGCGTGAAATCTAGTGAATCGATAAATAGTGAGCGTGAAGGGCGCGGGGGCGTATAAAGTGCAATAGTGTATAAATACTAGAAATGTGCGAGGGGGGGGGGGGGAGGGGTCACCTAATATATCCGCAACACACATTGCACAAAGCACAAGGAGGGTTCCCGCTTCTCCGGGTCATAAACTAAGGGGGAGATTCTTCTTATTCCTAATATGAGGTATAGAGTCAAATAATAAAGTGATAGCACCATGAGGGGGGAGGGGTGATCTGCGAGGACGGGGGGCGCCGACATCCTAGTGAACCCACCAGACAACATGGGGCAAGTAAAAACAGGAGGCGATGGCCAATGTGAGGTGCCGCTTACTCTGATGGCTGCTTCTTCTAGGGCAGGGGATACAGGAAAGTCATTTTGGGCTCCTCAGAGGGTCTTTGTGCTCGTCTTGGATTCTAAACTAGTGGGGTGCTTAAGGGTCTCCTCCCGTACCCCGCTGGGCAGAGACTTCCGGCTGATGACCAGGTCTAACCTGTCCCCGGCGTCAGACAAGAGAGGCACTGCCAGGCAACAGTCAAAATCTCGTGTGCGCACGTGGTTCACCTGTAGGGGGAGACACATGGGGGGGGGGCTTCAGTTATGGGCACATCCGTACATTACATAGTATTATAGTATAGTGTTATACTAGAGGGGGAGGGTCCCCCATATATCCTCACCTACAAGACTGCTGCCCCTGTCTAGGTCACTGGCCAATGGATACAACCATGAATGCAGGAACCTTCTATGGTCTGAGACTTATAAGGATATCATGGCTGGTTATCAGGAGGACACTACATGTATGAGAAGATAACCTGACCACAATAAGGACATCATGGCTGGTTATCAGGAGGACACTACATGTATGAGAAGATAACCTGACCACAATAAGGACATCGTGGCTGGTTATCAGGAGGACACTACATGTATGAGAAGATAACCAGCCATGATGTCCTTATTGTGGTCAGGTTATCTTCTCATACATGTAGTGTCCTCCTGATAACCAGCCATGATGTCCTTATTGTGGTCAGGTTATCAGGAGGACACTACATGTATGAGAAGATAACCCGACCACAATAAGGACATCATGGCTGGTTATCAGGAGGACACTACATGTATGAGAAGATAACCCGACCACAATAAGGACATCATGGCTGGTTATCAGGAGGACACTACATGTATGAGAAGATAACCTGACCACAATAAGGACATCATGGCTGGTTATCAGGAGGACACTACATGTATGAGAAGATAACCCGACCACAATAAGGACATCATGGCTGGTTATCAGGAGAGGACACTACATGTATGAGAAGATAACCCGACCACAATAAGGACATCATGGCTGGTTATCAGGAGGACACTACATGTATGAGAAGATAACCCGACCACAATAAGGACCTCATGGCTGGTTATCAGGAGGACACTACATGTATGAGAAGATAACCCGACCACAATAAGGACCTCATGGCTGGTTATCAGGAGGACACTACATGTATGAGAAGATAACCCGACCACAATAAGGACATCATGACTGGTTATCAGGAGGACACTACATGTAGGAGAAGATAACCTGACCACAATAAGGACCTCATGGCTGGTTATCAGGAGGACACTACAGGTTACATGTGCTGTTTGTCTCTCTGATAATCCAGACTTTCATCCTATAGTAATTCCCACTGATATTGGATTCGAGGACATTTCCGGTAATTTCTCTCTAGTGATACATTTATTACACATGAAGGACACCTTGTATATAATGGCTTCTTCTCCTTGCTCTGTGTGATTTTTGGTACACAATTGGTAGCGATATTCACCTGCAGGATCCTGTCGTAAGGCTGAAGGCCGCTCCTGTCCGCTGGACCCCCGGGACGGATCATATTGACATAAACCCCTTTCTCCAGGAGCCCGTCTGAGACGCTGAAGCCAAAATCATCTGTCTCCAAGTCCTTCATGACGGTGACCTGCAGAGACAGACGGCCATGTTCTGCTTATGGCACACAGACAGGGGAAGGGGCTATGGGGCTTGGCCAGTATTCAGTGGTCTGGGAGTCCTGTAGTGTCACATTATCATCATCTGCCTCAGCCTGGTCCGAGTAGCTGAGGTCTGGGCTGCTGTATGCAGGGGCCACACACTGGGGGCCATTCCTTCACACTGAGGACCCGGCATACGGCAGCGCAGATCTCTGCACCTGGGCCATTGTAGTACGAGATGAGGTGAGAGGGATATAAGGGCTAGGACTGTGTCATCACCTTCAGCAGTTCTGCAGCAGCTGCGGTCACATCTTGGCCGTCTTCTTTCAGGATCTTGTTTTCCTGGTTGAGCTTGTTCTCTTTTTTGGGGCTGTTTTTAGGGTGGTGGGATCCTCCTTTCCGATGCAGGAAGCGGCTGCTCTGATTGGCGTTTTCTAGGAGCAGTTTGCTGCTGTCGAGCCCAATACTTTGCACAGTGCCGGTCATGATGGAAGCCTAAGGAAGCGAATCACAGGGTGACCCCACAGGCAAGGGGATGGGTACAAGGCCGGCACCACGGAGTATTATAACATTAATCCAAACTGGGCATGTAATATTATAGATTATACTCTACTCACATCCAAAGCTGCATGCAGAACCCTCCTGGCTGTCACCGCTGCTCAGCTGTGAACTGTTTTGTAGATCAGACTGCAGAGCCGCATTAACCCTTTCCCTGCACTCCTCCAGGCATATCAACAGTAACCCCCACATTGGCCTAGACCACTGGGTAATCTGATCATACTCCATTCACCGTGTGCAGTAGTATATTATAATGGTCATACTTCTAATGCCACCATTTATATGGGAATTAACCCCCATTACGGCCCTAGATCACTAAACTGCACTAACATCATCCCCTTTGCTGCCCTAAATCACCACTGATGCTCCAATAACCCATCCCCTTCGCCATCACCCACCAGGTATACAGACAGTAACCCCTTCACTGCCCTAGACCACCAGGGATGCTTACATTAACCCCTTCACTGCCCTAGACCACCAGGGATGCTTACATTAACCCCTTCACTGCCCTAGACCACCAGGGATGCTTACATTAACCCCTTCACTGCCCTAGACCACCAGGGATGTAGATGAAACCCTTCACCCCTCTAGATCCGTAATGAGCAGCTACATTGGGAACATTACAGCTGACAGTCTTGTTGGGGCTGCGGCTGGATTAGGTGAAGCTACGTTGGGTAGACAAGGGGGTCCCCAAGTTCTATCTACGCTCCTGCCTCTTAAATTATGATAATCCTATAAAATCCACCAGCACCAATTACCTCGATCTCCCTGAGGAGCTCCGACTGTCCGCACGTTTCTAGATCTTCCAAAGCTTCCCCAAAAACTCGCCAGAAACTATCATCGTGCTCGGTCTCCAGGCCGTTGGGCTGGCTGGGGTATCTGTTGAACCAAACATGATGAGTCTTCAGGAGCTTCTTCTGAGTACCATTGCGGCTCATACTGTCAGGTCTTCAGATACAAGTCTACATATCATGAGTGCGCACCGCGAGGTCCCACTCATCCCGACAACGCAACGCACTCACCAGATCATTCTCCAAGAGAAGGAGCAGCAAAGGGACATGAGGCTGGAGGTGGAGGAGGACATGCAGGTGGAGACAATGGAACTGACAACATGGAGGGACAGGGGTGAGAAAGAAAAATAGCAAAACCAGGAGGCCCCGGGAGTTGTTAGTACACAGGAGGAGGGGTGATGGGTTCAGAGCTGAGACATAGAAGACCTAGGAAGAGAGAAGAGAACACAGAGGAGAACAGACACCGAGGTGAGAACATGATGGCAGGAGAAGAACCTCCAGGTATCTGTGGGGCAGTCACTGGGGGCGGCCATGATGGTGAATGGGGGGAGGGGAGGTTAGTGGGACCCTAAATTCACATTCAGTGTCCAGTTACAATTTCCAGTATCTCTGCTTCCTGTTAGAGAGTCCAAACCTGGATAGACTGGATACAACTGTAGCAAAACCTCAGCATTGAACAAGGAGGTCCCCGCTCACTGACAAGAAGCAGAGATGTTGTAAATTATATTAGACCTTTGCATAACTTTCATGATGCAACGTACATGAACCAGTGAGCTCAGGATGAACCTTCCAAAAACATTTAGTGGGGCGTTGTACCAGGACATAACAATGCAATAGTCAGGGTCTATGGAAAGCTGGGTGACAACTCCTATGGATACTATTAGTGGCCAGGTAATCTAGGAGGGATCAGCGGCGCCTCCCTGCCACGTACCGAGCTGGCTTGTCCCACTCCTCCTCATTGAAGCTGCCGTCCAGGAAGGGGTAACTCTTTCGGTGCTCTACGGGCGGCGTGTTCATCTTCTGCCGGCTCGTTCTCCACTCGTGGGGGTGTAAAGAGATTCCCACAGCCTGATGCATGTAGTTACCTGGAGGAAAGTGCAAAGTGAGTGACGGGGAGGGGGAGGGGAGGGCTCTGAGGATATGTGGCACTAACCAGATCTAGGACACTTTGGGTTACTTTGCACCACAATTCTGCACTAAGCTTAGTACATCTGCCCCAGTGTTTGTGATGGCGCCTCGAAGTGGAGGGAACGAGGAAAAGGGGGGAGGGGGGGGTTCTGGTCTGAGGTCTCATTAAGGGGTAGATTAGAGGGTTGGGGGTCTAATTCTGGATTGGGTATAAGGGCTCTTGAGGGATCTGTATTAGGGGTCTGTACTGAAGGGCTTTAGAGGGTCTGGGGTTTGGTCCATGATTATGTTGGGACTTGTTTGTTATATGATTTGTATATTATATGTTTGGGGGGGGGGTTATATAAATGGACGTGACCTATAGCTAAGACACTTTGTATGGCGCTCGGGATGTGCGATGGTCTGGTCCTAATGTTGTCATCTCCATGATGTCCCTTCTCAGTATTTAGCAGGAAAACCTAAACCATAGACCAGGGTCTAAATCTTAGGGAAAGATCTATGGCCCCTCGTCTATGGTGCCCGGATCCCGCAGTCAGGGGCTGTCCTAATATAAGGCTCTTCTTACCATGACTTCCATAGCCCGTATCAATACCAGACCCGTCCCAAGACTCCAGGGCGCTGTCCACACTGGGGATGGTTGTGGAGTAGATTTCGGATAACTTGCTGGTCTTCTGAGAGTCGGTGAGGTCGTCTTCAGGGTCACTGCCTTCATTTACCCCATCAGAGAGCTTCTGAGACGGTGACCCTGGAAAACCAAGACCACAGGTGAGACCTCGCTGACCATAGAGGCGCCATAAAATCCAACAGTTCTGCTCCGATTTCCTTCCTTGGCCTCCACAACCCCCTGCCCCCTCCTTTATTTGGCCCCATAGCCCCCACCCCTGCAGTGCAGACCACTCACTCTCCGCTTGCTTCTTGATCTTGAGGGTCACCGTCTCCCCGGCCATCTGCAGCAGGTGAATCGCCTCGCTCAGCGGTTTTCCCTTTAGACTCACGTTGTTAATGGCCAAGATCCGATCTCCGATGTGAATTGCTCCAGTTCTGCAAAAAGACACGAAACGCTGCTACAGCAAATAGTAATAGCACAGAGGCAAAAAGATCAACGGCAGCACCGGGGCCTGTAAACAGCATCACATAGGGCAGGGGTCCGCAACCTTCGGCTCTCCAGCTGCTGTGAAACTACAACTCTCATCATGCTCCATTCACTTTCATGGGAGGTCCAAGAACAGCAGAGCAAGTATGCATGCTGGGAGTTGTGGTTTGACAACAGCTGGAGTGCCAAAGGTTGCCTACCCTGGACATAGGGGCGCCCCACCATCCTGGTGGCCAGGAGTGGTACTGCAGGTTATGGTATAACAGTCTCCAGCATTGCTCACCTTTCAGCCAGCCCTCTCTTTGTCAGCCCGGAAATAACAATTGGATCAAAGGGTTCTTCAGTCCCTGATATCGTAATACCCAGCGGACCGCCATATCTCTTCAGCTCCACAGTGTAGATGATGGCGCCTGTTGTCTCCTGCTCATCTGCAAAACAAGGGAATGAATGAATATATAGACATTTGTGGTAGATGAATCGTTTATTCCATAGATGTGTATTAATACCAGTATTCTCGCATATATGACTCCTCCCCTATATAATATACACTTACCGTATGTGGTGCAGTAGTAGATTATAATGGTCATACTCCTAGTGCCATCTAGTGTTTATACGAGGGTAGTGCAGTTATTCTAGGAGTTATTTGTGAGTACTAAAATATTTTTGCCCCCCGCCGCAGTCTCTGCTCCTTCCTGACAGGCAGCGATTCCTATTGGCTTCCCTGTGGTGACCAGATATCCCTATATAAAGACCTGAGTGTGGAGAGTGACTGAGCATGTGCGACCACCAGTCCTCGGCTCAGTAGGTGGACACGCACATTGCTGAACACTCTATACAGCAGGTGGTGCCATACTAGGTCACATATGTCATATTCCAGGACTGGCTCGTTTTGTTAATGGACATTTTTATGCTCTAGACACCCCCTTTAAGCTTGGTATATGGGATCGGTCATCTCTTGGCAGCTGTGATCACCTCTGCCACGCACCAGCCCTCAGATATCGTATCCGGTTATACCTGAATTGTCTTCATCCTTTCGGATTTTCAGTTTCACCAGCTCCTCACATTGGCGCAGGATCTGCACAGCGTCTTCCATGGAGCAGTTGTCCAGTCGGATGTTATCTATTGCCAAGAGCTTGTCCCCGGGCTCCAAGGTGCCAGTTCTGTAGTGAGGGGCCACAGGTTACTCTATAGCAGCAGCGCAGGGTAATGACGACCTCTCACATTGACTCCTACGCATCACATCCTAACCTATAACCCCCCCCCCCCCCCCCCAACTACTGACGTCACCCCACTACAGCTGTACATTAACAGAATTGATAGAAAACCTATTAAAGTTGTGGGATTTGACTTCTCAGACCTCCGCGGAGAATTCTTGTCTGCTACAGACCTAATACTTCTCACAGCTGAGGGTTTGGGACAATTGTATCTGGTCTAGGCCTCCTCTGTGAGCTATAACTCCTGGACTCCATGTTACGTATACTGATGTGATACAGTACGGAGATCACTACAGGGATGGGTTTAGCCCGTCCTCATACGCGGACACGGCGCCCCTACCTGTGTGCCACGCTGCCTTTCTTGATGTCCGATATTATTAGGGGCTCCCCGGGTTTTCTGCTGGCTGTGAACAGAGAGGAATAACAAGAGTTAATAAGTTCAGAGGCTGCGGCTGCGGGACAGTGCGGTCACATGACACGGAGGTCGGAGGAGGCGCGGCAGCAACGTGCTGGTTGTCACAGTGAGACCAGGTGGTTGGGCCCAGTCATACATATATAGTGGGGAGTTATAGGGTGAAGCCTCCGCCATCTTGTCTGCTGGGCTGTGAGTTTTGGCCTCAGGGGCTGCCGTTACCTCTTGTGTCATGTGATCACACTGTGCGCCCAGCACTCAAACTGACCCCGTGTGCGGAGATCCCAATACCCAACACATGACACAGCTCGTATAGGCCCACGTATTGGGGTATAGGCCTCACCCCTTTGTACCTCATGTAGGGCAGACGCCTCGCCTCCTGTACTCCACATATAGGGCAACGTCTCGCCTTCTGCCCCCAAATATAGGGCATACACCTCACCCCCTGCCCCACACATATGGCCAGACACCTTCTCCCTTGTACCCCACATACAGGGCAGATACTTTGCCTCTTGTACCACATGTGGGGCAGATGCTTCACCCCTAGTAACGCTCCTATAGGGCACATGTTTCGCCCCCAGTACCCCACGTACAGGGCAGAGCTTTGCATGCAGCTCGCTGGCACATTGTTATGCAGACGCTGGTCCAGGATTTCCTGGGATAGAAATGATGGAAAGTAAAGAGAATAAATCACAGGACTTCTCCTTCCACAGGGACAGGAAGAGCGGCAAGAAAAATACACGAGAAGATCGATTCCCGTCCGGATAATAAACGTCTCATTAATTCAGCGACGTCTCTGCTGGGGCCTCCGTTTTGGAGATGATTAACGAGGGGAAGACGTGAGGGGCGATGGCGGCGGCCGCTCCCTGTGACACACGACTGCAGCGCTGGGGATATAAACCTCTGGATTATAGGATCGTACATGGCTTTAATATTCACCCCATGGCCACAGAGGGAAATGACAGCGGGTGGGGGCGGCTAATAACTCACACAATGCAGGAAGATGGCCACAAGCGATGGGATTTATTAACCGTTTCTGTGTCCGGTCATTAAGTCCTGCGGAGATCTATAACAGTTCTCTACAGGAGGGGGTCAGACGGTCCATTAGTCTGCAATACTCCATGTGGGGCCCAGCGTCTGGTCCTACCCTATAGGATGTCTGTATAGGGGGCTCTTATTCTTCTTGCCGTCTCTAAAATACTAAGTGAATTAGATTTTTTTCTTGTAAACGGTTGTATGGATCTCAGAGTCACCTTTAATATGTGTCACCCTAGGCCTAGTGCATACTGTATGAGAGTGCGGGAAATCTATGTATATAGGAGTATGTGTCGTCCCCTAGTATAGATAGGAACAGCCATTGTCACATGTCTCCCCAGTACTTACAGCTGATGGTAATGCCCAGCTCCACGCCTCGCTTTTTCGGCAGCTTAACATGGAACGTACCACTGCTCGGAACCACAGACTCTTGGAGAAAGCAGAAAAAGGGGAATCAATAATGGAAATATTAATAGAGTCATTGCCTAGAGCAGCAGCCGAAGGTTCTCCCTCCATAAGGTGCTGGTTGTGCCAGGCCCTGCACACATCTAGGACGTCATCCTCATCTACATTTGTTGCTGCTCTAGTGTTTTCAGTGTGAATAAGGGCTGATCATAGAGGCAGACGGCACCAGGCGATGTGTGCACACAAACCCACACTCCGGCTGTTACTCCTGCCGTGAAGCTCAGCTCTTCTGGCTGTTACAGACTGTGGGGGAGCAGAGACTGAAGCCAGAATAGTCTTCTATCCCTTGTAACTCACCAGCCACATCATACTCGATATCCAGGACGACTTTATTGGATAGCGCGGCGTCCCGCAGGAGCTGGTTGGCTTCCTCCAGAGTCCCATCCTCTGTTAAAATACCATTGATAGAGAGCAGTCTGTCCCCCACCTGCAGGAGGCCGCACCTGCGGATATGGGAATCAATGCAATAGAAAAAGTCATGGGAAAGCCGAGTACCTGCAACAAGAACTTGTTCACGTTATCTGTGCTGTACTATAGCCACCATTATCCATGGGACTTCGGATCAGATAGGCCATCTGTATCCCTATTGGCCGCCTATAGCCACTAAAGCAGGGCCAGCAGCCTTCAGCATTACAGCTGCTGTGAAACTACAACTCCCAGCATGCATACCTGCTCTGCTCCTATAGAAATGAATAGAGCATGCTGGGAGATGACCTTTGCACTGCACTACTAGTTTTGTGGACAGTTTTTGTGCATATTTTGCATGGCAGTCTCTAGTAGTGCTAGGTAATATAATATGTAATTATATAAATGTTCTTCTTGACATTCTTGCAAATATATAATCTGGTAGACTCCTAAACTACTATCCCCAGCGTATCAGTCATGATGGTATAAACATGCAGTAACATTGATGTGCAGTACAGCCACAATATAAGCAGTACACTAGATGACCACCAGAGGTCTCTGCAGTACTGTCTAACTATAACCATACACCTGCAGTACACTGGATGACCACCAGATGTCTCTGCAGTACTGTCTATGTATAACCATACACCTGCAGTACACTAGATGACCACCAGATGTCTCTGCAGTACTGTCTATGTATAACCATACACCTGCAGTACACTGGATGACCACCAGATGTCTCTGCAGTACTGTCTATGTATAACCATACACCTGCAGTACACTGGATGACCACCAGATGTCTCTGCAGTACTGTCTATGTATAACCATACACCTGCAGTACACTGGATGACCACCAGATGTCTCTGCAGTACTGTCTATGTATAACCATACACCTGCAGTACACTAGATGACCACCAGAGGTCTCTGCAGTACTGTCTGTATAACCATACACCTGCAGTACTGTAGATAACCACCAGATGTCTCTGCAGTAGTTTAGTCCTTGTTGCTTGTATAGCACCACCATAGACTACAGCGCTGTACACCAGTGTAGTCACTGTCCTTAATCCCCACAAGGGTCTGACAAGTAACCATGGGGATCCATAGTAAACCTGGGGTCCCGACTCCATTAGATTATGAAAGCTTTACAATTATTTTGGGCTCTATACTGCCCCCTTTGTGTCGCCCAGAGATCTGCAGTCATTACCCCACTTATCACTAATTTGACCCCCTTCAGATTTGGGATGTGGCCCGTTTAGGCACTGGATCCCATAGATGCCAATATGGGGCCAGAGAACAACAGCTTGCGGCTCTACTGACAATCATGGATGTACGCAGAAAAACACACAGATTATACAACGTTTTCATGATTTTTTTCTCCATTTTGCAGGTGAGTCCTGGGCTGGAGAGGACATAGTGGAGCCCGGCAGGTATGAGCGGAGGGGGCGAGCGATGACTGTGGGCAGAGGAGTTCATTATAAGAAGGGTCACCCTCCGCAGGGATACAGTATGGCGTCTGCCCCTGGGCCAAGGCCTGACCCCGTTACTGAGGACGGAGCAGCAACAATCTTTGTAATTTAGTTATCTGGAAGCAATGCAACCAGACACAGGAACAGACGACGGGGGAGGAGGACGGCGAGGAAAATGGAATCGTTCCTGGGTGTCGATAAAGAAGCTAATTAAAATTTGCAGTCAATTAGCTCTCGGAGCAGAAGCCGGGGAGAGCGGAGCTATAGATCTGCCGTCCTTGTGGGAGAGCGCCCAGCAAACATGGCTGCTTTCCATTTCACGCGTGCTGCACAAAATATGTCATTCTGACAAAGTCTCCGAGTCTGAACCTGCTGCTGAAGCCCCGGAGAAGCCGGAACCTGAAGAGACGCGAAGGCATTAAAGGGGAACTCCATCCATCATGTGCTTGGGACTATCCATTATTAGTTAAATGATTTCACGTGACCGTAACGTCAGCCGTCATCCAGGAGGGTGTCAGGGCTCCACCACCATTACTAGCGCCACCGAATAGTCCTAAAGGAAAAGCCACTTACAATCCTGAGGAGAGGAGCCCTCCATATGGGCGACACCATAAAGTGTCCTGGTGTCAGATACTGTGACATCAGACTCCGCTCCTGGGTCAGGACACACGTGGTTGGTGGCGCCGCACTAAGATATATATTCTATGGGGGCAACTGCGGTATCACATGGGGTGTGAGGTCTGTACACATGAGAGGTCTGTATATATGGGACCTTCTGGTGTCCAGGGTCTACAAAAAAAGGGGCCTGGTCTGGGATCTGCAAGGATGTAGGGCTTGGTCTGGGGTCTGTATAGGATCGGGTTTCGTGTTTGGCATTCTGGGGTCCGTATATATAGGAAGATTGGGTTCTATATAGATGGGGGCTCTGCACTGGGCTCTGTATAATGATGGGTCAGTATAGAGGATGGGTCTGGTCTGGGGTCTGTATAGATGAGGGGTCAGGGCTGGGGTCTGTTACACTGTTACCCCTTCCTGTCACTTCCCCTCCCCCACACACATTACTCACAGAACGTCTCACCTCTCCGCGGGACTGTCGGGCTCAATGAATCGGATAAGCGGGGGAGAGGACAGGGTCTCCGTGGCAAATATCCCTCCCTGCAGCTGAATACCAAATCCATTCAGAGGGTCCCCGCGCAGGACGATCTCGGTGGTCTCGGTGTGGATGATCTGCCCCCCGGGGCCTACAGTGCTGGAAGCCAGGGATACTGAGAAGGGAGGAGAAGAAGAATGAGCAGCCATGACACGGGGGAACCTCCTGTATATTCTACACCAGTCACATACCAAGCAGCACCTGGGTTATTGTGGGGGGGGGTCACTGCTTACATGAGCTTTTATGGTCCTTCCTGCGCTGCCGCCGGCGGGTCATGGTGGTCCTCGGGCTCATCTGATGTGCGGAGCGGGGGAGGGTGTTGGAGTTCTGGCTGCTACTAAACCCTGGCGTTCCGGCTGAGGAAGAAGAAGAAAAGTTTGTGGCAACCAAAGCTGCAAAGAGAAGGAAAGGAAAAAAAAATAATTGAAAAGAACATTCCTGAAAATTCTAATTTCTCAAAATTTTTTAAATCAGCTGCAGCCACAAGTCAGGGCTAAAATCTCCCAGAATCCTCTGCAAGTTCAGGATCTACAACCAGTTTGCTCCTTAGGCTAAGAGTTGTGGAACATCTGCTGTCATCTGATGGAATAAACTATAAGTACCTGCCCCCTGTATTGTAGGAACGCTGCAAAGCCGTGCAGGGCTCTGTATATGGAGCAGCTTGCTGACGGTTTCCAGTGACAGTCAGTATGGCTCGGCACCACATGATGATGGCAGGGTGCACTATACCTACATTTACAGTAGTCTTGATTTGAGCTGGGGTTCCAGGTGGGCGTCTTGCAGTGCCCGGGGTGGTGGGTGTGACAGTAGTTGATGCAGGGGTCCCAGCAGTGGTGGTGCTCACTTTTTTGCACTTTAACTGTATGAATATAATAATGAGGAATCTCAGAATATTCAAAGAACTAGGAGAGCGTTCACATCACCATTGTAGCACGCGCGGATATTACTCTACTCACACCCAGAGCTGCATTAACTTAGATCCCAGACCAGACTCCTGATTACAGGGGGTGAGAATGGATTTAGGATATACATATTAACATAAGAGGGGCCCAATATATTAAGCCACGCCTTTTGATAAGACCACTCCCACTTTTCCATGCCGCTCACTACTGTAGTATCACCAGGGCTCTACCAGGGTGACATCTCTGAATCTGATCCTATGTTTACAGCTGAAATAAGCGGTGATGTAGGTGCCTGGCAGCCACTTATCTCTCTTACATCTCTGCAGCCATTTCCAGTTTAACTGGTTTCTATCCATTATCTGACCAGTGACCAGCAGAGACGTCACACTGTATACATAACATCATATGTGGCGGTGATACTACCCTGCACATGCTGGCGATATACTCCCTGGGATACGTCCCGGCCTATAGATGGCTGCTATACATTGCGCCAACCTTGCCCTGTTAGATGACAGCCCTTCATGGATGACAAGAGCGCTTTCCTCTGCAGACTGACTGCAGGCAGCGGGCCGGCCCCAGATCCCACCACCCAGGGGGGCCCTGCACGCAGCACTGACTGACCAGTCTCCGGCGGCCTCAGAGAGAGCCTGCTGTGATGGGCTGGGAGGATCTCCAGTTTCACATTCTCTGTTGTGCTCGCAAGCAGCTGCGTTGCCTCCATGACAGTGCAATGCTCCGTGCTGGTGCCGTCTATGGACAGGATGTGGTCGCCGGGGTGAAGAGCGCCACACCTGCAAAAGATGGGGTACAATGACATGTGTGTACAGGCGCCTATCACATGGAGGCCATCAAAGCCTTAGTATGTAGAAGGATGGAAAGTGCACAGTTATAATGTAATGTATGTACACAGTGACTGTACCAGCAGAATAGTGAGCGCAGCTCTGGAGTATAATACAGGATCAGTAATGTAATGTATGTACACAGTGACTGTACCAGCAGAATAGTGAGCGCAGCTCTGGAGTATAATACAGGATCAGTAATGTAATGTATGTACACAGTGAGTGCACCAGCAGAATAGTGAGCGCAGCTCTGGAGTATAATACAGGATAAGTAATGTAATGTATGTACACAGTGTCTGTACCAGCAGAATAGTGAGCGCAGCTCTGGAGTATAATACAGGATAAGTAATGTAATGTATGTACACAGTGACTGTACCAGCAGAATAGTGAGTGCAGCTCTGGAGTATAATACAGGATAAGTAATGTAATGTATGTACACAGTGTCTGTACCAGCAGAATAGTGAGCGCAGCTCTGGAGTATAATACAGGATAAGTAATGTAATGTATGTACACAGTGACTGCACCAGCAGAATAGTGAGCGCAGCTCTGGGGTATAATACAGGATAAGTAATGTAATGTATGTACACAGTGACTGTACCAGCAGAATAGTGAGCGCAGCTCTGGAGTATAATACAGGATAAGTAATGTAATGTATGTACACAGTGACTGCACCAGCAGAATAGTGAGCTCAGCTCTGGAGTATAATACAGGATAAGTAATGTAATGTATGTACACAGTGACTGCACCAGCAGAATAGTGAGCGCAGCTCTGGAGTATAATACAGGATAAGTAATGTAATGTATGTACACAGTGACTGCACCAGCAGAATAGTGAGCGCAGCTCTGGAGTATAATACAGGATAAGTAATGTAATGTATGTACACAGTGACTGCACCAGCAGAATAGTGAGCGCAGCTCTGGAGTATAATACAGGATAAGTAATGTAATGTATGTACACAGTGACTGTACCAGCAGAATAGTGAGCGCAGCTCTGGAGTATAATACAGGATAAGCAATGTAATGTATGTACACAGTGACTGCACCAGCAGAATAGTGAGCGCAGCTCTGGAGTATAATACAGGATAAGTAATGTAATGTATGTACACAGCAACTGCACCAGCAGAATAGTGAGCGCAGCTCTGGGGTATAATACAGGATAAGTAATGTAATGTATGTACACAGTGACTTTCCATCTCAAATACTCACCGGTCAACTACACTGGCAGGCTTGACTTTATCGATGATTATGACTTGCTTGTTGCGGTGAGTGCCGGTGCTCAGAGATATGCCCAGGGTGGATCCTGGAGTCTTGGCTATTTCCACTAGCAGAGGTCCTGATGCGTTTGTCACAGTGTCTGGATGGACAGACAGACAAATAAATGTTTATCCTGCCTCTACTTTATATTCTAGGCCATGGTATAATTTTTATACAACAGTTCAGTCCTCGATGGGTTATTCGTTCTTTACTGAAGTCCACAGAGAGGAAGTTGGCTCCGCTCCAATCAATTAATTTCCTGCATCAGATGATAAGTGGGGTGACTGCGCCTCGGAGGGTTCCAACTTGTTAAATGACTCCTAGCGAGACGCATCAGTAATCTGCTTTTCAGTCCCTACTGGGGTGAGGAGAACAACTTGCCAGGACTGGCACAGACACCGCACACAGACTGGCCCCTTCCTCCAGCTCACACTGCTGACCCAGACCGAGACCACCACACAGAACGGGAACCGTCACATGGAGGACGCTGTACAGTCCGCATGTTACAGAGTGGATTAACCCCTGTGTGACCACCATACAGAACCAGAACCGGAACCGTCACATGGACGGGGTAAATGGCTCCAATGTGAATCCCTGGGTTATAGAAGTGACTTTGGTTTGTGTTTACACCTCTTGTGCTGACCATTTACATCCGGTTTGATTGATATATTTTTTTTTTTTTACAATTCCAAGTTGAAACTAAAATAGTGTACAAATAATAAGTTCATTTTGATATATTCTATGTGAAATCTCTGGCGAATTTGGAGTTTTGTCATTTATATTAAGTATGCATATGTATGTGCCATGTTTGCATATAATATATCCCCCATGAGGACATAAGAGACCCCCGAGACACCTGCACATTTTTTTATTTTATTTTTTTATTTGCATTTTTCCACTGCAACCGGGGAAACCATTAGACTTACAGGAGGAAAATAGAGACGGACAGAGCTCTGCTACACCGGGAGACCACGAGCAGTCGCATGGACGCCGGGTCCAATAAGATCCAGTATAACCAATCATCAATTCTCTGCTCTTTCTAGGTAGACTCACATAAAGGAGGCGGAGCCATCTGTGATTGACAGCTCTCTTTGTATGGACAGTCATGGAGGAGAAGCTGTCAATCACTGACTTGACTTTCAGCATATAAACAGCAGCAATGTCCATGGATAAGCGACTGGTTATTCTGGATCTTCTACAACACCACTATATATTTACCTGCTCAGCTCCTCCTGGCCTCTTCATGTGAGGCTCCCATTATACGGCATCTATGCTTATGGTTTGGGTTAAACAAGACGGCCAAAAATGTCTGTGTTAATTAATTTCTTAATATTCCATTAATACCCCCTGTAGGATAAGATGGCGTTAGATGATAAAATTACATCTGTCTGTAGCCACCACTAGGGGGAGCCCAATGCATACAAAATTATACACACATCCCAATGAAATAAAAAAATCCCCATTAAAGTCTTCAGTAAACTCCAAAGCTCCCCCTAGTGGTGGCTGCAGGCATCTTGAAATCTAGGGTTTTTTTTGCAGCTATTTAATGAATTGTATATCTACAGTCATCTAAATTCTTCCAGTTATATCATCAATTCTTCACAGATTCTGCATTTTTATGAAAAGTTCTCACCCATAAGTGCAACCTCATATTCAATCTGGAAGACGGCGTCCTGGCTGCACTGCCGGAGAATGTTCAGAGCGTCACAGAGAGGAACATTGTGTAAAGCAATACCGTCCACACACAGAATCCTGTCCCCGACCTTCAGAGTGCCTTCCCTAAAAGAGGAAACAGGACAAGAGCAATAAGACTGCAGTTCTATACCTGTACATAGGGGGCAGTATTATAGTAGTTATATTCTTGTACATAGGAGTAGTATTATAGCAGTTATATTCTTGTACATAGTAGTATTATAGTAGTTATATTCTTGTACATAGGAGCAGTATTATAGTAGTTATATTCTTGTACATAGGAGTAGTATTATAGTAGTTATATTCTTGTACGTAGGAGGTAGTATTATAGTAGTTATATTCTTGTACATAGGAGCAGTATTATAGTAGTTATATTCTTGTACATAGGAGCAGTATTATAGTAGTTATATTCTTGTACATAGGAGTAGTATTATAGTAGTTATATTCTTGTACATAGGAGTAGTATTATAGTAGTTATATTCTTGTATATAGGAGTAGTATTATAGTAGTTATATTCTTGTATATAGGAGTAGTATTATAGTAGTTATATTCTTGTACATAGGAGTAGTATTATAGTAGTTATATTCTTGTACATAGGAGGTAGTATTATAGTAGTTACATATTATGTGTAGTATTGTTCATACTGTTGGAGCGGATATAGCTGCAAGATCCAGATTACCATTTAACCCATTTATTTCTGACTATTCTTTGGACAAGGACACCTGCGGTAAAAAAACTGAATCCACACATCAGATTACAGATTAACCCTTGCATCCACTGCAGGTGTCCATTGGAAGTCGTGCATTACTCTCTGTTATCGGTCTGGATGAATTTTCCATGTGCTTAACTGAGCAAATTAAAATGACAAATAGCTCTAAATCATCCGCGATATCCGACAGCGTCTCACTTTGATCAGTACAATCTGCTTAGGTCTGTCTGTCACTGCCGGGGCACCTGCATATCTTAATGGAAATTTTGCTCATTCATTTAATGTTAAGAATCAAGAAACTAAGACGGAAGGATTCAGCAGGGATTCGGGCAACCTGATGTACAAGGTTATTGTGTCAAAACAATAGTGATGGTGGGGAAGGGGAGATTGATGAGGCCAGTGATGGTGGGTGGCAGCCTGAATGATCGGTCGGTCAAGGTCACATACAAAGGTGATGTCACTAGAACTCTTATCATACTAAGACTACACGGAGCTGTACATACATCCCCATTATGGGTGGGATAGTGACTGTGTAATAAGCATACAGTCAAAAATGATGTGCAAGGATTTTTCAGTTTTTGGAAACACATTGAACGGTGGTCTGATCCAATCATCTAGAATATTCCAGAATCCGTTATCTCCTCGGTTCAGTTGATTCTGGATTAAAAGAGCTTCAAAAGCAACATTTAGATTTCACTGCAGATCTATAATCCTGTCCTAGTTACATATATAATAGATAGTCACAAAGTGGGAACATGGAAATGATACTGGGAAACTGCAACCTAGTGCAAGGCCTCTGGCGGCAGTATTATAATTTTATAACCAAGAGCTGCGCTCACTATTCTGCTGGTGCAGTCACTGTGTACATACATTACATTACTCATCCTGTATTATACTCCAGAGCTGCGCTCATTATTCTGCTGGTACAGTCACTGTATACATACATTACATTACTTATCCTGTATTATACTCCAGAGCTGCGCTCACTATTCTGCTGGTACAGTCACTGTGTACATACATTACATTACTTATCCTGTATTATACTCCAGAGCTGCGCTCACTATTCTGCTGGTGCAGTCACTGTGTACATACATTACATTACTTATCCTGTATTATACTCCAGAGCTGCGCTCACTATTCTGCTGGTGCAGTCACTGTGTACATACATTACATTACTTATCCTGTATTATACTCCAGAGCTGCGCTCACTATTCTGCTTGTACAGTCACTGTGTACATACATTACATTACTTATCCTGTATTATACTCCAGAGCTGCGCTCACTATTCTGCTGGTACAGTCACTGTGTACATACATTACATTACTTATCCTGTATTATACTCCAGAGCTGCGCTCACTATTCTGCTGGTGCAGTCACTGTGTACATACATTACATTACTTATCCTGTACTGATCTTCAGTTGCAACCTGTACTACACTCCGGAGCTGCGCTCATTCCTTCATGTCAGAAACCAGATTAACCAATTTTTCTGGATTATCAGAATCATCGAACATTGAGATTACAGGATTATGTAAATGTATGTTGTATTTTTAGGCTTCCGTATGTGGTGGAGAATAATTCTTTCCTAAAAGACAGGACTTGTATTTAACGGTGGAATTAGAAGAGGCGCTCGCTCATCCACCGTCCTAAACTGTGGAATTAAAGCGACATTAGCAGTCATTTGCAATATGCCTCCCGCTCCCCGCCTGGTGTAAGTAATACGGGGGATGGATTTATGAAAGTGCCAGGCTGCGGATCCTGCTGTCGTCCTCACAAATGCTGCATTTAACCTGTTGTATGCCGGTTACTCCCACTTCCTTCGATACGTGTTCTGATCCCTACCTATCTGCGGGTCCGCCCGGTCTCACGTAGGTTACCACCAGAGGCCTTGATTTGTGCCAGTCGTCCTGCGCCCCTCCTGTAAAGTAAAGTACAATTATTTCATAACCAGAGCCTATTCTTAAAGGGACAGGGACACGCTGCACACTACAAGCCCCCCCCTCTATGCTCCACAAGCTTCAGCGCTACATACAGAGTTAGATATGGATCTCTGCTCCCTCTGGGAATTACAAGGGCAGTTCACCACTGAGGATAACGTGGGGTGAAAGCTCACTGGAGCATAAATGGAAAAATACCGCAAGCAGCATCTATACTTTGCCAGGGGATCGTTCTGTGCTGCCCCAAGTGGTGGCCTGTGTTCATGCCGTCTCATCAACAAGATGCTGATTTTTGCAGTTATTTTGGAGGCAGATTTATTCTAGCTCGAACGTATTATAAAGGGTCAGTGTCAAAATGCACAATACATATTGAGCTGGCGCTGCATGTCTGGGAAAGCTGGTTGATAATACAGCTCCAATGAGGATAGCTACCCAGCTTTCCAAGACTCCTGAATGCAAAAATTGCTTTCTCATTCCCTTATGTGGCGGCAACAGCTGGTTTGTAATTCAGCAGTCTAGGAAAGCTGAGCAACAAACCTTTAGGAAACTGTAATCACCTCCATTTTTGGTTGTTAGCCAGCTTTCCCAGAATCAGAAAGAGCTCAAATGCTTCTGTTTTTTTTACATTTTTACAAGAAAAGTGTGTTTTAAGCCGGACGCTGCTGTACTCACCTCTCATAACAAACCCAAAGCTGTTGCCTTCTTTGCACAAGGTGATCTCCAGCGTCTTTGGGATGATGGCGGCGTTATCTGGAGCTGGGAAATAATAAGACTAAATGAAACGGGAGAAGCGCAGAGGAAGAAGAAATATCAGATTTATCCCAAGGACTAAATGCGTCAAAACCTAAATCCTTCCTAATCTGATGCAAGTGTGTGAACATTGATCCATGACGGCGGCAGGACGCGGTGCGGTGACATCTGCAGCCCCCTCTGGACGTCACTCCATGGACAGTGGATATATTAGGGTCTGGGGTCTGTATAGATTTCCTGAGTCTGATGTGACTTACGTCAGATTGTTATTAATCTAGAGGATCTGATAAGACTTACAGGGTCTGGTCTGGCTTCAGATATTACTATGAGGTGTGGATGTGTTTAGGGGCTTTGTTCTGGGTCTGATATTAAATTAAGGGTTTGGGATCTTTCACTATTCGCACTGTCCTAGAGTATGATCTTGTCCTATAATTATTGGGGTCTCCAGTAGTTCTCTAATGTTACAACCTATTGAAGAATATTAGCATTTCCTTATGTCCTGCATCCTCCATCTTTATATACCTCCTTGGTGTCCCCTAATTCTCTTAGACGTGACCCCATATAGTATATGACTTACAGACCGGGGGCAGCTCATACTCCACCTCCAGCACCACCCTCTCCCCCACGTTCTTGAGCAGGCTGATGATCTCTTCATGTCGCAGTTTTGTCAGATTAATGCCGTTCACAGACTTTATATAATCCCCGATATTCAGCTGGTCACTTCTGTAGAAATAGAATATAGAAAAGTTATCAAACTCATCAGAACTCTGAAACATCAGTGGCAGCGATCTAAGTCAGGGAGCTCACCTGGCTGCCAAGCCGCCCGGCCTCAGGTTGGACACCCGGGGTTTGCCATCCTTGTCTGTGCCCCCCGAGATGGTCAGTCCTAACGTGCTGCCTTCCTTCTTGATAAGCTCCACAATCGTCACTCCCCGGAACTCTTCTGAGGAGCAAAGTGACAACCGAGATGAGTCTTCCCCTCCCTCCAAGGTTACACATCTGGGGGTAGGATCACTAACCCTGGTGTAGATCCCCTTGGGTAGGTCAGTGATAAGTGCACCATAGGTAATATAGGTAGGTACTGTAGTGGCCCCATCAATGTAGTATTGCAGCGGCCATTGTAGATGGCAAGGACAATGATGGGATAAGTATTCAGCCAATGCCATAGATCCCGATAGGTCTATGGTCAGCAAGGCCATTCTCCCTCAACAAGTCGTTATAGGTTCTAGTTACTCCTTTCTGGTTTTGGAAAAGCTGAGTGACAACCAGAGCCATACAACCAGTTATAGCTCCCACCCAACTTTCTAAGAGTCCCAACAGCAAGTTGGGAAAAGTTATAATAGGCACACTTGACAATTTGGAAGCCTTGGAAAGATGTGCGACAGCTCCTTGTATTCCAAGACTCCAGAATAGCTTATCCGCCTATTTGTGCATGGATGCATTTTCAGGTCCCATCTTGCTCTATGCCGATCAGGACCCTGGGAAAGCTGGGTGAGCAGATATCCTCTGGGGAAACCATAGCGGTTGCCAAATGCGTTATCATCCAGCTTTTCCAAAATCAAATCTAAAATGAATAATGTTCAGTGTCTGCGCCCCGCATGTGGTCTGTGTTTCTAAGCGTAGACTGGAGACTTTTACCAAGAGCAGTTCACTTAAAATTATATAAATATTCATTGACCCAAAAAAGCAAAGAAATAGAAAAAAGCAATGAAACGCACCGGGCGCCAGCTGGGCACAAGTTGGTCCAGCGCTCCTAGGAATTGAATTAGCACTTATTTAGGAGCGGCAGAGAAAGGGCAGAGGAAGGGTTAAAGCCGGCACATGGCGCTGATCTGATGGCTTCTGGACGACTGGCTGCTCTGCTGGAGTCCTTGTCCTATCCATCTCACCTGCTGCTGCTCGAATTATCAGCTGCCCAGGCCGGCTCCTCACACGCCCCGCACACACGTCTTAATACGACTGCAGATGGCACCTTGCGGGGATATTAATGCTTCCTCGCTGTGGTTTAATTTCTGTCCTGACAAAAATTTAAATTGTAGTTTCGGGGGCCCTGCTGCTCCGAGGCGACTCGCACGGAGGCAGGATTATCCCGGGGAGTGAAGAAAACACACGTCAAAAAGTCGCCAAAGTCTCTACCGCTGAATACATAATAACGAACTGCAATTCCTAGAGCGACATGACAGCGAGCCTGGAAGGATACTGACAATAGAAATCTGCAGCGGCAGGTGGAGATCCCCTTTAAGGCTGTGCCCCATAGCTATAACACTGAACCTGAGCCCCCTGATTTTATATGTGCACATCCCTATACAGAGGGGTGAGCACTTTCCACCCCTTGTAACAGTTCCTAGCCCCCTGTACAATTTCAGCCCCCCAAGGTATAAGGGGCTAGTATCACTCAGCAATGACCTCCATTAACCATGACCTGACCTAAATTTCCACTTCTATTGCTTACACATGGAATATATGGTATATATATGGTATATGTAGCACATTAGGGATAATTTTAGAAGAAAAATCAGCCATATAGGTCGTTTTTAAGGTTATAAAACTAAGAACAAAGATCTTTTGAGCTAAGGCATTAAATTGCAGCTCCTCGTGGGCGGGGCTATCCAGCTAGCTTCAGATAGTTCCACCCCCAAGGAAGTGAAAAACTTCTTATGTTGGATTCAGGACAGAGGCTCACTAGGTGTGGTGGGTAACAATTTCACGGTGTAATAAATGACCTCATTTGGTATTTACCTGGAATGCTCTGACGCCTGGAGACCAACGCCACATCGTTCCCTGACAAGTCTTTGCTTCCTTTGGAGTACGGTCCATCATCTAAAAGAGCAAAGACGGGGCCTTAAAATATCAGATATTGCTGAAGTCTGAGACGTAGATCATACAATCTATGAGTATCAAGAAATGCTTAGGAAAATGTGAAGAAAAAATTTAAAAAAAAAAACACATTTATAACCAAAACATCTTCAGACCCGGAGAAGTCCCTAGACGTGTTGGAAGAGACGACCTGCATTAGGAAAGGTCGCAAGGATGACAACCTGTGCAGCTGTCTCCAGCCATTGTGATACTACAATTCCCAGCACGCTCTGACTACCTTCATCTGGCACAGCATACTGGGAGTTGTAGTTCCTCTGCAGCTGGAGAGCCCCAGGACCCTTTAAGGAGTAAATATATATCTTTATACGTAAGGCTTCTTCTCCCGCTCCCTCTGTATAACTATATTTATGATCCACTCGCTCGATAAGAAGCCTCACAAATCTAAAAGTTTTACAATGACGTCTATGGAAAAAGAAAAAAGAAGACTGAGAAACTCAATAGAGAAGTATAAATATGTTTCCTCGGCAGCTCTTAAGCGTCATCCCGGAGACACTTCAAGGCTAGGTGCCGCAATCTGTTTGTAGTCTGCGAGCCGTAAAGATCTGACATATTTTACACGGCCGGTAACTTCCAGTCTCGATATCTTATGATTATATTTTTTTTACTTTTCTTTATTTTTATCAGGCCCCAGATAAGAAAGATTTCAAGGACTGCACGAGTCCAAGGCAGCTGTAAAAAAAAGAAAATGACAAGTTCCACTAAATAAATTTTACATCAGCAGCTGCGGGAGATTGAAATCACAAGAGCGACACGATGGTAAATAGTACAAGGAGACGTATTCGATAAGAGGAGGATTAGCCGGGAACATCTTGTATGGGAGTTGTGCGAGGCGAGGAATCAGCACTGCACCATGTACAGCATTACTGGTTATATGGTGGGGGGGGGGGGAAGAGGGAGATGCTGCTGCAGGGAGACTAGAGGTCAACCATAGAACCATGATGGTCAGAGGATGTGCAGGTCATAGAGGTCCAAGGCCCTAGAAGTCCGGTCAAGTATAAACTGAATATAGGCCCAGACTCCTGCCTTGCCAAAGTTTTCTCAACTATTCCGGCCACCATGTGAATGGCAACGCTAGGGAGTACCCCATGGACAGCGCCACTGTGAGGACACTATACATGGCACATCTATAGGTGGTGCTGCTGTGAGGGGACACCATGGGAGGAGCCAGCGCTGGAACACCATGGGAGGAGCTATTAGGGCACACTATACATGGCACATCTATAGGTGGTGCTGCTGTGAGGGGACACCATGGGAGGAGCTATTAGGGCACACTAGACGTGGCACTTCTATAAGGACATTAAAGGGGACATTATAAAGGAGTAGGATGATAAGAACCATAGAATGAAGAATCGCACCGGTGAACAGTCGCAGCAGCGACACATCGTTGGTATCTAAAGTCCAAGCGCCAGCCAACTAATTTAGTTGAAATTGTCCATTTGGTTTAACCTTAAATGTGTTTGACCACCTTAAGATAGCCCGACTAGGGAGAATCTATGAGGGGCACCGCCACGGGGGATTCTATGAAGGACACCGCCACGGGGGATTCTATGAAGGACACCGCCACGGGGGATCCTATGAAGGACACCGCCACGGGGGATCCTATGAAGGACACCGCCACGGGGGATTCTATAAAGGGCAACACCACGGGGGATCCTATGAAGGGCACCGCCACGGGGGATCCTATGAAGGGCACCGCCACGGGGGATCCTATGAAGGGCACCGCCACGGGGGATCCTATGAAGGACACCGCCACGGGGGATCCTATGAAGGGCACCGCCACGGGGGATCCTATAAAGGACACCGCCACGGGGATTCTATGAAGGGCACTGCCACAGGGGATCCTATGAAGGGAACCACCACGGGGGGATTCTATGAAGGGCACCGCCACGGGGGATTCTATGAAGGACACCGCCACAGGGGATTTTATGAAGGACACCACCACAGGTGATCCTATAAAGGACACCGCCACGGGGATTCTATGAAGGGCACTGCCACGGGGGATCCTATAAAGGACACCGCCACAGGGGATCCTATGAAGGGCACCACCACAGGTGATCCTATAAAGGACACCGCCACAGGGATTCTATGAAGGGCACTGCCACGGGGGATCCTATGAAGGGCACCGCCACGGGGGATCCTATGAAGGGCACCGCCACGGGGGATTCTATGAAGGGCACCGCCACGGGGGATCCTATGAAGGACACCGCCACGGGGGATCCTATGAAGGGCACTGCCACGGGGGATCCTATAAAGGACACCGCCACGGGGATTCTATGAAGGGCACTGCCACAGGGGATCCTATGAAGGGAACCACCACGGGGGGATTCTATGAAGGGCACCGCCACGGGGGATTCTATGAAGGACACCGCCACGGGGGATTCTATGAAGGACACCGCCACAGGGGATTTTATGAAGGACACCACCACAGGTGATCCTATAAAGGACACCGCCACGGGGATTCTATGAAGGGCACTGCCACGGGGGATCCTATAAAGGACACCGCCACAGGGGATCCTATGAAGGGCACCACCACAGGTGATCCTATAAAGGACACCGCCACAGGGATTCTATGAAGGGCACTGCCACGGGGGATCCTATGAAGGGCACCGCCACGGGGGATCCTATGAAGGGCACCGCCACGGGGGATCCTATGAAGGGCACCGCCACGGGGGATCCTATGAAGGGCACCGCCACGGGGGATCCTATAAAGGACACCACCACGGGGGATCCTATGAAGGGCACCGCCACGGGGGATCCTATGAAGGGCACCACCATGGGGGATCCTATAAAGGACACCGCCACGGGGATTCTATGAAGGGCACTGCCACAGGGGATCCTATGAAGGGAACCACCACGGGGGGATTCTATGAAGGGCACCGCCATGGGGGTAGTTTTGACCTCTGCTGTAAATACTTACACACTGGACAGTACTAGTGCAGTATAATACATATCTCTTTACAAGATGGCAGCCATCTACAGAACAGGGAGTGGATTTCCAGATGTGACAAGGGATGGCAGCAGGGATGTGTCCGAGCAGTAGTCATTCAGTACAGGAAATATCAGCGGCTCAGTGTAATGTAAACCTTGTACAGGGAACTGACACCAACCAGTCACGGGCACCGGCCTCAGTTTTAAATAACTTGGTGGAGTGGAGTACCGCAGCTGAACTATGACAGGGCTGGCATTGCTGCCATACCGAGAACCCTACACCCCCCGCTTCTCCAGGGTCTCTCTCTATCCTCACACAGCAAATCACGTTTTACACTCAGAGAAATTTAACCCCTTGTCGATCTATGTCAAAGTGCAATCACTTACAAAACCTTACTAGGTGCAATGTAAACAAGATGTCCTAGCACCACGCCTCTGCCTACCGGGTACTAGGACACCTCCGCAAGGGCCAAACAACTGGGGTGGGGGGGGGGGGTGTCAGGAGAATGGTGCATAATACTCATGGGCCAGGCTCTTATGAAGGCATAAACCAGTGACTGGGGGCATCATTCTGATTTGGTCACCGGGCTCCTTCTCCATGTGAGCCCAGGAAATATTCCTGAATTCCAATCACGTCCAATCCAATAACTAAAGCCGATAATGGAGGGAAGTGCTTTAAATACCAGAAATTAAGGACGCAGCGTCTTATCTGCTCACGTCTTAGATCCCGGTCATACCGCCACCATACAGCCGCAGTGCCAATCATGTGTGCAATATAATTGGTTTATAGGAAGTAGCAGAGACCCCTACTGAGAAATTTTAATTTACTAAAAATGTTCTTGGCTAAGCAAATATTACACAGAATGCGAAACTAATAAGCGAGAAAAGATATTTCTATTCATACAGAAAGAATACAAAGGAAATGGTATAACATATATATATGGACCATGCTGGTATAGCCTGGGTATACACTGTATATAATTATATATGTAGAGCCGGTATAACCTGGGTATATACTGTATATAATTATATATGTACAGCCGGTATAACCTGGGTATATACTGTATATAATTATATATGTACAGCCGGTATAACCTGGGTATATACTGTATATAACTATATATGTACAGCCGGTATAACCTGGGTATATACTGTATATAACTATATATGTACAGCTGGTATAACCCGGGTATATACTGTATATAATACTATATGTACAGCCGGTATAGCCTGGGTATATACTGTATATAATTATATATGTACAGCCGGTATAACCTGGGTATATACTGTATATAACTATATATGTACAGCCGGTATAACCTGGGTATATACTGTATATAATTATATATGTACAGCCGGTATAACCTGGGTATATACTGTATATAATTATATATGTACAGCCGGTATAACCTGGGTATATACTGTATATAATATATATATACAGCCGGTATAAGTTATACATCTTCTTGTATATAGTGATATACAGCACGCTGGTATAACCTGGGCATCTCCTGTATCGGTATTACCGGCCTTCTCCAGGATTATATAAAGCAGCAGATGTATAAATTCACCTTGAGCGTCAATTATCTGGTTCAGCCGAGGTTGTTATAACAAGAACAGAAGCATGAAAAAGGTTTTTCCGCTTTGGGGACGCTCGGCACATTTCCCACATAATTCACTGAATGTTACAACCTGGTTTGGGAAGAGTTAACACAATTCCGTTCTCTAAATCTAGGACATTATATATTTTTGCTTGAATTATGTAAATCTTAAGTTTCTGCTCCTAGACCCGGATTATCTTTATACCTGCTCTGTACTGAGAGGCAAACGCATAGGAGTCAGGAGGCGAAACCTAAAAGAGCGGTAACCCAGAGCAACCGGCCATTGTGTGTGGTCGCAACGGACTGCGGCATCTGATGTGAGAAGACGGGGAGGGGGCGCCAGGACGTTATAATATCTGCAAATATCACATTAAGTCCGAGTTGTATCTTTATTTGTGAAGAAAAGGCAGCGATATGTCAGAGCGGTCTGAAGAGACCTGCACAGAGAGCGCTGCCGCGTTTCAGGGTGTGCGGCGATAGCGACATCTCATAGAAATCACATCCGACTGTACTGTCATTACATAGGGTGTAAATACATGGTCACCATATTAATAGCGCATCAAAGTATGGCCGCCATATTGCAGGAGGAGAGCATGTGGCCGCCATATTGCAGGAGGAGAGCATGGGGCCGCCATATTGCAGGAGGAGAGCATGTGGCCGCCATATTGCAGGAGGAGAGCATGGGGCCGCCATATTGCAGGAGGAGAGCATGGGGCCGCCATATTGCAGGAGGAGAGCATGGGGCCGCCATATTGCAGGAGGAGAGCATGGGGCCGCCATATTGCAGGAGGAGAGCATGGGGCCGCCATATTGCAGGAGGAGAGCATGGGGCCGCCATATTGCAGGAGGAGAGCATGGGGCCGCCATATTGCAGGAGGAGAGCATGGGGCCGCCATATTGCAGGAGGAGAGCATGGGGCCGCCATATTGCAGGAGGAGAGCATGGGGCCGCCATATTGCAGGAGGAGAGCATGGGGCCGCCATATTGCAGGAGGAGAGCATGGGGCCGCCATATTGCAGGAGGAGAGCATGGGGCCGCCATATTGCAGGAGGAGAGCATGGGGCCGCCATATTGCAGGAGGAGAGCATGGGGCCGCCATATTGCAGGAGGAGAGCATGGGGCCGCCATATTGCAGGAGGAGAGCATGGGGCCGCCATATTGCAGGAGGAGAGCATGGGGCCGCCATATTGCAGGAGGAGAGCATGGGGCCGCCATATTGCAGGAGGAGAGTATGGGGCCGCCATATTGCAGGAGGAGAGCATGTGGCCGCCATATTGCAGGAGGAGAGCATGTGGCCGCCATATTGCAGGAGGAGAGCATGGGGCCGCCATATTGCAGGAGGAGAGTATGGGGCCGCCATATTGCAGAAGGAGAGCATGGGGCCGCCATATTGCAGGAGGAGAGCGTGTGGCCGCCATATTGCAGGAGGAGAGCGTGTGGCCGCCATATTGCAGGAGGAGAGCATGGGGCCGCCATATTGCAGGAGGAGAGCATGGGGCCGCCATATTGCAGGAGGAGAGCATGGGGCCGCCATATTGCAGGAGGAGAGCATGGGGCCGCCATATTGCAGGAGGAGAGCATGGGGCCGCCATATTGCAGGAGGAGAGCATGGGGCCGCCATATTGCAGGAGGAGAGCATGGGGCCGCCATATTGCAGGAGGAGAGCATGGGGCCGCCATATTGCAGGAGGAGAGCATGGGGCCGCCATATTGCAGGAGGAGAGCATGGGGCCGCCATATTGCAGGAGGAGAGTATGGGGCCGCCATATTGCAGGAGGAGAGCATGTGGCCGCCATATTGCAGGAGGAGAGCATGTGGCCGCCATATTGCAGGAGGAGAGCATGGGGCCGCCATATTGCAGGAGGAGAGTATGGGGCCGCCATATTGCAGAAGGAGAGCATGGGGCCGCCATATTGCAGGAGGAGAGCGTGTGGCCGCCATATTGCAGGAGGAGAGCGTGTGGCCGCCATATTGCAGGAGGAGAGCATGGGGCCGCCATATTGCAGGAGGAGAGCATGTGGCCGCCATATTGCAGGAGGAGAGCATGTGGCCGCCATATTGAAGGAGGAGAGTATGTGGCCACCATATTGAAGGAGGAGAGTATGTGGTTGTCATATTGCAGGAGGAGAGTATGTGGCCGCCATATTGCAAATACTTGGCTGCCATAAGCCTTACATCTGGCCCCTGTTATATTTGCCCCGATCAGCCATCACTACGAGTTTCCCACATCTTCCATATTCCCTCGATGCAGAGGAGACGTCTCACGGCTGTACATGTTGCGAGGACACAGGCTGGGGTCTATGACCTGTGCCCGGCGTTACGGATAATCCTATAATAAGCGTATATCACATGTGATCTCATTGCCCATTAACCCTACGATCCTTGCCCGCTGTAATGGCTCGCTATGATTTTAATGTCGACAACCAGAGATTATTGCGCTGGACGGTCAGGATCAGGGCGCCATTATGGTGAAAATCCTACAAATTAAGGATCAGCCTGCGCCATAATAGGCAGGTGATGAGAAGGGACATCAGGGAAATAAAGGGAGCGGAAAGGTTTTGTGTATGACACCCCAGACATTTATATAGGACACTGCCCATCATACAGTATTACAGATACAAAGAACGTGTATCGCCCCCTTAGAACGCCCCGGCATGAGTGAAGACCCCCAAACAAATATCATCCCATAAATACAGATCTCCTACACTAATAAGGAACTCACAACAGACCCCCGATGGATGGAGGTGCCAGGCCAGACCGCCGAAGAATACAGACCCCGACCACCCCGAGGCTCGGCTCATACTCGCGCTGGACCGTACACCAATACAGCAGTCACCGCACCCCATAATGGGGTCTGACAGGTGTCCATCGGGTTTCTGCCGTTTTCTCTTCTCTCTGCTGATTATTGATGGAATCTGCAGCAGTTTCTTATACAGGTGTGAACTTAGCCTTAGACAAAAAATACAGCGACCCTACAAAATCCCGGCCTAGACTCCTAAACCCCATCTAGTTACAGCTGCCAAACCTTCTAAATAAAGAGCCCAGACCCATTATAATAGACCCAAGACCAGACCCTCTGCCTACAGACCCCAAAACATTCAGACCCCAGACATCCAATCTCTATAGACCAGAGTCTAGACCCCAGACCAAATCCCAAACTATTCTTTACAGATCAGCTGTAACACTCGGCTCCTCTCCTGCGAGCTGCAGAGCAAACATCCTAATGGCACTCAGGACACTGTGAGCCCCAGAGCGGGCCGTGCACCCGGGAGCCCCAGAGCGGGCCGTGCACCCGGGAGCCCCAGAGCGGGCCGTGCACCGGTGAGCCCCAGACCGGGCCGTGCACCGGTGAGCCCCAGACCGGGCCGTGCCCCGGTGAGCCCCAGACCGGGCCGTGCCCCGGTGAGCCCCAGACCGGGCCGTGCACCGGTGAGCCCCAGACCGGGCCGTGCACCGGTGAGCCCCAGACCGGGCCGTGCACCGGTGAGCCCCAGACCGGGCCGTGCACCGGTGAGCCCCAGACCGGGCCGTGCACCGGTGAGCCCCAGACCGGGCCGTGCCCCCGTGAGCCCCAGACCGGGCCGTGCCCCCGTGAGCCCCAGACCGGGCCGTGCCCCCGTGAGCCCCAGACCGGGCCGTGCCCCCGTGAGCCCCAGACCGGGCCGTGCCCCCGTGAGCCCCAGACCGGGCCGTGCCCCCGTGAGCCCCAGACCGGGCCGTGCCCCCGTGAGCCCCAGACCGGGCCGTGCCCCCGTGAGCCCCAGACCGGGCCGTGCCCCCGTGAGCCCCAGACCGGGCCGTGCCCCCGTGAGCCCCAGACCGGGCCGTGCCCCCGTGAGCCCCAGACCGGGCCGTGCCCCCGTGAGCCCCAGACCGGGCCGTGCCCCCGTGAGCCCCAGACTGGGACTCTGCAGCTGTGGCCAAACTAGAATGCCTAGCATACTAAGGTCTGGAGTAGAGCTGCAGTGTAAAGTATGGTGGTATCAATCACAATTGGAACCTGAGCATGCAATATCCTTAGATTAAGTTTTATAGATTTGTAAAGATATTTTGCTGCTTAAAAAATAAGTCTGCAGCGGTCAGAGTGTTGCATCACTTTTACTGTCGGATTACTTTGCGGTCACAGATCCGGGGGTGGATATCGCCAGTCCTGAAGTGGCAGCCATGTTGTTCTGCTTATAATTAATATAGATCTGTAAGCGGAAGATAAATGGCGGCCAGAACAAATCTATTCAATAACTTTCCATGTAGCTGTGAGCAGAGGACAGAGCAAGTGGAATGTGGGGGAGGGGAGTGGGCGAGGGGCGTACAGCAAGGATATACATATAGCAGAGTCAGTATATGGATATAGAGATCATTAGACTGGTCAATGGGGGGAGAGACATTACAGAAACTGGAGCCTGTTCTGTGTATTGGGTCTGTATGACCTATGAAGGGTTAATAATATTGGCACATTCCATATTATTCCCGGGGGTCATATACACTGTTATCCACCATGCTGTACCTTCCATCATCTCCAGCTCAGGTTTTACTTCATCCCCTCCTGACCCATCAGGGTGAACCCCAATGCAGCCTTCTTCTAATGTAAATACGTCAATAAAATGGCGCCAAAATCTGTCTGTGACGACTCCTATGGCTGCCCTGACAACATCCACATTAGGTCATCACCCAGCTTTCCCAGAGCCCTGAAGTCCTACTCTGCTGCATATATATGAGGAAGAGATATAATACAATCATGGGAAAGCTGGATGATAAAGGTGACTGACATTATAGCATTAGAGCCGCAGAATGGGAAGTAGTACTGAGCAATGGCCTAGAGCCGCAGAATGGGAAGTAGTACTGAGCAATGACCTATAGCTGAAGAATAGGAAGTAGTACTGAGCAATGAGCTGCAGAAAAGGAAGTAGTACTGAGCAATGGCCTAGAGCCGCAGAATGGGAAGTAGTACTGAGCAATGACCTACAGCTGCAGAATGGGAAGTAGTATTGAGCAATGAGCTGCAGAATGGGAAGTAGTACTGAGCAATGACCTATAGCTGAAGAATAGGAAGTAGTACTGAGCAATGAGCTGCAGAAAAGGAAGTAGTACTGAGCAATGAGCTGCAGAAAAGGAAGTAGTACTGAGCAATGGCCTAGAGCCAAAGAATAGGAAGTAGTACTGAGCAATGACCTACAGCTGCAGAATGGGAAGTAGTACTGAGCAATGAGCTGCAGAAAAGGAAGTAGTACTGAGCAATGGCCTAGAGCCAAAGAATAGGAAGTAGTACTGAGCAATGACCTACAGCTGCAGAATGGGAAGTAGTACTGAGCAATGACCTATAGCTGAAGAATAGGAAGTAGTACTGAGCAATGACCTACAGCTGCAGAATGGGAAGTAGTATTGAGCAATGAGCTGCAGAATGGGAAGTAGTACTGAGCAATGAGCTAGAGCCAAAGAATGGGAAGTAGTACTGAGCGCTCACTGACATACACATGCAAGTGCCCACACTGACCAGCCAGACTGTAGGACAGGTGAGTACAGTCTATTGCTCTCTGTTATCAGCCATTTCTGGAAGTAATAAGTCAGATTTACACCAGATGTGAGCGATAGAGCATCTCCTCCTCTCAATCAGAAACTGTTGATTTTAGGTGTACTGGCCCTTTAAGACACTTGGGCAGGAATTCTCTCTCCAAGAGAAATGATATATATAATAGGAATATCTCCGGGGTCGTCTGAACATGACCCCGCAGATATTCATATTATATATATATCATTTCTCCTGCAGAGAGAATTCCTGCCCAAGACAAGTCTCACATTCCAATATACCAGCTGTACAATGTATACGGACTGTCCAAACAAACCCAGCACTGATGTAGCAGAGCTCAGCTGCACCGCGCAGGGGCCACAACTACCCCCTGGCAGCCGCAGACACTACACTACAAGCAGGCTGATGCAGACACACAACTATGCAGATGGAGCAGAGCTCAGGAACTGGACCTTCATTTCTGCAGTTATAACTCTCAGTGGCATCACCTGGAACAAAGATTCAGTTTATATACCCTGACCAGGGCAGAAGGTCTTGTTGATGCCCCCGGTGACCCTCAGCACTTGCCCCCTCCCCGGTAGTATAATACTATAGATTCACCTGCAGTCCTGTGAACTCTGAATACACTGAAATACCAGTAAACTGAGCTCTGCTACATCTGCATCATTCATATATTATATATATACATACATATACACACACACACAGATACAGACACTGACCCGATTGTGGGTGAACTACAAGTCCCAGCAGACAGTCCACAAGTGCACATAAGACATAAGTGTTTGCAAAGTTGGCGGCACTGGAGACACTAACTTGGCAGTACTGTAGAAGCTGGCACAGGGCACAGACTGGCGCTCATTCCCATAAACTGGGTCAGTCCTTGTCTACCCCAAGTACAGAGAGGAGAAGAGAGGGATCCACTCACCGAAATCGGAGTGCAGGTCCTTCCTGAGCCCACAGAGCATGTCTGCTGGAGAGCTGTACACAGCGACACAACCTGCACCGCCTGCTCTGCTCCAGCTCTGCTCCACTGCCACATCCCACATAGCAGAGCAGAGCCGACACTACACAGCCATTGGATGGCACAGGGCACATGGACTATTCCCAGCACTATACAAAATCCTCATCACACCTCTCAGCCATTACAGCACTGGGGGTCGGGGGTTTGGATGCCAACCAGGGCTCAGTCTCCACAATCTGTACAGGGTTACCAGGACTATTGTATGTGCTATACAGTGTCAGGGGTAGGAGATTACACCGCACTGGGGCTTCATTCACACCTGCCTCTGCTGGACATAGAACAACATGAGGGTGGAATGACAGAAGCCGGACTGAGTCCATCAGTGATATTGGGGCGTCACGTTGTGTGAATGGGGCTCCGCTTTGCTACAATGTATCCGGTCACAGCAAATACACGATACAAAGATGAGGCCTCAGGCGCTGTTCACACTGAGTTTTTTTTGATATGTTGGGCTATAGGCTGGACCTGCGTCTTTTTCCAGTCTCAGTGACTAGGTTACTATGTAAAGCATACGCCATATGACTGTACGCCAAGCTGCGGCATACTGCTCCATTGACTTCTACTGTAATAATCTGTATACGGTGGAGACAATCCGCCTGCGCCCGCGTACATATATGGATATGTGCGTGCAACAAACTCCCGTGGATCCGGCCCACCCAAACCCCTGTAGCGCGGCCCCCTCCTCCCATGCGCACGACCCTACCCCCGCGGCATCCCTGCTAAGGGGGCCCTGTGCGCCCCTCTGGTTCCCCAAAGCCCTCTTGCGCGCCCCCCTCCTGTACGAACCACTGGGCCCCCAAAGTCCTGTACTGCGGCCCCCGGCACCGATCACTACAGTCCCCCGGGGTTACTCACACAGCAGAGCCACTTGCCTTGCCACAGCGAGTGAGGCCACGTGTCTGTATGTGGTGTATACCTCAGATATACAAGAGGAAGGGGTTAAACAGGTTTAGAAAAAAAATAAATACAGCCACTTTCTAGAAAAACAGCGCCACCCCTGTCCTCAGGTTGTGTGTGGTATTCAGCTGTACTGAAATGAATAAGCTCGAGCTGCAATACCAAACTCAACCTGTAGACAGGCGTGGCGCTGTTTCTGGAAGATAGCACAGATGTGTTTGCAACTGTATAAAGCCACACACAGCAAAATGCAAAGGCTGGATTCACACCTGGCAGATTATGTTGCAGGTCTATGTTCTTGCTGGATTTTCATTTGCAGCAATTTCTGCCACGTGTGAATCTGCTCTTACAATACCGGAGTAATTACCTAATAATAATAATTATGACACAGGAGTTAATGCGGCGGCGGCGGCGTCTGCTGGTGTCAGTCTCACGGCCGCAGCTGTTGTGCCCCATAGATATAAACAGTTGTTTGATGTAATGGAGATCTTAGGCGCAGAGAATGCGACTCGGCCAAGAGTGTGGAGGGAAAATGTGGGATATGTGGGAAGGTCCGGCACACGCAGGGTTAACAACATACATTCCCCCCACAGACCCCTCATAAAGGATCCGATTCTTATAGACAAGACACTGAGCAATGGGCTTAATACTCTGCTTTACAAATCTTGTATTGAATTCTGCCTTGTACTCCAGTCACAGCCAAAGAGGCATCAAGATTTTGCATTACTAGACAGAAGTGTACTATGCGCGGTCAGTTTGTAGGCTCCATGTCTGACAACAGGGCAACCAGCAGGATTGCGAATCAAGCCCTAGATTATAATGATTCAAACACGGCTTCCTTCCAAAACAGCGCCACCCCTGTGCACAGGTTGTTTGTAGTATTGCAGTGTAGCAGGTTCCATAAGTTTCCTTTACACGCTCCCTGGTGCAATGCTCTGGGGGTGAACACCTCACAATACACAAATTTTCAAAATAAATATTGTTGCAGTTTTCATGGAGGCCACTAGAGGTCAGCAGATGAGACGGTATTCCTAAGACCATCTCACTTTACAGCTTGCTGCTTTCTGTACATGAAAGAAAGAACAATCTGAAAGTCCTATCCCACTTTATAGGATGGAAATACCCCAATAAACACCAACATTGGATTTGACACACAAGGTCATCTAGGTGGCGCTATTTTTTTTTTTTTGTATGTCCATGAATAACAACCAGTTTGGTGTCTCCACTGAATCCCTGCAGTACATGACAAGTCTAGAGCTGGGACCACGTCCCAGGGAAGCGGCTGTCACCTACATGGAGTGACAGCTGTTCGCCTGGGGTGGCAGTACTCCAAACATCAAGTTACCTAGTATTGCATTAAGAAAGTCAATTAATCAGTAGCGCATCGACCGCCCCTCCGCGCCCCCCACCGTCCTCCACCGCTTACAGAAACTCATTAATCTGCAACTTATTGAATTTTAGGGGAATAAAAAATAAATGAGAGCAAAAACTTTACTAAAACAAGTCACTTATTACAGTTGTAAGTAATGGCGTCCCCTGCTGGAGGGAGAACCAATGATGGGGGAGACAGTGACCAGGGGTGACACGGGGAGAGCGCAGGTCCTGTCTATGCCAAATGTGCAGAGTACTCAGAAATCAGAGGCCTGGACATGAAATCAATGCCGGAAAAGTCACAGTCTGGTAGTGCTGGAGATCTGACTGAGCGGCCATTACTCCCCCTACAGGAGACTGACAGCCAGCGCAGGTCTGCAGGGGAAAGCTGTATGCAACAAGAACACATTGATTTATCACTAACTAGACAGGTCTGCAAATACAGAGAGTAAAGGAATAACAAAGTCACCGGGCATTACCCGAAACTAATATAGGGGGCGTAACAAGTAACCAGGGGGCCCCATAACATAACAGTACAGGATAATACACACAGTGATGTCACAGTACAGGATAATACACACAGTGATGTCACAGTACAGAGATAATACACACAGTGATGTCACAGTACAGAGATAATACACAGAGTGATGTCACAGTACAGGGATAATACACACAGTGATGTCACAGTACAGGGATAATACACACAGTGATGTCACAGTACAGGGATAATACACACAGTGATGTCACAGTACAGGATAATACACACAGTGATGTCACAGTACAGAGATAATACACACAGTGATGTCACAGTACAGAGATAATACACACAGTGATGTCACAGTACAGGATAATACACACAGTGATGTCACAGTACAGGATAATACACACAGTGATGTCACAGTACAGAGATAATACACACAGTGATGTCACAGTACAGAGATAATACACACAGTGATGTCACAGTACAGGATAATACACACAGTGATGTCACAGTACAGAGATAATACACACAGTGATGTCACAGTACAAGGATAATACACACAGTGATGTCACAGTACAGAGATAATACACACAGTGATGTCACAGTACAGGGATAATACACACAGTGATGTCACAGTACAGGGATAATACACACACAGTGATGTCACAGTACAGGATAATACACACAGTGATGTCACAGTACAGAGATAATACACACAGTGATGTCACAGTACAGAGATAATACACACAGTGATGTCACAGTACAGGATAATACACACAGTGATGTCACAGTACAGAGATAATACACACCGTGATGTCACAGTACAGAGATAATACACACAGTGATGTCACAGTACAGGATAATACACACAGTGATGTCACAGTACAAGGACGCTCTAGTAGTGACATGACAGTTAAGAAGTGATATAACAACTAAATGATGTCACATTAACATCACAAGATAGAAGTAACACCTAGAAATGTCATACACACTGTGACATCACACCATAGAATGAGGTCACATGAAAGTACAGCAATAACACAAAGTATTACAGCAGAGAAGTATTTGTACTAGTATTTGGCGGAGGTGACCACAGAACTCCATAGTAAAGATTCCCAAGCTGCACTGAGTACTCACGGCCCCCTTAGACCCTGGACCCCTGTACTCCGGCTGTTACATCCATGAATAGATGGCCGAATAAAAAAAAAAAAAAACAAAGCAAAATAACCCAGGGTGATGTCATTCCAGGGATCGCAGTGGTTGTCATCACCCAATATTTATAGAAATGCAAGAGATATATTAGTACGAAACTAGGCAGCATAAACTATTCCCAATAGACTCGTGAAGACTGCGCACAATACTGTCTGCTACCACTAGATGGTGCTCCATGCCATAGAACTATACACTGTATATAACTCAGCTTGATACAGCGAGTATGTGCAGAACTGAGGTTATGGTTTGTCTTACCATTAATAAATTATATATATATATATATATATATATATATATATATATATATATATATATATATATATATTACACACACACACCCACACCATATAAAGCACAGTCAGGTCTGTAATAAGTGGCTGATTTCTGTGCCCGCATCCTCCACCATTAAAACCCATTTGCCTATATATTGCAGTAAAGGCTATTGTTATAGTATAATGTACCGACTCTTATGTCTGTATTATTTGACCTGACATTTATGGGTTGTTCCGATTCCTTTACCCACTGATGTGACTCCCCTAATGCAGCCTATATTTCCCATAATACCTCTGACTTAGTACAGAGGAGTATATCCACACTGGCACTTATTCTGCTCTGAGTCCTAAGGACAGCAGTGACATGGAGCTACTAGTGCCTAAATCACACTGCAGAGCTCCAGTTTTGGCCTCCAGCATGTGATAGGCTTCCCCCATCAACTCTTTTACACAGGAGGCACAAAAGAGCAGTGCAAAGCTGCAAGTCATAGAATACACTGGAGATTCTGCACACAGCACAAGCAAATAGTATAGACAGCTAAAGTATACAGTGGAGATTCTGCACATGGACACACACAGTACAGACGGCATGGTGAGTGAAGGCAAAGCATTGTGAGGCTGCGTCTCATAGAATACACTGGAGATTCTGCACACAGCATAGATCGTATAGGCAGCCAGATCCCAAAAACATAGATGGAAGTAAACAGGCAGTGTCAAAGCAATCAGGACGAGGGGACAACTGTCCGAGGTCCAATCTGGTACGAGGCAACGTTGTGTTTACCATTTTATCCTTAACTCTTTCACTACCCTAGATCACCAGGAATTTTACCAAGTACCAGAAAAAATAGATAAAACATGGCAAGTAGGGGGTGTATTTTCTTGATACCCAGACCCCCCCCCCCCCATCCTCCATGGTATATGCTAGTAATACAGTCCTTTCTTTTGGTTGGAAAACCCTTCTGCTGGGACTTGTAGTCCAATGCCACACACTGGAAGTCTCCTGTCTCTGGAAACAACTTCCACATCATCGAGTCTCTGCAGAGAGCAGAAGACAATAAAATATATTCCATTTATTTTCCCCTAGAGGAAAGGAAAGATTCACACTGAGAGGAGCGACTCCGACCCCAGGAGACACGGATTCTTTTGTGTGAGAAAATTACCAGACATTGTTAGAAACCGGAAAAATAGACTCAGAGCGACAAGGGAACGTTCAGCGCCTCGAAACCTGTCTGTATGGGGAGCAGCAGAGAGGAGTCTGAGGAATGGCGGCAATACAGGGGGGGAGACACGGGGTTAATCGGATACACACCGCTGTATAGCCATACAGTCACTTCCTTCAGCATCAATGGGACAGGACTGCATGCTCATACAGCTGAGGGATTGTTACAATGTATCAGTATAGCTCAGAAGTAGCAGAATAGATTGATGGATAATGACTACACTGATACACTGTGACAAGCCCTCTGCGGGGCAGAACTGAGTAAAGCCCAGTGCACATCAGCATTCGGGGAGTTCGCTTGGGGAACCCCAAAACAGAAACCTGCGGACCCCATAGACTATTGGATTGGTGGAGTCCATTAGAAAAAGTGATAACTTGGTACAACCCCTTAAAGGGGGTCTCTCACCAGAATCCAGTATATCACCCCAGCCCTGCAGATAGATAGGTTAGGGTCACCTAAATCATATGGTTTGTTCCCCTTGAGAATTGGCTCCTCCGTTGCCAAGATATCCTCATTTTTGTAAATATGCAAATGAGCTATTTGGCAATGGCCGCCCCCTTGTAGCTCCAGAAGTGGTGATAGCTCAGGAAGGGAGTGACTGATTCTCAAGGGGAATACATCATTTGGCTCGGGTGACCCTAACCTATCTATCCGTGAGGCCGGGCGACACGCTCAGTTCTGATGACAGGCTCCCTTTAACAAACAACAAATGCTAACATCATGGATTGCTCAGGAATGGTGGGAGCTGGAGAAAAATCCCAACTGTGCCAGAATCAATGGAAACAAGAGCTAGAGTTAGCGGAGGTGGTGAAAGGTTCCCTTTAATAAAATATAACCCTGGTAGGTGGGCCGTGACCCCCTTCATTACAGCACAGTGTACACAACTTCTCTAGGTACAGGCCATTTTTTTTTTGGAAGGGAGGGGGACAGGTAAATATGTAATGTTAATAAATCATGAGCGCTAATCGGAAGCATTTTGGGGGAGGGGAAGGGGCACATCATCATTTTTAGACGCTGTTCACTTAATACATCTCACAACTTGGAAAAAAAACCCCGAAAGACAGTTTAATAACAGGCCTGTCACGTTAATCAGAACGGATTTCTTAATTACACATGCACAAGGCTGACATGTTCCCGTCACGAGCTGCGGAGGCATAACCGCCGAGAACAATAAGACACGCGCGACTTAACCCATTCAGAGCCCATTCCTGCAAAACCAGCCTGGCTGCTAAGGGTTAAAAGATACAATGGCGCCCTACACTGCCCTGCTTCAAAAGGGGGAAAATGGGGAAAAATCTTGGGCCTTGTCATCTTGTAGCAACATGCTGGGACTTAGGTTATTGGTGCTATACCTCGTCCCCACCACCAGGGGGCAGTATAATGCTGCAGTGACATCAGGGTTGACCTCGGTGACCTCTTCTTAATTATTTTCCTTGTATGAACGACATAGACTGCAGACGCAGAACTGCCCGATGCAATTTATATCTACTAATATAGCGCAGGAAATTAAGCTGAACGTCTTAACATCCCCATGATAGAAATGGGACCCCGGGGAGACATCGCTGCGTTATCTGTTTCACTGGGTTCAGAACACGAAGCCGCATCAGGAGGGAAACCCATCCCTGGCACGACAAGCACATACCCAAACCAGGCGCGGTTACATGGGTATCATCTTGCCAAAAATATGTGACCCCCCCTAGGGTCAGATGCTGCAGCCACATCTAGGTGCACGAAGCCAAGCCTATGGGCAAAGATCTCCAAATCTCAATAGAGGTAGATTGGGCATACGATGGAACCACCATTCCAAAAGTCACTTTGAAAAGGCTGCCCCCTACCTACAAGAGCTGTTACTACACAGTGGACGCATCAAGGAACAAACTCCGCTTTTTATAAGACACATCAGACACCTGCGGCTCCTTAGACTTGGTGGACCTGCCATCTATAGCCACATCATTGTGGTCAACTGAAGCTTGAAGAACAGGACAAGAGTGAGATAAAGGGCCGAGGGCCGTAAGACCACCACTGGAGGCAATGCAAGGTCTAGCGGAGCAGGGGAACAAGCCAAGCATCGAATGTTTATAGGACCTCAGGCTCTCCTCTAGGGATAGATGATGGGACAAAGAAGGGTCAGCCATGTTGGATTTTACATGTTCAATCCCTTTCTGTCGGGAGATGAGCTGAGCATTGATCTCAACTAGATATGAGCCAACCAGTTTGTAAAATGCCAGATTTGTTGCAAATTTTCCAAAAAGTTTGCAGTTGACCAAACCAAAAACATGGGGTTTTCTACCTATAAATCACTATTACACCCTGGGGTCCATTAATATAACGGAGAACAATAAGTGCAGGTGCAGAAACATAATAAAACCAATACTCCCTACCCGCACCTTACTGGGCTCCCTCCTGGCCTTCGTTAGTCATCTTCGGCTTCCTGGGTGACTGCTGAGGCCGGTCATTGTCTCATGATGGCCAAAGAGGACCCTGAGGGAGCAGCGGCCACTACAAGGGGGCCCAGGACAGAAGAGAATCCAGTTGAACACCCATGTCTATAACGTGGGGCCTCCGCCTTAAGATGCGTCATGAGCCTGCACAAAAACCTAGGTCAGCTCACACTGGTGTCGATTTCTTGCAATCCAGTAAATTAGTGTAAAGATGATTATAAATGTTGTGGGGGCTGTGAATGCACCGGTGCTACACCCCTCCATACAACCCCTCAGGAAAGTGCTGAGGGCAGTGCAAGAGATGAAAACAGTTGCACAAATTTGTGCAAAACCCCTGATCTGCTCATATAGTTTAGACTTTTTCATACCTTGTATGCCAGAAAACTGTGCCTAAAACACCAGAAATCTCCCCCATGATCTCAGCTTTAATCCACAACTTTAGGATCAGCAAAAGCAACAAAATGTGAATAAGCCCGAATATCTCCATCACTAATGGTCTCAGGGCTCAGTAGAGGAGACCCAATATCTCAACATTTTCATAGAATAGAAACCAAACTGGGGGCACCGTTTATATTGATATGTGCAACAAGTATATAAGGAGGTGATATCCTGGTGGGGGGTTGGGGGCCACATACTTTTGCTATTGACTATAGACAGTGCTCATGGTACTTTAATTTGGCGCCCCGTCTCATCTGTCATCTTGGGTTTAGCCCATATCCTAAGTATCTGTCGGGCGGACGACTTAACTGACTTTGAACGGCAGAAAATCTGCATGAATTAGCGGCGGGCGCCCTGTCAGACCCGGGCACTGCTCCACTCTCTGGGTAATGAAGTTTGGCAGAAAGGCAGAAAAAATCTGCTATAAATTATGTGTTTGCTTTTTCCATTTCCGACAATCACAAATGACAGAAACTAAACATCGAGCACAGGAAAGTTTCTACAAGAACGTCAAGTTCCATCAAGGAGACGAGGACAAGATGATCACGAACACAAAGGAAAGTAGCGGCAGTCCTGAAACTACAACTCCCAGCATGCCATGACAGCCACTGGATCACACTGGTTTTGTTGTTATACCCATGTTCACACAATGCTGTATATACAGCCACTGGGCATGCTGAAAACAATGGGGCACCATTAGGTTATATTCACATGCTGCAGATTTGGTGCACTTCTATTCATCTGCCAGGGTTGTTTGTCCAGTCAGTAGTCTTGAATTAACCGGGTGTCAGTGCAATGGACACGACCTCCCTTATCTACAGAGGGAATGGCATCATAATAAAGGGGAGCTCTGACCTTTCCTGGATTTCCATCTCATAAAGGTTGTGAAGAAATGCATTTCTGGTCTCCACGTTGCAGTTCACAGTGACTGAGCTCCTGTACTGATCCTCTGACTATCTACACCTACAACTCTCAGCACCTGATCTAATAACCCAGAGCTCAGGCCTGAAAGTCACATGCAAAATCTGGCCTGGCGCCCTGTCCATCTATGCAGTGTCCGTATAGCAGCAGGTCAGGGTGCGTGCAGGTTGCGGCATTACAGTAACTTCAATGTTTCTTTATTGGAAAGAAAATTGCAAGCATATTGATGAATCCAAGAGCATGGACTATCCAGGATCATAAAACACTGCCCCACCTTGCCATAGGTTCTGAGTGTTATTGCAACGTGACCACATTCACTTTTGGCTGGGACTACAACCAAACGTCTACTGCTTCTGTCCTGTGTCACTTGCGGTGATGTAAGTAAATAGGGTTACGTTGTGACCCCTAAGGTTTCAGTCATAATTGATCTGTTTGTGACCCCATGTCTCAGATACAATAAAACCCCATTCATATGTATAACTACAGGATTTACAAGGCGACGCGGCCATCTTCTCCATGAGACTCAAGTCGTGGCCAAAATGACCATCTAGCCCCAGCTTTAAGGAGCTGCAAAACCACACACAACCAGAGGACAACGTGCAAGGCTATGGACACACTGTAAGATGCCTGCAGCAAAAAACAGACAAAATCAGCTGGTTATACTGCGGCTTTCAGCTGCGATTCCCTGGTGACTGGTCTGGCTGTTGACCTATTGCATTGCACAGGTTGAAAACCGCGACCGAACACGCAACATTACGTGTCCAAAACCTGCAGGTCAAGCACTTTGCATCCCCGGCCTATTGATTCTGCATTGTAATGTTCTTAGGGTTAATCGTTGACCATAGGGGAGAGATGTCCAGTCACTGATATATACATCTATATACTGGCTATAAACTCTGCCCCTTCCAGGAAAATCCCAGAGTATCCAGTAATGACACTTTGTATCTGTGTGACCATTAGGCTGAGGCCACACATTGCAGATACAATACAGTATTTTGGTTGCAGATTTTGCAGTGTTCTTTCTGAGCTCAAAATTACAGCAAAATCTACAACCTAAAAACACGGCATGGGTACATGGGAATTTTGGCTGTGACCAAAGACTGCTGGGTCTCTCTGACGCTCCTTACTTATGTTAGTGGATGGGGTCACATTGTGGCCCAACTTCTAGTCACAAAAAAATCGAACATTTCTCAACTACTGCGCAACTATAAGTCGCGGACACGGCACACTGGGGATTGCAAGGTAACTCCATTCACTAAGTGAAAGAATCTCAGGGTAACCCGGCCATCTTTGGTTGTAGTCCGAGCCTAAAGGCTGAGGCCCCACGTTGAGGAAAAGCTTCTTTTCTTGTTGCACATTTTGCTGCAGATTTTTGAGCCAAAGTCAGGAGAGACTTGAAAGGGAAAGGAGAATATAAAGGAATTTCTTAGACGTTTCCCTTCTGTTAAATCCACCCCTCACTTTGGCTCAAAAAAACGCAGCAAAATCGGCAACAAAAAATGCTGCGTCTCTGCAACGTGGGGCTTCACATAGCGGGCCACAGCCAAAGAGCACTGGACCATGGCGGAAATGCAACGTGACTTTCCCTGCAGCGCTTTATGCTTCAGGTTTCCATAGGTATAACTGACATGCAACGGTTTTGGAAAGAAGAACCACGATGCGTTGCCGCCACATTTTTTCCCACAGTGCTTTATAGCTGCGGGTCGTCCCTTTGGGCCTTAGCCTGAAGGGGTTTTCTAATCTTCAGCTATAGATGAGCTACCTTAGTGTTTGGACAATTGCTGCGGCCTCTGAAGAACAAGCACAGTGCCACACATTGTATAGTGGTTGTGCTTGGTACTGCAGCTTAGCCCCATTTACCTAAATGGGACTGAGCTGTACAGTATTCCCAGACTACAATTTCCTAATCATTTCTGTTACAGGTGGGTGTGACTAGAGATGAGCGAGTAGTGAAATATATTCGTTTCGAGTAGAGCCTCAATATTCGACTACTCGATCGAATATTGAATCCCATTATAGTCTATGGGGAAAAAATGCTCGTTTCAGGGGAAACCACTATTCATCTAACGGAGAGTCACCAACTCCACGAGTAGCAGGAGGAGAGTGTTTAGGAGGAGCGCTGTGCAGTTAAAGCGCACGGACCCCATAGACTATAACGGGGTCCATGTGCTTGCAGCACATTGCCAGCACAAATGCTATAGCATTCGGGCAATCAACGCTGGTTCTAAATCGAATCTTTACTGCGAATAGGAGTAGTATTGGATCGAGTACGAGTATTTTGAATGCCTACTCAATCGAATAGTACTTGCTCATCGCTAGGTGTGACCTAAAATGTATGCAGGCTCCCAATCCTACCATTGCCCTGTAGGGACTATCAGTTTCCTCTACGGGACATTACCTAGCTCCAGCTTATACAGGGACATATTCACACCATAGGTATATACCAGGTATTGCCAATGGAGCGATTCTAGAATATATAAATATAGGTTAAAGCAAAGTTACTACAAAAAGTTGCAGATACCGATTTTCGGTCTTGCTGACGCTTTCTGCTGCAGGGGGCGTTTATCAGTGTACACTTTACCCCCCAGCCTGCGCCGGAGTCTCTGGAGGTAAAACCCATCCCGGCTCTGCTATATTTATATGCAAAAAGCAAACTCCAAATTTTCTTTTCAAGATCTGATCGGATGCACTGAGGGCCTCGTAAGCAGCAATTAAAACACACACAGGCGGCAAAGTTAATTTTTTTATTATTAATGTCAACATAAAAAAGCTCCGGATTTCTCTGCTAATTAAGATGTTCCTTTGAAGCCTTCAGTAACCGCACAGAGCGAGGCGAGGAGATTATACAGCACATAAGTCCCCGGAGAGGAGCCACACTCACATATAGGAACCAAAATAATTAACCCTTTAAATCAAGGATCTACTTACAAGATGTCTGACCCCCCCATAACAAGAAATAAACTGGTCTGGATTCATTAAAATGCCCAGGTTATACCGGCTGTACACATATAATTATATACAGTATATACCCAGGTTATACCGGCTGTACATATAGAATTATATACAGTATATACCCAGGTTATACCAGCTGTACATATATAATTATATACAGTATATACCCAGGTTATACCGGCTGTACATATATAATATATACAGTATATACCCAGGTTATACCGGCTGTACATATATAATATATACAGTATATACCCAGGATATACCGGCTGTACATATATAATTATATACAGTATATACCCAGATTATACCGGCTGTACATATATAATTATATACAGTATATACCCAGGTTATACCGGCTGTACATATATAATTATATACAGTATATACCCAGGTTATACCGGCTGTACATATATAATTATATACAGTATATACCCAGGTTATACCGGCTGTACATATATAATTATATACAGTATATACCCAGGTTATACCGGCTGTACATATATAATATATACAGTATATACCCAGGTTATACCGGCTGTACATATATAATTATATACAGTATATACCCAGATTATACCGGCTGTACATATATAATTATATACAGTATATACCCAGGTTATACCGGCTGTACATATATAATTATATACAGTATATACCCAGGTTATACCGGCTGTACATATATAATTATATACAGAATATAACCAGGTTATACCGGCTGTACATATATAATTATATACAGAATATACCCAGGTTATACCGGCTGTACATATATAATTATATACAGTATATACCCAGGTTATACCGGCTGTACATATATAATATATAAAGTATATACCCAGGTTATACCGGCTGTACATATATAATTATATACAGTATATACCCAGGTTATACCGGCTGTACATATATAATTATATACAGGAGATACCCAGGTTATACCGGCCGCACATATATAATTATATACAGTATATACCCAGGTTATACCGGCCGCACATATATAATTATATACAGTATATACCCAGGTTATACCAGCTGTACATATATAATTATATACAGTATATACCCAGGTTATACCGGCTGTACATATATAATTATATACAATATATACCCAGGTTATACCGGCTGTACATATATATTATATATAGTATATACCCAGATTATACCGGCTGTACATATATATTATATACAGTATATACCCAGGTTATACCGGCTGTACATATATAATTACATGCAGTATATACCCAGGTTATATCGGCTGTACATATATAACTATACATAGTATATACCCAGGTTATACCGGCTGTACATATATAATATATACAGTATATACCCAGGTTATACCGGCTGTACATATAGAATTATATACAGTATATACCCAGGTTATACCGGCTGTACATATATAATTATATACAGTATATACCCAGGTTATACCGGCTGTACATATATAATATATACAGTATATACCCAGGATATACCGGCTGTACATATATAATTATATACAGTATATACCCAGATTATACCGGCTGTACATATATAATTATATACAGTATATACCCAGGTTATACCGGCTGTACATATATATTATATATAGTATATACCCAGGTTATACCGGCTGTACATATATAATTATATACAGGAGATACCCAGGTTATGCCAGCCGCACATATATAATTATATACAGTATATACCCAGGTTATACCGGCTGTACATATATAATTATATACAGTATATACCCAGGTTATACCGGCTGTACATATAGAATTATATACAGTATATACCCAGGTTATACCAGCTGTACATATATAATTATATACAGTATATACCCAGGTTATACCGGCTGTACATATATA